>NC_067399.1:43969609-45296276 GCF_016432865.1 Antechinus flavipes
AAGCACCAGGTTTTACAGTGAATGTTGAAAACTGTCTTTGCATGTATTTGGAAAAACAAAATGCTATTAAAAATTGAAAAAGAAAAGAAAATACCCCATAAATCTTAAGCCTTAAGTGCTAAGCCTGGAGTCATGTGGACCTGAATTCAACTCCTGCCTCAGATACTTACTACTTAGGTCACCAAGTCCAAGCAATGTAAGTGTTATCTGCCTCAGTTTCCTTGCCTGTAAAATGAGGATCATAGTAATACCTACCCCCCAGAGCTTCTGTGATGATAAAAAGAGATAATGAGATATAAAAGTAACTGACATATAATGCTATTATTATAGTATAAATGCTATAATACATAGCATACATTTATATAGCATACATATAACATTAGCTATTATTATTTTAAAATTATTAACTTCTGGTTTCCTCAACTGTAAAGTGGGAATAATAATAGCACCTACTTTTACAGTGGATCAAATGAGATAACATTTGTAAAAAAGCAAAATGTCTGATGCATAGTAGGCACATATAAATGTTTCCCACACACATATATTGAATTTTGAAGGGCTTCCTGTCTAAGTGAGTTTCCCATTAAAATGCATCCCTCATCCCAGAAAAGCAGAGCAAATGCCAATACTGTGGTAGGGAAAACACCTTAGTTATCTTAACACTTCAGGGAGGATTAGTTAACAGCTAGCATAAGGAGAGAGAGAAAAGCTGAAAGAAAGGCAGCAAAGGACCAAAGGAGAGCAGATAATTCTGCCTTAGAATTTTACTTTTGCACGCAAAGCCCCTGGCCATAGTAGTGTGATGACCATAATCTCTGCACCAGAAATCGGATACATGGGCTGAGAAAGGCTCTTCCATTTTCTAAGTCTTGTTGAAAGTGCATTTTCTCTGATCAAAAGATATAAAGAGACAATTTTCAGATGAAGAAATTAAAAACATCTCTAATCATGAAAAGATGCCCTGAATCACTGTTGGTCAGAGAAAAGCAAATTAAGACAAGAGATACCATTACACACCTCTCAGATTGGCTAGAATGACAGGGAAAGATAATGTGGAATGTTGGTGGGGATGTGGGAAAACTGCGACACTGATGCATTGTTGGGGGAACTGTGAACGGATCCAGCCATTCTGGAGAGCAGTTTGGAACTTTGCTCAAAAAGTTATCAAACTGTGCATGCCCTTTGATCCAGCAGTGTTACTACTCTATTATATCCCAAAGAAAGGGACCCACATATGCAAAAATGTTTGTGGCAGCCCTTTTTGTAGTGGCAAAAAACTGGAAACTGAGTGGATGCCCATCAATTGGGGAATGGCTGGATAAATTGTGGTATATGAATGTTATGGAATATTATTGTTCTACAAGAAACAATCAATCAGGAGGATAATTTTAGAGAGACCTAGACTAACATGAACTGAAGCCAAGTGAAATGAGCAGAAGCAGGAGCTCATTGTACACGGCAATATCAATATTATATAGTGATCAATTCTGATGGACGTGACTCTTTCCAACAATGAGATGATTCAGGCAGTTCCAATGGTCTTGTGATAAAGAGAGTCATCTACATCTAGAGAGAGAACTATGGGAACTAAGTGAGGACCACAACATAGCATTCTCAACTCTTTTTGTTGTTGTTCGCTTGCATTTGGTTCTCTTACTCATTTACTTTTCTTTTTGATCTGATTTTTCTTGTGTAGCAAGAGAATTGTATAAATATGTATACACATGTTAGATTTAACATATATTTTAACATGTCTAACATATATTAGATTGCTTGCCATCTAGAAGAGGAGGTGGGGGAAAGGAGGAGAAAATCTGAAACACAAGGCTATGCAAGGGTCAATGTTGAAAAATCATCCATGCATATGTTTTGAAAATAAAAAGCTTAAAAAAAAAGAAAGTGCATTTTCTGTCCTTGAAACTAGAGTTGCCCCAGAGAATTCTGGGTGCACAGTTACTCTTACTCAGGGCAGTTCCTGCAATAGTCAGTCAATGAACATTTCCCCCCCATATGTTGTGTCTAAGGCTGCATTTGAACTCAGGTCCTCCCGACTCCAGAGCTGGTGCTCTATCCATTGCACCATTCAGCTGCCCCCAAAGAACATTTATTAAGCACCAATTATATACCAAGAACTATGCTAAGTCTTGGAGATACAAAGAGAAGTAAAAGATAGTTGTTGCCCTCAAATCGAATGTAAGCAAATATAATATAGACTTTGTAGAGGATAGCACACTGGACTTTGATTCAGAAAAATCTGGATTCAAAGTCTATTTCAAACATTTAATAGATGTGAAATCTAATTAACTGAGCAACTCCTCTGAGCTTTTTTTTTTCCTTTTTGATATTTTCCTGCATGTAGAATAAAAGCTCCCTGCGGGCAAGCACTTCAGATTTTCATTTTGTCTTTGTATCCTCAGGACCTAGGACAGAGCCTTATTAAATATTTAATAAATGCTTTTTGAATAGATGAACAAATGAATAGCATTTATCTTACCAGGTTGTTCTGAAAATGAAAAATTTTAAATATATGTATGTATGTATGTGTATGTATATGTGCATACATGTAAAATATGTATGTGCTTAGATGGTATATGTATATATATATACATACCACACAAAATTAAACATATGTATATTATATATAAAATATATAAATAGCAAACCTTAAAAGGCTAAAGACATGTCAGTTTAATTAGAAACTGGAGGTCTGAGCAAGGCTTCTAAACCTGGAAGCTGACTCACTTCTTTATGCCTCAGTTTCCTCAACTGCCAAGTTTGCCTTAGTACTCACCAAGGGTTTAGAGAGTGAAAGAGCCACAGTGGTGTGAGTATTAATATATTTTGACATCTGTCCTCTCCTCAAAGGAATCTCTGTCCGCTCCTGGCACATGGCCCTGCCTGTACTCCCCCCATGCTTCTGTCCAGCTGGCGTGAGAAGGTCTCTGTGGAACCTCCGTTGTGGCCCTCTGGGCTGGCTCCACTAAGTCCACTTGGCGCCTGCTCTGCACTTGCTCAGTCTGTCTCTCTCTTCTTTGCTCCCTCAGTGTCTCCTGATTTTCTGAGTCTTCTTCCTTTTCCCTTCCTCTTGTGGTGCTCCTGAAACTCTAGCCCAGGAGCTAGAGAGGTATCACTCATCCAGGTTTGGGAGAGACAAGGGATCCTTCCTAGAGCAGGCAATCTGAAACCAGCTAAAAGAAGGGGATTCCTGCAGCTGGGATCTGTAAACAATTCCTCCCCTACTCTAATCTCCAAACAGTCTCCTCCCAGTTGCAGCTTGTTGTGTTCTCTCTCTTGGAGGAATCCAGGAGCATACTCTTCTGGCCTGGGGCTATAGTCTAGCTACTGCTACCACCTCTATCGCTATCACTTCTACTTTCATCAAAAAGCATTTATTCATGGTCCAGAGAGCCCAGTACTGTGTTGGGAGTTGTTGAAAGAGTTAAGAAGGCTCTCTCAGGACTTACAACCTCAGCAAACCCTGACAACACAGACAACGTCTATGAATTCACTTATGTATAAGAACTGTATCCATGCCCTCAGCTGACAGCTGCTGCTCCCGAGTCTTTGGTTGGCCCTGCCTATAAAAGTTTAGAAAAAGCAAAGATGGATGTATCTTATCAAGCATTGACTGCCTATGGAGGACAGAAAGCTAATACGTGGAGGAGTCCAAAGTAGAAATGACAGAGACTGGGGGCAATATGCAACCTTGGGGAAAGAAAGATGGAGGATATTGTATAAAGAGTAATAGTGTTGGGGCATCTGTACATGATTCCCCTTGGCCACTGAATAAGGTCCCTTCCTAGGCTGCTCATGGTATATGGTTTCCAGCATCTACCAAACTTGATAGGAGAGAGATATAAGAGAAAAATCAGTGATGTATTAGGAGCTAGTGAAGACCCAGAAATGCTTGACAACTGTGATACTATGAGTGGCTAAGGTTTCTTTCTCCCTGCAAAGGGAAAATATAAGTGTTTATATTCTGCTACTAGGATCTGAGAGGAAGCATGGCGTTATCTAAATCTTTTTTGCCTCTGGAATTCTTAGGAAAGAATGATTTTGTTCTGTTTTCCTAATTCCATGGTGTAGTGGACAGTATACTGGTCTTGGAGGAGGAAGACCCATCTTTCAAATCCTACCTCAGACACTTTCTAGCTATATAATCCTAAGGAAATCATTTCACTCTTTGGGGCCTCAGTTATCTGAGTGGTAAAATGAGAGGGTTGGTCTCTAAGGTTCCTTTGAGCTCTAAATCTGTGATCTTAGGGTTATGGAATGGCAACAGGAATGTAGATTTCAGAGCTAGTCTCCTCTCTAAGCCAATGTGATAATGGTCATGTTCCTCACCCCACAATGTGTTTATAAAGTTTAAATAAAGCAGAAGGGCAAACTAATCCCACGGCCCAAATTTATTCAGTTTCCTTAATTCTGTTTCTTTCTCCCTTACAGATGGAGGTGAAACATAATTTTTTTGTTAGGGCAGAGTCAATATATTAGGGAATCCTAATTAGATTACATATTTCATTATAGAATATTAAATTTATATAGAGAGAATATGGATAGCTATAGATAGATATATATCTATATCTAAATCTATAGGGAATACATAGATTTTTGAGAGGATGACCCCAAGAATTTGAAAAACTTAGAAACACAAATTGCTTCATTTCCCATAAAGTACACAGCAATTGGTACCTCTAAATCAACAATGCAGATCAATAGAAATGGCCTTGAGAGCTGGCAGTAGATGTCTTGGGTTATAATGGTACATACTCATGAGAAAAGTTGTCAGGGGACATCCTAGGAGTTGGGAAATTGCCCTCCAAGAAGTGAACCTCCAGGAATTGCTCAATGAATTTAAGTGAGGTCTTCTGGAAATCTATTTTTATCCTCCTCCTTCTCCAGGGATTCTTTTCCTATCACTGTATCCTTCCTCATTGCATTGGAATGTGGGAAATCTGCCCTTCTTCTGGTGACTCTCTACATGTCACTTACAGATGTAATCAGCTTTGGATCACGGAACATTAGAACTGCAAGAGACCTTATTTCAACCCCTTTCTTGTACAGGGGAAGAAAGTGAGTGGAAACGACTTGACAAGTAAATTAGTGACAGCCTTATGGATTCATAAAGAGATGGTGACATCCCCTTCCCCAGCTGCCTTAAACCCTACCTTTCCTTCTCAAGGATTTGCCCCAGTTCAGTTATTAACATCTGAAAATGAGTCTCCTAAATCCTTCCCAGTCCAGGTTGTGTTGGAGGCAAAGGAAAGGAGGCTAGAGGGGAGGAGTGGGAGTGTCCAGCAGGGAAAAGGCATCAAAGCAGGACGGTGGGACACTGAGGATAAATTTCACCCATTTTATAAGTTGCCCAAGGCCAGGCTCTGTCTAAGACGCTCTCCCACCTAGAGCTAGCTGCCAGTCTTTGCAGAGCCCTCCTGCCTCAGCCCTGTGGATAAAGGGCTGCTTAAATGGCAGAGGTTGCTTGAGGGCAGAGGGAAAGGATTGTTTGCCTTGCCCAGTGGCAGCCGCAGACAATGGGCCCTTAGGAAGGAACAAGCTGGGGGTGGGGTGGGGTGGGGAGGGGAGAAGAATTATCCCTTCATGCTCAGGGCTACTGTATTCTGATCCCTTCTGCTCCCACTATTGAATAAGCTGGTGCCAGGACCCAAGGGAGTCAAAGGCAGACAAAAAAGATCGAAGGGGTGGGCAGGCAGCTGTTTCCTATGGTGTAGGCTGCTAATGCCTCCAGCCTTTCCACCCACCTCTTGTAGCCTTTCTTTGTCAGTGATGGAAAGGATCTTTTCCCAGTGGAGTTCTTCCCAACTCTCTAGATACCAAATTTCAACATGCTTCTAAATCTCTTCGATCTAACATCCTAACTCCTGGACATCCTGAAAGTCCAGCCAAGAGCAATAAGTATTAGTTCTAATTGTTGGGCTTGAGTCAGGAGGCCCCAAGTCAAATCCAACATCGGACACTACTTGGGTAACTTCTCTGTATCTCAGTGTCCTCATCTGTAAAATGAGGGTAATAATAGAAACTACCTCCTAGACTTGATAGGAGAGTCAGATGTGATCATATTTGTTTGTTGCTTTTATAATAATATTTTTTATTTTTCCAAATACATGCAAAGATAGTTTTCAACATTCACCTTTGCAAAACCTTGTGTTCCAAATTTTTCTCCCTTCTCCCCTTCCTGCCTCTTCCCCTAGACATCAAGTAATCCAATATAAGTTAAACATGTGTGATTTTCTCTAAATCTATTTCCATATTTGTCATGCTGTAGAAGAAAAATTAGATCAAAAGGAGAAAAAACACAAGAAAAAAACAAATAATAACAAAAACAAAAAAGGTAAGAATATTATCCAATTCAGTCTCCACAGTTCTTTCTCTGGATGCAGATGGCTCTCTCCATCCCAAGTATATAGGAATTGTCTTGAATCATCTCACTGTTGAAAAGAGCCAAATCCATCACAGTTGATCATCACATAATCTTTTCGTTGCTACACACAATGTTCTCTTGGTTCTACTCACTTTACTCAGTATCAGTTCATATAAGTTTTTCCAGACTCTTCCGAAATCAGGCTGTTCATCATTTATTATAGAACAATAATATTCCATTCATATACCATAACTCAAATGTGATCACGTTTGTAAAGCAGTAGTACTTAACATAGTAGGCACTTCATAAATGGTTGTTTCCTTCCCTTCTTTCTCTTTCCCAGTGTCGGGCACACAGTAGGCACTTAAGAAATGTTGATTGACTATTGATTCATTTCACATGTCTAATCTGTTGCCAAATTTTGTAATCCTTACTTTCACATCATTCTTTTTTGTCTTTTTATCTTTCCTAATACAGCCACCATCTTGATTCAAGCTCTCCACACCTCAAATCTAGTAAGTCTTTTGGTTGGTCTATCCCCACTCCAAAAATATTTTCCACTCATAAAAGCTCCAGGATTTTCCCGCTGAGGTTACCTTCCATCTACTTTCATCTACTCTGCAGATACCTTAAATGTATTTAGTTATTTGTATATTCCCAGCTTCCCTTAGAGTGTGAATTCCCCAAAAGCATGAACCATACTCTTTGTCTTTCTTTGTATCCCCAGTATTTAGCAATTTAGTGCCTGGTACATAACAAGTAGTTTTAAATGGTTTTTGACTGTTTGATGAGTGATAAAGGAAACTCTTTTGACTTTACTATTCTGCCCAGGACCTGCTCTCCAGTCCTGGATTTTGCCCATAAATATGGATCTGCAGTGAGTTTTGCTCCTCTCTGTAGATTGTCAGCTGCCTTAAAGGGTAAGTTAGATGTTTGTAAATAACTAATGACACAAGGTTTGTTCCAGCAAAGGGCTTTCATCCTCTTCCATGCTAACAAATGGAACATCACTCTTCACTGGAAATAATCTCCAGGGGATTGTGATTGAATTTATAAATACTGTATTTGGGGAATGAAACAGCTGGGTCAAATAGTATACATTCTCTGAATTATTAAATAGCTCAAACTCAGTCATTGCCACATTCAGGTCACAAATTTAAACCTACAAGATCAGAAGTTCACTTTCTCATAGCAACACTAACTCAAATGGTTTCTTTTGTTATTTAGTTGTTTTCCTGTGGGTTTTTTTTTTTTTTCATTTCAGAAGAGTTTTCAATGAATTGGTTGTTTATGAGCTATCTAGAGATAAAGTACCTTTTCATGAAAAATGAGCAAACTCTTCTCAGTGCATTATGATTCCAATACAGGAGTCTTTGTAATTTGGGAGCTCTTCAGATGGCCTTTGAATTTTAACACCTAGATTCTCTTCTTTTAAATTCACCTGCTGCATAGTAAATTTTGTTCCAGCCTTTCATTTTTATCCTATAAATGTCTTTGTTTTTAGGTGTGTTTCTTGTAAGCAACAGATTATGGAATTTTTGCTTTTGTTTTTTTAATCCAATCTGTCACTCTTTTTTGTTTTATGGGGTTGTGTAATCCATTCAGTTTCAGAATTAAGAGTTAGGTTCATGGTTTTTTTGGATTTGTTTCTAACATTGGTGTTTTTCCAAATTAGGTTTTCCCCCTCTTCCTTTGTAAACATAATATTTTTTTTTCTTTTCAGTGATTTCGCTTAATCTACTTTAAGGCAACTCCATTTTCACCCTGCAGGACTTCCTGGTTGTTACTCTTTCCCTAGATTTAATTAACTTATTAGTTCCTTTTCTTTCCTCCTTTGGTCTAGCTATCTAATTCTTCCCCTCTTTTTTCTCTTTCAGTTAAGTAGTGAGTAAAATACACTTACCTTTCCTCCTTCTCAACTAATTTGTTAGTTTTTAAAATTTTATTTTCTGTGCCTTTTTCTTAAAAAAAAAAAAAAAAAAACCATCAAGGAGCCACAAGTGAGTCTTTCCCTTATTTTGTTCATTTTTTCCTTCCTTTTTTGCCCATTTTATACTTCTTATTTTTTTGATTCATGGTCTTTTATTTATTTAATTCTTTATAATTATTTGGTTCTTGACCCTTAGTCCTTACAGTTATTTTGTCTCTGTATTCCTGAAGAATTAAAGCTTACATTTTGGATTCCTTCTTTTAAACAGTTTCTATGTTATTGCCTTGTATATCTTGCCCCCTGCTACTCTTTTCCTGTTGTGCTTCACTCTTAGAAATACCAACTCCTGCAGGTGGTAAAAGAAAAAAAGTATTGCTCCATGGTAGGATTCATCCTATGTTCCTAATCATGCATTTAACTTTTGCCCTCCCCACTCTCCTTTGCCATGAAATCTTTCTAGGTCCACGTCTTCCCACTGTTCTGGAGGTCAGCTCTTTCCCTTTCTCCTAAGACAGGATGAATAATATCTCAAAAGCATCAAATTCCCATCTCCTTTATAGAACCTCTGGTAGCATTTTTTTCCAGTGGGAATTTCTCCTATCACTGAGACAAGATTCCCTCCTTTCCCTGCTCCTTTTTTCAATTTCTCCCTTTGCCTCTTTGCTCAAGCTTCAGTAGACCCAGGAACTATTTCCCCCTTTTTGCTCACCTTTGACTCGATTGAAACATATCCCACATTCCCCTCCATCTTTTCCTTCCCTCTCCCCTAATACATAATCTTTCATTCTGAATAA
Organism: Antechinus flavipes; assembly: GCF_016432865.1. Lineage (NCBI taxonomy): Eukaryota > Metazoa > Chordata > Mammalia > Dasyuromorphia > Dasyuridae > Antechinus > Antechinus flavipes. The sequence continues at coordinate 43,978,713 of NC_067399.1, forward strand.
TCCCATGAAAAACATCACTCCCCCCTAGCTGGAAACTTAGGAGACTCAGTCCATGACTCAGGTCTCTTTCTCTACCATCCTTTCTCTTTGCCTTTTGCGTTCACCCTTGTCTCCTTGTATACTTTAAAAAGAAATCTCTGAGTGGTTTCTCCGTGTTTTTGTGGCTGCTGTCCTTGGTTGCTGTATCTATTTACATTTTTTTGTATTTCTGTTGTCTGGGGTGTCTGAAAAGCAAATAATTTGTTCAGATCTGGTTTTCTTTGTAGGGAGGCTTCAAACACTGCTTTTTCTTGAACATACATCTTTTTTTGGTTAATGGTTAGACACAATAATATTACATTACATTCTTATACAATAATTTCTTCAGCCATTCCAAATTGTAGGGCATATGGTTTGTTTCTAGCTCCTTACTATTACAAATAAAGCCTCCATTTAATTTAATTTAAGCTTTTTAAAAAAAGCAACTACTATGTGTAAAATTGGCAGCTGGTTGGTATAGTGGATAGAGTGGGACTGGAGTCTGGAAGTCCTGAGTTCAAATCCAAACACTAGCTGTTCAATCCCGGGCAACCGTTAATCCTAATTGCCTCAGTTTCCTCATCTGTAAAATGAGCTGGAGAAGAAAATGGCAGGCTACTGCAGTATCTTTGCCAAGAAAACCCCCAGTAGAGCCACAGAGAGTAAGTATAAAGTATTCTATGGTGTAGAGGTAGCTAGGTGGTGTGATGGATAGGGCACAGGCCTGAAATCAGCAGGATCTGAGTTCAAATTCAGTCTCGGACACTTAACTTGCTGTGTGATACTGTACAAGTCTCTCAACCTCAATCTGCCTCAAATTTCTCAATTGTAAATTGAGTATCATAATAGCACTTACCCCCCAGAGTTTTTGTAAGGATCCAGTGAACTAACAGCTTAACGCATTTAGTCCTTTCCTTTTCCTTCCCTACTACTAGGCGCTAGAAATACAAAATCCAAACTAGAAACATTCTCTGACATCTAGGAATTTATATTCTAACAGGGGTACAGGATAAAATAAACATGTACTATGGGTGTAACTTTGGGCTAACAGACCAGATCCCCTTCTCGCTTCTCAATTCTCTGGACCTGTAGAGCTCACAGGACTCACCTTACCAGTAAAGGGTCAAATCCGGGTTTGCATCTTAACAACATGACTTCCCCTCCTCATTCACTTTCCATTCTGATTCCCAAACTTCCTGCCTTGCCCCATGTCTTTGATGAGGCTTGTGAATTCTTCTCCAGTTTGCTGCTCCCTTTATTTACTAAAATTTCTGTGTAGCTCCCTGGAGGAGCTGCGATAGTTGTGCAAACATCTCTCCAGGGAACCAAGTGCATATTTTTGGGTAGTTGAACCCCCCTCTTCTCTGCAAAGATGTTGCTCAGGTATGTGAACTAGTTCTGAACTTGAGTCTCCACCTGAACAAAGGTCTTTTCAGTTGGGTAGAGAGGAGACCTGAGAGGGGGGAGAAACTCCTCCTAAGGCATTCCTGGGCATTTTTACTTCACAAAATGGAAAATGAAGAGGGACAAATACTAGGGATATTTGACGAGAAAGAGCTACTAGGAGAAAGAGGGGAGTAAGAAGAGGTTACTTAGAGCAGAGCCTTGAAGAACAATAAAGATTCTGAAAAGCAAAGCTGAGGAGGAAGACTATTTCAGGCACAGAGGATGCAACCCGGCTCCCAGTCACAGCTGTCTGATTCCAGGATTTCCCTGGGGCACAGATCTAGTACTTCTCTAACTTCTCCATTAAGGACTGGGAGGTAGATGATGGGGGGGGGGGGGAGGGAGGAGGAGGGAGAGGGATGGAAGAAGGACTTCCACCTGATGATGTTTAAAAAAAAAAAAAAAAAAAAGACCTGAGTGTCTCATATAGTTATCCGGGAATTTCCTGTCGTCATCAAAGTACAAGGTGACCTTTCCAGCCTTCTCCCCCCCCACTTTCCACATTATGACTCCTTTCTCCAATTCAAGGCTACCCTCCTGGATAAACATACTTTGTTTTGGGGAAGGATGTCCTTGGCTAGTTGTGAATGTGCCAAGGTTTCAAGGAATTCAATAAACATTCATTCAGCCCCTGCTATGTACTCTGTGCTTTGGGGTACTGGAAAGTCTCAAAGATGAATAAGGCAAGGTCCTTGATTTCCGGGAATTTACCATTACTCTTATGATTTAATACTATGGTGGCTTACTTATTTAATATTGTTGATTGTCGGAGCCCCTGGTATTACTGGGACTGAACCTAGCACCCCTGAGGCACAGAAATCTGGAATAGCTAGCCCTCCAAATGGGAAACTTCCAAGCAAGCTGCCGGGACCAAGGAGAAGGGACTTTTTGTGCCCAGTCCAGAGGAAGAATTTATTCATATCCCTTTTCCTAGGAGCTGAGATCTGCCTTTTATTTTAGGGCCATAGATTAGTCAGTGATCTGGCACATTTCTGAGACTCAAATGGCTTGGGTCCTGTTCTCACTCTTGGCTATTTGGCTGGACAACAGACTAATTTTTGAAAATTCTTCTTCTCCTTTAAAATAGCCCATTTTCACAAAAAGCCAACATCCAAAAAAAAAAAAAAAAAAAGAGTAAGGGTTTCTATGTTAGTTCTGCATTTATTTTCCATAAATTCCTTTCCACTTTTTCAAGTGCTGTTAATGACTCCCCAAGCAAACACGGAGCTCAGGAATCTTGGAAGGGAATTGGCCCTTCTGGAACACCCCAAAATGAAATCGGCTGCTTTCCCCTGGCTCTCCAGAGCACTTTTTTTTTGGTCAGGAAGCAGACATTGAGAAACTGTCTGGGTCCTCACATCATAAAAGGGAAAAGAAAGAGAGTGTGTGTGTGTGTGTGTGTGTATGTGTGTGATGGAAGATGCTTCATGTAAACAGGACCAGATTCCCGGCCCATTGGAATCCACACAAGGCAACCCCTTCCCTTTCTCTCTTTTGAAACAGTTTCTTTCTCCATCCTCCCAAGAGTTTACCTGCCAAGCTTGGTTTTTCCCAGTGAAGCTCTTCACAACAACAAACAACAACAACTATAACTCGTAACCAGATGAGTCGAGATTGGAAAAGGCCTGAGAAATTACCCTGAGGCTGCTGCTTCCCTTTTGGAGGGAGGGAGAGCTGTGTCTCTGCAATTCCCTCAAAGGTTCCCCCCCATCCAGGACTTGGAAGATCTCCTAAATGTCCAAAGGAAAATAGGCTGGCTGAAGTCAGAGTAGGGACACCCTATTCAACTGGAGATGGAAGGCTTTAACAGCTTCTTAAGGGGAACATTTACTGAAAGGAAACTGGGTCTGCTCTTTGAAATGCGAGAGCTGTAAAAGGAACATTTTGTCAGCACTGAGGTGTCGGGAATATGTGTGAAAAAAGGAAGACTGGAGGCATGGGAAGGAAAGAGAAAAGCAGACCAACTTGGAAGGTTGGTTTAGAATACCAAAACATGAGAGCTCAGGGACGAACCCTCCTCAGGAACTGCAGAGCTGTCCTTGGCTGGCCAAGCTTTCAATGATCCGGGCATCTTCCCCTGCCAAGGTAACGCCCTCCTGCAGGAGGAGATTAGCTCACATTACGCTACCGATTTAATGAGATAGCTCCGAGGGTGTCCACTTTCCTTATGCTGGATTCTTCAAACAACCTGGCAATCTAATTCACTTTCCTAAGTAGATTTCCATCCATCCTGGGGGGAAAATGCATTGGCCAGCCAGGAGAAAGATTTCCGTCTGATCGGTGTGGTGCCCCATTTCCTAGCAATTGATTATGGGCTCCTTAGCCTGGCATTCAAGGCCTTTCATGCTCTGGCCCTGGTCCTTTGTCTAACGTTATCTCTTACTTGTTTGTTCCATATTCCCCTAATGTAGCTTCTCGGTTTCCTGATGCCTCAGGAACTCCTTCTCACGTTGGAATACTTGCTCTCTGAGGCACTCTGGGGATCTGCCAATCATGGGGATTATGAGCTGGAGACCTTCCTCAGAGGCAGGATCATCTCACCGTTTATTTAGGAATAAATGAGACATAGCTGAGCTAGGAACACAGGTGGGTTCTTAATAAGGTGGGTCCCTGCAACTGCTAATGGAAAAACCTGAGTTTTGGTTTCTTCTTTTCCATGTCTCTGTGATACTTGTGCTTTGGTTTACCTCAAAAAAAGGAGAAATGTATTCATTTACTCATTCATTCAACAGGGATGTTTTAAGTAAATGATGTAAGTAAAAATTATTTACTGAGGACCTACTATACCTACAGCATTAAGAAACACAGACATACACGATTAGGACCCTGTCCTCAAGGAGCCAACATCTCACCTGAAGGCAGTGTAGTAATCAATCAACCAATCAGCCACATATAGGAGAAGGGAAAGAATTAAAGCAGGGATAGCAATGAAATAGTACAAAGTGATGAGGGCCTCAAATCAGTTGGTGGTAATGTGAGCAAAGATTAGGGGACAAACATGAGGGACGTTGTGGGTGGAGAGTTAACAGTTGATTGAATGTGGGGAGTAAACAAGAGTGAGGATTAGAGGATGACTCTGGGATTTTGAACCCAGGCTACTGGAAGGATGGTGGTGACCATGATAGAAACAAGAAATATAGGAAGAGGTCTGGGTTTGGTAGAAAAGATGATGGAAGGGATAGCTAGGTGATGTAGTGGTTAGAGCACCAGCCCTGAAGTGAGGAGGACCTGAGTTCAAATATGGTCTCAGGCACTTAATACTTCCTGACTGTGTGACCCTGGGCAAGTCACTTAATCCCAATTGCCTCAGCAAAAGAAAAAAAAGAAAAGAAAAAGATGAAGAATTTTCTTTTGGACACAGAGTTTGAGATGCCCATGGGGAATTCAGATGGAAATGGTCCAGAGAAAATTGGTGTTATTAAGGGCAAAGGCTGCTGGATAAATAGATATGGGAGTTATTTGCATTAAACTCTTTATGAAAAGGTAAAGAGGGAAGATAAGAGGATCCAGTCCAGAGCCCTGAACCATACTCCCAATTAAGGAGAAGAGTGGTGAGCCCAAAGGAGACCGAGAAGGAGCAGTCAGAGAGGTAGAAGGAAATCCAAGTATATAATAGCCTACAGACCTGGGGAGTAGTACCATGGACAGAGCAAAGATCAGACCTTAGCACCTGGAGGCCTGGGGCAACGTCCTAGGTGGGCCATTTATATTCATTTGACTTGAGGCAAATAACTTGACCTTTTAAAGGCAGTTTTCTCATCTGTAAAATCAGGGAATTGCACCAGATGGCATGAAAGGTCTCTTCCAACTCTACATCTCGGCTCATCTGTCCTTTGAAGGCCTCCTAACCACATCTGCGATCTCATGATTCAGCCTTTCATGGTCTTTAGGAGGCCACACATGCATTCGATGAGCGTTTAATCAAAGCCATAAGCATTTATTAAGTCCCTCCTCAGTATTGGGAAAGATACAAAGTTCAGAGAACAGAATTATAAAGGAAGCTGAACAGAAGCGGTGAGTATAAGATAATCTATCCATTAAGGGCATAAAAGAAATGAAAAATACAAGTCGTGTGGAAAGGAGATCTGAGCAGAAAGGTAATTACTCACAGGATGACGGTGGCATTTTAGTTGTGCTTTGAAGGACAGGTAGGAGTTTAAGAAGTAAAGAAAGGCACAGGGAACAGAACAAAGGGAGAAGGGAGAAAAAGCACAGGGCATATTTGAGGGGAAGGATGAGAATAATTGAATTTAGTGCAAGTCTTGAATGTTTAAGTGACTAGAGGAGTAATAAGGCTTAAAGCTGAAAAGATAGAGGGACACCAAGGGTCCTTGAATGTCAGGCAAAGGAAGCTGAAAAGCAATAGGGAGCCACTGAAAAAAAAATTTTTTTGCAGATTTACATGATAATATCTATGCATAAGAAAGATTATTTTGACAGTAGAATGATGACTGGGAGTAGAAGGGAACCTCTTTTATTTTTCTTAGCTAAATTCCTTAAGAAATCTGTCTACACTAGGTGCCTCCACTTCTCCTTCCATTCTTCTGTAATCTGGATTCTCACCTCACAATTCAACTGAAACTCTCTCTCCAAAGTCACAGGGGATCTTATAACGGTTGGGTCTAATGGCCTTTTCTTAATCCCAATCCTTCTTGGCCTCAGGAAAACACTGGAGACTCTGACTAGTTTATCCTTGATATTCTTTCTTCTTTGGGTTTTCATGACATTGCTCTTTCCAGCTTCTCCTCCTCCTTATCTTTATTTATTTTCTTCATTCATGTCATGCCCACTCACTGTAGGTGTCTCCCAAGGTTCAGTTCTGGGCCCTCTTCTAGCTAGGGAGCATAGTAGATGGAATGCTGGGTCTGGAGTCAGGAACACCTGTGGTCAAATCTGGTCTCAGTGTGACCCGGAACAATCTCTGTCTGCCTCAACTGGATAATGGGGTAATAGCATCTACCTCTTAGATATAGTAGCTGACACATAGTTGGTGCTTAATAAAGGCAAGTTTCCTTCCTTCCTTCTTCCCTCCCTTCCTCTATGTCTCTTTCCTCCCTCCCTCCTTTTTTTTATTTCTTCCTTCCTTTTTCCTTCCTTCCTCTATCCTTTCTTATCTCCTATCTCTCTCCCACTTTTCCTTCCTTCCTTTCTTCCCTCCTTCCTTGCTTTTTTCCTTCCTCCTTTACTCCCTCTCTGCTTGTCTTCTTCCTCCCTCCCTCCTTCTCTTTCTTCCTTCTTCCCTTTTTCCCCTCCTTTCCTCCCTCCCTCCTTGTCTCTTTTCTCCTCCCTTCTCTTCCTTCTTTCTTTACTTTCTTCCTTTCTTTTCTAGTAGCTCCCTTGGTGATCTCATCAGCTCCCATGGGTTCAATTATCATCTTTATGCAGCTGATTCTCAGATCTAGCTCTAACTTCTTTCCCAAATTCTAGTCCCACACCACCAACTCCATTTCAAATATCCTGAACTGGCTATCCCATAGATAAATCTAACTCTATAATAAGTCTAAATCAAACTCATCATTTTACCAACACCATCATCGATTCTCCATTCTTCCCTTTTATCTACTCTGCTGCCAAATCTTGTCATTTCTACATTCACATCTCTGGTAGTATCTCCTCTCCATTCATGTCATTACTACCTTGGCTCTTCACCTCTCAATCATATTATTACAATAACTTTCTAATTCATCTCCTTGCTTTTTACTTCAATCTCCTCCATTCCTTTCACCACTCAGTTGCCCAAGTCATTCTTTCAAAACTTAGGTCTGACCATGTCAACCCTCTCCCCACTATTCACTGAGTTCCAGTGGTGCCTTTTATTGCCTGGGCCATATACAAAGCTTCCATTTGACTTTTAAAGCAATCTGATCCTTTCCTAGCTTTCCAGTTTGGTTTTTTTAAACACTAAATCATGGACTATGACCTTATCATGTGATTGGTGATCGTAAAGGGTTGAAACTCTTGAGTCGATGCACTGAGGTCAGACAACTGAGCACTTAAGACTAATTACCGATTGGACAAGACTCCATAAGCATATGCTTGGAAAATGGCCCTTCCCACTATTCTGTGCTGACTCGATAATTGGTATATACAGAGAATTGTAGGAGGGACTAGGGGATGGAGTAAGACTAGCCAGGGTCACTTCTGGGTGGGAGACAAAGAAGGAAGGTTGAGGAGATCCTGCGTCCATCCAATTCAATCCTACCTCTAAAGACCAAGAATAAATACCAAGAACTTTTGCTTATCCTGACTCTGGCTGATTCTAAAGTATCCAGGGTGCTAATGCGGTCATCACAGGTGATACCCATCTACTTGCTATTCCTTGCATCAACACTCCATCTTCTGTCATTCTTATTCCTGTAATTCTTCCTTTTACCTTTTCCTCTTAGCTTTCCTAGCTGCCTCCAAGACTCAGCTTAAATCACCTGCTACAAGATATTTTTCTTGTTCTCTTTAGCCCCCAATACCTCCCACTCTAGAATAATCTTACAATGATCCTGTCTTGCATATACCTGGTTGTTTTCAAGTAGGCCTCTCCCATTAGAATGTGAGCTCCTCGGGATCAAAGGCAATTTTTGCCTTTCTAGTCCCTGTACTTGGCACACAGTAGGTGCTTGTTAACAAATGCTTGTTAATTGACTGAAAACTCAAAGAACTCTTAGGGAAAGGGTGTTGTTGTGATAGTGGTAGAATGAGAATCAGTTCTAGAGTAATGATGGTAGGAATACAGATGAGGGGATGAGAATGAGACATGTTCTGGAAATGAAATCAAAGGGACTTGTGTACTGGACCGAGTTTGAATTGGTTGAAGACTTTTATTGCATATTACAGGTGATGGAAAGAGCCAAAGATAAATCTAAAGTTTTGAACTTGAAAGTCTGGATGAAGGGGGATGTCAAAAATAGAAATAGTGGGAGTAGCTAGATGGTGCAATGGATAGAGAACTGTACCTGAAGTTTGGAGACTATGAATTCAAATGTGACCTCAGACAATTATTAGCTGTGTGACTCTGGGCAAATCACTTACCCCCAGTTGCCCCCCAAAATGAAAAAAAAATTAGTGGTCAGGAAGAACAGGTTTTAGAGAGACATAATGAGCTAAATTTTGTACACATTCACTTTGAGGTGCCAAGGGTAGCATCCTCTAGAAGCCAGCAATGAGGATCTAGAATTAAAAAGGCACAAGTCAAAGTCAGTAGATAGAGCATTTATTAAGTACTTGCTGTGTGCTAGCCACTGTGCTAAATCCTAAGAAAACTGCAGAAAATAAAATGGTCTTTACTTTCAGAGAGCCCACATTCTAATAAGTTAAACCAAAACATAATAATAATATTAATAGCAAATATTTTTGTAGCACTTTAAGGTTTACAAAACACCTTCCAAATATTATGTCATTTTGCTTTTAATAATGATAGCTAGCATTTATATAGTGCCAGGCACTGTGATAAGCACTTTACAAATATTATCTCGTCCTCACAATAACCCTGGGAGGTAGGTGCTTTTATTTATTTTTATTTTACAAATAAGGAAACTGAAGCACAGAGGGGTTAAATGACTCTTCCAGGGTCACACAGCTAATACATAGCAGAGCTCAGATTTGAATGTGAATCTCTCTGACTGTATATACTATATCATCTACTTCCTTGAAACGGGGCTGCAAACCAGAGGAAATGAGTGTTCCTGCCTGGGTGTCTTCTGTTGGGGAGCTGCAACAGTCTGGAATGAAATGAGAAGCATGGCTGGGGATCCTCTAGAAAGGGTGATCCCAGACAGAGATTTATTAGTAAGGGAGTAAGCTTCAGTCAATTTGAAAACTGACTATTGTGATGAATGACATTGATTTAGGAATGGATATAGAATAAGAAAAAAAAAATAGAGACAAGGACAGTTCCCTGTCCAAGGAAAGGAGATATCTCTCCAAGAGAGGCGTGATCCCTCCATGGGTAGAGGTAATTATTCTTATTAAAACTCATAGTGATGTTAAAGAGGATTGGCAAAATGTTTGTAGCAGCCCTGTTTGTAGTGGCTAGAAACTGGAAAATGAATGGATGCCCATCAATTGGAGAATGGCTGGGTAAATTGTGGTATATGAATGTTATGGAATATTATTGTTCTGTAAGAAATGACCAGCAGGATGAATACAGAGAGGCTTGGAGAGACCTACATGAACTGATGCTAAGTGAAATGAGCAGAACCAGGAGATCATTATACACTTCGACAACGATATTGTATGAGGACATATTTTGATGGAAGTGGATTTCTTTGACAAAGAGACCTGAGTTTCAATTGATAAATGACGGACAAAAGCAGCTACACCCAAAGAAAGAACACTGGGAAACGAATGTGAACTATCTGCATTTTTGTTTTTCTTCCCGGATTATTTATACCTTCTGAATCCAATTCTCCCTACGCAACAAGAGAACTGTTCGGTTCTGCAAACATATATTGCATCTAGGATATACTGCAACATATCCAACATATAAAGGACTGCTTGCCATCTAGGGGAGGGGGTGGAGGGAGGGAGGGGAAAAAAAAATCGGAACAGAAATGAGTGTCAATATAATGTAATTATTAAATAAAAAATTAAAAAAAAAAGAGGATTGGCAAACAAATCGGTGAAAAAACTGTTTCAATGAGGTGATGGGGAAAAATTAAAAATTAGATGATAAGGGGTACTGGAGATAGCAGGTAATTAGGTAATTATAACTCAGAAGTACATTAAAAAAAAAAAAAAAGAACTTGGGAATCCTGAAGACCTAAGTTCCAATTCGGTCTCAAAGTGGGCAAATCACTTAAACTTTCTTGCCTCAGTTTACTTATCTGTAAAACAGGATACTAATAGTACCCACCTCCCAGGATTGTTGTGAGGATAAAATGAGATATTTGGGAAGAGCTAACATTAAAGTACTATGTAAAAGCTAGCTAGTGTTAGTATTATAAGTATTTTAAAGCTAGAAGGGATCTTGAGAATCTTGTGTCCTACCTCACTTTTTTATAGGTGAGGAAACTAAGGCATGAAGAGAGAAGAGAGAGATTGTTAGTTGCAGAATGATGGAGGTTCTCCAGTCAGTTGGGAAGTGAGCAGCAGAGCATCCAACATAGACAACAGGAAGCCCAGTGAAGACAAAATGCAATTACCTACATTGGAAATGGGCCAAGGCAGGCAGGCAGATGCTGGAGGGTAGAAGAGGTGTTATGTGATTCCTAGATGCCGCTGTAAACTGCTTTAGTCTCAGCATCTTTCAATGAGTGTGACAGTGGATATTGATATTTTCTCTCACAGATAATCCCCTCAACACCTTTGGGGAATGAAAAGTCTCCAAGAGTCTGAAGCTCAGATTCTCCTGGGAAATCTATACCTCCTGAGTTACCAGAAGCATCCAAATGGCTTTTCTTTTATAAGCATGGGTTTGTTACTGCTTAGAAATCCAGCCAATCTCCAAACAACAGCTATTCTTAGTCTATCATTATTGATGAGGATTCCTATTTATCAGGGGGCAGTAGAAAGAGATCACTATATCTATCTATAGTAGAAAGATCCTCAAATTAGTCAAGAATCCCAGAGTTTAATCCCAGCCCTGTCATACAAGTTAGGTAATTTGGGACAAATCAATTTCCCAAGCTTCAGGCTCCTGTAAAGGGAGAGGACCAGACTATTTATCTACCACTCTCTCTAGTTCCCAAATGCTAAGATAATGTGGTAACAATGGCTCCTATGTTTCCACTCTGTGAAGCAGCTCAGCCGGCTATCCCCACTTCACATACGGTGATGCAGTATGAATGGAACAATACTCAAACAGCAATAGTGGTAGAATTATCATTAGATTTCTGAGCTGTGAGATCTTCACTGTAGGGAATTCTGATCACTCAAGAACCTAAAGCAAACAAAGAGAAAGGCAAAATGGGGACCAATGTGGTAGTCATATATGGCTAAAAAGTTAGGATTCTAAAGTCTGGAAGGATAAAGGGAAGATGAATAAATGACATGATAAAGGAGAGGCAAGGTAGTAATTGTGCAACAGTGTCAACTTCTTAGCAGCTATATTACCAGTCTGCTCCCAAGAGCAAACTGAACAAGATTAAAATGTAATTGGGAAATATGTAACAATATATAAATAAGTAACAATAAATAAAATTACAATAGAATACAGATAACATAAAGAAGTGGTTTTCTATAAATAGCAGGAATCGTTATGGTTCTATTTGTTTGTATTTGGGTTTTTCATTGTTGGTATAATCAGTGGTCTAATACACACTCATATTTGCTATATGACTTTGGGCAACTCTACTGAATGGAGCAAGGTTTCTTAAACTTTTTCCACTAGTCATCCCGAGAAATTTTTATGTGACCCTGGATATATAGGTATATAAAATAGGTATACAAATCAAACATTTACCAATAATAAATCAAATCAAATTATTTTAAGACAATTCTTTGGTTTACATATAATTTTACTATTTATTAAAGACGAAAACAAATTTGCATACTTGTTATGGGCCAGAATTCTGAACTTGAAACAAGGATGCTTACAAAGTACTAAGTGGAATTAAGGAGACAACAAGAGCATGGTGCTTAATAGTTCTCTAAATTCAGTATAATTGATTTAATCTTACAACAAATAATGGTTTCCTAATGATATAATGATTGGTTTATACTCGGTGTAGAGCATATAAGCTAGAAGTCTCAGCTAGAATCAGATTCAGAGGCAGAGAAGACAAGAGAACTGGAGGCGAACCTTTGGACTCAGATTCATTCATCCCATATCACACTACGTTGGTGGCAGGCTCTCTTCTTTAGTTTCTCCACTGAGACCAAGACTTCGGAAGGTCTTTAAGAAAACTAGTTGATCCCCAAGTGAAGGAGATAGGACTTTGAAAGAGATAACAAAGGATTTGGACTTTTACACCGGCTGTTCCTGTGGTGATTACTGAACTGAAAGAAGACTGCTCCCAGAGACCTCCAGAAAAACCGAACAGAGAACATTATGCATACTAATGAGATGGATATCATTATTTATTTTTACATAAAAAATTAAGTCTTGGTGAAATATTTGGTATCTTTTGCTGTTGCCAAATTTTTTGTGACCTCCCCCATTCAGTTATGGAAGCCCATATGAGGTCAAGAAGGAAAGAAAGAAAGAAAGAGAAAGAGAATCTACCATCTCTAGAAATAGTATATACAAGGTGAAAATAGAAGTCTGTTTTTAAAAAATTAGATAATGTACAAGTCACAGTCATGGGGAAGTTTCTTCATTGTTCTTATTGTTAATAGGTGAATTTCATTGTTATAGGAAACTCTTTGGATAAGGAAAACATCCTTACCAATATAGGTCAATACCTTTTCTAAAACTTATGAGTATTAGGGGGTTTTCCAGTCTAAGGCATCAAGAAGGTGACTGAAGCACAGTCACACAATCAGTATGTGTCAAGAGATGAGACTAGAACCCAGATTTTTCTGGTTTCTAGACCAGTTTTCACATACACAGACACACTCATATACATGTGCATACATATATATAATATATACACGTGTGTTTATATGTTTTACTTTTCCCCGATTATATGTAAAAACATTTTTTCTTTTTTTCTATTTTTATCAATTGTGTCTTGCTGTTATCATTAATGATATGTCACATTTTTGTATTGTTTAACGTGGTTTACTCTAATAACCCTATGAGGCCTGTAGTTGAAATATTATTATTTCCATTTTACAGATGAGGAAACTGAGGCTTAGAAGGTTAAATGACTTGCACACAATCACATAGCTGATGATTACAGAACTGATATGCAGGTTCTCTGACTCCAAGTCCAGTGTTGTCATTCACCACTTTTCCTCTTGGAACACAAAGATTTCGGAATATACAACGTCTGAGGTTAACAGGATCCAAATCCAATCTAACAGGCATTTATTTAAATTTCATGAGTGCAAGACTTTATGCTAAGTACCAGACATACAAAGACAAAAGGAAAACCATTATTTGCTCCCAAGGAGTGTAAACTAACTCCCTCTCTCTCTCTCTCTTTTTTGAGTATATCCTTTATTTTTTTTAAATAATTTTTTATTGACAGAACCCATGCCAGGGTAATTTTTTACAACATTATCCCTTGCACTCACTTCTGTTCCGATTTTTCCCCTCCCTCCCTCCACCCCCTCCTCCAGATGGCAAGCAGTCCTTTACATGTTGAATAGGTTACAGTATATCCTAGATACAATATATGTGTGCAGAACTGAACAGTTCTTTGGTTGCACAGGGAGAATTGGATTCAGAAGGTAGAAATAACCCGGGAAGAAAAACAAAAATGCAGATGGTTCACATTCGTTTCCCAGTGTTCTTTCTTTGGGTGTAGCTGCTTCTGTCCATCCTTGATCAATTGAAACTGAGTTAGCTCTCTTTATCGAAGAGATCCACTTCCATCAGAATACATCCTCAAACAGTATCATTGTTGAAGTATATAATGATCTCCTGGTTCTGCTCATTTCACTTAGCATCAGTTCATGTAAGTCTCGCCAGTCCTCTTTGTATTCATCCTGCTGGTCATTCCTTACAGAACAATAATATTCCATAACGTTCATATACCACAATGAGTGTAAACTCTCTTGAGGAAGAGGAAGGGAAGAAGTAAAAGGGAGAATAGGACCCAGATGGCAGTAGATTGGCTGCTGATCTTTCTATGGATTTGAGTGAGAACAATAGAGTAAGAAGCAAATTCTAGATGGAAGAGGAGAAAACAATAAAGAGGAGAAAATAATAAAAACAAAGAGGAGAAAACAATAAAAGCAGTGATAAGTAATGACAAATATGGAAACCAATAGGGATGGCAATTAACAATCATTCCTTGGTGATCATTTATATATAAAGGGAATGTGATCAATAACTATTACCCGTAAGTCAGGCATATGCAGTATATGCACATTTATCTACATGTATTTATAACTGAACATTTACTCATGAGAAAACAATTCTACAAAAGTCGTGATCCTTAAGTGATTTTGCTAACATTTACCGGTGGTATCACATTAAGGAAAAGGATCACGTCCTTCCAAAATATTTGTAACTTGGTCAAGACAAAACATTGTATCATACAGACTCAGCTTGGACCCACAGAGCAATCCTTGGGCTGTTATGTCTGGGATATGGGTTAACCTCCAAAAAAAAAAAAAAAAAAAAAAGGCAGGGTTCCAGGATCCCAGGAGAAGATCCTAGCTGGTCCATCTTTCTCTCTGTGCACAGTCAGCCGAGTGCAAGCATAAAGCATTTCGAGTTCACCGATAAGCTTCCTTCGCTCACACGGCTAGAGATTTGGCAAACACGGGGCACTGGCTGACCCCTCCTCCTTTCTATAAGGGAAGAGCCGGATGAGACAGAAGATGAGCTTGAGGGGCGAGGGATTACAGATGCTACGGATGCTGTCCGGGAAGCTGTTGTAATCACTGATGCACAGAGCTTGTTTTGACAGTAATGTTGTACGTCTGGCTTGGATTGGGTCTCCTCCAATTTGCAAAGCAACCTGGTTGACACAAATATTAACTCGGTTTGAGAGTGAACGTGTGCGTGTGCATGTGTGCATACACATGTGTGAGTGTGTTTACGTGCCCTGCCATCTGTTGCCATCCTGGCAGGAAAACAACTCTTTTCCTCTGTGTTTGTTGGGATTTTTGTCATCGTTGTTATTTTCATTTCTTGCTTACATTCTAGGCTGTAGCTATTTTGCTGTTCTTAGCACTAACTTTAAAGGTGAGTTAACCTTCAGGTCAAGCGTTTTCTTGGAAGATACAAAAGATTGTTGGAAGCAGAGATCGAGGGCCTGTTAAATCTCTGCTTAAGTAGAGATGCAATTAGAACAGCTTAACTAATTTTGAATCCAAATGTTGGTTGATTGACTGATTGATGAACTTGCTCAACATACTAATTTGCAACGTTCCAGGGTTGAGTGCCTCTTCCTTCTGATCTGGAGAAATCTATGGATCACGTCAAAAGAAAATAAAAAAATAAAAATGTCTTTCTAAATATACCCAAAGGGAGGTTTGGAGATGAGTGACAGTAGTGGGATATAACTTTACTCATTGTTGGTGTACGTGTGAAAATGCTGGATTCCAGAGTTTTCCTATAACCCCACAATGAAATACAGAATTCCCTAATTCAGTTGTGCCGATTATAGGCTTTGGAGATTGGATGAAGGCCTTCCAGTGATTGACAGAGGTCAAGTCAGCCCCCTGGGCCTGTACAAAAGATAAACAAAACAATTGAGCCAGCCCTATGGGGAGTCCTGTGGTAGTTTAGGAAGGAGCCGGCAGTTGATGAAGAGCCCACTTCTTTATCTCCTGGTGGGGAGGAGGAGGAGCATTTCCCTCTCCCTCTGCTTCCCTCTGGACATGACATATAGCAATGGAGCCACTTCTCCAGAGCAAAACACCTCATCCAGCAGTGGAAGAATCGTTTGAGGGAGTTTAAGGCACAGTCAAAGGAGTAGGAGCAGACACTGTAAACCTGTGGAAATGGAGCAGTTAATTAAGGACAGAAGCACCTTCAAGGAGGAGGGTGTCTGATAGCAGCAAAGAGAGCTAGCTGCAGACTCAAGGGAGAGAGCCCTGGCAAGCGCGTCGAGCCATGGGAAGGAGCACACCCTCATGGCACAGGGCGGAAGCAGCAGAAAAACTGGGTCCAGGGGCGTTTTGTGAGACCTGTCCAGGACAGCAGCTCTGGAAAGGCGAGTCGCTTTGGTCACTGTGCCTCCCTAGTACTGTACTCAAACGTACATCCACTCTTCTGAAAGACTCTGTGTTGTAGGAAAGCGCACCCCAGATTTATGGAGAAAATGTTTTATAGCTGCTGTTTACTGTGGCACATGAATATTTTTGCTAAAAGCTAATTGTGCCTACTGAATGTTAATGTGAAGCCCATCAGTGGGAGCCCAGGAACTGAGCAGCACGGGGTGGCAAAGTGGATAGAGGGCCTGGCCTGAAATCAGAAAGACTTACCTTTGTGAGTTCAGAACTGGCCCACTAGCTGTGGGACACCGAGCAAGTCACTTTGTCTCAGTTTCTTCATCTCTCAAATAAACTAGAAAAGGAAATGGCAAATCACAAATGTATTTGTGGGTAAATTGCTACATACATACATCAAAAAAGGGGGAAAATTAATTCGAAAAAACTGATACATCAAATCCGATCATATATAAAGGTTCCAAACCCACAGTATTTGACCTCTGCAAAGGAGGGAGGCAGGAAATTTTTCATCTCTTTTCTGGGACCAAGCTTGGCCATTATAATTACATATTATTCAATTTTGTTTTCTTGTTCTTTCTGCATACAGTATTGTCATTGTGTATATTGTTTTCCTGGTTCTGCATCAGTTTATATAAGTCTTTTCAGGTTTCTTTGAATTCTTCATATTCCTTGTTTCTTCTGGCTCAGCAGAAGTCCATTGGTATCATATATTAAATGCCTGGCCAGCCCCTGATTAGATGCTCCAGAGCACCCCTCTACGTTGGATTTTCAGGAAATCAAGCCAAGGAAGTTGCTCTTTTTGACTCTCACCCAGGGCTGAGTCACCCTTAGTGCACACAAACTTGCCTGGTTCATTCTTCTTAGCTGTCCCCAGACTAGGCCAGACTGTGCTTCACATCCTGTCTAGCTGCTTATCCAGGCCATCTTGTCATCTGCCCTCTCCCTCTCTGACTCATATTCTGGGCACAGTAATTAAATCACTGGTTGGGGGGCAGAGGAGAGAAAGGTGTGTCAATTGACTGCTCCATGGATCAACTCAGATCCCCTTGACTCTTCATACTAAACCTCCTTTTCCTGTCCCCTCTCTCTTCTCCCCACTCCTTAAAGGACTGTCTTACTTTTGGTTCCCCAGTGCTTGAGAGCAGGGTGCCTGTCCGTTAATACTTCATTTTTTTCTGCTCACTCACTCACATCCCCCAAGCAGTGGGCTTTGTTCCTAGTTCTTTGTTACCAAAACAGTTGTCTTTATGTCCTTTCTGTCTTTGATTTTTGGGTCTATGGCTCTTTTGGGTCAAAGTGATGAGGTCCTGGGTTACTAGGTGACCGTTGGTAGAGCGTCTGGAGTGCTGAAAAAATTACTTCCTGAGGCAAGCAGGGAAGGGCACTGATGGCGGTCAGTTTAACCTTATAGTCTGGAGGTCATGGGTAGCCCCATCTTGGTGAGTCCAGTCAGAGAGCCAAGTTATGTCAATCCCCTGGGTTCACATTTCCCTTATAAACCTGCCACGGCTCACGCCATCTTTGCTGGATCCTTTTTGGGTCAGCCAGACATAGTGTTCTGCCTCATGGTGTCTTTCCTTTCATCCCCCACTAGATCCACGGTGCCTTTCTCCTCGTTTATAGGGTGCTAAATCCTTTTAAGACTTGGCCTGCCAGTCAACATTATACTCCTACCTCCTGGAGTATTTCCTTTGTCCTAGTTAATTGTGAGCTCCCCTGGGGAATGTTTTTTCCATTATTAATCGTTAAGGCTTCTTTCCTTGGAGATCCTACTGCTCTCCCAATTCTATTTCATATTTACCAATCCCGATGTCTATTGTGTCCCTTCATTTTTTCAGTAACTTCTTCTAAATAAACCTACCTTTTGCCAAAGAGAATGACCGCTGTGAATTCTTCACATGACTAAATCCCAACATTTGATGCCTGTGTCAATTAACTGACTCCCAACATTTGATACCTTTGTCAATTAACTGAACCCCAACATTTAATGTCTACACCAATTGACTGGACCCCCACATTCGATGCCTTCATCAATTGAATGAACCCCCACATTCGATGCCTTCATCAATTGAATGAACCCCCACATTCGATGCCTATATCAAGCATTTGCTGCTGATCCCCATCCCCATCACCTAAACACATCAAAAAAGTAGGGACATTTTTTAGTTTACCATAATTTCTAACTGGGACCAATTCTAATATTATATATATTCTTAATGCCACACAATCATTTTTCCCAAGCGCTCATATTCATGTTATGTTACCTATATTGCAGGAAAAACTCAAAGCCTGCTAGACTAGATACCCACAATTTACACAAACTCTCCTGAAATTTCCTGTTCACTACCAGACTTCTTCCTTTGAATGACAGCATCTCCAGAGGGCTCTTATTAAAAATGCAAATTGGTCCTCCCCGAGAGGAACCGTGTTAGGCCATTAGAAAGATGGGTTGCCTCAGAAAGCAGGGCTGTTACAGGCACCAAGAAGAGGTAAGCAGGGAAGGGAAGGCGAGGTTGAGGGTGTAACCCCTACAACCCTGCGACCTACACGACTCCTTAATTTTGTCTTGGGCTATTCCTTACGAGGACAGTTCCTGGAAGGCTGAGATGTCGCTCCCTCCCTCCCCCTGCCCCGACGGCCACGGGGTTTGAGGCCGTGACACTGCGCACTCCTACAGAAGGGAAGCATGATCGCCAGCTCGCGCTGCTCTTTAGCGTCAGTCCCAAGATAGTGGGAGCAAAGATCTGCAGCCCGAACCAGCCCCACTTCTAACCTTCGGCCATTACTTGTTTTGGCCGCCGCAAATTTCGGGGCTGCTGGACCAGGAGGATCATCTTCATTTTGCATCTAACAAGGCAGCTGCTGCAGGAGCACGGGCGAACATATGGCGCGTGAGGGTCCCGTCTCCGGGCATCTGCTGGGGGAGCTGGGGCGGGGAAGGCTGACGCGGCAGGTTTCCCGCCATCAGCTGGCATGGGCTGGTCCTGCCTTGAGAGGGGGGGGGGCTGCCCCAGACTCACACTCCTGCCCACCATTAGCGGTCCTCCCTCGCGGGGCTGCCTTCCTGGTGGGTCTCTCCTCGTCCTCCACTCGGGCACAGAGGTCTCTCCTCCGGTGAGTGGGAGGCAATAACCTGGTTCCTGTGAAAAGTCCTTGGAAAGCTTGTGACCTCGGCTCTGAATCCAGCCACAAAACAAGAAATGGCCACTTAACCAGCACCTTGCCACTCCACCTGAGGCTTGGGTTTCTGATCCCAGGGAACTGATATTATTATTATTATTAATAACTGAATTTCAATTCAATCGGTTTCCTTTGTAATCCTTAGTTTATTTATTCATCTAAAAGCATAATTCGGAGGTTTCATTAGTCTACTGAAAGGGTCCAGGACACAAAAAAGTCATAGAGAGTATGGGGCATTTAAACCCCTCAACTTATCCGGAAGCAGGTAGTGCTAAGCACTAAGTAAGCAGAGAGGACTTAGAATACAAAATGGGCTTTGTCTTTAAGGAGCTAAAGAGGGAGAAACTGTGCAAACAAATACATATACAAAGCAAATTGTAGACAGGATAAACAGGAAGCAATTAACAGTGGGGAGGAACTAAACGAAGAGGGGTCAGGAAAGGTTCTTTAAGAAGAAAGGAGTTTATCTGGGACTTGGAGAGGAAGCCAAGGAGACCTAAAAGGAGACCCAGAATTGGAAGTCAGAAATCTTATTTGAGTCCTGGCTCCAGTTTTTATTATTATGTCCCTGGGCCATTTAGTTAAAGGGACCCAGCCTGTAACTTATAAATTTGTTCAATCGTGTCCAGCTCTTTGTGACCTCATTTTGAGTTTTCTTGGCAGGAAAACTGGAGCGGTTTGCCATTTTCCTCTCCAGCTCATTTTGCAGAGGGGGAAACGGAGGCAAACAGGGATTTCAGTGACTTGGCCATGATCACACAGCTAATAAATATCCCAGGCTGGATTTGAACTCAGATCTTCCTAGTTCCGGACCCAGTGCTCCACTGTACTGCCCAGCTGCCTAATTCTCTTGCTTATGACAATGGAAAGAATCTTGTGAAGGAGCAGAGCGCCATCGCCTTCAAAAAGCAGGACTGTGGCCTTTATCCTCAAAAGCAAAGTCTGTCCCTGGGGTCCATAGATCACCTCCCCCTCCCCAATCCTGCAAGAGGTCAGAAAATGGATTTCAAAGGGTTCATGAACTTGGATAAGAAAAAACGGCATCTTTCTTTTCTTTAACTTCTGACTAAAACTGAGCATATTCAGTGATTTCAAAACCATGATTCTAGGAAGGGCTTTATTAAATTGCCGGGGAGGAAGGAACATGGGACACCACAGCACACCGAAGGTTAAGATGCCCTGGTATGCGGCGAGCCAGACTAGCTCCCCCAAGTCGATCTTTATCTGTAGCTTTGGCACCGACAATCCTGAATTTGAGTTCCACCTTCCCTGGCATTTCAACAAAGAGATGCTAAAAAGGCTGCAGACAGCTTTCTCTCCCAGTGAGGATGACATAATTAGCAGCTTACGTCTGTGGAGAGAGGATCCAAAAGGGTGCAGGGAACTTTCAGGCAACTCAACAGATAAAAACACTTTAGCTTTCTTGCCTCTTATCATAATGCTAGTTGGACTCTAATCTCAGTTTTTTTTAAGTGAACCTTTTGTCTTGCAATGGAATTCACTTTGGTAATATTTGACTAACTGAGCCTTAAAGTAGAGTCTCGTTGAGTCTGTGACATTCTGTAGCTAGAGGGAAGGTGACTTTTTTCCTTTCCCCCAAAAGGCCCCCTAATTCATTCCACAACCAGTAAAGCAACTGCAATGGCCAATGCCCACCTTTGGGAGAAGAAAGCCATCTGGGTAAATGACCTCAATCAGTTGGCTCTATTAGCATAGTTATAGTTCTCTCTTTACAGCTGGGACAAAGAACTGCTCACTTAATACTTTGTCCTTATCTGGCACTTTTCATCTCCCTGGGGCCTTATGTAGCTTTTCTAATTTAACCACCCAGCTCCTCAGGAAATAGGCTAGTGGGACAGACAAAAGTGCCCGTTTTACTATCTGACCTTGAACTGCACTGCTATTGTTTATTCCCCAGAATGAAGAAAGGGACTAGATGGACTAGAGATAGGAGAAAAACTAAGTGAGGTATTCAAAGTGGCTGTTGAAGAGAGAAAATATTCATGGCCTTTGGGATTAATAGAGCAGTTCTAGGAAACCCAATTTTCAAAGATTCTCTAGATTACAGCGGGCGGTGAATATTAACATGTCCTTAGGGCACCCATTCTCAATCACCATTACTACTAGAGGCAAGAAATCTCGGCTACAGCCCAGTAATCTATAGAAGAGGGGGCAGAGTTACTTTGATCTTGGACACAAGCACCTGATTAGAAGTGGAAAGCTTCCATCTCCCCAAGCACCTTTCATTTCTTCCTTCCAGCCTCCTTTACCCCAGCAATTATTAAAAAGAATGTGATTTCTTTGGAAAGCTATGCAGTTAGCAGTATTTTTTTCGTAAACTGGAACCTGATAATCCAAGTGATCACTTGCTCTTTGTAAATAGTAGAGAGAATATTGTCTCGATTGAAAAGGAAGACAAGAAATTGAGTCATTTGTTGGGAGGCAGATGAATACATTGAGGGAAGAGGGAGTTTGAGTGAGTAAAAGGTGTTTCCAGGGGCAGAAATTGGAAGAAACGGTGGTTTGGATTGTCTGATAGCAGGATAACCAGGGAAAACATGCAATCTGGGTATTTCTGCCTTAGTCATTTTTAGGGGCTATAGGTCAATGTCTCCCTGAATTTCATTACTCATTGAATTCTATTTGTCAAATTTCTTAGTCATCCCTTATTCCCCTTTCAATTCATTTGTTATTTTTATTCAACACTTTGCACTGTTTGCTATTGACCTCATTTGATACTGCTCTTAAAAATCCAAAGGATTCCCCCCAAATCACTATTTGGTTAGAGGGGCAGATGTCATAGGACATAGGTCTCCTGATCTTTAGGGGAGGGGGCTCGCTCAAGAAACCCTGAATCTTTTGGCTTTGGCTCAGCCCCAGCCCATCCGTAATTTTCCTGGAGATTACTCCTTAGCTTCTAGACTCAGGAAAACTTATAAAATAATCATCACCCTTAATTCACTTGGAGAGGATTTTTTAGCCCACTGCGCCCTTGATTCATTCAGAGGTTGTTCCTTAGACTCGGGTCATGGAATCGACATGTACTCCTTAGCCTTAGGGGGTAGAAGATGGGATAAAGCTATATTCTCTCTCTCAATCTCTGCTATTTTCCTAAGCAGGATCCTAGCCTGCTGAGAATTCTCAGTGTCAAAATAATCCCCCCCACACTTTTTTTGGGCCAACTTGGAGACTGAAACTGTGAATTCTTTCACAAAACATGTGACAACACCGATCTGGGGACCCCTGAATGCTGTTAGGGTGGCTCATCCCTCAACATTGCCAAACATCATCGTGTGCCTTGGGAACTAAATTGGTTTATGTTTAAGTGAAACAGTCTGATTAAATATGGTGAGACCATTCACATGGGTGGGTGAATGGTGGGAAGGTGTAATGAGCAAGAAAGTACAAAGAGAGCAGGAAATTATTTTTAAATAATTGAAAAATAAATTTAAAAACCCCACCTTTGACTTGAAAAGCACTTTAGAAATTTAATTTTACAGTCCTCCCTCAACATAAACATCTCCTGTTCAACATCTTTGGCAAACTGGGCTTAAATACCCAGTGACAAATAGTGAGGCAATCCATTCAACAGAAGGGAAGATCCAATTGTTAGGAACTCCTTCCTTTACTGTAAACTGAAATCTGCATCCTAATCGTAATTTTAAAGAATGAGAAAGTGAGAATTTGTTTTACTTGATTATGTATATTTATTACAAGAGCTTTTTTTTTTTTTTTTTTAATAAACTATTTCCCCCTTCTCCATAGGAGTTAGGGAAGTGAGGTAGGAATAAGGTAGGAAAGGAAGAAAAGAAATGAAAGGAGATAAGGAAGAAAAAAGGAAGAAAGAGAAAAAAGAGAGAAAAGAAAAAAAGATGGAAAGAAAGAGAGAAAGAAAAGCAGGTCATTTGAGGCATTTATTTTAAAATATAAAGAGAATAGAAGGTCAGAAAGAATGGACCAAAAAAAAAAAAAAATCTGGAAAAGCTACAAGTTGAATTTACTACCAACTTGAAAAACAAGCTATAAATATTAGAGCCCTGCAGTTTCACATTCAAGCCTCCTTTTCTTTTCTACTTTGTAGACGGCAATGTCAAAATAGATAGTGTTGGACTTGGATCAGGAAAATCTGAATTTTAATCTGGCCTCAGACACTAATTGCATTACTGTGACCCTGGGCAAGTCTCAGCTTCAGTGTTCTGGGCTGTAAGGAGCAGCACCTATTTTCCAGGGTTATTGTGAGACTCAAAGTGTACAGCACTTTGCAAACCTTAAAGTGTTAATTAAATGCTATCTATTATCATTCTGTGTGGTGTTCATTAAATCCAGAATAAAAGGAAATTTAAAATTAGACAAAAAAAGTGTGACTAGTTTGCTTTAAAATTTGGGGCTGGGTGTGAAAGTAAAGGAAAAGTGGCACATGGATGAATTTTCCCCAATGGCCCAGAAATTATATTGAATCCTCTCATAAAATATAAAAAGGGCATCCAGTAATGCCCCCTAGCTTCCTCAAATGACAGTAACCCATGGGAAGTGGGGGGAGATAAAAGAGAAAATAACATATACACACACACCCCACAACTTTTTTTCCTGGGAATCTTCCATTTCAAATTTCCTAGGGATAACTGAGGGGAGCTTTTATATATAAAAATCACATGGCTTCTATTAAAATGACAACCATTCCGTTGGATACAGCACATGCCGCAGGACACTGAGAGCTGAATTTCCCCGACTTGCTTGGGCGTGAGCCCGTTTTCTTCCTCTGGAATCCCTCAGTATCCAACATGTCTCGGGTCTTGATGCTTTTCCTCGTCTTGAGTAAAAGTTTATGTCTTTTTGCTATTTTGGCAGCAAGTTCAGAGCTGAGAACTGCACGTGAAGGATTATCGTTGAATGACTCCTCCAAGTTTTGCCCTCACATTATTTGGGATTTTAACCACCACCCAAAGTGACTTAGCTTTTCCTTGTGCTTTCACTTGGCAGCTGTCAGGTCACTTCCCAGGAGTGAGAATCTTCCCAGAGTAAGCACTTCCTGCTTTAGGAGCCAGAACTATCTGAGAATTCCTATTAATACCACCTGACATGAGAACAGGAGTGGGCAAGGGGGTGGGCTCTTCTAAGTGGCTTGGCTCTTTCACCTGGCAGGAGGCCCTAGGAAACTGGCAGGAGGCAGGCTGGGAAGGACTATGTGTCAATGATGGAGATGTGACCTGACAGATGATTTACAACATTAATAAGGAACTATGTCCTAGAAAGATCAGAGGGGCAAAATCTTTCCTTCTCTTGGTATGTTGGGTAAGGATCTGGCCTTTTTTCTTGTGTCCTGATTTCAGTCTTTTGGCTACTGCCAGCTCCAGAGAAGACAAGTCAAATTTCTTTGACTTTGTCCAAATGCTGTCAAATACGAGTCCCTAAAGTAAGAAAAGGCCACAATTGAGTAGAACCAAGAGAACATTGTACAACAGCAAGATTATATGCTGATCAACTGTGATGGACTTGGGTCTTTTCAACAATGAGGCGATTCAAGGAAATTCCAATAGATTTGTGATAGAAAGAGCCATCTGCATCTAGAGAGAGCTCTCGGGACTGAATGTAGTTCAAGGCATAATACTTCCACCTTTTGTTGTTGATTTTTTTTCCCTTTCACCTTCTGCTCTGATTTTTCTTGTGTAGCATGACAAATATGGAATTATGTTTGGAAGAACTGCTTTTTTTTAACCTATATTGGATCACTTGCTGTCTATGGGAGGAGATGGAAGGATAGGAAGAAAGAAAAATTTATAACACAAGGTTTTGCAAAGGTGAATGTAGAAGACTATCTTTTCAAATATTTGGAAAAATAAAAAGCTATTAAAAAAGAACATAATTTATGATTTCAACTCAATTCTACAAGTCCCTCAGATTTCTTGGACTGTAGAATACTATCCTGCTGTTTGAAAGTCTCCTAAGATAATTCTTTAAGTAGCCAGAGAAAGTCACTCATCACCTTAGTGAGTTAAAGGGAAAAGTTTAATCTGATCCAGGGGTGGTCTTTAAAGTGGTAACATATGGATCAAGCTGATTTGAGAATGGATGAATGTTAAAGTATAGGGTAATGAAATATGTCAGAATTCAAAGTCTAGAAACACCAGAGCTGAGGTTCATGATGTTGGAAGGGAGAGCATCTGTGACAGGCAAGATGCAAATTGCCGCACGTTCCCTGACAAGTTGCTAGAAAGATCAGCAACATAGCACTGACACCAGGAGTTTTTCAAAAAACTTAATGAACGTGTTAGGAGACAATACATAGGATCAGATTCATGTTGCAAACTTGCCAACAAAGAGACTCGCCAAATGAAGACCCAAATGAAAGGACAGAGCTTAATGCTAAGTGGCAACATTAATATACTATAAAGAAAGAGCACTGTGGAAGGCTCTTCAAATGTTGGGTACAAAAACTCAATAAAACTTGGATGTGCACGATAAACATATGGGATAATCAATGAGTTTATTAATTCCTTTTTCTTCCCTTGGAAGAAACTGGGCTAGTGTGCCTCACTGAGTAAAAAACCAAGAGATCTCTTTGAACTATCGGTCCCTTAAGAGCCAAAGTTGCCTATAAAAATCCCATGAAAAAGAAAAGGCCACAATTTATATTGAGCTCAACAGCTTCCATTCTGAAGGACTCCAAGCCACATCACAAATGAGTAAAAGCCAATTAAAGCATCACTGTGAAAAATGACAGTTGTGAGAAGACATTCTCCAACAGAAGTAGACAGTGTGATCAAACCAAATGTTATTTGAAGATGCAGAGGGAAAATGAAGTGTCTCAAACATGGTCCTGCTCTTGTGCAGGGTCATGGAGTCCACAGGAGCTGGACAGCACTCTTGGGACCCTATGTAACATCCTGCAGGTCCACAAACTCTTGTTCCTCCATTGTTGCACTTAGGACCAGGCCTTGAAATAAGATAGTCAGAATTTTACTTGCTTCAAATGGGACAACTTTAGTTAGGGCCATTTTAAAGAGAGAAGTATTCTCCTTTATCTTAAGAGAAATGGCCAGTATGGACTAGACCTCCCCCATCAAAGCAGAGGAAAGGGACTCCCTGGAAGAACTCCTTCAGACAAAATACTGGGCTATTTTGTTGAACTTTTCTTTGTTGCAAGGAAAGGTTCAATTGCAGGATTGGGAGAGGGGGAAGGGAGAATTGAGGAAGAAAGGGAAAGGGATTCTCTTTGTTATAAAATGAAAAACCTCAACAGAATATTTCGAGGATGACTACAGCAGTTCAGATCATGGCACTGTGGCCCTGAGGTTTCTTAAGTCGGCTCGTCCCCATGTGTCAAGGAATGAACCAGAACGGAGAAGCCTGTGTTAAGTGGCAATGATAAATAGGATTTCATGGCTCTAAAGGACACTAAAAAGGAAGACAATTGCTAGCAAATACAATTTTATGGGCAACAGCAATAGGAAAAACACAGGCCTTGGCTGCTACTGGCGACAGCAACTCTGTAGGTGGACGCTCAGCCATCCAGGCAATGCAGAACCTCCGGGAGCTTTCCCATGCACTCGTTACATGTGAAAATAAGGACACGTGGGAGGTCTGGATTTTAATGCTTTTATTATCGTGAATGGTCTGGCCCCAGCTCCCTGTTCCCATTCCACCATCAACCTATTCCAGATACCGTTTCTCCTGGCTGCTCCCAAGAGAAATCTTGAAGCCGATCTGGGTTGGGGGTGTCTTTATTTCTACTGAGGGACGGGAAAGGAAGTCTGAGGATATTTTCCGGCAAACCAAGGTGACAAAAGATTTGGTGGCAGGGTTGAATCTAGAAAAAGTGGCTTTTACTTTGGAAAGAGGAAAATACTAAAGGAAAAACAATTTTTGATTGAGCAACAACATCTCCATAATTTCAGTTTCACATTATGTTAAAAGGAGTTCCATCTTGGAAGAATGAGGGAAGAAATAGTGAGGGGGGAGGGGAAGAAACCAAGAGGAGAGGAGGGAGGGAAGGACCAATAGAGGAAGAGATAAAGAGGGAGAGAGGGAGAGGGAAAGAAGAGGGAAAAGGAGAGGGAGAGGAAGAGGGGGAGAGAGAGAGATGGAGGGAGGAAAAAAAGGAGGGAAGGAGAAGTGAGAGAAAGAGAGGCAGGGGGAGAGGGGAAGAGGAAAGGAGAGAGAAAACACAGAAGAGAGTTGAATACAAAGCTGTCCAGTGATCTGGTGTTGGCCCGCAGAAGTGTGTCCATATCTTTTCTTCTCAACATTGGTATCAGGACAAAGGATGCACTCTAATGGAGAGTCAATGATTCCGGCAAGCTGAGCTTAATAGTCCATGTCAAGGCTGGAGTCCTGTCTCCACCACAGGCAGAATGACACTAGGAAAAATCCCTGCCAGCTGTTAGGTCTGGACTATGCTGGCACTGGATGGGCCCTCTCTCTGCTGTAAGGACAGTGCCATCCTCTTCACCAGTCCCTGAACAGTTTCCCACTGTAAGAACTTATAAAAATAAAATAAATGACACCACGTGAGATCAAGATATACAGACGGAGCTTCAACATGGAGAACAGAACATTTAGCTCTCCTTTCCACGAGACAGTCGGTGAGCAGGACAGGAGAGATTTCACAGACACACAAAAGTTGAGCTCACACCACAAGCAGGGATAAATTGCCAGAGCATCTTTCCAATGCCCTCAAGGCTTCATTTTGCTCAGCCTGAGGTCCCGCTCAATTTCAAACTGTCTGTGATCCACTCGCTCCAGAAAAGCTTTCCTTTCAATGTACCTGGAAGGGGACAAGAAACAGTTGTGTCAACATAATCAAGGAGCTTTATGTACTTGGACAAGAGAAAATTAGATTTAGAATTCAGTAACAAGCATTTATTAAGCACTCACTAGTCCCAGGCACTGGGGATGCAGACAAAAATGAGAATCTGTGCTCCCAAAGAGCTTATATTCTATTGGGGGAGATGGGGAGCAGGAAGAAAGGGAGGCAGGCAATATATTCGGGTAAATAAATGTACAAAATACTGACTATTGGTAAAGGTGGCTGGGAATATCAGGAACGACTTTCATCTAAGACATGGCATTTATGCAGGGATTCCAATGCTTTGCAAGACTGAGCAAAGATGCAGATGTGAAGGATGAAATGTCCCGTACGGGGACAAGAGGCCAGTTTGTCTGGAATGTAGAATTCATGAAGTGACGTCATCCAGAAATCAGCCGGCATCAGATTGGCTTTGATTTTTAGCCTTTAAGGGAAGGAACAGCTCCTACTTTCCTCACCTTCTCCAACAAAACTTCTTTACATTTCAGCACGTGCTCCTGCTAAGCTGAAACAGCCTCTTGGCCCATATCGAAGAACCTTTCAGAGAAATGGGTCCGATGGCAGCCTTTGCCTCCTCTGTTTCCCCCAGCTAAAGGGTCAGGTACTTTTGATTTCCCAAACTGGAGGCAGTTCTTGTAGTGCTTTTCTTCATTGTTCCAGGAAAGAGGAGAAATCTGGCACTACAGTGGGCACAGCGAAGGAGTCGTGTGTGCCCACAAAATGCTAGGCTGGCTGCTTAATGAGACACAGCTGCATTATAATGTTCCCTGTTGCAAAGTGAATCCCAGCTTGCCTGGGGAATGGGGGAAGGGAAAGGCTATGCTACTAATTAGCCTACTGAGAAAGCAAAACTGCCCTCGAAAAAGGGAGATGGGATGGAATCATCTTTGTTCCCGCTCATTTCAAACTGTGATCCACTCGCTCCAGAAAAGCTTTCCTTTGTTCTACCAAAGAAAACGTGCATCTTTCATTACAAGGTCATTACCTCTAGTTGATACTTATACCAGGTTCAGTAACCCAGGTTCCTTTGCTGAATTCACAGCCTGGGGTTCGATATCTTGTAAAAGCCAACCCCCAACGTTTGCTTCCCTGTCAGATTTAGTTCTACTAAACCTAAATGAAATACAAGTACACAGAATAAATCCTGCTCCCCCAGGGGGGTCTGCGCCTCTCAGATGGCCCTGTGTCACCTTCTATGAGCTGAGGTCCAAGTCACAACTCTACTGGGAGCATGGGGAAAGGCTGATTTTGAAAAATAAGACATTTATTTCATACCGAATGAGAGGGGAGGTACAAGCCTGGGATGGAAAGTCATCCTGTTCCCATCTACAGAGGGCGTAGAGGATGTATAGTGTTTATAGACTGTATACAGATCACCAAGATTGGAAGCGCTTCCCTAACTGCCGGGGACTATCGGTAAAATGACTCTTTAGGGGACAACGCTTGCAGCTTTCTCTTGAGGGACCAGTTTGTAGGTGTCCTAATTTCTTGGAATGGGACAACTCAACGATGGCCCTTAGAATGGGCAGAGTAAGTCCATCGGGAATGCTAGAAACCTCCTGGAGGGGATGAACAAATGCTCTTTCTTGACTTTCAAAGGGATGGGATTTTACCCGAGGTGACAGGAACCCGAGGGCCATTTGGGAATCCTTAGCTGGCAGTCCTTACTCAAGAATAAGAGCTTGGTTTGTGCTGGGGAAGGGTTAGGGGGAGTGGGGGTGGTGAGTGGGCAGAGAACAGTTAGCTCTTGGAGAGAATCTTCAAAGGACTTTCTCAATGCAAACTAATTCATTTTCATTTACAATCTCTTCTGAGAGAGAAGGGAAAGACTAGGCAACATGGAACCGTGAAAAGAACACTGGTGAGAGGGAGATTCAAACTCTAATTCTGATGGCGTGCAGGAAAGGGTTCTGTTCTTCAGTCATTTCAGTCATGTCTGACTTTCCAAGACCCTACTTGGGGTTTTCTTGGCAGAGACACTGGAGGGATTTGCCATT
Source organism: Antechinus flavipes (assembly GCF_016432865.1). Lineage (NCBI taxonomy): Eukaryota > Metazoa > Chordata > Mammalia > Dasyuromorphia > Dasyuridae > Antechinus > Antechinus flavipes. The sequence goes on from NC_067399.1 coordinate 44,008,884, forward strand.
TCCTTCTCTGGCTCATTTGACAGATGAGGAAACTGAGTCAGACAGAATGAAGTGACTTGCCCAGGGTCTCACTGAATTGAGGAAGATTGAGTCTTCTTGACTCCAAGCCCAGGACTCTACCATATAGCCAGATGTGTCCTTTCCTTTCTTGTAAAACTGAGGAGCTTGGACAGAGGTCCTTTCTGAGTTGAGAGCTATTATTCTGTATTTTATTGGTAGCTTTTTAATAACACAATCATTCCTGGAAATGACACACTTCTCCCCTCCACAGAACAATCCTCCACAATAAAGGCTATTATTCTTTTTCAATTCTTTCCTCAAGGGCTCTCCCTCTATTTATAAAACAAATTTTAAAAACTTTTTCTAAAAATCCTTTCTTCATCTTTTCCAAGAATCCTAGGTGAACTTGTGCCCAAGCTGTGTTTCCCTCCTGTAGATGTTCTGGGTTTCTTCCCTCCCTTGCATTTGTATCTGGAGCCTTGCCTCCATCAGCGCTCACTGAAGTGGGATTCTTTCTTCGTTTGCTCATTCTTCCAGCCACCTTTCTGATTTCAGACCTGACGTTAAGGCGGGAAGGCTGGATGGCCTAATGCTGCTTTCTTGGTATTTTGAATGTTGTGTTATTCCAGTATCTCAGGGACAGGCTGGAGACTGGCAAGCTTTTGGTGCTCTCAAAGAGCTCTTTCCAGACAAAGTCTGCTTGCTCTCCCACTGCACTGTACTCTGCAAGTTTCTGATCTGGGTTTGGGTCTGAGCAATGCTGCTGCATTTAGCCCCAGTCAGCCAACTAGAAAACTCCATCAGGTCATAATGGCAGAATTGTAGACTTCCCTTTGGGCTCACTTGGAATCAAGCAGAGTTGAGGGAGGCTTTTCCCCAGTAATGTTATATATCAGGCCAATCTGTGCCCTTAAGGGGACATCCTGACATTGGTATGCCCATGACCCTTTTCCTTTCCTAACAAGTTTCCATAATCGGGCAGGTGAGCTGTAGGAGTTTTCTAAGTACAACACTAAAACAATTAATAAATCGATACTAGAACAACTCTGAATTACTATAATAGGATGTAAGTATGAAAAGTTTTACAATTTTAAAACTGCATTTGTGGTCAAATATAGGGATCTCCTTCAAAAGGGTGAATCAGACAAAATAATAAGACAAAGATATGATATAAAAGTTTTCTAACTAAATGGTCTGAAAAAGCAACAATATGTATATGACTGGCTTTCAAATGTATCTAGCAAGAAAATTCAAGTTTTTAGTAATAAGATCTCAAAATTAGATTAAGGATTTTACCTATGAAATGTATTGAAATGACATTAATAATTGTAAAGAAAGTGAAACTGTTTTCCCATTTTAAAAATATTTGATTGATAATATTAAACATGAGAAGAGTTCATTTTACATGTTAGACCTTCATGATTTTTTATTTTTTAAAAAAAGATTCTTATATCAGAGAGAGTTGAGGTAAAGATAACAGTAAGTTATCTTTACCAGCAAGTAACCTATAAAAATGGAAATTCTTTGAAGTTTCAAATGAATTATGGGTTCCTAAATTGAAGTTATTCTTATATGCTGTTGTTAATGGATTAGCTTCATGAACTAGTTATTGGAACACCAAATTTAAGAGACTGAACTAAACTGTGTTAAATCTTATCACTAGCAGATTTTATCAGAATTATCTAGTAATCTCTACAAGTGATTTGGAACCAGAGAAGCAGAGCCTCTTTCAGAGTCGCCCTGAGAATGTAACCTATTCCAGATTGTCCAAGAAAAGAATCCAAGGATCAGATGATTACACAAGATCTGATTAAATGGACATTGGGAGTGCGTCACTAGGATACAAGGAGACTTAATGTAGTGTTAATATCGATAATCACTATATTGTTTTGGCCTTTTGTTTCATGGTGTTTATGTTTATGTTTTTCTTGGTTACCCTGGAGACATATAAATCTCCCTTCTGAAAATTAGTCCATTGTGAGGTCTAGAAGTTGTCAGATCTATAAGCAGACTTAAGTAATTCTGAATATGAATATATGAAAAACCTCATAGGTTTGGCTTATAGGTAAGTGATCCATGAATTAAAAGGGGGACTTGAGAGAAATGAGGGGATCAGAACACAAATGGGTAATTATGGGAACTGAATGAACTACACTAACTCCATCTTGTAATTCAATTCTGGAGTCAGCTTGGTTTTCTTTCTATTCAATTATGGGTCAAATCCACTTTCTGTTTTGTGAAAAAACTTTATTTAATTGTGGGAATTGGCAAGAAGACTTTGTTGCATTGTTTGAACATAGTCTTTCCTGGTTGGGAAGCCGGATAACTTCTCAGAGGCTTTTGTGTCTTATCTGAAAACATGTTCCATATTGATCAATCAATTATTGCTTTCATGTTCCTTTGAGTGTTTATAGACATTTGGGGGGAAGTGAGACACATCTTCTCATTTCAGGGATTAGTATCTGTTCAGTATTTTCCTCCCAAATTAAAGGCCCTAGTCTTTCCTCCAATTAGAAATCAGATGACCTAATGATGTGTTCTAGTTATTTCCTTTTAATTAATTGGACCAATTACTTTTAATATGTAATACTCTGTCTCCCCCTGTATTCAGGATCTAATGCCAAAGCTGAAGAAGGTGACTGGTTGAGATTTTTTAATACAATTTAGCATGCATTGCTTAATAATTGCTATGCTCAGAAGCCTAGAGCTCTGTTTCCTCAGTCATTTTATCTTTCACCAAGTTTTCTGAATTTCCCCATAAGGATTTGGCCTGGTGCATTTACTAGATCTGCTTGGAGTTTATAGCGTAGAGCTCACCCCACTACTTCCTTCCTTTCCAGTATCTTGACTCTGCCCTCCTCAGAAAGTATGATTAGCATCTGTTTTCTGACACCTTCACTGATTTTCTTAGAAATCCAGAGTTCTTGTAGTGGCCAGAAACTGAGCGGATGCCCATCAATTGGAGAATGACTGAATAAATTGTGGTATATGAATATTATGGAATATTATTGTTCTGTAAGAAACAATCAGCAGGATGATTTCAGAAAGGCCTAGAGAGACTTATATGAACTGATGCTGAGTGAAATGAGCAGGGCCAGGAGATCATTATATACTTCAATACTATATGATAATCAATTCTGATGGACCTGGCCATCCTCAACAATGAGATGAACCAAATCAGTTCCAACGGAGCAGCAATGAACTGAACCAGCTACACCCAGGGTAAGAACTCTGAGAGATGACTAAGAACCATTACATTGAATTCCCAATCCCTATATTTTTGCCTGCCTGCATTTTTTATTTCCTTCACAGGCTAATTGTACAATATTTCAGAATCCGATTCTTTTTGTACAGCAAAATAATGGTTTGGACATGTATCCTTATTGTGTACCTAATTTATACTTTAATATAATTTAACATGTATTGGTCATCCTGCCATCTAGGGGAGGGAGTGGGGGGAAAGAGAGGAAAAATTGGAACAAAAGGTTCGGCAATTGTCAATGCTGTAAAAATACCTATGCATATAACTTGTAAATAAAAAGCTATGAGTTCTAAGTTCTGTATTTACTCCAGTCTTTAATGATGAGATAGCTCTTTAAAGTGCCCCTTTTATAAATAGGTAAATTAAGCCAAAAAAGGGAAATTATCTTATCAAAAATTATACAGCAAACCAAAGACCTGTATCACCTCATTTCCAATCTACTGTTCTGCCTATTGGACCATATTGTGTCTTCTGCATTCACCCAGAGATAAAATATGTGGTTTAGAAAACCTAAAAGAAATGTGCTGATGTGTTTCCAAAGCATGCTTTGAGCTACAAGCCATTTCCCTGCCACCTGTCTGGGGGCAGAGAACATGTAGGGGTGAGTGATTTTGAGTGCTCTGTGGTTTGTAATCCTGGATCTTATTTAAAGAAAAGGAAGTGGTGCTTGAATTAGGATGCTCCATTAGACATGAATAACATTGCTGCAGGTTTGAGAAGCAATGCAAATCAGGCTGACTTTGGGAATATTAAGGGCAAAGCATATGTCCTGGGGGCATTAAGTAGAGAGAAAAACCAGTCTCATCAACAAGCTCAGTAGGCTTCAAAGAAACACCTTGAATGGAGTGGTTATTTCAAAGAGCAACCCAGATAAACAGTTGAGACAGGGATGAGGTGCCCACAGTCTGAAGAGTTCATTTATCTCCTTGACACTTATCTGGAAACAAATGCTGTGGTTAATGGGATCTTTGTGATAGCTCTGGTTTGGTGCCAAGAGTCAACCATAAACAAAACCATGATTGAGTAAGGAGATCCCAGACTTAGGGATTGCAGACAGCCCTGATTGGCCTAACATCAGAGAGTCTGTCACTGGCTTGTGGGCTCTCCCTTCAGCTGCATTACCACACATATGTAGTCTCACAATTTGGTGCAAGACCTTCAAGTACAACGTACTTGGGGGCCTATGGAAAATGTGACTACTAAGAAAACAGCTCCTAAATGGAATGGGGTTTAACGTGCGTGATGATGGTTCAGAAGGGAACTTCATACGCCTGGCTCACATAAACTGGCCATTTTAAACAGGTGTTGAGAGTTTTCAAAGGAACAAATAAAAGTGGGTTGTCCTATAAAGTAGTATACTATAGACAAGTGCGCTGAGAGAGTTTCTTTTACATTTGTCTTCTATGTTGATGGTTTTACACACAGTTTCAAGTCATTCACAGTGACATGTGGAATGCTAAAGGATTCTAAATGCTAAATCCCCAAGAGTGACTTTCTTTCTTACTGACACTGACTGTAAAATGTGCCCTAATTAAAAGATGGCTAGTCATCCAGGATGAATTTGATAAAGTATGCCAACTAGAACTAAAGTATGTAGCAAGAATTAAAGTGATTTACTTAGCATCTCCAATAAAAATCAGGACATATCCAGTAGGATCTGACACTATTCTGTATTCTAAATCCAAATAACAATCTTGAAGTGGGAAAAAAAAAAAAAAGGCCAGTTTTTCTGAAAGCTGAGCCAAAAGAAAGAATTTTTTCCCCCAGTAGTTTCAGTTGTGTCCAGCTCTTTGTGACCCTATTTGGACTTTTCTTGGCAAAGATATCATTTATTGGTATGGCTATTGGTTGGCCATTTCTTTCTCCAGCTCATTTTACTGATGAGGAAACTGAGGCAAACAGGATTAAGTGACTTGCCCAGGGTCACACATTTAGTAAGTGCTGTAGCCAGATGAACTCAAGTTTTCCTGACTCTAGGTCTGGCCCTCTATTCATTGCACCACATAGTTGTCCTAAAAAAATTATGGAGGACAAAGAATAAGAAGACAAAACTAAACAGGAGTATTTTTTAGTGTCTATTCTTCAGGCCCCCATGTTGCACACAAAGCAGAAATAATAGAGAAGACAAAGGAAAAACAAACAAAAACTACTTCCTTCTCTTCCCTAGACATCTAGTAAGTAGAGGGCTAATTAGGTTTGTTAATCTGCAAAGGTCATCTGCAGACATGAGGCAAGACTCCCAGAGAGTCTAAATAACACCTGGCTTCTATGGGTTAGTTGATAAAAGAAAAAACCAAAAAATAATGTTGAACATACTTTAACATATTTAACATATAAGGGACCACCTGTCCTCTGGGGGGGGCTGGAGGGAAGGAAAGGAAAAGTTGGAACAGAAGTTTTTGCAAGGGTCAATGTTGAAAAACTATCCATGCATATGTTTTATCAATAAAAAGTTATAATAAAAAAAGAATAAAGTTGAAAATATGAACCAAGATATATAGGCACTAAGTTTTTAGTGTCTCATTCCAAGCAAAGACAGGCTTCAATGACAACATAACAAGCAATGATGTGGTATTATAAAGTACATTTGTAAAAGACATTTCAGTTCATGAAACTTTTGTTTTTCAGTAATTTTTCAGTCCTGTCCAACTCTCTGTGACCCACTTGAGGTTTTCTTGGCAAAGATGCTGGAGCAATTTGTCATGTCCTTCTCTAGCTCATTTTAAGATGAGGAAATGAAGAAAAACAGGGTGAAGTGACTTATTTGGGGTCACATAGCTAGAAAATATCTGAGGACAGATTTGTGTTCAAGGAAGCTGATTCTTCCTGATTCCACGATTGGAACTCTAACCAGGACATCACTTCGCTGCCCTTATAAAACCTAGGAAGGCAATCTCGGATCATAGCAATATTGTAGTTCCAGAGTAAAGTTCCCATAATAGCTTCCTTCATGCCAATCAGAATGTGATTAAACAAGACAACAAATAAGGATGCTAAAAATCTAAAAGGGCTAGATAAATTCCAACTATCATTAGTATTGCATATAAGATTTTTTATGCAATGAATTTTAAATGAATGTGATATGGCAACTATTCATTGAATTTGGGGATTTGGGGGAAGAAAGAAAGGTACTGCTTTGAGAATAAGCTGAACGAAAAACTCTTCATCACTTTCAGAATTCAAGCCATCTCATTTCAGAGTACCATGACCTTCTTGACAGAGGATCAAATCAAGTCTGTAGCACTGTAATGCCATTCACAGAGTTTGAAGATGAGTGAGTGGAATTTTAAATTTTATTTGCTCTCCATTGCTTTTCCTCCAACATCTACCCTGAGTTTGTAGTTCATCCTCAGTTAGATAGGGAGAAATTTTAGAGTGAGAAAGATTTTTTTCTTTGCCTCCTATTTCCCCTCTGTTTGGATCAAAGAAAATAGTTACCTTCTTGGCAGTCACTGACCTCCATGAACCTTCAATCTGACTGTACCTAAGCAGCCAAACCCTGTACCGTTTATAAATGGTCTTTAAAAGCCAGCCAGTTTTTAATTCTTTCAGTGCAATAATTCCTTCCTTTAGCCTCCCTGTATTCTACATGAGTATTTCTGGAAAGATGCTTCTGATGATTAAAACCTCTGGGAGATTCACTTTAATTTAATTAGAGAGCTAGACAAAATGTCCAAGAGCATAATCTTCTTACATTGACATTCCAGTAAGAAAGTAGAGCAATTCAAGGTTCTCTGGCACAAAGGACATTATACTTAGAATAGGTGTTGGTACCAATTTTACTGATTGGTATTTGACTTCTAGATGAGGATAATGGTTCCCAAAGGTACATCCATCTCTAAGTTGCTAAATTCTAGAGAACTCAAAACTCCCAGATGCTACTTAGTGTGATAAAAGTTTAGTAACATCAATCTAGGTTGGTTATCAGATGACGCTGTATTGTGATTATCATCGTTATGGTAAATGTCACTCAAAGAGTGTTTGATCGGTAGGTTCCCGAGGGACAAGAAAAAATTATTAGCCTTTTAGAGAAACACTTCAATTTAGGCATAAGATCATTGGGAGCAGGAAGTGGGCGAAAACAAACGCGAAGAAACAACATGTCTTTTTGATAGAGGTTATTTTGAGGAATATCTAATGGTGCCTTCAGAATCTCCAACTGCTATTGTGGCCCTGCCCAGACAGTCTGACACTTAAGAGAAAAGAAGTTTAGAAGTAATAACTCTCACTTAAGTTTACAAAGTGTTCCTCTAGTTCTGCAGAATGACAACAAAGATAAGACAAAAATTTGGAGTCTTAAGTCCTGACCCATGTGGACACAAAACCAAAAAGTAGAGTCTCTGCTCTTCAGGACCTTAAACTCTACTGGGTGACATACAAGTACTGGCAAGTACAGTGCAAGGAAAACTGAAAAGGGGAGAAATGGAAACTAAATGGGGACTCAACCAAAAAATGGTGATTCGGAAAGGCAGAAATTGGGAAGGAGAGCATTTCAAAATCAGGAGTAGCTTCTCTGAATGCATAGAGGTGGAAGAGAGAGAACACCATTGGAGGAATGGTTAGCAGTACAGCTGAGTTGTAATAAAAATTTCTAAAGGGAAACACTATGAAATTAGGCTGGAAAAGTAGATCATAGAGCACCTGAAATGGTTGACCAAGGAATCTGTCTTATGCTATAAGCAATGGGAGGTCACATGGTTGGGTTTGTCTATATTAGTCTATGGGGATGAACTGGAGCAGAAAGGGAGTAAAAACAGAGAGATCAATAAAGAGACTATTATAGCGGTCTAAGTGAGCAAGAAGTGCTAAAAGTGATGGCTGTGTGAGTGGAGGGGACATAGGAGAGAGATCTTCCTGACAAGATTTGGGGACTTACTGGATATGAGAGGCTGAAGAAAGGAAACAGAAGGGAATTAAGACTCTTAGTAATTCAAGATGCCCATATTCAGTGATGTGAATATTCTCTCCACTAGGACAGATCACATTTGGATATATCTTTTTATCCTTTATGGTTAATGCCCATGTTTTCCCAAGAATCTGCTTTTTAAAAATTTTAACTAAAGGGGCAGCCTGGGTGGTGCAGTGGATAGAGCACCAGCTCTGGAGTCAGGAGGACCTAAGTTCAAATTTGGGCTCAGACACTTACTACTTCCTAGCTGTGTGACCCTGGGCAGGTCACTTAACCCCAATTGCCTCAGCCAAAAAAAAAAAAAAAAAAAATTAACTAAGTAAAATATTTACAACTGTGGTTTCCAAATTTTTCTGCAGATACAGTAGAAACTGTAGGTACCAGATGATGATCTATGGCAGTTAAGGACCAAATTCTCCTTTCAAAGTACTTAACACTTATGATTGGATGAAAATAACTCTGTTATGAGGCACCAAGTGAGGGTTCTTTTACCAGTGAGAACAGAGAAATAAAGAGAGATTATGTAATTATTCTAAAGTCACAAAAATCTAGAAGCAACTCTAGAAAATCCTGTTTCTTTGCTACACTGATGATAGTTTGACTCTCATCAGGTCCTGATGCACATTTCAATAACTGTTCCTGATTTACTGTTCTAGGTGACAGCCTTTCAAAAACCTGAAGATTGCTATTATGCCATTTGTTAAGTTACATACTCAGAATTCTTTCTGCCAATCTTCACATGGATTTCAATGTCCTCCCTAAAAAAAATGGTGTCTAGAACTACTCCACTAATCTGACCAAGGTAGAGTACAGTGGGACCATCACATCTCTAATCCTCAATACTATGCTTTCAATCTGGGACTCACACTGAACTTGCCATATGCTAAAACTCACTTTTTTGAGACAAACTGGTCTCTAATTACAATTCTATTCTATACCTGTGAAATTGATTTATGAACTAGCATAAGATTTTACATCTCTATTAAATTCAATCCTTCGCTCTAGTCTATTAAGATTTTTATGAATTCTGATTCTTTTGTTCAATATATTATTTCTGCCTCCCACCTCAGTATCATGTGAAAATTTAACAAATGTGCCATCTCTATCTTTATTCAAGCCACTGGTAAGTGTAAAACAGGTCAGGAGCCAATGGCATTCCTTGGAACGGCACCTTGGAACATAAGGTGATGCTGACCTATTCTTGATTCCTCTTGGGTTCCAGCCACTCAAACAGTTCTGAATCTTGTCTAGCTCACACCAGTGTCTTGCCTACAAGAATGGTATAAGCCACTGATTAAAAGCTTTGCTTCTAATCTAAGAAAACTATTTATAGCAGACAGCTTATGGATGTGTTGGAGTTACTCTCCTTTTCTAGGTTTGTATCTTGGGCAACCATAGACTCCTAATAGTAATTTTTTTTGGTTTGGTTAGTTTTCCAAAGACCTGCCCTAGAGAACATGGTGTTTCTGGGTACTGAGTCTGAGATCCTGGCCCCTCTGGGAGATTCTCTTGCATTGATTTCTTGGGTAGGGAATGAGTCTTAAGAAATGCTTTCTGCTGGGATGGGAGCACTAAGTCGGTGCTCCGGACTCCAAAGAGCTCACTGAGCCTATGGTTCCGTCCAAAATCCTCCCTGGGGTGGTTGGAGCCGGTGGCCTAGCTGAACAATGCCCTCGTTGCTGGGGCGGTTTCTCCCTTGATCTCCTCTCATCACTTCATCCAGCAGGTTTCTTTAGATTTTTGTTGGAAGAGTTGGTGAGGGAGCTGAGCTACACTGCTTCCCACCATCTCGATTGGTCTTCCCAGCCTTATAATGTTATGGAGCGCAAGTAAGAAAACTTACTGTAAAGGACTTTGTACATGTTCTTACTGATGCTATTATTATTATTCTCATCCTAATTAAGTGTTGTCACTTAGATTTGACATAGGTCTACACCTTCCTTCTGCCATAATTACTGCTTGCCTCTATTCCCCATCTATAAGAGGAGGCTTGTGGGAGTGACTAAGGCTGGAGAAAGACCATAAAGCTCTATGGGGAAGGGGCATGGGAGGTGAAGGCTGCCCCACCTGGGCCATCAGATCTGCATGTGGGAGACCACGTGTTCTCTGACCACTCGGCAGTAGGAGAGGAGGAAGAGCTGAGCTTCATATTTTATTTCATTAGTGGTTCACTAGATGAGATAGGTCCCATCCACGGCACGCACCTCTCTCCTTCCCAACCTGCATTTTACTCTTTGCCCACAGCTTTGCTCCTTACCTTGACCAGAGATCACCATTAACTCTGGCACACCGGACAAGCTCCATACTAAGATAGCGAGTGGCAAAGTGGAGCCTGCACAAGGAGCTCCCCTGTGTCTGAGAAGTGCCCAGAGTTCAACAAAATAGCCGGGTGGGTGTGGAAAATGAGAGCAGAGGACCTCAAACACCCCCATGCTGTGGCTACTGGCTGACATTTTGCCAGTATCCTTTGTTTATACTTTTTTTTACTCACTTTCCCAAAGAATCATCTCTTGTTACAAAGTTGTTGTTTTTTTTTAAAGAAAGAAAAAGAAGAAAAATGCATAAAAATCAATCCACATCCCAACAAAAGAACAATCTGGTCCTTCCCCTCGACACAGGGGAAGAATCTTCTCAAACCTCAGCTTTGGGGTGCTGGATTGCCCACAGTCCCCACGTGAGCTGTTTTTTTGCCTCTGCTCATTTCACTTGCATTAGTTTGTGCTTGTGTGCTAAACCCTCCCCCCCCTTCAGTCACATCATTGCACCTCTGGAAAGAGGGCCCACCTCCTGTGCAGTAAGAGGATGCCATTGGCTGCTGGGAGAGTGTCTGCAAAGGCCGTCCCCTCTGCTTAGAAAGCTCTCATTTCTAGACCCAAATTCAAGCCCATAACCTCCACAAGACCTTTCCGGGCACCTTAGTTATCACTTCTCCCCTAACTCACACCCCCTCCCCAAATGCTCATTTTATCCTTCGGATTTCATGATCTGTAACATATTTTTTGCTCCAGAAGAATGTGAGCTCCTTGAGGATGGAGCCCGTGTGGATTTCCCCTTTGTGCCTCCACCAGGAGCCCAGAGCCCAGCACCCAGGGCTTCCCATCTCTTCCGCTCATCTCACAGTGCTCTGACAGTGAGGGGGGCCCTTCTACCCGAACCCCTCATCTCGTCCCCTCTGGTCGCTTCTGGCAGACTGCTCTGTCACCACTTCTCTTTAATCTTTAGACTTTTTAATCTTCAGGCTACCACTGGCTCCCTCCCTCCTGCCTACAACCACATCCGGGGCTTCCCTGTCCTTAAAACGCTCACTAGGTCTTACTATACCCACTAATTATCATCTTATATCCCTCTTCTGTTTCTTAGCGAGACTCTTGGAAAAAGTGGTCTACGTTCTTTGCCTCCCTTTGCTCTCCTCTCACTCTCTCCTAAATACGCTACAATCTGGCTTCCTCACCATGAAATGGAAGCTGCTCTCCCATGATACTCCTAGAATAGTCTCCCTAGGACTACCACTACTGAATCAAACTTACTATTCTAGACTAATTGCTAATTACTACTTAATTAAGCACATTGTCTGGAATGGATCCCGCCAGAGCAAAAACTGAAAAGCTGATCTGCATAGAAAAAAATGAGGAAGAAGTATGACTATAGGACCCCACCTCCCCACTCTCCAACTCCTCATTCACAGAGGTACCACCAAAGATTCATCAAGCTTTATTTCTTAACTGATTTTCTATCACAAACCACATATGGACAAAGAGGGAGATCAGACTGGAGAAGGTTTACACCCAGCCCCAAAAAACCACTACAGCTCATGGGACAGGAGTGTGAATATCCCCTATTTTGGGGTAATCCTCAAAGCAAAAACCAAAAGGTTATAAGTGTATCCAAGAGGGCCCAGGAGCAGCCCAAACTAGGACCACAATAGCACAGATAAAAGAGGCTGTCATTATGTGGCGACTGCTGTATAAGTTATCTGTTCTGATTTTTAGGGTGGGGTGGAGCCAAATACAGGATTCAGGACAGCCATCCAGCTGAAATCTCTCTACATTTCCCTCTAAGAACTTTAAAATGATGCCTCAAATCACACTGTGGAGTGGCAGAGTCGACAAAAGGTTGGAGTAGGACATTTTTCTGGCCTAAGAACACTTAAGAGATCATCAGAGGTCCATGATTAGGTGGAGGCCTGCCTGGAGCCCACACACAAGACTGACGCAATAACAATGGCGGCAGCAGCAGCAGCAGCTTTGGGAACTCAGCACAGAAATGGTATGGTGTCAAACAAGTAGTCAGAGTTTTCAAAGAACCCTTTGCTGGCTTAGATACAGCTGCCACTGACTGGCAATTCTATTGCCCCAAAGCAGTTCTAGGTCTCAGTTCCAGGGCAAAAAGGAACATTATTGTTTGTAGCTGCAGAGAACAGAAGCTCTTCTAGGTAAAGACCAGGGACCACACCTCTCCCGGGGTCATACCACCATGGAAGCACCAAAGACTTGCTCACATTCCAAACTAGCTCTGAAAACATCACCACAAAAAAAGCATAAAACTTGGGGACAGTTCTTTGCCACCCTCAGGTGAACAGAGCCCAGCTTTAACACAAAGTTCAAAGTCAAGAAATAGGCTGGAAAAATAAGCAAATGACGACAACAACAAAAGAATTTGACCATTAAAAAACTACTAGAAGACCAAGACATAGAGTCAGAAGAAGACAACTATGTGAAAATAGGAGCAACAACAAAAAAGCTTCCAAGAATAATGCTAATTGGATCCAAGACTAACAAGAGTTCCTGGAAGAGTTAAAAGGAAGGGATAAATGGCAGAGGAAAAATTGGGAAAAGATATGAGTGATGTAAAAAAAAAATATGAAAAAAGAATTGACAGCTTGGTAAAAGAGGCACAGAAAATAATGAAGAAAATAATACCTTAAAAAATAGAATTGGTCTAATAGTAAAAGAGGCACAAAAATTCACTGAAGAGAACTCCTTAAAACATAGAATAAGCCAAATGAAAAATGGGGTACAAAAATTTCATTGAAGAAAATAATTTCTTAAAAATTAGAACTGGGTAAGTAGAAACTAGTGACTCCATGAGACATAAAGAAACAATAAAACAAAGTCAAAAGAATGAAAAAAATTGAAAAAAATGTGAAATGTCTCATCAGAAAAACAACTGACCTGGACAGAGAGAGGAGAGATAATTTAAGAATAATTGTACTATCCATTCGTCACAATCAAAGAAAGAATCTATCATCATATTTCAAAAAATTACCAAGGAAAACTGCCCAAATATCTTAGGTCCAGAGGATAAAGTAGAAATGGAAAGAATACAATAATCACCTCCTTAAAGAGATACCCAAATGGAAACTCTTAGGAATATTATTGCCAAATTCCAGAGTTCCCAGGTCAAGGAGAAGATATTTCAAACAGCTAAAAAGAAACAATTCAAAATGTGAAGCCACAGTCAGGATCACACAAGATAAAGTGGTTTCTATGTTAAAGGAGCAGAGAGCTTGGAATAAAATATTCTGGAAGGCAAAGAAACTAGGATTACAAGCAAGAACAATCTATCTAAGAAAACTGAGTGTAATCTTTTGGAGGGAAAAAACATGAATATTTAATGAAACAAAGGATATTCAAGAATTCCTGATGAAAAGATCAGAGCTGATTAGAAAACTTGACATTCAAATGCAAGTCTATAGAGAAGCATAAAAACAGCAAACATGAAGGAGTAATAATATAAGTGACTCAATAAAGTTAATTTGTATAGAAGATGACACATATAAAACAGACTTCTGAGGAAGGACAGAATAAAAAGAGAGAAGAAAAAGAAGAAAATGAGATGGAAGGAAAATATACAGTTAATAATCATAACTATGAATGCATATGGAATGAGTCTACTCATAAAACAGAAGCATACACATACTCAAACTTAAAACAAAAGGATGATGGAGCGGAATCTAAACTGCTTCAGCTACAGTAAAAAGGCAGGCAGGAGTAGTAATCACAAATTCAAACAAAGCTGATCAATTCTATTTTAAAGCAGTAATTAGGGAAACTACATTATGCTAAAAAAACATCACAGACAATAAAGTAATATTTATAGTAAGCTTCTCTGATAAAGGCCTCATTTCTCAAAGATATTCTGAGTTTAGAACTGTCAAATTTATAAAAATAAGAATCATGAAAAAAATGCTCCAAATCACTATTGACTAGAGAAATGCAAATTAAAACAACTCAAAGATACCACTTCACACATGTCAGAAAAGACAAATGCCAGAACAGATGAGGGAAAAATAAATATACCAATGATCTGCTATTGGAGTAGTGAACTATTCCAACTATTCTGGAGAACAATTTGAAAGGATGCCCAAAGGTTTTTTTTTTTTTTTTTTAATTTTTATTTAATAATTACTTTATATTGACACTCGTTTCTGTTCTGATTTTTTTTTCCCTCCCTCCCTCCACCCTCTCCCCTAGATGGCAAGCAGTCCTTTATATGCTGGATATGTTGCAGTATATCCTAGATACAATATATGTTTGCAGAACCGAACAGTTCTCTTGTTGCATAGGGAGAATTGGATTCAGAAGGTATAAATAACCCGGGAAGAAAAACAAAAATGCAGATAGTTCACATTCGTTTCCCAGTGTTCTTTCTTTGGGTGTAGCTGCTTTTGTCCGTCATTTATCAATTGAAACTCAGGTCTCTTTGTCAAAGAAATCCACTTCCATCAAAATATGTCCTCATACAATATCGTTGTCGAAGTGTATAATGATCTCCTGGTTCTGCTCATTTCACTTAGCATCAGTTCATGTAAGTCTCGCCAGTCCTCTCTGTATTCATCCTGCTGGTCATTTCTTACAGAACAATAATATTCCATAACATTCATATACCACAATTTACCCAGCCATTCTCCAATTGATGAGGATGCCCAAAGGTTTATAAAACTTTTGACCCAGAAATACTACCACTAGGTCTATATCCCAAAAAGTCCAAAGAAAAAGGAAAAGGACCTAATGTACAAAAATATTTATAGAAACTCCTTTGTGGTGGTAAAGAATTGGAAATTAAGGGGATGTTCATTAAATGGGGAAGGGCTGAACAAAGTATGGCACATAATTGTGATGGAGTTTTATTGTGCCAGAAGAAATGAGGAAAGGGTTGGTTTCTGAAAACATGGCAAAACTTCTATGAACTAACTCAAAGTGAAGTGAGAAGAACCAGGAGATCA
Source organism: Antechinus flavipes (assembly GCF_016432865.1). Classification (NCBI taxonomy): domain Eukaryota; kingdom Metazoa; phylum Chordata; class Mammalia; order Dasyuromorphia; family Dasyuridae; genus Antechinus; species Antechinus flavipes. The sequence continues at coordinate 44,024,280 of NC_067399.1, forward strand.
CTGTACACAGTAACAGTAATATTGTACTTGTCTACTCTGATCAAGACAATGACAAGTGACAATTCCAAAGGATTCATGATGAAAAAATGCTATCTATCCATCTCCACAAAAGGAACTGTTAAACTCTGAGTGCAAATTTAAGAATAACTTTCTCACATTCTTTACTTGTCATGCTTAAAAAAGACAAACTATACTTAATATGGAAATATAGTTTGTATGATTTTTAAAAGTTATACAATATACAATTGCTCTCATTTTGCTTACCTTTTTCAGTCGATTGGGGAGGGAATCTGGAACTCAAAATTTAAGAAGAAAAAAACGCCAAAAAATAAATAATAAATGTGAATATTTAAAACTATTTAAAAAATACATTATCTGATTTCTGTTCTGATTGCAAAGCACGAACTTATATATGAACCCTATCAGAGGGACTTAGAAATCTTTGCTTTTGCCCAGAACGACAGATATTAGAGAATCAGATTCTGCCAGAGAAGTAAATGATGCCCTTTAGGAGATGCCCTTTAGGAGTGATCGATAATTACAGCTTGAGCAAAACAAATGACACTCTAGTAACTTGAGAGAGTTGGGTGTCTCTTCCCCATTCCCGACACCTTTGAAGATGGCCAGGATGAACACATAAGGCTTCATTAAAAAACAAAAAGCAATCAGTCAGCTTTCTTAACACCCTCTGAGTCGAGTCTGAGTCAGCAATATGAAAGGTATCTTACCCCTCTTTTCCTCTATTATGGATAGCCAGTTCTTCACCAATGCCCTCCTCCTCCTTGAAGCTCTCCCAGTCCAGTTTGGATTTCTCTAGGGTGCTCATCTTCTGTTTCTTGGCTCCAATCTTCCCCAAAAGGCTGCTCATGCCACTGGGTCTTTTTAGCCTAAAGAAAGAGTCAAAACAAAGGTTCCAGTGAAGAAGTGGTCTTGTCAACTCAACTCAAACACTTGTACAGATATCTGGATTCTTGATATCCTATTCAAGGACAGAGAACCACGTTCCCAGGCTCTTCTAGGGTAGAAGAGATTAAAAGCGATCTAGAGTTCCAATAAGGTTTTCTTTTTTTATAGCATGACCAACTTTACCAAGTTAAGGGAAAGAAATCACTTTTTCTTTAAAGCAGTGTGCTTTGAATGGTCTTTGTAGCATCAGGTCAGAGTATCAGAATTGTAGCTAGAAATGAAGACTAAGGGTTGCAGGGAATACTTCTAGATACAAAACAATGTCAGATGGCAACATTAAGGACTATTTGCAATTATCTTAGAAAGGTTCTTGAGTTCTCTCTTTAGGTAAAAGATATTCCTAATTCTGAAAGCAGGGAATGCTTAGCTTATGTTCTATATGTTGACAATGCTATCTATCATTTGCTGTAGGAGAAACACCAAATGTTTTAATTGGCAGGTAGGATGTTTTCTACTCAAGTATAGCTGAAGCAAAGAAAAAACCTATAATGCAATTAGATAATAAACATGGGAGAAATAGGCTTTGCAGGATCAGTGTATAAATAAGCTTTGTTCTGCATGAGCCAAAACAACACGTACCCACAATTCAAGAAAATGAAAAGCAAAAGTCATTCTATCAAAGTGCTTCAAAGGAAGAACCAAGAAAAGAAGTTTAAAGTGTAGGGGGAAGATCTCAAGGGCTTTTTATAAAATTTTAGTACCATTCTTGCAGGAATCCCTTTCTAATTAATCCTATTTTTCCCCAATCCCCAATCATCACCAGTACTTTGAATCAGATGGAGCTCTTGCCCCTTTCCAAGACTGTTTCCCTTCCACATCTAGGATCACCCCATCTCAGCAGACTTATAACTGCTTAATCTCCTTTTCCCTACTGAACGAGATAAAATGAGATCTTTCAAGACAGTTGTGAAAATCGAGTAAGGCTTCATCTATTTCAAAGTTTGAGTAGGCCTGAAGGACTTTAAGGTCAAGGGCATACTTAAGTCCCCTTCTTGTTATCCTCCCTATTTCAGCCAAATATGGGCAACTATGTAGTTGTTGGCCAAGTTCAATTTCTTGGGTAGTTCCCGCGTTTAGAATGTAAGATCCTCAGCCAATAAGGATGAGGGTCAGTGGTGGGAGGGGGAATTTGCATTAGGGATAAAAGCGCTGACCCTACCCCCTACGGCGCCTCCTCCCTTCGATTGTTTGCTCGATGGGTTGGATGCCCGGTCTCGAGAACGTAAATAAACTTTGCTTTGCGATTAGAGATCTATCCAGTTGTTTTATTAATGGTTTCTGACCCATACACTACTATACATTTTCTAAAATTAAATTTTATTTTTTCAGTGAATACAAATTTATTTTCTCTACCTTCTACCCTTAACAGGGAGGAAGGGGAGAAACAAAACCTTAACTTTACTACTTCTTTATCGGTTTCACTTCCAGGAGTTCAAAGGCAACTTCAGAACCGGGTGACCTTGGGCATACAACTTCAACTGTAAAATGGGAATAATAATAGTATCTACTTCCCAGGGCTTTTGTAAGGATCAAATAAGATGCTATTTGTATTGTACTTAGCACTTAATAGGTGCTTAATAAATGCTTATTTGCTTCCTTTCTTTCCTTCTTCCTTGTATCAGGATAAAGCAGAATCCTTAAAGAATTGGAAATGGGGGGATGGGGGGGGAAGGGAAAAGAGGGTTTATATGTAAAGTTCTACTGACCACTGTCCCTCCAGCATTTGCTCCAGACCTGTGATTTCATGAGTGTCAGGAAATTTCTGTCTATAAATGGCACTCTGCCCCCTCCTCCATCTCCTCTGCCTTATGATGCAAATTCTCCCTAAGTAATATCCGAGAGCAGCCTCTTGAACTCAGAGCTTAAGTGGCCAGACTACCAGCACAGCTAACTCCAAAGAATGTCCTCAGGCCATAAGGCCTCAATCAGAAAGCATTTCAAAAACACTTCCCCTAAGTCAAACCCAGTGTTAAGTGCTGGGGATACAAAAACAAACCAAAAAAGTAACACTGATTTCCAGTGGCTTACATTCTCCTGGGGAAGAAAGTGAGTGCAGGTACTTCTAAAAGTATATAATAAATAAAGGGGGGGAGGGCAGTTAAAGAGGGAAACAATGGGGATAGCAACTAGGAAAAGGGAGATTAAAGAATTTAGAAAGGTCTCAGGTAGAATTCATGCTTGAGCTGCATCTTTTTTTGTGTGGTAGTACTGTTTAATGATAAATTATTACACTAATAATTCAAAAATGATTTGTATGGACAAGTTTATATGTATATAAAACTTTATGGTGGTTAGATAATACAGTGCAAAGAGTGCTGGGCTGATGGTGGGGAGAAGTTGAGTTCAAATCTATTCTCATATGCCCACCACTTATATGAGACACTTAATTTGTGGGTCTACTTGCTTCAGTTTCCTCATCTGCAAAAATGGAATAACAGCATTTGTTGAGCTGCATCTTAAAGGAAGGAGGGAAGAGGATCTATATAAAGTGGAGGTGTGTGTGTATGAGGGAGTGTATTACCATGCATGAAGCAGGGTAAGTGCAAAGCCATGCCCATGGGATGTCGTGTGTTAGAGAGGAGAGGCTGGTTTGGATGGATTGTATAGCATCTGACTGACAGGGAGGAAAGCATAAGGAAGAGGTTAAGTGGTGAAGAACATTAAAGGATAAATGCAGGACTTTATGTTTTAGCCTAGAAGAAACAGGAATTATGCGAATTTACTGAGTAAAGGAGTTACAAAAATCTAGCCTTTCAGGAAAATACTTTTGGCAGCTGTGTGAAGAATGGCCTTGGAGAGGGGAGATACTTGAGGCAAGAGCAATCAACTATGGAGCCAATGTAACAGTGTAAGAGAGAGGTGGTCAGGATCTGAACTAAGGTGGACACTCATGAGTAGAGAAAAGGGGTTGGATTTGAAAAGTGTTGTGGAGACAGAAACGGCCAGATCTAGTAACTGAATGGACATGGGGGATGGAAAAGGAGCAGAAGCAGACTGATATCTGAGTCTGGAGGAAGGTGGGGCCCTCAACAGAAATAAAGATGGCTGTCTGACTGTGACTAATGACTGTATGGATAAGAGGATGCCTACTCTGAAGTAAGAGGCTGCTTTCCGTTTCCTGTTCCTTCTTTCCAACTAGATCTTCCCAAATGAATGGCTGGGACTATGGATTTTGCACATAGCAGACACTCAAATAGACAACTATAGGACTCCAGCTCATTGCTAACTAAATAAATCAGAATTGGGGGATTCCTACAGGGCAAGTGAACCCTATTTTTTGTACTTTCTGCAAATTCCCATTTATTCTGAAAGGGTTTGCCAATTTATTCAGATTTCAACATGGCTGTGCTACTCAGTAACACCCACACACAGCCTGTAGTTAGTTCCTCCAAAATCCTTATACTATTGTACCTGCTAAAGAAACATTTTTTCAATAAATCATTTTGAAAAGCCCAGGAAAAAATAATTTTGCTACAGAGCAGAGAGAGGGCTCCCAAGAATGGGGGAAAACAACCCTCTTTCACTCTACAAAATTCACCTATGTGACTGTACTTTTTGGGAAAGCTTCCCATTCTGTTTTCACTTGGTCATTAAGATGGTTTATGTTTCTTTAATTTGCAAGTCTCCAAAGAAAAATAACCTGTCGTTTATTTGATGCTAAATCAAGGAAGATGACATGTTTATAGGAATGGCCTGGAGACTTACAGCATGACCGTGTCATTGTGACAAAGAGATCAGCAGCTTCCTCTTAGAACATGGTACACTGGTCCCTTGAAGGTTTTTGTGCACTCAGATTTTTCTTCCTTTCCCTTAAAGATGAGCTCCAGATGCTGGGTTCCAGGTTAATGATTCCTAGCTGCAGGTCATATAACTTCCCACTTTAAGTTTTCCGAAGGATATAGAATCAATTTTTACATATGTTTTGTTCTGGCTGCTTCAGTCTAGCAAGAGGATGGCTGTGACAGAGACATATGTCTATGTACTCTATCACGTGTGCTGGCAGAGTCTTATTTAAAGGGTATCTTTTAAACAAATTTCCCACGATGCATATTTCCTACGTTAAATATACCACTCTGAGGTATCCTGTCTAAAGAAAGCATCATTTAGGAATAGAATAGAATCTCATTTGTTCAAAAATTATGAGTAAATAGAAGGGACTAAATCATTAATGTTTTAACATAGATGGCAAGCTCTTTGCTTTCAATGTCATTCACTATCAGGAGAAACAAATGGTCATTGTGTACAGTACATTAAAACTGGGCAAGGATTAAGGTCTCAGACTTTTAGAAGAGAGTTTGTGCTATTAAGAACTTGTATAGTACCATGGCATCCCACTATCAAGATTGCTAACTTTTACTCCGTTACTGCCTTGAAAAAAAATCTGATTCTATTCACTGAGAGCTTTTTCTCCCCACCCCTATACTTCAAATGACTTCAGCAGTATTTCCCCTCTTTTCCTCTGTTTCAGTCACCAAGGAGATAATGGCCCAATTTCTGCTTAGAAGGGCACTCCTTTTCTTGTACTTTTAGAACTACTCTAGAACTCATCTCCTCACTCTTTGAGGAGTCTGTCACTTTTATCAACCTTCTCAGTCGTGATATTTCAATTTTTTGATTAATATAATGATCCAAGACAATTCCAAAAGGCTCATGATGAAAAATACTATTCATCTTCAGAGAAAGAACTGATGAACTGAATGTAAAATGAAGTATAATTTTATTTTTAATTTTCTTGCAACATGTTTAACATAGAAATGCATTTTGCATGATTTCACATGTATAACTGATATACTGCTTGTCTTGTTTCAATGGTTGGGGAAGAAGTTAGAGGGAAAGAGAGATTTTGGAAACTTAACAAAAAAAAATTAATGCTAAAAATAAGCAGTAATTTTTAAAAAGGAAAAAAAAAAACTACCCCCACTTTCTCACCTCCTTCTTATTTCTCAGCCCCTTGCAATCTGGCTTCCGTTCCCACAACTTAAAATTGCTCCCTCTGAAGGCACCAATGGTCTTTTTCTTTCTTTCTTTTTCTTTTTATGACTACATTTTATTATTTTTTTATTAAAGCTGTTCATTTTCAAAACATATGCCTAGGTAATTTTCATCATTTACTCTTGCAAAACCTTGTGTTCCAAATTCTTTTCCCTTCTCTCCTCCCCTCCCAGATGGCAAGCAATCCAATATACTAAACATGTGCAATTCTTCCATACACATTTCCACAATTAAATGATCATTTTTCTTGATAGTTTTTGTAATTATATCACAGTGATTTCCAAGAATATCCTTCCCTCTTCCACACTGCCGATTTTTGAGAACTTAGTCTGTCAGCATGTACAGCTTTCCACACTCACAGCTCTCAACCTCTGTCTGGTCTCCTTGAGCCTTTAAGAATGCCAAACACTCAAAAGAAAGCAAACATACGCTCCCAAACCAGAAAATAAACAAAAACAATGCAATATGCCTAAAAGACCTAGAAATTAAGAAATAGGCAGTACTGTCCTAATTTGATTAGAGCAAAGCTTGCTCCTTCACTAATCTGGGCTGTTTCTGTTTAAGTCCTGTAGGCAAGGAAAAGAATCTGTGGCAACGTAATTATTTTAAATAAGTGTCTTTATAATGAAAAACAAACTCCCAAAATGAACAGTTGTTGATTGTAAGGGAATTTCTCCCTTTTGTTTACTTTGCTCTCTCCTGATCTGCAGCATTACCACAGACCCTATTCTCTGATACTGTTATTTTCCAAAACAACTCTGTACTGTTCCATGGTTCTTAGAGATGTTCTGGCTCCTACTGTTTATAACTATAAGGGGCACAAGACTTAGAAATTCTAACAGTCATGATGTCAGGTGCTAAAAACAATAACTTTATTGATACAATAAGGGATAGTTCCGTGATGTAGTGGACAGAGCATTCTGCCTGCAATTAGGGAGATCTGAGTTCAAACTTAGTCTTGGACACTAGGAGCAAGTTATTTAACCTCCATTTGATTCAATTCCTCATCTGTAAAATGGGGATACATTGGAGAAGGAAATGGCAAACCACTAGAGTATTTTTGCCAAGAAAACCTCTGTGGAAATGGAGCTGGACACAACTGAACTATTCAATAATAACAACAATAAGATCATAAGGATGCAGAGTATGGTTGCTGATGAAAATTATAGAATTTCTTTTTCCTAATTTTTTTTTTAATGAAAGGCTTTATATCCCAAAAAGATCTTAAAAGAGGGAAAGGGAGCTACGTGTGCAAAAATGTTTGTGGCAGCCCTTTTTGTAGTGACAAGAAACTGGAAACTAAGTGGATGCCCATCAACTGGAGACTGGCAATAAGTTGTGGTATATGAATGTTATAGAATATTATTGTTCTGTAAGAAACTATCAGCAGGATGATTTCAGAGAGACTTGGAGAGACTGACACGAACTGAACCTGAGTGAAATGAGCAGAACTAGGAGAACATTGTACACGCCAACAACAAGATCATATAATGATCAATTCTGATGGACACGACTATTTACAACAATGAGACAATCGAGGCCAGTTTCAATGATCTCATGATGAAGAGAGCCATCTACACCCAGAGAGAGACTGCGGGAACTGAGTGTGGCCGTAACACAGCATTTTCACTCTTTCACTCCTTTTGTTGTTGTTCATTTGCATTTTGTTTTCTTATTCATTTTCTTTCTTTTATGATTTGATCTTTCTTGTGCAGCAAGATAATTGTATAAATATGTTTACATATATTGTAGTTCATGTTATACATTTAACACGTATAACATATATTAGATTGCTTAACATTGGGGAGGGGGTGGGGAGAAGAAGGGGAAAATGTAGCAAGGCTACACAAGGATCAATGCTGAAAAATTATCCATGTATATGTTCTGAAAATAAAAAGCTTTAATAATAAATTAAAAAATATAAAAAATTAAATAAAATTAAATGAAAGGCCCATTTTAGATCTTGGCCAAAAGGGTGAGAAGACTACTGTGCACAATCACATGACTAATTTAACAGTAGAGTCCAGTCTTTCTGACTCTCAGTCTGATATGTTTTTTCCCCTATACAACAGTGCCTCCCTAGAGGAGATGAACTTTGAGGATTTAGAACAAAAGTCCTTTGGAAAAGCAATGTAATCACCCTAGTATCTGTCATTTGTTTATGAGGCAGAGTTGTTTCTTACTGTAGCTCATAGAGGGAACACAGATTCACAGAACACTGTCTGAAAGTCAGTGCTATGGCCGAGCCAGTACTATTGTTCTCTCAGACATTTCTCTGTATAGAGCACATATTTATGAGGATAAAGAGTAAAACCCAAGTCAAAACATCTGTCCCACTTGATTAAGTCTTTACGGTAATACATAAGAAGCCCAAAGACAATAAAGTGGATTGCCAATCAATCAATTAACTAATCAACAAGCATTTATGAAATGCCTATTATGTGCCAGGTGCTTCTTCCTACTGAAAGTTAGCCCAGGAGTAATGGGAAATTCTCAAGAATGAAATTCCAAGGACACAGAGAGAAACAATTTTCATGATGAGGAAAAATGGGATTTGTTTGAGGCAACAATGTAGATGTACTATAAAGTCACCAAGAAATGTGCAAGGGAAACAAGATAGATAATAGAATGACTGTTATAGTTCTATAATTATAATATCAGAAACAAACTCAGAATGAGTTGACATTGGCAAGAAAGGCAAGGATGACAAAAAGTTTTTAAAAAATAGCTCTAGTGGGAAAAAAAAGAAAATCGAAGAAGGAAGCAGACCTATGTTTGAGATGCATGAGAAGATAAGTGACAACTGAGAGAAGTCAGAGTTGCCCAATTCTTAGGCTGTTTCTGTTTACTCTGCATAGCAGAGCAACCAAGGCAATAGAAACAAAAAAATGAATAAGAGAGTTGACACCCAAGATAAGTAAGGGGAGAAAAACATTCAATTACTCTTAATGAATTCAAACCACTTGGCCCAGTGACAGCCTTAATTCTTGAAGGAACTGGCAGATATGATTATAGCCACTGGGATAGCTGAAAGGTGATATTTTCTATCCCCAAAATATCCTCAAAAGATGAGAGAAGGGAAAATGAACCAATTTCTAAATAAAGAAAAAGAGCTGCTATTAATGTCCTGCAAGTTTGACTTTGATTAATGCCAAACTCTAGAATGATGAACACTGAGCAAAGGAAGCAGTTATGACAAAAGGCCAGCAGATTTTCCCAACAAGAGCTCATGTCAGATTCATTTATTTCCTTTTTTGATGGAGTAGATTAGATAAATGGGGAAATGTGTGGTATCGTTGACCTAGATTTTAGAAAAGTTTTGACAAAATAATCCATGCTCTTTTTGTGAAGAAAATGGAGAGATGGGGATCAAAAAGATCCTACCATCAGATGGATTCAGAACCGTGCTCACATAGTAACTGTTCAGGGTCTGCTGTGGCAGAAGGTCTCCAGTGGATCTATGGCCTAGGCAGCTGGGCTTGACCAGGTGCTGTTTAACACTTATTTCTTCACTGATTTGCGTCAAGGCATGGATGCCCTGCTCATCAGATGTGCAGATGGCAGCTAAGCTAGAAAGAATCACTTACACAATGATGACAGAGCTAGGATCCAAAAGGACTTTGACAGATTGGAGCACTGGAATGAATCTAGCAAGAAATTCAGCAGGGGTAAATGTCAAGTCTTGCACTTGGGCCCAAAAGACACCTTCACAAGCACAAGATGGGGGAGGTTTGGCTAAATAGCAGTTTCTGCAAGAGATCTGGGGGTTTCAGTGGATTTGTTAGCAGGGAGATGTGGCAGCCCAAAGAGCTGCATTTAGAGGGCCACAGCTTCCAGGAATGCAGGGATGACCATCCTCCTGCTCTCTGTCTTCCTCTGACCTCATCTGGAGCACTGTGTTCAGTTCCTAGTACCAGAGTTGAAGAAGAACATGGATAAACTGTCAGTTTATCTAGAGGAAGGCAATCAAGACATTTGAGAATCAGTTGAAGGAACTGGGAATGTTTCTCCTACAAAAGACTTAATGGCTGAAGCCTGAGCAATGGGTCAGATTTCTTGTTGGCCCTCTGTGGGCCCAGTGAAGCTATTGGGTTGAAGCTGCAGAGAGTCAAAATTAAGCTTCTTGATGAGGAGAGCTGTCCAAAAGTCTTGAGAGGTGTTACCTCTTTTGGTAACAAGCAGGAGCTCCTCATTGGGTTTATAGTGGATGGACTGAATGAGACAGCTACCAAGGTTCCTTCCAATTCTCAGATTCTGTGATTCTTCAATTGAGAATAACACCCAAAGGCTTATGAACTCAGACTATGGAAGATAACCATTCTGGTTCCCAAGTATTCCTCTTAGAGATGAGGGAGTGTGGGTTCTGAAAATTGTATGAGACACAGCAGCTATGTCAATTAGTTTTTTTTGACTGTTTTTTCTGGATATAAATGGGGGTATTTGGAAAAGTCAGAGGAAGAAATGGGGCAAGGGAACTGTCATCTCTGAATTCCTGGAAGCTGTGGCCCTCTGAATGCTGCCACACCTAACTGCTGACAACACCATAAATCCCCAGATCTCTTGCAGAAACAACTGCTATTTAGCCATACCTTCCCCGTCTTGTGCTCCTGAATATCACTCATTTGGGCAAGACTTTTAATTTGCCCCTAGTGAATTTCTTCTTGCTAGATTAATTCCAGTGCTCCAACCTGTCAACATCCTTTTGGATCTGATGAGTAGGGCAACCATGCCTTGATGCAAGTCAGGGAAGAAATAAGTGTTAAACAGCACCAGGCCAAGCCCAGCTGCCTGGGCCACAGATCCACTGCACCTTCTGCCACAATGACAGCAGACCCTGAATAATTACTCTTTGAGCCTGCTTCTGAATCCATCTGATGGTACGATCCTCTGACCCCTATCTCTCCATCTTCTTCATAAGAAGAGTAAGAATATCAAAACTTTTCTAAAATCTAGGTCAATTATATCCACAGCATGTCCCATCTACTAATTTAGTCATCCCATTAAAAAAAGATAATAGTATTTGGTTTTTATTTATCCCATTATCCTAGGCTGCTTCCTTCACTCGACATCAATTACATATTTCCAGGTTCACGGATTTCATCACTCAGTCTATTAATAAGTTTTTATTAAGTGTTTATTATGTTCCAGACCCAGCGCTAGCTTTTGGAGATACAAAGAACAAAACAGGACAATTTCTACCTTCATTTAAGGACATAATCTACCAATGAAGATGACTAGTATACAGATAAGTGAAGTAAATGAAAAGTGATTTGGATGTGTGCTAGTGGATGAAAGGACAAAGAAGGGCCTTGTGGATGGATGGCTGCTGGGGCTGAGCTCCTCAGGAAGCTAGAGGTTCTAGAAGACACAGCAAAAAGGGAGGGAATTCCAGGTAAAGGGAAGTGACTCTGGGGGGTGGGACAGGAAAGGAGGGATCAGGCTGAAGAAAGACACAGACACAAGAGACAGGAAGTTACTCAAGAGGAATAGCAAGGTCAGTTACCGGCACCAGGGCTATAAGTGCTGAACATGAACAATTCTGGCCTAGTCAGGCTCCAAGCCATCAAAAAGTACCACTCATGAATCTGGCCAACTCGGACCTCACGAGATAGGGATGGCTTATTCTGACCACAGCATCCAGGGAAGATAATGCTTCTGCACAAAAGTGCTCTGGGTTTGGACTCTGAAGACCCGAATGGGAGGCCCCGCTCAGTCATTTACTGCTTGGGTGACTTCCAGCAAATCACCTGACAAGCTTTAAGGCTGTTTCCTCATCCTTCCAGTGTTAGATTCATGAGAAGACTTCTAGCACATCCCACATTCAATCCTTCAACAAGATTAAGCATATACCAGGGGCAATGCATACCAGGCTTCAGAAATGCTTGCACGCAGATATGAAATGGATTGAGAAATACTTCAGGAAGAAGATGAGCAATGACACTATTATCAGTTGGGGAGGAGCCAACAAGTATGCTTCAGACCACAAGAAAGTTCTGTTCCTGAGGGGTGTGATCTGACAGAAGATGGCTCAGTTCCACAGAAAGACCGACCCCATTAGGACTGCTCTGTAGCTGAAATCTAAATTTTTATTTTATTAAAATAAATTTCTAGGAGAAAATCAAGTAAAGGTTCAGAGTCATTGAGCATGTACTAAATGACAGTAAACAAAGGACATTAACATTTAATCAGTGAACCCTTCGGAATTATATGCCTTGCCTATTTGAATAGCAAGAAAGGGGGATGAATTAATTGCATTTAATGTCAAGAAGATAAATTATTACTCCTTTGGCGGTCATTAAACATCTCTACCTAGTCTATCTTTTATCATTCATCAACGTAACAGGAATAAAAAGCAAATGAATTTCAGAGTAAAAGTGTATTCCAGAAATTCAAAAGGGTTCCTTAAGTGTTAGCCTATCGATGGCTAATCTGGAGGGAGAGTCCACCTGCACCTAGATATAATGGTATAATAATCCACCTCCCTCCCCTTTGTGGAAAATCAGGATTGAACAATTGATTGATTATCCGTGAGTTAGTATTCTGATCCTAAGCATGGAAACCTGAACACCAATGGGATCATTGTTCAAGGACTTGAAAATTAAAGGTGGTTACAATGAATGTGGGTTATTGTGTGGCTGTGAGATAGGGACAAAACAGTAACTAAAGAACTAAAAATGAATATCATCCAGAGGGCAAGGCAGAGGCATATGATGGGTGTAAATAGGTTATACTCTATAACCAATGAGGACCTTAAAAAAAAAAAAACAGGGATGTCAGGAGAGAAATGAATGATGGGAAAAAAATAAGCTGGTCATAAAGCAAGACAAAGGTCTACATTATGGTCCCTATCAATGGAGGTAATATCCCAAGGGATAGAGTCACAGATCTGTGCAGTATTTGAGTATTACAATGAATATTTTAAAATGGTTTTGAAAGAGAATTTTTTTTTCCTCTGTCATATACAACTAGATGAGATTCTTTCCACTAATTTGTTGCCTCTGTTGGATCCATCTGTTATTTACCAAGGTCAGTCTGACCTGGCTAGGGAAGCTGAGTTAAATAAAAGAGATTCGGAAGTACAAATGCCTGGAAGGTCCTCAAGTAGGAGGTGTAGCTCCAAAGCTACAGTGAGACATTCCCTCCAGAGTCTGAAGGACAGTGACAAGAAAAGAGATAAGAAATGTAGGCTTTGGGGTGGATGCTATGTGGAATATTTCTGAAATACACATCCTTTGCACAGCTCCACAAACAGACTTGGCAATGATGTATTCATGAGAAGTCCAAGGACATGCCTGGCATCTGTGTCAAATTAAAGTCATCACCCAACAGACCTGCAGGAAATGAAACTTGTTCATGTTCCATTCTCTGTCCTCATCCCACTCAATCTGGCTTTGACATACCCTGGGAAAGGGAAAATATCACATCATGGTCTGCCCTTGCTCTAGTTTCTTTCTGCACTGTATTTCCCCCCCTGCAAGAATGGAAAGGTTGTTTTTTCTTTCTAAAGTATTAAGCAAGTGTGAATCTCCTAAGCAAAAATGATTTAATGGGAACAGAGAATGTATCTCGAAAAGGGGGGGGTGGGAAGGAAGAAGAGAGAAAGAGAGGGGAAAGAGAAGGAGGAGGAAAGAGAGAGGGAGGGGGGGAGAGAGAGGGGGAGAGTAACTTCCTCTCTGTGGTCAGTTTAGTTTAGGAAATCAATGTGATCAGATTCAGCTGAAGAAAACAATCAATTATCCTAGAAAACAAGATATTTACATTTCTAAGAGTAGATTTTAACACAGCCCATAGTGGCATTTTTTCTCATGTGAAGCACATGAGTAAGGAGCTCACAAGAGGATCCTGTTTATTGCCCTTTTCTACCACTGGGCCCATCTGGGATTCCCCAAAAATCCAGAGAGTGGCTATAGCAGCAGCCAAGAGAAAATGAGAAAGGATTAGGACTCCAACACCCCAAGGACCCTCTTTATAGGAGAAATTTGGTGTGCTGTCTGCAGCAGCTCTACTTTAAAAGCCTGCAAATATTAGCATGCCTTTTACAAAGAAAAATTTACAACTATATCAAATTAAATTCTGCCTAGAAGAAACCCCCTGCACCAGATATAATCCTGAGCAATGAGCAAAATCTTTCAACTGGAAACTAACTTGGGAAGCAATGCATGTGGCAAAGAAAATCAACTTGCCTCTTGAAAGCCTTTCCAGTCCATTTGACTAAATGTGGATTAAGGAGCTAGCCTATTTTCTTTAACCTCCTGCTCTCTGGCTATCTTTGATTCCAGGTTGGAACTCAAGCATCTCCTTGCACAATCAGAGAATATAAAAATGAAATAAATGTAAAATACTTGAGGATCTGGCCCAGACAGAAGCGTCTTTAGTCAGATCAGAAATATTATTTTGCTTTGTCCCAGCAGGGCACCCTGATTTAAAACAGGCTGTGGCTGCTCTCCAATCACTGTTACCATCTCTCTCTCCCTGGAATCATGGGCTCTACCTTTGAGTCTTTGCTTTCACTTTTTTTTTTAAAACAAGAGATCAGGGATCCACGCTGCTTTTTGGCCACATCCTCACCATCCCTCTTGCTCTCTAATTGTTATCCTCATTTTTTCCCATCAGGACTTTGTACTCCTTGCCCTTGGTCCCTTGGCTATATTGTTCTCACCACATCCTGCCTAAAGCTGGGCCTCCAGGGCCGCTTCCTGGTCATCTATTCACCATGTTGTACTTTATGTGTAGTCTTCCCCATTAGAACATACGTTCCTTGAGGGTAGGAACTATATCACTTGATCGTATTTGTATGTCTAGTGATTAACATGTGAAAGTGCTTAATAAGTGCTTACTTGTTTGCTGTATGTATGTGTGTGTGTGTGTGTGTGTGTGTGTGTGTGTGTATGTAGGTATGATTTCCTTCATGGAAAGAAATAAGCCAATTACCTTCAATGAAACCTGCTGGAATTGGCTAGCATGCCTTTTTTTTTAAAATTCAATTTTATTTTATTTTCAATTCTCTTCCTCCCACCTTCCCTTTTCATACTCATTGAGAAGACAAGAAAAACAACATAAAATCAAACAAAACATTTCCTACATCAGATGCATCCCCACCAAAAAAAAAAAGAGAGAAAGAAAGGGAAAAAGAGAAAAGAAAATATGCTTGAATCTGTATTTTGAGTCTATACATTGGTTCTCTGTCCAGAAGGGATAGTATGTTTTATCTTGAGTCCCTCAGAACAGAGGTCATTGTGTAAATCAGAGTTCCTAAATCATTCAAAATTATTTATCTTTACAATATTTTTTAAAACAGTATTTTATTTTTTTTTCCCATTTAACATGTCAAGGCAATTTTTAGCATTCATTTTTATAAGATTTTGAGTTCCAAATTTTTCTTTCTCTCTCTTTCCTCTTCCATCTTCTTAAAATGGCAGGCAGTTTGATATAGTTTATGCCATGTGCTAGCATACAAAACATATTTCTGTATTAGTCACAGTTGTGAAAGAAACAAATCAAAAGGGAAAAAAATCATGAAAAAGGACAAAATTAAGTGAAATATCTTAACCATTTTGTTGTACTTTGCATCAGTTCATACAAGTCTTCCCAGGTTTCCTGAAAACCCTGCCCTTCATTTCTTACAGCACAGGGGTGATCTAAGCTTGATAAGCCCCTCAATGGATGGGTATCCCTTGTTTCCAGTTATTTACCACCCCCAAAACAGCACCAGCATTCATCTGGCAAAGCTGACTATATCATCTTCATTGCACACGTAAAGTTCTATCTGGAGGACAAGGGGGACAGAGTTCTAATCTCTGACAATCTGAAGAACGCTTTCCAAGGTGGAATGCCTCTGGTTCCTTATGTCAGATCGGCTAATGCGGCAGGAAGTCATTTTCCAGCACTCCCAGCTCTTGCGGGACCGCCAGCACCAAGTCCCATTTGTGCTGGCTTCTGGGACAGCAGTGACTTGCTATGCAGCCAGGGCAGCTGCGTCCTTGGCCCCTCCACAGCCACAGCCCTGCCAGCACCAAGGAGCAGCTTAATGAGGCTCCCACACTAGCCCGCTCCTCCCCGACAGAAGCTAGCGTGAACCACCAAGAGGAATTTCCTTTGAGAGGGTGGCCCCATAACCTGGGCCTGAGGAAGACACTTGTAAGGGAATCCATAGCACAAAAAGGACAAGAGAAATGATCGCTCTGCGATAGCCACGCAGAGGATTGAACTGACAGAAGTATTTGTTCCTACACAGCCTGGTACAGAAAGCAGAAGACGTCTTTTTACTGCAGGAAATGGCTTTCATAGAAGCTAACCACAACTGGGCAATCTGTGCAGCCACCGCAGAGCTGCTCTTCAATTTAAATGGATAATTTTTGTCCATTGCATCACAGACCATCAAAAAGCCCTCCCACTCCCTGTCCCTAAGCAGAAAAAGAATGAGACTCTCTGTATGTCTCAGAACCAGCCTGTCCTTCCCCAAACCTCCACAAAGAAAGGGACTTTCTGCAGAGTGCAAGGAATCTGGCTGCTGGCCCAGGTAGGGAAGTAGTGCTCATTCAAGTTTTCTAATACCTGTCATCTTTCCAAAAGATGAAGGATGGTGGCCAAGGCCTTCTCTCACCTTGAAAAAGCCAGGAAACACAAATAGGATACGTGGTTCTGGGAAGAGATGGTACTCCATGTGGAGTCAAAAGAGTGGAGTAGAAGCTAGTTGGTGCAAAGTTTCCCCCATCATTTAGATGCTTTCTTCTACTGGAATTAGAGGAGGGTGAACGAAACTTTGGAAGAGGAAGCAAATTTCTGGATAATGAAAAAGCTGCTTTAGTAATCATTGGCCAACAGATGAAAGTGATGAAATGAAGCTGGCAGGCTCTTTTGAGTCTTGGAGAGCTTTGTTGGAATAAAAACTTCAAGTAAGACCACTACAGATGTGAGGAATGACTATTCAGTTTTTCCTTAAAAACTGCCATTTATATGAGGCAAAAATAACAGTAATACAGTTTTGCCTCCGTTCTTGTCCAGGAGGCCTTCCACCTGCTCATCACTGACTCGAAATCAACCAGAAGATAAAGGGAGAATTTAATGTGGTTTTGAGACTCCAACTCAAACAGGTCAACACCACCAGTGTGATAGATCTGTAACTCTAAGCTGGGCTCTTCTGCTAATTTCATCACCACCATGCCCCTTCTGAAACAAAGGTATGGATTGAAATACTACTATTGTTTCAGCTAAATTCCATATGAAGGAGGAAATGAACATCTTAGCAAAAGTGAAATCTATAGTCATACCATACCAGGGAAATTATCCCCTCGAATGAATTATGACAATGAAAATCTAAATTTAAATTTAAAATGTGAAGAACAATTATATGCAGAGTTGCAGATTTATTTTCTAATCTCTATTGCTGAAAGAATGCAAGAAAAATATTATAATTAAGCCCAATGGACAACCAGTGGCCTTTCGATGCGAGTTGATGCTTTTCTTTTGAATGGGAAATTTGGGGCTAGACAGTAACTTCAGATTTGCTACATCTTCCACATGTGCGCTCATTCAAGGTCTATGTTTTTTTCTGACAGGAAAATAAATATTCTTAGCTTGTTTTTTCTATCAGTAGGAAAATTCCAGCCATCATTACTAGTTTGGAGCCTTACTTTGGTTATCTCTTGAAACTCACAACTTGAAAGGATGCTCTCCAGGATGAATGGTAAAATTAAAGTTTTGTCTTTACTAAGATTAATGAACCCACTAGTGATTTATAATAATTAACTGATATTCATCACTTCAAAAAGTTTACAAAGCACTTTATATACATATATCTCAATTGATCCTTACAATGTTCCTGTGCAGTAGGCAGTAAAGATACTATTTCCATTTTAAAGAAGAAACTAAGGTTCAGAATGAATAAATAATTTACTAATGGCCACAGAGTTAGTAAGTAATCTTTCCCAAATTGGAACCCAGACCCCTCAATTCCAAATCTGGTATTGAATCCACGATATAAGAGTGGAGGCAGCTAGGTGGCATCACAGCACTCAAGAGCCTCAAGTCAGGAGGACCTCACAAACTTACTAGTTGTGTGACCCTGCCAAAGTCATTTCACCTGTTTGCCTCAGTTTCTTCATCTGTAAAATGGACAGAATAATAGCATCTGCTTTCCAGGACTGTTTTGAGGACCAAATGAAATAATAATTATAAAACACTTAGCCCGGTGTCTGGCACATAGTAGGTGCTATAGGAAGGCTTATTTTCTTGCCTTTTTCCTATATAACACGCTGCCTAATTTATGTGTTATTTAATCCATTTCAGCCTCTTGCTTATATTTCTAAGGAAAATTAATCTCTGCTAGGACCTATAATTTAATTTCAGATTTTTAAAGAATTTTCTTGAAAGACAACACAAAGGTTGTTTTCCATGAAGATTTAAGAAATGTTAAGTAGCAACAAAATCCTATCTGTCTTGAATCAATCTCTTGGTTGCTTGCCACCACCTACGCTTAATCAAATTCCCAGGAGCAGCCCAAGGACATGGTATTCTATGCCTCAGAGCCAGAGTGGTGAGAGCTTTCCCCCATCTGCTCAGTTGGTGAAGGTCCAAAGAACCATGTCATTACTCAGGGCGCCATCCCCTATAAGCTTGTTTAACACCCACCAAACTCATTCTGAGAGGATATGGGGGACATCAACTACACATAGATTATGGGCAGGGTGACTAGGGACATCATTGGCTCCTTTGTCCACAAAAACTCACAGATGTGTTGCCTTAAAAAAAAAAAAAAAACACCTAGTCTTACATAGAAAGAAGTATAAAGGCTTGACCACAGCTGCTCTGACGCTTTGTAAGAGGAACAGAAAGAAGGTTAAATGTCTGGAAAAGTAGGTTGGGCACAGGTCAGGAAGAGTGTGAAAAGGCAGCCACAAATTTCCTATTTGATCTCGGCAGAAGAGGGAGCTACAGGAGGTGGCTGCGTAGGGAGGTGACACCGTTCCACTTGTATCTTCGGGAATTAATTTGGCAGTAGTGTGATGGTCCGGGGTGGGGTGGGGACACTTCATGCCGGGAGCACAATGGCAGGGGTCTGTCACTTTGTGGGCACAGAGAGAAGGATATAGATTTCAGAGATGAGATAAGGTACACGCAGCAAGGAGTCAGGGATAACATGGATGTGCTGAACCCCATAACTAAAAGGTACTCATCATACAATTCCTGATAAGGAGATTGGATTTGGGGGGACATTCATCTGCTTTTGACTTGTTAAGTTTGAGAGCCTATGGAACACCTCATTTGAAAAATCTCGTAGTAAAGGTCTCTCTCCCAAAGAGATCCCAGAAAAGGGAAAGGACCTATCGGAACAAAATTATTTGTAGCAGCTCTTTTTGTGGTGGCAAAAAATTGGAAATCAAGGGAATGTTTGCAGATGCTGTGATATATGATTGTGATAGAATACTATTGTGTTCTAAGAAAAGATGAGCAGGATACTCAGAAAAACCTGGGAAGATTCACATGAACTGATGCAAACTTGTCAAATGCTGCAAAGAGGTGGAGAAGTATAAGAATGGAGAAAACGCTTTTGGATTTGGGAATGAAGAATCACTGATAATTCTAGAAAGGACAGTCTTAGTGATAAAGTTGGAAGTGAAATTGTAGGCATTTTGGAAGAGGAAAGAGACAAAACAACGGTGATGAACACAGGCAATTTTTTCAAAGAATTCTGCTGAGAAAAGGAGGAGAGCTTACAGGAACTCTAGGGTCTAGTGAGGGTTTTAAGAATGGTGAGATGGGTGTACTTTAGGTAGTAGGGAAGGAACCAGTAGGTTCATAGAAAATTAGAAACAAGATGAAGTGGAGAAAACCTGATGAAGACAGGAGGTGATAAGATCAAGGGCTTCATCAGGGACCACAGTAATGAAAGAGAAAATAGGGACCAATGTTATGGTTTAGGGAGATGAGAAGGGGAGAAGAGGGGGAGGGGCGCTCTTGGCAAAGGGCCTCTGTTTTCAGAGCTTACAACAGAGAACAGGTGGCATGGAGATTTGGGGGGGAAGGGTGTTATCAGCTGTTGTGGGAAGTGAGATAAGGGATCAATTAGGGGTGAGTAAAAGGATTGCTTTGCAGCAGTGAGGAAAAGGTTAAGATTAGATCATAAATTTAGGAGAATCAGTCTGAACAACTGTGTAAAAGAAATACATAGTGGAAGTTTGGGCTGCATTTTAAGCAGTCAACAAGCAGTTATGAAGCTCCTACTATGTGTCAGGCACAAGGTGGGGCTTGAAATCAGATACTCATCTTGGTGAGTTCAAACCCAGCCACTTCCTAGCTGTGTGATCTGTTTACTTCAGTTTCCTTATCTGTAAAATGAGCTGGAGAAGGAAAACCAGTCCAACCAGTCCAGTATCTTTGCTAAATAAACCCCAAATGGGATCCCCCAAAATCAATCACAACTGGAACCCCAACCCCCCAAAAACAGGCTCAACAACAGCAACAACAAAAGAGGAAAGATGGTCTGAAAGTTGCCAGGAGCCAACCAGGTCTTGATTAGGGGATAAATCTAGATAAAGAGAAGACGTGGCTGAGTGAAGATGGCCCAGAAACTGTCTAGAATAGCAATGGGGAGCAAGAAAGAATCTGACTCCATGGGGCAAGGAGGTGGGGCAGTAATGGGCATGGCAGTCAAGAAGGCAGTGCCAGGCCCGCCTAAGAGCTAGGCAAGGGAAGGGGCACGGTGAGTGGAGGCCTAAAAGGAAGGGTACAGGAACCGAGCATCAGGGAGAACAGGGAAAGCCCTCCTGCAGACACCCATCAAGTATGACCTACATCCCAGGGGCTCGGCTGCCTGACTCGGTGGTTCAATGGAAAAGAAGGCTAACCTACCTGAATGACCCCAGCCAAGGCATCCCAACTTCTCTGGGGTCCAATGAGACAGTGGAAAACCATCAATAATTAGAAAAACACAAATTAAAACAATTCTTGGGTACCACCTCCCACCCATCAAACTGGCTAATACAACAAAAAAATGAAAAAGCCAAATGCTGAAGTGGCCGTGGGGGAACAGCTGTGGGCCAGGAGGTGGACAGAGTCCTGGGCTAGAGAGCAGGAAGACCTGGATTCAAAGTAGGCCTCAGACCCTTACCAGCCCTGTGATGGGCACAGTTCCTCATCTGTAATATAACAGCTCCTACCTCCCAGGATCCAATGAGATAATAATGGTAAAGGACTTAGAACAGAGCCTGCACATAGTAGGCACTACATAAATGCTAGCAATTATTATTATTATTATTGAGGTACTGTTGGTAGGATTGTGAACTGACAATTTTGAATGATGCCCAAAAAGCTACTAGCTTGACCTTGGTTCTTCTACTTGGTCTATAACCTAAAGAATCAAAGAAAGAGGTAAAGGGCTCATATGGAAGAAAATATTTATAGCAGCTCTTTTTGTGATAATAACAAACTGGAAACCGAGGGGATGCCCATCACTTGGGAGAATGACTGATAAGGCTAAGCTGTGTGAATGTGATGGAATCCTATTGTGTTATAAGAAAAGAAAGGGATGGTTTTGGAAAAACCAGGGAAGACTTGTATGAACTGATGCAAAGTGAAATGGACAGAACCAGGAAAACCAGTTATACAATAACAAGATTAAAATCAACTTTGAAAGACAGGAATTGTAATAAACACAATTCCAAAGGATTTAAACATGCTACCCACCTCCAGAAAGAGAACTTGGAGTCCAGAGTTAAACTCAAGAGTGCAGATAGAAGCATCTTTTTTTTTTCTCTGACACAATTCAGGAATTTGTTTTGCATAATTAAAACGTATTTATAATGGATTTTGTTTTTCTTGCCTTTTCAATAGATGAGGGAGGGAGAGAATTTGGAAGTGAAAATGAAGTTAAATTAAAAAATAAAATGAAAGACTAGAACTAAAAGGTCTCTGAAGTTCCCTTCCAGTTCTCAATCTATAATCCTATGAGCCTAAATTTGGAGCTCAAATTCTAGAGGACATATTAGGAAGGTCAGGCAGAACTAGAATGTGTCATTAGAGATTAGAGTTGAAGGAGATGGGGATGAGAGAATGGGTGGTACAGATTGGTGGTGGTGTGGTGGTGGGTGCTCTTAAACATTTAGGGATTTGGTATCCCTGGGACTGGGAAAGTAATAGGAAGTGGGAGGTTTTCCCTATGGTTACATAGAGAAAGAACAGAGAAACTGTGCTAACTTACTGACCACTGCTAAAGGTACCCACAACCTTCAGAACACTGGTTTAAACAACAACAAACAAAACAATTTTAAGTGAAAGGGTTTCTCAGAGAAGAATTTCAGTCCTTCCCAATTTTGAACAATTATGTTTTACTACTACTGCTATTTTTCTTTTAGAAAATTTATTGGATATTTTTGGTTTTTACATTGCCTTTATTTCTAATCCTGATGAGCTACCCTTTGTAACAAAGAATAAGAAAGGGGAAAAAAACCAATTCAGCAAATCAGCCAACACACCAACTAAGTATTCTATATGCTGCAAAGAAATGAAGGAATTGCATTTTCTCAATTTCTCTACCAGAGCCAACCTTGGTTATTTTAACTTAGAGAATTGCTATTGTTTTTGTTTGTTTGTTTTGTTTTTTGGCTAATTCTAATTAAAAAACTTTTTATACATCTAAGTTCTTCCACAGGTTGTAAGTTTACAGAGGATAGTGGCTGTATCTGATAGCATTTCATTTATAATACCCAGACCAATATTCTTGATTTCATTCTTTATTTCACTATATGGCTATAGTGCTTTAAGAGTGGTAAAGTATCCTTACAGATATTCTCATTGGATCTTATTATAATATTGGGTTGTTGTTTTTTTCTCCTTTTTGAGGTAGGATTTAAATTCCTTTCCTTGCCTCTCCTTCAGGCACATGTTTTGGCCTGACATCTGGGTCTATGATGATCTGTGAGTGATGAACGAAACCCAGAGTGGGGATGCCCAGGTTTAATGTGGCTCGAATATAAAGAGTCAGCATAAGGTTCTCAGCATGTCTACCTGTCTCCTATTTCTAATAGCAATCAAAAATAAATTAAAAATGCAAAGCTTCCAGATTATGTAAGGTCAGAAATAAGACCAAGAACCAGAGGTTTGGGTTTCTTGCCCCAATTTCAATCTGCTCAGGGGGTAAATCACTTAACTTTTTGGGACTTTTCCATCTGAAAAGATGGGGAAATATTTTTTTCTAATGACTTTTATCATTGAAAAGATGAATGAAATAGTGACTGTGAGATATCTGAAGAATCAAACATAAAAGATTTTGGTAAAGCATTTTTTTAACTGACTTTTATTCTGTAACTAAAATCTTTTTCAAGAATAAACTACAATACCCATGTTCATATTCAAAAGACTACCATGTAAATACAATCCTGCATTTAAGAGAATACAACTTTTCTTCCTAATATCGATCTATTCTAAAATACAGTGAAATCACACAGCAGAATTTTGCATTCTAATATTCTGAGCACTGTTCCAGAGTGTTGAAAGATCAGAACTTATGATTACAGAATATAGCAAGAATCCCTTCATTAAGAAAGGAAAAAAACAAAGTATGCCTTATTCGGTTATTCCAGTTATCAGTGGTCCTCATTCAGCTGCTAGCTAGAACTGTGTTTCAAAACACAGAAATACACTGGTTCTATAAAGCCTGGTAGCCTTGACTGACTGGGTGCATTACAAAGAAATATTAAAATAGCGTCTCTCTTCATCCAATCTCAGTCACCACAAAATCAAGTTTATTTTTTCCTTCTGATTAGCATGTGAAACTATTCTACAAATTGCCAATAAGCTAGAAGGATAAGTTCCTTCTGTTTTTCCCAGAAGGCATTTATTTAAGGAAAAGAAATGGTTATGGCTGGAAATGAACCACAAATTATGTTTGCAAGGCCAGGCTGAAAATCTGCATGTTTTTAAAGAGAGATAACTAGATGTACCTAAAAAATCTCCATAATTCAGAAGACCCAAAGTCCTGCCTGAGGAGTAGGATCCCACCTAAGCAAAGGTGCTAAAACCCTCCCTTGTCTCTGTCTGGAACAGTAAACAGCTACATTTCTGCCATATTTAATGCTTGCAACTTGGTAAGGGCAGCTGCTAAATGGAGTAATGGAAAAACAAATAGGAGCTAACCTTACTCTCAGAATTAAGGAGGTCTTATCTCAAAAACTGTCAGATCCGAGAAATTAATGAGAGGAATTAAGAACGTGGGAAGACAGAAAATCAGACAGATGGGAATTAGTCCCTCCAATATATCAACGAACAATCAACAAGTATTGATCAGGTACTTGATGAGTGCTAAGCACCTGGCTAACTCTGGAGATAAAGAAGGGAAAAAATCCCTGCCTGCAAAGAGATTCTATCCTAATGCAGGAGCCAACAAGGGTGCAGACAACTATATACAGAAAAAATAGAAAGCAAAGAAAGACAAGGATGGACAAAGCAGCTGAGGAGGGAGGAAGCAGGAGAGGCTTGGGCTGTGCCTGTGAAGAAGGGGAGAGAATCAGAGGCTCAGGAAGGAGGCCCAACCGGATCACGAGATGGCGTTCTACGTCCTAGTGCGGGGCTGAAAAGTCTCCCGGAGTCTGTGAACCTTTACGGGGACTTTGGGGATCACAAAGTTCCGGGGAAGCAGAACACACTGGTATGAAGAATATATGCACATGACTGTATGTGTATAATCGTACCATTGCTTACCATTTCAGGGAGAGGGGAAAGGGAAGGAGAGAATCTGGGACTCAAAATTTTGAACAAAATGTTAAAAATTGCCTTTATATCAAACCAGGGGAAAGTTATTATTTTTAAAAAGCACATGTGCACAAAGATGCACAGAGACTCTTGTGTGCAGGGGACAATGTGGCCATATTGACCTGTGGAACATTAGCAGGCCTCTTCTACAGAATCCACCTCACATAATAACGATAGTAATTAACACAGTGCTCTGGGAACTCCAGAGGATTCTCCTAATGAGAAAGTGTGAGGTTGGCAGGTGATTTCTCAAATGTCCCTGGTCTCTTTAAGTCTCAAAATCTGGGTTGGAATCCACATCTCCTGGCTCCCACCCCAGCACTGCTGGGGCCACCGGGTGCATAGACTGAGTGACCCATGAGGAAAGGCCAAGTGGACGAAGGACGTGTGTTGTGCACATCCTGGCACGTCCCTGGGGCAGCGCATGCGGTCATCAGGAAATGCATCTTGGGCAAGAAAGGCTGAGCCCAGAAGGAGAAAAGGATCAAGAATGTAAGGACAATTCCGTCTGAGAGTGTGCAGCTGCGATCCCCAGCTGCTCCCCACTACAGAATCCTCCAGGCTTCCCCCTCTTATTGTCCCCTTCTGTTAATGCAAAGTTAATGGGCAGCAGGACTTCTTTCCTCTGCTGTGCCATTTCCTGCTTAATATCGGACCACCAGACCAAGCTGCATTTGCCTCCAGCCTTCTTTGGGAAACGAGGTGCCCTCCTCTCAACCATGAATACTCGGACACCTTGCCCCACCCTTCACATGTCAGTAATTCCGAGTCCTTGTAAATGACCATCCAGGCCTCGTCTCACACTCCCTATTACCCAGCCCTTCCTTTGTGTGCTGTGGAACGCCTGTCCTGGGCAACACATTTCCCTTCATCCTAAATCTTTGTCTCTCTCACTCCATCTGTTACTAACGCCCGGTCCTCCCTTCCCCTACCGCATGACATCCCCTTTCCAGGACTGGCTGCACCTTCCCTCATTTTCCGTGGCTCACTAGTCACGGTGGGAGAGTCTGAGTGCCCCTTGCTCTCCACTGCCACTTTCAGGTTCTCCCCTCAGGAGCCTTTTCTCCTTTGAGGTTCAAGCGATTCACATCTACATCCAATCAAATCCTGCGGTGTTTGTTGGCACTACAGGTCACTCCCTTTCCTTCCTCACTGAGTTCTGTATATAGATAGACTCACAATTTTTCTCTCCTCAACTCCTGACTTCAAGATATACACTTGCCTCTCCTTCAAACAACACTCATTCACTTTCTGTGACCTACTCTTCTTCTGCAACTCAGTCACACAAAGATGGAATATCCTCAATCCCACCATTGCTTAAACTGAATCATCTTTGTGTTCAAGAATACTGAAGTTCTCTTATAACAACCAAAATCTATTGACTTTTCAGCTCTGCCTCTGCTTTCCCATGCAGAACCCCATTCTTTGTCTACACCAGGACCTCCAATCCCTTGGCCTCTGAACTGTCTCACAGGCTATCTTTCCTAAACTAGCCACTGTCTCCTCTTTTCTTTATCTTCGTCCCTTGGGAAACCAATTCAATTCTAAACTTGTCTCCTCTCTCTTTTAAAAAAATTTTTTTAAATTAACTTTTTTTTTTTTAACACACATTGCTTTTTAAATCATGTTGGAAGAGAAAAATCAAGGGAAAAACTATGGGAGAGAGTAAAAAATAAACAAACAAACAACAACAACAAACCAGAAAAAAGAAGTGGACACAGCATGTGAGTCTCCTTTCTTAAATCTCTAGTCCCTTCACTATATAGCCAATTACATCAATTCAAGCCTCGGCATTGGCTCTCTCCACTATTTAGTGCCTTCATTCCTACAGACAGCTGCTGAAAAAAGGTAGAGGAAAATCCCACAACTATTTTAATTGGGTTTATGTTTATTTTAACCAACCTTATCTGGGCCCTCATTGCTCTTAGACATTCTTTCTACACCTGCCTTATCAACTCACTATCCAATTCTCCACATAGGGTTTTTGAAATCTTTTCACCCCTCCTCAAATCTTCTATGGTTTCCCTACTCCTCCCCTCTCAGCTATTTTACTGAAAAAAAAAAAAAATCAAGGCTATTGGTTGTGATCTCCCTCTTCTCTCTTCCTCATCTGCTGTCACTAAGATGCCTTCTGCATCTTCTCCCTTCCTTCCCTGCTGTCTCACTTGATGAAGTGGACTTACTCCCAAACAGGGCAAACCCCCTTACCTGATTAAGCAATCCCATCTGCTCCTAAGACTGCCTCTCCATCATCCCTGCCATTGCCTTGTTCTCAAGCTCTCCCTGTTCACTTACTTATTCTCTTCTGTCTAGAAACACCCTCATGACTCCCCATTCCTTGATCCTTCTGGCCCAATAACTAACATTGCTTCTGTTTGTTACAGTTAAACTCCTGGCAGAGGCCCTCTATGGCAGGGGCCTCCACTTGCCCTCCTCTCTCTCTCTGAATCCCTTACAATCTGGCTTCCAACATTCCCTCTTGAATGAATGAAATCGCTCTCTCCAGAGTTACCAGAGATCTCTTGGTTGCTGAGTCTGACAGCCTCTTCTCAGTCCCCTCTCATTCTCCTTGGTCTCTGACATTGTTGGGGGCCCTCTCTCCCTTGAAACTCTTTCCACTCTCGGTTTTCAGAGTGCCATTCCTGGTTCTCCTCCTCCTAGGGGACCACTCCTCCTCTGCCGGAACCTCTTCCAGATCAGACTTCCTCCTGCCTATTTCATGACCAAGACGTTTCACTTCTTGGTTCTGGACATTTTCTCTGGCTCTTCCTTTTCAACTCTGCCTACTGACCACTCTGGCCTCCTCTGAGTCCTAGCTAAAATCTTCTCTTCTCTAACCCTTCTGAATCTTTTTTTTTTCTATTAGTCATTTCCTATTCATCCTAAACGCAGCTTGTTCAGTACTGATCTCTACACGGTGTCTCCTCCATTAGACTGTGAGCTCCCTGATAAAGGGGTATCTTGTGCCTCTTTCTATTCTCTAGTACTTAGCAGGATGCCTGGCATGTTGACTTATATCTAGAAAAAATAGCCTGGTCAAGTAGGGAAGAGTGAAAATAACAGAAGGATTGATTCACCTGAGTGCTGTGGGCATATTTCCACATGGGTAAAAGAGCTAGAGGAACATTTCTGATGCAGAAAAGAAAATCCTTTATTAAGAATTTATGTTAGTATGCTTTAAAAAATAAAAAGCTTTAATAAAATAAATTAAAAAAAAAAAGAATTGCATATGTTTAACCTATAGTGAATTGCTTGTTATCTAGA
Organism: Antechinus flavipes; assembly: GCF_016432865.1. Taxonomy (NCBI): domain Eukaryota; kingdom Metazoa; phylum Chordata; class Mammalia; order Dasyuromorphia; family Dasyuridae; genus Antechinus; species Antechinus flavipes. Next base: position 44,052,249 of record NC_067399.1, read on the forward strand.
GGAGGGGAAGAAAGGAAGAGGTAGGGAGAAAAATTTGGAATACTAAGTTTTGCAAAGGTAAATATTCAAAACTATCTTCGCATGTATTTGGAAAAAATATTTTTAAAAAAATTATGTTAATTATATTGGATTACTTGCCATCTAAGAGAGAGGAGGAAAATTTGGAACACAAGGTTTTGCAAGGGTCAATGTTGAAAAATTATCCACGCATATGTTTTGAAAATAAAGTTTAATAAAATTTAAAAAAGAATATGTTAGTGTTTAACATATATTGGATTACTTGCCCTCCATGGGAGGGGGTAGGAGGAAGAGAGGGAAAAAATTGGGAATACAAGGTTTTGCAAGGATGAATGTTGAAGATTATCTATGAATATATTTTGAAAATAAAAAACTTTAATTAAAAAAAAGAATTTATGTTAGGGAGGGAATAAAGGGAAGAGGAAAGGCATAAGAATTTATGTAGCATTTACTGTATTTGCCAGGCACAATGCTAAGGACTTTTAAAGTATTTAATCCTCCCAACAATGCAGCAAGGTAGGTAAGGCCATTGCATAATGGAAGACACAAACAGCAGTGAAGTGACCTTCCTGAGGCCACACAGCTATTAAGTATCTGAAGCTGGACTTGAACACAGGACTTCCTTCCTTGAGGTCCCACACTCATTCCATGTGGCCACCAGCAATGTGACTCACACAGAATAAAACGGCCTGGATGTGCACCAGTGGAGGAAGCATCCACATTTAGAAGGGTTCTGTGCCACATGCTTGATTCATCTGGTGCTTACATGGCTTTCTACGCTGGCTTTCCTGGGTACCAGCTCTGAACCAGACCCCTTACCCTTCCTCTCGCTCATTGCTCTGAAGCTCATGAATTAAGGCTACAAGAGTTCTGTAAGATGTCACACCAGTATCCTGTTCTGTCTGGTCTGTGTTCATGACATCTTCCACACCTCAGTGGGTATAAAAGCTTTAAACTGATTACAAAGCTAGATTACAGAGCTAAGTGCCCAGAAGATACTAAGTGCCAAAGACCGCCCCTGCTGAGGTGAGCTGGGCCGAGCTAGGCCAGGGAACATTCAAATAAGAATTTGGAAGCATCTTCAGAAACTGGGGAGGAAAGGTTGCTGAAGTACTTCTGTGGAAGCCAAGATTTATGAGTCAATCAGGAAACTCTGTGTGTATGTGTGTGTGTGAGAAGAAAAGGGGCTTAAAGGAAAACCATCAAGCCTCCCATAACACAATCTGGTTCTTCAGAGAGTCCATTTGTTCCTGCTTTCCTCCCACAAGCAGATTAATAAACACTTGAAGAAACAAATACTAGTTTACTGGGAGTAGGATGAAGGAATTTTTGAATTTCATTATTTCTTAAAATGAGTGGGTAGAGACACAACCTCAGGCGGATCCTTACTTCCTTCCATCTTCAGTCATGGCTCAGTGGGTCACAGTCAGCCTTTATTAAAACTGAAAGCCTGGTTAGAACCTCCAGGGTAAGAGGCCCCATTTCACCACTTTATTCCAATTTAAAAGGGAAAATGACTCTGCCCACCAGACACAAGTATTCTGGGTCTTCTTCCTGGACTCCTTTAAATCGATCCAGGTGAGGAGGGGAGGGAGCAAAGGGTGATGAAAGAGTGACAGGTGGGCCATTCTACCCCGGGCACTGCCCCAGCCTGGCCCTTTCCAGAACACATCTGGGGCCCAGGAAAGAGACAGGAGGCCTAGGTTGCTCTAGAGAACAAATGAGGCTGAGAGCAACAGCATGGCCTACCCTAGGCCCTAGTTGGGCTGCAGAGATTCAGGTTAAAAATAAAGGGAGTTTGGGGGAAAAGAGAGGGAGAGAGGGCAGGAGATCACTCAAATGGCAGAACAACACACAAATAATGAGAAGTCTTTGCTCTAATTTTTTACTATTCTCTTTAAGCTCACAAAATAAGGATAAGAGAAAAATGCAACGTAGACTACTTTCAGCACTAACTCTATTAAACAAAAGAAAGCCTGGAGTTACAAAACAACACAAAACACCAATGTGTAGCAACAGGTAAGGGAATGGAATAAGAAGTTTCCCAGTGGGAGGCTGCAAAGTGGCCAAGGTTCCAAGTCCCTTCGCCTAGTCTCTGTGGGGATGAGGGCTGATGCTTAGGGGAACCATGTGGTGGAGAGGAGGCTGAGCTCCTGAGGCCCTTCCAGAGAGGGCCCCCAAGTCTGTGGCCTCCAGATGCTGCTGCCAAGGGCTACAACAAAATTCACTCTGGGTCTGAGGGGGCGGGGAGTGGGAGAGTGGGGGGGGAGGGAGGTTCACCCTCTCTCTTCACAGCCAAAAAAGGCTTCATACACTGTACTCAAAAATGGAAGAATTACTGACTAAAAGAAAAGAAAATCAAGTTTATTTCAGAAGCAAAATTTAATCCCTCTGGAAATCCCAGAGCAGATGGAATTCTTCCTATAGAGATTTTGGAACCTATGGTTGATTGCAGTTATTCTCTCAGATGAGAATACAAATTCTTACTCAAATAATCAAACACTTACTTTGTAACAGGTGGATAGCTAAGGGATACAGTGGATAGAGCACCAGGCTTGGAATCAGGAAGACTCGTCTTCCTGACTTCCAATATGGCCTCAGACATTAACTGTGTGACTCTGGGCAAGTCAATTAACTTTATTTGCCTCAGTTTCCTCATCTGTCAAATGAGCTAGAGAGAGAAGCGGCCAATCTCTCCAGTATCTCTACCAAGAAAACCCCAAATGGGGTCACAAGGTGTTGGACATGACTGAAATGACGACGACAAAAATGTATCAGGAACTATCTGAATTTGGGGGACACAGAGAAAGGGAAAAACATGGTTCTCACCTTTAAACTCACATTCTAACGGGGAGACAATGTGCAAACAACAATATAGGAAAGGTGCAGGGCAGGTGGAAGGTAATCTCAGAAGGAAGGCACTAGCAGTAATTAAGTCAAGCCAAATGGAATCTAGACAAAATTTCTAGATATCCTTTTAGAGCATCAACATTTTCCCAATGGTGCCTGTACGATAGGTAGTCCTAGAGATCCATGAAATTTTCTCTGATTCCTTACAACAAAATACACACCAAATTTCCCCTTTTTCTTACTATCACAAAGACAAATCAAATGGAGGTAACTTGTCCCTCACTAGGATAAGAAGATTATTTTAAAGAAAACATATGCAAAAAATTCCTCCTACACAAAATATTAAGCAGTTAAAGTTTATTACCTAGGTAATCTAATCTAGCACACAAACCTTATGGGTTTACAATCCATAAGGATTTCAGACAAACTATCCAGACTTGTCTCAAACAGTCTTAAGTCTGTTAAAAAATAAAATAAAAATTGTAATCATTTCTTCTAGGCATCATTATTTAGAAGTATGAAAAGAAAAAAATCTCATATCAGTATCAATATTTGTAAGGGTATAGTAACATAACAGACATTGATTATGCACATTTAAATAAGTAAGATTATCTCAAAAAAATTATCTCAAAATTAGTCAAAAAAATTGACTTACCAGGAAACACACTGGAAAACAGACTTTATACAATTTGAAGTTTAAAATAGAAAAAAAAATCATTTGTCAATTTTCCTTTAGTGATCACTAAAATGAAGGTATCCACTAATGAAAATCCTGGATGGAGAATTTCTTCACTCAAATCTATTCTCCACATGTATATACAAAAGTCACTTCATTGATCCTGGACTTATTATTTGTACAGATGATTAAGTGCATGGAGCAAGGCAAGTGTGTATCATCTAGTCTCTGGAGGATCCTGAGAAGCCCTGATGGGGAAAGAAGGAGGAAACCCCACTGGTTCGCTTAAGGCCATCTCTATCAGTTGAATATTAGCAGTCAAGTATAATGAGTTTTTGGATAGGAGATATTTACTAAAGTGATAGAGTAATAACAGTTGCTATAAAATATTCCCCTAAAAGTCAGAGGGGTAATCTCTACCATAGGCCAAGGCAAAGTGGGATCAAATTTAGAGAATACATATGGCAAGTGAATAATTCATATCTCCTAAGTGCTAGAAGTCCTTTTCCCTGCTTTGGCATGGGATAGAATGGGGCAAAGTCGTGAAGGACTTTGCATATACTAAATAGAAAACTTTATATTTGATTTTGGAGGCAGCTGAGAACCATTGGGTATACTGACTAGGGATCTAACAGGGCCAATCAACAAGCAATTTACTAAGTATTTCCTATGTATCAGGTAACTGGGCTAAGCACTGGGTACAAAGAAAGGCAAAAGACAATTCCTGTCCTCAAGAAGGTTACAATCTAGGAGGGAGAACACATGCAAATGGAATGACTAACTGGCTTGGATAAAGAAAGGATGACAGAGAATGAAGTGAGATTTTTTAAAAAGTGAGATTGAGAGAAAGGAAGAGGCCCAGGAAAGAGAATTGGAGGATATCCATAGTTAGTGGGTGTGATCTGAATAGCAAAAGAGACTGAGAAGTGGTGAGATAGGAAGAAAGTCAAGAGAGTAATTATGCAGAAAGCTTGAGAAGAGTAAGTAACTAAGAGATGTTTAAGTGTGTGTCAGAAAGGATATTGGATTTGGCACTTAAGAGATCAATAAGGATTTTAGAGAGCAGTTTCCTTCCAATAATGATTTTGCAAGCCAGAATACAGAGCTAAATAGTCTTAATATGAAACGCCATGGGGATTCCAAGGTAAGAAATAAGTATTTTCCTTGGACATTACCGAAATTCCCCAATTTTGTATTTTAAATTGTTTAGGGAGTATCTTCTTCTGACAATCAATCAACAAGGATGAACATTTGGTTCCAATAAAATGTAATCCTTCTCATGTGGCAAAATCATTTCTACTGTCTGGCATTTTGGATGTCAATGATGGCCAACTTGTTTGCGCACACCAGGACATTAATTTTCCTATTCTACAAAACATACCTTAAACCTGTATTGATTAGAGCACATATTATCATTATCACAAACAAGTGAGGGAAGAGGAAGCAGCAAATATAAATGCCTTTTTCAAGGATGTTAGCTGAGAGGAGGAGGACAAATATAAGTCGACAATTATCAAGAACTGAAGAAGGATCAAGAAGTTTTTTTGAGGATAAAGGAACACCCAGTTGTGTTTGTAGACATGAGGGAAGGAGCCAGATAGAGAGAAATTGAAGATCAGAGTGGGGATGATAGAGGGAACGATCTACTGAACATGGAATGAGATGAAACAAAGACACAATTAGAGAGGCTTTTCTTGGCAAGGAGAAGGCATTTCTTCACATGAAGGATGAGAGATAATGGAGGAAGGAATGAGGACGCCACAGGAATAGAGTGAAAAGAAGGCTGTGGTAAGAGGAGAAAATCCAGAAGGCCCAGAGTGGAGCTCCAAGGTATGATTGGCAATAGATCAGAGGCTGACCCCTTGTAGAGAATAGTGTAGATATGAAGTGATGCACAGAGGGGTTGAGATACAGAGAGAGGAGAGAAAAATGGAAAGAATTGAGGGGAGAAGGGGCTTGGAGGTCACAGTAAAGATGAAGAACAAGATTTAAGGTTGTAAAGCAGATAGAAAGATGGAATGATAAAAGGTTATGATCACACACAAAAATTTTGGAGATCAGTAACATGAAATTGAGTGATAATAGGTGAAAACGCAGGACCACCCTTGAGGATAGCTGACGTGGAGTAGAATACTAGATCATGGGAAATGAGTAGACTAAGAAAATGAGATGTTAGGATATTTAAAGAAGTATTGAGATGTATACCGAAGTCTACTAACATGAAGACAGGAATTGGGGAGCAGAGAAAGACTGTGACCCAGATAGTGAACTCACTGAGGAAGGAAAGAGATGTCCTAATGGTTGATAGATATGCCTGCTGGGATGTGGAATGGGAGATAAATTTGAATGATGTAAACCTTAAAGAAAAGGGGCAGCCAAATAATAGGGTTAGAGGGCAAGTCTGGAATTGTCAATGGGAAAAAAGAAGTATTATGACTTTTGTACCACAACCTGTGAGTTGAAAATATATGAGTGAAAATGCAACTGGTATAGGAAAGATTAGCAGAGATGAAGTGTCTATCTATCATTGATAGATTTACTCAATCTAGCTCCATCTTCTGTTTTGTTTCACCATGTTCGAGGTAGCAGGCAAAAGGATAGGAGGGGCTAATAATGTCTCCTGGTTATTTCACTAACTACTATAAAGGAATAAACTAGCAGGCATTCTCATTTCTAAAGAATATGAACTAGCATGAATCAATTCAGCATGGTCTGATTAATCTTAGGTAAAGTGGACCTGAGCTGAGGTAATGATAGCAGTGGAAAGTAAGTCAGATGACCTGAATTCCTGCCCCACTTCTTCCATCTATTCTTGGTATGACCTTGAGGAAGGGGGCTAGGCTAGAGGACCTGAGATCTCCTTCAGATCTGGTGAATCACAAGTCACTTTTTAGAAGTCATCATCAGAATTTCTCTCTAACCAAGAGAAAGCAGATTAGGAAAATGTAATGTTCTCGTTTGGTTTTCTGGAGGTCTTGGGGGCAGCCTTTGTTTCAGTAGAGTAATCATCACAAGAGTAGCCAGGGATTAAAGGTCAAATCCTTTATTAACTCTTTCCAAGTCTTGTCTCCTTTCCTGGGACCCAGCTAACTTTCTCATGGCCTCCAAATGGGACTTGGTTTCAGTGGAGAAACTAAGGAGAATAGGCCTGCCATCACAGGGTATGATTTGGCATCTGAGTCCAAGAGCTTGTGCTTCAGCCTCCAATACGCTTTTCTTCCCTAGTTCTGAATGAATCTGGCTCAGGCGCTCAGCTTATATGCTCTACACTGAGTATAAACCAATCATTATATCACTAGAAAACCATTATTTGTTGTAAGATTAAATCAATCATACTCAAATTAGAGAACTATTAATCACCATACTAAACTACATAACCATTGTCTCATCAATTCCACTGACTTAACATCTTGTAAGAATCCTTGTTTCAGAATTCTGGCCCATAACATCTCCCACTTTCTTTTGTTTTAGAATATAAGGTGGTCATAGTCTCCCTGACTTCTCAAGGAGGTGAGAACCCCAAAAAAGGTGATCACACCTTCCCTGATTCCTCAAAAGGGGGTGAAAACACCAAAAAAAAGGTAATCACGCCCTCCCTGACATCTCAGGAAGGGAGATGAAAGCCAAAGGAAAATGAAAAATCAAACCAGATTAGCGGGTTTCTGAAGGGTCTCACTTGAAACAGGTATACATAAATCTATCAACATGGGAGGTATTACATAAGCACATAGCAACATGACTCAACATGAGGAATTATGCATGTCCATAAGTTCTAGAAACAGTCCAAAACCAATCTATTGTCCATTACTTCACATGTGGAGGGAATCCAATGATTCCTGAAAGTTTTGAAGTCCTGCAATAGTTTTATCAACAAATTTTCATCTCAGGAAATCCAATGATTCCTGCAGATTTTGAAGTCCTATATCATTCTTATCATGTCTCAGAGAATCCAATGATTCCTGCAAATTTGGAAGTCCTGCTGGTTTTGAAGTTCTGCAACAGTCTTTTTTTTTTTTTTTTTAATTTTATTTTATTTAATAATAACTTTGTATTGACAGAATCCATGCCAGGATAATTTTTACACGACATTATCCCTTGCAATCACTTATGTTTCGTTTTTTTCCCCTCCCTCCCTCCCCCCCCCCCCAGGATGGCAAGCAGTCCTATATATGTTAAATATGTTTCTGCAACAGTCTTATCAACAATTTTTTTTTATCTCAGGTACTCCACTGATTCCTGTGGTTTTGAAGTTCTATAAGTTTTATCATGTCTCAGAGAATCCAATGATTCCTGATGGTTTTCAAGTACTGCAACAATCTTATCATGTCTTAGAGAATCCAATGATTCCTGCTGGTTTTGCAGTTCTGTATAGGTCTCATTATCAGCCATGCTCTTTCAGTGTCATGTTTCTTAGGTCTTCTTTGTTTTGAGGTTTTTTTCTCTTTTTCTGTTTCTCTCCAGGTGCTCATTGGCACCCATCTGAGTTCCTTCTCCATCTGTAGAGATACAAGCAAACCCTTTCTCCCAAGCAGTTGACCTGTCTAGTCCCTTCCATTCACCACTTTCTAAATCTCTCCTCATCATCTGGTAATTACATTGGAGCTGCTTGCCTTGGACACTGCTCTTCTGTCAGGTTAAAAAGTCTATATTCTCCCCAATTGTAACCCCTTTTTCCCATCTGATTGCTTCTCTACTGATTGATCATATCAAGAGTCCTGAACTTCTAAAGACTCTCTGGGTATAACTTCAGCTGCCACCATGCTCCACCTGTTTTTTGTTTGAGATCTTGGAGCTGGGCCCCACCTCTCATTTCCCTGGATCAATCTACATTCTGAGGCCCAGTGGAAGCCTCAGTTGCATTTTGGACATAGGGTTTTGGGTCTTGTTCTCCCATCCTGTCCTCTCACTTTATCTCTTTGCCTACATTGAGCTTTCAGATGCCCAACTTTACCACACTGAAAGTACTGACGAGTCTTTCCGGAAGTCCCTTGCCAAGAGGGACCCCATCTTCCCATGTTCTGCATCATAAAGGTGCTTTAAAGGTGTTTGTGCTCACTGTGGCACAGCATCTTATGATCTCCTCTAATGGAGCATCTTTGTGTAGTCCCCATATAATTCTTCTACAAACTTCATTAGCATTTTTCTTAACAAGTTATCTTATCATAACTCCTGTAACTGCATTTTCTCCAATGGTTCTTGTGACAGCTGTTTGCAGATGTCCTACAAAATCATTGGGATCTTGCTCTATTTTTGTGAAGGTTTCCCCTCTTTTTGTTCTGGGAGGGAGCCCTATGCCTTTATAGCAGCAACAGCAATTTGCTCATATGCTATCAAAGGGTAATTAATCTGTGCTAAAGTATCTGCATACTGACCTTTACCTTCTAATTTGTCAAAGGTGATTTGTATATTAACTCCGGTTTGCTTATAGCATTGGGCTTGTATCCTGCATAATTCACTATACTCTGAAAGCCACAAGTTTTGTCCAGGTTCTAAATGTGTCCTTGCTATAAATTTCCAATCACTAGGGGTTAAGATTTCATAAGCTAAATTCTCTAGTAACATCTTAACATAAGATGACGTAGCCCCATAAAGAGTGCAACCCTTTTTCAAATCCTTAATTTTTTCCAGATCAAAAGAAGTATATTTTCTCCTGGCTTGATCTGAAGAATCAAACTCTTCAATAACAGGATATGCATTTATCAAATCAGAAACATCCTGTCCTTCATTTTTACCTTTAACTAGTACCTTTTGTAATCTTGTCATAGGCTGCTTCATAGGTGGTGCTGATTGTGTTACTGCACCTCCCCCTTTTCCTTCTCCCTCCATCCATTGAAGGGTTAACTGAGGGGAGAGGGTCACAAGATGGGGAATGCCCTAATGGCTCCTGCTGTGAAGCACCACACTCCTTAATTTTATCAGAATCTTGTCTGATTCTTCATGTTTTTTACCTAGTTTGTCAGTATTCTACCCCTCCCGCACTTTCTTCTTTTTCCTTATTCTAATACTTATATAATTCCTTAAAGCCAGTTGTATAAAGTTATATGTATTAAGTGTTTCTTCAGGAATTGCATTGGGTCCATTATCATTGTAATATTCACATAGTTGCTCTCCTACTAATTTCCACTCGTCTGGATCTAATTCTTTTTCCTTTGAGAACCAAGGAGATGTGTAAGGTACTGTTTCTAAAAGTTCAATGACCTTGGCTTTTAATGAGTTTAACCATGCTCTCTACACATTTTCCTTGAAGTGGAAAAGAAGGCTCATTTCTAAACATTTGTCCCATTTCAGCTTTAGCACTAGTTTAGCCCTTAACAAAGTTTCCTTCTTGTCTGTTTTTGTACTCACCCTAATTTCTGGGTCACAGTTGTAGGTTCTTAATCTCACATTTGGACGCCAAAATGTAATGTTCTTAGTTCCATTTTCTTGGGATCTTTGGAGGCAGCCTTTGTTTCAGTAGAATAATCACCATAAGAGTAGCCAGGGGCTAAAATCCAAATCCTTTATTATCTCTTTTAAAATCTTGTCTCCTTTCCTGGGACCCAGTTAGCTTTCTTAGGGGCCTTCTGAAGTCTTGGTTTCAGTGGAGAAAATGCAGGAGGAGAGCCTGCCACCAAGATAGTATGAGATGGGATGAATGAATCTGAGTCCAAGGGCTTGTGCTTCAGCTTCCAGTCCACTTGTCTTCCCTAGTTCTAAATGAATCTGGCTCAGACTCCCAGTTTATATGCTCTGCACTGAGTATAAACCAATCATTATATCACTAGGAAACCATTATGTGTTTTAAGATTAAATCAATCATATAAACTTAGAGAACTATTATGCATCATGCTAAACTAGATAACTATCGTGTCATCAATTCTACTGACTTAACTTTGTAAGAATCCCTGTTTCAGAGTTCTGGCCCATAACAGGAAAAGAAATTTATTCTTTTTGAATATCTGAAGACAGCATTATAAAATCCATCCGGTAGGCTGCTTCTGTCTTCACAAGGCTAAAAATAGATCCACTTTCTTTTACAAATGGGTTTGTTTATAATCTCAATAAATATGTTAAACTTACACAATTTAAACAAAGTCTGACACTTTAATATCCTAACTAGATAGTTATGCAAATCTGAAGTGGAAACACAAAGAACACAACCCTTCAGCCTCCTTGGGGAGGCTTCCTTTCAGTGTGCTAGATGAAGTGAGTGCCCTAAATGAAATGTCACTGCTCCACGATCAAAGGCAAGTTATAAATTCAAGACACATGTTTTGACAAGGTTCAACAGGAATGGCAAATGATGTTCTTTTGATGAGTGAGAGTTCTTTCTTTTTCTCTTCTGAGCCAAGTTGGAGTTCGTGGCAAATGTCATGAGTCCTTCTGGCAAAGCCACTGTTACGTTTCCATTCAAAAGCTCCATCTAAGCCCATTATTAGCTTCTGCATTCTCTTAACTGAGTGGGAAAGAGTTAATGCTGAAGTTGGAGGAAGGTGGTTTCTTCTTTGCAGAAGTTTTTCGGGATAGGGTCGCCGCAAGGCCCAGATTCTTCATTAACTCATTAACTAAGACAGTAACCCTGGTCATGGGCTCATTTATCAGCAGGAAAACCCTAGTTGGCAATGGCTAGATGCTTCCTGCCCATCTCAACACCCAGAGTGGAGCGGGAGACTCCATTGTGAGGCTGTTTCCTGATTTAGGGAGGAAAGAAAATATTTTCCTGATGACTATTCCTTTTTCAGGATGGTGTTTAGTTTGGCCCAAAGGCAGGCTAGGGGAAGCACAGGGGGCCTGGGTCCAGTGGCAGAACTTCCTTAAGCCTTCTTGCTCTCTAGCTAATTATAATTTACTGATACAATGTGTTTGCACCTCACTGAGTCTTACAGAAAAGCACTGGATTTTAAGTGAGTTTCTATGTGACTGCTAGTAACTGTAAAGTATCTTCTTGTTATACTTTACCTCCCAGCAGCTAGAAATTCACTTTAGCTGCTCACTGCTACTCTTAACTCCTGCCTTGTCCAAGGTGGAATGCCAAGCTATTAATAATCACTGGTTTTACTACAAATGCCCAGTGGCACTTTGTTTTGTAATGCCTAATAACTTTGAGGAGAAAATGATGGAAAACTTTTTTAAAAGTTTTTTAGCCAAAAGATGGCGGCTTCTCCCACAAACAAGTTTTACACTGGATTGTGAGAAGAGAGGCTGTCAGGGAGAGGGGCCGGAGAGCCTGCAAAGATATTCCATAGTTTTTAGAAACAATAACAACGATACTATTTACACTAGCACCAGGCACTGGCTAAGGTCTGTACGATTGTTTTCTGGATCCTCACAACTCTGGGAGGCAGATGTGACTAGGACACTTACTTTGCAGATGAAAGAACTGAGACAGATGTGTGCCAAGTAGCTTGTTAGTAAGGTCTGAGGCTGGATTTGAACTCAGGTTTTCCTGACCCAAGTGTGGCACTCTCTTAATGGAGAATGAGTTTTGCCCAGAATTCCTGTGGTACTTGGGACCACCAACTCCAGGGAAGCTCCTCTGGCTTATCAAACATCCTCCCTTCCGTGGAATACCTGCCCCCGCTCCAAGGGTGGGGGAGGGGGAGTGAGAGTGGGGAGAAGGGGACAGGACCCACACAGCCTTCTCTCCCTTTCCTTTGGGGCTTACTGTCCTTTGTCAGAGCCTCTCACTTTCTCTTATTAGCTCGCTGCTGCTGCCAAGAGGACCAGAGGGGAAAGCACTGGGCTTTGGCCCCTTTCTCTGTATCTAACAGCTTCGTGACCTGGGACAAGTCACAAAATACAGTGATCCCCCACTAGCTCAGGCCTTACCCTGGACCACAGCCACAGCCTCCTCCTTGGCCTCCTTGTCTCCATCCTCCAGAGTTCCCAAGAGGAGAAACTGATGATGAAGATCCAGTAGATCCCTCCTGCCTCTAGGATCAAATATAAACCTGTCTGTCCATCATATACAAGACCTTCATAATGTATTACATAGGTTGTTACATCTCTGTCCTTCATGGGGGTTCTAGTTCAGCCCAACTGACCTTTTTGCTGCCCCCCTGGATATTTCCTCTTCTGACTTTGTCTTTGCTACTAAGAAGGTCCTAGTTTTTCTTTCAAAGCTCAGCTCAAGATCTACCTCCTCATGAGGCCATTCCTGATATTCCCATCCCTCACTTCTTAACTGCTAGGCCTTTATTATCTAATTTTAAAAACCTAATATTTACTACCTAATATTCTTATTAGCTTTTATTTACTGTGGGCAGCTAGGTGACACAATGAATAGAGTGCATGGCCTGGAAGACTCATCTTCTTGCTATCTTTTTTTTTCTTTTAATAATATTTTATTTTTCCCAATTACATGTAAAAAGCAAACATTAGCAATTATTTAAAATTTTTTTCAGTTCCAAATTCCTCCCATCCCCACCTGGAAAGTAAGTAATTTGAGACAGGCATTACATGTACAATCATGTAAAACATATTTCTATAATAGTCATGTTGTGAAAGACTTAAAAAAAAAAAAAAACCCGGGGAGAGGTAGGGAGATAGTACATTTCCATCAGTATTCAGGCTCTATCAGTTCTTTCTCTGGAGGTAAAGCACATTTTTCAAAGTGAGCTCTTTGGAACTGTCTCAGATCACTGTATGGCTAAGAAGGGCTAAGTCATTCACAGTTGATCATCTTGTAATACTGCTGTTACTATATACAATGTTCAGGTCCTGCTCATTTCACTCTGAATCAGTTCGTATGAGTCTTTCCAGATTTTTCTGAAAGCATCCTATCCTCATTTCTAATAACACAACAGTATTCCAACACTGATATACTACAATTTGTTCAGTCATTTGCCAATTGATGGAATTCCCCTCAATTTCCAATTTTTTGCCATCACAAAAAGTCACTACAAACAAGTGTGTACAACTAGGTCCTTTCCCCTTTTTATCAATCTCATTTAAATATAGTCCTAGCAGTGGTAGTGTCGGATCAAAGTGTATGCACCGTTTGATAGCCCTTTGAGCACAGTTCCAAATTGCTCTCCAAAATGGTTGGATCAGTAGGACACTTTCTCCTCCAGCTCATTTTACATATGAGGAAACTGAGGCAAAAAAGGTGAAGTGACTTGCCCAGGATCATACAGCTAGTGAGTGTCTGAGACTGGATTTGAACTCAGATCGTCCTGACTCCCGGTCTAGTTCTCTATTCACTCTAATACCTGCTTGTCCATGGTTTTTATGGAAATGTGAGTGCTTACACACATTACTCTTTGATTTTTTAAAAAAAGACATATGTCATTTTTCAATTATTGAGTCATGTCCAACTCTTCATGGCCCCATGAACCACAGCATGCCAGGTCCTTCTATCTTTCACTACCTCTTGGAGTCCAAGTTCATGTTCATATTCATTGCTTCCATGATACTCCTCTACCATTCCTTTCTTCTTCAATTGTTCTCAATAGCAGGGATTTTTCCAACGAGTTCATCTTCTCACTATTGAGAGCAATGTATTTATGTTTCAGCTTCAGTATTTGACCTTCCAGTAAATAGTCAGAATCAAATATATATATTCATTGATTTGATCTTTTTGCTGTCCAAGGGATTCAAAAGTCTTCTCTAGAACCATAGTTCAGAGGTGTTGATTCTGTATCCTTCAAGCATTCCTTAGAGTCACAAGATCATTCTAAGATCACAGCCATACCATGCTACTACAAAAACCATAGTTTTGTATAAGGGCCTTTGTTGGCAAGGTGATGTCTCTGCTTTTTAATATGCTGCCAGAAAGGCACATACTTTAATTGTAACAAATTGGTACCAACTATTGTCCATTACATTTTATCTGAATTCTATTCCATTTAACGTTATCTGCATTTATAGTTATAATCATTGTTCTTTTTATACAATAAAAAATTGCTTTTAAAAAATCAGACAAATTCCTCATTCTACCAACAGTACATTAGAGTTAAAATGTTGGATTTGAAAAATAATTGAATCTTAATCTACTTTTATCAAGCTTTTCTTCCTCATTTCATTCTTTGCCTTTTCAAGCAAACTGTAACTTACTGTAAAAGTGTGATAGCATTAATGGAGAGCTCTGGGCTATTTCTAGGACTGACTCACCCCTTACCCCACTAATTTGTTGTAGCTCATTAATAAAATGTAGCTCAAAATAAAAGGGATAATACCCCCTTTAAAAAAACCTCACAGGGATTCTATAAGAAAAGTACTTTGTAGGCCCTAAATGCTGAATAAAAATAACACATTCTTTCCCCCAAACATCCTTTACCCTTACTCTTGTAGGCCTCTCAAATTTCTGCTCACATTCTCATTTTCATTAGTAGGTTTAACAGGGGAAAAGTACCACACGAACAGAAGATGGTGTACACAAAACTATTCCCTGTCTCAGCATGTTTATTCCAAACAAACCAGCAAAACAGGGCTGTCATCTTTACCTGCTGACTCATTAAGGGTAGGCAAGGCTGTCAGGGTCTGCTGAGGATAATGAGCTGCTTTCTTCAGTTCTGTCACCTCCTATATCCTGGCTTTTTCCTTTTTCTATTATGGGTTACTGAAGACAAATACATTATCAGCAGGAACAGTTTTCATCTAGTTCTTTTAGTGGATAATTTTATAGTTGCAAAGGGATTCATGGAGAAAGAGCCTGAGAGTGGGAAGGGAAAAGTGGAGGATGGATAAGTTAAATCTTCTCAAATCAGGTCACTAGATTAAACACCAGGGAATGTCATTGCTGTTGTGGAGTTGTTTCAGTCGTGTCCAACTCTTTGTAACCCCAGTTGGAGTTTTCTTGGCAAAGACAATGAAATAGCTAGTTTACCATTTCTTTCTCCAGCTCATTTTGCAAATGAGAAAACTGAGGCAAACAGGGTTAAATGATCTGCCCAGGACCATGCTTCTAGTGTCTGAGGCCAGAACTTTATCCACCATATCACTTAGCTGCCATCAGCAATCAGGAAATCTGTATTTTATTTCAGATCTTGCCATTGTGTTTGGATGTGAGTTTAGGCAAAATGCTTCAGTCATGAAGGAAATAATACGTCCCTTCTGCCCCTTCCAGGAGAATTAGTAAAACATCCTTGATTAAGTACTCTGAAGTCCTTACAAAAGGGACCAGACAGCCAAAAGCCATGCTCCCTGCCTATCAGCTTTTCATTATTAGTCTAAGTAAAAATCAAAATGGATTTCAGCCACAGCCACCAGTCTAGCCTTTGGAAATGATGGGGAAAAATAAAGGGTTATCTTTATAGATTCTACTATATTGCTTTTCCAGAAAAGAAAAAAAATTACTACCACTACCACCATCTCAATTGCTTTCCATTATACTGTAGCTGTCTTAGTAGCTGGTTATTGAGTTTTAAAGTGCCAGCAGCCATAGAAATTCTTCTTCTCTTTTTTCTTGAGCATTCATTTTATTTTATTCCTTTGTCTAAGGGCAGATCCTTTGTTTGGAATTTCACTTCTTGAGCAGCCTTGCAGTGCTCTGGGAACAGTGTGACTATGATTCCTTCAGACTGTGATGTGCTGACTCAATTTTCTCCAGCAAAAAAAGCTGCTCCATATCATGAAGAAGAGGAACAAATGCTAATGGAATTGTTCCAAGATGAAAGGGATTTTTAAAATGAATGAATGGAGAGGGCATGCCAGCTGGGATGATTCCCACAGTCCTTTAAGGAACACAGGGCAGCAAAGCACAACAGAAAATCTTGGGAATTTGTAACTTTAGGATTAACCCAACTCAGTTTTTAAAATCCCATCAAACCCAAATCCTTCAAACATAAACTGATATGGGGAATCTATGTTAACTAACAGGATAAAAACTGTCAAAGGCTGCCTGGACTAAATGAAAAAGAGATGGTTAGTTTCCTGAAAGTGATGAGCTTTAATCTATTTTCCTTCACATTATTCAAGAGGGATGAGTTCCTAAGATGGATGCATAGAAAAATGAATGAATAAAATGAATTGATCGCCTATTATGATAGACTGGATAATATACAAATATTCTATGTTCTGTTGCATAATTTTCTGCATCATTTGTTGATGGCTCATGTTTTGTTAGGGTAGAGCAAGAATCTTTGATATGAACACTGATCCCACCAAAGTACTTTTAAAGCAGAGTGCTCAATTTCAAAACTCTTATTTGGTATAATTGTGTTATGACAATGTACCAGACACAACAAGGTGTCATTACCTGGAACCCATACAGAAATAGTGCTCTGCTGTCATCACTGCGGTGGAAGGAGATGTGCTCCCTGAAAGGCATATCAATAGCAAAGCTACTGAGGAGCTCACCTTGCAGAAAATCAGGCTTCAGGGGCCTACAGATATTTTTTCCACTGGAATTAGAAGTTAACTCTATTAAATGCTTTGAAAAACAAAATCATTGAGACAAAGACTGTTAACCAGAAAAATATCTATATAAGAGTGATTCAATTCAAGATCAAGGCACTAGATAATATGCTCAGATTTTCTGTGGTAGATTATGTTTGTGGGCAGTAAGAAAGTGAAGTGGATGGAATACTGGACTTGAAGCCAAGAAGACTCATCTTCCTAGGTTCAAATCTGACCTCAGACACTTCCTAGCTATGTGATCCTGGGCAAGTCACTTTACCCTATTTGCCTCAATGATTTAGAGAAGGAAATGACAAACCAATCAGGAATCTTTCTCTGCCAAGGATACTCTAAATGGGGGTCACAAAGAATTAGACATGACTAAAACTGACTGAATAACAACATTATACCGCGTGAGAGGGAAAGACAGAAAGAGACTCAAAAAAAGCAGCAATCTTTTATTGTCAACAATAATTCCCATAGAGAAAGAAACACTAAGGCTCACAGTGAATGTCCTAAATGTGCTGAGCAGAGAGGTGAATTTCCCTTTCATGACTGATGAGGAAATCTCAAAGTCTTCAGAAACTGAAAATGTATGGGAGATGAAATTAAAAGAAAAATAAGTTGCAAGGAAAAAGCTGGGAAGGGACTGATCTTTATTATAAGCCATGTGTGTCTTGATCTCCACAGGAAGCTTAGCTGCCATGTCGCCTCATCACATACTCAGCCACAGCCTTTGGGCTGCATGAGGGAACAATCAAGAGCCTTCTTGCTCAGAAGTTGTTGAATGCTTCCAGAACTCCACCCAAGAAGCCAGTGTTGGAATGCCAAGAACAACATCCTCCAAGGGTAAATTGAGTAACACTGAGACTTATGCGTTCAAGGGTAGTGCTCAGAATTAAGTCTACCGTGAGAACTTCAGCCTTGGGTGCAAACACACTTTGGATTACACAGTACTTCTGAGAACAAATTGAGTATCAAGGGAAGGAAAATGGGTTGTTTGGGACTCTGATGAGTTCATGGGATACATCATTTTAATGTTGTGAGGGTTATACTGCTGTAAATTAACTGCTTCAGCCTACAGTTCTGGGAGGCCACCATCTTAAAATATATATGCTGAACAATATCTGTTAAAGTTAAGGGGTAGGTGAAGTCAAAATGAGGAAAACTGGGACAGGGACATGTTAATATGCCAGAATTCTCTTGGTAAAAGTCATTTCTAAATATATGCTTTTTTTTTTTAAATTAAAGCTTTTTATTTTCAAAACATATACATGGATAATTTTTCAAAATTGACCTTTGCAAAACTTTGTGTTCCAATTTCTCTCTCTCTTGTCCCGATCTCCTCTCCTACATGGCAAGTAATCCATTATGTAAATGTGGTAAAAATATATGCTAAATCCAATATCTATATACACATTTATACAACTGTTTTGCTGCACAAGAAAAATCAGATCAAAAAGAGAAAAAAATGGAAAAAAAATGCCAGTAAACAACAACAAAAAGAGTGAAAATACTATGTTGTGATCTACATTCAGTTCCCACAGTCCTCTCTCTGGGTGTAAATGGCTCTCTTCATTACTGTCCTGAATCATCTCATTGTTGAAGAGAACCACATTCATTAGAACTGATCATCATATAATATTGATGTTGCTGTGTACAATGATCTCCTGGTTCTGATCACTTCACTCAGCATCAGTTCATCTAAGTCTCTCCAGGCCTTTCTGAAATCATCCTGCTGATCATTTCTTACAGAACAATAATATTCCATAACATTCATATACCACAATTTATTCAGCCATTCTCTAATCCACTTCTGGGCATCCATTCAATTTCCAGTTCCTTGCTGCTACAAAAAGGGCTGCCACAAACATTTTTGCACATACAGGTCCCTTTTCCTTTTTTATGATCTCTTTGGGATACAAGCCCAATAGAGACACTGCTGGACCAAAGGGTATGCACAATTTTATAGCCCTTTAAGACATAGTTCCAAATTACTCTCCAGAATGGTTGGATCAGTTCACCACTCCACCAACAATGTATCAGTGTCCTGTTTTCCCCATCCATTCCAACATTTAGCTTTTCTTGTCATCTTAGCCAATCTGAGAGAGATGTAGTAGTGCCTCAATTGTCTTAATTTGCATTTCTCTGATCAATAATGATTTACAGCACCTGTTCAATTGACTAGAAATGGTTTCTTCATCTGAATAAACTGCCTGTTCATATCCTTTGATCTATAGTATATAATTTTAAAACATGGACTAATTTTTTAAAAAAAAGATTATATAAGATAGCATAAATAGCAAGTGAGGAATGTTTTTAAGGCAGTTAGAGTAGAAGTACTTCAGTGTACAAGGCAGTGAGAAGGCACACTGGAGGAGCTGGGCAGAATCAGGAAGTTGTTGCTCACTCGTTTTAGTCATGTCCGACCTCATTTGGGTCACAACATGAGTTATTTGCTATTTTCTTTTCCAGCTCATTTGACAGATGAGGAAACTGAGGCACACAGAGTTAAGTGACTTACCCAGGGTCACACAGCTGGAGAGTGACTAAGGTCAGATTTGGGAAGACAAGTCTTTCTTACTCCAGACCTGGTGCTATCCACTGGACCATGTGGCTGCCTGGAGTCAGGAACATCTGTGTTTAAATCCAGCCTCCCACCCTTACTGGCTGGGTGATGCTGTCTGCCTCTGCCTTCTCAGCTGTCCAAATGGGATACCAGTATCTCCTTTGTGGATTGTTGTGAGAGTCAAATAAGATCGTACTTGTAAAGCCCCAGGCTCAGAGTAAGGCTATAGAAATGCTTATTTCTTTCCTAATGAGGGTGGAGTATGCAGATTTTGGCCCATTTGTACTCAGATTTAGAGGGCACTGAAAGCATCTGTACTGCTACTAGGAGGAATAATTGAAGAGGCATTGTTAAAACGAGGATAATTAATTAAGAGAGAAAGGTATCAGATGACATGTTTCTCGCCAGTCACCAACCTCTATACTGAAGGTGAACTCTTCCCTGGCCTGGCTAGATCCAGCTGTCCCAAGCTCAGCTTCTCTAGCAGCGGCCTTTTAGCATTCCAGGACCCCAAGAGGTACAAGGAAGTCCAAGGTTCATCCCTGACCAAAGGGACTGTTCTGTGAAGTGATCTTCGGGTGTCTTGTCTTGGCCCTGGCTTGCTTTTCAGCATTTGTTTCAAGTGTTAAAAGAGCTGGTGATGCTTTGATCTATCAGTGTCTCTACTGGGTCTGTAATCCCAAAGAGATCATAAAAAAGGGAAAAGGACCCACATGTGCAAAAATGTTTGCGGCAGCTCTTTTTGTAGTGGCAAGGAACTAGAAACTGAATGGATGCCCATCAGTTGGAGAATGGATGAATATATTATGATATATGAATGTTATAAAATAGTACTGTTCTATAAGAAATGATCAGGAGGATGATTTCACAAAGTCTGGAAAGACCCACATGAACTGATGCTAAGTGAAATAAGAAGAACTGGGAGATCATTGTACACAGCCACAATAAGATTATGTGATGATCAACTCCTATGGACATGATTCTTTTCAACAATGAAGTGATTCAGGCCAATTACAATAAACTTGTAATGGAGAGAACCATCTGCACCCAGAGAGAGGAATCTGGGGACTGAGTGTGGATGACAACATAGTATTTTCACCTTTTTTGTTGTTTGTTTGCTTTTTGTTTTCTTTTTAATTTTTCCCCTTTTTTTTGTATAGTCTGAGAAGTGTGAAATATGTATAGAAGAATTAATGTATATTGGATCACTTGCTGCCTAGGGAAGGGAATAAGGGGAAAGAAGAAAAAATTTATAACACAAGGTTTTGCAAAGATGAATGCTGAAAACTATCTTTGCATGTATTTTGAAAACAAAAAGCTAATTATTATTATTTTTTTTTAAAGAGGAAGAAGAAGAGCTGATGATGGCTCCAGAGCTGGTAATATCCAACCACACTATGCTAAGTTTGTGCTGAAGCTGTGTTGCAGTTTGGGCTTCCTTGATTTTACTGCTTTTTTGCTGCCTAGGGCACAAGTTTATGAATGTAAACCTGGGTTAGACTGCTAGCAATAGAAGGTAGAGGAAATGTTGCATTTAATTTGACAAATTGCAAAACTCTAGCAAACTATAAGCTGTCTCTAATTAAATGTTGTAGTTTATTAAAAATTACTACAGACATTTAATGGGAGACAAATGTAAGTAGAATACAACCTTAAGTTACATTAAAATACTTGCCAGTTGACTCATATTCAGGCATTTTAGTTTGTCATTTTTAAAATTGTCTACTCTTCTCCTCCTCTTCCCCCCCACCCCCTCCATGCACTGGACTGGAGAAACTATTTTTAATTGCAAATTTGATGTTCATGCTCCTTTGCTGAAATTAATTACTTTTCATTCATGCTAAGGGTAAGGAAACAAACCACCCTCATAAATTCACTCATAAAAACTCAGTGTAAGCATCCTGCTATATAGTAGACTCAGTAACACAAAAGGCCTCTTCTTTTTCCCCACGTAGTACATAGTACTGATGCGCAGTGTGCTCCCTTTCACCATGTTCCAGAAGCTGATTACAGACCAACATCAAGAAAGATCTTTGCTTTATTTCATGATAGAAGATGGCCAAAATGATGAAAGCTTCCATATTTCATCTGAGGAGTTCACAATGGCTTTCACTAAGAAATGTCTTAACAGATGAGAAAAACCACATGTGGGCCATTTTCCAATAATCTCATTTCTCAGAGTTTCTACACACCAAAAATGACTACTACCATCCCTCCACAAATAGGAGGAAAATCAGGCCTAAAGGAAGAGCTGCCTCATCTTGTTCATGACCCCTTTCACCTTCATTTCTTAGGAACTACTTTTGTCAATGGAAGAACTAAAGAAACCACCATTTTCCAGCCCGCAACTTGACTAGAAATCATCAATATAGTCATCACATCTTAGGAATGATTATGCATTCACTAAAGTGCCCCATATTGCTTGATTAGCCATGGTCCAAGAGGAAATCTAAATACAATTAGTTTCAAATTGTCTTGCTGAATTAATGTAATCTCTCTTAAACTATATCAAGTTTAAGTCTTCTTGGTTTTCTTATCCAATGTGAATTATAGCTAAAATCATCCATAGAAAACCATATACAAAACCTGGGATTCGTTTCCTTCCCTTCCAGTCTTAAGAGTGTGGTTTTCTACCTATTTCAATAAAGAAAGCTACCTCAGCTGTTCAGTTTTTCAAGATTTCTAAGGACAGGCAATACAGACAGGACAATATTTTATCAGTCTGGTGGTCTTTTTGTATGTCCAAATGATAGCAAACTCTTTTTTGCCTTAATTTAAACACATTTTTATTTTATTTGATTCTCCTTGGACAGAGAAAAGATTCCTTAGCAACTTCCTCATAAAAACCACTTAAATCCCTAAAAGCAGTAATAAAGTCATTCCTAAGCTTTCTTTTTTGTAGACCAAAAAACCCATTCCTTCACATTTCCTCAGGAGAAAAAAGCTCTACTTGGAAAGAGAGAGCTTCATTTGTCTTTGAATCTGCTATCACCTAGCTCAGTGTTTGGCACATAGCAGCTTAAATGGTTGTTGAACAACCAAACTTTAGGAATCTTTCACTCCTAAAATATTCATCACCAGTTAATGGCATACTCCCAACTCATGGTATATTCCCTTTGTCCTGCTTAATCATGAGTTTCACTACAGAACTTGTCCTTTCCATTGTTAACTATATGCTCTCCCAAATTTATTTCAAGTTTACCATCCCTGGTATCTGTTGTATCCCTTTATTTTTTCTGTAACCTCTTCTCATAAATAAACCTACAATTTGCCAAAGAGAATGGCCATTAAAAATTCATCATACAACCAAACCCCAACATTTGATGTGCTCTCCTAAATCTCCTTGGTGCTGAACTTCAAACATCACTTCTAAGCATACATCCTAACATATATAGCTCCAGATATCCTATCTTCCTCTTTAAATACTAGTGGCAAAGTGAAAGAGCAGAGTCTCAGTCATCAATGATGAAGGGAAAAGGGAACTTGAGCTCAGTCACCAAAAATCAGCTTTCTAACTATATCTTTGAAGAAAGAGCAGTAAGTGTCTGGTTGGTTTGGATCAAAGATCAAACTATCTGAAGCTCAACCAGAATTTCACTTGACTACCAGGATATAGAAATAGATGGTCTTATTTTAGTGCCTAAAAGAGACAAATATTCCAGCCCCACTTAAATAGAGGAGGTAGAGATCTAGAATTATTACCCTCAGTTTTATTCAGCTCTATACTGTGGACTTAAATCTGCTTCTTGGGCTAATAGCAAGAGGGAAAGGAGAAGTCTCCTCCTTTTTTGCCATTACTATTGCTGTTGATACCATCAAACACAGACCAAAATGAAATAAGCCTTTGTCAGAAGTCAAGAGTAGGATTAGTTTATCAGGGATTTCTCTACAACATACATATACTCATAGTCTGTTTGCAGATCGCCAGAGAAATAGAGCTCTGCACTTAGATTACCAATAACTATTGTCTTAAGTACTTAAAATTCAAAAAAATCATTTTTTAAAGATTTCAATGAAGTGTACAATTAGAGCTAACAGGTTTCTAAGGAATAAAGATTTCTGCAGATGAAATAAGGAAGAACTCATTTCTTCTCATCTGTTGTTTATATTGGAACAAGTCTGACCTATTCTCTGATTCTCAAAGAAAACTGACTTAGGAACTTATCTGAAAGTAACAAACAGGAGCTGTTAATGTAACTCCTATAGAAATAATGTTACTTACACTAAATATTTAAAAATTTTAATATTATTTAAATTTTAGGGGGGAAAAACAACTTCAGTTTCTCAAGTCAAGTGGATGAATTTAGAAAGCATCCAAAAAAATAAATAAATAAATAAATAAATAAATAAAAGCCTTTCCAAAGTAAGCTCTCCTAGGTTTAAAAGTTTAAAAGTTACTCCTGCATTCTGACTTTACAATAGGTAAATTCTTTATAATGACATTCACAATGTTAATAACAATAGCTTTTTTTTAAATAGCACTTCAAGGTTTACAAAGTGTTTTACCCTTGTTATCTCCTTTGATTCTGACAACAACTCTATGAGGCAGATGTTATTACTATTCCTATTTTATTCATAAAAAAACTGAGATTAGAAGGTGAAGTAAGCATTGAGAGAGGATTTGAATTCAGGTCTTCCCGACACCTTCTAACATTCTATTCACTATACTATCTACCTACTTCATTAAGTCTCACTCCACCTAAGAATGAAAAATGGAAGAGGTGAGAGCAAGTCACAGTTACCCGGTGCTATACTTACATAAAGGGATCTTCTGCACAATGTTTGCTAATCCAGAAAACTAGACAGAGTCAGACCCTCTGAATTCCACTCTAGGCTTTAATAGGAATTCTCAGTATGACTTCAAACCAGTATCTTAACCTCTTTATTTATAAAATTTAAAAAAGAAAGGACTTGGATCTTACTATATTTCTTATAGTTACAAAACTATGTAACTCCAATTTCTGAGGAATTGCAATGATGCTTTAAGTTACCTAAACCGGAATAAAATGTTCTCCAGCCTCTCAGTTTAACAATGTGTGTGTGTGTGAATCTTTGTTTTAAGCACTTTTTATAAATATATTATTAGGCTCTGCTTTTTAATATATTTCATTATCCTTTTCCATTTCATGAGAGAATTCTTCCATTAACACCCATAATTAAATGTTAATTGTTCATTCCTTAATATATTCCTTCTTTCCTCTCTTTGTCTCTCTACAACATTTTCACATATTAAAATAAGATCGTGAAAGAATATAATAAATGATAGTGATCTGTAATTGAATCCATTCATTTGTACATTCTCTCTGTCCTTAGACTAAACCCTATTACTGATTCATATACTTTCTTTTTCTTTTAACCCTCTAAAACTAAAGTCTGTTTTGCTTGTGACTATTTTTACCCTCTTTAAACTTAATATATTACCATAATAAATTATATGTACATATATACAAATATACATGTCTAAATATCCTTTGTCCAGTTTAGATAAGAATAAGATTTATATAACCCATTTCCTTCCCCTCCATGTTTATATTTATCTAATATGCCCCAATTATGAAAAATATTTATTTACAATTCCTTCTTTATTTCCTCCCTAGGGTATTCCTTCTCTCCTTTTCTTTCCCTCTAAAACCATGTTTTAGGTTTCGCATACTTAGGCCTGTTTCTAGGCCCTGTTTCTCATACTTGATTCCCTTTGTAACTATTGAAGACATTAAAATTTTGAAGAGCCACTTGTTTCTTCTCCTCTTATTAAAATGTAAGCACATAATTAGCATTTAACTCCTTCCAATTTCTCAAATGTTATTTTTATCTTGTTTACTCTTATTTTGCATTTTACTCTAGCAATAATGTTTTCAGCAAGATTGCAGGAGACAGAAAATGCTAATTGCATTCAGAGGGAGACCTATGGAGACTGAATGTGGATGGAAACATAGTATTTTCACCTTTTTCTGTTTGTGTCTATTTTGTTTTTTTTTTTTCCCCTTTCTCCACATTTTTCCTCCTTTTGGTTTGATTTTTTTTTTTTTTGTACAACAAGACAAATATGGAAAATATATTTAAAAGGATTGCACATATTTACCTGTATCAGACTACTTGCAGTCTTGGAGAAAGGGGAGGTAAGGGAGAGAAGGAAAAAAATGCTTAAAAATTCTCTATTCCATTAAAGGCCCAGTTTTCCTCCCAATAAAATTATACTCAGAATTGCAGGATAAGTTTCTTTGTTATAAGTCTTTAGGAATATTATGTTCCAATTTCCTTCTCCTTAACAGTAGCAGTTGCACCAAATCTTATGTGATTCTGACTGTGGTTCTTTAGTATTTGAACTCTTTCTTTTTGGATCCTTCGAAATACCTTTTTTCCCCCTTTGATAAGAAAGCACTAGATTCTGACTATGACATTAGTGAGAATTTTTATTTTGAGATTTCTTTCAGGAACTGAAATATGAATTCTTCCTTATTTGCTTTTTGCTTCCAGGTTCCAGATTTAATAAATCTGGCAATTTTCATTTATGATTTCATATGTTAATCAGATTTTTTTTTGGTCACCCTTAGATACCCTTGGATATTGTCAATATAGATCTAGTGACTTGATTTGATAGTGATTTGACATGAATTTAGGCTCTCTTCACCTCTTACCTGGATTATAATTCAACTCCTCTGGGGAAAAAAAAATGGAGCACAAGTAAACTGTTTCTAAAGATGGAATTATAGCATTCTACAGCTGAGACAGACTTTTAAGACTATCTAGTTAATGTTTTATCCCTCTTGAAATAATTTTTGAGTATTATGTATAAACTGTGTCTTTTCTTATTTATGTACCAGTTTTCTTCTCCCCAACTTCTCACCCTCAGAAAAATGGAAGCACCTTTGTGCAGGGCAGGGAATTTTGTTTATGTCATTATATTCCCAAAGCTAGCATGGTAAATTGTAAAGGGATGAAATTCTTAAAAGATGTGCTTGAATCAGACAATACTGAGCACTTAAGGCTAATTACTTACTCAACAATGACTCTATTAGCATATGTTTGGAAAGATGGCTCTTCTCACCACCAGTGCTAACTCAAGGTTTGGTGTATACAGATAATCATAGGCAAGGATTAGAGGGTGGGGTGAAACAAGCCCGACTTTTACTTTGCCCCAGGATGAAAAGAAGTTGTTGGTGATCCTCGTGGGAGGTTTGTCTGTCTCCTTCACTTCTCCCCCTAAAGACCAAGAACTTTTACTTATCCTGACTCGGCTGTTCCTGAGGCCTCCAGGGAACTAGTCCGGACTTTACAGGATCTTTCATATAACAGGCCCATTTTAAAAAAAAAATGGATTGGTTGAAATTACCTATATGTCATAACAGAATATAGGAGGTTTTTGGTCAAGTTGAAGCACATTATATTTTTGTTGCTGTTCAGTCCTTTCAGTGATGTCCAAACTCTTTGTGATCTCATTTGGATTTTGTTGGCAAAGATACTGAGTAGTTTGCTATTTCCTTATCCAGCTCACTTTACAGATGAGGAAACTAAGGTAAAGGTGGTTAACTGATCAGTCACACAGCTAGTGCTCAAGGCCATAGTTGAGCTCAGATCTTTTCTGTCCCCAGGCTGAGTGCTCTATCCACTGTTTCACCTTACATTATTCTGAATTACTAAAAATTTAGCTATCACTATTGAGGAGAGATGATCAGGTGTGCAGTGTTTTGATTTAGGATAACTTTATTCCAAGCAACTGATAATTATTTAAGATAAAGGAAAAGAAATTAGTAAGCAAATTCACATTTAAGAAAAAAATAACCAGTTTTTATTACCTGGTAAAAGTTATCTCCTACTTGAGGGCCAAAAGTCTGAATGAAAAGCAATTTTCAATTATATTCTTCCTAGATTGTGAGCTCCTTAAGAGCAGGAAGTGTTTTTGGTTTACTTTGTGTCCTCTGTGCTTATCATATAATAGATGTTTAATTAATGCTTATTGACTCATTATTTTTTAAAAATCTGTTTTAAAGTAAGTGTTTTAAATAAAGGAATGCAGAGAGAGCCATCTCTTCAATATGCAACAAGAAAAAGGTGATGCTGATTTTAGGTGATGCTGATTAACAAAGAATAATTAACACTGCCCGCCTGAAGATGGCAAATGTCTATATACGTTTTTGCTAGCAAAAGTGTGAAAAAAATTAAGTGCTGTAGTGGATAGTCCTTGTGATTCTTACTTCCTCAGTTTTTGAAGGAAGTCAAACCTACTAAAGTAGCCCTGAGGTTACCTTTGTTACCTTTAGTGAGTACTTTTGTCAAGACATATAGAAGGGCAATGACTTTAAGTTTGCTATTTTTTCAAGCACAGTTGCAGACATAAAAGAGAGGCCATGTCTACCCTTACATTCTAGTAGGAGAAGAAAACACATCAAGGACTGCTAAGGAGAAAAGAGAATATGAACAAGGAATGGTTAAGAAATGGCTAGCACATGGTAGTTTCCCAGCAAAATAAGACCCAAACTGATCTGTCAGACAGGGGGTGGGGGGAAAGGGAGAGGGAGGGAAGAGAGAGACAGATAGACAAGACAAGAAAGAGAGGGAGGGAGGGAGGAAGGAAAGGAGAGAGAGAGAGAGAGAGAGAGAAAGAGAGAGAGAGAGAAGGAAGAAGAAAATGAAGGCCAGACTGAAGGTAGCATGGTGAAAAGATGGCCAGGAAATTGAAAGAGAAGTGGCTCTGGACATGATAAGGTAAAACAAAGTTCCTCATTGGAACACAGGGTCAGAGGATAGAATCCAAGGTGGCAGTAAGGAGAAAGGAGGAAAGAGGAAGAGATATAAATATGACAGCTGAAATGAAGGCAACATGGTGAAAATTGTCACGTTCACTATCTGCAAATCACTGACTTAATGCTACGTACACTAAGAAGAATTTATCCATCACCACCACCTAATAGTCACCTCAAGATCCAGAATTAGAATGGCTCTGTCCCATATGCTATCAAATTAAGCCCATCAGTTGGCTTATAGTGATTAGAACTATTTCTTCTGTTTCTCTATTTAAATTTGTTTAAATTCGGGAAAATAACAAAAGTAAGCTCTTAACCTGTTTTATGTGTCATGGGCCCCTCTGCCAGTTTGGTGACACCTATGGTCCTTTTCTCAGAATAATATTTTTAAATGTATAAAATAAAACACATAGGAGTATAAAGGAAACCAGTTATACTGTAGCATAATTATTAAAAGATTAACATGTCATGATCCCAGGTCAAGAATTCCTGGTTCAATGCCATTAGATTGTGGATGCTGATGGTAAAAAAGGGAAAAGGACTCACATGTACCAAAAAATGTTTGTTGAAACTCTTTTTATAGTGGTAAGGAACTGGAAATGGAATGGATTCCCATTTGTTAGGGAAAGGCTGAATAAGTTAGAGTATATGCATGTAATGGTAAATAATTTTCCATAAGAAAAGATGAGCAGGCTGATTTCAGAAAAGCCTGGAAAGTTTACATGAATCAATGCTGAGTGAAGTGACTAGAACTAAGAGAACATTGTACATAATAATGAGAAAATTATGTGATGATCAACTGTGATGGATTTGGCTCTTTTCAACAATGAGGTGATTCAAGACAATTCCAATAGACTTGGGATGGAGAAAGTGTCATCTGTATCCAATGAGAGAAGTACAGAGACTGAATGTGGATTAAAGCATATTATTTTAACCTTTTTTTTGTGGTGGTTTTGGATGTTATTTGCTTGCTTGTCTTTTTTTCTTTCTCATGTTTTTCCCCCTTTTGATCTGATTTTTTTGTGCAACATGACGAATAAAGAATATATTTAGAAGACTTGCACAAGTTTAACCTATATTGGATTGCTTGCTGTCTTGGGGAAAGGGGAAGAAAGGAAGAAGAGAGAAAAATTTGGAATATGAGGTTTTGCAAAGATGAATGCTGAAAACTATCTTTACATGTATTTGGAAAAATAAAATACTGCCAACATGAACAAATAATCAAATAAATAAATAAAGGATCATGGATACCATCTGCATAGGGAGAACTATGGAGATTGAATGTGGATTAAAACATATTATTTTCGTTTTTTTGCTATTCTTTTCTTCTTGTTGTTCTCGGAGGTTTTTACCCTTTTGTTCTGATTTTTCTTTCACAACACAATATGGAAATAGATTTAAGATAATTGTACATATCTTGCTATATGAGATTGCTTGTGATCTTGGAGAGAAGCAGAAAGAGAAAAAAAATCAGAAATTCAAAATCTTACCAAAAAATGCATGTTGAAAACTATCTTTACATGTAATTGGAAAAATACTATTGAAAAAAAATTGTGGACTTTGATATCAGATAAACAAGAGAAGCACCAGTCCAAAGGGTCTAGAATTCCATCTTTCAAGTAAGTCAAGTGATTAAAGTACTTTCCAATGAGTTTCACTGTTTGGTTAAATTTTACATTGTTAATAGGCTTTTTTCAAATTGAATTGTATAAGGAAGAAGGGAAGGGAAGCAGGGGATTTGGAACTCAACATTTTAAAAAATTAAAAAAACAAGTGTAATTGGGAAAAACAAAATATTAAATAATTTTAAAAAAAGACAAGTGACTTGTAGCCTATGTGCAAAGGGATTCACTCATTTATCCTCTCTTACTAAACTTACAACTAAATAAACCTAACTTAGAAAAAAAGGGGAAAGAGTCAAAATGGGGAAGTAAATACAGGGATTCGACTGAGCTCCCTTGAACTCTCCTCTGAACAACTATAAAATAACACCTCAAATGGAATTCTAAAGCAGCAGAACCAACGAATCAAGGTAAAACAAATTTCCAGCCCAAGACAACTTAAGAGGCCATCAGGGAAATTCATTTTCACCAAGGTGGTGGCCAGGCCTGAAATGCAGTGCAGCATGCCTTAGAGGCTACACCAGCTACAACTTTGGGAGCTCACAGCCCACAGTTGGAAAAGGAATCAGACAACTGATGAAAAGAAGATTACAGGGACCACTTTGCTGACACTAGATGCAGAATCCTGTTTCGTTGTTCATACAGAGCTAAGTCACAGTCCTAGGGTGATGATGAGAACTAGTGCTTGCAATTGCAAGGGTACCATGTCACATTTCCAGGGTCATAAGAAGCTAGAGCTTTGGTCACAGTTCCAGGGGATAAAAGAGAACTTGTGGTCTCTCACAGACCAGAGCACAACACAGGAAAGCTTTGTGACCATACCTCTCCTGTAATCAAATCACTTTGAAAGAACCAAAAACTCACAGACCCCCAGAACAAGCTCTGAAAACAGTAGCACAAAGCCCTAGAAATTTGGGACACTGCTCCCTGCCCCCTGGAAAGAGCTCTATGTCAACATCAAGCTAAAAAAGTCAAAGAAATGGGTTACTAAAATGCGTAAACAACAACAACAATAACAAAAACAACAACCCTGACCATAGAAAGTTAGTATGGTGACAGGGAAGAGTAAGGCACAAACTCAGAAGAAGACAATGAAGTCAAAACAGCTATATGCAAAGCTTTAAAGAAAAATATGAATTAGTCATAGGTCCCAAAAGAGCTGGAAGAGCTCAAAAAGGATTTTTTTTAAAAAATCAGATAGAAATGAGAATGATATAAGAAAATTATGAAAAGAAAAAGGAATTAAAGAAGCCAGAAATTAATTTCCTAAGGAAAAAAACAAACAAACCCAGGATTAGTTGGAAAATTCTACAATTTAAAGAACAACGAAATCTAATATTACATATGTTGTTTGAAAAAATAAGTAAAAGAATCCTACCAAATTCTTCTGTGACACAAATATGAGCTTGATAACTAAACTAGAGTCAAAACAGAGAAAGAAAACTATAGACCAATTTCCCTAAGGAATACTGATGCAAAATTTGAAATGAAATGCTAGCAAGAAAAGGACAATAATATTTCACTAAGATCATATGCTAAGACCAAATTAAAATTTATTTATTTTTTAAATAAAGCTTTTTATTTTCAAAATATATATATAGTTTTCAACATTCACCCTTGCAAAACCTTGTGCTCCAAATTTTTATTTCTCCCTCCCTTTCCTCCACCCCTCCCCCAATGACAAATAATTTAATATATATT
Organism: Antechinus flavipes; assembly: GCF_016432865.1. NCBI lineage: Eukaryota > Metazoa > Chordata > Mammalia > Dasyuromorphia > Dasyuridae > Antechinus > Antechinus flavipes. The sequence continues at coordinate 44,083,746 of NC_067399.1, forward strand.
AAACATGTACAATTCTTCTATATATATATTTTTACAATTATCATGCTACACAAGAAAAATCAGATCAAAATGGGAAAAAAAAGAGAAAGAAAACAAAATGCAAGCAAACAATAATAAAAAGAGTGAAAATACTATGTTGTGACCCACACTCAGTCTCCACAGTCCTCTCTCTGGGTACAGATGGCTAAGCTAAATTTATAGAATTCAGGGCTGGTTCATTATTAGGAAAACCATAAGGAAAACTGATACCATCACAAACAAAAACAACAAAAGTCATGTTATTTAAACAGTTGCAGAAAAAGCTTTTGATAAAATTCAAGACCCATTTTTGTAAAACAACATACTAGAAAGAATAAGAATAAATGGCACTTTTAAAAAATTATAAGTTTTATGAAGATATCTAAAACCAAGAATAAACATTAACTGAAATGAGGATAAACTAGAGGCCTTTTCAGTAAGATCAGGGTATGAAGCACAAACAAACATTATCACCATTATTATTCTATATTATTCTAGATATCCTAAGTCTAGCAATAAAACAAGAGAAAGAAATCAAAGGAATAAGCATAGGCATTAAAAAAATAAAACTATCACTTTTTACAGATGACATATGATGATTTTCTTGGAGAATCCTAAAAGAATAAACAAAAAACTACACGAAACAGTTAACAACTTCAGCAAAGTTGCAAGATATAAAATGAACCCATTTAAATTCCAATTAAATTGTAGACCAGTACAAAATATTTGGGAATTTACCTAAGAAGTCACACACAGGAACTATATGAATACAATTACAAAACAATCTTCACACAAATAAAGATAGAACTAAATAACTGGAGAAATATTAATTGCTCATAGGTAGGCAGAGCTAATATAATAAAAATGATAATACTATTTAAATTAACTTATTTCAATCCCATACCAATCAAACTATCAAAGAATTACTTTACATAGCTAGAAACATAGTAATAAAGTTCAGCTGGAGAAGCAAAAGTTAAAGAACATCAAAGGAGCCAAAAATAGGGGGAAAGGGAAAAAAGTTAGGAAGAAAGTGAGCTTAGTAATAACATACCTCAAACTCTCACAAAGCTGTAATCATTAAAACAAAAAAAATTTAAAACTGGATAAAAAAAGAAAAAATAGTGGTTGATTAACGGAACAGATTAGTTACACAATATATAGAAGCAAATGAGCACAGTAGCCTAATGTTTGATAAACCCACGGATCCCAGCTATTGGTTCAAGAACTCTCTATATAACAACATCTGCTGGAAAAATTGGAAAGTAGTCTGGCAGAAACTGGGCATAAACAAACATCACTTGCCATATGGATTGATTGATTGATTGTGTATCAATATAAATTCAAAATGAGTACATGCTTTAAAGATAAAGGGTGGTATCTCAAGCACACTAGTGAATCGTGGAAGAAATTACCTGTCAAATCTATGGACAGGGGTAGAGTTCATGAGCAAACAAGACATAGAGGTTCACAGAAGGTAAAAATGGAACATTCTGATGATATAAAATTTTAAAAGTCATCACAAATAAAACCAATGCAGCTAAAACTAAAAGAAAAATAGGAAACTGAAGGAAAAACCTTGTTTCTTTGATAAAAGTCTTATTTCTAAAATATATAAGGAACTGAACTAAATTTATAAAAACAGCTATTCCCCAACAGATAAATGGTAATGGGATATGAACAGATAGTTTTTATTTATTTTTTGTTTTTCTGAACAGGCAGTTTTTATAGGAAAAAAATCAAAGCTATCACATCATATGAAAAAAAGTTCCTTAGATCATTAAGAATTAGAGATATGCAAATTAGAACAACTCGAGATACCACCATACCTCCATCAGATTGGCTAAAATGACAGAAAAAAGAAATGACAAATACTAGGGGAGAGGTGGGAAAATAGATAACTAATGCATTGTTGGTAGACTTATGAAGTAGTACGACTATTTCTGAACAGCAGAGAATCAAAACAGAAAAAGAAAATTACAGATCAATTTCCCTAATAAATACTGGTACAAGAAATTTAAATAAAATCCTAGCAAGGACACTGGGCAGCTAGATGGGGCAATAGATAAAGTTCTGGCCTTGGGAAGATTCGAGTTTGAGGGAAGATATTTAGGAGGTATATGACTCTGGGCAAATCATTTTATGTCTATTGCCTATTTCCTCACCTGTAAATAAGGATAATAATAGCACCTACCTCCAAGAGTTGTTATGCAAAAATCATATGAGATTACAATTGTAAAGTGCTTATTAGCATTGTGCCTGGCACATATTTAAATGCTAGATATTATCATTGTTGTTATTGTTATTATAGCAATTATACCATAGCAAATACTATGACCATGATGGATTTACACCAAGAGTACAGAGCTGGTTCAATATTAGGAAAACTATGAACAGAACTGACCCTATATTAACAACAAAAATAATGGGATTATTTCAACAAATGCAGAAAAAAAAATATTGACAAAATACAACTCCTATTCCTGTATTTTTTTTTAAAGGCAAGAAGGCACAAGAATAAATGGAGCATTTCTTAAAATAAGAAACCATCCTTTAATTGTTCAGTCACATCCAATTTTTTGTGCCACCATGGACTAGCAAACCAGGCCCTTCTTTTATCCTTCACCATCTCCCAAAATCCAACCAAGCTCTTGTTTGTCACTTCCACAACACCCTTCAGCCCTCTCATTCTCTTCCATTCCCTTTTCCTCAGGCCTTCAATCGAAATTTCCCAACATTGGGACTGTTTTCATTGAGTCCTGTCTTCTCATTATGTAGCCAAAGTAGTTAAGCTTCTGTATTTGACTTCTAAATAGTCTGAGCAACTAACAGTTAAAAAATTAGACAAAACCCACTAAGTTAGGAAAAAATGGACCTTCTCATGAAGTTTACAGTCTAGCTTATACTAACAATTCAATTCAATAAACATTTACTTTCTAAGCTCTAAGTTTCTAAAGTTTCTAGATATAAGCTCACAATCTAAAAGAAGGCTCTAAAGTGACTACTAGAAAAGAACTCAAGCCAGATCCTCTTTAGGGACTGAGAAGCTATAACATCATTACATATCACTGAGAACTGTTTAATTGGTGGGTTTTTCATTGGTTTCATATTCAGTTTTGTATTTTTTAAATGAGGTTTCCCATTTTTCTCTCAGATGATAATGGCCCTCAGGGATGGCTATGCAGCAAAATAAACAAGGAAATTACCCTGAAATATGAGTTTTCTACTTGCTTCCTACCTTCTGGTGGTAATCAGATGTCTACTTCTAAATTTAAGAGTTCCTAGAAACTGAACCTTTTCATTAGTTTTAATAGCTCTTGAAGATCACTTTTTAAAACAAAGTCATCAGATATTCTGCTGTAGAAGATATGTTCTATTTCACTTTTATAAACTCAAAACAAACAAATCCAAACCAATTATAAAAGTTATTATAGAGGTTTCTAGTAAATAAGAATTTGTCAGCATAATAGTATAACCAAGAATAAATCAGATTCCAAATACAGATGAATTTAAAATCTTAAAATCCTCCCCTCTTGGCTAGAACTATAATTTTCTACACCAGTGCTTGGCAATGTAGTAGCATCAGTGTAGCACATAGTAGATACTTATTAATAGATGCTTGTTGACTCAATTTGACTATTAAGCTGATAATGAGACCAGAAATTGTGACAGAAGAGTGGACAGGGCAGGTTATACTCAGTGTTGTTATGATTAAGTAGTCCTCAGACCAGATGACAGTTCTAAGGTGGAAACTAAGATAGGCTGAAATGGTATGATGGAGGGATGATCCACAAAGTAAACTTTCCTTGAATTGCTCAGGTTTTGTACAATGCTCTTTGTATACAGCAGATGGTTATTAAATTACTATTCAATTTCATAGAGATAGGAATGTAAAGTTTAACTCCAACCAGACTGGCAGCCATTCCAGAGATGTTATAACAAAAGTTTCTAGGGAGGGTAAATGTGACTGAGTTCTACCATGGATCCTATGACTATTCAAACTTCAATTCTAAACTAACTCTCATAATCTTCCTCAGAGAGGTAATTTCTCCATTACTTGATTCTGGCTTTTGGATTTAAGATGATTTATTTTTAAGTGAAAAATCTGAACATACTTATGAAATCCTAACACAATTCCATTAATGAACTTGAATGGACACAATTTAAGTACAATCCATTAGCTAAATAATCTGATATCAAAACTAAAGTGAAAGAGAAAGGATTATTCATTAATTTGTCAAGTGCCACAGATATCAACTGAAACTGGTCTGAAGGTTCCAGGTTTCTCTTTAGCATTTCTGTGTAAGGTCAGAAGGTCATGAAATTTATCTATCAAATCTTTGGAAAAGTCATCAACGAATTAGGAGATAACCCTCCTTATGAAGGGTGATGGTAAAGACTACAGATCCTGGCTATATTTTCTTTCTCCTGTTACAAAGATGCAGTCAAGCAAAACAAATTTTTTGCAGTGGTCATATTTTAAAAAAAGGTCTCCATCTGTATTCTGAGTCCATCACTTTTGTCAGGAGTTGGGAAGCATGTTTGCATTATGAATCTTCAGGTATTATGACTGGTCATCATGCTGATCAGAGCTTCCAAGTTTTCTTTTATTAAAAAAAAAATTAGTTTTAATCAGCTATCATCTGCTTCCTTATTGTTCCCCCCACGACCCATTCTGAGGTATATTTCCAGAAGAAATAATTTTTTCCTAAGTGATAACAAATCACAAAGCTATAAAAGGCTCCAAATTCTACAATTTAACATTCTTTGCCAAAGATTTCATAATCAACACAGACATGTGACGGAAAATATATCTTCATCAAGAATGTTTGAATAAACACCCTTATTCTTGTAAAGGGTGTCACCAAAAAAAAAAAAAAAAAAAATTCCCTAAGGCTTTTCCTTCACTTAATCATGAACATTAACTGCTAGTTCTATTTACTGCTAAGAACAACAAGTAAATCTTGCAGCACGGTACATAGTAAGAAGGTTAGATTTGGTGCCAGAAATTCCAGGTTCTAACACCAGCTCTGCCATCTACATCTTATATGACCTCAGGCATACACCTCTCTGGGTTTCAGCTTAAGATCCACTGGATAACTTTAAAAGTACATTCTAGTTTTAAATCTAAGTATAGATCTAACATTTCTGATTGGAATTCTTTAGCATTTATAGTTTAAAAAAATAGAACTAAGATAAGTAAAAATCTAAGATTTTTATTGGAATTCTTTAGCATTTATAGTTTGAAAAAAAAGGAACGGAGGAAAGAAGAGAGACAGAAAGAGAGAAGGGAAGGAGAGGAGAGAAGGGGAGAGAAGGGGAGAGAGAGAGAGAGAGAGAGGAGAGAGAGAGAGAGAGAGAGAGAGAGAGAGAGAGAGAAAGGGAGGGAAGAAGGGAGGAAGAAGGAAGAAAAGAAGGAAGAAAAGAAAAGAAGAAAGAAAGCTGCTTATAGAATTTTAGAGGTAAAAGAAGCTCAGAATCATCTCATTTTACAAATGAGGAAGTTGACTTGCCTGAAACCACACAGACTCTAGGGACAGTGCCAGGACTGAAAATTCTCTCTCAATTCCACAGTACAGGAGACTGAACTAGAAAATGCCTTTACAGTCAGGAAGACAGAAGTTTGAATCCTGCCTCAGACACTTAGTTGTGTGATCCTGAGCAAGCCATTTAATTTCTGTCTCAGTATCTTCATTTGTAAAATGAGCACAAAAAGCACCTACCTCCCAAGGTGACAAAAGAAATAGCACGGCTTAAAATGCTTTGCAAACTTTTAAGTTATATGTAGGAGTCTGCAATGCCTCTAGAATTCTAGTGCTAAGAAAATCTTGGATTTAAGCTAATTTCTGGCTAGGCTATATGAAGCATCTTTTTCAGGTATCATCCCCACATCCCACATTTCTCAAACTTTTAAAAGCTGGGGTCAAATTCTGCTTCTGAGTCAAAATTTCATCTTCCTTTCTTTGCCTACCTCATTGACAACTTTTTCAAAATGGTATTGTGAAAAAATTCCAGAACTTGACACTTCAATCAGCTTTTGAAAAACAGCTATGTTCATAAACTACAAATGTCCTCCCTGAACGGGGACACAAGACTAAAGAGCCAAATATTGTAAGTGGTTAGTTAGCTCATAAAATGAAAGGAAGCTTTCGGTGCCTATAATCTAGCTCTGAGGGCACTATTAGTCTACTGATATATTATAGAAAATAACAGGACATAAGAGAAATGTCTCTTACTTGCCTAGTTTCTTTCTGAATTTCATAATGTTCATTTCCTCTCTAGTTCCCATGGTTTCCTTGTATTTGTTTCCCAGTCCTTTGTTACTTCTTTGCCCTCTTCCTTTGTCTATTCTATAGTGGGGAACTATGGAACAGACATAGCAGCATAGTGTGAGAGAGAAAAACAGGTAGGTTTGGGACTAGAGTTCAGATTAGCTTAACACTTCCCATGCCCACAGGAAGCCATTTGTGTAAGATGAAGAGCATAGGGAACTTCTAAGCACGAGAGTCATGAGAGCAACATTTTCCATTGACTACTTTAAATTTTCCATCAAATACTTGCAGATCCCTACAAGTTATAAGCTGCCAAAATTTAGATAGGGCTAGTCAGAGAAACAGTACCTTATCTATAAAATGCAATCTCCTGATTTTTAAAAAATAAAATTTGTATTGATTTTTTTGTGTTTATATTACCTACATTTTCCACTGTATCTCTCCTCCAAACCCTAGCCAGAGAGCCCTCCCTTATAATAAAGAATAAAAAAAGAGAGGAAGAATGAAAAAAGTTCAATTAAACTAATCAACATAAGCCTCTGCAATACAGAATGTTTTATACCCATGACCTTCTGCAAAGAAGGGGGCTGTCTTCTCTAAAGAAGACTTCCTGCAAGTCTCAACTAAAATTCTGCTTTCTACAACAAAGTTTCTCATTCCCCTTTAATACTGTCTTCCCTCTGAGATTACATTCAATTTATTCTATTTCAACTGTTCATTCACAGTTGTTTTCATGTTGTTTCCCCCATTAGAATGTGAGCTTCTTGAGGAAAGGGGCTCTTTTTGTCTTTGTGTCTACTCCATGGTACAGTGCTTGGCCCACAGTAGGAGCTTACTAAGTGCCTGCTGCTTGCCTCCCTTCTTTGAGATCAAGCTTGATTATAATCTCACAGTAAGCACTCCTGATTATTTTATTGCTGTTCTTTCTACTTACGTTGCTGTAGTCACTATGCATGTTGTTCTCTAGTTTCCTCTGGCTGTTGCTCAGTAGCAGTATAGGCAGCTTGATGTGCTTTATTTCAAGACACACTTATTGAGCATCTATTATGTGCCACTTACTGTGCTAGGTAAGAGGAAAAAAATAATAGCTAACATTTATATAGCCCTCTAAGGTTTGTTTATATTATTTTATTTGTCAATATAAAGATAACAAACAACAGTTCCTGCCCTCGAGAAGTTTATATTCTACCTTCATTTTGCTATAGCAATGGTAGAGTCTAAAAGATAATTTCATTATGAGCTGTCAGCTCTCTGAAATCCAGGTATCTTTGCATTAATTAGCAGTTGGTATGGCTGCAAAGATGGCAAAGACCTCTACAGGTAAATAAGAAATATATGTATGGACTTTTGAATTAATTCTGAACACTGAATAAAATGGACAACTTTAGCTTCAGGGAAGTGAGTCATTATCAATTATTATCAGTTAATAAACATTTATTAAATGTTTACTATGTGTCAGGCACTGTGCTAAGTGCTGGGGATACAAAAAGAGAACAGTTCCTAACCTCAAAAAGTTTACAAGTCTAATGGGGGAGATGACAAGTAAACAAACATATAAATACAGTTTTATAGACCGAATAGGTAAGAAATAAATTAAGAGAGGAAAGGCATTAAGATTAAAAGGAACTGAGAAAGGCTTCTGGTAGGATTTTTGTTGGGCCTTAACGGAAGCCAGAAGGTGGAAGTGAGGAGAGAGAACATTACAGAAAGAGACAGAGGACAGCCAGAGAAAATGCTTGCAGCTGAGAGATGGCAAGTCTTGCTCGTGAATTAGCAGGAAGGCGAGCATCCCTGGCCTGAAGGGCCTGTGTCCAGAAGTAAGGTGTAAGAAGACTGACTGGTTTGTGAATCCAGACAGAGTACCTTGTATTTGATCCTTGAGGTGAAAGAAGCCACGGGAGCTTGTGAGAACTTAGGGGTGGCTGACACAGTTGGACCTATGCTTTAGGAAAGCAGCTAAACAGGACTAATGAACATGAGACTGGTGGTGAAGAAGGGAGGAGAGTAGGGGCTACAGTGGACGGGACTGGGCAATAGAGTGAAGCGGAAGGTGAGAGATTGTGAGGAGCCAAGAACAACACTGAGCTCGTGAGCAGGAGAACTGGGGTTATGGTGGAAGGAGTGAAGGGAGGGAGTGCCGAAGGAAGGAGCTAACAGAAAAGTGAGAGAGCAGGGGTGACAGAGGGGACAATATACCGGAGGAGATGGGATGGAACGGCAGCACTTGTGCAGGGTTTGCCTCAGTAAAGAACAATGCTTTCAACTCTTACACTAGAGTCACATTGCTAAATGAGATTTCAGTCTTAGCTGACCCTTAAATGTAAAAGGCAAAAATTAAAACGGTAAAGAATTGGAAACTAAAAAGATGCATATCGGTTAGGGAATGGCTAAATAAATTATGGTAAATGAATATAAAGAAATATAAATTTGCTCTAAGAATGACAGAGGGGAGTTTTAGAGAAACCTAGAAAGGCCTACGTTAACTCAACAAAAGTAAAATGACAAGGGAATAACTTATATTAAAAACATAAAACTGTAAAAAGGAGCAACTGTGAAAGATTTAAGAACTCTCATCAATGACCAATAGTGATTCTAGAGGACTGATGACAAGGAATGCTACTATTTCCCAAAAGAGAGGTGAAGAACAAGACATGTATTTTTGGATGTGGCCGATGTGGGAATTTGTTTTGCTTGACTATAAATATTGTTACAGAAAGTTTTTTTCCCTTTTCTTTTAAAATTTTCACTAGAGGTAGAGGGTAAGTGGGAGAAGAAATATGTGCTTATTAATTTAAAAATGTGAATTTAAAAAAAAACTTAAAGGAGAGTCTGTAGATTTCTACAATTCAAAATGGACCCAAGTGATTCCATGGAAAAGTCCACTGCTGAGTCAGCTTTGGGCTTACATTTCTCATTATGTTCGGTATTTTTAAGATGACTATAGCTTGGATAGGGACTAAAGAGGGACTGGGGGAAGGGAAAGATTAGAAAGAAAAACTCTGGGAAACCAGAAAGGATGAATTTATAAGAGCCATACTGGAGACCTGAAAAACTTTTATTTTAATGAAAATCAGCTGGACAAAAAAAACCCCAAAAACTCGACAACATTTCAACAAATAGATTTTATTTATTTATTTTTATGTGTGAAGTTGGGGAGCAATATATGTAAAAGCTACAAGAAAAAAAAAAAAACCTAGGATGTTTTCCCTAGTAAATGCGGTTCCAAATATACATAAATCCCCAAAGTTGCCCATTAAATAGAATTTTATGAGAGTAAGATAGATTTTTGTCACTTCAGAGAACTTAAGAGGTAAAGGAGTAAAAGAAATGGTAGGGTCTATTAGCACCCCCAACAGGCCAAAACAAAGGTTTCTGAAGCTTTGTTTTGAAAAATCAATTAGATCAATGAGACAATTTATACTTAACGCCATTTTCTTGAAAAACAAAAATAAAAGGAAGGAAGAGAGGGAGGGAGGGAAGGAGGAAGTGAGAAAGGAAGAAAGAGAAGAGAAAGGGAGGTAGAAAAAGGAGGAAAAGAAGAACAGAGAAAGGGAGAAGACAAAAGAAGAGTTTTCTTTAAAAGATCATTTTTCCTACATAAACAGGTCAGTAATGATACTCTTAGAAGGGATCTCAAGGCAGAAAAAGGCAGTTACCAAGAGGGCCACTTGAAGAGAAATATGAGACATTTTATAAAACGCTCCTATAAAAGTATATTATAGAAGTATTTTATAAAATGTTTCTTGTACTTTTGAAATGAAATCTTGCTCACCAGAAAATATTTATTTTATAAGTCAATCTCATATATTATAATTAACTCTCAGAGCCTCCAATGTGTTATATCACATTTAATCAATGCTATTTATAGGTACCTCCTATATGTTAGACACTGTGCTAAGAACTTTGCAAATATTATCTTCTCTGATTCTCACAACAGCTCCGTGATATAATGACATTATGACTTCCATTTACATTTGCGGAAACTGAGGCACACAGAAGTTAAACAACTTGCTCAGTCACAAAGCTAGTAAGTTTCTGAGGCTACATTACAGGTTTACTACTTTAAAAATATACTTAGAAAAAAAGTGTTGGTTGAGTGACTGAGTCACTCGATCCTCTATCAAAATGAGTCCTGTTTGGGTGTGAGATAAAAGATGTAATAAGAAAGGAAAAATGGCAGGTTTTTACCTGCTTCTAGGGGTTATTTCATGGAAGAACTATGATCGCTTTATACAAGACGTTACAAAACTTACACAGCCTCATGGGTTGGCAAATATACATTCTCACAAAGTACATGTACAGGAGAAAAATACTAAAGGAGCAAAGTTAGCTCACTGCTCAGCCCTTAGCAATGAAGGGGAGCTTTGCAATGGAACCAAAGAGTTCCATGGTTGCTGGGCTCAGAGAGGAAATTAATTCCAGAGTTGAGAAGCCTCCTATTCCCACACATTCCAAATAACTTTTGCATTTCCCAGGCTGTCATCTAGTGGAGTGAAAGAAAAATGAATGTCCTCCAAGTGTGCATCTACACACCCCAGTGGGGCATTAAGTGTGGTTAGTGAACAGCATTAGGTAGGATACAGTACATGATAAATCACCAAGAACTGCCACTATCTGCCAGGATCTTTCTGCCCTTGTCCTCCTCAGTCAAGAATAAGTAGGACAATGGGTTGACATAAAACAATCACAAAGACGGAGGATGGGTCAAGAGAGAGATATTAAAAAAATAAGGGACAGGTAAGTCTGACTCACAGATCTCTGAAAACAAGATACTCCAATGACATCTTAATCAAGCTATGAGAGCAGAGCTCAAGTAGTCTAGAATGGTTTCTGAATCCCACCATGGATTTAGACCTTTTTCTAACAAAGTTCTTTCTACTTTCTGCCTCTGGCTCCAATGTGGTATTTTGAATGATATATGTGTCTAATTCTGAATCCTGTTTGATGCTTCAAGGCAAAAGCAACCCCTCTGGCTTTACTGCTAAGGAGATGTGGAGGAGGAAGGAAAAACAAGAGGGATGATATTGCCAGACTGTTTAAATTTGCCCTCTGGGCTTCGAGACTGAGTCCCTAGAAGCATCCCCGAGCTACTTGCTGGGTTAAATGGTGAGTGTCATTGGGACCCTGACTCTGCTCACCACCTAGCCAAGAGGGCTGCCCAGGAGAAAGCAGACACTCACAGCATTACTTAATAAGAATCGTTTTTAAAATCTGAAAACATGAAGGATGGCAACCTTGACAGCCTTTCCTCAGGGGTGGGGGATGGGGGACTGTAGTGATAACCTTTTTACTTGAAATAACTAATTGTGAACTTCTGGTCCTGCTGCCAAACAGCTTCTGAAGTCCACATTTACCTGGGGAGGTAGATGCTCTTCTCCCCATTCTATTTCTGATGTCATGAATAACAGAGATTTCAGGGCACTATAATTTCTGGCAACTGTGCACAGGAATGAAAAATCGGACATTTTAGGGAAAGGGAAGGTGGAGCCAGGCAAGAGAGAGGACTGGCTGATATCTGTAGAAACTCGAGGGGCATTCCTTAGGGCCCACGTCCCTGCTGCTTGGTTATTCTGTAACCTCTGAATTCCTTCTCAATCTGTCATTCCCTTCACTGGCCACGTTCTTCCTGCTTCTCTAGACCCGACTTGTTGGTGAGCTAGCTTGAACATGGAGAACCAGTTCAACCCGATGGCATTCTGTCCTCTTGAACCCCTTGCCACCTTCTCTGATCCCTGAGCCAAACCCCCATCTTGCATTGCCCTACTTCTTTCACTCTTACGGTGAGCTACAGAACAAAGCTAGAGAAGCCAACACAATGTTGACTTAATTGCTACAAATTGACCTGTAATTGCAACTGAGCCTTCACTGCACAATGACAATCCTTTTCCCCTCCCAAATAGGTTCATTATCCCACTTACTAGAGAGGCTATTACAGAGTTCTCCAAACCTCCTCCAGCCTCCTACCAACCATTCTACTGAAGAGCTCACCTCATATTTCAAAGAAAAAATTAAGTCATTTGCCAAAAGCTCCCTTTTCCACCCTTCTCTTTCTGTCATGGCAGACATCTTTCCTCACTCTTTCATCTTCTCAGCTGTTCCACAGGAAGAGATGGCCGTTCCCCTTGTCAAGCCCAACTTGTCTATGTACCCTTAATCCCATTCCAATGGACTGCCCTTATTTATCCCCATTCTTGCTCCAGTCTTCAACATCCCTCTATCTATGGCTATTCCCTGCTACAAATTCTTCCATATCTCTCTTACTCTTATAAAAAAAAAAATCCTTATTTGATCCAAATATTGCTTCTAGCTCTTCCTCTTCTAGGCAAAACACCTTAAGAAAGCTATTTGTGCTTCTAGGTGACTCTTCTTCCTCTTTTCTCATTCACAACCTCCTCACTGCTTTCTTCAGAACTCCTCCACAGCTCCCCTCTTCAGAACTACTGACGAACTCTTAATTGCCAAATTGAATACCTTTTCCCTCAGTTATCATCCTTCTTTACCTCCCTGCCAGCTGACATGATGCTGAGCTCCATCTCCATCTAGATGCCTTGCACTTTAGCAGCCTAAGTGAATTTCCCAAGGAGCATGTCAGACCAGGTCACCAGCTGTTCTGCAAACTCCAGTGGCTCCATATTACCCCCAGAACCAAAGATGAAGTCATCTGGCTGGTATTTAAAGCCCTTTGTGATCTGGTCCCTTCCTAGCTTTTCCATCTTCTTCTACTTTGTACCCCACCACATACTTGTAAGCCCCAGCCAGGTACCTGCTCATCCTCCCATGTGACATCTCTGCATCCCACCTGTCTCCACACCTTTGCACATCTGGCTGCCTCTGCTCTCCCTCCCTACCTCCACCTCTCATTTTGCCTGGCTTCCTTCAAGACTTTGCTCAAACCCTGTTTTTTGCCAGAGACCTTTCTGATCCTTGCCCAACAACTGAATGCCTTTCCCAGGACAAAGCCTGCTCTTTGTACATTTTAGACATCAGGATTATTCATGTGCTGTCTCCCCTAAGAGAATGGGAGCTTTTTTGAGGGGGGAACCACATTTGCTTTTCTCAGTATTCCCAGTACTTAGCAGGGAGTTGGTCACAATAACGCCCATCCCTACTTTATCTCCTCATTTAGCTGTTGGAGTCCACCTGAACCATGTGGTTTCTAGAATGCTTTTGATCCAAACTCAGACTGTGTAGCAGATAACATTTCCTTCTAAATGACATCTTCAAAAATGAGGCTTTTCACATCCAGCTGAAAGTCATTAAGAGTAAAACAATCAATCTGTTGCATGTCATGATCTGGGCACTTAACAATTCTCTACTGCAGCAAAATTACACTCAATAGATGCCACATAAAACAAGTGGCTACCCTTAACTAGCCATGGCTGTTAGAGAAGAAATAGTGCCTGTGGCGGCAACAACGATATAAAATGAGGGTGACTGGGAAAAATCTGCATCATTCCCAGCAAAGACCTTCAGAGACCAGATTTTACTGCATTGAAGGATTCCTTCCTCTTCAATGGCACAGTGTTTTAAAAGAAAGATTTCAGAGGTGGCTGGAAATATTTTGAATAAGAATAAAGGGAAAGGGCTTAGGAACACAATTTTAAGGCACCAAGGTGACAAAAAGCTTGTTTCTGCAAAGGGAAATATAGTTTGTTAGTGGTGGGCAGTAGGTAGACCATCTATTCTTCAGAGAATCTGGATATGAATTTACTAAGTAATCAGAACACAAACTATAGCTGAGAACACATATGCCTGCACATGAGTTGCCTAAGAAATAATAAAGCAACCAGCAGCAATATGCCTACTGAAGCAGAGAGGATGAGAAGAAAAGAGAAGAATATCACTAAGAGGGGCAGCTACATGGTACAGTGGATAGAGCACCTGACCAGCAAGTCAGAAGGACTTGAGTTCAAATCTGACCTCAGACACTTAACACTTCCCAGCTGTGTGACCCCGGGCAAGTCACTTAACCCCAATTGCCTCAGGGGAAAAAAAGAATACTACTAATGTTCAACTGTTCAGAACAAGTTACATATGACACAATCAATAAGCATTTATTAATCACTTACTGTGTAACAGGCAAACAAAACAAGCATTTATTAATTACTCACTCTATAACAGGCAAATAAAAAGCAAAAGCAGGCTCTAGTCTGCCTTCAAGAAGGTTATGTTCAAATGGAGGAGACAGGTTATAGGTCTGAACAGACAAGGTAAACATAGAATATATGGAAAACAGATTTAGAAGACTGGACAACAGTGGCAAGGGGGACCAGGAAAGGCTTCCTGGAGGAGGTGATGCTGGACTGAGGCTTACAGGAAACTGCAATTCTAAGGATCAATGTTAAGGTGCCTGATGTATGTTTGAAAAACAGAAACATAATAGTTCCTGTTGCCTAGAGAGAATTCCCTGGAGAGGAGTGATTTATTTGAAGAATTAGCTGTATGTATTTCTGTGGTCTATCATCAGCTGCCATTGAATGAACATGCCCCAAACAGAACTCCTTCTCCCGAACGTCCTTATTACTACAGACCTCATCACCAACTTCTCAGTCATCCAGTCAACTAGGTTCACCACTTTGGAGCTATCTCCCAGATCTCCCCTGACCCCTCATGCTGCACTCCATCTTCATGTCCTTCAAATGCCCAAATATCCTCCCCAATCCCCAACCCAATGCCTACTTTCTACCTTTGGCTCTCAGGAGCAGAACAAATGAACATATCCAATCTGAGAAGGGCCACATCAATTAATTCCCCCAAAGTTCCAACCCAGTAACTTTCCAGGCTACCATTTCCCTGTTCCCTATAGATACCATCTAACTCCAGGAGAATGCAAACGTTTTAAGAGTCTTCTTTTTCGGATCTGTATTCCCAACAGCTAGTGCAGAGCCTTGTGCAATAATAAATGTTTAATAGGTGCTTCTTTTATTCATTCATCCTCCACATGTCACTTTTCCTTACTCCCTACATCCAACTGGTTGTCAAATCGAGCTCCACAACGATGCATTGCTAGCACCAGGACGCACAATGCTAGTGCAGCCCTTCTCACCTCTCCCCTGGCTCACTATTACTACTACCAAGTCATCTCCCTGCCCCAAGTCTTTGCTCTCTCCACCACATCCTCTACTTACTTGCCACAGTGATATTCCTAAAGTACCAGACCAAGCTCTGATAGTTCATACTTCCTCTAGAACACATGGACACATATGCAAAAACATCCCACCAGAGACTCACGCACCCTCATGGGAGAGGGTTGGATTCATAGTTGGGACAATTTAAGTTCCAGTCCCATTTCAGATAATGTCTGGGTGACCCTGGGCAGATCACTCAGTCATCATTCTGAAATAACTCTACAATTTTAAGTGGCAGAGAAGCTGCTGATCTGCATCAATCTACATAAAGTCACAAGTCTAGACCCTAATCTCCTCCACCAAAACACAAACACACACAATATGCATGTGTGCATACACATAAATATATGTGAAATATGGATGTGTGTGAGGAAATTGTTTAGGAATCGCTGATCATTTGAATGTTTCTTCAAAAAACCTGACTGATATTTCAGGACAGTAGAAGCATGTGAGGGGAAACTTCCCCATATTGTGGGATAGACACAAAGGACTGTGGTCCAAGTTGTGGTCCAAGAAGCAAGATTATGAGGAATCAGCCTCCCTTTATAGAGTCTAAATAAGAACTCTGAAAAGTTTTCTCTCAAACTTTGAGTGGATGGGTCATGTAGCTTAGAAAATCTGAATTCTTAGGGCCAAAGGAACTTTGCCCAAATGTAGGCTCTACCTCCAAGGAGCAGTAAGCAGTGACTTGCAGCAGAAGTTTAAGGAAAAAGCAAACAGCAGGAAAGCTGATTGTGAATTCCATAAACAGCCTAATACCAAAATCATAACCCTTAGTCCAAGAAGGGAAATTTCCACAGCAACAGCTTGGAGAACAAAGTGCAGATGCAGGAAAACAAGACCGCTTGTTGGAGAAACCTTATTTACCTTGAATGAGTCTAAAGTCTCCACAAAGGAACTAGAATTCACCATAATGTCAAAAGGCTGCCCTGATAGCAACCCCAAGTTCAGTTCTCTTCTGTGAGTATGGTGGATTCGAGCACTCTACATATTTGATTTTTTTTTATAAATCTGTTTCTGGGATCATGTAGATCCTTCATATCTTAGGTTATCACCTTTTAAAAGATGAAATTACTGGCTATCTTGTACCTGACATTCATTAGGAAAAATCCTGAACAGGAGATGAGGATCCTATTACCTACATTTGAAGAATGGCAGACATGAGCGATTGTGAATATGAGATTTTCTTAGCACCTTCAGGTGGCAAAGAAAAAATTTAACCTTTTTAGAAATCAGGACTCAGGACTGAACCTGGATGATGTGAAGTTAGACTCTTTGAGAGGCACTGGACATGAACGCATCCCATATTACTATCTAATATTAATATATACATACTATTTAGCTGATATTCAACATTTATTAAGTATTATGTGCAAGAACTATATGAGGTATTAGAGGAAGAAGATTAAAGAGCACCATATTTTGCAAGTACTTAATGCTTTTTCACAAACTAATAAGATACTCTCCTGCATTGTTAGGGGTATTACAAAATCAAGTAATAGTATGCACACACAAAGCAGTGCATGTTTTGTGCTGGGGGGTGGGGAGAAGAGATGAACAAAAAACTCTGGGAAGTATGAAGGGGAAGGTTTTTGGGACCGGGAGAGGATCAAGAAAAGCTTCCTGGTGGACGTAGCATCTGCCTAGCACAGCTCCACATACAGAAGCCTTAGAGGATGATGTTGTGTCAGTGGAATGAATACCAATTCTAAAAGCTGCTGTACGGCATGGATGTTCAAGTCCACAAATGGGGCCTGCAGCTATAAGGGCATTTCTCCTCTACAGAGATGAATGAGTGTACTGGCACAAAGTTGAGTTCAAAACAAAGGGAATCATAGATTTTAAAACAAAATGAGTGAAAATTCTGCAAACAAATTAGGTTTCCCACATTCTGCTGCTAACCCAATTCAGATTATCTCCAAAGGAGTGAGGTCCCCACCTGCTACAAATGGAGTTTGAGTGACATCTCTACCTTTCTCTGAAAAGCAATGACACCTGCTCTGCAAGGTGGTTCTAGAATCTAACCTTCCTATTGAAAATTAAACCTTTCAAAATGATCTATAATTTAAATAAGAAAAAAAAAAAAAAGGAAATTCAACAAACTCAAAGACTTCCAGGACTTTCTATCAATCAAACCCGAATTTAACAGAAAATTCAACATATAAGAGCTAATGTCAAGTATTAATTTTAAAGAACTCAACATGGACAAACTGTTTAAAAAAGGACAAATTGCTTTTTTTAATATGGGAAATATATACTTTATGTTTAAGATTTACATTGGCAATAGGGTAGTTCAAAAGAAAGATAAAGTAAAAATAGTAAACAGGTTATACAAATGAGGTGCAGAAGAAGAATAAATACAGAAGCATTAGATGGGAGAAGGAAGACTTGTAATTCTGAAAACCTACTCACATCAGGAATGGCTTCAAAGGCAACACTACATATATATACCTTGAAGGGTATAGCACCTTCTAAAATCTATAAAGAATAAGAGGGAAGGAATGGGCAGATGGGGAAGAAAAGGATTGAGAAGAAGACAAGGAAGGGATCCATGGGTAGAGAGAGATTAAGTAATAATAAGCCAAATTATGGAGCAGAATTTAATGAAAGAGTCAGCAGGGATAGGAAAGAAATGTATGTGTGTCTAGAGTGTGTATATGCACGAGACATGTATATATCTACATATGTATATATAAATATATCCTTTCTTAACAACAGTCTTCTTGAGAGGGGGATAAAAGAGAAGGGGGGAGAATAAAATTTTTAAAAATACACAGCAGAGAACAAAAGAATAATTTACAAGGAAGTAAAGAAAAGACAGACACTCATGAATATAATTTCTTCTACTAATACATATACTTTCTTAAATTGGTATTTGTTATATAATATATACATGGTCATATGACAATAGTCGCTTTTGTTTTGTATTGCTTTTCTGTTTTTCTTTTCTCTTATTCTGTTTCTCCAAATAAAATTAAAAATTAAAAATTGAAAAAAATTACACCTTCTATATTAGCCTCATCCTATATCTCACAAGTAAAATGAGCACCCAGAAGGAAAAGGAAAGAAGTCAATTTGCATTTAACCTCGGGCGATCTCTCCTCTAACATGGCACAAAATCTTTATATCTGTAGTCTGGTCGGCACAGTTGACTGTAGGCTTCTTCTACTATTCTTTTTCTCAAACTTCAATAACTATCCTGAAAAAGGAGTTGAAAAAAAATTTTTTTTCCTATAAATTCACATCTAGATGAACAATTTAATCACTCTGCATTTCCTGTCCTCCTCCCGGCAAAACCACAAACGAACCGACCCAACCACGATACTAGCAGCCCTGATTCCAATGCACTTGTCAAGAGAGGAGAAAAAAAGTGATTCAGGAAGGAAACATTTCAGTTCTGTTTTCAAGGCCTTAGTATAGCAGAGAAAAAAGACTGGCTTTACTAACTAACTGTACAAGAAAAAAGCAGGACCTTGCTAGCTTAGAACAGCTCCCAAGAAGAACTGGAGCTCAGCTTTAACTCCAAATGTAGGGGATTGAGGATGAAACAGCGGCTGTTCACTTAACACGCGTCTCCTATAGCAGCTGCTTCCATCTGTCCTGCTTCCCTCTTTCTTTTAAAAAAGCCACTCTTATTTGTGAATGTATCCAGCTACATGTGTTTAATTGAAAAGAAGGCACATTTCCTAGCCCACATTTAAGGAAATAGCATCAACATTCACTTTAATACTTTCACAAACAGATGTGCTAATCTTGCTAAAATACATTTGAATAATCTTATTTATTTTCTTACAAACAATTCCCTTAGCAGGCTTCTCTCCATCAGTTAAAAAAGCAGAAAACAATTTAAATTTGTTCTTTGGTTCTTTTGTTCCTAAGAGGAAGACAATTGGAGAAGAAGGGGAAGCAGTTTTCCTATAAGTTATAATTCTCACAGGACAATCAGTGTAAAAACTAATACATAAACACAAAGTACCACTTATATTATGTTTTTAACTATAGTCAAATATTTAACTCACTGTGGAGACTAATCATCACTTCTTTTTACACACACAGGCATGTCTTCTATATCAGTATGAAAATAATTCTACCTTTGATCACTGGTAATCTTGGCTACTGCTCTGACTCTGGCTGCATCTACCATTTCCTTTGGGGAAGAAAATTAAACAAGAACTTCATAACCTTTCTAAAAAATATGCTAATTTCCAGGAATTAAGACACCTAGAGATCATTTCCTTCATATCTTCCCAGTATCAGATCAATTAGATTTTACTTGCCTGAGGGTAAACTATCAAATCTGGCCTATTGGATAGGCCAAATGCTCTGAGAGACAAAGGAAAGAACATAGATTGATGGTTATTTGGCACCTTTAATAGTGTAAAAGCTTCTGTAATACAAGCTATTATACTCCCCCCCCCAAAAAAAAGAAAGAAAATGCAAATAATTCAAATATGCTGGATTATAGTATTCTGTCTACCACAAACTTGTATATGGCACAGAGTAAATTTCTTTAGCTCTTTCTGTTTTAGTTCTTTCTCTTATAAAGAGGTCACAGGAATACTAAATTATCAAGATAAAACCCTTATTTCCTTCTTGCAAATCCCTCCCCAGACTACAAATGGCTTCGCTGAACATTTTTCAGTGACTATCTATTCATTGTGATTTTAAGCAAAGGGGAAAGAAAAAGAACAAAGAACTAACCCAGAATAGACAAATAGGATGAGAGAAAGCGAACAAAATTAATCACTCAAAAGGCACTTATTAAATACCTACTATATGACAGGAACTAGCTAATAAGCATTTATGAAGAGATTACTATGTGCCAAGCACTTAGCTCTAAGCACTGGAGAAAAACAAAAATATCATCACAGTCTAAGGGAAGGACAGCATAACATTAACAGCATACAAATCATATCCATACAAGAGAAACTGGAGACACAAACAGTAGAAGGCATTTAAGGGGATCAGGAAAGATCTGTAGAAGTAGAATTTTAGCTGGGATTTGGCCATGGAAGCCAGGAGGCAGAGATGAGGACAGAGAATTCCAGGTATGGGGAAAAGTCAGAAAAAATGTCCAGACTCTAGAAATGCAGCATCTTGATGAAGAAATAGCCAGGAAGCCCTTGTCTCTGGATCGAAGAGTATGTAGGAGAGGAAGGAAGGAATAAGATGCCAGAAGACTGGAAAGGTAGGAAGGAAATAGTTTATAAAGGGTTTTT
Organism: Antechinus flavipes; assembly: GCF_016432865.1. Classification (NCBI taxonomy): domain Eukaryota; kingdom Metazoa; phylum Chordata; class Mammalia; order Dasyuromorphia; family Dasyuridae; genus Antechinus; species Antechinus flavipes. Next base: position 44,104,383 of record NC_067399.1, read on the forward strand.
TAAATACAGCCTTTATATTTGATCCCAGAGGTGACAGGGAGCCATAGGAGTTTATTGAATAGGAGGTGATATGGTCAGATCTGAGCTTTAGAAAGATTAAGTTGAAGGCTGAATGGAGGATGAACTGGCATGGGAAAAAGCTTGAGGCAGAGAGACCCACTAATAGGCTATTGCATAGCCCAGGAATGAGTTGATGAGACCCTGCACTAGAGATGGATAATGTCAGAGTTGGGGGTGAGAGATGTACACTAAGGATGTTTTAAGCAGGTCAAACACAGGATCAGACAGAAGACTGGATCTGAAGGGTGAGAGTGAGGAGTCAAGGAGTTAGTGGTAAGCCACGAAAATGCCCTCGGGACAATAATAAGAAAGGGAAAGGGTTTAGGGGGAAAGATGAAGAGCTCAGTTGGGAAGACACCAAGTTTGATATCTACAGGACATCCAGTTTGAGATGTCTAATAGCAGTTCAAAAGTCAAGAGGTTGGGGGACAAGTAAGGGTTGAAGGAGAACAATCACCTGCACAGCAATATTAACTGAATCCAATGCTGATGAGATCAGCAAGTGAGACAGTAGAGAAGGAGAAGAACAGAAAAAGGTTTACAATAGCCCTGGAGGATATCCACTGCTAGAGGGTGTGACCCAATGGGGATCCAACAAAGGAGATTGAGAAGGAAAAATCAGACAGGTAGAAGAAAAACCAGGAGTGAGAAGGGTCACCAAACCCAGAAAGAAAAGGGTACCAAGGAGAAGAGGGTAGCTGATGGTATCAAAAACTGCAGATAGGTGGGGAAGGATAGGAACTGAAAAAAAGGTCATCAGATTTGGCAAGAGATCCCTGGTAATTCTCAGTCAAAAAATAAGATCAGAAGCTGGGCTGCAGAAAATTAAGAGAGAAGAAAGGAAGTGGAAGCATGGATTACAGAAGGCCTTCTCTAGGATCTTAGCCACAACAGGGAGAAGATAAGAGACAATTATTGCTAGTGGGGTCGAGTGGAGTTTTTTTTTTGAAAATGAGAAAGACATGGGAATGTTTGTAGCAGCAGGAAAGCAGCCAGGAGATAAAGAAAGACTGAAGATTAGTTCGAATGGGGATGACAGGAGGATACAATCTGCCTCCTGACTGGTGAGCTTTACCATAGAAGTTTGCTTCCATTCACTACAGTTAGTCTGACACAGAATATGACAGGACACACGTTTGGACAGATGGCAAAAATGCTGGAATGTCTTTTTGCATAACATTATCTCCCCAAAACCTTTGGGCAAGGTGAGTAGAAAACATTTTAAATTATCTCCTTTTACCTTGCTACTAAGGCAACAAAAAGTAAGTGCAGGAAAAGCAGATTGGATTTCTTGCCTGGGAAACCAGCCTCCTGATCACATAGCAGTGTGTGTGAACTCTCTGCTGAGGGAGGTGTCATGAGATTTATTGCTGTGGAAAGACTTCTGAAACTGGAGGGCAAGTCAAGCCATAATAAGAAAAGAGCAGGGACTATAAAATGTCTTATGGAATGAGGAGCCAATTTCTTAACATGTCTGCACTTGAACTGCAGCAAGATCAAGCCAAAATAAAGGACATTCCAATCACATAAAACACACACTGGTGCTATTACTCTGGTCAATACTGTTGATTGAGCACTGGTAATATGTCAAATCCGTCTCCCACCATGAGGACTAATTGTGAACAGACTATATAGAAAAATACCCTCGAGAGAAGAGAAGGATTATTAATTTTCAAAAGCACAAAGTACTATGCTCAGAAGTACTTCTGGATGATTTTTTTAAAAGTAGGTTTTCAAAGGTAACAATGGATAAAAAGCCTAGGAAAAGAAGAAATTATAAGATTTTTAATAAGGACTTAAAAAGAGAAGTAAATGTAAGGAAGGAAAGTGTATGTAAGAACTAAATAAACTAAATAAGGTTTGGGAGATGAGTAACAAATTCTACTGTATTCTAACATGCAAGTATATTGGAATGGATTATCAGCATTCCTGCAGCTAACATTTACATAATACTTTAAGGTTTGCAAAGTACTTTATATCATTTGATCATTACAATGGCTCTGGAAAGTAAGAAGTATTAACTACTCCCATTTTGCAGATGAGGAAACAGAGAGAGTTTAGGTGATTTGCCTAGAATCACAAAATAAGTATCTGAAGCAGAATTCAAACTCAGGACTTATAACTCCAAGTGAAGCACTCGATCCACTATACCATCTAGTCTCAAGAGAAAGGTAAAGGAAGCAAAAAATGACAACCTAGATCCATGAATGAATGAAGCATTTATTAGGCACTTACTACATGTAAAGCAAGGCTCAAAGTGCTGGGGATACAAATAAGAAAGCAAGACAGTCCCTGCTCTCAAGGAATTCCAAGTCATTTGGAACTGTCTCATGGTCCCTATGGTGCAGCAGCATTGATTCTTCTTTAATGCCATTTCCATTCATAAATGCTACTAGCAAGTGTAGATAGAGAACCTTAAAGAATCTTGACGCAGAACCACGAACTTAAAGAGAGTGAATACCTGAACGAAGTAGGAAATCAATCATCTTCAGTGAAAGAAAAAGTTTATATTCGATGTTAAGAGTTTTAAGACATCAGGTATAATTCTAGGGTCAGAATATCAAGGAAGGAAAATGACTCCATTTAATTTAGAAGAATCAGGTACTACTATAACTGAAAAGAAAAAAAGTGATATATTCATCATCCAACATTTGTGAGGTAGACAGAAAACAGTTCATTGTTCTAGAAGCTGTAGGAGACTAATGATAACCAAAACACACTTCTCCCTCACAGCATTTACAGTAGAACAAGGGGGTGAAACACACAGTCCAAACGATCAGAAGAGATACTTCAGCTGTAGTTATCAAAGACAATTTCATGATTTAAGATGGACCTGGAAGGATGAGTCAGATGTCAAAAAGCAGAACAGGCCTTGATTTGTCTGTTGCCCATAAGTAGCTAATTTCCTTAACCATTATGAAAATTACATAATAGATGAAATTTAATTAAAACAAAAGCCTGAGTCATGGACCTTCTCCTTGCTGGGTCAGGAAACAGCACCACGGCTTTTAGCATGGAGCTAACCAAAGCCTGATTTCAAACAGCTTTTAAACACTCTCATACCAATTTTATAAAGACAGATGCTTTACAGAGTCTAAGTTTTCACATAGCTGAGATTCCATCCAGCTCAGCTTGCACGACACTGGAAAACAAACAGCTGATCCTCGTTAGTCCAACAGGAGAGCTGACTTTACCACATCAAGGCGAAGAAATGGAGGTCCAGACTGGTCCGGCCTGGGCTAAATCAGAATGGCTTTCTGAAATAGTCCCAGAAACCAGGACTAAGTTCACTACAGCACAACCCAGAAATATGGCTGGGAAACAGACGTTCTTGTGGTTACTCTTCTGAAAGGAAATTGCCTCCTCTCTTTGTCTTCAACCCTGAGTATGCCCAACAAAGACTAAGGCCAAGAGTGCTTTTTAAACTCCAGTTCTGGTCTAGACAAATTGCTCCATTAACATCTAGCTCGCAGAAAAGGGGGAGAGGGGAAAAGCCTTCTCATTCTTGTGTTTTCACCTTCTGGACTATGCTCCCAAAAGCAACTGAATTAAAGCTTATGTGAGTAATAGTTCAAAGTAGAAAACTAATGTCAAGGCCTAGTTTCTACGGCTCACTCTTAAATGAGCAGCTGCTGAAATGATCCTCATATTCTAATTCAAGTGAAAGCCTTGTTTCTCAGAAAGATGTGCTATTTTATGGTTCAGAACCACCAGAACAACTGGCTAAGCAGAAGGCTTGATATTACTGGAAGAAGGAGAGATTCCTCTATTTTCCCGATGGCAAGGAAGCATTCTGACTGCTGCAATCTGGGAGACATTTCAGCTCAAAATCACCGCGGGCTCTTTGCGGCTAAGTGCTCTGGCAACGGGCCAGGGTTAAGAAGCACAAAGTAATGAGCGAGGACTTGGGACCAGCTTGATTTCCAATCCCTGCCTAAAATAATGAGTGCACAGCTGCCCAACCTCTCCCATAAGAAAAATCTCAACGCCAAATTAAGACATGTATCTGTATGAATATCTTCATTCAGTTATTGTGCCATTTCCTCATCACTTGGTCCGCAGATCAGACAGCATGGGTAGCACTGGGTACCAGCGTAGCTTGGTGGCTGTAGTAAGGAACAACTGACATTCTCTGAGGGGCTCAAACTGTGGAATAACAATTTCCAATAAAGAGAAATGTGACAGAAAATAAACACTTTATCAAATGCAAATATTTTCTTCAAAGTATTAATAAATGAAACTGATCTACAACTCCTCTTAATAATCTGTTAAACTCACCTGAAAATTAAGTTGTCTGAAATACTGATTTTGCATAAACTATGTGACAAAACTGTAGTATAGAATTAATGTTATGGGAAAAATGTATTTTTGGTAAAGTTTTTTTTTCTTTAAAAGTCTATTTAGAGGGAAAAGAAGAAAGGAATTCAGAAATCTCAACTACAGCAGAAGTTACTGACAAGATGATAATTATTAAAACTACTCAGATGGAAAACCTAGCACTTTTTTTGTGTTGCAAAAAGGCAGTGCTTAAAACATGTAACTTTAGCAAAGCATGTTTTTATTAATAGGAAATATGTAAAAATTGTGCCACATATACAAGTCTCATATCAAGATACTAATCTAATTATGCAAAGAAAAATATAAACAATCTATCACTCAAGCAGATTTGAATATGCTTCTTGATTATAGTTCTCCATAGAAAGATTCTCATAAGGGGTACTCTGCCCTCTAGAGCCCCATCAAGGAACTTAGGAAACAATCCAATTCAATCATTTGTACAATCTAAAAACTAAACTAGTTCTACTTCACTCCCATGGAAAAAAAAAAACCATTATTTTAATACACTAATTCCTTTTTATAAATACAAGTCTTTATATTTTTGGATAAATTATCTGATGTCTATTTTAAATTCAACATGTTCCCAACAAATTCTGAACTTTCTCAAAACCAAATCTTCCCTTTCTTTTTAAAAAACGCTTCCAGCCTCTTGGTTATTATGCAAAACTAAAGGTTTGCGGTCACTATGGATTATTTTCTTGCTCTTGATTCTGGCATCTAATCAGCTGCCAAGTCCTATTAATTTTCTAGCATTCTTTCTCTTCTACACACTTCTATTATTTATCACCACTCTAGTTCAAGCCTTCATTACACCTTTCATCTAAAGAAATGGTTCTCCCAAAATTATTTTTATAACAACTCTATGATATTATATACTAATTAATATATAAATATACACCTTTTCTAACTATATAATCTATGTAAGAACACATTTTCTTTATATACTTTAAGCAACATAACTCAACAGATTGAATACAGAAGCCGATATTAAAAATTAAAAAGATTTGTAAAAAATATGTAAAACAATGCCAGTCTTCTCAACAAATTTATTAGAAAATAGTTATTTTTCATGAAAAATATTAATGTCAATATGTAATTGATTCATTATTATTGTTTTAAACAATATAGAGAATACAATAAGTAATATATATAAATAGAAATTATCCACAATATAAAGTGAATTAATAAATACTTTTTAAAATTTATCCATTTTTGAATTCCAATACGGTAAATATCAATAGATATAACACATATAAACAAAAAGTCTTTAGGGTCTTCAATGGCTTTGCAATATTTTATTTATTTCCCAATCATATATAAAGACAACTTTTAATATTCATTTTTTAAAGTTTTGACTTCCAAAGTTTCTCTTTACCCCAAAAAAGGTAAGCAATTTGATAGATTATACAAATGTATTCATGCAAAACATATTTCCATATTAGTCATGTTATGAAAGAAGTCACAAGAAAAAACAAAAACAAAAACAAAAACCACCCCACAAAACATTAAAGTGAAAAAATGGCATGCTTTGATTTGTGTTCAGACTCCATTAGTTCTTTCTCTGGAAGTGGATAGCATTTTTCATTACGAATCCTATGGAATTGTCTTGGATCCCTGTATTGACATGAACAATTAAGTCATTCATAGTTGATCATCATACAACACTGCTGTGATTGTAGTACAATGTCTGCCCCTCAATAACTTCAAAGAGTTTGAAGGGTCCTATGGCCCAAAATGTTGAGAAACAATTATTTCAACTACTAACCAATTTCTCCAACATCAGAGTCTTCCAATTTATCCTTCTACATACTTTATGGTTTCCTTAACCATAGCTCTAAACTCATTACTGCCACACTGATTCCTCATCAATTCTGAACAAAACTGCCTTCTTGTCTTCATGATTCGCTCATGCTATTCCCTCTCTATTTGTAATCTCTTTTCTGGAAATGTCAAAAACCTTACCTATCCTCAGATCCAGATCCAGCTCAAATGTCATCTGCTCCAAGAAACCTTCCCTAAATCCACTGATGTCAAGTGATCCCTCTTTCAAAATTTCTCTTAATCTCAGAAGCTTTTTGTAATTCTTAAGCTACATACTATATTTTACCTTATTCTGTATTTATCTTATCTATCCTGTATTGTCTTTCAAAGTCTTCTTCATCCTTGTATCCCCAAGACAGTGTCTTAGATTTGGTAGATGCTTAATAATTATTGAATTGAATTTGTCACTTATAAAGAATAAGTGCTTCCTATCCTTGCTTCTAATTAGCATGGTATTCAAACCCAAAAAGATTCTGACCCCTTTCTCAGCTTTAAAAGAGCATCAAAGGAACCTGCTGTGCTGGAGACAGCCATTGACCAATGTGTGAATTAGAATTTGAAACTGCGGTATATAACTTGGAGCCAAACAATATAACCATACAGCATAACTATTGTGTTAAAGAAATGGGCATTTATTTCAAGAAGAAATAGACCTAAAGAAAGGTCAATATATCAGAAGGCAAATTAAGAATTAGATCCTAAATCCATAGTTTTAAAATATTGTATTGTTTTTAAGAAGAAATCAACTTCTCTTTCAAAGAAGTTTATATCTAAAGTATGTAATTTCACTGGAAAATTCTAAAGAACATAATCTGGTAGAGAAAATTGCTCTTTTTTTTTTTTTGAGTATGTATCTTTGCCACTTATGTAGGATTGTAAGATATTAAAAACAATTCTATTAACTAATTTCCCTCTGAAATCTTGAATTATCTAGCCACACAAGTCAATATTTATTTCTCTATCCTAACCCTGAATGACACTATATACTTCCAGAAGGAATTTTCAGTAGGCCACAGTATTTACTGACAGTATTTAGACTGTACTGACAGAAGCCAGGTGGCAATATAAAGCATTTAACTGCCATGGTAACAGCCTTCTTCCACTGAAGATTTATCATTTGATCTAATTTATTAGCTCTGATGAGATTTCATCCGTGTTCTGAGTGACAAGTAAAGTTTCAGGCACAATTTCTCTTTCCCCTTTAGGTCAGGAGAGGAAAGATCATCAGGAAAAAAAAAAAAAAAAACAAAACAGCAATTCTTTGGAATTATCCCAAATCTTCATCTTTCATCAACATCTCTCTCTGAAAAAATGAAGTCAGAATTTCCTCCCCTGATTTCTCCAGTATACATTGGCTCAGCCACTGCTCAGGGCTCAGAATGTGAATTTTCTACATCTATCAGTTCCAGCCTTCTTCAAACAATTAAGAAAAATCCTTCCTAGGGAAGGAGGGGGAATCTTTTTAAATTTTAGGATGTGAACAGACAATTCTCAGATGATAAAATTAAAGCCCTCTATAGTCATATGAAAAAATGTTCCAAATCACTATACATTAGAAAAATGCAAATTAAGACAACTCTGAGTTATCACTTCACACCTCTCAGATTGGCTAAGATAATAGCACAAGATAATGATAAATGTTGGAGGGGATGTGGGAAAACTGTGACACTAATGCATTGCTGGTAAAGTTATGAAATGATCCAACCATTCTGGAGAGCAATTTGGAACTAAGCTCAAAGGGCTATCAAACTGTGCATACCCTTTCAACCAGCTCTATTAAAAATGAGGATAAGGTGCTTGTAGAAAGGCTTGGATTCACATGAACTGATGCTGAGTGAAGCAGAAGCAGGACTACATTGTATACAGTAATAACAAGATTATGCTATAATTAGCTATGAAAAGACTTGGTTCATCTCAATAATTCAATAAGCCAAGGCAATCCCAATAAAATTTGGATAGAAAATGCTATTTGCATGCAGAAAGAGAACTATGGAGACTGAATATAAATCAACATATTCTATGTTCACTTTTTTGTTGTTTTCTTCTGGGTTTTTTTTTTTGTTGTTGTTGTTGTTGTTCTGATTTTTCTTTCTTAACATGATTCATAAAGAAATGTGCATTTAAAAAAAATTAATACAGGGACAGCTAGATGACACAGTGGATAGAGCACCCGCCCTGAAATCACAAATACCTGAAGTTCAAATCTGGTCACTTCCTAGCTGTGTGACCCTGGGCAAGTCACTTAATTCCAACTGCCTCAGAGAAAAAAATTAATACCTATGTATAACCAGAAAAAATAAAACAATTAAAAATTTAAAAATAAACAAATAAAAATTTCCTTCTATTTCTAATTCATTTAATTTTCAGGTACAACAACTGCAAAAGGAAGAGTAAAAAAGTTAGAAACAAGCCAAGCAGACGAATATATCTAATATATCATAGAATTTAGATTTGGGGGGAAAGCACAGGCCCTTATAATCCCATCAGGAAGCTCACAATTTCAGAATAGATAATTAAGTTCATACTAATAGGAGTTTCATTTAATTTGTATGGGTAAGTATATAAAACATCTGAGTATTCTATAAACAAGATTTCTACATACTCTAATACAGAATCTCAAGAGTGGGGAAGAACCTTTGAACTTAACTTTATCAGAACAGAAATTCCCTCTATATCCTCCTGACAGGCAGTCGACCAGGTACTCAATCTCCTGGAGATCTCCAGTGATGGGGAACTCTTTACCCCCAAGGAAGCACACTCTACTTTAGGCCAGTCCTGAAATCCAGTTGAGACCTGCCTCCATAATTTCAACCTACTGCTCATATCTCTGCCCTCTGGGGCTAAGAAAAGCAAAACTTTTTCACATCTGAAGATAACTATTATGTTCCCTTTTGGTCTTTTTTTCTCCAGACTAAGCATTCTATTCATGGTCTCCAATTCTTTCACCACAGCTCACAAATGTTCTTCTGGATGTAATCCTGTTTGTCAATGTCTTTCCTAAACTAAGGTGCCCAGAACTCAATACAACATTACAGAATGCAACACAATGAAAGGGACCATCGTTTACCATGTCCCTTCCTTTGGACACTTAAATGGATCGGTGATCTCATCAATTTAGACACTCCTTCTCAATATAGAATACAATCCCATTCTATGCTTTGTCCTCCTAACAAATATTAAGAGATTCCGCCCAAAAGGCTGGAGTGAGGGTGGTCAGGGAGTTTCCTCTGTTTCTCTTGACATTACATAGATACAGAAAGAAAAAGTGGGCTATCCATTTCTTTTAGCTTACTTCCCCTACATTACTAGCTCACTTCTTTTCTGATCTTTTATCTACCTTTCTGATGATATCCTCACATTAAACTTTCCACTTATAAAATAACACATTGCAGCCTGCTCATATTTACCATAAGCCTCTCTATTGACTTATGTATGAATTAGAACTTTAAGTATTTCAAAACTGTGATCTATACCTTGGAACCATGCAGCATGACAAAGAAAATATTTTTGGTCTTAAAAAGATGGGCCTTTACTTCAGGAAAAAATTTGACATCTGAGCCTTTTTGGTAATTTAAGTATATTTGTTTTAAACAATGAGGGAATTGTTTCTTCCCTTTTTTGTGAAAACTGAAACAATTTAAGTTTAACCTTATTTCAAAAGCTCCTCTGACAGGGCCTAAAAAATTCATATATCATAACTGTCTGATCTGTCAAGATTAGAATTATGAAAATGAACAAAAGGTGAAACCTTTTTCCCACCAATGGGACTGGGACTGATTTTTGTTTCTTAAGTGGAAAACTCAATAATAATCCAACAATTTGAACATAACTTACATTTTAAAAAACTATACAAAAGGGGCAGTTAGGTGGTGCAGTGGATAGAGCACCAGCCCTGAAGTCAGGAGAACCTGAGTTCAAATCTGATTTCAGACACTTAATACTTCCTGACTGTATAACCCTGGGCTTGTCACTTAACCCCAATTGCCTCAGGGGGAAAAAAAAAAGATTCAAGTCAAAGGGAAAGGGTGGAGAAAAAGGAGGGCCAGAAAAAGGAGAGACATGTGGAGTGGCATAATGGGATGAAAGAAGTGAGGAGGGTGGGGGGTGGAGGGTTTATCCTCTTCAATTCTCATGGAGCCAGCTAAACACTGAAGCCTTAATTAAAACAAGTCAAAGCTTTCACAAGGGATACCAATCCAGCAGATCAATGGTGGAATAAGGGAAAAGCTAGGCTGAAGCCTCTAGCCATTTGAGACTCAGAAATTCTGTTACAAGTTACTAAGCGATAGGCTAATAATACTTATGGGGCACATCCTCACAAGCACAGCTTGCTTATACCTGTAGTCATATTTTATAGATCAGTTTGCACATATCTTATCTACCCGAAAGTTGGCTTTTGAACTTATTCCAATACTCCGGTTTATCTAAAGATTTCTTTATTTCTCTGTTCCCAGCATCCAAAAACTCAGCACTTTATAGCTAGTCCCAGACTAGACCATGCTTCACTACCCCATCCCAAACTCTCAGTGACTCAGAACCCACGGTAAGAGAGCATCTGGGAGCCATGGGATCATGGGAACCCAGAGACAAACCAGAGTGTTGCTTTTTCTACTGCCAAAACACAGAGAGAACATCATTACTGCCTTTGACTCCTGCCTCTAATTAGAGTCGGGTGTTTGGCTCTCTCCATTCCCAAGCATAAACCTTGGCTTTTTATAGCCCAACTAGTGTTCTATGCTAAACATGGCAGAGGAAATACATTTCTAGCTACAAACATTTGCTCTTCTCAAAATGCTGTCCTTGTTCATTAGCAAGAGAAGAACAGGATGTTTTATCCCTGTTCTGTTTTTACTGTATTGCTTAAATCTGTTTAGAGAGACAAAAAGTAAACAAATACAGTGCTTTTACTGGCCAATTCTGAAAAAGACAGTTTCCTAAAATGAAGATGATAAAAGCAGGAAGAGAATTTATTTCACTGAATTAGAATAATTTTTGCCTAATAAATTGTATTATTCATGAAAATTCTCCCTTTGAAAAGCTTTTCCATGCTCTGCTCATTCATAGCCAGGGACAGACACTATATTTTTTGCAATGACAGAGCATGCCAGTTTGGACAGCTCAGCAAACTCCCAGCAGAGTCAAGCTTCTCTGGGCCCTGTACCTTTCTCAAGCACAGACACACCTGTAGGATCTCAGAGTTCAATTCAAACATATGCTGCTCAGCCCCTCAGAGAGTCAGCTTCTGGACTTATTTCAAAAGTCAGTGTTCTCCGAATCCAGCCAATTCTGGATTCCATTCCAGCAATCTGGAATTATGCTCAAAAAGTTATCAAACTGGTCATATCCTTTGATCCAGCAGTGCTACTACTGGGCTTATATCCCAAAGAGATACTAAAGAAGGGAAAGGGACCTGTATGTGCCAAAATGTTTGTGGCAGTTTTGTTTGTAGTGGCTAGAAACTGGAAAACGAATGGATGCCCATCAATTGGAGAATGGTTGGGAAATTGTGGTATATGAATGTTATGGAATATTATTGTTCTGTAAGGAATGACCAGCAGGATGAATACAGAGAGGACTGGCGAGACTTACATGAACTGATGCTAAGTGAAATGAGCAGAACTAGGAGATCATAATACATGGCAATAACAAGATTATACAATGATCAATTCTGATGGATGCGGCTCTCTTCAACACTGAGATGATTCAAATCAGTTCCAATTGTTCAGCAACGAAGAGAATCAGCTACACCCAGAGAGAGAACTATGGGAAATGAGTGTGAACCACAACATAGCATTTCAACTCTTTCTGTTATTGTTTGCTTACATTCTTGTTTAACTTCTCAGATTTTTTTCTTTTTTTCTAGATGTGATTTTTCTTTTGCAGCAAGATAACTGTATAAATATATATATATGTATTATATGTATATATATATATATATGTGTGTGTGTGTGTGTGTGTGTGTGTGTGTGTATTGGATTTAACATATACTTTAACATATTTAACATGTATTGGATTACTTGCCACCTAGGGGAGGGGGTGGGGGGAAGGAGGGGAAAAGTTGAACAGAAGGTTTTGCAAGGGTCAATGTTGAAAAATTACCCATGCATATGTTTTGTAAAATAAAAAAATGTTTAAATTAAATTTTAAAAAATCTGAGTAGGTCATTTTGCCAATTATTTTTCTGACTTGTGGACCCTTCTCTTCACTCTCCTAGTTATTCCCTGGGTTTTCTCCTCCTGTCCTGGGTACAGCAATCTGAAAAGGTCACATCAGTGTTTTGGATCAGCTCGCCATCCCTGTGTCACACCCTTCAAAGTCATCACCAGGTATTTTCTAACTAACTAATGTGGGCCAGTGTGATGGAGCTAGAAATGCAAAGAATGAAACAATCTCTATTCTCCAGAATTTTACAGTCAATTAAGGAGAAAACACATACAAATATCAGGATGTGCAGAACAAGTACAGGTTCACTAGCGACTGAGATCAGAAAAGTTTCATTCATGAAGAGGTGATGAATGAGCTGAATCTTGGAAGAAGAGTTTTATGAGCTAGACTCATCACAGTGTGGCCGAGACATGATGGACAGCCAGGGGTAAGTGTACACGAAGAACAGAGGGGGTAAGATTGTAACTATGAGGTTATGAAGATGGGGTCACAGCATCAGAAATTCAGAGATAGAGAGAAGGGAACTCTCAAGCCCAAACCCTTCACATTACAGATGAATACATGGGTACAGATGTTTTGTACCTTGGTAATTTTAGGAATTTTTGGCCTGAGATCATATTACTAATAAGTATCTGAGCTGGACCTTAAATCTAACTCTAACCTTACTCAAATTGTGAGCTGGGGATAGGTTGTGAAGAACATTAAAAGTCAAACAAAGGCCTTTATACCTTATCCTAAAAACACTAGAGAGTCATGGGAGTTTATTGAGTAAGGGATGTTAAGGTTAGATTTGTGTTTAAAGAAAATCTCTTTATATAAACAGGCAGTTATCAGACAAACAAATCAAAACAATCTTATTGTTTCTAAATCACTACCAACTGCAGATTAAAATGGATATGAATGCAAATTAAAACAACTCTGAGGTACCACCTCACATCTAAGAGATTGACTAATATGACAGGAAAAGGAAAATTATCAATGTTGGGGGGGATATAGGAAAACTGGGATCAGTTGCTGGAGCTATGAATTGCTCCAACTATCGTGGAGAACAATTTGGAACTATGGCCAAAGAGCTACCTGCAAATTCCAGAAGTTTAGAAAAAGAGAAAGGGGGGAAGGGAACCTATCTATATAATAATATTTATAGAGCTCTTTTTAAGGTAGCTAAGAAATGGAAATCAAAGGAATGCCCATCATATGGGGAATGATTGAACAAGCTGTGTTATTTGATTATGATGGAATATTATTGTGCTATAAGAAATAAGCAAGATGATGTCAGAAAAATCTGGACAGACTTAAATGAACTGATGCAAAGTGAAATAAGCAGGACCAGGAAAACATTGTACACAGTAACAACAATACTGTAAAATGAAGAATTGTAAATAACTTAGCTATTCTCAGCAATACAATGATCCAAGACAATCTCAAAGGACTCATAATGCTATTTGTCTCCAGAGAAAAAAGTGATAATTGTCTGAACAGATCAAAACATATTTTCTTTCTTTCCTTCCTTCCTTTTTCACACACTCTTTCTCATACAAAATTACTAATATAGAAATAAGTGTTTTTGTTTTACATGATTGCACATGTAAAACCTATATCAGACTGCTTACCATTGCAAGAAGGGGTTAGGGAAAGAACAAAATTTGGAATTAAAAATTTTTAAAGGAAAAAAAATGTTTAAAATTGTTTTAATATCATATAACTGAAGAAAAAAATAAATTATTATTTAAAAAAAACACAAAAGAAGTCACTTTGGCAGCTGAACAGAGGATGGAAAAATGTGAAGCAAAGACAACCAATTAGGAAGCCACTGTAATAGTGTAGGCCAGCAACGATGAACAAGGGATGTGGAGATGTGAGCAGAGAGAAGGGATCAGACGTAAAAGGTATTGTGGAGGTTGGGACGGATAAGTGACCGGCTAGGGAAGGTGAGAAGGAGCCAGGCGTGGAAGAAAACTCAAGGCTCCTGCCCTGCAGGAGCAGAAAAATGCTGGGGTCTGGAAGGAAGGAGGAAGAGTCCTTGGGAGGATGGCAGGCTCTGCTTGGGCTATCCTGAGTTCATGAGGTCTTTGAGCATCCAGCCTGAAATGTTTACTGAGCATTGATGGAGTGAGGCTGTGCCCGCCCATCCTCCCCCTTGTACACTCGCGGGCTATGTCTTTAACCAGACCCTGTCTTCCAACTCTGGGCATTTTCTCTGGTCATCTCCTGAGTCTGGAATGTTCTCCATTTTCATTTCTGCCTCTTGGATTTCCTGGTTTCCTTTAAGTTCCAGCTCAAATCTCACCAAGAGGAAATCCTTCCCAGTCCCTTTTAATTTTATCTCCTTGCCTCTCTGGCTTTATCCTTTAAATAGCCTGTTTGTACACAGCTGTTTGCATGTTGCCTCCAGTAACACTTTTTGAGAACGGGCACTGTCTTCTGCTTGTCTTTGTATCCCCAAGTTAGCCCACTGTCTGGCACATAGTAGGTACTTAACATGTAATGGCTGACTGAAGCTCAAGGACAAAACTGGAGCTATGTGTGTCTGTCTATATAAACACACAACACAGCTCAACAGATATATAGAGAGAAAGAAGCTCTCCTTTTAGGCACATTGTCGTCATCTCTACAGTAGCAGCAAGGACAAGCCTTTTTACCTTTGAATTTTTATATGGCCATTACACTGTAGGTTTACCATGGACAAGGACTACTGTCAATGAGGCTGCACTACTGAAACAAAATCTTTCTAAAAACAGAATAAAGATTTCTACTGTACCAGACTGAGACCACTGCCATAATATTTAAGTTCTATATGCAACCTGACAAATTGTTAAAGTGCTCATAACTAAAGAAAACATCACATAAACTTGGGATGATGCTTTCCTGAAAGGAGATGACACTATCATTTAAGCATCTGAATTATTATCCATTATACCTAGAAGTTTGCAATTCAAAGAAGTGGACAGAATAATAGCTAAACATCATGCTTTTTTTCCTTTTTTTTTTTTATTAAAGCTTTTTATTTTCAAAATATACAGATGGATAATTTTTCAAAATTGACTCTTGCAAAACCCTGTGTTCCAGATTTTCCCCTCCTTTCCCCAACCCCTCCCTGAGAAAGCAAGTAATCCAATATATGTTATACATGTTAAAATATAGAACATCATTCTTTCTTTATGTCATCTGTCAAGACACCTGGAATATGTTTTGCCTGAAACCATCAAATATATCATTAATGCCTAATTCTTTATAACACATGGCCACAAGTTTCTCAAATGGCATTATAGCTATCTCCTTCTTATAAAGGAATTAGAACTCTGAACTGAAGGAGAAGTTTTTCATTTCTTTGGAAGAAATATTATTCATTTTTACAGGCAGAAATAGTGTTCATGAAAACCAGAGGGAAGAAAAACAATAGATTCTTGAAAACAATATATCTGGTATTGTTTCTCATTGAATTTTTCTTCTCTTAACTTCCCATGAGGTGGACCAATTACACTTAAATATTTATAGCCAAGAGAAAGAGAAGTCTAAGGAATATCTATTTTAGATTAACAAGTACTAATTGAGCATTTACTTTGTCTTCAGTGTTGTGCTTGGTAATGAAAACCTGTACTTCTTTGGGCCAACAAGGATTGAAAAAAATCTATCTCAGCTTTTTTTTTCCAATTTCTATTTGCCACTATTTCAGGTCCCAGACATTATGAAGGTAAATTTATACAGCATAACAACCTCCTAAGAATCATGACAGCTAAAGATGAGGCAGGTAACGACTACAAAGACCACTTTGTTTCCTTCATCCTCCAAGAAGTCAAGGTCATCACCTGAAATCCAAACCCAGGTACTCACCCCGAGCCTGTTGGGAGTGCCGATGGTGCTGAAAGGACTCCAGTCTGTGGCTTTTCTTTCTCGTTCTGCTTAAAAAAGGATTTGGCTTCTTTCGATGCTGCATCCACTTCCTTAGTCACCCTATTTCACAGAAAGAAGAGAAACATCAGTCAAATTAATAGCTCCTTCAAATGGGGAAAGAAGAAGTAGAAGAGTCACATATTAGAAATGGGACCTCAAAAATTAGTTTTCATTCAAACTCTTCATTTTACAGATGAGAAAGCAGATATCCAAATAATTAAAAACCATGGGCAAGTCTATACAGTTGTCAGACTTGGCTGAAGCAGAGCAAAAACTGAGGTTTTCTGACTTTCAATCTTCTGTTTTCTTAATATACAACATTATATCTTTAGGAGACAAGAGAGTTCAATTCAGTTTTAAGTTCTCACCCTGCTCTCAAGGAAGTTTAGGCTTACATATTCAACTCTCAAATATTTCTGGTCTCACGAGACTAAAATGGCTTACAAGTATCTGAATCTGCCATGCCAACAAAATATATTCCAGACATTCAATGTAAACTCCATCCCAATTTGCAGCCAAATCACAAAAGACATTTAACAAGTTAAAAAAAATAATAACTACTTATCTTGCTTAAATACCAATTCTTTCTTCAGCCCGCCACACATTTTGTATTTATGCTCTGCCAGGTTCTAACCTCATGGAATAGGATGCCCCTCTCATCACCAAGCTGCCAACTCAAGCCTTGCCACCACTTCCCTTTGATTGAAGGGCTAAAGGGTAGAGTACCAATCTCCCTCCAGAGTCTTCCTTTATCATGGTAGAAACTGGATTGCCAACTCACCCCACCCTGCACCTGCAGCTTTGCCTGGTTTTCACTAGATGGAATGAGGATCTTGTGCCCTTTTGTCTCCTTTCCTGTGTTTCCTATAAAACTGTAAGCCCCTCGAGGGCAGCAACTATCTTTTTCTTATTGAAATTCCCAGTGCTTATCACAGTGCATGTACATAGTAGGCATAAGTATTTACTGAATTAAATTAATAACCAATTTCATTTGCATCTTCTCAATAAGAATCTTCTCTTTCAGTTATCTTATACATTCAAAAACACATGTTACAATGGGGCCTTTTCTCACATGGTTCCCTTCAAACGGAATGCATTCTATTAACTCTTCTTTACTTTCCCAAAAGTGTGTTTACCTTTCAAAGTCTAATCCAATTCTATCTCCTTTATTAAACTTCCCTGCTTATTTCTCCCTCACAATCATCTGTCTCTTCTCTAGGTCTTATAGCATTTGTTGCCTTCACACAATTTAGCATTTAAGTATATATTGCACTGTATTTTCCTCTAATCATTTTTATAGCTACATCTATTGTTTCTATGAGCAAATGACAAAATGTCTGAAAAGCTGAAATTATGTGGTGTACTTCTTATATATCAAATACAAAGACTATGTACTATGTATATCCCAAACGTTAATATGTAATTGCTGGATCACACACAGAGTAAGGTAAAGAAAAAACAAAACAAAACATTTCTTTTTGCTGACAAGAAGTTCTCAAAATTGGAGAAAGAAATTTCAGTTTAATATGACAGAATGAAAGGTTGTATGGGCACCCAGTTCTCCCTACATACAACAACAAAAATCTAAAAAAGGCACTAGATCCAGAAATCTAAAGAAAACATCATCCTCTCATTTCCCCCTCATGAAATCAAAACTACATAAACAGACAGCCTGAAGTCTATGTGAACCCTGCCACTAGAGAAGTCAGTGAAAGTACTGGTAAACAATAGC
This sequence comes from Antechinus flavipes, assembly GCF_016432865.1. Taxonomy (NCBI): domain Eukaryota; kingdom Metazoa; phylum Chordata; class Mammalia; order Dasyuromorphia; family Dasyuridae; genus Antechinus; species Antechinus flavipes. The sequence continues at coordinate 44,122,393 of NC_067399.1, forward strand.
AAAACTATTTTTAATTTATAATTTTAGCACATATATAATGAAAAGGTTTGTAAAGTGTTTTCTATATGTTATCTCCTTTGATCCTTACAACAAGAAGGTAGGTACCATTATTATCACCCCCAGTTTATAGATGAGTAAACTGAGACAATATTTAAGTGACGTGTCCTGGCTCACAGCCAGTTAAGTGTCCAGGCTTGAACTCCAAGCTGCCTCTCACATGCCAGTCCCCCGGGAGTGAGGTGTTGATGGTATGGAACAGGTGCTCTCTTCCCCAGAGACAAAAAGCCTAGAGAGTGAAGTTCCAAGGGAGTGGGATCTGCAGCACTCACTCATCCTGAGCTTGCAGACCAGAGACGCTCAAGTTAAACCCTTAAAGGAGCCTGTTTGTGATAAAAAGCCAATATTCATGCCTTTTTTGAATCTAGTTTTGTTCTGCTGACTAAAAAACTTCTCCACAGCCAGATTTTAGGAAGTGGATCTGTTAATTGAAGTAGCTCATTCCTCCTTCCTGTAGCTACATTCCTAGAGTACTCCCAAGTCGAACCTCCCCAAAAGCTGTTCACCGGCTGTCTACCCACCTGGCAGCAGCTTAGTGGTGCTCTCTCTACATCAAAGGGTGGCTCATTCCTCTTTATCAAGTAAAATGCTTTGTCTCTGTGATAACGGCTTTCTTCTATGCTTAGAGGCTGTTTCCCACTTATTCCTTCTGCACTGATCTCCGTATTCCTGGTTACTAAGACTTATTGTCTCAGCTTAAAGTCTGACTGACAGATAAAGGAGGCCTTACTATAAATGCTCCCAAACTTTTGAGTTGTTCTTTTAACGATGACCATGGTACATTTTCACTGGAGCACCCAGATGCTTGCTTTCCTTCTCAATTATTTTTAAAAACTTAGAGCTTCAAATTCTATTCCTCCTTCCCACTCCTACCCCTGAGAAGGACAGCAGTTTGACAGCAATTATAGATGTGAAGTCAAACAAAACATTTTCATATTAGCCATGTTGAAAAAGAAAAAACAAAATAGAACAATAAAAATAAAAATAGTAAAAAGGAAGATGCTTTAATCTGCATTCAGAGTTCACCAGTTCTTTCTCTAAAGGTATCTTTGGAATTGTCTTGATCAGAGTAGCAATATCCATTATAGGTGATCGTTGCACAATATTGTTATTACTGTGTACAATGTTCTCCTGGTTCTGCTCACTTCACTTTATAGAGCTCATATAAATCTTCCCAGGCTTTTCAAAACCATCTAAGCAGCCAAATTCTTGGCTGGTTTCCCCCAGTCACCAATGTATTTGTAAGATGGCTCCTTGAAGATAAAGATTGAGGGCCCATGGCCATGGATCATAGCAAAGGGAACTTTGTGACACTTCTCAAATTTTTTTTGGCTTCAAGACCCTTTCATATCTTAAAAAATTTTTAAAAAGAAGGAAAGAATAGGAAGGAAAAAGGGAAGAAGAGAGGAAAGGAGGGAGAGAAGGAGGGAAAGGATGGGGGAGGGATGGGAGGAGGGGAATAGAGAGGAAAGGGAGGAAGGGAGGGGGGGAAAGAGGGAGTGAAGAGGTAGGGGAGGGGAGGGGGGGAAAGGAGAGGGAGGAAAGAAGAGAGGAGGAGGAAGGGGAGAAGGGGAGGAAGGGAAGGACAAAGGGAGGAGGGAGGGAAGGAGGGAGACAGAAAGTGACAGAGAGAGGGAAGAAAGAGAGGGAGAAGGAGGGAGAGAGGGAGAAGAAGGGAGGGAGGGAGGAAGCTTTGATGTGCTTTAGAAATATTATATCATTTGAACCTGGGAGCTATTATTATACCATTTATTATTATACCAATTTATTATTATACTAATAAGAGTTGAGGAAAATGAGGCAGATAGAGATTAAGCTACTTACTCTGAGTCAAACAATTATTAAGTATCTGAGGGAGAATTTGAATTCAAGCTTCCTGATTCCAGGCCCAGCAATCACTGGACTGCGTAAGAATTTTCAAATATGTCCTCTCCGAATGCACATGCTCCACATATGCCTACATGTCATGTACACACACACGTTATCTCCCCGACTGCACGTAACCTCTCTGAAGGCTGGGACTGCTTCATCTTTGCCTCTGTCCCAGGGCCTCTCACCTGGTGACTTTTCCTTCATGGAGTTTGTGGGGGAAGGACAGGCTCCGGTACTCCAAGCCTTCACCACCCAAACCAGTTCCCAATACAAAGTCCACGACTCGGGGCTTCTCTGGACTGAGGGCACCCGTGAGGGGCTGAAAGGCCGACTGGTCCCCTGCTGCCAGGCCCGGCAAGGCCCTTGCAGTCTGTGACAGTCTAGCCTGCCTTAGTCACCCACGCCACCCTCTCCCCCAACCATGCTGACCACCTGGTCTCCGTGCCTGGAATCCCAACTCCCTGGGCTCCCTCCTGCAGGAGAAGGCTTCCCCGCTTTCTGTGGTCCTTGGGTACTCTCCCTGTGCATATGACCAGTTGATAGGTCCCGTTGTCTTACCCACATGGCGAGTCCATTTTGGGGGCAGGGTGGGGAAGATCTGGCCCTGGGATTTCATTGGTATAGGAAATACCTGGTGAAGGAATTCACATGAACAATGCCATTATTCTGCAGTTTACTGAATAGGTCTGCAGCGAGCATTAGTTAGATGCCCGTGTGCCAGGCTCATGCTTGGCGCTGGAAACATATAAATCAAAAGCAAACAGCCTCAGTCTTCAGAGGCTTACAATGGATTGGGGAAGCATCTAAATTAAGTGGAGGCAGGAGGGGGGTAGGGCATTAGCAGCAAGAGGAAGGGGAAATCAGAAAAGTTCCCTGAGAGCAGAGGTTCCGACTGACCCAATGCTTGATTAAAATGTAATTGAGAATTATTAACAAAATAAATTAAAATAGAATAAAATATCAAAATATTGCATCTAAAAACTAAGTCAAGATGTGAGCTCCTCGTGTACATTTTGAGGCCCCATTTCTGCCTGAGCCTGGCTCCCCTGGCCTAGAAGATGGCACGAGCGGAGTTTTGAAGGAAATGAGGGATTCTCAAGGACTGAGATGGAGATTCCAAGCACAGTGGGCAACGAGGGCAGAGGTGTGCAACCCGGAGAGACAGACGTGTAGGAGGAGCAATAAGGAGGTCAGTTTGGTTGGACTGCAGACTGGAGGGAAGATCACAGTATAAGCGAAAAGGGCAATGTCCGGGCTGTAAGAGACTGAGGTGCCGGCCAGCGGGGCTCTAAGTGAGCCTGGAGATAGCAGGGAAATAGTGGGAGTAACCCAATCAGACCAAATACCTGGCTACCTCAAAGGCGGGGCCCGCAGTGACGGAGGCAGAACACAGACTCTGTACTCATGGCTAGACGGGTCTTCCTGCCTCGAGGCTCTCACTGTGGGCACAGCAGAAGCACAATAAATACCGGCTGAATTAGACTGAATGTTTAAGAGGAAAAGGACAAAAATCTTCCTATTGCTACCAGCTCCGGCCACTCTGGGTGCCATGTTTTGTACATAATCATTGTTCCCACTCTCAGCTTGATGACAGTTGTTACAATCCAATTGAAAAACCATTACCCATCACCCCATGAACTGCCCATGCTGTCTGCAACCTGTTCTACCGGAGTCGCACAGCTGGTGACAGCTATCTGTGCAAGGAGCCACTAATTAACTTCGGCCTCTGGTGAAGAGCCTCGCTTCCCGGGGACTGATTGCCGATCTGGATCCATCCAAGAAACTCAAATATATTTCAGGGCTCATCTCCACCCTTCTATCGGGCTGTAGTGCTCTTACGCAGTACATCATCTTTTCTGATCATGCATTTCCTGAATATGTTCTTTGACCATGGAAATTCAGGAAATAGCCAACCTCTTTTATTTTAAGAAAACCTCTTTATTTAAACTAATGATAAATAACTAACTGTCCAAATGTTTAGCACTTCAGAGGTTTTTATATATAGCAGACCAGCTATTACTTAAGTTTGCTCCTAGAATTTGAATTTCTTTCTTTTTTAAAATTTGTGTTGATTTTTTGTTGTTGTTTTTACGTATCTTAATTCCCCAATATATCACTTTACCACTTAGAGAGCCAGCCTTAAATCAACAACAAAAAGGAGAAAAATATTTAATTCAGCAAATCTGGCCAACACATTAACCAAATCCAATAGCATATGTGGTGTCTGTACTCTCAATTTTCAAAGAATTTTACTACGCTGTATTATATTTAGACCATGTGGTGAAAGTACACAAATTATTCTTCTATTAAATGAATGACATCAATGAGTAGGATTTCTAAAGTCAGAATACAGACCCCATGTTTAAGGGACTTAAATGACTAGTTCTAGTATGAATATAATAAACCTGAAATTCAATTTTTCTTCAAATTTTCAAAAATCAGATTAAAGATTGAATTTATACTAATTTTTGGAGCATAGTATTTGGATAGACTTAAGAACAGCAAAAGGCCTGATATAACTTTTTTAAAAATAAATTAAGAGTAGCTGGATGGCGCAGTGGATAGAGCACCAGCCCTGAGTTCAACTCTAGTTTAAGACACTTAACACTTAAGTGACCCCAGGCAAATCACTTAACTCCAACTGCCTCACCAAAAAATAAATAAATAAATAAAATGAAATAAATGAAGGAAAAAAGAATAAAATGAAAAAGTCAACATAAAGAACCAAATGCAATCTCCATTTTAAAAAAAAGTTTTACCAATGTGTTTGTTTTTATATCCTAGTCATTTCTGGAAACACTACCTCCTCACTTCTATAAGCGAGGCAGCTAGGTGATACAGTGGAGAGAATGCTGAATCTGGAGTCATGAAAACTTATCTTCTCAAGTTCAAATTCAGTCTCAGATACTTCCTGGCTGTGTGACCCTGGGCAAGTCCTTTAAGCCCATTTGCCTCTGTTTCCTCTCTGTCTAATGAGCTGCAGAGGAAAATGGCAGAAGATATGTCAGGGACTTTCTTTCTGAGAAATGCCATGTATGCCATGTCATCTGGCGGGGTGGACCCAGGAGGTAGAAGGGGGTGTGGCCTCTGAGGCAGGAGAGAGTGTCTTACAGGTGTCAGATTTCCTTAGGATGCAGCATAACTCCAGGTATCTCCCTTCTGCGGATCCACCTACAGTGCTGAGTGGGTTAGGCACAGGGTAATCCCAGAGGGAGTAAATACAAATGGCCAGTTCTGAGTCCATAGGCAAAGAAGGATGCGGAGAGAAGTAGAGAGAGGCAGAGGTGTAGAAAGAGACGCAGAGACGTACAGACCCCTGCTGAGATTACAAATAAAGAAAGGCTGTTTGGCACCTTAACATGGGCTCATCTCCATGTCTATCGGGGAAGACTGGTATGTGTGGCCCTGGCAATTAGTAGCCTCGGAGGGAGAGGTTACAGCAGTCTACTCCAGCATCTTTGCCAAGAAAATCCAAATGGGGTCACAAAGAGTCAGGCAAGACTGAAACAACTGAACTTATCCAAAATGAAACCTCTCTTGTAATAAAGAAAAATCACAAAGTTAAAAACACCCCCTGTGGCGCCCAACCAAAGCACTGTCTTTTATCCGAATTTCCTCACACTGCTTCCCTAGACAAAATTTTGCTTTAGTATTCCCTGTGACAATCACTGTTTTGATTTTCAAGCTGTTCAGGTTATTTTGAAATGACCCTTTCCTTTAACATTTTTATAATCACTGTTTATATTTTTTGGTTCTGCTTATTTTATTCTAAATCAATTCTTCTCATGTTTCTCACATTGAATATATGTCATTTTTATAATAATATTTTTTACTAAACAACATCCCGGTATATGGCAGCTCAGTTATTTTCCAAATGGTGGGCATCACTTTGCTTCCACTTTTTCCTATTCCAAAAAATGATAAAATATTCTGCTATTATTTGGAATTGTTTCTCTCTTTGGTCTCTGTGGGATTTTGTGTCAAGTTATGGACCCTGTTTTGTCACTTTGCTTACATAATGACAAAGCGATATCCAGCATAGTTGGACCAATTCTTCACCAATAGAACAGTGTATAACTGTGTTGGTCTTCGTGTATAACAGACTGTTCTCATTTTTGGTCCACTTTGCCAATTTGCAAAGCATGAGGTGAAACCTCTGTTGTTTTTTAATTAGCACTTCTTTTAGTGATTTGAAGTATATTTTCATATGGTCAATTATAGCCTTTAATTCTATTAAAAAAACAGTACAGATCGTATAGTGAATGAAATGCTAGATTTGAAGAAAGATGTGAATCTTGCCTCAGGGACTTACTAGCTGTGTGACCCTGGACAAATCATTTAACCTCACTTAGCTTTAGTTTCCTCCTCTGTAAAATTAGGATAATAACGGCACCAACCTCAAAGAATTGTTGTGAGGCTCAAAGAAGATAATATATGGAAAACACTTTGCAAATCTCAAAAAACTTATTAAAATGCCAGTTATTATGATCACCCTTTAAATTTATCTACTGATTAATAAAAATACTGATTATTTTTTAAAATTTTCTTCTTGAAAAAGAATTTGAAGGAATTAGAGTAGGTAATAAAGACATAAAATTATCACTCTTTGCAAATGATATGATGATATACTTAAGAAAATCCTAGAGAATTAACTAAAAAATGACTAAAAACAATTAACAACTTTAGCAAAGTTGCAAGATAATTAAATAAATCCACATAAATTATCAGCATTTTTACATTTATCAACAAAGTATAGCAGCAAGAGAGGAAAATAAATTCCATTTAAAATAATGTAGATAATATAAAATATTTGCGAGTTTATCTGCCAAGACAAAACCAGGAACTATGTAAACACAGCTACAAAACACTTTTCACATAAATAAAGTTAGATTTAAAAAACTGGAAGAGCATCAAGTGCTGATGTTAAGTAATAAAAATGAAAATTCTACTTAAGTTACCCTACTTATTCAGTGCCATACCAATCAAACTGCCAAGAAATTTCTTTATAGAGCTAGGAAAAAAAAAAAAAAGAATTAATCTGAAAGTACAAAAGGCCAGGAATTTCAAAGGAATTAATGAAAAAAATGCAAAGGAAGGTAGCCTAGCTATACCAGACTTAAAACCATATTATAAAATAGTAGTCATTAAAACTATCTGGTGCTGGCTAAGAAACAGACTAAGGGATCAGTGGAATAGATTAGGTTCACAAAACACAATAGTCAATGACTATAGTAACTGAGTGTTTAATAAACCCAAAGACTCTAATTCTGGGATAAGAACTCACTCCTTGACAAAAATTGCTATGGCAGAAAGTAGCTACTGACCAACACCTAAAATCTTATATCAACATTAGGGATGAAATAGGTTCATGATGTAGACTAAAAAGTGATACTACAAAAAAATTGGGAGAATAAGAGAGTCTACCTTTCAGATATGTAGAGAAGAAGGAATTTATAGCCAAAGAGGAACTAGAGAACGTTATGAAATGCAAAATGGATAATTTTGATTATGTTAAAGTTTTTCTACAAATAATACCAATGCAGTCAAAATTAGAAGAGAAAGCTAGGAAAAAAATTTTTTTACATACGGTGTTTTTGATAAAAGCCACATTTTAAAAATACATATAGAATTGACACAAATTTATAAGAATACAAGCCATTCTCCAATAGATAAATGATCAAAAGATATAAACAGACAATTTTTAGACAAAGAAAATAAAGCTGTTTCTAGTCATATGAAAAAATGTTCTATATCATTAATCAAAGAAATGCAAATTAATACAACATTGAGGAATCATATTACATACCTCTCAGATTGGCTAAGACGACAGGAAAAGATAATGATAAATTTCAGAGGGACTGTGGGAAAACTGGGGCACTAATACATTGTTAGTGGAGTTGTGAACTGATCCAACCATCCTGCAGAACAATTTGGAACTATGCCCAATGGCTATCAAACTATGCATACCCTTTGATCCAGCAGTGCCATTACTGGGTCTATATCCCAAAGAGATCATAAAAAAGGAAAAGGACCCACATGTGCAAAAATGTCTGTAGCAGCCCTTTTTATAGTGGCCAGAAACTGGAAATGGAGTGGATGCTCATTAGTTGAAAAATGGCTGAATATGTTATGGTGTATGAATGTAATGAAATATTATTGTTCGGTAAGAAATAACTAGCAGGAGGATTTCAGAAAGACCTGGAGAGACTTACATGAACTGATGCTGAGTGAAGTGAGTAGAATCAAGAGAACATTGTGCACAGCCACAAGAAAATTATGTGATGATCAACTTTGAACTAAGAATGAGGTGATTCAGACCAATTCCAATAGACTTGTGATGGAGAGAATCATCTGGATCCAGAGGGAAGGACTATGGATCACAACATAGTATTTTCAATTTTTTTGCTGTTGTTGTTTGCTTGTTTTTTTTTTCCTCTTTTAATCCGATTTTTTTTGTGCAGCATGATAAATGTAGAAATATGTTTAAAAGAATTGCACATGTTTAACCTATATTGGGTTGCTTGTTGTCTAGGGGAAGGGGGATGTGGGGGAAGCAGGGAGAAAAATATGGAACAAAAGGCTTTTCAAGGATAAATGTTGAGGATCATCTTTGCATGTATTCTGAAAAATAAAAAACTATCATAAAAATATTAATAAAATTAAAATCTCAAAAATATATAGCTTTCTTCTTCACTAAATTATAGACTTATAGCTCAGAGATGTACCTTTGATGTTTTTTTAAATCCCTATCATGAGCCTAATATAGCTCTGTCATTGTTATTTGACCTTCATTTCCGAAGAGCATCATGACCTCAGAGACATGATACCATGACATGCAAGTGATGGGTTTAAGTGAGAGAGGGCTGTGCAAAGTCACCTGCCTCACTCTGTCCTCCAGAGCCATCTGGGTCCAGTGGCCACAGAGAGATCCAAACGACTGCAGAAGGGCCTGGATGCAGTGGGAGACCTTGGTGGTTTTAAGCTCAAGACTTTCCCTAAGTCTCAGTTTATTTGAGGCAATGACCAATAAGTGATTAAAGCTGGGCTTAAAAAAAAAAAAAAAAAGCAGAAGATGAACTCTTTCACCATAACCAATAGAAGATTAATAAAAGTATATCAAATGAATGCACACGAGTATGAGCCAACCAGTCAACAAAGCTGAATAGTGATATAGTGACCACCTGCTTTCTTTGCCACTGGGTTTGCTCCCTTAGGGGAGGACAAAGAAAGACTTTAATGCTGACCAGCATTAGACTCTACAGATTAATAGCTCTGGCCTCACATATTTGTATAATTCTCCATCAGCTATTATTTAAAAATTAAAATTTGACAATTCAGGTTAAACACTAAGAGAAGTTCAAAGCCAATAGTCTCAATAAGCTTCTCTCTCACCTTATTCCTTATTTTTTACGTCTCTCTCTAAATCAAGAAAATTATTTTTCTGGTAGCCTTTGGCAACACAGATTTAACAATTAATATGCAGCAATTCATCTGCACTGAAAGTTGGCCTCATTGGGAAACGGAAATAAAGCAGCTTTTCTGGCATGGACATCACTCTGAATGGAAAGTAGTTCTCTAATGGTCAATGAGAAGCTCACGCAACCTGAGAAATGTCATCCTTTATTTAACCTTCATGTTCTCTTGGATGAGAGCTGTAAGAGCCATAATTGTTTCAATGGGGCAAAGAATATTAGGGTCATCAGAACAAACACACTATTTATATCAATAACAGAAGAGTCAGTTTCCTAGATGCTTTTACCCATCTGGATAATGCTAACGGAGATCTTACTGCAAAATGATAGGGATAGAGGAGCTGGCACTGAATAACCTCAGTTTTGCTCAGTGGTTCTACCCGTCATTATTAACCACTACTAGACTCCCCGGTGAATTCTCTCAGATTTCCATTTCCTGATATTCCAGGCAATATTAGTCATGTCAGCCTAAGCAGTTTATCTTTTATCAAACATATTATGTTTTCACTTACTCAGGTAAAAAAAAATCAATAGCTACTTTTCAGATGGGAAAAAGCTTCCACAAACAGGCACATAAAAAATGAACTTTTGACCTTGACTAGTAAGGGGAAAAATAAAACAAAAAAAGCGGCACAGAAGCAGCAACTTATAATCTATAGCTATATATGTATACAAATTAGTGCTTTGTATTTCTGCTCTCTTTTCTCACTGGAATATTTATTCATGAACCAATCTGTCATCCCCAAATCAAACAAATCTGGAATCAATATACTTTTTTTATTCCAGAATGCTCCTGGTACAAGACACTATCTTGCTAAAAACCAGATATTGCTCTTCCTGTAGAATATCTCTGAAATGAAAGAAATGAGCAATTTGCCAGCATTAGATTCCTCTCTGTGTGCCCTGCAAAGCTAGTTTCCAACTTTGCCACTAAATATAGGGGAGCAGAGGGGATTTTACACCCCCAACAGTAAAGAAACCAAGATCTGGCATGGGCAGGTTAGCTGATTAGTTAGTTCATGCATATATGCATGCATTCAATATTTATTTATTAACCATCAACTGGTATCCAAAACCATATGAGCCTCCACGGGTAAAAAAGAAAATAAAGGTACACTTCTGGGTTATGAGATCATAAAATAAGTCAAAAATAAAACGGTTTTTACTATTTTTTTAGCCCGCCAATTAATACCTTAGTTTATTTAAGTAATTCTTTCTTTTAAAAAATTTAATATTTTTATTTTCCCCAGTTACACTGCAAACAATTTTTACATTTGTTTTTAAAACTTTGAGTTCTAGATTCACTCCTTAATCCCCAATTCCAGCCACCATTAAGAAAGCACATGTGAAGTTATGCAAAACATTTCCATAAAAGTCATGTTGTGAAAGAAAATAGCTCTCCATATCACCACCCCCCCAAAAAAAAAAAAACCGCACAAGAAAAATAAATTTAAAAAGAGAGAGACAGAGAGAGAAATAGAGGCAGGGGAGAGAGAAAGAGAATGAGAAAGAAAATGCTTTAATTTAAATAACATTCAAATACAATAGTTTTTTTCCTCTGGATATGGATAAGATTTTTCGTCATAATCCTTCAGAGTAGTCATGGATTACTATTGCTGAGAACAGCAAAGTCATTCATAGTTGATCACTCCATAACATTGCTATTACTTTGTACCCAGTACATTTTTCTTTGCTTGAGTTCATGGAGGCCTGAGAAAGTATCCTGTTCATCATTTACCATAAAACAATAATATTTCATCATAATCACATGCCACAATTTATTTAGCCATTCTCCAACTGATAGGCATTTCCTCCTTGGTATCCAATTTTTTGCCCTGAGAAAAGAGGTATTATAAATATTTTTGTTCATGCAGATCCTTTTCTTTTTTTTTTTTTTTTAATTCTCTTTTGATAGGTCAAAGAATATGCTTGATTTAAAACCTTTGAGCAAAATTCATATCTTTTGATCATTTATCAACTGGGGCATGGCTCTTATTTATATTTATTTATTATTCATATTTTTGATTGATTTATTTATTTACATTTTTGGCTCAGTTTCCTTTATGCTTGAGAAATGAGGCCTTATGATTTCTAAAATATATAGAGAATTTATTCAAATTTATAAAAATACAAGCCATTCTCCAATTGATAAATGGTCAAAGGATATGAACAATTTTCAGACAAAGAAACTAAAGCTATTTTTAGTCATATGAAAAAATATTCAATCACTATTGATCAGAGAAATGCAAATTAAGACTACACACCTCTCAGATTGGCTAAGATGACACGAAAAGATAATGATGAATGTTGGAGGGGATGTGGGAAAACTGGGATGCTAATACATTGCTGGTATTGTGAACTGATCCAACCGTTCTGCAGAACAACTTGGAACTATACCCAAAGGGCTATCAAATGCCTTTTGACCCAGCAGTGTTACTACTGGGCTGATATCCCAAAAAGATCATAAAAAAGGGGAAAGGACCCACATGTGCAAAAATATTTGTAGCAGCCCTTTTTATAGTGGCAAGGAACTAGAAGGGGAATGGCTGAATGTTATGGTATACAAATATAACAGAATATTATTGTTCTATAAATCAGCAGGATGATTTCAGAAAAGTCTTGAAAAACTTTCATGAACTGATATTAAGTGAAGTGAGTAGAACCAAGAGATCATTGTACACGGCAACAAGAAGATTAGGTGATCATCACCGTGAGGTGATTCAGAGCAGTTCCAATAGACTTGTGATGGAGAGAGCCATCTGTATTCAGAGGAAAGGACTGTGAGGACAGAATGTGGATCACAGAACAATATTTTCACCTTTGTTGGTGCTTTTTTCCGTTCTGATCTGATTTTTCTTGCACAACATGATAAATGTGGAAATATGTTTAGAAGAATTGCACATGTTTAATCTATATTGGATTACTTGCTGTTTAAAGAAGGGTGTGAGGAGAAGGGAGGGAGAAAAATTTGGAACACAAAGGTTTTGCAGGGGTGAATGATGAAAACTGCATACATTTTGGGGGAAATAAAAAGCTATTATTAAGAAAAAGAAGAAGATCATTAGAAGGTCATGGCATATCATCATTAATTACAGAGGATGAAGAAATCCTAAAAATATAACAAAATCTTGTGAAGCAAGATTTGTTCCTCAGGTACTTTCAGATGAAGATGGGCACAGTGAAGAAAACTGAGAAAGGATAGTGGCCAAGAGCATTAGGTTAAAAGGAAGACTCAGGCCTAGATATCATAAACAAAGGGAATGCTTAGCCATGAGCACAGCCAGGTCTAAAGGCTGGGCCTAAACAACAGACCACACATGAACTTCCCAATACCAATGGCCATCTCTACATGACAATCCCACTGTTGGAATCCTTTCTCCCTTCCTTCCCTTACCCTGCACCTTTCCAAAACAAAAACCTTTTCCCTGATTAAACCTCCTCTAAGCATGTGATTTTCTCTTATTGGAATATAACTCCTAGAGAGCAGGAGCTATCTTTAAAATCCATCAACTGATCAGCTATGAAAGTCTTAGTTCTTCTCAGCAATACAATGATCCAAGATAATTCTAATAGACTTGGGATGGAAAATTCCATCTGCAACCAGAGAAAAAACTATGGAAAGAATGCAGATCAAAGCATTCTATATGTGGCTTTTTGTTTTATTTTCTTTTTTTTCTTTCTTGTGATTTTTCCCTTTTGTTCTGATTTTTCTTTCCCAACATGACTAATATGGAAATTTGTTAAAAATGATTGTAGACACCTGTTTGCTTGCTGTCTTGGGGGAGAGGTAAGGGAAGGAGGGGGAAAAATTTGTAATGCAAAATCATACAAAAATGAATGATGAAAACTATCTCTATATGTATTTGGAAAAATAAAATACTATTAAATGAAAACAAAATCTGTCACCTATTAAAAAAAAAATCCATCACCAATCCTTAGCACAATGCCTTGCACACAGTATGTGATCAATAAATATCCTTCTTTCTATATCCAGCCATTATTCTATTAACCCTTAAGTATCATTTTGAGGAAGCAGGCATAATGATTTCTTTATAAGCTAGGAAAATGGAACCTTATAAGAGAAAGGACTTGTCCATTGCTAAGCAAGGAGTCAGTCAGCAGCTGAGCTAGAAACAGACCCCTGGTCTCCTCAATGTTCAGAATGTGAAAGCACTGAAAGTTCTGAGAAGATGGAGATTAGGTCAGAAAACTTTCGGCTCTCCACTCTGTCCCCACAAAAAAAGCCTGAAAGCAACAGAGATAAAATTAGAGAAGACTCCAGGAAAGGCCGGATCTCTAGGCGCAGAGGTTCAGCCAGAGCAAAGTAACAACAGCCTGGGGCAGCTAGCATTGGGAGTAAAGCTCATCTCCCAAACCATGGAGGGTCTGTGGCTGACAGAAGCCAAAGGACCTTCCCAGGCTGTGGCTGCTGGGAGAAGGAGCTTGCACACACCTGGGGAGGGCAGTAGCAGGGGCACAGGCAGGAGAACAGAGTCCCTGGTTTTGGTTTGGGGCAGAAAGGACACCTGTAGTTTGCAGCCAACAGAGAAGATCATATTCGTAACAGCATGACCAAGAACTTTAGCCATGGCTTAGAATTGGAGAGGAGAGCTCAAGGTTGAGTCCCAGAATAAACCTCAGACAATAACAATGAAAAGAACCTGAGGCTTGAAGCATTATCCCCCATGCCCAGGACTGGAACTTGCTCTCCAATAGCTGCTAAAAAAATGAAACAAAACAAAAACAAACAAACAAACAAATAAAAACGAGTGCCCAAAGGAGAAAGAATCCAAGCAAAGATAGTTACTATGGAGATACAAAAGATTTAGATTCATATTTGGAGGAAAATAATGGAGTTTTAAAAGTCATTCTTTCTCAATGAGAAACACCAAATAAATCCAAGCACAAAAAAAGTTCTTAGGAGAACTTTAAAGGCATTTCAAAATCAAGTAAGAGAGTTTGAGGGGGAAAAAAAACAAGAGTAATTCAAGAAAATAAATAAAATTGTGAAAAGTAAGTCAACCAATCTGAAACAGAATTAAAAACATAAGGAAGAAAATAATTCCTTGAAAACTAAAATTGGATAAAGGGAAGCTAATGATGTTCTAAGACACCAAGAAAAAATCAAATCAAATTAAAAGAATGGAAAAAAAAAAGAACATAAAATATCTCATCAGAAAAAAGATAATCTGGAGGACAGATCAAGAAGAAATAATATAAGACTAGTTGGAGTATCTCAAAATTATGACTAATAAAAGGAATCTTGTTACAATATTACAAGAAATTTCCAAGAAAAATTGCCCTGATACATGACTCTCTTCAACAATGAGATGATTCAAACCAGTTCCAATTGTTCAATAATGAAAAGAATCAGCTACACCCAGAGAGAGAACTATGCGAACTGAATGTGTACCACCACATAGCATTTTCACTCTTTCTGTTATTGTTTGCTTGCATTCTTGTTTTTCTTCTCAGGATTTTTTACCTTCTTTCTAGATCCTATTTCTCTTATGCAACAAGATAACTGTCCAAGTATGTATAGTATTTAACATATACATATAGTATTTAACATATTTAACATGTATTGGACTGCCTGCCACCTAGGGGAGGGGGTGAGGGGAAGGAGGGGAAAAGTTGGAACAGAAGGTTTTGCAAGGGTCAATGTTGAAAAATTACCCATGCATATGTTTTGTAAATAAAATGCTATAATAATAATAATTTTAAAAAGAAAATAGAGAAAAAAGAACAATTACAAAATACTTTGCACACAAATATTAGAGCTAAACAAATGGAAGAATAGCAAGTGCTCGTGAATAGACAATTTTACATAAATTAAAAAAAAAGAAAAAGAAAAATTGCTCTGATGTTCTAAAATAACAAGACAAAGCAGAAATAGAAAAAATTCACTGCACAATGATCCACAATTACCCTGAAAGACTTATGAAAAATCCTATCCATACTCAGAGAAGGAATTAATTCTTTCTGAATACATACTGAAAAATATTCTCACTTTCTCACTCCGCCCTTTCCCTTGCTCCATCCCTCCCTTCCTTCTTCTCTCTCTCTCTGTCTCTCTGTTTCTTTTTAACTTTATTTTTTATTAGGGGGGGAGATTTTTTTTTTCACAACATGAATTTTATGGAAAGTTTTGTATAACTTCACATGTGGTTTCTTCATGGTAGTTGAGGAGAGGACCTGGAACTCAAAAGTTTTAAAAACAAATGTAAAAAGTTTGTTTTACATATAACTGGGGGGAAAACATTAAATAAATAAATATTTTAAAAGAAAAGAAAAAATCCACTGCTTACCACCTGAAACAGATCCCAGAAAGAAAATTTATAAGAATATCATAGCCAAGTTTCAAAGCTCCCAGGTTAAGGAGAAACTATTTGGGGAGAGACCTAGAAAGATATAAAAGTCTTAAGTTCAAAAAAAAATAGCAGGCAAGGGGATAGGTTAAAGGAAGAAGATAAGGCAAGGACTCATACAGGTACATGTAGGTTAAAGAATAGAAGGACAAGGTAGCAATAGAAGTAATGCAGAGAAGTAAGGAGAGATAGTATAAATAGGATGAGAAGGATATTGAGGGAAAATAGGAAGGAGGAAATAAAAAATAACTAATTGTAGCTTAGAATGTCAATGGGATGAATAAATTGGAAATGGACAAGCAGATGAAAATTTTCAATTCAATAATATGCTACTTTTGGAAAACAAAAATAAGAGCTACACACAAAGATAATATAAAGGATAGAAGTAGAATTCATTATGTACAAAAAAGCAATGATAGTAATCATGATCTCAAAGTTAAAGTAGATTTAATTAAAAGTGAAAAATAGATAAATGACACTATGTGTAAGCAATATTATTCAATATTGCTTTATACCATTTAAAATACTGAGACAATATAAAACACTTGCACCTATACCTGCCAAAACAGACACAGGTACTTTTTATATAAAATCAGATCTAAACAGTTGAAGTAATTTTTATTGTCCATGGCTAGGTAAAGCCAATATAATTTCAAAAACAAAAATTTTACCTAATTAATCTATCATATTTAACATCATGCCAATTAAATTACTAGAAAATTATTTTACTGAATTAGAAAAAATAATAACAAAGTTCATCTGGAAGAAAAGGTTAGAAATTTCCAAGAAACCATGGAAAAAAGGTGTAAAGGAAAAAAGATGAACCTTAAACTATATTAGAAGGTGAAAGCATTGTTGAAGTATGAAAGAGCTCATTTTGATTATTTTGAATTAAAATATTCTTTTTTTTTTGTTTTCTCTTTGCTGTCAACTCTCACTATAATATATATACATATATATATATATATATATTTTTTTTTAAAATAACTTTTTATTGATAGAACCCATGCCAGGGTAATTTTTTACAACATTATCCCTTGCATTCACTTCTATTCCGATTTTTCCCCTCCCTCCCTCCATCCCCTCCCCCAGATGACAAGCAGTCCTTTACATGTTGACTAGGTTACAGTATATCCTGGATACAATATACGTGTGCACAAACCAACAGTTCTCTTGTTGCATAGGGAGAATTGGATTCAGAAGGTATAAATAACCCGGGAAGAAAAACTAAAATGCAAGCAGTTTATGTTCATTTCCCAGTGTTCTTTCTCTGGGTGTAGCTGCTTTTGTCCGTCATTTATCAATTGAAACTCAGATCTCTTTGTCAAAGAAATCCACTTCCATCAAAATATGTCCTCATACAATATCGTTGTCGAAGTGTATAATGATCTCCTGGTTCTGCTCATTTCACTTAGCATCAGTTCATGTAAGTCTCGCCAGTCCTCTCTGTATTCATCCTGCTGGTCATTCCTTACAGAACAATAATATTCCATAACGTTCATATACCACAATTTGCTCAACCATTCTCCAATCGCTGGGAAAATATTCTTGTATAAATAAAATCTATGTAGGGGGAGCTAGATGGTGCAGGGGATAGAACATCAGCTCTGGAGTCATGAGGACTTGAGTTCAAATCCAGTCTCAGACACTTAATGCTTATTAGCTGTGTGACCCTAGACAAATCACTTAATCTCAATTGCCTCACCATTTAAAAAAAAAAAAGAAAAGAAAACTTATGTAGCCAAGAATAGAAGGAATGAAGAAAACTGGGGGGGAAATGTTCATAAACAATCTCTCAGGATGTAAATGGTTTGGAATATTTACCTGGTGTAGGAAATGATGAGCTGGTTGATTTAGAACAACATGAAAAGACTTGGATGTATGAATGAAGATGTTACGGTCTTATATAAGTGTGTTTCAATGTATATATGTGTGTATACACACACACACACACACACACACACATACACACATATGTAAACTTGTAGATAACTTGATACATATATCCAACCTTGATTATAGCCTTCTTGGGAATTGGGAGGGAGGGAAAAAAATAATGTAAAAAGTTCACAACATAGAGCAAAAGAAAACCAACACTGAAGCAAGGACAAGTTGGGCAGCTTTTGAAAACAATGTGTAGTATTTATTATAAAGGTTTTCTTTAAATGGAAATTTATTGTTTTATATTGAATCATCTCCTATGGTCCTATGGCCTGCTGTATACATGGCAACAGGCTTTTTTTTTTTCCTGTTCTCATTGTGTATTTAAGTTTAAAAGAAAAAAAAATTTTTTTAAGGAACTTTATCTCTGCCATCCTGTCTTTTTTCTCTTCCAAATTAAAATGGATGATTTTATAAATATATGAGATTTAAAAAAATCTTTTAAAATTCCTTTCCATAGCTTCAAATTATTTGTCCAGTTTTCTTGGCAAACTGTACTTGAATAAATCAGGAGTACAGATGGTTACAAGGATACACTTGCATATTTTCTGCAGTTAAAGATATATGATAATAGATAATATGATAATAGAGAAATCATCAGTACCAAGCTTAATTAGGCTGATTATAAATTGAGGCAGTTAGGTAGCAAGGTGGACACAGTATTGGGTCTAGAGTCAGAAAGTCTTGAGTTTGAAGTCAACCTTAGACATAGCTTTAGGATTTCACATCTATAAAATAAGATTCATTGCAACTGCAATTATCTTCCAATTGTGCTGATGATCAAATGAAATAAAATTTGTATAGTGCTTAGTACAGTGCCTGGCACAAAGTAGGTGCTTTTTAAAAATCTATTTGTATGTCAGTATTAAGCCACTCTGACATTCATTATTAGTTAACCAAAATAATAATAATAATAATAGTCCCTATTCTCAAAAAAAAAAAAAAAAAGAAAAGAAAAGAAAATCCTGGAATCTTCTGGAAAAGGAGAAAGATAATAGTATAAATAGAAAGAACCAATTCAGAAAAGAAAAAAAAAAAATATATATATATATATATACAGAGAAAGAAAGAGAGAGAGAGAGAGAGAGAGAGAGAGAGAGAGAGTGCGAGCGCTCTGATTTCAAGTTGCAGGCTTATTTCCTGTCTCTTAAGCTTTCCTGAGCTACAATTGACTCAAGTCTGCATTATGGAGTCATTAGCAGTGACACTTAGCATTTCAAACCCTAAACTTTGGGGTCCAAGAGCATTCTAGATGATCCCTTCTCTTATGAAAGCACATTCAAATGTAATACACAGACATAGCAGTCTGAGCAGAAGGCTAGATATTGGCCAACTCTTAATTCAAATCTTCTCTGCCAGGACAGTTGCAAACCAAAGACAAATATTTCTATTTGGTAAACTAGGATAGCAAGGACACAGTCAATTAAGATGAGTCTATCACTTTTAAATCAAAATTTTATAATATGTTCTATGGTAGCATCTATTTCTCAAATCTATTTTCAAAATTAATAGAGAAATTTAAGAAAAGGGGTCAATAAAATAACAGACTATTGGATCAAATTCTTTAAAAGTATTGTAATTTATTTTGCCCAGAGTTCTTTATTTTTTTTTTTTTTAACACATGTATTTATTTTATTGTTTCTATATCTTGGATTCCAAACCCTTATCAGAGGAAATTTAATACAAAGCCATTTCCCCCCCACTGGACAATTTTCTTATCTTAGGTACATTAATTTTGTCTATTTAGAAATTTTTCTCTTTCAAATAAATCAAATATATCTATTTTACTTCTGGCAATTGCCTCTAATTCTTGCTTAATATATCCCTTGAACAACTTGGAAGGCTATAAAACTACAAATACCCCATCTTCCCAATCCACCACTGGGTCCAAATTCCAAAGAATTTTTGTACACAAGTACAAAGAATGAACGAACCCTATTTACAATGACCTTGCATTCAAGTGGAGGAGACAAGGACCTATAAAAAACATAAAGTGGGAACTCTTAATAGTTTCATATCATGGGCCCCTAGTAAAATTTATGGACTTCTTTTCAAAATAATTTTTAAAATACATGAGGACAGAGGACATCTCTGTTACCGGAACTTTTTTTAAATAAGTTCACAGGCTTTAGATTAAGAATCCCTTACATAAAGCATGCATACAAAGTGAATTAATACAAACACCCACAAAGTAGTTAAATACAGAATAGTCTAGGAAGCAGCTGAAGAGATCAGGAAGGATTTCATGCAGAAGATGCTGTCCGAGCTGCATCTTTAAAAAAGGGGGACTCTGGGTGGCAGAGAAAGAGTATTTCAGGCATAGGGAATGCCAGAGCAAAAACATGGCAATGGAAGATGGAGGATCCGAAGGGAGCCACAGAGAGGGCAGTTCAGCTGATTTGTGGAAGAAAGGGAGGAGAAACAGGGAGCTTGAAGAAGACTGACAGAGAGGGGCTGCCCCTTGGAGCTAAGCAGAAGGTGACAGGGAAATCTAAAGAGGGGAAGGTGGACTGCAGAGGCCGGCATCAAGCTAAGAAGAGAAGAGGAATGGAACATTGGGAGGAAGGCTGGAGCAAAGGGTCCCCCCGCCCAAGCCAGCCCTACTAGGCTTCTCTGAAACCCAATAGGGTACAGATGGGAAAAAAGCCCCAATGGATACTCAGTTGACAGATCTGATTGGGATGATCAGATTACCAAATTCAGAATGGCTTCTGGTACCATTAGAAAATAAATGTAATTTACTTCCCTCATTGGAAAGATACACTAGCAGTGTATCCCGATCTGGTAAAACAAAACTGTGCAGATGAAACCACTTATTCTTTGTCATTTTCTATCAAAGGAATCTGAGAAAAGCTGCTGAATAAAAGCTTGAAACCCACTGTCCTGCCTAACATTATCCTGAGCATCTCAAATTCTTGGCTGATTTCTCAAGAAGACGCTCTCCCTTCTCTTTCTTTGTGTCCTCTCGCTTCTCTCCAGCCCTGACAGGAAAAGTGATATCTATAAAATGAGAGTTCCAATGGCCATTTCTACATTTCATCCATAGCATTGGATGGTAGGGGTTTTGGGGAGCAGGTTCTGTGGGAAGCTCATCCCCCCAACCTCTTCTCACTCTGGATGCTGAGCTCCTAACTCAAAATGTCCAAAATCAACTCCTTAGTTTTCCATGAAACCTGTCCCTTAAAAATTAAGCCACTACAAGCTCAGCAGAAGCTTCTGAAGCAAGTGAGTTATATAAATTTAAGGGAGAAAAGGAAAATCTGCTCGCCTGATCTGCAGTGCAGGGACACTGGTCTTCCCACATTCCCTGCACAGAAGACTTCCTTCCCTGCTTCTGAGCATTTGCACTGGCTGACCCAGGCCAGAAATCCCACCTTCTACAAGAAATCTTTCCTCATCTTTCTCAAATGTCAGGACCTTCTCTCTGTTAATTATTTCTAATTTTTACTGTCTAGAGCTTTTTTTTGTAACCAGTTATTTGCATGTTGCCTTTCCAACGAGACTGAGAACTCCTTGCTCTCACAGACTATCTTCTGCTTTTCTGTGTAATTCCCAACACCTGGTAAGAGTTTTAGCAAGTGCTTGGTGACTTAACCCAAACCACCCAAAAACATAGACAATTCTGGGAAGGTTTAAAATAAAGAATATGGGGTTTCCTTCTGTTCCTTGTTATTAAATTCAAGCAAGAATGCTGATGTACACTAAATATTTTTCGGCTTCTAAAGAAAAACTGTTTCCAACAGAGGTAGAGTTGGAATATTTCTGTAAGCTGAAAAATAATTTTAAAATATTATTTGATTCATCTGTAATTTTAAAACTGGAAAAGGAAATGGCAAACCGCTTCAGCATCTGTGCCAAGAAAACATCAAATGGGGTTACAAAGCTGGATACATGAGTGAAAAAAACTGAACAACAAATTGTAAAACATTTTCCTCTAGATTCCTTGTCTTAATACATTGTCCTACACATCTGTAACCTGTCTCAATCACAGATCACATTTGTTCTCCATGCATCCTACTGCTCTTGTCACAATATTTTAATCTTCCAGATTATTTTCTCATTTGAGGAAAAGAAAAGAACATAGGAAGCTTCAGATCTTTTAAGTTCAAAGAGAAAAAATGAGAATTAGCTAAACTTGCTCCAAACTGCAGAAAAATATAGGAATAAGATTTCTATTCTGTTCATCTTGATCCAGACAAGTACTCTATAAATTGAGAAAAGATATTATAAAGGATGTCCAGGATGCCTATATAAACTAGCATGAATTTGGCACAAGTGACAAATGACAAAGCTAACAATTCTAAGGAGAAACATTTTTCTTAGGACTGTTATTAATACTTAGTGAGTGCCCATATTTTCCCTCCTTCTTTCCTGTATATTCAGGAGCTCACAAGCCCAATGCAAACAATACTTATTCTAGATGAATGTAATAGGACAAAGGATGAAGTAGTGTCTCAAGAGAAAAAACCAGATCCCTTCTGAGAGAGGAAAAAAAAAAAGTAAACCTTCCTAGTCCTGAGATGTTGCATGTGATTGAACTATTACCCACTGCCTCAGAAAGCAGAGCTGAAAAGGGTTTGAAACTTGAGTACATCAGACCAGCTTTTACTGAGATGGTAAAAGCTGTCACTGACTTAAGAGATAGTATCAATAATCCAGAGGCAACTGGACAGAAGAACCTCTCTTCTCACTCTTGCCAGGAGCTCCTAATGAACTACCTGGCAAAGAATTGTCCCTAAGTTACCAGTAAGAAACAAGGATCAGGACCTCAAGGCAGCATTGTAAAGACCTAACCTGGGAATAGCAATAGCACTTACCTCACAAGATTGTCATGAGGATAAGATGAAGGGACTTAGGAAGTGTTTTGAAACTTCAAAGTGCTCTATACATGCTAGCTATTACTATTCTATGTCCCAGCTCTTCTATTTAATAGTTGTTTAATCACAGACAAGTCATTAACTTTTCAAAGGCCCCTTCTAAATAAAAAATCCTCATCTTAATTTTTTAGAATCATGATGAGAAGGCATCACATATGAAGAGCCTATCCTGAGTTATGTCCTCTTGGTGGTGAAATATGACAAACACATCAAGTCCCAGGACTCCCTTAATGTTCTCCACAGTTACTTAAAAGAAAATGGTCTCCTTATTTCTAAAATATGTAGAAAAATGATTCAAATTTATAAGATAAGAGCCAGTCTTTAAATGATTAATGGTTAAAGGATATAAACAGACAATTTTTGGACAAAGAAATTAGAAATTAAAGAAAAAATGCTTTAAATCACTATTGATTGAAGAAATGCAAATTAAGATAACTCTGAGGTATTACTTCACACCTTTCAGATTGGCTAAACTGACAGGAAAAGATAATGATAAATGTTGGAGGGATGTGGGAAAAATGAAATACTAATACACTGTTAGTGGAGTTGTGAATTGATCCAACCATTCTGTAGAGCAATTTGGAACTATGCCCAAAGGACTATAAAATTATATATACTCTTTGATCCAGTAGTGTCTCTATTGGGCCTATATTTCAAAGAGATCATAAAAAAGGAAAAAGAACCCAAACCCAAATATGCAAAAATGTTTGTAGCAGCCCTTTTATAGCGGCAAGAAACTAGAAACTGAGTGTATACTCATCAGTTTGGGAATGGCTGAATAAAGTTATAAAGAATGCTATAGAAGACAGAATGGGTTAAGAAATGATCAGCAAGATAATTTCAGAGGTCTGGAGAGACTTATGTGAATTGATGCTAAGTGAAGCAAGAGAACACTGTACACAGCAACAACAAGATTATGCAATGATCAATTCTGATGGACACGGCCACATAGATTTTCAGACTCTCAATGTATCAATTGGTTATACTTCCTTTTTTTTCCTCTCTTAAAAAAAATACTATTTGTCATAAGGGATGGCTCTTGGGGGAAAGAGAGGAGTGAAATATGATGATGTGAGAAACTAAAACCAAAACCAAAAAAAACCATCTTATTTTAAAAAAAGATAAAGAATGGCCTAGAAATCCATATAGGAAAAAAACAATCTAAAATGGATAAAGCATCATCCAGATGATAACATGGCAAGGAGATGGACTACCTACTATTTGTCCTTAAGTGCATATATTCCTAGACAGGCTGGTCCCAGAACCAAATAAAGAGAATAATATCAGGCTACATTGAATTTGGGATTTACTCAGTCCCAGACACAAAACTCTACCTTTTTTAACACCAAAACTTTCCTGATAATATCCTATAGCCATGAGGTCTACCATATGAATGATGACCTAATTTCAAAAATGGAAAGTGACCCACAGAAAGGCAAACTGGCTGCAGCCCACTGGCAAGTCCCTTGGGCTTACAGAACAGAGCTAAAGAGAAGGAGATATCAGGCATGTCAAATGAGGAATGAACTGAGTGCAGCACTGGTACCCCCAAAGTGGGAAAGGAGTCGGAGAAAAGCCGCAAGTTCTCAGTAGATTCTTGGGAAGGGTTCATGGAAGACAGGATAAGAATATCAGAAGATGAAAGAGCAAGTTTGAGTTAAGATATGTGTCAGAAAGAGTGTTCTTTCAGACACTTCCAATTCAATTTGGTGTAGGTTTATATGACTAATGATGCTGTTGTAAATTCCTTCGACTCAAGGTTCCAAGCAACACGCTTAAGGCTAAATGTTGTAAACATACATTCTAATGTTACCAAACACAGGATCTCTGCGGGTGTTTGGTTCAGAAATGCAAGCTGGGATTCCATCCTTCGTGCTCCAGAGGGGCGAAGCAAGCCTGCACTTGTTTTAGATCAGTCTATCTTCTGAGCCACGTGAAATGGATTTAGAGAGAGATCAAACCAAGAGTTTAACAGGCAAAAGGACAAATAATCTGGTCTTAACCTACATAAATTTCAGTTTTCATTAGTTCATAAAGATTAAAAATTTTATGGATTTTAAATAAAAGGGACATCTGAGAGTGAAAACTCAGAAACGAGCCTGGGCCTAGTTAGGCAAAATTTCATGCAGAAAAGTTGGATTCAATGCAATTTTCTTCTTTTTATCTCAACTCTTTTTTTTCTACTAAGATTAGGAAACTCTAACTCTAAAAATGTGTATGCTGCTGGCAGTTTATTTGATTCTTAATTTTTCTATTTTCAGAAAGTAAAAAACTATACTAGATTTCTTAAACAGCTTGTAGCTCCTGCTGTAACAAAAAAATTTTTAATTTAAAGTAAATTTGATTAGTAAAATTATAATTTACTTTAGTTAAATTTGATAAGTAAAATTATAATTTACTTTAGTTAACTCATGCAAGTGGTCATGGGCCAGTGATTAGAGGCCGATTGCAGAACCAGGAAAACCCGTCTCTGACTCTGATTCATGCTGGCTGCATGACCTGGCACAAATTCCTGCTTTACAGGGCACAAGTCACAGTGTTTCAGCCAACTCCAAGTCTGTCACAAACAGAGAAGATGCCAATTTGCATTAGAAAAAGGACCTTCCTTACCTTGAAATTCTCTATGCCATGAAATCACAAGTCCAGTCCTGATCTCAGAGAGTCACCATATGCCTAACAAGGTAACTTTAAGAGCAAACCAATTTTATACACACTACGTACAAAGTTCCTATCCTAATAACATGACTTTAGATTTATGAAGACTTCTATATGAGCAAAATCAGTATTTATCATATTTTCATTCCTTCTCCGACACCAAAGTTTCCCAATTTTTCTCAAGCCATTTTTGGTTTAAAGCTTCTGAGATGTTTTATTTCTCTTCAAAAGCAAAAAGATCAAGATTCTGTGATAAAAGTTCCAATGATCCAGCACATCCATGACAAGGAACAGATACAAAAAGCAGCAAGCAGGCAGGTGAACCCCCCAGTGAGTAACTAACATCGCTCTACCTGAGAGCTGATAGAGAAGATATTCTCATCTTTCCTCTGGTAGCTTTCCCAGGCTGGTCACATTTGACAATATTCACACTCCTTCCTCTCAGTCCTTTCTATTAGAAACCCTCTGAACATTAGCATTAAACAAGAAGAACTTACTTTCCAGAAGAAATACCTTTACGTCCCCAGAGGTCTGAGCATGAATTAAGACAGAACGGGAAAACAGCCTCTAACAGCCAACTTTAAAATGTCCAATGTGATAAGGAAGATTGAGTTCTTGACTGGATAATGAGAAGTAAAAAGCATACTGAAGAGTAAGACATTCAAGAACCCTGAGATAAAGACACCCCCAACACCAAGCACTTTGTAAAATAGGGGACTTAGATAAACATTGCCAAGGTGAAAAAATACCTAAATTGTGCTCAGGCCACAGGAGCCAGAGAGGTTACACCCAGCATCATGTGGACTGTTCGAGCCCAAAATTTTGTTGTGATTTTTTTTTTCTGTGTCCTGACTTGCTGTCCAGATCACATTTAGTCAAAAAATGCAGATCTCTGCCATAACAAGTCCATGCCACTGACTGAAAGCTCCTTCTAAGCTGTTTTAAAGGGAGAAACCAACTGGCAAGATTTCCATTGCTTCTTATTGGTGGCTCCCAAAATTACAGGATTCCTCAAATGAGGATTACCTCATGCAGAACTGCTTTGTAAGGTATGAAGTACCATATAACTATAAAACATTATTATAAAATTATAAAACATTCCAATATACCAGAAATGTTTTCCTAGTTCATTTGTCTAACATAGGGATAGAAATGGACCTGAAATTTCACCTGTGGAGGGAGCTTCTCTGAATGAAGACTCTATATATAGAGTGGCGCCTTCTTAAACCAATGCCCAGAACACCGTGTGCCCAGGGCGCTCAGTCAGGGTGTGTCTAAGCTGGCTTCCAGGCCAAGTCCCACCTAATATTCCGTGCTGACTCTACATGCTCACTTACAAAAGGTAACTCAGTACCACCTGCAGTTTGGATTTGTTCGATTGAGGCTTCCAGTTATTCTTTCTCTCTAAGAATACAGAATTCAGTCACTCCCTCATACAAAGCACAGCCAGAGCAGGCCCACAACGCATCGTGTTGTGTAAAAACACAGCTGTAGCTTGCCAGCGCTCCCTGTGATTTTGAGGAGAATCCACTGCTCACTTCCCTGTGCGTTTTTGATTTTCTACTTCAAGGCAGGAATCTCCCAAGGAAAGTTCTAAAGAAGTCTGCTCTGCAGCACAGGATGGAGCTCACCCGAGGCTGATTCCTGGAGCAGTCTTACCAGAGTGGCAGTCACAGGGTGGCTAAGAGGCGGCTGGGGTGGGGAAAAGCCCCTTTTCTTCCTCCTGATGCCCTCGTCGACGCCCATGGATTTAAGCATCAGCTCTTTGCAGAAGCCACCCAGCTCTGCATTCGGTCCTGCTTTATTTCCTATGTCCCAGACCAACTATCTATGACACATTTCAAGCAGACATCCTGTAAGCGCATACAAAGGAAAACTCATCCCCTCCCCGGCTGCACACGCCCCTCCAGAAGCCAGAGCATCATGTCTGTTCCTCACTGTTCCCCATGGCCTACATCCAGGCAGCAGTTAAGTCCCTCTCTCTCTCTCACCACTGCCTCAATGGAGATGCTCTGCAATCTGCTGACCAGGCTTTCTCCCCTCTCCAATGAATGCATGCTTCTCACCACACTGCCCACAGCACTACCCTGCTCAAGAAGCTCCAGGGGCAGCCTATTGGCCTGAGGCCCCAGTATCACTTCATTCCCAGTGCATTTAAAGCCTTTCACAACCTGGCTCCAATTTCTCTTCCTAGACCCATTATCCTTTGTTCTGCTTCACTCAGTCAATGGTCCCCCCAAAGTGGCCTTCATGCTACTCCTCACCCCAATATCCTGCCCCGTGCCTCCCTTCTCACTGCTGCCGCCTTCCAAACCCAATCTGGTCTTCGTGAGATCCAGCCTAATCCCTCCAGCTCTTGCAGGGCTCCTGAGCAGGAACCACCAAGCATCTACTTATGATGGGGAATGCATGCTTATTTTGCATCTCATTGTACATGCTATTCCTCCACGCAGAGAGTAAGTTTCTTGAGGACAGAGACTGTCCCTTCTGTTCTTGACATTCCTAGTGTCTACCCAGCACAATGCCTGACACATAGGAGAAGCAAAATAAATACCAATCCAGCTCTGATGTTTGTTACTTAGATGAGCTTAGGTAAATGACTTAACCATCCTGAGCCTCAGTTTCTCCATCTGCTAAATGACAGTAATATACCAGCTGACCTTAAGGTCCTCTTCTAGCTTTAAATCTAAGATCCTATTGGTCTTTGATCTTCAAAGTTGTTTTTCACCCAAATGCAGAGAGAGGATTCAGCAATAAAAATATCCATGTGATTCAATTCTGGTTCAAATGCCTGCTCAAGAGTCAACATTAAAGCAAAAGATTCCACCAATCAAAGCTGTTCATACAAAGCTGTTCATGTGCTTTCAGCACAAATCCTATTTTAATCTCATTTTCACTTGCTCAGAACTTCCTGCAAAATCATGATTTAGGAAAACATTAAGGAAAACTAGCCTATGCCAAAAAGGTGAATCATTGAAGGAAAGTTTGTGCTAACAGACTCAACTAGGTTTTAAATAGGGAAAGATAAAAATACTGATTTTCTGAGTCCTTCAGTAAAGTATTTGGAAATACGATTTTTCAAGTTAAAAAAAAAGGCAGGAAAAAGTCAAAGTTGCATTTAAAATACGAGACAAGACTTAACACACAAAACTTAATCACCAAACCATTTATAATTAGTCATTACTACTTTCCCCCTACAATCTCTGGGAAGTTACACAAAGATCTCCCTTGTTTCACAAATAGAAAAATAAAAGAAACTGATACAAAGAGTACAAGAAATATACCCAAATTCAGGCAAGTCAGAGATGAAAACTCAGTATTCCTTTGTGTTGCCTGGATTTGGGGGTTTTGCTTTTCTTTGTATTTCCAAAACTAGCATATAGAAGGCATTTCTGACTTGCCTTTTTTTTCTTTTGACTGATTTTTTTTCCCTCTTATTCCATTTTTCTTCCCTCCCCCCCCCCCCCCTTCTTTTTTAAGGAAAATTCTTTGTTACAAGGGAGAACTCAAAGAGAAGAAAATACATATGGGAGTCATACAAACACAAAATATATCAACACTTTTTAAAATTCAGCATTATTGATTTCTAGGAAAGCACTTACTAACAATCTACATTCAATTTGAACTAAAGTACTAAAAACTCAAGATAAAATTTTTTAAAGATTTTTTTTTTTTGCCATGTTCTCAGATTTTTTTTGGATGGATGAAGGAACGTATGCTGCCCCCTTCTGGCTGAATGTGTATTAGCAGACATTAGTTAAAGCCTGGGAACCAGCCTTGTTTGATTGTGAATAAAATTAGTTTCCTTTGTATCTATTTTTTGTATTTATTTTATTGCATTTTAGAACACAGAAAAGGTAAGAACCCTTGTTCTAGATGCTTACCCTGTTTTTAAAAAAAAATTGTAGAGAAAACTAGTGACAGAAAAGTATATTGAGAAAAACAGAAGATACACAATCCTGAAGAGGCAGGAAGCCCGTGTTCTCTAAAAGCAACAGGAATTCGCAGGCTCCATCTCCTCTATGAATAGTTTTCAGTCCCTGGTAGAGTTACCGAGAGATCTCTCTTAGCTATCACAGGTGCCCAGAGGTGAGCAAATGAGGCCCTGTGAACATGGCTTCGGAGGCCAGTGCCCATGAAAGCATTTGACATAATGTAATGCTGTATTAAGGTAACTCATCTCACCAGACTTTACTCACAGTGTGATTGCTGATGTTCCGTTGGTCCCTACTGGTTAACTCGATACACCAAACTGACAAAATTCAAACTTGCTTACTGATAATCATTAAAAAATACATCTCTTCATTAAGACCACTCTGACTTCTCAACATGCAGCGCCACAGCTATTAGGACTAATGAAATTTGCTTGGGCTGCAAACAACTTGGGAAATCAGCTCTTACCTACACCTAACAGGCTTTCAGGTAATTCAGCAAGTACAACGCCTAAAGTACATCTGAGTTATGGTAAATAATTCCTATCCATTAACTCAAATCCAGGAATAAGACCAACTTCTTTTTTGTGAACAAGAGGCCAGAGCCTCTGCCCTGGTTCAGAGCCTTCTCAGATGCTGCTATTGCAGAAGAGGGGAAAGACCTAGCTCGAAGCCAGAAAGGCTCAGCAATGAACGAGCATGGCTTCCACTGCCTGGCAGGCCACGTCCCGGGCCTACCTGCCTAGCCCGCTGCCCCTGAGGATGCTCTTGTAGGTGCAGACACAGACAAGCGTGCTCACACTGCACGGGCTGCAGTCAGGAGGATGGACTACTAACTCTCATTTGAAGGCCTCAGGCTTTCAAATACAGTGATGGTCTTCTTACCTGACCTCTTCACCAGCAAAATCAAACACCTTGGTGATTTTAATTTTTTCTCTTTCGTTAGGTTTTTCTGACTCTTTCGCTGTTGCAAGGGATTTGTCTGAATTCTTCTCTTGGTTTTCTCCTTCTGTCTACAAAACACAGCCAAAAAAAAATCCAATCAGTTCCATTAGGTGATGAGAAACCCCACAGCTGGGTCCCAGCAGGCGAGACACAGCTGCTTCCCCTCTCACATAAATAAAACCTCACAAAGGAATTTTGTTCTTACAAAGAAGCTGCCTCTTCAACAAGGCCGACAGAGAAAGTGCTGTGATCTGCCCATTGGGTGTCACTAGGAAGGGATGCTTTACTTCCCACTTGTGGTAGAACTAGAGAACACATCAACTTGGCCATCAATTTTACACCCCAGTTTGGGGTCACCAGCACAACAACATCCTGAACAATTCTGGGGGAACATTTGCTTCCATTTTTCTGCTCTCACCTTTGTTTGGCTTCTTGGAGGCCGAGGCTGGGATCTGGGTCCCACGTCACTGAGGAAGCTTGCCCAAAGGGCATCATCTTGTCTCTTCTTCTCCTCCTCTGATGGAATGCTTTTTTCTGGTTCTACCGTTTTCTCTTCCTCTTCATCACTCTTTCCTTCTGTTTCTGCTTCCACCTTGTCTTCCAACTCTTCCTTGTCTTCCATTAGTAGTCCACCTTTTTTTCTCTTCCTGAGTACCAACAGAGAGTCAGAAAGGAAAAGGAGAGACAATATGAGGAAATGGAGCAAAACTTGTCTCACTCTCTTACCAATTCTTACAGCTATCTTAAAGAATTCTAAGCTATGCAAGTGTGGGAGAAACTGATATCACAAAGTTGTTTTGAAGATTCTGAGTTCATACTAAAAGGATTAGAGGAGATGATACCTTATTTTTTAGCATTAACTCATTAGTCAACAAGCATTTCTTACACATAATACTAATGATAACTAGCATTTTAAAGCACTTTATGTGACCTCATTTTATGTTCAAAACAACTTTGACAAATGGGTGCAATCCCCACGAAGTGAGGTAGCTTGCTCAGCTGGCAGGGTCCTGAGTAAGGGTCTATCTAAGGTCCAATCCAGCTCTCTACCCACTGTACTCCTTAGGAACATCTGGTGCATTCCTATAGTCCAGACACTATGCTGAGTACTGGAGACAAAATACAAAAGTAGCCTCTGCCTTCAAGGAGCTTACAATCTAGTTGAGAAGAGAACAGAGACCTGAACTGGTAATAAAAGATAAATAGCAGGTAGGAGACCATCCTGGGGAGAAAGATATAAACATAAGGAGGAACCAGCTAAGGCCTCCTTTCTGCAGGGCCAGGACTTAAGCTGAGTCTGAAGTTAAGGATTCTCCAGGTAAGGAAGGAAAGTGTCCCAGGCAGAGGGAGAAGAAATGGAGTGGCCAGCTCAGCAGGATGGCAAAGGACATGGAGGGAATAATATGTTAAAAGGCCAGAAAGACAGAAAAGAACCAGGCAGGAAGCACTGACATTTGATCCAAGGGGTACTGGGAAGCTATTGGGGTGACAGTGTTGAATCTATACTTCAGAAAAATCACCTCATCGTCTCTCATGGGGTCAATTCTCAGGCCCATGCAGGTGATTCCCAGGCCTATTCTCCATCCCTGTTCTCTGCTGAGCTGCGGTTCTGTCCCAGCAACTATCTCCTCAACATTCTGGGCCCACTACTTCAAATGTACAGGTCCAAAACAGAACATGTCGATTCTCCTCCCAGACCACCCCTTCTCCTAAGCATATGCTGGAAGCTGCCAGCCTCCTTAGCATCATCCACAGTCATGGCTTTGGCATTCCTCCCATTTCTCTCTCACTTTTGTCTTTTGTCTCTTCTTTTCCTACAACATCTCTTGCTTACCTCTCCTCTCTACTTATACAGTTACCAACCTACCTCAGACCCTCAACACCTTTACCTGGACTACTAAAATAGCCTTTAATTTTTTTTCCTTAACTTTTTAAAATGTAATCTTTATTGCTATCTTTTGTTTTACATCAACAAATTACCTCTGTGCAACTTCCCCTTCCTCCCCACAAATAATCATTTCACATAACAGAATATTTTTAAAAGGAAAATAGGAAGAGAAAGAGAAGAAGGGGACAGGCAGGTAGGTTAACTCAAAGCTTTTTAAACTATGGTTCTTGAACCCATATAAGGTCATATAACTGAATGTGGGAGGGTTGTGAAATTATAATTTATCACCAGTAAATGTTTGATTTGTATACCTATTTTATATACTTTATAACCAGGATTATGTAAAAACTTCTTGGACAAAAATTCCTCCTGAAATTTTCCATCCTGAAAATTTATCTTTTCAAATAAAAGGGAATAAATGAGTAGAAAATCTTGATGTAGACTGAAAAGGAAGTGAAAAAGTATTGAAATTTTATGAACTAAAAGAGGTTAATTTTAATGTAAACAATAAGTAGGTGAGTATAGTTGCTTGTGTGTTTGATTATACAACAAATATAATAATATATGATAAAAATAAAATTTATTTTTTCATTTTAATATGTTTTGAGATTATTTATTCAGCTATGAGAATGAGTGATAAAAATTTAATCCTAAAATATTGTCTTCTTATAACAGGCATTCTGGGAAGAGAGGAGGGAGAAAAACCAATCTCTCCCCTTCCAGATGAAACTTTCCCTTATAATCTGCTACAGTGCTTGAATAATAGCATGAAACACCTTATACTACAATCTGTCTCAGAAATCCCCATAATGACTGATCTTTTCAGAATGAAGTCACTATTCATATAAATCACCCCTATTAACTTAGATTCAAGGTTCTCCCTTCTTCCCCTGGTCTTAATTGTTTTCATTCAATGTCATCTCAGAAGTAATTTGTCAGGTTCTAATATTTTTTAAAAAGATACATGGTCAAGTGGCTGAACAAGTTATGGTACACGAAGGTAATAGAATATTATCGTTCTATAAAAAATGATGAGCAAACTAATTTTAGAAAGGCTTGGAAAGATTGACATGAATGATGCTGAGCGAAACAAGCAGAACCAGGAATAGATTGTACACTGCAACAGCAAGAATGTGCGATGATCAACTATGAAAGACTTGGTTCTCAATGGTTCTGTGATCCAAAGCAATCCCAATAGACTTTGGATAGAAAATTCCATCTGCATTTAGAAAGAACTATGGAGATGGAATGTAAATCAACATATGCTATCTTCACTTCTTTCTTTTTTCTATTTTTTATCTGTCTCATGGTTTTTCCCTTTTGCTCTGATTTTTCGCTCCCAATATGATTCATAAAGCAATGTGTGTTCAAAACAAATAAATAAATAGATTTAAAAGAAAAGAAAAAGATACATAGTAGACAGAAGGATGTGAACTTTTAAACTCATCCACTAGCAATATGGGAGGGAACAGAAAGAGTGTTTGGAGACCATACAAGACATTCAGACTTGAGTCTGACCTTGTCCAACCTCAAGACATCTCATCCTCTCTCTGGCCTCCTGGTTTATGGTTGGCCAGGCCCAATTTACAGGGCTAAAATGCTCAAATAAAATTTCCTGCATATAAAACTCTTGAAAGTCAGCTGTGAAGACCAACAGTAGGCCCAAGTGCAGAAAGGACTGGAGTCCAAATGAAAGCAGAATACTGGGCAGTGGAAATGGCCGAACAGGATGAACTCAGAAAAGCATGAGATGTGTATGAACTGATATAAAGCTCCAAAACAAGCAGAACCAAAAGAACATCATTCATGGTGACCGCAACAATGCAAATAAAAAGCAGGTACTAAACCAAGACAAAGTCTGAGTAAAAAAAAAAACCCAAAGAGGATCCCAGACAACTGCTAATGCCTCCTCTCCCACAAGAGGAAACAGGGGCTAAGAAAAACCATGGCACAGTGTACATCACACAATTCAAATACCATATCATGTCACAAGGGATGGTTCCATCTACAAGCGAGGGGAAGGTATTGAATTTTCCCTTTCAAAAATGTCTGTGATACGAAGACAAACTATATCAAAGTATACTTTTTTAAAAAAATCCTGCTTTAAAAAACTAGTGGGCAAGTCTCTTAATCTTTCACCACCTCAGTTTTCTCATCTATAAAACAGGAAACTAACAGCATCTACCTCACAGGATTTTTGTGAAAATCAAATGAGATTGTATGTGAAGAGTTTTGCAAATCTCAGCACACTTTAATAAATAAACATCAGGTATTTAGAGAATACTTTCAACTTCTGGAGTATGTGAAATTTATATTAATTATTGATCCTTTAGGAGATCTTTCTTGATTTTCCCAGTTGTTGGTACCTCTAATCCCAAATCACTATGTATTTATTTTGTAAAGATCCTGAATTTATTTACTCATGAATATATTATTCCCATCCCCATCTCCAGTAAGGGCTGCCTCACTTCTGTATTTGTATCCCTAGCACTAAGCACAGTGCCTAACACATAAAAAGGAATTTAATAAATGCTTTCCCCCAAAATCCTCAGAGTAAATCAACAGCCCACTGACATACAAAAGTCGGGGATTAAAGTTATACACTATATTCATTGTAAAGAAAAGATTAGACTAAGGGTCTCATATAAGTAAGATGATTTAGCTCATCTTTATTCCAGATCAAGAATCCCTAAATACTTGAAATCTTATTTTCCTTTCTATTAATTAGATTTGTTCTTTTGCTCCACACAATTAAAGAGAAAGCAAAAGGATAACTGTTTTTGAGTCAAGCACAAACCCCTAACAAAAGAGCAACTGAAAGCCTGGGAGGGGATTGGTTTCATCTAGTAATGTCAGAACCAAAAGCACAAGTGAATAAGGGAGGGACCAAATTCCAGGAGCTATGCCAGAGTCAGGCCACATGGAAGAGGATTACCTGGGGGCGATGCCCAGAGATTTCGTTTTGGTGTCTTTGGAATTCCTTTTTTTGCCTTTGTTTTCCTGTGGCTCCTCTTCATTTTCCACTTCATCTTCCTTCACTAATTCATTCACATCATCTTCACTATATTCTCCACCTGAAACCACACAATATAACTAAAACAGTCAGTAACCAATTTGGTACAAGGATGATGGTTTCACCCATTCTCCAGCCAAAAAAAAAAAAAAAAAGATCAGTGATGATTGAATATGACAGGAAGGAAGCAGGACAGTCTAAATCTTTCATATAACTATTCTAGCAAAAATTGAGGAAGAAGAGCATCAAACCAAATAATTGTTGGGAAATCCAAGGGGAAACTACAGGAGAGACCTTTTTCTCATCCCAGGATGGCAAAAGAGAAACCCAGAGACCTGCAGATATTAGAGAAGGGGACAGGCAAAAAAATCCAAGGTTTCGAGTATATGTGACTGGGGCTGAGACCCAGCACACAGACCAAGAGGAAGCAGCAGCTGGGAAGCCTGGATGCCTGATTGTGAACATGTGAACATGAAGAACTGTGAAAGGCATGGAGCCTTTTCAGTATGAGAAAAGGCTGTAATCTGTAATTGTCTAGCAGAGTCAAGGCAAATCTATAGTATTCTGTTCCAACTCAGTGGAGCCTTAAAGTACACTCACAAAAGATGGGCAGAAGCTGTTTACTTCAGTTCCAATCAGGTATTAGCTTGTTGCTAAGTCACTCAGACCCCAAACTGGAGTCAGGAGTATGAAAAACTAAGAGTGGGAGAACAGCAAGCCCTAGATCAAACCACAGAGGGAATTAAATATTTGCAGCTATCTTAAGGTCCTCAAACATGGCATTCAATATTCCTAAACATCTGAAGGACCTTAGATAGTATAGAGCCAAGACTAAACAAGGTTCCACCGTTCCCACTATAAGGTCTGACCTAGAGTGAAAGTCTCAATTCAGAAAGACTGAAAAAAATAAACAAAAGATGCTAACAAAAAAGAAAAAATCTAGGAATAGCCAAGATATAAAGCTAGAAGAAAATAGCTATTAGTTTGACTACTTTATTGGTTTTTCAAAAAACAAATCAAACTTTTTTTTGGTTGTTGCTTCAATGAGAGTGTTTTTGCTTTTAACTGTTAATTTCTTCTTTGATTTTTGAGCTTTCTATTTCAATATTTGTTTTGTTTTTCATTTTTTTAGCTGGAGTTGTTTTTCTAGCTTTTTATTTTGGTAGTATACCCAATCATTGTTCTTTCTCTCCTTCATGGTTGATCATGTTGAGATATGTGAATTTTCTCTTAAGTTCTGCTTTGGGTGCATCCCCAAAATTCTGGTCTGTTATCCCACTTTTCTCATTTTTCTGAACAAAATTAATTCAATTAAAGTTAGAAAGGAACTGGTCAATTGGGAAGTCTTAATAAGTTTCTGGAATAAATGCTTCATATCCAAGATATATAAGGAACTGATGGGACATTTACATTCTTACACATACACATATATTACACATATATAGACACACACAAACACATCTATGGAAATACACACATACACATATATATGTAATTGTGTATGTATATAAACCTACCTTTCCTAATACATAAATAATCAAAAGACATAAGAAGGCAGTTTTTGAAAAGAAGAAATCCAAATCATCAACAGATATATGAAAAAATGCTTATAATTAGAGAAATGTAAATTCAAATAATTATGAGATTTTATTCATCAGATTGGCAAATAAGAACCAAAAAAAGGGATATCCAAACAAGACGACTATAAAAACTATATATAAACCATATCTTATTAATAACCTAAAAAGACAATCAACATAATATCAATCTATAACATAACTTTCCCATCTACATGATCTTTTTGAGAATAACATGGGGGATATCCTTGGTGAGGGTATCAGTAGGAAACATACAGGTTTTCATAACTGATCTCATCTTTACCATCACACAATTGGCTGAAGATGTAAAGGAAACAAGGTATCAGTGTACTGTATTTGTTGATTAGAAAACTCAGTTTTAATTCTAATAAGGGGCCTCTCACATATACATGGAACTTACACAAGATTCCTTTGTGGAACAGTGAAAAGAGTCCTCACTCTTCCCATCCCAAGGCCCAATTTTAGTCCTAACTTTGGATCTCACTTTATAAAATGACGGGGCTGGCTAAAATGATATCTGAAGTTGCTAAATCTTATTTATCCTAATTATCATCCTTTCCATAAATGATCCTCCTGTTCCCCTTAGAGGCAACAGAGCATAATGGAAAGAATCCTGGGATACAGAGATAAAAAGACTTGGTTCAAATAACCACAGACATGGTCAAATGACCATTTCCTTCCCTCAGCCTCCTTAGCTCAACTCAAGGCATTCCCTCCATTTCCCACTCACCCCCCTCAGCTTAGTAACCTCAACATGCCCAATTCTAGTTTATATTTACTCTGTATATATTTTGTATTTGCTTATCTTCATCCATGTTCTCTTCTACAACAGAATATAAATCATAATAAAAGCCTGCTAAAATGAAGTTGCTGAAATGCTAATTCTGCTTATTACTTAATACTTTACAAGTATTACCTCATTTTAGACAAGTCACTAGCTTTAGTGGGCCTCGAGTTTCCTTATGCTACTTACCCAGGTTTAGTAATGTTCAGCACAAGCCTATCTTGATTTATTAACTTTACAATAAGGGAGGTGAATTCGAGCTCACTTTCCAATTCTAAATTCTAAGCTCCCTCTGTTACATACTAGAAGGCCCAGGCACTATATGCAAAAATGTTATTACACATTTTCCTTTGAAATAAATTTAGTTATCCTTTGATTTTCTTTGTCTTATGGACTAAAAAAAAAATACTGCATCAACTGCCGCAGCTGAGTCCTTGGGGCTCTAGCATCGGAACGTCGAAGCAAGAATTCCTCCAGTGAAAGAATGAATGGATGGGTGAATGAATGGGTGGGTGAGCGACGCGGGCAACTCTCCCGGCTCGGAGAGTCCGGGACTCCGAGACTCGGCCCTCTCTACATTTGTCTGGCTCGCGCGGCGTGGGAACGCAGGGATGGGACGCTGCAAGGGTCCTCCCTCCGCCCCAGGGCCGCCCCTCGGGAAGCGCAGGGGAGGAGCGCCCGACTCCGGGCACGCGTCTCTCTGGAGACGGGCTAGAGCTAGAGAAAAGAAACAAACTCCCAAGGGAGAGGCGGGGGAGGGGAGTCAGGAGGGGAGAACGCGTGGGACGCAGAGGTGGGATGGCGCGCGTGCGCGAGGGGAGCCGGGCACGCTCTCCGGGCGGGGCAGCAGCAGAGGGGAGAGAGAGGCGGTGAGAGAGGCGGCCGAAGCCCGAGGGGGCGGAGCGGGCCAGACCGGGCCGCCGTTCTCTCTCTCTCCTCGGGTCGCGCGCAAGCCGGCGACGATCCCTCACCGGAGGGCACGTAGTCTTCGTCTTCCTCGGATGATGAGAAATCCTCTGAGTCGTAACCGTCCATGGTGTCGCAACCTGGAGCCCGCCCGCAGGACCGAAAGCGCCGCCACCGAGAGGCCGAATCCCGAGGGAGGAACCATAGAGAGGGTGGTGGTGGGGGGAAACGTGTCTAGAGTGGCTCGTTAAGTTCTGCGCGTGCGTAGCATGAACCTGCGCCGACCGATTGCGTCACTTCCGAGCCGGAAGTCGGGTGGTCTGGGCCGGGTTGGAGGGGTTTAATAGTAAAGTTGGTCGGCTTGTGCTGCATGTCGTACCCTTGAGTGGGGAAGGAGAGAGAAATTGTGAGGAGAGCACGAGTTTCGACTTCGGCGGGGAAGGAGAGGGAGCAAAGTGCGCCATCTTCTTGGGCTTGACCCGGGATGGTGCCTTAATCAGGACATTTTATGGAGCCTGCCCGAATTAACACGTTGTAAAAAGCTGAGGGTGAAATTGGGCAAATAGGAAAGAGGGAGTGGACTCGAGATCTCATTGGTGAAGGAATTTGCGGGTGTAGCCGCGCCCCTAGATCGCTCCTCCAACACTTTGTACTTGATTGTGCCGATTTAACTGCGCTTTATAGGCTGAAGGCTCTGAGAAGTTAATTGCCCGATCTTGGCAATGAAGCAGTTTGCACTTATTTACCGCCTGCTATGTACCGAACACCGTGGGGAACAAAGAAAGTGCCCTCCTCCGGGAGCGCCCAGCCTCCGAGGAGACCTGGTGCCAGTCCGGCTACGGAGGGGATGACCTGGTGCTAAAGAGGCTCGCTGCCCATTCCCCACACCGATCTGGAATAGAAGTCATATTTAATTTATTTATGTATATAGGCCGGTTCCGTAATTTAAGACTGACCGGGCTTACCTAAGACCTCAAAGCAAGTTTCTTTTGGAGGCGGGGACACGGCCCCGAAACTGGTTTTATCCACTCCCATCACCCCACGTGCCCGGCCCGTGCCTTTTCTTTTGCTCTTGGGCCGCATCTCGACTTGCCCATTGAGCCCTCCTTCCCCCTGATCCGAGGTCCCGGGCCTACCGCCGCCTGTTGCCCGGGAGATTCCCCTCCTCCGCCCACGCCCTCGACTTCTTTCCAGAGTTCCCCGAGAGCATACCCAATCCCCGGCTGGCTGCCTTCCCTCGAAGATTACTTACTATTTACATTACATTACATACTTTGTATATGTTATACCTTTATTATATCTTGTCTTCTCCTCCCGGATGTGGTCCTCTAGGATACTTTGTTTTGCCCTTTGTGTCTTTCACGAGCTTAATAAATGTTTGTTGAATGACTGCACTT
Organism: Antechinus flavipes; assembly: GCF_016432865.1. Classification (NCBI taxonomy): domain Eukaryota; kingdom Metazoa; phylum Chordata; class Mammalia; order Dasyuromorphia; family Dasyuridae; genus Antechinus; species Antechinus flavipes. The sequence continues at coordinate 44,162,098 of NC_067399.1, forward strand.
ACAAGTCAAATTTTAAAGAGGGAAAGTATCCTTTGGCGTTAAAATGTTTTAATAAATAGCACAATGTATCTAACTTGCTTTTTATATTGATAACATCTCTTGGTGCTGTGTTCCTCCCTGTAGACTTTCCCTAGTAAGACTTTTCTGAGCTGCGGAGAGCAACCCTCCCCCTCTAGACTAGCAACTAGACTCAAATAGCACATTTCTATGTATTCCTCCTAGTTCCCGACGAGATTGTAAACTTGATAATAGGAATTGTCTACACCTCACGTACTCTGTATCCCCTGATGTCTGCATTAGCTGGCAATGGTTTTTATCAACTTTTAATGTTAGGGTAATACTTAAAAAATAATTTTCCATCATCTTTCCTCAAATTTTGTTCCAAGAAGTTAAAATAAATATAAAAGAAATAAGGGTACATTTCCTAATGCCAGGAAAGGCGAGTTTCTACCAAAACAAAAGGAGAGAGGATTTCGAGTCACTGCAATTCAAATCCTGTTACCTCAGGCAAGTCAATTTACCTCAGGGTCTCTGTTTTTTCATTAATAAAATGAAGGGGTTGGACTTTACAGCTTCTAAGTTTTGTCCCAGATCTAAAGTCTGTGAGACACAATATAAGATAAGTCAAATGCTAGGGTTAAACTGGGAAAGGGTTTGAATCCTGTCTTGTTCCTTTTATTTTTATAGCCTCACCTATAAAATGAGATGGGTTTCAGTGACCTCTTAGGTCACTTCTAACTCTTTGATCCTTTCAGCTCTCAATCTGTGTGATCCATGGAAAAATCTTACGTGTTTACTATATGCTAGGCACTGTTATAAGTACTAAAATACAAGATATTCTAATGGGAGGACAATATATGTAGGGCAGCAGTGGTCAAAAGGGTTGTTCTGGTCTGGAAGATCACAGGACTGGTAAATAAGAGGATCAATAGTAAAGAGTTTATGTGATTTCTGTACCCAGATCTAAAAAATGGAAAGGATTGAGGATTACAGTTACCCTGCGGCAGAGCAGAAGAACAATTATTGAGTAGTTTCAGTCATCCAACTCTCCATGACCTCATTTGGGGTTTTCTTTGCAGAGATCCAGAAATGGTATGACATTTCCTTCTCTAGCTCTTCATACAGATGAGGCAATTTGCTCAGGGTCACATAGTAAGTGTCTGAGGCTGGGGCTCTACCCATTTTGCCATTTAGCTGTTCCAAAGCAAATAGTAGCAGTTAGGATTCTTACAAGGTGCTAAGTCAGTTACCTAATTTAGCATGGTACTTAACAGTTCTCTAGTTCACTAATGTACTTAGTATTATTAGAGTTCTACAAGATTCACACCTTTAAAACAGCATATATAAGCTAGGAGCCTCAATCAGGATTCAGTCCAGGAGATTCACAAGTCAGAAAGCACAAGGCCACTCTCAGAAGTGGAGACAAATTCATTCCATCTTCCACCTTTGTGCTGGCTGGAGGCTGAAGCTAGCAGAGGCAAAGGACTAGTGGCAAGAGCTCTCAGAACCAAGGAGAGAGATAGGCTTCTAAGAAAGCTAACCAGGCCCAAGGAAGGAGACAATACTTGAAAGAGAAAATAAAGGATTTGAACTTTAACTCCTGGCTGCATTTGGAGTTATTATACTGAACAGAAAGGAAGGCTGCCCTCCAGAAGCCCCCCAAGAAATCTGCTCCCAGAGAGTATCATACTTTAGAAAAGAACATAACAAGTAGCAATAAGAACTTTCTAATGGGAGTGGGGAGATAGGTTTTAAGATAATTGCTTAACAATAAACTGGGAAAACATTTTTTACAGTCAAAGGTTCTAATAAAGGTCTCATTTGCAAAATATATAATTGACTCAAATTTATAAGCAATCAAGCCATTCTCCAATTGATAAATGGTCAAAGGATATGAACAATTTTCAGATGAAGAAATTGAAGCTATTTGTAATCACATGAAAAGGTGCTCCAAATCACTATTCATCAGAGAAATGCTAATTAAGACAACTCTGAGATACTACAATATACCTCTCAGATTGGATAGGATAATAGGAAAAGATAATGTTGGAGGGGATGTGGGAAAACTGTGACACTGATACATTGTTGGTGGAATTGTGAATGGATCCAACCATTCTGGAGAACAATTTGGAACTATGCTCAAAAAATTATCAAACTGTATATACTCTTTGACCCAGCAGTGTTTCTTATATCCCAAAGAGATACTAAAGAAAGGAAAGGGGCCCATATGTGCAAAAATGTTTGTGGCAGCCCTTTTTGTAGTGGCTAGAAACTGGAAAGTGAGTGGATGCCCATCAATTGGAGAATGGTTGGGTAAATTGTGGTATATGAATATTATGGAATATTATTGTTCTGTAAGAAATGACCAGCAGAATGAATACAGAGAGGCTTGGAGAGACTTACATGAACTAATGCTAAGTGAAGTGAGCAGAACCAGGAGATTATACACTTCAACAAAACAATACTATATGAGGATCAATTCTGATGGAAGTGGATATTTTCAACAAAGAGATGAACCAAATCAGTTCCAGTTGTTCAGTAATGAAGAGAACCAGCTACACCCAGAGAAAGAACTATGGGAAATGATTGTGGACCACAACATAGCATTTCCACTCCCTCTGTTATAGTTTGCTTGCATTTTTGTTTTCCTTCTCAGGTTATTTTTATCTCATTTCTAAATCCGATTTTTCTTGTGCAGCAAGATAACTATATAAGTATGTATACATATATTGTATTTAACATATACTTTAACATATTTAATATGTATTGGACTACTTGCCATTTAGGAGTGGGGGTGGGGGAAGGAGGGAAAAAGTTGGAACAAAAGGTTTTGCAAGGGTCAATGCTGAAAAATTACCCATGCATATGTCTTGTAAATAAGCTATAAAAAAAAAAAAGATAATTGCTTAACTTTTCCATTCTGTAAAATGGAAATAATTCCTATTTCATATTTATTATGAGGCTCAAATGAAATAATGTAAGTAAAGCACTCTGCAAAGCTTAAAGTTCTAAATGAATAAATCACCTCTGCAGATTTTTACATATCTATTTTAATGGCCTGTGATGTAGGTTAATTACTTCCAAATTAATCCATTTTTAAACTCTGAAATACATATTTCTGTTCACATCTTGACTGATTAGAATCCTGCACTTGGAATGAGAGCACTAATGCAAGTAAAGAACTTTGCAAACTTTTCAAGCCCTAGACAAATGAGATTGACTATTACTGACCATTCAGGGGTGGAGGGAAAGAAAGTTCCAGTTTGTATTATATAATGCTTCATTCTGTCATCACTATATCCTTCCACATCTAGCAGTTTGTCTTACTACTAAGAATATTGTTTAAAAAAAAATTCAAAAAAGTTCAATACTTGGTTCAAGTTGAAGCAAACAAATCCTATGTGACAGTCATATGACAGCAGTGTTAACATTCCATCTCACATTTAGTATAGTCACATCTCTGAACAACAGCCAAAAAACAACTCAAGGAGAAAATACAAACACACAATAGTACAAGAGTAATAAAAAGTACTGTTAAGTGATAGAAAAACCCATATTAAAACATTTTCTGGGATGAAATCTGCATTGGTCAGGTCACTTCGCAGCAATCATAAAAACATTAAACAGTACAGTCACTCTCTACACCAAAGAAATAAAGTTCCAGTCAGAATAATGTAATTAATTTTTATTGGTAAATGTTGACACCAGATTAGAAATGTCAGTAGAAAAATAAAATTGTAGTTGCTTTCTCTCATACAAAGATTTGATCTTATTGTCTGTAGCAGTTGGTGAAATAATTTTAATACAAAAGGGTAAGCTGATTTAAATTACAACCAGCATACACAGTGTGCGCACAACAGTGAAGAGCCTTCTAATGTGGATAGTTAATGGCACCAGTGCTTTTACATGCAATGAAACTATTCCTTGGTGTTTTTTAAAATTAGGCTTTATAACATAACAAAACTTAATGTAAACCACAGTAATTAGAAAATAAAGTTGGATCAAAGTTTTTAAAAGCTTGAAAGATGAATCAATTTAAACACATATGAGGAAAATTTAGAAGGTAATTCTGTGCATGAACAAAATGTATCTCACTGGCTCCATGTTTCATAAAAGGTTAGGGTCTTGTTGCTTTTTAAAAAAATAGAAGGCTGTGCTGATGATCCTAGAATAAAGATATGTTTTGATCCCATGTTCTCCTTTATTCTGGAATTCATTTCTGTACATTAAAAAACATTTCCATGAAAGCTTATTTTCCACTCCACAGTGCCACAATAAAGACATGAAAGATCAGCTTTGGTTGTACATGAAAGGGAAGAAAAAACCCAAGGAAGAGGCACAATATTGGTTTTATCAGCTTTTTGATTTAGAAGGAATTAAACAGAGGAAATTATCATTTGTTCTTAGGAAATTCAGTTTTGAGGGGAAAAATAAAAACATAACATACAATATATGAAAGTGCTATTCAAACCAAGCATCAATTTCTTTCCTCCCTAAATAACTGCATTTCTAATAGTGGAATAAAAGGAGTTCCATTATTTATCTTGACATAAATAAATGCTCCCTGAAAACTTAATTCAAGCTACATACATTTCACATAAAATCTATGTACAGCATTCATAACCACTCAAAAGAGAGCATATCACATATTGGGACTGGCCACATGAACACTGAATATGCAGTAATTTGAGGAAACATATGCTATATGCTGATAAAAGAGCAGCTGAACCAAAAAGATGAAAGACAGAAACTAGGAGGCCTTTCCAGATGCCTTATTCTCTGTGCTTTGATACAAACATAACTAAACCCCAGAACCATAACAGTAATTATATTTGGTGATATGTATGTGTATATTTGTAACATTCACATATCCCTTTGAATATAAAAACTGTTATGAATATATCCTATGGAACAAAAGAATCAAAATAATCTCTTATTACCCTGTTAATTAAGTCCAATATTATGCTGCAACATAGATAAAATTTCTCAACTTGAAATTAACAATTATGAGTATGTTTGCAAATAGCACTCTCCTGAAATGGACTAATGCACTCAACCAAAAAGCTCCTTCAGAAAAAAAGTCTAAAGATTAAATATTTTTATGATCTAAAGGAAAGCCTCAAGTATACTGGGTCAACTCCCTACGGTAGGATTTATGAGAAATCATGGCCAAGAGTTCCATAATGGGCTGCAATCTGCATCACTGGACAGAACACCCACATCTTTGACATCAAAGATCCACTGAAGTATTGGTCTAATGTAGCTATTAACAGGTAGAAATAATTTTTATTTAAAGGGTATCAGCAATGAGCAGAGTAGTAAGAAATAAGATAGTCCAATCTTAGGACAAAATGATTTTGAGAGTAATGTAGGTGAAGTTTGTTCAACACAAAGTAGTATTAGTAGCCTTTTTGTCTTAAGGTCTAATAGCCCTTTCAACTTGTAAAGCCTAACTAGTGGTTGACTGACTACATGAAGAAAACCTGGGATTCAGTTTTGATTCAAAAATTTAAAGGCAAAACTTTGGCTCAGTTAAAATTTAAACATAAAACTCTACACTGTGACATAGATGTTAACTATATGAGACTAGGGAAAAAAAATCAAAATACATTCAGAAGCTTGAGAACCTCAACAGCCAAATATAAGAAAATGGCTTCTATTCACTTTTATTCATGCCCATCCCAAAGTCCACTGAAACTTTTCAAAGCTAAGGTCTAATACTACTTGAATGGCAGTTATTACATGGCAACATCTGTCTAAAGATGAGAAGAAAAGCACTCACACAACTTCCAAAACACAATTTTTAGAAGGTCCCTGCAAAATCTACATTATATGATACTTGGGATGATTCCCCCAATTAAATTTATATCTGCTATCTTTCAGTGAATCTAAACAAAAGCCTAAGTGGTCTCAAGACAAATTATTCTCTCTGTGCAACAGACATAATAACTATTAGATAGTTATGTGGGAAGTGTGGGAAAATTTATCTACTGAATAACACTGCGTAGCACAAGATTTCAATAATGGCTCTAAATTGTGTGTGAATTTAAAACTGTCAGATTAAAATACTATTTGTTTCCACTTTTCTCAAGGATATGGCATTTATGATTTGGGTAAGTATTCTGCTAGTGATAAATCAGTTTTCATTTTGTGTGTAATGCCTTCATGATTTTTCTGTATAGTTCTCTTATTAGTGTTATCTATTAGTATTAGAGGCATGTGTATGTCTTTTTAAACAGATGCATATTACCACATTGTGTTAATGTGATAATATTATTATTAGTAGTAATAATTCCCTAACTTTTCATTTTTTCATTTACGGATCAACATTTAGTTACCTCAAGTAATCTAAATTATTCCAGAATCAGATCAAAAGAACCTAAAATTGACTGCATTCTGTGCCATGACAAATTAGGTAGTAAAGATCAACCTGGATATAATTTCTATAAATCCTATAATTAAGCCTCTCATCTTTAAGGTCACAGTTTTCAGGCCTATAATGAATGAAGATAAATTTCTAATTTATATCAAATGAACAAACAATAAAAGAACAAAAACTTAGCTAAAATAATTCTGAGTTTTATTCCTGGCACAGTAAAAAATTTTGTTTGTTGAGAAGTTTCTGTGATCTAATTTAAAAAGGGCAAAATGTGAAATAAAGGAAAGAATTAAGAAGAATAAACTAAAGTTAATTTTAGGCACTTTCTGGAATAAAACAGCTCTTATACAACTAGATAATATGAAAATTTGTTGAAAATTTAAGACTAAACAATCAAAAGCAACAACCTTACTTCAAGCTGAACTTCTACAAGCTAATGTGATCTTGTAAGGGGCACCCCACTTAGAATAAGCTTCCTTGAGAGCAACCGTGAAGAATCCCCTTCTTTCTGCCTTAATAAAGTGCATTCTGACTGATCAAGATAAAAATTTTTTAGTTCAAGTTGCTTTCTACTGGGCATCTCATCAATAAAATCAAATAAAGCTAACAGAATGAGAAAGAAGGTACAAGTGACAGATATTCAGAAAAAAAAATAGCAACTAACAAGCATATTTTGAGAATACAAAAGTGCATTTTCACATTAAAAAAAACTTAGAAGTTCTTATTAGCTCTTTACAAAGTGTTAAAATCAGAGGTCAAAATAGTTAACTACTTATTATCATCATCCAATAGTTGTTACTTTTTTTCCTTTAAACAAGGGGAAACAATGCTATTCCCACTGTTACATTTATATTGATTCCTCCACTATAATATTTCACCACATTTGTTCTCAGCTATAATCTTCAAACAAAAACCTACTTGGCACTTAACTGTCACAAAAATGTAACAAAATAAAAGTTGCAAAAGCTAACTTCAATAAAGCCTAATTCCCCTCAGACATCAGTGTATTTTGCTCTATAATTTTTGTATAGAGCTAAAACACTCAACTCTCATAGCTCTCACAGAATACTGGCACAAAAAAATTATCCAAATGTACTGCTGTGCAGGTTTGTATACAATTCCAAAAGAGCTCAAATGCTTGACATTTCTTCAAAGAGAAAAGCTGATGAACTCTATGATTTTTTTTTTTAAATAAGAAATCTGGACATCATCAAAAAGGTCTTTGGCTCATGGAGCTCTGTCTTCAAACAAAAGAAGGGACCAAGACAGCAGGTCTTCACAAACTCTTGTTCAAGCTGTTTCTATTTGAAAAACTTTAAATAAATTAGCACTTTTAACAATGCCCTTCCTTAATAAATATTCTGAAATTCTCTCTTCATGGTCTGTCCTATCACAGTCTGTAAGTAGATGCTATAGTGTTGCTAAAATCCGTAAAAAAGAAACCACCACTACACAAAATGTCTGACCAACACCTAAGGTGAGGGCTTCGAAAGGGATCATTTCTTTGCCTGCAGCTCGATAAACTCCAGCAATGGCTGCACCTGTTTTAAAAAGAGGGGGAGGGGAGAACAAAAGTTAATAAGAAAGAGAATATAGGATTTAAGATTCTATTATAATTACAATTCAGATTTTACTTAGTTTTGCAGATGATAGAGTAAATTTTGTAAAAATAGCCTTTTATCCCCATTCCTTCCCCTATCAGATCAGTCAACAAGGTATTAACTACTATGTTTTACATTTTACATGTACATGATTTACAAATCACTAATGTGAGTTAACGTGTGTATGAGATTTGGGAAGTAACTTCTTGAAACTAGATTTTGCTGTGATTTAGTAATCTTTCTGGAAGCAACCTATACTATCCCTGTCCCTGTCCCTGGTCTCAAGTCAGAGGCACAGGAATGACCTCTGCTTGGCTTAGCTAGTATTTCTATGCCTCCTGCTGAGAAACCTAGAATGTTTTATTGAAGACAGGAATTCTTCACTGTTTCAGAGAGAATTTCTCCATCACATATTTATATTTCCATTAATCCTTCCAACACCTTGAAGAATGCAAGAAAATAAATCTCCATTCATATGGAACTGCTGCAGACAAACAAATTTCAGCCTTCCTTGATTCATGCAGATTTTCTTTTCATTAAAAGCATATCTCTCCTGTTGAAGGGAGATGGATCCTAAATTCTTCCCAATGTTTCCATTAAATACCAAAATAGGATTTGGGGCTCACAGAGCGAAGATTTCTCTGGCCCCACTTTGTTCATTCATAAAATAGTTATGATTATCTACTATGTGCAAAGAACTCTACAAATATAAATCATTGTTTCTGTTCACAAAAAACTTAGAATCTAGCTGAAATAATGTACAAACTCATAAAACCATTCAGACAATTATACAATTAAGTGCTAAGATGAATGGAACAATGAGTATTTTAAATAGCAGAAAATAAAAGTTCAACATGGGCAAAGTGATGAAAGGAGGTTTACAAGCACTTTGAAGGTTCTATATAGGAGAATTATATATCAAAAAAGGTGTTAGGCCAGATGATCTTTAGAGTTCCTTCCAATTCAAAGACCTTAACTCTCCTTATGAGATCACAAAAATAAGATAGAAACATATTCAAGCCCTTTGAATCCATAGTTAGGGACCTTTTTCCTCTGGACAATGGAGAATCAACATTCATGATATAGAAGGAGGAGATCAGCTGGTCTAAGTCCCTTTGACATAACACTGGTCTTCAGGAATCTGCATATGCATAACTACCATCAAAAACTCATCCATTGTTTGGAGATTCATAAAAGAAAAGGAAACTCCACTGTACACGATAAGGTTGTTTCTGGTGAAAGGAGGAAAAAATTTGGCCAAGGCCTTACTTTGTTTGGCAAGTTAAATTTGTGCCATAACTCCCTGTAACTATATTAATTCTATGTTAGGAATTTTGGATCATAGATTTAGAACTGAAGGATCCCTTAGAACTCATCTAGTCCGAGCCCTTATTAAAAGGTGAGACAGCTGCAGCCCATAGAGAGCCAAAGCCTCAGTGTCAGAAACAGGATTCCAGCCACATCTTCCAGCTCCCAAAGTAGCCCTTCATCACTCTGGCTGTCATATTGATTTACAAATCCTGGGTACTTACCATTTCAATAGGCTCTCACATATATTATCTCATCTGATCCTCACAGAAATACTGTGAGAGAGGTAAATTAATACATCTATTTTAAAGATAATACCAATGCTCAACATGATAAATAGTCTGCCCAGGGTCACAGAGCTAGAAAAAAATAGGGCTGAGACTTGGACCAGTGTCTTCTGTCACTGGTCCATTTCAAGGCTACCTTTTAAAAGGAATATCTACAAATAGCAACTTAAATTTAAAAGAATTTTTATTTCTTTTTTTTCTTCTTAAAAACAAAAACAACCCCTTCCCCAAACACCAACAGAAACAGAAATCTCTTAATTGTGTGAAGAGTTCTTCATTTTGTAATTAGCCTTCCATTCCTAGCAACAAGACAACATATAGAATTAATTAATTATTGTGCAATGCACAGAATAGGCAGTTGGTGACTTGGTGGATAGAGCACTGGGACTGGGGTCAGAAAGATGTTTAAATCCATTTCCAGACATTTACTAGTTGTGTGACTCTGAACAAGTAACCTGCCTCAACAGTTCCCTTAATTGTAAATGGAAATAAAAGCGCTTATTTCCCAGGATTACTGTCAGAATCAAAAGAGATAATAATTGTAAAGAAGCATTTAACCCTGGAGTTGGCACATAGTAGGCATCATATAAATGCATATTCCTTTCCCCAATACCAGTAAATAAATCATACAGAAACAGCAGCTAACTGTAGTAGAAAGAAGTGATGACTTCTATTAAAATATATATTGTTTTAGGGAAGCTGGGTGGCACAGTGGATTGAGCACCAGCCCTGAAGACCTGAGTTCAAATCTGGTCTCATACACTTAACAGTTCCTATGGGACTCTGGGAAATCACTTAACCCCAATTGCCTCAGCAAAAATAAAGAAAGAAAGAAATATGTGGTGTTGTTTTTTTCCTTTCTAAAAGATCTTAATTCATGAGATGGGGGAAACTTTCAGAAATAGTCCCCACCAGTGAAAAGACAAAATATGTGAGGTAACAGGAAGTAAGAGATCAGTCAAATCAGGGAATCTCTTTAAATTGTATTCTTTTTGTTAGTCCCACTTAACCAAGTTTCCAAAATGATCCTTAAAGTTAAGTTGATTAGACATATCAAACTTGTTCAACCAATATTTTTTAATATCTAACATACTTGTCAAGATTCCAGCAGTAATTGGTCCCACGATGCCCATCAACAGGATGCTTACAGACATGAACCTACCATATTTGTGATGCCTGAGGGTGAATAGTGCCAATAATCCAGCAGGGACGTGGAAGGAGAGAGAAGATACCAATGCCCACAGGAACACACCATACCACATTTCTAGGAGAGAAATTAAAAGTCTGAAGTTGAGTTTCTCACTATAATAATTGAAAAAAAAAAGTCTCATAGAACTTCAAATTCAAATTTGAAAACGATTTAAATGCAGCTGTTTGTATGCCTCAATCTTATATATAAAAACATTTTAGCCTCATTTCTAAAACATATAGAGTTTAAGAATACAAGCCATTCTCCAATGGATAAAAAGTCAAAGGATATGAACAATTCTCAGACAAATTAAAGCCATTTCTAGTCATATGAAAAAATGTTCTGTATCATTATTAATTAAAGAAATGAAAATTAAGACAACTCTGAGGTACTACTGCTCACCTCTCAAATTGGCTAAGGTGACAGGGAAAGATAATGATAAATGTTAGAGAGGATGTGGGGATACCAGGACACTTACACTGTTGGTGGAGTTGTGAAGCCATAAAATAATTTTGGAGAGCAATTTGGAACTATGCCCAAAGGGCTATCAAACTGTGCATACCCTTTGATCCAGCAGTGTTTCTGCTAAGCTTGTATCCCAAAGAGATCATAAAAAAGGGAAAAGAATACACATGTACAAAAATGTTTGTGGCAGCTCTTTTTGTAGTGGCAAGGAACTGGAAACTGAATGAATGCCCATCAGTTGGATAATGGCTGTATAAGTTATGATATATGTATGTTATAGAATTATTGTTCTATAAGAAACGATCAGCAGGATAATATCAGAAAGATCTGAAGAGAGAAGAATTGATGCAAAGTGAAGTAAGTAGAATCAAGAGAACACTATATACAACAACAACAAAATTATGTGATGATCAATTGTGATGGACTTGGCTCTTTTCAACAATGAGGTGATTCAGGCCAATTTCAATAAATGTGATGGAGAGAACAATCTGCATCCAGAGAGAGAACCATGGAGACTGAATGTAGATTACAACAAGTATTTTCACCTTTTTTGTTGTTTGCTTGTTTTTTCTTTTCTTTCTCTTTTGATCTGATTTTTCTTGTACAGCATAATGAATATAGAAATATGTTTAGAAAAATTGCACATGTTTAACCTATATGGGATTAAGGTGGAAAGAGAAGGAGAAAAATTTGGAACATAAGGTTTTGCAAGGATGAATGTTGAAAACTATCTTTGCACAGCATAGCATAATAATAGCATAAAAAGCTATTATAAATGATAAATAAATAAAATAAATAGTGAAACACTCTAGTGAAATACCACATAGCTGCCACCAACTCAAACTCTAAGGAAAAGAGTCAACTTGAAAAGAGTCAAATCCAAAAAACTCAATTTGAGAAATATACCTATCCCACTTCACTCTAGAGCAATGGGTACAACAGAAGCATCTCATGCTAAATTTTGCAATATAGTGAGTAATGAAGGTTGCATGGGACCTGTCCAAATGTACAAATCAAAAGCAAAACCAATAAATCCTTGAATCTGAGCTTAAAAAACAACTTGACTTTTGAAAAAATCAAAAATATCTTTCTTGGGTAAAAAATTGTTCTTTACTTTAAACTCACTCTCCATAAACTCGATAGGCTTTAATGTTCACAATTTAATTAAGGATTACTTCAATTTCCTCTTTGTACTTGGGTACTTTTGTGCTTCACCACATAGTAGACACTTAATAAATCCATGTTTATTTCCTTCCTATTTCAGAACAGAGGTGATAGATAGTCATTCAATAAGCATGTACTAGTCACCAACTGTATGCCAGTCATGGTGCTAAGAGAGTCTGGGTGAAATGCAAAACAAAAATGAAGCAGTGACTGTCCCCAAGAAAGTCACATTCTAATGGGAAGGCAACACAGAAAAGTCACAAAGTAGTTTTGGGAAAAGAAGCAGCACTGGCATAGGGGAGGGAGAAGTGATGAATTTCAGGAATATCTTGGATGTGCTGGGTCTTAAAAGAAACTAAAAGGTGCAGATGAGGAAGGAGTGCTTTCTGGAGGAGAGGGAAGGAAGGAAGCCAAAGAGATCCCAGGGTTGGAGATGGAGTAGTCTACATAGGAAACCACAGAGAGGCCAACATTACAAGACCAAAGAACACCCAAAGGACAATGCCAAAACATGCACTTTTTTTTTTTTAAATGAAAGCTTTTAACTTTCAAAACATGCATAGATGATGTTCAACATTCACTCTTATAAAACTTTGTATTCCAAATTTTTTCCCTCCTTCCCCCACTCCCTCTCCTAAGATGGCAAGTAATCCAATATGTGTTAAACATGTACAATTTTTCTATACATATTTCCACATGTATCATGCTGCACAAGAACAATCAGATCAAAAAGGAAAAAATGAGAAAGAAAACAAAATGCTGACAAATAACAACAAAAAAAAATGAAAATACTATGTTGTGATCCACATTCAGTCCCCATTCTCCCCTCTCTGGATGCAAATTGCTCACTCCATCACAAATTTATTGGAATTGCCAATTGCTGAAAAGGCCATGTCCATCATCATATAATCATTCTTGTTGCTGTGTACAATGATCTTCTGGTTCTACTCACTTCACTCAGCATCAGTTGATATAAGTCTCTCCATACCTCTATGAAATCATCCTCCTGATCACTTCTTATAGAACAATAATATTCCATAACATTCATATACCATAACTTATTTAGCCATTCTCCAGCTGATGGGCATCCGCTCAGTTTCCAGTTTTTTGCCACTACAAAAAGGGCTGCTACAAACATTTTTATACATGTAGGTCCTTTTCTCTCTTTTATGATCTCTTTAGGATATAAGTCTAGTAGAGACATTGCTGGACCAAACCACAGTTTTATATCCCTTTGAATATGATTTCAACTTACTCTCCAAAATAGTTGGATCAGTTCACAACTCCATCAGCAATGCATTAATGACCCAGTTTTCCCAAATCCCCTCCAACATTCATCATCTTTTCCTGTCATCTTAGCCAATCTGAGGTATGTAGTGGTACCTCTGAGTTGTCTTAATTTGCATTTCTCTGAAAAATAGTGATTTTTCATATGAGTAGATATGGTTTTGATTTATTTGTCTATTTATCAATTGGAGAATGGCTTGAATTCTTATAAATTTGAATCAATTCTCTATATATTTTAGAAACAAGGCCTTTATCAAAACCTTTGGACTTTAGATTTTTTTTTCCCAATTTATTGCTTCCCTTCTAATCTCATCTGCATTGGTTCAAAACATACACTTTTGTTTCAATAAATTTTTTTAAAAGGAAAACATAGCAAAAAATAAAAGGAACCTCAGCCCCAAGTTTACTCTTTTGCTTATGGCTTTTGGGGAAGCCCTGTGATTTTATCACTGTCAAGTCAGATCTGCAGCTGCTCTGCAATTTCCAGGCTCAGAGAGCTGCCAGGGTGGTCTAAAAGGTTCAAAGTAAATGCCTTCCTACATGTGTCAAAAGCTAAAATTAAAAAGTGGGAAGGAAGTACCAGTTAATACTCAATAAACTGATTAATTAAGCATCTACTGTGTATCAGACAATATACTAAATAAGCACTGGGGATATAAAAAGAAAAAGATAAGCACCCTGTCCTCAAGGAGCTCATAATCTCATGGAGGAGACAATATGCAAAAAAATACTTACAAAGCAAGTTATTATGGGATATATTGGAAATAATTAATGGCAGCAAGACACTAGTGTTGAGAGAGGTTGGGAAAAGCTTCCTGTAAAAGTTGGGATTTTAGTTGAGAAATAAGAGAGGCAGAGATGAGAAAGAGCATTCCAGGACTAGGGGACAGCCAGAGAAGATGCCTAAAGCCAGAAAGTGGGATCAATGGATGCAAGAGGTGGTGGGGAATGAGGACTGGAAAGATAGGAGGAGACTAGGTTATGAAGGGCATTGAATGGCAAACTGAGGTTTTTTTTTTTTTTTTTTGGGTTTTTTTTGGGGGGAGAGGGGTAATCCAAATAGGGTAGTCACTGGAATTTACTGAGTGAAAGCAGCAGGGAAGGTTTTATATGACATGATAAGACCTGTGACTGATAAAGATCACTGCAGTGTCTGAATGGAGGCTGAAGCAGACTGACCTGAAGCAGGCAGACCCACCTCCAAGTTGTTGCAATACTCTCAGGGTTTAATAAGGGGAACCTGCATCAGGAGTATGGCAATTTCAGAGGAAAGAAGGAAGCATACAGGAGAAATGGGGCAGAATTGAAACAGATAGGTCTTGGAAAGAGAATGGTGGAATCCAGACTGACTCCTAGGTTTTGAATTTGAGGGACTAAGACGATGCAACTGCTCACTGGAATAACAGGGAAGGCAGATTTAATGTCATTAACACCTTTGCTTTATTCAAACCAATTTTATTAGAATTAGATTCATATATATTCCACAAAGCTTATACATTTTTTTTAAATCAGGAAGTCATTGCACCTTCTCAAAGAAGCAAAATTTTAACCAGTCATTAAAATAAAAGCTGGAGATATTTAACAAGGGATCTGATAACAACAAGAAAATAGCCATACAGCATATTTTTACCCACTAAAGACACTAAACTAAAGACACCCACTAAAGAATCAACCAAGAAGTTTTATATCATCACTTTAGAATTTCAAATCCTACCAACAGTCCTCCATAAGGCATAAATGAGGACTGAATCATAAATGAAAACAAAGTAAAAAAAAACCAAGGATTTGTACGCTAACAGTGAATCATATTTAATCCTTTTCTAGCTCTAAATTCAGACATCAAATATAATAAAATACTACATGCAATAAAAATCACATAACTGTAGTGCTTCCTCCAAAAGTTACAATCACTATTAACAATGTTTTTGATAGAATCTAGGGTGATTTGGATTTCTTGAATTGTGTGTGTGTGTGTGGTGGAATATTTAAGTAGCTTCAAATATAAATATAGAAATGGCTTCATCTATGCCTACTGACTTCCTTTTTGTCCCCAAATCCCTCCTTTACAGGAAGCTTTTCCCAACTCCTCTTAATTCTAGTGCGTTGCCTCTATTAATTATTTCCTATATATTCTATAATAACTTGCTTTGTAAGTATTATTTTTGCGTCTTGTCTCCTCCTTGAGATTGGGAGTTCCTTGAGGGTAAGGGGCTTCTTTTTGTATCCCCAAGGTTATCTGACATACGTGCATATGTATGCCTTAAAATAGGAAGGTTTAAGACTCAAAATTAACCAGTTAAGATTTTAATAAATACAACTAGGAAAAAAGTTTATTATAACGATTCATAATACCGCATATATACTTTCTGATTGATAGGACTATTAAAGAGCTCTCAAAAGTAAAAAAAAAATGTCTATTCAGCATGGAAAGTTAGAGCTTTGAATTCTGAGGTTTATCACTCAGGAAATTATAAATTGATTTTTTTCCCTACTTGCACTTGAATTTGACTCTTGGTCTTTAGCTTAACTCTCTTTACACTTACTCTTTCCTCTCACCCATATTGTCCTTTGAGTCTATAAGAAATGAAATAAATAATAAACCCTATTCCATAGGGCACATTTGAAAAAATTAAGCCATTTCACTTCTCCCTATTGTACATTAAGTTTGCTTTCTTCTTAAGAGCTCTCTATTGATTGCTTTATAATTCAAATCCTGTCAATATCATTCCTGTCATCTTGCCTCCTTTGTTTTAGCCTCCAAGGATAAGGTGGCTCTTCCTCTGGCCAAGGAAAATCTCTACTTATGTCTTGATCCCTGTGTTTAATGTATCTCCCCTCATCATAAAATGGAAGCTCCTTGAGGTCAGGGGCTGCTTTGTGTTGCCTTTGTATCCCAGCCCCTGAGATGATTCCCAGTTCATAGAAGAAGCTTAATAAATACTTGTTTAACAAAATAAGATTTAATACTAGGAGTTTTAATGTGTGATAAAACACTTTTAAGAATGATTTTTCCAGAGTGACAGCAAATTTTAGCTAAAGAAAAGTAGGGTGGCATGTTATGTCCTATTGGAAAGAATACCCACATTTATAAAACATATAGAAATATTTTTTAAAAGGCAGCCATACTTCCTAAATCTGTGGCATCAGATTTGTCCTCGATTCTTGCATCTCCCTCATCTCATACCCAATCAGTTCCCAAATATTAGTGATACTATCTCTACAATGCTTCTGCATCACAAAGTTATCAGGTTAGGTCAAGCACTCATCACCTGCTGCCTGTACTTCCCTGCTCTCCTTGAACTCTGCTTTCTCTAACCCATCTAGGTGGGGACACAAATGACAAACTGCTATTCCTGAAGAACAGGCCTGATCACATCACCCCTGTTCAACAACATTCCATGATTCCCCATTGCTTAGAGGCTCTTGGGCAGGCACGTCAGTCCCTTTGGAACAGGTTCCCACCTCTTCTGTCAGTCCATTTTCACAGTATTCCCCTTTGAGAACTCAAGCCAAATTTCCCCAAGTGGATATCCTAACTGACATCTCCATAAAGAGTGTCTTAAGAAATGTTAATAAAATGACTCAGGTGGATTTGGAGTAAGAAATTAATCCAAACATTCAGAATTTGATACGATTTTGGGTGGTTTGGGTCATATTATTTTACCTAACTGGGTCTCAGTTCCTTTCACTTAGATTTGTTTGGGTTTGGGCTCAATTCTAGCCTAAAATCTATAACACAAAAATAATCCAGGATAAAACCTTCTCCATAAAAGAGAAATAAATTTAGTCAACCAAATATATAGTATACATTTAATTTATACAGCCTTTCCCCTATTGAAATCCTTCTCTCCCTTTACCAACACTAGCTCAAATCTTGACTTCAGAAAGAAATCTTTCCTTGTCTCCAATCCTTCCTTCTGGAAGAAATTAATTTTTTGGCCTAAAACTTCACACTTCTTTCCTATATTGTCCCCCTATATTGGAACTGCTTACTGGGTTGGGAAGGAGGAAAAGGTAGAAAAATTCGGAACACAAGGTTTTGCACACAGCATCATGCTAGCGATAAAAACTAAAAAACAAACAAACAAACAAACAAACAAACAAACAAAAAAACTTCAATTAAAAAAAAATGTCTGAGGTTTGAATTGAATTAATGTCTTTCTGACTACATGCTGAGCACTCAATTCACTGGATCACCCTAGCTTCTGTAGAGGATGTCCCAGGAGGTGATGGACTCCCCTTCACTGAAGGTCTTCAAAAAGGCTAAATGAATACTTGATCAGTAAGTAGCTCAGTGTGATTACTTCTTTTGGGTATGGCCACTGAAGGCTCCTCCAACTATAAAAGGTGAAAATTCTGTGATGGAAAGTTTCATTTCTTATAGACTCATAGGACAATATGGGTGAGAGGAAAGAGTAAGTGTAAAGAGAGTTAAGCTAAAGACCAAGAGTCAAATTCAAGTGCAAGTAGGGGAAAAAATCTGAGGGATAAACCTCAGAATTCAAAGCTCTAACTTTCCATGCTGAGTAGACAATGAAACCCGAGTAACCTTTTCAAGGGGATCAAAATGGGAATTTTGTGAGATTCAGGATACCTGGTATTAGCTAAACTGAAGTAGATTTTGGAATTTCAATCAATATAAAATTTTAAAGGCTATCACTATGCTTATTTTATTTATAGCCACCCAAAAACCCAATAGAATTACATGTTAGAAATGCTTTTTAAGATACAAGGCATATAAAAGAGATTCCTCTGTATCCAGAATAATTATACCTTTCAGCACTAAAAGCAGACCAGGATGATCACAGCAAATTCAGTACCTATGATTTCTTCCACCTGGAGAACTCCTAGTATGGAAATGGCTATGCTTGGGGAAACTTTTAAATACATATACATGATCATTCAGCTGGTGTGTTATTAGAGGTAGGCCTTGAACCCCCTATCTCCTTCCCCCCCCATGAAGACCTTCTTTCTTTCCCCTTCTTTCCACTCTACCACAGATGGATTGGTAAAAGCACTGGACCTAGAAGTTGGTAATAGTATTTTTTTCAAATACATGTAAAGATAGTTTTCAACAATTCACCTTTGCAAAACCTTGTGTTCCAAATTTTTCTCTCTTTCCCTCCTTCCCAACCCAGCAAGCAATTCCAATATAGGGGGACTTGGAAGTTTTATGTGAGATAACGTCAGGCTATACCCACTTAATATTTGGAATTTTGGGTCAAGCCCACTAACCAATTTGAGTTATCTGAAAAGATTGCTTTATCTGGACAATAGGAATAACTGTACTTCCTAAGATCAGGGAGAGTCAAATAGTGAAAAAATCTTTTCTATCCTTCCATGCTGCAACTCAGATAGGGTCTCCTGAAGGAAGCCTTCCTTTATACTTCTCTAGAAGTTTAGTGCTCCCAGTCCTCAAACCACTTATACTTCAGATGACTCTCTTCCATATTATAACTTGTATTACAGCTATCTGGATCTGAAACCAGAGTTTGGGTTTCACTATCTCTTTGTATTTTCAGTCTGTCAGTAGTAGCTAGGTGATAATTGTTTTTGAAATTGAATCAAATAATATATGAAAAGTAACCATTCAATCAAAACATTAGAATCACTAGACTAAACCATCTAGCAGAACTCTCTTTTTTACAGATAAGGAAACTGAGGCTTAGAAATATTAAGAAACTACTTGCCCAAGATAACAGTTCATAAATGGCAGGGCCAGGACATAGCACAGATCTCCTCAGGCCACCCATTTTTCTCAGTCCCCACAGACCTAAGATATAACTCTTTAAAAAGAGACCATCTGAGTTCAGTCTAACTCGGATTGCAGAGTGTGTATGAATTGGACTTTTTAAAAAATTACACATTTTATACTCAAACTTATTTTGGACTGATATACTGTCAACCATGTCCTTATATGTTTCTGGTCAAGATTTCAAATTACTGGAGGCGTCTATTCCAACTCGGGTTCAATTCTGCCACAGATATTTCTCAGATGGCCAGCCGGGTCGTGCCCGGCCATCTGTCCTGGCCAAGGAGACCAAAAGCAGCACCCCACGTGCAAGGATTCACCGGGATGGCAGCTGACCACTCCGCGGCCACTGTCCGTCCTCTCTCTGGGACCCTTCACACAATCTCCGCCCTTCAAACCCGCCCTCAGACACTGAGCAGTTTCCCCCTGCCTCAGTTTCCCCACGTGTCAAACAGAGAAACCACGAACCTCCTTGGTTTTGGTAAGGAACAAATGAAGCCCTTGGAAAGCCTTAGTAAGCCTTAAAGAGCGATATAGGCGAGAACTATTGTTATAGAAGCTGGTCAGTTTTACAAAGGGCCAGTCCTGCCCTCCCCCGCCCTGGCGGTTCCCGAAAGGCCACCCTTGGGGACTGAGGTCCGGCAATGGATACTCAATCAAAGACAACTGTCCGGCTCCCAGTACTCCTGCCAGAGGCAGCTCCGCCCGCGCCCTATGCAAGCCAAAGCACCCGATATAGAAGAGGCTCTTGGGCTGCAGCCAGCGAGGGCCGAAGTCCTCCCTCCGCTCAGGACGCCGGCAGGTCCCGGGTCAGGGGGCGGCCAAGGCCTGAAGGACTCGGTCCGCCGGCTTTGGAGTGGGCGGCGCCGGGTGGATGTCATGTGATAAGAGGGGGAGGTGCAACCCCCCCCTTGCGCAGGCGCAGGCGCGACCGGTACCTGGAAAGGAGCAGAGGGAGGTGGAGTTGGGGCAGAGCGTCCCGTTGCCCACCCGCGGCACCAGTTTCAGGCTCAGGATCTGCTGCAGGAGCCCGGCCGAGCCCCCGCTCCCGCCGCTCCCCTCGCTCTCCATCCTGCAGCCATTCACCTGCGCGAGAAGACAGCGAGAGGATCCGAGGGGGCGGCCGCCACCACAGTCGCCGCTGCCACCGCCTTCGCGTCACCCACTCCCCTCCCCACCCCAGACGCAGCCCTCTTCCTCCCTCCGCCAACAGGCGCTGTTTAGTGATGGCCTCCCACCAATCGCTACACGCTCCGGACGGAGTGGGGGCGTGGTCACACATAGTCCCGCCTCTGACGTTGAACGTTCCGCCTCCTTACAGAATGAGCTTTGCCTATACCTGCTGGGTCCCCGCTGCAGCAAACGCCGCTACTCTGCACTGCCCTCTACAGAAGATAAAGGGAATTGCACGCACCAGCACCGGCTCTGGTCTCTTTCCGAGTGTCACAAAAGTCTTAGTGGGTTTTGAACTTTATTATATTTTGGGGTCATCTTGTATACATTTAAAAAGGAATTTTTGTGAACCCTCTTATCATTTATACTGAAAGCAAACTTCCCATTCTCTCGAGAACCTTTCTGGTTATCAAAGCACTGCCTAAAAAAATTCTGATCCGACACTTGAAAACATCTCTTGGGGGTGAGCTTGCCCCCAGAAGGTGGGACAGGTCATCTCTGGTGACAACCACAAAGTCTGACCTTCAAGAATAAACTCACCTGCCAGATTTTCAGATGCAAAATACGGAAGCGAAGGAGCGTTTCAATTGTCAGATGGATGCACTTGTCCTGGAGTGAATTTGCTTCCTAGCTAATGTAATTAGCAAAGTAATCAAAGGATCCTAAAAACGGCCTTCTTCACTTTTTTTTGTGGCCTGCATTCCTGATTGCCTCTCAGAATAATGATTATAAGTGCAGAGAAATGAAACGACTTAGTGCTTTCCCCACTACACTGGGCAGATCTGACAAGGAATAAATGCTAATAATAAATAGGAGTGTTTGTTGGTTTGACCATGAGAAAATAAAGAATCAAGGTCAGAGGTTTAGAGTCAGGTCCACAAGTGACTGGACTTTAAGATGTCAGGCAAGCTGCTGCTGCTGCTGGTGGGATGATTACCTGACACTTAGGTATATGTGTGTTCTATTTCTCCTATTAGATTGTGGTCTCAGAAGGGAAGGGGCTGTTGCTCCTGTTTCTTTCCTATGTTTCTAAAGATAGGATTCTTGGCTTAATTACTAACTTTCTCTAAGATTCCAAGTCAGTAAACCGCCTGGTTTTCTTTCCGATTTGTTAAATAGGGACAATAATACCTCACAGGGCTGGTTATGTAGGTAAAAGCTTTGAAAAGTATTGTTTTTAATGACACTTTTCCCCTTCAAAAAATCCCCACAATCTTTCACCTTTTAAAAAAAAAAAAAGGCTCATCTTTTAAACGAGATTTTTCCAGGAGGTGATGCTATATGGAATATTAGAGTGTACAGATATTTAAACTTGAGGATCATCCAGTGGGGAACAGAGAGCTATGTTGCAGGTGCAGGTACCAATACACTGACACTGAGAAGAACTGAGCAAAGGAAACTATTTAAGAGGATACCATCAGAGAGACATTTGATTGGAAAAGGGAAGAGTTCTGTCACTTGGTATGAACAAAAGAGCATTGATGGACAACACACACATCATACCCAGTAGATTGGTTGGATTCCTTGTGGAGGTTTTATGAGAGGAGGTACACACAAGAGTTACACAAGATGAGAGGACCATGGATGGGTTGAGATGTGCATCACGGGAAAAAGTACCTCCACTGACTCATTGAAGTATCTTTGAACTTTTGTGGGGATATCAAAGAAAAGAGAATAAACATTTATATATTGTTGTTCAGTCATTTTATTCACGTCCACCTTTTCATAACCCCACTTGGGATTTTCTTGGCAAAGATTCTGGGTGTAGGGCGGTTTGTCATTTCCTTTTCCCAGCTCCTTTTACGGATGAGAAAACTGAAGGAAACAGGATAAAATGACTTGTTCAAGGTCACACAGCTCATAAATATCTGAAACCAGATTTAAACTCAGTTCATCTAGACACCAGGCCTAGAGCTCTATCCATTGTACCCACCTAGCTGCCCCAAAGCATTTATATAGCACTTACTGTGTACCAAGTACTTAGCTAAACACTTTATATTGTCTCATTTGATCATTGAATCATCATTGAAACAATAATTACCATGAGGAATAATGTGTATTGACTAAATTAGGGGTCACCATGAATAAATAGAGGACAACACTGTTTTTTTTTTTTTTTCCTGAGGAATGACATTTTAAGTTTGTGTACTTTATAAATCACTGGCTGACAGCCTTCCAATTCCTCCATATAGCCACATGCACTCAAATACATTAGTCTCTAACTCCTGCTGCCTCAGCAAGTCTGTACTGCCAAGGCTTTGGTTGATCCCATCCATTTTGGCTGCCCACAAAAAGTAATATGGCCTTGCATTCTATAAGTGCTATATGGCACTGTGGATAGAGCACTGGGCCTGGCATCCGGAAGACTGGTCTCAGCTTACTAATTCTGTGACGCTAAGCAAGACACTTAGCCTTGGTTTTCAGGATAATAATAGAACTGCTGTAAGGCTCAAATGAGATAACATTTCCAAAGTGCTTTTCAAATCCTAAGTCACTGTCAAGTGCTCTTTTAATGATATATGTTGGTTTGAGTTGGGACCAGACGTGGGCTCTGATCATAGAGGGGCTGTTGCTCCTGTTTCTTTCCTATGCTTCTCAAGACAAGATTGTCTTTTTTTATTTTATTACTAATTTGTTCTGAAACCCCAAGTCAGTAAACTGCCAGGCTTCCTTTCTTGATTTGTGAAATGGGGACAATAATGCATTATAGGGCTGTAGGATCAAATTACATTATTTAAGTAAAAGTGCTTTGAAAAGCATAGGATATTATTATTAATAATAATGACTATGGATTGTTTTTAATGATTCTTCCTCCCCCCACAACCTTTCATCTTTAATAAACACTCATCTATAATGAGGAAATTGTCCATTCTCAGCAAAGTGACCTTATTTCATTGAGGACTAGATAAGACTTGTAGTCTACATAACCAGGATGTTTAATTTTATATTTTATGGTGAATCAACAGAAATAATACCTTTATTTTGACACTAGAGGGCATGAAGAACATTATGATAAAAGAGCTCTACTCATAAGTTTTATTTTGTATTCATAGACTCACACTCCTTTAGTATGTAATGCATGATTCTGTGAATGTTTGGACACTTCTCAAGTCCTCAGAACATTGCTGCCTCTTACTTACTCCACTATTTACAGATTACACAACCAAAAAAAAACCACTAAGCTCTTAATTCCCATTTCAGGATTTACAAACCCCTTGGGGAGTTATGCTCCAGGGGTCTGAAGCTAAAAATTCATTAATGGTGCCTTAAGAATGATTGCAGAATAATATAAGTAGAATATGAAATGACAAGAGTTCAAACACAATTTTTGCATATAGAGGGTGAAACATTGGGACCCACTGAATTGGACAACTGACTTCAGGCCCGGTATAGCCCATGGGATCAGAGCACCATTATTCAAAGCTGGAAAGGACCTTAGAAACCATGCATTGAAAGTACATAGCCTGGCAGAAAAAAATTGGGCATACCCTACCTTTTCTTCCAATGTGGAGGCAAAGTCCAAGGGGAGTTCCCTCTTGATCATCCATCCCCAACCCCAGGCTAGCCTAGGTCTAGCTCTCCAAAGAGAAATGAATGCTATACCCCTCAGTCTTGGGCCATCTTCTCATTAGCCTCCCCTCCACCCACACATATATGGGAGAAAAAAAGCAGTGGAAAAGGACTTCCACTGGCCCTTCTTTTATCCAACTTTCATGAGTCAGTTTACATAAATTAGAGTAAAAAGAACTAAAGCATCTACACTGAGACTTCAAAAATCACAGTCATCCCTCTTCCTTCACCTGTTTTCCTCCCACCATGCACCCTATTCCCTAAGCAGGGAAGAAATAGGAGAAAAGGGTCTTATTTTTCCATTTACTGGAGGGAGGCCTAATATAGATGACTAACCACATATCCTACTGGCTGAGCCTCCATACTTATTGGGCTGGCTGACTCCCAAATAAGGGCCTGCTCAGGGAGTGGGTTGAAGGGAAAGAAGAAGAGAGAATGGGGGAGAGTCATATTGTGATTTGGGAGCAGGCACTGAATCCTCCCCTCCAAAGGACTGCCTGAACAGTCTTTAAGTAAGACTATCTGATCTTCAGCTATGGATAAGTTTTGGAGGGCATGATGTCCACACTGGCTAGGGGATATATGATTAGAGGTCACTTCTGGTCCAGGGTGTGATACAGAGAGGAATATGGCACCTTCTCACATGCTACCTCCCCTCACACATTCTCTGGCTCAGTGTCAGCCCAGTGAAGGTGAAAATGTCATCTCTGGTAATAGGTGTCTTTGGTACTCTTGGGTCAAGAGTACTCTGGGTAGTTGCTTCACTCCACACTTAGGGAAAGCGGGGTCATCTACCAGATACTTTGAGCATATGCTAGGAGCATACTTCAGATGATCTAAGACCTCTTAGTGCCTCCAGTGATTTAGATCATAACCCCATCCTTGGATTCTTCTCCTGTACAGTTAATTCTCCTCCATGTCTTCCCTTCCATACACTCACTATAAAGGATCTACTATCTTTCCTTGAGGTATTCTCTTACTTAGTGGGTAATTCCTTGTGGCTGCTTACATGAGCTGCCTACCTTATTCTCTGATCTTAAATTTCCTGTTTGTCCTGAGGAGCAACTTGACACAGTGGATGAAGAGCTGACCTTTGAGACAGAGTTCAAATCTCATCTCTAATACATACTAAGGGTGTGATCTTGGCAAATCCCTCAATCTCTTAGTGTCCCTGTATCAAGAAAATCCAAGGTCCAGTCACAGACTTCTGCTTGATTTCTTGCACAAAAGAAGTCATCGCCGTTTGTATGCTACAGCCTGGCAGCTTTTTTTGTCTTTTGGATCACCTGTAATTCTATTTTTGAGAAACTATGGAATTCTATGTTTCATAGCCATATAACATCACTAGATTTTTTTAAGACTAATTTTTTTACTCCCTATCTTACAAGGCTGGGTGCTATTAATAGCTGAATCCTACTACTGACTGCCATAGGAATTTTGACCTGCTCCATTTCTCACACAGACTGATTCATCTCTCTTTAGGCAGCCTGGCAGCTTCTCATACACGATGACTCACTAGATTGATGAAGAATTTAGAGCAGATGCCTGATTGGCTTAGTCCACTGCATCATAGAACTCCTGAGCTCAAGAGATCTGTCAGCTCCAGGCTCCCCAGTAACTTGGATTACAGGGATGTGTACCCTACCTAGCTAAAAATCTGGTATTTAAAGGATGGGTATTCAGGAGCAACTTGCGATCACTGGAAGCATTTCACAGTTTTCCAATGCAATCCTACCTGCTTCATTCTTCCTACTGAATTTTTGGTTCAACTTATTCATCTGTAATACCTAAGTAATATTTTGTTAAACTGGAAAATGTTACAAAAGTATGAACTATTATTAAAGAATCTTTCATTCAACAAAGATTTATATGCTTTCTATGTGTTAAATATTCACATATATACATATACATATGTGTATGTACATGTATACACACACATATATATTAACTATATACATTTAATAGTTATATTTACTAATAAAATAAATTTCCCATCCAACTCCTATGTAATAGTTGGAGCATTAAGCATTTTTCAGCCACTTAGTTTTTCCTGTCTGGATTGTTAGGGTGCTTCCTCAAATAGCTTTGGAATTAATTGAGAAGAAAGTCTGAAAGGCATTCTGGGACTTGAAATAAAAATAATCTGCAAACAAAAAGGTAGACTTTACCACTTCTAGGGAATCCCTTTTCTATTTTCTAACAATATTTTCTGTGACAGTTGCAAACACTGTTGCCAAGCGTACTTTTCCCTGTTTTATACATCACTTGACATTGATAATTAGTGGCCTGTTTGAAAAAGTTATCACTGTGGCTAAATCTATCAAGGAATATTGTATGATCTTAACACATGCATAGGAAGCACCTAGTTGTAGAAGAACCTTTCTGGACAGCTTTTTGCTCTGCCAAATAAAATATTTTTCTCATAGTCAACAAACGGTAAAGTTTATAGGATCTTGTCTTCTCTACAGCTTTTAGTCAATTGTATTCCAGTCCCAGATTTTCATCAAGGATGTCCTTAATACCTTTATAAATGAAGATTTTATAGAGAAGAAAAAGTGATATCAAACTG
Organism: Antechinus flavipes; assembly: GCF_016432865.1. Taxonomy (NCBI): domain Eukaryota; kingdom Metazoa; phylum Chordata; class Mammalia; order Dasyuromorphia; family Dasyuridae; genus Antechinus; species Antechinus flavipes. Next base: position 44,188,842 of record NC_067399.1, read on the forward strand.
GAGTGATATGATATCTTAATCTTTTGGGGGTAATAATTTGACTTTTGATGTTCAGTCATTTTTCAGTCCTATCTAACTCCTTGTGATCCATTTACAATTTTCTTGGCAAAGATATTGGAGCCATTTCCTTCTCCAACTCATTTTATAGATGAGGAAACAGAGGCAAATGAGTTAAGTGACTTGCCTAGGATCACACAGCTAGCATTTTTTCAAAGCCACATTTGAACTCAGGAAGATGAGTCTTCCTGTCTCCAGTTCTGATGTTCTATCCCCTGTACTACCTGATAATATGATTTTTTCTTATTCATTTATTATAGGCAAACAATTTTTCAGTTAGGCAGATTTAGAACTTGTCTAAGTAGGTGTCATCTTCTAAGATTTGGAATAAAAGAAATTTAACTTAATAAATAGACGATGCGGGAGAGGTGGCTAGATAGTTATTTGTCTGAAAAAAATCTAGGAATTTTAATGATATAAATTCTATAGGATTATCAATGTAAATTTTATATTAGTATTATGTATTATGATAAAATCTAGGATCTACATAGTGATTTAAAGTTAGCAAATCTCCCTACAAATAATCTCTCATTTAGTTCTCACAACTCTGTGATATAGATTCAGTTGTTAATGCAATCAGGCTAAGTCTTAGAGTAAAGAAAACTGAGTTTAAATCTGGCCTTAGACACACTTACTAGGTGTATGATCTGGGCAAGTCACTTAATTATTGCCTGCCTCAGTTTTTTCTCATCTATAAAATGAAAATAATAGCACCTATTTCCAGTTGTAAGAATCCAGTGAGATATTATATGTAAAGCATTTTGCAAATCTTAAAGTGCTATATAAAGGTTAGTTATTAACCTCATTTTACAAATGAGGAGATTAGAGAGAAGTAATTGATTAGTTCAGCATCACACAGTAAATATATGAGGAAGAATTTGGACTCAGGTTTTCTTGATTAGAAGTCTGGCTCTCTATCTAGTGAAATAGCTAATCAAAGGTAATAATAATGATAATAATGCAGTCAGCCTACATTAAAAATATATATATACCCTGCCACATGGGAGGGGGGGGGTCATCATCCCATTGTACTATGCCTTTGTCAGATCCTACTTATGGATGCCATATTTTAGGAAGGGTATTGCAGTCAGAATAAACCTAAACAAAAGGGATCAAGATTATGATTGATCTTGGGTTCTTCTCATGCAAGGATTGGTTAAAGAAATTAGAGATGGTTAAACTGGAGAAGAGATTTTTTTTGGAAACTTTTAAGTATTTGAAGGTCTGGCTAATTGAGGATGAATTACATATATTCTGCCTTGCTCTAATGTGAGAACTGGTAGAATTAGGCAAATGGAATGTGGTAGGTTTATCATCATTGGATGTCTTCCAGAAGCATATTGAAGAAAAAGAGGATTCTCATACAGATACAAATTGGACTAAACCTACTGGATGACCTTTTAACTCTGAGATGTTATAATTTTGAGATATTTCCTCTTCTGTGAGAAATATTGAAAGTTGGTCTCTTGATACTTTTGAAATTATGTCACCTCCAGTATGGGTTTTCTTTGCCAATTGGGTTTGGTCCAGGAGTTCTTACCAAACATATCTCTGTGTCGTTTTTGCTTCCTCATATAATGTAATGTTGTACGTCTAAGTGCAATTGTTCTGCAGCTCTCAGGATAGGGCCAACTGGTTCCTTTTTCTATAGTTTTTGTTCTTTTTTCCTTCTGGCTTAGCTAGATTTTTACCCAAAGCTTTCTACAAACTTACTTTTACATGGTTTATTTTTCATTTTTGTGAAGTGATACTACTCATTCTCTTGTATAACATTTTGCCAAATGAGTATTTTCTTTTCCCCCCTTAATAGTAACTTATTTTTTCCAATTACATGTAAAGATAGTTTTCAACATTCATTTTTGTAAGATTTTAAGTGCCAAAGTTCCTTTTCCTCCCCCTTCCCAAAGAAGGCAAGCAATTAGATATAGATTATATATGTACAATCATTTAAAACATTAGTCATGTTGTTAAAAAAAATCAGAATAAAAGGGAAAAAATGAAAAAGAAAAAACAAATTTAAAAATGCTTAGATATTTAATTTCCACAGTTATTTCTTTGGATGCAGATGGCATTTTCCATCCCACATTTATTGGAATTATCTTGGATCATTATATTGCTGAGAAAAGTTAATTCTATCTTAGTTGATCATCATACAATCTTCTTGTTACTGTGTAACTCCCTGTATCACAATTATAATTCTCCTGGTTCTCCTCACTTCACTCAGCTTCAGTTCATATAAGTCTTTCCTAGCTTCTCTAAAACCAGGCTGCTCCAAATAAATATTCTCTAAACCAAAGGTAGAGTCCATGAGTTCATGTTTTTTAAGATTTCTCAGATTCTCTGAATCTTAGTGTCTTCCCTCTGTGGAATAACTCTAGTTTTTTCTATATTCTATTATTCTTTTTTTCTCTCTCTCTCTGTCTCTTTCTCTCTCTGTCTCTGTCTCTGTGTGTGTATCTCTCTGCCTCTCTCTGTCTCTCTGCCTCTCTCTGTCTCTCTGTTTCTCTCTGTCTCTCCTCCCTCCCCTTTCTCTCTCTCCCTCTCCCCCTATTTGAGTGTAAGAGAAAGAGAAGGAGCAGCACAGGGCTTGAGAGCAAGGACCATTTTTGGCTTTTCCATGAATCTCCAATACTAATACAATACAAGGCCACGGGAAGTACTTAATAGATGCTATTGACTATCAACTTTCAACATTATTAATCGGTGTGCTCTCTAATCCTATGTATTTTATTTTATATATTTAAAACCATTTTTCTGAGAAGGAATATATAGACTTCACCAGATTGCCAAGGGTATCCATGACACACCAAAAAATGTTAAGAACCTTTCCCTAAATTAATGTCTCTCTACTTGATAAATGGCACTTTCTAGGTTCTTTTGGCTTCTTTATCATCACTGCTTACATTAATAAAACTTCCATAGGAATGGTAGTAATGAGAATCAGTATATTTCCGTTATTCTTTTTTTCTTTTTTTTCCCCTCCCTACTCCCTTCTTTCCTTCCTTTTTTCCTTTCTTCTTCCCTCCTTCCCTTTCTTCCTTTCTTTTTTTGGGGAGAAGGTAATCTAGGTTGAATGACTTGTTCTAGCTCATACAATTAGGAAATGTCAAATTCTGTGGCTGGATTTGAATTCAGGTTCTCCTGATTCCAGAGCTGGTGCTCTATTCACTATGCCCCTAGCTGCCCCACCCTTTATTCATTTCCTATTTTTCAACACCAATAGTTTTATTGAACTGGATTGGAGCTATTTTCATGAGATAAAGCTTTTTTCTTCTTATGGTTTTACTTACTTTTAACTTAGTGTTGATTTTTACCTTTGCTATCGTCAATGATCTAAGAGTCCACATCTAATCCAAATATATGAATAGTCAGTCACTTTCTATCTTTTAAATTATTGTCAAAATCAATTTTGGAGGGTTTTTTTTTTTGGTGTTCATTCTATCCAGTGCCTTGTGAATGATTTCTTTTTAAAAATACATTTATTATTTATTTTTAACATTAAAATTTTTAAGTCCTATTTTTCCCTCCTTCCCACTTCTCCCCCAACTATTGAGAAGGCAAACAGTGTGATATCAATTACATGTGTGAAATTATGCAAAACATATTTCCATATCAGCCATGTTAAAAAAAAGAAAAGCAAGAAAAATAAAGTGAAAAAATTATGTTTCAATTTGTAGTCAGACTTCATCAGTTCCCTCTCTGGAGGTAAATAGCATTTTTCATTATGAGTCCTTTGGAATTGTCTTTTTTCATATTATTTTGTGAGACAATCAGTGTTAAGTGACTTGGCTGGAATCATATAGTTAATAAGTGCCATGGATCTGAAGCTGGATTTGAACTCTCCTCCTGATTCCAGGGCTAATAATCTACCTGTTTCACCACTTAAATGTCCCCAAATTGTTTCTTAAAATTTTCATGATGTGTAGTCACAAGGTTTCTGAGCAATCTAAAACATTTATTGATCCCAAACTCTATATTTTCCACTATTTTTTGCTATCCTTCACTGTGCTCACACTCACATTAAAATCATTTGTTGCCTTGGAGGATATTATGAAATCCTTTGTGCAATTTTTTCTACTTCTTCATTGTTGAGTCATTTCAGTTGTGTCCAATTCTTTGGGACCCTATTTGGGATTTTCCCGGCAGAGTTACTGAAATGATTTGCCATTTCCTTCTCCAGCTCATTTTACAGATGAGGAAACTGAGGCAAACAGAGTTAAGTGACTTGCCCAGGGTCACACAACTAGTATTTGTCTGAGGCCATATTTAAACTGGGGAAGAAGAGTCTTCCTGACCTAGGTTTTGTCCTCTAGCCACTGAGCCAACTAGTTGCACTATGGAATTGAATCCCTCAGTGTGAATTAGTTTAACAGATCTGTTCTAAAGTGCTATTTGAGAGTTAGAAAAGAAGCTGAAAGCTTTGAAAAGAGGGATAAGAGTATTAGGCAAGTTTAGGGGTAGAAGAAGGAAGATAGAGAGGAAAGGGGTTTGCTAAAAGGAAAGACTGAAAGAAAAAAGAGAAATTTGAGACTGTAATTTTGCTTCAGGCCAGTCCTGTAGTGATGAGTGAAAGCAGGGGAGGAGGAAGGAGGGAGAGAAAGGGAAAGGGGGGAAAGGGAGGGAAGAGAGGGAGAGAGAAAGAGAAATCCTTAGAAGATTACAGAATGATTTGGATCTGAGACTGTGTTATTAAGAATGAGGATGGGATACTAAGACCAATAAAGTCTTTTCATACAGCATCTAAGTCATGGATTTAAGCAAGTGAACACATGCTTGCATATACTTCTAAATTATGACTGCGGAAAAATTAATCGATGGACCAGAATAGAAATTCCAGAAAGAATACCAAAGGTATATTAAAAATTCATGTTTACTAAACCTCTATATATTAACACTGGGGAGAAGAAATTATCCTATTCAATTACACTGTTGGGAAACTTAGTTGTGTCTTACACCTACACATATACAGACACATACCTCAAATTAAGTTCCATATCTCATACCATAAATCACAAAATAAATTTCAGAAAGATCAATAAATTAATTATTTTTAAACCACACAGAAAGGTTAGAAGAAAATGTAATAATATATTTTGCTCTGTTTTAGAAAGTAGATAAAATTTGGTCTTTCTAGCAAAAGGTAAATGGATTTGATTCTATTCACATAAAAACAAAATAATTCTATACAATGAGAAATAATACAACCAAGATTAAAAAAAAAACAATTGTTTGGGGAAAAATCTTTCTTTTAATAAGATAAAAACCTGACATCCAGAACACAGGGGTATATAAGACCTAGCCTCATTTCCAATAGTAAAAGAATATGGATAGAAAATTTACAAAAGAAGATATATAAACTACATAAATAATTGCTTGGAAAAAACTGATCTTATTAATTTTAAAAGTGTGAATCAAAGGAAGGTAATTCTTTATATCTAGAAAAACAGATACAATAACAAAATTAAATGCTGGTGGAAATGTGAAGAAATAGATATTGTTGGTGATGCTGAAAAAATAGATCTTTATGCAAAAAAGAAATATAAAACTGATCATATTTTCAACTTAATAATCTCATTACTAGAAATTTGTATCAAGAATATATATTTTTAAAAACATTGTTTTTGTAAAGATATTCAAAGTTATGTTATATATGATGAAAAATTAAAAAAGGAAAATGTTGAATGATTGAGTAGCTAAACCAGTTGTGGTATATTAATATAAAGAAAAATTATATTTTAATAACTTGTGAATTCATCAGCATGAGAGGTCAGGATATGGAATTCCCCACATCTACAAAGAGCACATTCACCTATAATTTATAGTGAAAGGATTGCCTAAGACTCAGTGAGCTTAAGTGAGTAGCATCTATAGCTTTGTTGCTTTTGAGTGTTTTTTTTTTTTTTTAGTCCTGTCTGATTCTTTTATACCCCATTTGGGGTTTTCTGGGCAAAGATACTACACTGTTTTGCTATTGCCTTCTACAGTTCATTTGACAGATGAAGAATTGAGGCAAACAGGATTAAATGACTTGCCCAGGGTCATACAGCTAGTAAATATCTGAGGCCAGATTTTAATTCACAAAGAAGAGTACCTTTTAATTCCAGGCCTGCAATTTTATCCACTGGGCCACTTAGCTGATCTCACAATTTTCAAGTGTTGATCCTGGCATCAAGATCAGCAATCTATCCTCTACAATACAGATAGGATAATTCGAATGCCATTAAAAAATGACAAATACAAAGAACACAAATAAATATGAAAAGACATGAAATAGTACAAAGAAAAGAAGTTAGAACTAAAAATACAATTCATATATTGACTAAGACTACATAAAATATAGACATAAAAGACATATACCAATGAACAAAGAGATGGGGTGGGGACAGAGAGGAAATAACTTTTATAGAGGCAGCTGGTGGTGCATCATATAACTCATTCCCTCCCCCTCTCCCCATGCTATAGGTAGATAGGTTGGCCAGGTTATCAAAAGATAACAGGAAAAAGGGGATGAGGACTGGTAGGAAGGAAATAAAAGATTTGCTCCACTAAAAAGAAGCCAAAGAAAAATTATAGTAAAGAGAGAAAAATCAATGGTGCTTTGAAACTTTAAAAAAAAAACCCTATCAATTGGGTATTATCCGTATAAAACTGTTCCCCGCATCAGCAAATCTGAGTATTAGTGGGGAAATCCTCTTCTACTGTTGAGATCACCCAGCTTTTCTCTCCCAGGCGGCCCCTCCTTCCATTTAGGCGACTAGGGAACGCTCCAGGTAGCGGATGGTTTTACAACGTGCATAAGGAAAAGCTTCCCAGGGCCCAGGAAGTGTAGACGGGCTTTGCGTCCTACTTTTCTCGCGCATCAGAAGACGCAAAGGAGGTCCAGCTGAACTTGCTCCTTCCCTGGGGAAGCACTAAATCCAGAGCGAGATCCTTCTGTTCCTTCTCAGAGTCAACGGGCCGGTAGCCCAGCGCGCGGAGGGCCCCGGCACACAGCTCTTGTACCCGGTGGATCTTGGGGAAGGGGAGCGCTTGGCGCCAGGCCTGGGAGACGTTGAGAGCGTCCCGGGAGGTGATCTTGAAGGCCTCCTGAAGCTGACCAGGCCCCCGGCCGTGCGTGATGTTGTAGATCCAGCCCTCCAGCTGCGGCGTGAGGCGAAGGCCGGCGAAGTCATACATGCCTCGGATCTCGACCAGCGGGTTGCGCACCAAGTCCTCGAAGCGCACCAGGCGGTAGCGGCCCCGCAGAAAGGGCGGCGGCTTGTGCAGGGCCGCCTCGGTGATGCGCACGTGGCTGCGGCACACCTCCTGCACCACGCGCAGCCCGGGGTCGGCCTCCACCCAGGTCCCGTTGGTGCCCAGCACGATGCCGTTGTCCCGCGCCAAGGCCTTGGCCGACTGCTCCCGGGACTTGAGCACGGCCCGCGGGTCCCGGACCAAGTGGATGATGTGCAGGTTGAGGGAGGGGTCGGTCAGCAGCGGGAAGAGCACCTGCAGGTTGAAGAAGCGCACCTCCTTGAGCACCACGTGGCTGTAGGAGCGGCAGGCCTTGGCCAGGGCCTGGAAGGGCTGCTGCCCACAGCGGCTCTTGCAGGCGGCCTCGCTCGTGATGTCCTCTCTGCGGAAGGCGCTGCAGGCCGGCGGGGAGCACAGGGCCCGGCTGACGGCCCACTGGAAGAGGTCCGACAGGGTTCGGTACCAGGGCAGGTAGGCGCTGAACACGTTCATGTCACAGAGGAAGACGGAGCGCACCAGGTCCCGCACGGCCATGTGGAGCACCTCGGCGTTGCTCTGGGAGAGGGTCACCCACACGTGCCAGGCCGGCTCCATCAGGTAAAAGACGTCCGGGTGCTGGCTGAAGAGCTGGCCCACAAAGGAGGAGCCCGAGCGCCAGGAAGACAGGATCAGCACGTGGACGTGGGCCGGCTTCTCCCTGAACGGGGGCAGCAGGTGGTTGTGGTGCGAATACAGGTAGAGCAGGAGGCCCGTCTGGACCAGGAAGAGGACGGCCATGGTAGTGCTGGAAATGCGGGGCCAAGCCATGGTGCCCCTGGGCAGGAAGACCTCGGGCCCAGATGGCCTGCAGAAGAAATAAGGGCCGGTCAGCCTCCAACGTCATCTCCTGCCCCCTTATCCCGAACCCAGCCCCTTAGGGAAGTGTAGGACCAAGCCATCACTGCCAGGGCTGCCTGGCACCCAGGGCCCATCGTATTCCTTTCCTACCCTTTACCTTGGCTTACCCGCTGATTGAGTCATGCTATGATTGAGAGAGAAGTTACCTAATTGTCCAAGCCTACTGGAGTGTATGATCTAGGCGGTTAGTATGATATTATTTTGTGTTATGTTGCTATATTATATATATTACCATCCACATAAAGAAGAGCCTAATAATTCATAACTGCATTTAAATTAGAATGAAGAAAGCATATGCCATTTAAGAGGAGAGAGTAAGGCCCAGAAAAGCACCCCAGGAACTATTCCTAAGAAAACACTAGGGACATGATTACCATAGAAATTCAGTGCTTAACAAAAATATACATTTTTTATGGTGTGCAATATTTTTATTTAATTAAATTTTAATATAATTTTATTTAATATCTTTTAAATTTAAAATATTTATCTTAATTATTATACTTCTTTTTCTAGTAAATTTATTTATTTTTAATACACATTACTTTATGAATCATGTTGGGAGTGAAAAATCAGAACAGAAGGAAAAAATCATGGCAGAGATAAAAAAAAAAAAAAACCTCCTAAAAAAGAATATAGCATGTGTTGATTTACATTCAGGCTCTTTGGTTCTTTCTCTGGATGCAGATGGCATCTTCTGTCCAAAGTCTATTGGGTTTGCTTTGGATCACTGACCCACTGAGAAGAATCAAGTCTTTTATACTTGATCATTGAACATTCTTTCTGTTACTGTGTACAATGTATTCCTGGTTCTGCTTGTTTGCTCAGCATCAGTTCATATTGTTATACTTCTTTTTGAACATACTGTTTCCCCAATAAATGAGAGTATAAACTGCATAAGATCAGGGAAATGTGTTCTCTTCTCTACTCAGAGGGGTCCTTGGACACAGAAATGATACTCAACAAACTTGATTAATTTAGATGAATAGAATTCATTAGTTCTATAAGATGAATAAGGGAATGAATGAGTAGGAAAAATAAGTGAGTTCTTTGCCCAATTTCAATGACCTGAGCTAATTAATTAGCAAAGGAATTGGGGATAACTGAACTGCTAGCTTACCAGGAGAATACTTTGATCGTGTGGCATGGGAAGAATTACTGTATCTCATCTCTGTTCCATTTTAGATCAGGCTCTCAGCCTTCCCTCTGCCATGTCTATCAGACTCCCCACTCAGTTGTTAGTCATGATAGCCAGGTGCCTCAGTGAATAGAGAATGCACCTGGAATCAAAGAAACCTAAATTCAAATCTAACCTCAGATACTCACTGGCTGATGGTACTGGACATGGCACTTAACCACAGTCTGCCTCGGTTTCTTCTATTCCAAGATTGTTTTGAGGATAAAAATATCTTTAAAGCCCTTTGTAGAGTATTTCAGGAGTCAATGCAGTTTTCAGCAGTCAGAGTCCTATATTTTGATTGGATTCAAGTTTGGGTCTTCCTGAATCTAATTTCCAGTGCTCTCTCCATTATGGAGCAGCACATTGTACTTAGAGAAGATATGAATTCAAATCCTGATTTGTTATTTATGTAGCCCTTAAGTAAGAAACTAAACCCCATGGGAAAGTTTGCAAATCGGTAAAATAAGCAGTTGGATTAGGCCATAGCTAAAGTCCCCTAGGTGCTCTAAAACTCAAACTGTGGTTGAACATGTTTCAATTAACATTAGACCAAGTGGAATAACACATGCAGAGCTTTTTGCACACTTTAAAGCATTGCATGGATTGTTATTTGCTATTATTATATAGAGCTCTGTATCTTAAAGTCTTCCAAACATGCTATGTTCAATCCAAAGTCCTAGCTAGCTCTCATACCATTTCTGTCCTCCCCTCTCCAAATTCTGTTTATCCTTCAGGAACCAATTCATGTCTCATCTTCCCTGTGAAACCCTTCCAGATCATTACAACCTTCGATGAAGTATTATTTTCCTTTTCTTATAAAGCTCTCAGTTTAGGACATAATCATATTACCTTACAATGTTTATTTAACCATATCACATTTGCATGTTTCAGCTTTCCAACTAGTTAGTGAACTTTGAGACAGGCACTGTCTTCTTTGATATCTCCCTTAATACAATACTTGGTATGAAGTAGGTATTCAATAAATATTTGCTTCTCCTTAGTTCCATCAAAACTATTCTGTCTACTAATCGCCCAATCTAATGTCCTTTTTTCAGTTTTCCTCCTTGACTCTCTGCAGTCTTTGATCCTGTTGATCACTCTCTTCTTAATACCCTCTTTTCTCAAAGTTTTTGGGACACCACTGTCCTGGTTCCCCTCTTATCTATCCTGCTTCTCCTTTCATCTCTTTTGCTAGATTCTCTTCTAGATTGTGTCCATGATATTTCACAGGATACTATCCTGGACCTTTTTTCTCTTCTCCTTTTATATAACTTCACTTGGGGATCTCTCTTTTTTTTTTTTAAAGACAAAAACATTTTCTTTTAATACTTATGCCTCATTGCCTAATGAAAAGGAAGAGAAACATTTTCACTTGGGGATCTCATCAGTTCCCTTGGGTCTAATTACCACCTCTAAGCTGATGATCTATCCTATCCCAACCTTCCTGCTGATCTGCAATCTCACAATTTCACATTTCTGCCTTTCAGACATCTCAGACTGGATTCCAGTACTCATGTCTAAAATTGACCTTGTTATATTTTTTCCCTAAACTCTCTCCAGCTTCCATTTTCCCTATTACTTTAGGAGGCAACACCATACTCTCAGTCCCTTTGGCTCATAGTCTGAAAGTCATCCTTCACTATCTCCCAATCTCCATATCCAATCTTTTGCCAACAAGTTCTATTTCATCTTTGTAATGGCTCTTGAATATGCCTTCTTCTCTCCTCTGTCACTGCTGCCATTCTAGTGTAGGCCCTCATCACCCACACCTGGATTACTGAAATAACCTGCTTGTAGGCCAGTCCGTTTCTAGTCTCTTCCCCACTCTTCCCAAAGCACAGGTATGATCAGATAAAAAATAATAAAAAAAATAAAAGTGATAAGCAAGTCACTTAACCACCTGCCTGAGGTTTCTCATCTGTAAAATGGTGATAATAATAGCACCTACATCTCAGAGTTTTTGTAAAGGTAAAATGAGATATTTATAAAGCACTTAGCAAACCTTAAAGTGTTACATCAGTGCTAGCTGTTATTATATTAAAGACTCCCTTGTTCTTCAGCTCATTACCTAATATCCTCCAGTGACTTCTGTCATCTCTGGGATCAAATATAAAATCCTCTGTGTGGCTTGAAAGGTCCTTCTGAACACAGCCCTCTCTTAAACCTTCTTCCCCAACATGAATTCTCTGATCCAGTGACATTGGTTTTCTGGCTATTCCACCGATAAGGCTCTCCATCTTTCAGCTCTGGGCATTTTCTCTGTCTCTCATGCCTGCAATGTTATACCTCCTCATTTCCATCTCCTGGCTTTCTTGGCCTCCTTTAAGACCCAACTAAAATCTCATCTTATACCACAAGCCTTTCCCAATTACTCTTAATTCCACTGTCTTTCCTCCTTTAATTATTTTCTTTTTATCCTGCATATAACTTGTTTATACATTTGTGTTTGCTTGTCATCTCCCTCTGTAGGTTGTGAAATCCTTGAAAACAGGTACTGTCTTTAACTTTTTTTTTGTACTTCCAGTGTCTAGCACAGTATCTGGTCCACAGTAGGTACTGAATAAATATTTATTGACAATTGAACTGACTTGTTGCATTCAGCATTATGGTGTGTTGGAAACACCACTGGCTTTGAAAACAGAGACCAGTGTTGTTAGAATCCTAGTGTTAACCCAATGGAATTGATACAATGCTTACTGGTTCACACATTAGAGCAAATCCTTACAAGGTGTTAAGTCACTAGTATTGATAGAAATGCTTAAGTTAACACCTTTGAGAGTTCACCCATTAGCCACACATTAGTTCACAAGTTCTGCAAATTCACAAGTTAGAAACCCACAATCCCACTCTCTCAGAGGAGGAGTCAACCTTTGGGTTCACACCTTTAAGAGATCATATATAAGAAGCTCTTAGAGCTTCAATCAGTCAATCAGTTCAGTTGAAAACATTGAGAGGAGAGTGTCAGTTGGAGATTGAGAAACCACAAGTCAGAGTTGAGCTAGAGGTAGAAGCTGGAAGAGCTAAAAGACAAGCTTCAAGAGCTCTTGAAACCAAGCAGAGAGAAAGCTAATGGGGCCCAAGGAAAGAGATAAGACTTGGAAGGAGCAAATAAACGTTTGGATTTTATCAGCTGGCTGCATTTGAAGTGATCATTACTATGAACTGCTACTAAGGCTGCCTCCAGAAAACCTCTCCAAGAAACCTGCTCTCCCAGAGAACCATCATATACTATACAAAAGAAGAGAACAGTGTAACTTGAGGTAAATAATTTTCCTCTATGAACCAGTTTTCTCAACTGTTAAATGAAAGGATTGGACCAAATCATCTCTAAGTTCCCTTATAACTACAAATCTATTAACACTAGAAAGCCAGAGATACTACATTTAGTAGGTTAGAGGGTGAGAAACAGAAAGGGGAAATAGTCCTTTTATTTAATGGCAAAAGGACTCCTATTTAGACAGACTTGTAAAACTTTAAAGCATCTTCCAAACAACAGTCCTTGCCATTATTCTCACCAAGGAGATAGGGAAGCGGTGAGATACTGTTTTTCCTATTTTATAGATGGGAAATTTGAGTCATGGAGAAAGGGTTGGATAAGCAACAGCTTGAAGTGCAAATCTGTGAATTCTTCACTTACCTTCACTTACACTTACTATGTGCTTCCTAAGACTTGAGACAGGTAGGTGGTAAAAGTAGGATCAATTGGCGAGATTTACATGAACTGATGCTAAGTGAAATGAGCAGAACCAGATCATTATATACCTCAACAACGATACTGTTTGAGGATGTATTCTGATGGAAGTGGATCTCTTTGATAAAGAGAGTTAATTCAGTTTCAATTGATCAAGGATGGACAGAAGCAGCTACACCCAAAGAAAGAACACTGGGAAATGAATATAAACTGCTTGCATTTTTGTTTTTCTTCCCGGGTTATTTATACCTTCTGAATCCAATTCTCCCTGTGCAACAAGAGAACTGTTCGGTTCTGCACACATATATTGTGTCTAGGATATACTGTAACCTATTCAACATGTAAAGGACTGCTTGCCATTTGGGGGAGGGGGTGGAGGGAGGGAGGGGAAAAATCGGAACAGAAGTGAATGCAAGGGATAATGCCGTAAAAAATTACCCTGGTATGGGTTTTGTCAATAAAAAGTTATTTAAAAATAAATAAATAAATAAATAAAAGTAGGATCAAAAAACCCTGAACTCAAATCTAGCCTCAGATACTAGTTATTACCCTAGTAAGTCAGTTAACCACCTGCCTGAGGTTCCTTATCTGTAAAATGGTGATAACAGCACCTCATCTCAGAGTTTTTGTAAAGGTAAAATGAGATATATATAAAGCACTTAGCAAACCTTAAGGCGTTACATAGTGCTAGCTGTTATTATATTAAAGACTCCCTTGTTCCTCAGTAAAGCTCTGCTCTTGTCAGTTTCTACAATTCTGTCTCTTCAAGCCCTGGCTCAGAATCTGAGGAAGTGGAATACAATGCATGCTGGACTCTGATTTCTCTCATCTTGTTGTCAGTGGGCAGGTAGATCTCCCAGTTCAGGAATTCCAAAGCTTAGAGAGGGAGGATTGAAGCTAAGAAAGCAGCAGCCTCTAAAGGTCATAGTAGGAACAAATCATAATCTAGGGTGGACTATGCCATAAGACTAAGGAATAAGCCTGGGAGAAGAAGAAAAGAGGGGGCGAAGAGGAAGAAAGAAAAGAAAGTGGGAAGAAAAGATGGAATAGAGTCAGGAAGCCGCAGGGGGGGAGGGCGGGAGAGGAGAGGAGAGGGAGCAGGAGAAAAAGTTGTTTTAGATGAGGTACGATAAAGTGTCAACCCAATAGCTTCGGGTGCCACTAAGACCCACCCAATCTTTGTCTCTAAGAGATCTAATGGAAAGAGGATTTTTTTTTTTTTTATGCCAGGAAGCTGGGAGGAATCAGAGCTCTGTAAGGGTTAGCCAGGAAGTAGGGGCCCAGTAAAGATAGAAGAGGGATATTCCTGCAGGTCTAGGTAACAGACCTATTGAAAAGAAAATGTAAAGAAAGCCTCTGGTAGAACAGTCTTTGGTGTTTGGTTGGGAGTACGGTCCCCTTTCCTGCCTTGAATAATTTCTTTGCAGACCTTATCTACGGCATCTGAACACAAATAGATCTTGCCTTCTATCTACTCTTCCTAATGCTGATATTTATTTGGGGTCTAAGAAATAAATCTCTAGCCACTAAGAATCCTAGAGATAACTCATCCTGAACAGCAACATTCTTCTACTCTTCCCCCTTCTCTCCACTTAACACACACACACACACACACACACACACACAAAAGTAAACCAGTGCCCAGGATACAAGATCCAGTGTCCACAAATGCAGATACTGCAGTACCAGAATCAAAAGTCAGCATACCAGCACTCTCTCCTTAGCTCTGACACTTGTCTCAGTGGCTTGAAGTAAGACTTTCTCCTTCCCTTTTCTAGGTCTCAATTTGCCCATTAATGGGAACCTTTGTTTTTTTCTTATCCATTTCTCCCACTTTATTACCTTTCCCAACCTGACCTTCCTTCCTTATGTAGAGATTTTTTTCAGGATCCCAATCAACATTTGCAAGATCTCTTTAAAGTATGTATGGATATAAACCATATTGTTTTGCAGTTTCATTTCCAGTGAAACCAGGTATACAGAAACATCAAGAAAGTCTCTTTAAGTGTCCGTAAGCCGCTCTGCTCTGGCTGACACAGCTCCCAAGGTAAGCTTTTCTCAAGAACTGCTAACTCTCCTACAACCAGTTCTTAAATCTCCCCTTATTAATTCCACACTTCCTGGTGGGAAACTTACAGAATTGTTATTTATGGTTGATTCCCTTCACCCAACATAGCAACCTGGAAAAAAGTGCTGATGGTGTACATTACTGCTATGAACTAAAGAGAAAGTACATGGGGCACCCCTCGATATAATATAGCACAATGCACCAGGATTCAGTTCTGGGCACTCAGATGGTTCCATGAAGATCCATCCAATCTATGTAAAATGCCCAGGGAGAAGTAACAGCCTTGTCCTACTTTGGGAGTGGAGGGGATTAGACTGGTACTTGATAGTATAAACAGGAATAGCTTCAGTCACATTTTTAGATGAAATCTAATTAGCCCAGTCTTAGGGCTGGTTCTTTTCTGTAATTCATCCTCCTAGACACCTTAACCAGTTCTGGCGTCTTCCCCATTTCTACACTGAGCAATGTGGCTCCTACACAAATATTTCCATTCTCATTGAAACATAAAAAAAGTTTCCCTTGTGCCAGTAATAACGAGCACACACACACAAGCTGGGAAAGGGATTCTAGCTTCTAAAGCAGAGGGCTTCCTACTCCATCCAGTCCCTATTCCCAGGACTGCAGCCCGTCCATTGCCCATACTTGCTTTTAGCTGGAAGTGCCCTGAACTTCAAACTGCACCTCTCTGCTCTTGCCCTCCACTGAAGTATTTCACCTGCCTGCACTGGCTTTTCAGACTGTGCCTAGAACAGAATTTCTATTCTCATAGGCTCAGACCTGGATACTTGCTAACTAACTAGCTTTCTGTTGTTGGTGGCAGGAGAGAAATTCACTCCATTTTCGTGGAGTTTGGAGTTTTCCTACCTGGAAAATGAAAAATGAACTAAAGGAGTGGTTAGAACACCAGCTCTGAAGTCAGGAGGACCTGAGTTCAAATCTGACCTCAGACACTTAACACTTCCTAGCTGTGTGACCCTGGGCTTAACCCCAATTGCCTCAGCAAGAGAGAGAGAGAGAGAGAGAGAGAGAGAGAGAGAGAGAGAGAGAGAGAGAAGGGAAGAGAGGAAAGAAAATAAATGATTTTGAAGATTCATTCCTATAGAAAGTAAAATCCTCATGGACAAGTAACTCTTGTAATTTGTCTTTGTTTTCAGAGGAGGCACGCTTAATAACTTAGTGAATTGGTAGCCATCTCTAACTGGAATGCCACAGTCTCCTTGAACTGCCCTATTTCAGTCATTCTGTGCCAAACCTCAGGCTACCATACCACCCTTTCCTCTTGATCATCAGAATAATTGATAAGGATAAAAAATCTTATATTTTAGAATATCAGATGCTGCTCCCCATCCCAATCTATTAGAATATAGATGCCTTTCCCCATCAGAATATCAGATATTCTTCCCATCTCCAGTGCCTCCCTATCATGTCACCCCATCTGCTCCCCATTATGTCAATGTTTCTGTCTCCCTATAAAGAATCTCTATACCCCACATTCGAGATGAAATACTTGGAGATGAGAGTCCAATCCAGTCAATCGACTTACTCTCCAATAAATTAAATTATTAGAACTCTCTAACCTCTATCTTGCTTCAGTTTCTCCGGCATTACATTACATCCTACCCATTCTTTTGTAATTCTAAGAAGTAGAATGCAGTGGACAGTCCCTATCATTAAATACCCAAATGCTCCTATATATTTGCTGCCATTGTAGCTATGGGCTCTCTTTCCCCAAATGAAATCGCTACAGGAACGGCTACCCACTTTGACTTATCCCAAGGTCTGCCCTTCCCCCTCAGTCAAGAATGTCCAAAGCCATCACTGTGTCATCCCGAGACCCTGCAGGGTAGGAGGACCCCAGGAACGGGCATTCTCCAGGTATGGCAACAGGAGAGAACGCCAGATCTTAGGGATAGAAGGGATTCTGGAATATGGGAGAGCAGGGAGAAGGGAGAGGATCTTAGTGGACCCAGAGACTGAAAAAGGCTCTTGGCCCTTAAAGGGGAGCAGAAACAGCAATCAGACGGTCCCAGAGGCACAAGGAAAAGCGATCTTGGGACTGGAGAGAAACAAAGTGATGAGGGAGAGGTGCCAAAAGGCAGGGGGCTGTCCCGGGACTCTGGGCGCCTGAGGGAACGGCACGTGAAGGTGCTGGAGACCCGAGGTTAAGACTTAATGAACTGGATCAGAGAGAGGAGGGATCCCGGGGATCCCGCGGACCCCGGAGGCTGCTGCTCCTACTGGGTGAGCGATGAGTGCCGGTACCGGGAGGTGCATTGACCCCCTCCACCCCAGTCCTTATCCCCAGGACTGTAGCCCGCTGCCAGCGGCCCGCAGCCCGTACCTGCTTTTAGCTGGCGGGGTCCCGAGCCCCAGGCTGCACCTCTCTGCTCTTGCCCTCCACTGACCCGGGACCGGGGCGCCGTCTCTGCAGTCCTGGAGCTCAGTGAGCACAAGTGGCTCCCAGACGCCGGGAGGGGCGGAGACAGGAGGCAAGGGAAGCCTGAACCCCTCCCCGCTCCTTCGTCCCTTGTCATCCCCCCCACGCCAGTCCGCAGCGAGGTGGGGGTGGGATTCAGCCCGGGGAAGCGAGAGGACCGAGGACCCTAGTGCTGGACAGATCACCTAGTCCAAATTTGTAAATGAGGAAACTGAGGCCGAATGAGGAAAAAGTGGTTGGCAAATAGCAGAGCCAGACTTTCTGGATCAGAGTCTGCCACTCTGAAAGGTGGAGGTGCGGGGGCAGGCAGAGGCCGGTAGCCGCGGAAGATGTGCCAGCCACAAGGCAAGAGGCACCGTCCCCAGACCAGAGCCATCCGGGATTTTCCCCTCCCATTCAGGGCCAGCAGAGCTGCCCCACTGAGAACAAGGGATTTGGACACAGGCCTGAAGTGTCTATGTATGGCACTGTGTATGGCTGTGTATGGACTGTGTATGACACTTTAGGTCAGTCACTCCCGTCAGCAAAATGGGATGTTGTCCCATTCCACGTCTGATATTCTATGCCCCCAGAGGAAGGGAGCGTACACTTTAGAGCTATAGTGGACCATGGAGACAAATCCCAGCATCTTATAAACTGGGAAATTGAGGCACAAATATTTCAATCACTTGCACATGACGGCATGGCTAATATTTGGATCCAGGTTTAACACAGTGTTCATTAGGTGATTACCTCCCAGGTCCAGGCACTTGTAAGCAAATTTACTGAGTGCCTACTGTGTGAAATGTGTCCTTCTCTATTACTATTTTCCCAGAGAACCAGCTGAGTATGGGGGAGCACGCTCACCCCAACACCATCTCAGACTAAGCAAGGGAAGGGGAGAGCTGTGGAAAGGTTATAAAGACAGCTGGAGAGTACAAAAAGGCCCTTGTGAATGAAATAGAAACTCAAGAGCAGTCACCCTAAAGTTCTAAGCCAAAGTGACCTGGAAGAGGAGCTGCCTTCCAAATTCAGCTCCAGCCTTCAAAACTAAACAAGGCTCAAGCAGGAAAAAAAAAAAAAATCTTGTTTTTGATTCCCTGCCCACCCCCATTCCCACATTTCTCGAGGGGGGAAAAAAAGAGAAAACAGCAAACCTAACATAATTAGTCTCCAAAAGATATCTCCTGGAAGAATAAGACCAATCATGGTGGGAAAGGGAAGGAGCTACTTAGCATTTGCTCACTGGCTCCCACTGAAAGGGTCAGCTCTTGGACTGTTGAACCCTCAGCTCAGCTCATTAACCTCCCACTCTGGCACATGCTCTAAGAGTGCCAAGAATTGTGTCTTACACTCATCTCCTCATGTTTCTTAGCACAATCTTTAGTGAAAACAAAATGCCAGCTACAAACTTGGTTTTGGTTGAATAAAGGAAACTCCTTTTCCTGTGAGTTAAAGGGCAGACCTCTACTATCTCCATAAGATGGATGATTTAAATTTCTTTTAAGAACTCATTTCCTCTCAGAATGCTACTCTTCCATAGCTGGAGTTTAGAGCAGCATGATATAATTAGTGCAAGAGCCAGAGATGCAGACACTGGAGCCTCTAATTTACTAGGCTATGACTAGGAGCAAATCACTTCCCTTAGCCTGAAGATGGAGGCTTATATTTACACTTCATATCTCACAAAGGCTATTGTGAATAATGTATATAAAATACTTTGTAACCAAAAAGTGCTTAATAAATGCTTTTAGATCAAACATGATGCCCCTAAATTTGGGAGGTAATTTAAACAAAATCAGATTGGTTTTTATTTTTCTTAAATTACCAAGCAACTGCCTTAAATGTTGGCTTTGCCTGTGGAAACAGTCTTTGAAGCCGATTTCACTTTTTTCCCTCTCAACTCAAATCTACCATGTTTCAGAAGCAGAGTTGTTCCTGCCTTTAAATAATCGAATGCTTCCAAAACAAAGTTGTAATTTTCCAGGCTATGGCTAGAACATGCCGTCAAGTGAATTTAGCTGAAAACTCCCGTTTGTTTGGTTGTACCTCACTGCTTTTGCTACAGCGCCAATGAATAAACTCCATGGCTCTGAGCAATGCCTTAACAAAGGAAGCTTAACACAAAATTTAAGTAAGATTGCAGAAAAGGGTTTACTAGAGGAAAAAAAATTCCACAATTCTTGACACATGTATTTTGAACATTTTAATCATAAAGATACAAAACCAAAGAATATTTACATAGTTTTTTATAAACCATACAAATTTTGCATTAAGTCTAATTAACAATTTTAAGCAAAGTTCATAATTCATCACTTAAACAGGTCCCCTCCTCTCTCCCCTCTCCCAATGTCTTGCTACTTTTTTTCTTAGTTGGTGTGAATCCCAGAAGTTATTTTTAGGTTACATTTTTAAAAAGTCTATTCTGGCATTTTTACATTCCTAGATGTTAAAAGAAGAAAAGAAACAGTCCCTAACATTCATAAAGTTGTTCAGGCATTTCTGTGCTTGAATACATTGAAACAGCTTTGTTTTCCAGGACTCCCATCTTGGACAAGTCAGAATCCTGAAAAGATCTGCTTCTGAAATGAGAACCCAATAAAGTGACAAGTGTTGAACAGTTGGTACATCAAAGCAGGACCTTCAGGTAACAGTGGGGACAATAATTGAGAAGGGAGGACATCTTCACTTGGTCGGTGGATGTCTCTTCAGTGCCATAAAGTAAATTCTTTACCCTTTAAAGTGTTTGTCTGTTCTCAGGATGAATGGGCAGCAGGCAATCCAATAAGCCAGGCTCTCTTCTTGTCTGTTTCCATGCCAACATGTTGAAGGGAAGGTTCATTTTTTCTCTTGTCCTTGGGCAAGGGGGAACCAGAGCCGACAACAATGACTCTTCTGTCTTACCGTCTCATAGAGAAGCAGGATCTATGTTCCAAAGAACACCTGCCTTTGGTCAAAGCTTCTCCTTCACTGAAGTGCACAGGGTTGTGAATTTATAATCGAAAGGTACCTTAGAGATCATCTGCCTAACCTTTTCCCCCACAAACACTTATACAGCTGAGCAAAATGAGGCACACAGAGATTAAGTGATTTGCCTAAGATCACACTGGTAGAAGTAACTGAGTCTAGGTGTTTAACTCCCATCTGGGGTTCCTTCCATCCCACTCTGCTGCTGGTTTTTTGGTTCTTCCCTCTTCTGTCCCTATGCCTGTCTCTCAATACCCATCCGAGACCTCACACTCTCCAGACTCTGCCTCCCTGCAAATTCCCACAGCACTCTGCCTGGGCTTCTCCTGGGGATTTACCTTATTCTCCCTTGAATCACAGTTATTGGAATACTTGTCCTTTTCCCATTAGATCAAGTTCCTTGAAAGCAAGGCCCTTGTTGAACCTTATCTTTGTACCCGGTACTTTGTGCTGAAAAGAAACTTAACTGTTTCATTAAACTGATTTGAGATCAGACCCTCTCATGGAGGCCAAAGATGGGTGGTGGTCAAATCAGTGTTTAAGCTGTTAGGTATCAGCTGGAAAGAAAAAAAGCAGCCATTACAATACTAGTCTCTACAGCAACACCTTATGGATTAGTCACAGAAGGCAATGAAGTATTTATCTTCAATCCCAAATTTCAGAGAGAAATAGAATAATGGGCAGAAGATGATGTGAATAAAAGTGAGGTCAGGTTTTTATTAGCCAATAAAAGGCATTTAGCTGCTCGGTGAACCAAGGGTAGATAGGTACCATTCCTGTCCCCAAATCTCTTACATACTTACATACAGGCATCTACTTCTAATTAAAGATCTAAATGGCAAATGTATATGAAAAAAATGAGTGTCGAGAATTTGCATGTCTATCATAAGATAGCCCTACAGTGATAAAGGATTTTCATAGGGAAAACCTTGTAATATGTGACCTTCAGTCATCAAAAAATGGAACACTTTCCAAGATGTCAAAATGGTCTGTTGTCGGCTCTTCCTCATATTTGTGACTACTACAAAATGGTGGCAGTTTCTCCTTCCAAAGAGTGATAATGCAGTTTTCTGAAGCTCACAGTGAGGTCGATGTGGCTGGGCCCAGTCATTTTTTAGAGGAGTTGTTTCTTAAGATAAGTGCTCTTTATAACTTTCCTCTTGGGTCATTATAGGGACTGTGGTAACCACTTGATTCTGAAACACAAAGATCTTGATTCTTTCAAAAATCCAAACAAAGATTAGCAGAATACTGACATACTGAATCCAGGCAAACTTGATTGTCTCCCAGAAACCTGGATAATAGGTACCAACTGTTAAGGAACCATGCATCAATAACAGAGCCCTAAGGCTTTGTTCCAACAGGAAATAGCCAAAATGTTTCAAATATCCTTATTAAAAGGGGTAAGGCAGGGAATAATTCTGGTCTGAAAAAGATGCTGGCGGGGAAAGGGGGGAGAGAAATTAAGTTGTTTCCCCCCTTAAGGAAAAGTTGGTAGAAACCAAGTTATTTTAGTGGGATTGTAAAAGCATGCAGCTCAACAGGACTCCATCATTTTGAGCATCTGCCTCCACTTAGCATAACTTAGGTATTTTTTTCCTTTTAGTTATTATCAAAAGAGTAAGTCAAGGCCAGTATTAACCTCTGTTATCTTATCTGGTAATCATCAAAGGATATGAAATGATTTCCATGGGATATCGAATGATAACATTAATTATAAATGGTGCTTCTGCAGCTCTTCCCACCAGCCAAATTGGGTTGGAATCAGTCAAGATTGTAGTTACTGCAATGAAACCAAGAAAAGACATCCCTTAAAATGGAATATTCCCCCACCAAAAGCTCAAATCCGTTCTCATAGAGGATTCACTACATGTCTGTGTATGGTACTTGCTGTGTCTGGAAGCTATGGTAACAGTAGAAACACCACTGGAAAAAACATCAGCCCTTCAGTAAGGTTCCATATGCTGAGCTAAACAAAAAGGAATGGTCCCACAATCCCATCCTCTCTAACAAAAATCTTGACGTCCTGCCATAGTGGAGAAATTTTACATCATTCTATTTGTGCTATTAATGTTAGAAGATCCTGAATGAGTATTTATGTTCCTTTTATGCATTTGAGAAATACAAAAAGTAGATCCTATTCCCTTCCTTTATTTTATATAAAATTTCTAGGAACATTCAGAATGTTCCATGTTAACTGTACTTATAAAACCAAACTTAATTTTTTATTACTACTCTTCAGCTCCAAATTTTCGGCTCCTCAATTTCCTCCCTCTATTAATGGCACTCTTAATCTCTTCTAGTTACTTGTGCTTGCCTGATCTCTCCTTCATCTTTATCTGCTATTTCCTCCCTTTACCTTCGATCCAAGCAACCCTCAAATCCTGTTCATTCTACCTTTATAAAATATTTCATAGTCAGCCCCTCTTTTCCATTCCTGTTGATATCACCCTAATTCAGGATCTCATTACCTGACTTAGATTACTTCAATAGCCTCCAATCTCTCTCACAATTTCATTCAATACAGTTAAGTGCCTACTATGTGAAAGGCACTACCATGTTAATCTTCCTCATAAACAATTCAACATATATCACATACTCCTACCCTCCCATTCTTCCTCATTGCCTAACAGGTCAGATTCTATACCCCAGTTCCAAAGCTCTTTGTGAGCAGGCTGCAGCTAACCCTTCCAGCCTTTATTACACAATTTCCTTCTATATACTATCCCTGCCAAATTAGATTTTCACCTCCTCCTAATTACAGCCCCTTACTTTCCTTCTGCCTGCTATTCCCTGTGTTTATAGCCAAAACTCCCATTGCTTTTTCCTATGGAAATCTTATCCATTCTTCAAGAGAAAACTCACCAATTCCTTCTGGAAGCCTTGTGTAATTAACTTTAATTAATTAGCTCTGTTCATCTTTTGCATTCCTGTCAGTCAGTAAGTCAAGCAGCATTTATTAAGCACTTACTATGTGTGTAAACTACTGGGAATACAAAGAAAGGCAAACTCTTACAAGTTGCATATGGCGCTGTGGAAGGTAACCTTATGGGACCTTTTGCCTCCAGTCCTTCACAAGCCAACCCTTTCCTGGCTTTCTCATTGTTTCATCCTTCACTCCTCTCTATATACCCTAGAGTTCAGCTCCACTGACCTGCTGCTGCTTTTTATATCCTAGCCTTCAAATCCCATAATGAGCATTTGCACAGGCCAATCCTCCTGCTGCAGTGCTCTTCCTCTTGACCTGGACCTCCATTTCCCTAGCTTTATTTAAGGCTCAGTTCAAATCCCATCTTCTTTTCAGATTAACTTTCATTTTCTCTGTTTACACTATATGTGTATGTATAAGTATGTATGCACATGCAGATATATGTGTATCCACATAGATATATAACTATGGATATAAATATAACTCTTTATGTGTATATAATGCATGTACACATACACACACAGAATTATTTACATGTTGCCTCAACTACAATGTTAAGTTCCTTGAGGGCAGGACCTGGAGTGTTTTGCTTTTTTTGCCTTTCTTTGTACCCTAGAGCTCAGCATAGTAATAAATACTAATTAACTGACAGATTAAAGTTCTGTTGAGCAGGGAACACGTCTTATTCATTTTCAGTCATCATCCATAGGTAATGCAGTGCTTCAAACACAGCAGGTGTCAAATAAGTTCTTGGTAAATGAATAAAAACTCTTACAGTTAGTAATCAAATAAATGCAGGGAATTATTATCATTAACCCAAGCAAGCCTTGAATCTTGGAGCTGTGGTGACAGCTTTGAGATCAAGATAGGAAGAAGAGAAAGGGAAAGGATAACCAGAACCCATTCGCAGCCTCTAGGTCGGCCCTCTCCAGCTGCCCCACAACGGCCACTCCCAGAATCCGCACTGCCTTTTTCTTCTTGAGCTGTAAGGACCCTCTCTAAAGGGTGCCACCCCTTACCAAAACCCTGGAATGAGACTCATAACTCACCATTCCTTTCATAGTATGCAGCAGCAATACTCTTCAAGTTATAGTCACTTGCAAAAATGCTCGTCCCATTGATCACAGACACCTGTGATACAACAGGTGATGTAAATGTGAGCACCAGTCTTCGTCCCCAACCTTCTCCCCCTTTCCCTTCTCCCTCTTTAGGCTGTGAGTGATCGAGAGTGACCCCGTCAGTGTGAAACAATGATATCCAGTACAGGGCTTGCCATTTGTGATGGGCAGAGGACTTTTTTCCTCTTCCTTCTTATTGCACATGCTAAAAATAAAATCTATCTAGATAGCAAAACTCCCCAGCTTTAAGGGTTTTTTGGTTCTGAAAGAAACATGGAGCCCTTGAACTGAAGGGACTAGGTATCACATGACCAAATGCTCTTTCCAAATCCATGGTCACACACCCTCCTTTGAAAGGCCTCCAGTGATGGAGATTCCCCAACTTCCCTCATGGCCTGCTGGACAGCTGAATTACACTGACCATCAAGAAGTTTTTCCTTATATTGAAGTGAACTCTCCCTACCATTTAGATCCCTTTCCTTTCAGTCTCTCCTTTGCTGAGACAAGAAAAAAACTGATTAGCTCTTGCCTCTCATGGGGTCACAGATTTTTAGCTGCAAGGAGTCCAATTCCCTACTTTTGCATATAGAGAAACTGAGGCCCAGAGAAGTCAACTTGCCCAAGCTAGCTCCATGTGGTAGGATAGAAGCTCAAAATTTCTGACGGTCTGCCTCACTTTCTGCAATGCCTCTCTAAACAAAATCAATCCCTTTACTTTCCCTAATGAATTTATTTCCCAGTTTCTTGATCATATTTCTGGATCTTCTCTGAATGATTCCCGGTTTCTTCATATCACTTTTAAAATGAAAAGATCAAAACTCACTAATAATTAAACACAGAATTTTTGAGAGAGCAAGAACGTCATTTTAAAGATTAAGAATGTGTGGTCCACAGAGTTGGTAGCTAGGCCTGGAACAGTCCTGCAAGTTTCTCTCTCCCTGTATGTGTGTGTGTGGTTAGGGGTAGGGGGGGTGTCAGCCTGGAAACAGGTGAGGTGGGGAGCCTGTTTCCAGGCTGAGCCTCCCCACTATCTATAACATCTCATAGCCAAATACTCTGTAGCCCCCATGAATATACAAAGGGTAGAGGGAAGGAAACTAAGGCAACCAAGAGAGTTTATTGCTTAGAATACCCTTGGAGGTATTTGCTTTGTTGTATTTTCAAACTGGAAAATTCAATTCTATTAAAGTAAATGAAAATTTAAAAAAACACAAAACAAAACAAAACCACCTGGAGCCCAGATGGAAGTTATCCCTTCCTTGTCCAAGGTTACACAACCAGTCAAGGACAGAACAAGACTAGAATGCTGGTCTCTCGATTCCCAGGCCAGAGCTCTACCCAAGGCACTACAGTGCCTTCCACAGGCATATAATATCAAAGGGCAAAGGGTCCGCTTGTTTCCCTGTCGTTTCAAGGTGCAGGTGTCCTGCTTACATAAGAGTCTGTACCAAGTGAGCTTTTTAAAATAATGATTCTATGCTCTTTACTCCTATTCTGGTTGTGCTCCACAACAACCTTATTTCTCTATGTCCTGGGTCACGCTGCCAGGCCTGAGGTGCCCCCAGACTCTTGACTGTCACTGGCTGGAATTTCTCTTTTACACTATCACGGAATGCTCCCAGTTTTTAAATTATCCACCAAGCACTGTCTTCCCTAGTTTAATCTGGGTTTCTAAAAGGTAGATCTCATTCTGGTTACCTGTTTATAGCTTTTTAGTAAATGCATAGGTGTCCCACTCCACCACCCACCCCGCCCTGTCTAGTCATACTGTAAAGCAATTGTTGGGGAGAATTCTAGACTGCTTCGTGTCACTGAAAGGACAATATTTGCAACATGCATTTTCTGCCACTTTAAAGCAATTTATAAATAGTAACTACAAAGGCAGCAGAACTCAAAAAGAAAGAGAAAGAGCTTACATTGTATCTGGTATCTACCCCACGATATTTCAAAGGCTGCTTCTGTTGCAGCTTCAGGTCTCCATTCACATGCAGTTGGGCACCTGGGACAGGGAAGGATGACTGGACAAAGGCCATGCTCTGCATCACAAATCTTGACATCCTCTGAAAGAATGATTTATGAGAGAACTCAACTGGGGCCGAATCTTCAGGGCCTTGGCCCATGAATGCTCTGAGGTCAGAACTCTGAGCTCAGATGAGCTATAGAACCAAATGGGACACATTCAAGCCATCAAAGCCCACACTAGACCAGAAAATAGGCTCAGAGCAGCCCAGGTCTTAGAACCTTCGAACAAGGAGCCAGAAAGGTGTCCTGGTCCCTCGGACCCTGTGTCCCACAGACATTCTTTTTCTCTGCTCTATAGAGGGTGTGGATAAAGTGGGAAATGCAGCAGAAACGGGTTCCCTTCTTTCCCTCCTTCCTCCCTGCCTCCCAAAGCAAAGGCATCACAACAAAGTCACTTACAGTCAACTGGTAAGAAAACGTCAGAATAAGCTGGACTCCCAGGACATGTTCAGTAGGCTTCAGGGGAAGCTCTAATCTGAAATGTAACATGTCCATTTTCCCATCTTGGTTCTTGTCTTCTTCTCTGGCCTGGAAGACATTACAATCCATTTAACAGAAATCACAAATATATGTACACAAATATGTCCAAATTCTACTTTTGCTCCTCTAATCACCATCTCTATCCTGCAGTGTCCCATAAGAAAACAGAATCAAATTGTATTTTTCCTATATCAAAATACAAAAAAATAGATAATGTCTATTGGCCACACCATCCACTGAAATCCACTGACATACTACCTTCCAGGTGCCAAGAACTAGCAAAGGTCAAAAGATCTTTAAAAAGAGATATATACTGATATATAAAAATGATATATAGTTAGATTTCTGAAGTGGCCCCCAAAGAGATGTCAGTGCTACCAAAAAAGGGAATGTTTAAAGGTGTGTAAGTTATGTTCCAAGTCCTTTGTGGACAGATATTTGATTTGTATAAAGCACAGCTTACATCACTAGCAGATAAGCATCAAATAAATCAAGATAATCATGCTATTTCTGTGTGCTGTATAAATGTAACTCCTCCTATGAATGACCAAACACTAAGCTGGACTCAAACCTTTACCTGGGGTGTTCACTGTCTCTCTAATTTAACACTATTATTTAAAAAAAAAAAACGTTTCACATCAGAGAATGGAAAATTGACTAAAACTTCAGTTCCAACTGGTTCAAATCAAAGTGATTCCTTTACTCCTTTATTAAGCATAATCAGGTCAGTCAGTGTCTGAGACTGTCTACTTAGCATTTTTTTTAAAACAGTCACAGTAACCTTTTAGGAAATTCCCAGACTACAGAGAATGATGAGAAGCTACAACTCATCTGGCTTTCTCATTGTTAGTACTTCAACATCCATAGGAAACTTAAGTTTCCCAGATTTATCTTTGGGATAGTTTCAGCATCTCAAAACACTTTCTTGTTACTTCCTAGATCCTGCTCCACTCCCTCCTCCGTCTTTCAGAGCTATAAAATCTGTGTTTTCCCAAACCAAGTGGTTCATTCAATATGGAGATGAATAACTACTAATAAGACCAAAATTAATTATAGGTGAGAAGTAGATTAAGATTAACTTTGGTCTTCTACACTTCTGTGTATGTTTTGAAATAGCAATGTCAAAATTCATTTTTACATTATATCCTTTTTCACAAAGAGCTAAATGTTTTCCACTCATCTTCATCTTTGTCTGTATTTATTCCTCCCTCGCTCATCACCAATCTTTCAACTCCAAATCCCTACTCTTTCCACTTTCCCACACTGCCTCCCACTGATGAGACTGAGATCTAACACCAAATGATGAGACTCAGGAGAGCAATTGGCACCAAATGAGGAAGCTGATGTAGGTACCAAATGTTGGGGGTTGATCATGTGAAGAATTCATAATGGCCCTTCTCTTTGACAAAGATTAATTTATTTATCAGAAGAAGTTGCAGTTGCAGACAAAGTGAAGAGATAGAATAGACACAAGGAATGGTAAATATGGAATTGATTTGGGAGAGCATATAGTTAGCAAGGAAAGGAATTTTAACAACTAACAATGGAAAAGACAAGTTCCTTAGTAGAACTCATAATCAACCAGGAGAAAGGGAATACTCCATGAGGTGGAAGTATGTTATTAACTGGCAGGCTAATTGCATCGAGGAGTTGACTGCCTAATAGAGTGAGTTATCTATAATACAGAATAAAGCATGGGGGAGGGTAGAGAAGACACCATGAGGCAGAACACTGTCCTGGGCTAACCCAAAAGGGATTTAGCAAAGAAGGCGTGGAACACTGGCAGATTTATAGGGAAATTTAACCTCAGGGGTTTGACATCATAAATTGGCTTTCTTTTGGATACAGTAAGGGGAGGTAACCCAATACCTCCACAGGGGTTGAGCCTGTAAGGTTGAGCTTGATCCCCAGTACAGCCTTACCCTGTTGGCTTCAGGGAGTAATCTTATCAGGACTTCTGGCTTTCTTTGCCAATCTCACCTAATGAACACCACTTCTCCAGTGGATTCTTTTGTTCATCACTCATTCCTTTTTAGTCTATAGGTTCTACCAGTTCCATATTCCAATAGCACCCTCTTAGTTGTAAGAAAAGCCATGATACAAAAATTCTAGGAGAAAGTTGAAGTGAAATAATTCAATATCTACAAAATAGAAAATATTTAATAAAATAGGGGATAATCTAGACAAATACATATCTCAAAGAAAAATCAAGAAAGCAATAAATAAATTTCCAAAAGAAAAAATTCCAACAGTAGAAACCAAATCTATTCATAAATGAGTTCCATCAAACATTTAAGGAGTGATTAATGCCTGTGCTAAATATATTGTTCTCCAAAATGGAGAAAGAAACTGTTCTTCGAAACTACTTTTATTTGGAAGTATGGTTCCAATACCTAAACCAGAGAGGGATAAACCAGAGAAGAGAGAGGATACTAATATCATTAATATTGATATGAAAACATAAAAAAATACATACACATAAATTTCTGTATAGCAGTATATAAAAAATTTATTTGTTATGATCAAGCTGGAATAATATTAGGGATACTCAGGGCTAGGTTTAACATGAACACAAATGATATAATTAATCACACAAGTAACAAAAACAATACAATTATATAATTGATGTATTTTTAAGATATATTTTGTATCAAAAACATACACAAAAAATATGCAGTGGATGGTCTTTTCTGAATATGGATTTGATGAGGTCCTAAATGGTAAGTATGGTGGGCAGAGAGAAACTGAAGTACTGACAAAAAATATTTCCTACAGCAGTCAGGAAGGCTTTGATGGATTATAAATTCAGTACTGTGGTTCCACCCTCTGTAGAGGTAATCTAGTAAGACATCCAAGTTACATTAAGTCCCTGAGGCTAAATTTTCCCTATAAATCTACCTACAGCCCTTGCCATTTTCATTGCCCTTCTTTGAGTCAGTCCACCACAGCACTATGCCTCATAGTGTCTTTCCCCTTACCCTGACCCCATGCCTTTCCCCTTACTCCTAACTCCACTATGCTTCTCAATCCTCTTTCTCCTCCTTACAGCTAACTAACTCTTTTAGGATCTAAGTCCCTTTCAGG
Source organism: Antechinus flavipes (assembly GCF_016432865.1). Lineage (NCBI taxonomy): Eukaryota > Metazoa > Chordata > Mammalia > Dasyuromorphia > Dasyuridae > Antechinus > Antechinus flavipes. The sequence continues at coordinate 44,218,981 of NC_067399.1, forward strand.
ATTAAGCCTGCCAACTAAGGGCATGCCTCAACCTCATGGGGTGTTTCCTTTCTCCAGATCAAGTTCTACCAGGGAATTTGACCTTTCCATAAAACCCCTTTCTATGGTCTCTCATCCCTATTTCATATTTAATATTCCTGATGTCTACTATATCTTTTTTCTGTAACCTCTTCTCCTAAATAAATCTACCTTTTGCCAAAGAGAACAGTCACTGTGAATTCCTCACAGGGTTGAAGCCTAATATTTGGTGCTTCTCCTAAAGCACATCTTCTGGTGCCTACTATCAGCCACATCAGTATTTATTTCAAATCAAGGTCTAGTATTTATCTGTATTGTAGAAAGACTAGAATATTCCCAAATAATATCAGGATTAAATTAGCAAGGATGCTCTCTGTCTCCATTATGATTTGACAACGTACTAGAAATGTACACTATAGCAATATGACAGAACAAATAAATTATATGACTAAGCATTAGCCAAGAAAAGGGGGGTGGGAAGAGTTTGAGGGAAAAAATTATTCTTTTTTGAAGATAACTGGTTGGTTTACTTAGGAAACCTTAGAGAATAAATAAAGAAGCTAATGGAGACTATTGAGATTTAGAGGATCAGGATTCAAACGCATGTAAACTTAATGTTCTTGGATCCAGGTTTTCACATCTGCAAGAGAATTATAAAAGCACCATCTCACAGAGTTGGTGTGAGAACCAAATGCGTGACCATATGTAAAACACTCTGCCAAATCTTAAAGTACTATATTAGTGTCAGCTGTTATACTACCCATATCTTGACAGAGACAAGGACCAGAGGTATGGAATGAAACACACATTTTCAGAAAAGGTCAATGTGTTGATGTGTTTGGTTTGACCATACAATCGATATATCCTGACCAGGGAATTTCCTAAACCATTGAAACCATAGTCCTGCCTCTATCCCAAAGCTAAATCAAAGTGCAACAAGATGCTCTCTAAACTCAAATTTAATAGAATATAACACAGAATTTATATATGGGAACAAAAAGTTAAGAATTTTAAGAGACATAATAAAACAAGTTATGAATATCTAGAGCATTACACTCTCTTAAAGATGATCATAAAGCAATAATTCTCAAAACCACCAGATATCGATTATCTAGGAAGCTTTTCTTGATTGCCTCAATTCCTAGTACCCTTTCCCAAATATTTCACATTTAACTAATGTCTTTATTCTTTTCATACTAATTCTACATATACTTATGTATATATTTGTGTTCCCAGCAATTCAGTGGTTGTTCTTCTTGCCTCAAAGACACTCTAAACTCAGTTCCATTTCACAATCTAAACCTTCAACATTCAACACAAACACCATTTTCTACATCCTGAATTTCTTAACTATACACATTCCCTACCTCTCAAACTACTTTGTTTTTTTTCCCATCTATCTCAATAGAGTGAGTCTTCTTATATTCAGGACTTTTCTATGTCAAGCCCTTATATTTATATATGTCTTTATTGTTGCCCCCACTACAATATAAGCTCCATGAGAGTTAGGATTATTTCATGTATGATTCCTTGTGCCTAGCACAGTTTCTGGCATACAGTAGATGCTTAGTAAATGCTTGAGTTGATTAAATGATTGTGTCACCTGAATACATTAAGTAAATGAAAAGAATTCAGGTCAAGTCCAATAGAAATTTGTGGAGAAGAGAGAGCTGAAATATTCTTCCTTTCTGTCAAAAAATGGTAAACTATAAGACTGGAAAAATCACATTTTTTTTTTTTTTTGTCTGTGGCAATTATGAAATTAGATGGTTTGCTTAAATGACTTTCTTTTCATGGGAAGGTATTATTATGAGAGGTTATTTACTGGGAAATGATCAATTTGTCAAAACAAAATGTCAATAACAAATTCTGCTTTAGTGTATAGAAGCCACCTACCATCATCATTGACACCCGAACATTATCTCCATGCAGGTGATTAAAAGTGGGAAATGTGCTCCAGGTTAGGTATTCTCCAGACAAGGAGCGCAAGAAAGCCACAAGCAGCACCTCATGTTGGAAGTGGACAGTTGGCTGCTCTTCATAGGTATTGCGCTTCAACCAAAAACCTAGACAGCGTACAGAAGTCAGAACCAAGTCATAGAGAAGGAAGTTCCTAGCTCAAGGCCTGCTTTTAACACCAAGAAGCAAATAGAAGGGACCAAGGAAGTTATCATGACCAAAAAAAAAAGGCACAAGATGTGAAGAGACACCACTGAGAATAGGACTTGGGAGAAGAAATGGGAAATGAGGGAAAGCCAAGAGTAAGGGTAGTGGTCCTTGCTTGGTGACCCAAAATTGGAAGATGAGAAGGGCAGTTTCCAAATCCATTGGGAATTCAGAATTAGCACAGGCATGTCAAGGATGGAGAGATAAAGAAATGAATGGAAGAGGTCATGCATAAAGGGAGCACCTGGTATATAGTGGGCTTTTAAGAAATATTTATTGTTTGACTGTAAAGGAGTCTAAGTCTGGAGTGTAATATGTCTGTCTGTCTGTATTGACATGCTTTTTCTTTCTCACTTTCTAATTGTAAATGTGCTCTTGGTACACACGCTACACATATATCCATATACACACATATACAAATAAAACTATTAATATGATCTCTCTATATAAGTGTATATATTGTATGTAACACATGGATGTTGTATATACTATGACACAAAATATATTATATTATGTAAAATATATTAAATTGCAATACAATTATGTTATATAGTATATATAAAAATAATTATAACAAAATACCCATAATTGTAAATATTTTATATACATGTAGAAAGCATATTTATGATACACATATATGTACACACACATGCTATATAGATGCTCGTGCATGCGAGTACATGTAGAAAGCATGTTTATAATATATGATACACATGATATGGCTGCACATGCATGTGAGTACATGTAGAAAGCATGTTTATAACATATGATACACGTGTGTGTATGCGTGCACATGATATAGATGCTCGTACGCGTATTGAGTACACGCAGAAAGCTTATTTATAACATATGATACATATATGTATACATGCATGTGATATAGATGCTCATGCATGTATGTGAGTACACACCTATACATATGTGTGAAAATTAGTCCAAAATAAAGATATAACCATATATTTGCATGTTTGATCATAACTCTGAGGACAAGGGCTGTCTTTTATCCCTTTTTTTATTTCTAGAATTTAGCACAGTGCCTGGCACATAGTAGGTACTTAATAATGTTTGACTTTAATGTTTATTGACTGATATACATAGTGTGTGTGTGTGTGTGTGTGTGTGTGTGTGGTGCATGTGTATAAAAAATTCTGGAAAATGGGAAGTAGAAGAGGTTGGGTAGGGAAAGAAATCAGATTCTTGAGTGAATGGTACAGACTGCATAAAAGAAGTTCTTATACATAAAAGAAGTCTCTTGCATGTGTATTTTTAATTTTGGAGGACTAGGTATTTTTGTCAAATGGGTTGGTGTATAAAGTTGGTAAATCAGTCAGTAAACATTTATAAAGCACCCACTATGTGCCTGGCACTGCTCTAAGTGATGGAGAATACAAAGATAAAACATGGAATCCTTCTCCTCAGGGAGTTTAGAATTTAAACCACGTGCTTCACTGAGGGGTGTCTCATCCCTGAATTTAGAATAAATGTATCATTTTGCAAAGGGATCGAGCTGGAGGACAGCCAAAGTCTGTGGGTGGTCACTTTAGGAAGACAAGGTCTAGGGATGCATTCTAGGATTCGGGGGCACTGAGGTATCCCTCTAATTATGGGGTAGAGAGAGCAGTGTGGATGAGGTTTGGAGTGCCAGAACAAAAGGGTAGGTGTCTGGGTGACCTGGGTCTGGAGGGCACCTCTTGGGAGGCATTTGAAAGGCCTGGGTCTGGGGGGCAGCACATGGGGGGCGTCTGAGAGTCCTGGGTCTGGGGGGCACCACATGCGGGGCATCTGAGAGTCCTGGTCTGGGGGCACCACATGGGGGCGTCTGAGAGTCCTTGGTCTGGGGGCACCACATGCAGGGCGTCTGAGGGTCCTGGGTCTGGGGGGCACCACATGGGAGGCATTTGAAAGGCCTGGGTCTGGGGGCACCACATGGGGGCATCTGAGAGTCCTGGGTCTGGGGGGCACCACATGGGGGCATCTGAGAGTCCTGGGTCTGGGGGCACCACAGAGTCCTGGGTCGGGGGGCAGCACATGGGGGCATCTGAGAGTCCTGGGTTTGGGGGCACCACATGCGGGGCGTCTGAGAGTCCTGGGTCTGGGGGGCAGCACATGGGGGCGTCTGAGAGTCCTGGGTCTGGGGGCACCACAGAGTCCTGGGTCTGGGGGGCAGCACATGCGGGGTGTCTGAGAGTCCTGGTCTGGGGGGCAGCACATGGGGGCGTCTGAGAGTCCTGGGTCTGGGGGCACCACAGAGTCCTGGGTCTGGGGGCACCACATGGGAGGCGTCTGAGAGTCCTGGGTTTGGGGGCACCACATGCGGGGCGTCTGAGAGTCCTGGGTCTGGGGGCACCACATGGGGGTATCTGAGAGTCCTGGGTCTGGGGGCACCACATGCGGGGCGTCTGAGAGTCCTGGTTTGGGGGCACCACATGCGGGGCGTCTGAGAGTCCTGGTCTGGGGGCACCACATGGGGGTATCTGAGAGTCCTGGGTCTGGGGGCACCACAGAGTCCTGGGTCTGGGGGCAGCACATGCGGGGTGTCTGAGAGTCCTGGGTCTGGGGGCAGCACATGGGGGCGTCTGAGAGTCCTGGGTCTGGGGGCACCACAGAGTCCTGGGTCTGGGGGCACCACATGGGGGGCGTCTGAGAGTCCTGGGTTTGGGGGCACCACATGCGGGGCGTCTGAGAGTCCTGGGTCTGGGGGCACCACATGGGGGTATCTGAGAGTCCTGGGTCTGGGGGCACCACAGAGTCCTGGGTCTGGGGGCACCACATGGGGGCGTCTGAGAGTCCTGGGTCTGGGGGCACCACATGGGGGCGTCTGAGAGTCCTGGGTTTGGGGGCACCACATGCGGGGCGTCTGAGAGTCCTGGGTCTGGGGGCACCACATGGGGGTATCTGAGAGTCCTGGGTCTGGGGGCACCACAGAGTCCTGGGTCTGGGGGCACCACATGGGGGCGTCTGAGAGTCCTGGGTTTGGGGGCACCACATGCGGGGCGTCTGAGTCCTGGGTCTGGGGGCACCACAGAGTCCTGGGTCTGGGGGCACCACATGGGGGCGTCTGAGAGTCCTGGGTTTGGGGGCACCACATGCGGGGCGTCTGAGTCCTGGGTCTGGGGGCACCACAGAGTCTGGGTCTGGGGGGCAGCACATGCGGGGCATCTGAGAGTCCTGGGTCTGGGGGGCAGCACATGGGGGCATCTGAGAGTCCTGGGTCTGGGGGCACCACAGAGTCTGGGTCTGGGGGCACCACATGGGGGCATCTAAGAGTCCTGGGTCTGGGGGAAACATGAGGGGCGTCTGAGAGTCCTGGGTCTGGGGGCACCACATGCGGGGCGTCTGAGAGTCCTGGGTCTGGGGGCAGCACATGCGGGGCGTCTGAGAGTCCTGGGTCTGGGGGCACCACATGCGGGGCGTCTGAGAGTCCTGGGTCGGGGGGCACCACATGGGGGCGTCCTGGGGAGGGTTGCGGGGTCACTCCATGCGGGGAGTAGCGGGGTCCGGGGATGGGGCCGCCTGCCCGGGGAGGGCTCGGCAGGGCGGGGCTCACCGTGACTCCGGAAGGCCACGAGCAGCGGCGGGATGTAGGTGAGAGCGGTGACCAGCACCAAGAATAAGGCGGCCTTGGAGCAGAGCCCCGCGCGGTAGCTGCGCTCCGTCGGGTGCGAGAACAGCTGGTAGAGAGCCATGGCCGCGGCCGCCGCGCTCCCAGCTACCGGCCTCGGCTTGAGGCCTGGGCCGCACGAGTCACCGCCGCCTACGGGATTTGGCTTCTCTCGGTTGCCATAGCCTTGGTCTCCACGGGAACCGCGCCACCTTGGCAAACGAACCAATAGCAAGGCCGAGTCTGTTTCAGCCAATCATATAGCGCGTGAGAGGGGGGCGGGGACGGGGGCAGGACGAATGGCTGTTACTGACTCCTGGGTTTTCCTAAGATATCTTGTTGTCGGTTCTTTGCTAAGGACGCGTTTTGAAACTGTATGAGTGGAACCGTCTTTTTTTTTTCCTTCGGATAAACAGCATAGTGGTTATGTTTTTGTCAGCCCCCCATCCCCCCACCCTGTGAGGCAACATCTAGAGCTTTTTAAGAGGAAATGAAATTCACGAATGTTTCCAACTCTTTCTCATCAAATAAACAGTGACTTTATACAGTATTTTAGAAACTAATCACCGCGAACATACTTCCCACGTACGCGCGGTTTACTGTCGGGAAAGCACTGAGTATGCAATTCTCTGGGAGGAGTCAATAAATATGAAGCGCCTACAGGTGCCGGACACTGTTCTAAGGCTTAACTGGAGATACGCGAGAGGTAACAGACATTCCCTCACAGTCTCATGGGAAAACGGCATGAAAAAGTAGTCTCAGCAAAGTGTTCATAGCAGTACTATTTGTAATAGCACAGAGTATGATGAAAGCTTTACCCCCGAGGTTCACAAGTGGGATTATCAGTTTGGAAAAGAATCCCTCCGTGGTGTTTTCAGTATGAATTCACGGTACTAAGAATAATGCATATTCTTTTTTCATGACAAATTTGCTCCAGAAAAATGACAGTTTTATGTTTGCAAATCTTGAATTATCTCAGTCTCCAAAGAATAAAACTTGTTTGTTGACTCAAGGTCAATAGAAGAAAGACACAAAATTTTTCAAAAATTATTAGTGCATAAATTGCATAAAAAGGCCCCCAGGGGATTCACTAAGTAAATGAATAACTGGAAAAGAAAATAGCATGTGACAAGAGCAACTATGATGACTCAAATGCCATACTGTTACCAAAGAAATCTAAGAAGAGCCAAGAAAAAGTCATTTTTTCCTGACACCAAACCTAAATTTACTTATTTACACCTTTCACACATTGCTCTTGTTTCTGACCTCTGGGACCAAACCAAACTAGTATAATGTCAGCTCCACATGACAGCCCTTTTAAGTTTTTGAAGACAGCTAACATATTCCCTCTTCCACCCTCAGTCTTAACATATCCAGACTAAATATGCCCCAAACTTTTAACTAGCCTTTTGTAATTAAGAGTTAAAGAAGGCAAAGATTCTATTTGGCTTCTTCTGAACCACCTAAGGAGCTATAAGTGGTACAGTGAATAAAGCATCACCTGGAGTCAGGATCACTTGCCTCAAACACTTATTAGTGGAGCAACTTTGTTACTTAACATATTTGTCTCCTTTTACTTATCTATAAAATCGGTATCATAATAGTACAAGAAAAAATGATATACTATTGGTAAAGTATTTTGCGGACCTTAAAGCACTTTATAAATGCTATTATGCTGAAGATAATTTTGCCAAACTCTGTTTTAAGTTCTCCAGCTCTTTTGGGCCTTCCAGCCCCTGGTAACTTAAGTTATTTCCATATTCTACTAAGGAATCTTTTTAGTGCTCTGTTTGCCTTAAAAAAAATCTTGAAAAGATTGGATTTTTTGGGACAGAGAGACAGAACAGTTTCACTCTTTTAGAAAAAGATTAATCTGGATAACCCTTGGAGTTCAGCCCTAGTTCTTTTGTATTACTAATAACCCTATCACTCATTTTCTTCAGGGAAAGTCCCCAGGAAAAAAGACTCCTCCTAGCTTTAAGGAAATTTATGTTTTGTGTAAGTTGTTGAGTTTGAATGGCTTTTTGGAAATGACCATTCAATCTTTTCATTGTCTATGTACATAGCCAGCCATTGAGAAGTGGTATAAAAAGAGCCCAACTGGCTCCCAACTGGGAAAAAATGCAAACTAAGGCTGGTACCTGGAAACTGAGAGTTTTTTTTTCTTTTTTAATTAAAGAAATCATCCAATTTTACCACAAAGATTTTGTTGGGATTTTTTGGTGTAAATCATTGAAGTGGACACAAAAATGGAACTGGGGGTATGGACAAATGTATCAATTGTGCCCCTCTCCCTTTAATTGGTAAACAACAGGAAGATTCTGCATCGTTCTAAAAGTTTCTGCTCTCAATCAAGAACTATGAACTGTGCTATAATTCTATTTCTCTCTCTTTCTTTGCCATTGAGGGACCCCTGAAAAATATTTACTTACCCCTAAAAAAATGAGCTACTGCATTCATATGGGACATAGAGAGCATATGTGCTGACCTAGAAGAGATTCTGACTTTGGTGTTTTGTGTGAAGGAGGGCAGAGTTAGGACCCAGCAGAGGAGGTCAGTAGGGAGGCCCAACAAAGGGCAGACAGGCTCAGTTATCAGTACAGCTAGGTCCTGATTTATGTGAATCATGAAGCTCCTTGCAGTAGTAGAATTTTTCAAATTCTCTATGTTTATTTCTACTGGTTGGAGCCAATGACTATATTTTACATAATTATAGCTTCAAAGAATAATAATTTGAATACATGTGACCACTCCAAGGGAAGACACATTTATAAAGAATCTATTACGTGACACTCATTGTATGAAACATTTGATTATCATTGCTTTACTAATATCATTTCATTTGATACTCACAAAATCCCCAGGAGGCAGATGTTATTTTCCATTTTTACTGTTCTTGTTAATATGATTTTCCTGTCTTCCATGATCTTTCAAGTATCACTAACAATAATTCAGCAATCACAATTGCCAATTTGTTTAGTATCTAAGGACATAGTTCATCTGGAACAGGTAACTTGCATTTAAGAGCATCTAAGTGTGAACTTGTTTTGGATATCAATTTCTTGTAAGTCATTTTTGTTCTCTCATTTCTAGTATTAAGATTCTCTTTGGTAGGAGAATCAAAATAAAATATGGATCAAATATCCATTCTTTTTATTTTTAGTTGCTGTCTTTTCCATGCACCCTAAGCAAAGTAACTGATGGGGGTTGAATAAGATCCTCAGCTCCTTGGTGGTTAGGAGTGGAATCAGGAGAGAGCCTGAATTACTCTAAACAATCTGGAAGCCTAGTTACTCTTTGAGGCAAGTCCTGAGGAGCACTAATAGGATTATCTGGGCCTTAAGTGAATTTTTTTCATATCGATTAGGTATTTTGTTGAATTATACTTTTATTACAGCCCCGCCCCAGGTGGAAGTCTTTGGTAGAATTCTTAGCTGAATTATTTCTATTAATAAAGCACAACTCCACAGTTACTCTATCTAATCAAAAAACCAAGTCAAATCTCTGAGGTTATATTTCTCCTTTAAAAGACTTATTTTACAGTAATTCCCATGTTAACTCTTTTTAGGGTGCTAAATCCCTTTTAGAATTAACCCATCAGTCAATGGTATAATTCCACTCTCACTAACTCCTTTTTGGGTTAGTCCACTTGCTAAGCATTACAATAGCTAATACCTATTAGTACCCTAAAGTCCTTTTAGGGTTATTCACCTAACTCTGACTTTGCCATGCCTTAATGGCATCTCTACCAGGGAACTTGTCTTTCCCCTTGTTGATTACTAAAAACCTCTTTTCCTTGCTAAAAACTCATATGGATTTAGTTTGTTCTGAGCAGCATAATAAAATCTTTACTCCTTGATTTAGAGGTCTAAGCCTACAAATTCCTTTCTGGCAACTGTGACACTGATCCATAATTGAGGGTATTGTAGTGTTCTGGTTAGCTTTCTGGAGGTCTTGGGACAGCCTTCATTTTATTTTATTTTTTTAAAATTTTAATAGCTTTTTATTTACAAGTTATATGTATGTGTATCGGCCTTCATTTTAGCAGAGTAATCCCCAGGAGAATAGTCAGGGATAAAGTCCAAAAGTCTTTATTGTCTCCTTCACCTTGGCTCAGCTAGCTTTCTGGAGGCCCTCCAGAACGGGTCTTAAACAGGAGAGCCATCACACCATCTCTGTCTTGAAGTCTGTCTCTGGCTGTGTTTGTCCCCATTTTATATGCTCTATTATAATTACATCATTACAGTATACTGAATATAAACTAATCATATCACTAGGGAATCATTACTTATTGTTAGATTAAATTAATCATACTGAAGTAGAGAACTCACATACTAAACTAGATAACCATTGTCTTATCAATTCCACTGAGTTAACACCTTGTTTAAATCAGTCATGTGTATTTATATGTAATCTCCTTGCTAGTATTTTATTTAAATTTTTTATATCAGTGTTCATTAGAAAAATTGTTCTATAGTGTTCTCTATTTGGGCTCTTGTTTAGATGAAAAAATACCTTCAACCAGAAATGGTTGAATAAATTATGGTTTATAAATATCATGGAATATTTTTGTTCTATAAGAAATGATTGGCAGGATGATTTCAGAATAGCCTGAAGAGACTTACATGAGTTGATGCTTGTAATGCTGGAGAAACTGAGCAAGACAGAGGTTAGAGACCAATTCAATAGTTTATTAAATGGAGAGAGATATTGGGAGCCATGAATCGAAACTATCATCTCAAAGAGTCCAGGCCCAAGTATTGGGACAGCAAGCTTTTTTATAGGATAACAAGAACAATGACATAATGGGGGAGGTACCTAGGTGGGGATAACCTAATGGTGGGGGCGGCCCTTAAGGATGACACAATGGAGGCAGGTTACTGATATTCTAATGACATCTAAAATGGATAAACCTTTATCCTGTCAAACATTAAGAAGGAATGTCTATAACCTAAAGATATAAAACCTTCATCTCATCAACCATTTAAGAGGGAATGATTATAGCCTGGGGTTTTGGGGCAGAACAACAGAGATAGACCTTTATCTCATCAAACATTAAGAGGGAAAGGTTATAATCTGAGGCAGAACTAAATAGAACAATTGGAGAAACTGGGTCACGACATTAAAAGGGAACTTTGGCACAACAATGTTAAGTGTAGTAGAACCAAGAGAACATTGTACACAGAAACAACAAGATTATGGTGATAATCAATTCTGATGGACTCAGCTTTTTTCAACTATTAGCTAATTCAGGCCAAGTCGAATAAACTTGCCATGAAGAGAGCCATCCACATGCAGAAGGAAGACTAAAGGGACGGAATGTGGATCACAACATAGTATTTTCACTTTTTCTTGCTGTTGTTTGCTTGCTTTTTTTTTTCCCTTTTCAATTTGATTTTTCTTGTGTAGCCTGATAAATATGGAAATATGTATAGAAGATTTAAACAATCCTATATTATATTACTTGCTGTCTAAGGGAGGGGGGAGACAGGAAGGGAGGAAAAAAATTTGGAACACAAAGTTGTGCAAGGATGACTGTTGAAAACTATCTTTGCAAATATTTTGAAAATAAAAAGCTATTTTTAAACAAAGTAATCTCCAACCAATCACTGTGAAGTCAAGTATCTGGCTAAACAACAAAGTTCCTGAGAAAGGCCTACACTGGCCCAAACTGACTAATGTCAAAGATGGGGCATAAACCTTTTGACATATGGATTGAGCGAATAAAGAGAATTATAAATCTGATTAATTATAACTAATTCTGACTGTAAATCCAACCAATCCAAAATTTGAAGGGAGGGATAAGGAATCAAACTGACAATATAAACTTTCCTCTCCATTTCAATATTCAGTGTACGTCTTGCCCATGAGACCTCCACTTCTTATGAGAATCTCTAAATAAAGCATTATTCTCTTAATTTTCTTTCAAGATTCTTCAAAAGCACTGGGTGTAATACTATTCCTGGACTAGCTTGCAACTGGGGAAGAACTGGGTAATAGCATTAAGTATTAAGCTTACTACATAACCCTAAAGACCTTACTTAAAATGGACCATTTCTAGTCATCCTGATCTATGTTGAGTCACTGGTCCCAGATGGTTCTTGAAAAGAATGTGAGGCTGATGACCTTGCACAGCCCACCCTAATTCAAAACAAATAACAACAAAAACATCAATAACATTAGCACCGTATTTGTGTCATAAAAGGAATTTAGTTGGACTTTTTTGTCTATTTCCTAAATAATTTATATAATATTGGAATTAATTGTTCTTTAACTGGTAGAATTTACTTATACATTTATCTAGCACTATTTTTTCTAGGAAATTCATGAATAGTTGTTTAATTTATTTTTCTAAAACAAAGCTGAGTATTCTACTTTTCTCCTCTATTAATGTGGGTCATTTATATTTTTGTAAATATTCATCCCTTTCACTTAGATTGTCAGATTTATTGTCACACAGTTGAACAAAATAGCTCCTAATTATTGCTTTGATATCTTCTTCATTGGTGGTGAAATCTCCCTTTTCATTGTTGATACTGACAATTTAGTGTTTGTAAAAATCAAATTAACCAATGTTTTATCTGTTTTATTGATTTTTTTCCCTCGTAAAACTAGTTTTTAGTTTATTAGTTCAATGATATTCTTATTTTAATTTTATTAATCTCTTCTTTGATTTTCAGGATTTCCAATTTGATATTTTGCTGGGGATTTTCATTTTCTTCTTTGTGTAGCTTTTTGATTTGCATGCACAATTTATTGATCTGTTCTTTCTCTATTTTAGAGATATAAAATTTCCCCTAGATACTGCTTTGGCTGCATCCATAAATTTTGGTATGTTGTCTTGTTATTGTTACTTTCTTTAATGAAGTTTTGATTGTTTCTATGATTTGCTCTTTTGACACAGGATTAGATTATTTAGTTTCCAATTAATTTTTAACCTATCTTTCCATTGCTCTTTATTAAGTATAACTTTATTGCATCATGATCTGAAAAGAATACATTTAATATTTCTGCCTTTCTGCATTTGATTGTGAAGGTTTGTGGTAGTGTTCATATATATATACATACATATATATATATATATATATATACATACATATATATATATATATATATATATATATATATATATATATATGCCTTAATAAGGGCTCAGTTTTTGTATAGGTACCATGTACCACTGAGAAAAAGATATATTCCTCCCCATCTCTGTTGAGGGGTGAAATATCCTAACAGCATTTGAGGGTACCCATCAGTGTCACAGGTTTTGCGAAAGAATTCACAGTCCCAATCTCAAAGTGAGGTTTTAGGAAAAAAGGGTTTATTTTCACTAAGCAGCTCTTTGTCTCAGGGGCCAGGATCCTGATTAGAAAGACAGCAAAAATTGGGGAGACAAAGTTTGATTTTATTTAGCTTCCTATGGCCTGGGGCTACAGTGATTTGAGGAACTGATTTCTAGGTCAATAAAGAATGGTGATTATTCTCCAGGTCAAGATCTTGAAATTGAAGGTGGGGATTATTTTGGGAGTTTTCCAGAAGCCAAGTGGAAGGGTGGAGAGGGGTTGAGATTCAGGGTTTTCTAACCCAGGCCCACTCCCCACAAAGGTTAGGGGGACACAGAATCCAATTACATCATCTCCATTCAATTTTCTCTAGAGATCTATCATATCTAACTTTTCTAAAGTTCTGTTAATTTATTAACTGTATTTTTTATGATTAGACTTATCTAATACTGAAAGGGAAAGTTGAGGTCCCTCACTAGTATTATTTCCTCCTGTAATTCATTTAAGTTCTCCTTTAGAAATCTGAATGCTCCCACACTTAACACCATACACCAAGATACCGTCAAAATGGGTTCATGACTTAGGCATAAAGAATGAGATTATAAATAAATTGGAAGAGCATAGGATAGTTTACCTCTCAGACCTGTGGAAGAGGGAGGAATTTATGACCAAAGAAGAACTAGAGATCACTATTGACCACAAAATAGAAAATTTTGATTATATCAAATTGAAAAGTTTTTGTACAAACAAAACAAATGCAGACAAAATTAGAAGGGAAACAATAAACTGGGAAAACATTTTTACAGTCAAAGGTTCTGATAAAGGCCTCATTTCCAAAATATATAGAGAATTGATTCTAATTTATAAGAAATCAAACCATTCTCCAATTGATAAATGGTCAAAGGATATGAACAGACAATTCTACAAGGTTCATTAAGGACTGAGGGCCACTTGCTCTAAGGTTATAAAATGTTAATATGAGACTCAAGATAAGGGGAAGTCCAGATTTCCTGGCTCCTCTCAGAATGTCCAGTGTCTCCCACCACAATGTCAGAACCAGATCCATAGTCTGTTCCCACTCTCTGTGTTCTGACCCTGCTCCTGCCTTGGTTTACCCCTGTGGTTGTGCCATGTGGGTTTATACATATCACTGAGAACTCACATTCACCTCTGGATACTTTGAGAAGAGTCCTGTCCAGTCAGACTCTCCCCTTGATAGAAAGTTGGGAGCTCTCTGATCTCTGTCTTGCCTCAGTTTCTCTGGCCTTACATTTGCCTTGTTAGTTCTCAAGTTGATGCAGACATTAGGACCCTAGAGAGTCTCCCTACTCATCTAGGAAGGTCAGTGACTCCCTGGCAGAAGTTGTGTTATAGAACTGCTGTGGATAAGATCCGCTGTTCATGAAGGACGGGGTCTGTGCGTGGCACTGGGAGCATATTGTTGCTTCTCCGCAAAATCAGTTGGGTGTCACTAGGAAATCTCTTGCTTCTCTGTGTAACCAGGAGGCCAGTCCTGAGGCTTCAATCAGTCACTCTATGACTGGCTGACCACCCTCCTCGGGAGGTACAGGCCCAGTTTTCTTGTCCCTTTTCCTCCTCCTCATAGCTCCTTGCATAAGAAAGTGCCTCATCTCTTACATTCAGGATCGTATACCTGGAACTTTTGGCTCTTAGGATGGCTTATTCCGGGTTGGGCTCAGATGAGTCAGAACTATGAGCATAAAAAGGGGGGAGTGAAATGGACAAAGGACTGGCCTCTCCTCCCCTCCCTCAGTCTTAGGGCCTCGGGCTGGCAGAGAAAGGTCTGCTCAGCTAGATTAAAGGAGGTGTTTTGCACTTCAAAGTGCCTGCTCAACAATGAGGGGTATCTGTTCGATAACCCAGATCTATAAACTATGTTAAACATCTACCATTGTATTTTTCCTCTGGTAAAGTCGAGTCACTGTTTAATGTCAAAATGTGCCAGCAAGGGTGAACAAGAATGCTTATAAAGCTGTCCCTACTTCAGTTGGGCACAGAACCATGTCAGAATCCTACTGGAGGTCCGTCCTGGCCATGCACACCATCTAGGCCAGTTACAAATAAATTATTTCTAAATTATGAATTACTATGGCCATCTTGAATTTTATTGTCTGGGCTATTTCAGCTTCAGGTAACTGTCCTTAAGTTTTAACTATTCTACCTTATGACCTATGTAGTCATCCCTGAATTCAAAACTCCCAGCAAATATTAGCTGCAGTCCCAAAGATTTTATCTTCTACAGCAGTTATCATTAATCAAGGGCTTCAGATGAATCTAGTTCTCAAGAATCATAGTAAAGGGTTTACAGCTTATACAGCTATCTTTCTTATCTAAGTAGATAGTTCTAAATTTAACATTACACAGATCATTTGCCTTTAAAATACTCAAATACAAAGGAAAAAAATTCTAAATCACATGTTGTGCATCCTGTTTCCACATAAAAGAAACTTTTAAATCTTTCAGATTTAACATTAATACTCTCTTCATTCTAAAAAAAAGAATTTTTGGAAATAACCCTATCAAATTATCAGATCAGATTAAAATCCTGCTCTAGATTTTTTTATCATCTTCCTTAAACAAGGAGACTATCATGCACATAAATAAGCATTAAATAATTTGCTTTAGACAGATGGGATCTTAGTAGAAATAAATCACTTTCAGATAACTTACAGTTCCAACAAACTTCTTAGAGCAGACTTGAAAAATAAAAATAAAACATTCAGTTATTAACACCATATAAACATAGGCTGTTCCTTTAAACAATAGAAACAATTGATATCAGAACCAGCAAGGTGTTGCAGCCACCATACTTAATGCGGAAGGGGGATTAGATCACGACAAAGTCCCTCTCCATGTGGCCCTTCCCTCACTCCGCCATGCTTCCCAACCCTAACTTATCACAGTTAACTTTTTTTAGGAATCCAATCTGCCAGCTCAAGACCCCAATCTCATGGGATATATCTCCTTTTCCCATGGCAAATGGCAGATTCACTAGGGAATTGTGCCTTTTTCTTTCCCATTTCTGGAGAGCTATTTTCTTTTTTTTTTTTTTTTAATAACTTTTTATCGACAGAACCCATGCCTGCATAATTTTTTACAACATTATCCCTTGCATTCTCTTCTGTTCTGATTTTTCCCCTCCTTCCCTCCACCCCCTCCCCCAGATGGCAAGCAGTCCTATACACATTAAATAGGTTGCAGTATATCCTAGATACAATACATGTATGCAGAACTGAACAGTTCTCTTATTGCACTGGAAGAATTGGATTCGGAAGGTAGAAATAACACGGAAAGAAAAACAAAAATGCAAACAGTTTACATTCATTTCCCAGTGTTCTTTCTTTGGGTGTAGCTGCTTCTGTCCATCATTGATCAGTTGAAATTGAGTTAGATCTTCTCTTTGTCGAAGAAATCTACTTTCATCAGAATACATCCTCATACAATTCTCAGACGAAGAAATTGAAACTATTTATAGACATATGAAAATATGCGCCAAATCATTATTAATCAGAGAAATGCAAATTAAGACAACTCTGAGATACCACTACACACCTGTCAGATTGGCTAGAGTGATAGGGAAAGATAATGGGGAATGTTGGAGGGGATGTGGGAAAACAGGGACACTGATACATTGTTGGTGGAATTGTGAACACATCCAGCCATTCTGGAGAGCAATTTGGAACTATGCTCAAAAAGTTATCAAGCTGTGCATACCCTTTGATCCAGCAGTGTTTCTACTGGGCTTATACCCCAAAGAGATACTAAAGAAGGGAAAGGGACCTGTATGTGCCAAAATGTTTGTGGCAGCCCTGTTTGTAGTGGCTAGAAGCTGGAAAATGAAAGGATGTCCATCAATTGGAGAATGATTGAGTAAATTGTGGTATATGAACGTTATGGAATATTATTGTTCTGTAAGGAATGACCAGCAGGGTGAGTACAGAGAGGACTGGCGAGACTTACATGAACTGATGCTGAGTGAAATGAGCAGAACCAGGAGATCATTATATACCTCAACAATGATACTGTTTGAGGATGTATTCTGATGGAAGTGGACCTCTTCGATAAAGAGAGCCTTAATTGATCAAAGATGGACAGAAGCAGCTACACCCAGAGAAAGAACACTGGAAATGAATATAAATTGCTTGCATTTATGTTTTTCCTCCCGTGTTATTTATACCTTCTGAATCCAATTCTCCCTGTGCAACAAGAAAACTGTTTGGTTCTGCACACATATATTGTATCTAGGATATACTGCAACCCATTCAACATGTAAAGGACTCTTGCCATCTAGGGGAAGGGGTGGAGGGAGGGAGGGGCAAAATCGGAACAGAAATGAATGCAAGGGATAATGCTGTAAAAATTACCCTGGCATGCGTTCTATCAATAAAAAATTATTTAAAAATAAATAAATAAATAAAATAAAATAAAAAAATAGAAAAAAAAAATTAAAAAAAAATAAATAAAAAAAGAATACATCCTCATACATCATTGTTGAAATGTATAATGATCTCCTGGTTCTGCTCATTTCACTTAATATTTTAACTTAAAATCCCAAACATGACTTTAAATTCCCAATAATATAAAACCACTTTCGCCATCATATTTAAAATAATGAATTTCACCAGATAGCAATTTCTTTCCCTTGGTCCCACATGGCGCTGCTGTAGTCAGGACCCATGGGAGGGAAAGGAAAGAAGCCACCATCTTCACTCTCTTGATCCCACATACTTCCCCAATGTATAGGGTGATTGTGCTTCCAATTGGGATCTGCTAACGCTATTTCTTGTCAGCTTAAATTACTCCTGCAGCTGGAGGGTTTCTTCTGTCCCACTCCATCATAGCTGCACTTCTAATTAGTCCCCTCTCCTTTAGTGAGAGGAGAGAATTCAAATAGACCTAAGTTCTCCTCCTGGCCCTGAGGGCCCTTAGAGGGGCTGATGGAATTCAATCTTTTCCTTCTCTTTCAGGTACAAATTCAGGCTTTGGCACCCCAGTCTTCAATAGTGCCTTCATCAATATCTTTATCGCCCCAGACAAAACAACAATTCCTTATCATCTTTTCCTTTTCCTTGCTTTTTCCTTATATATTTTGGCAGTTCATTCCAATTACCTAATTTATCTCCCAAGGTAATCTACCGGTATTTTCTGACCATTTTTCTCATTTCTCTCTGCGAGGGCTGGCTGGGACTGGGCCACACCCATTGAATTTGGCCGGAATCTAAATTCCAAAACACTCAAACATGCCAATTGTCACCAATTGACTCCAGTCACTCTAGAAGGCCTAGCCAAGCCTATCCTGTCCAGAGACCCAGAGTTTAAGACCCTCCCAGACGCCTGTCCAGAGACCCCTCCAGAGTTTATGACTCAAGGGTCTCACAGGGGGCTTACCTCTGGGTTGTTGCGCAACAAATTGCTTGACTGATACCTGCCCTCCACCGACTGGTCAGGATTTCTACCTTTTACCGCAGAGTTTCTCTTCCTTTGCTTTGCTCTGAGTTTCTCCACTTCGGGCCCACTTTACCTTGGGGAGTAAGGAGAAGCCCTGGACGCTGGCAGGCTGCCTAAATCATGGCAGGGCGACACCCCGCCAGCACCCAAGGGTTCACATACTCACCACAAGTAATGTAATCCCAGATGAGCACCCAAGACTGTTTGGGTCAGAAACCATTTAATAAAAAAAAGACTGGAGAGATCTCTAGAAGCAAAGAAAAGTTTATTATACATTCTGGCAAGAATTGGGCATCCAACCCATCGAACAGACAATCAAAGGGAGGAAGCACCATAGAGGGCAGGGTCAACACTTTTAATCCCTAACACAATTCCCCCTCCCACCACTGACCCTCATCCTTATTGGCTGAGGAACTTTGAAATAGATGAAGCCTTACTCGATTTTCACAACCATCTTGAAAGATCTCACCTTATCTCATTCATATATATATATATATATATATATTTTTTTTTTTTGCTGAGGCAATTGTGTTAAGTGACTTACCCAGGGTCACACAGTATAATAGGTCTTTCAAGCCTTTTCACATAATATAATTTGTCCCATTCTGCCTCTCTTCCTTCTTCTCTGAGTGAAATCCTCTTTCTCATCTCTTATTGTAAATCCTGATATAAACTGTGTCCCCCTGATCTTTTGGGGGGACAGGGCAGATCTGGGTTAGAGAAACCCTAAATCTCAACCCCTTCCAGATCTTTGGGAGTGCCACCCTCCTGTTCCTAAGGGAAACTCCCATGGAGATCTCCACCTACATTTCAATTGGAGATCTTGCCTGAGGCATAATCACCACCCTTTATTGAATTGAAATTTAGTTCTTAATCTCCCTAGCCTAAAACCACAGAAGGCTAATTCCTTTTGGAAGAGCCCCCTCTGAGAAGTTGTTTCTCAGTGTAATAAACCCATTTTTTGCCACAAAAAAAAAAAAAAGCCATAAACCCACAATTTGGGACTGCAAATTCCTTAGCAAGAACCTGTGACACTGGCCTGGGAATCTCTCACTCTCATTTCTTACACCTCAGCATCCCATCAAAGTCATCTTATACCCATATCCTCTTGATGTAAACTGTGTCCCTTTTAATCTTTGGGGGAGCCCTGATGTAAACTGTGCCCCCTTTGGGGGAGAAGAGTTGGAAAGGAACCTTTGGAGGAAGGGTGCTGTTGACTCTCAAACCCTCCTGGCCTCTGAGAGGAGCCCACCCTTCTGTCCATTCATGAGGGTAACTCCCAGATAAGTAATCTTATTCAGTTAAAGATCTTGGTCTGGGGCATAATCACCCCCTCTATTGAATCGAAAATTAGCCTTTAATCTCCTTAGCCTCTAACCTTAGCATCAAACCTCAGAAGGCTAATAAAGGACAATGCTGAACGCTGAATCTTTGCTAATGCTCTTTTGGACTTAGCCAACTGGGTCTTTCTCAATGTAGACCTTTGCAGAAGTCCTAACAGGATTTTGTCCACTGATGAAAATATTTTCTTCTCAGTGTAAACCCATCTTTGCAATAGTCCTAACAGAATCTTGCAGGCTAAGAAAACTGTCTTCTTAGTGTAAATAAACCCATTCTTGCCACAAATCTCGAGCCTGTTTTCATTGGGGTTTGCTAATTCCCAAAACCTGTGATGGGCCAAGGGGGACCCCTTTGATGTTAGGGGATCTCTCAACCCTCAATTCTCACACCTCAACAATTTCTTTCTCAAAGTGAAATGGACAAATAGCCCTCCTTTCCACCTTGGGCCAGCAGAAGAAAGTTTGCTCAGCTAGATTGGGGGATTTCTTTTGCATTTCAAAAGGCCAGCTCAACAATGCACTTAAGGGTATCTGTTCCGAGTGGGTGGTACTCAGGTGGTACTCAAAACTGATCTATGTTAAAATATCTGCCCAGATGCGGTTTGTAAAATCCCTATCCTCCTGTTGTAAAGTGCCAATCACAGATTAAAATGTAACAAGCCAAACAGAAATGCTTATAAGGCTGTCTTTAGTTCTGTAAGGTACTGAATTCGATCAGAATTCCGTCCTGAGCTCAGTACCAAATAAATTCTAAAACTTTCCTCATTGTGGCTGTCTTGAATTTTATTGCCTGGGCTATTTCATTACTAATAATAAATTGTTGAACCAGGATTTCAGAAGCCTGTTGGTTGTTCAGTCTTTGAAGGACATAGCTGATAATGAGATTGAATTAATTTTCACCTTAATCTTGTTCAGACCCCACTCAGTTTTACAAAGAATTTAATCTAAGGTGAAGAAGCCCATTGTATTTTATATAGGTTTGGATGGGGATAAATTCTCTGATTAGAAATTCCCAAGGTTGGGCAACTTAGAAGTAAATGACATAATAAATATACATTGCTTTATGAATCATGTGGGGAGAGAAAAATCAGAGCAAATCTTTTAAACTTGAATCTTATATTTGAAAAATCTAATTTTCTTTTCAGTTCAGTTCTTTTCTTTAGGAATTTTTGGAAATTCCCTATTTCATTGAATATCCAATTTTTTTTTCCTCTGAAAGATCATGCTCATTTTTGTGAGGTAGTTGCTTCTTGATTGTAATTCAAGTTCCTTAGCCTTCTGAAATAGCATTTTCCAAGCCCTTTTTTTCAAAGCCTGTTTCTTGAAAGGTAGCTCTGAAAAAACAGATAGCTTTGAAAAAAGGCTATTGTGATCCAAATGCAACTGTTTGACTTTGCCTTTAAACTCAAATCTCTCTTACTTTCACAGATTGCTCAGTCCTTTGTCCCAGCCCAAGCCCTATTTGTTCATTGTTTGCATTTGGAGGGCTCAAAATGAGAGCAAATAGCAATTGTTTTCTGTTTTGGTCAGAAATTCTGATGGTCTTCCTCTCCCAGAATGAAAGCAAACTACATCATTTTTGGTCTTAATTCTCACCTAGCCTTTAATCACTGAATGGGTGTTGCTTCAGACAAACTGAGACCTAGAAAGACAACTTAAAAAGATGCGGATCTCACATCGCATCCAGGGCCATTGACAGTCGTCTTGTTTTATGCCTTGCCATTAGATTCCCAATGTCTCTGCAGGAGAAAATGGGACTAATGACTTTGCATAGCTATGTTTCATTGAAATCCAATTCACTTGCAAGTCAAAATATCACTCTCTTGATGTTATTGGTCCTCTTTGAAAATAAAGGATGAGCAACAACAAAATATTTGTAAGTAAGTGAGAGGGAGACAGTGGAAGTATCTATATAGTACAAAGTTTCCCTCTCCAGTGTAAAGGGCAGGAACTTTGGAGAAATATACTTAAGACTCAATATGATTGATTTAAACAAGGTGTTAATTCAGTGAAATGGATAAGACAATGGTTATCTAGTTTAGCTTGTGAGTTCTCTAGTTCAGATAGTGATATAATGATTGGTTTATACTCAGTATATTGTAATGATGTAATTGTAATAGAGCATATACTCAGCCAGAGAAAGACTCGGAGAAGACAGAGGGCTGGAGGCTGCAGCTCAAGCTCTCGGACTTACAGAGACATTCCATCTCCATCTGCCTCATGGTGGCTCTCCTGCTTCCCCCATTGAGACCAAGGCCCATCTGAAGGGCCTCCAGAAAGCTAGCCCGGGCACCAGGCAAGGAGACAGACTATGAAGAAGACAATAAAGACTTTATCCCTGGCTATTCTCATGGGGATTACTTTGTTGAAATGAAGGCTGGTTCCAAGACCTCCAGAAAGCTAACCAGAACATTACACTCCAGGACCAGCTAATATATTCTGAGCTTTAGCAGTCCTGGAATGATTTTAACAGTATGGTGTACATTAACAATCTTTCTAAGTTACTGTATTTCTGTTGTCTGAACGCTTTTTTTTTTTTTTTTGAAATTCAAATTGGTTGCGTCCATATTTAAATCCAGTAAACTCTTATTTTTCCTCCTCAATGGAATTATTTTCTTGTGGTGATCTTTTTCTTCTTTAATATAACATAAGATCATTCTCTCTGGGAGAGAGCAGGTTTCCCTTAGTATCAGTTAAGAGTAATAATCACCCAAAACGCAGCCAGGTGATAAAAGTTTAGATCTTTTATTGTCTCCAATATAGCTTGGTTAGCTTTTCTTAGAAGCCTCTCTCTCTCCTTGGTTCTAAGAGCTCTTGCAGCTTTGTCCTTTGCTTCTGCCTCTGCTTCCTTCAGTCTCCAGCCAGCACCAAGGTAAAAGTTGTAATGAATCTTTCTTGCCTCCGAGAGAAGGCTTCTGGCTCTCCCAGAGTGCTCTGTGTCTGGCCCAGAGTGCTCCTCTCCAATGTAATTCAGATGAACTCTGTCCGAGAGCCTCTGTTTCTTATATATGAAAGAGAGGAATTGTGGGATATCTCCCAGCATGCTCTTTGGCCCTAAGAGCTTCAAGGGAGGTGTGACTTTGGATACCTCATACTAAACCCTGAAATTTCCCAAACGTGTGCACTCCAATGAGTAAAGGTGTGAACACAAGCATTGTATCAATTAGTTCTACTTAGTAGCTTGTTTCAGGTTCTGGCCCAAAACATCTCTTTGTAAGATCAGATCAATGATACTGAATCATGCTAAATTAGATAATTATTGTCTCTATCAACTCTAATGACTTAACAGTTTATAAATATTCCAACATTTTCTATTACATGTCTTTTGTTTAGCCTTGAGCACATCTCATAACAGATCTTCATCTGTAATAAAACAGCAAGAAAAAAGTACTGAGCCAATATATTTATCAAAGAATATAAAGCCAGCAGCACTAGACTGAATGTAGAATTACCTCTGTAAAGTAGCCTTTCTTTTATGTTTTATATAACCTCCATCCTCTGATTTGGGGTACCAACTAGGTTTTTACCATTTAAAATCAGAGCCCTTTTCAAAGGCAATATTTTTATTTGATAACAGAATGAATCAAAACAAAACAATCAAACAAAAACAAAGCCAATAGTTCCAATTTAACTGAGTTATGTTGTATTTTGGGAATAGCTAAGGGAGAAATTATTTTGGTGTTCAGTCAGATCTGATGCATTTATATAATAAAGAGACTCAGATTAGCCTAGATTTGACTAAGAGCTAAAGGAAGGAAATCCTTGAGTCAATGTTCCTGTTCGTTCAGTCACCAAATGATGTTTAGTTTTTTTGAGGTTCCTGATCAGAGAACCAAAATATGATAAGGTCTAGATTTAGGGAACCAAAATGAGATTAGGGTTTCTATTGGTCGGGGAGTTAAATGATAAGGTGTAGTGGCAGGTTTGAGGTTCAGGGAACCAAATGGAGAGGTTTGGCTCCCCTGCACCCCCTTGATATTCAGCACAAGGGTAGGGAGTGTTGGAGACTCCCTTATGGCAGCACAGAGATTCTCTGTAAAGGAATTTATAGACCTGAAAACCTAGGTTGATAAAAGAGATTTATTATGGAGATTGGAAAAAAGGTTAGAAATCCTGACAGAGAGGCATAAAGTCTGATTAGGGAAATAGGTAAGGGAAAAGAAAGGATAATATTGTAAAGAATCTTCCAATGGGCAGAGGCCCTTGGCATCCCAAGCATGGCATGGCTGGCATGTTTGGAACCTCTGCAAAGAGAGGGTTTTTGTTTGGCTCTTTTATATTGAAGTGTCCTAGTGGGGGCTGGAAGAGCCCAAGTTGGCTCAAATCCAGTAGGGGGCTGGGAGAGCCCAGATCTCCTATTGGAATTCAATGGGATGTTTTTTGACCAGGATTTGTAATTGAATCAAAGGCTCTGGTATCCTGGAAAGACAACTTGTCTGGGGAGGATATGCCTTAGCCAGGAGGGGCTGGGAATCTGAAAGGAATCACAGATCAATAGGAAATATAGTTTCTTAAAGGGACCACAAACCACTTCAAGATTACTGAGGATTTGTTTAACAAATGTTTTTGCCCCTTTCAGAATAACGTGGACATTGCAAAGTCTTGTTTTTATTTATCTGTAATGGAAGCTAATACGTGTGTTCAATAATGGCCTGGAATAGTAGCTCTGGAACAGTGGACAAAGTGAGACTTGGACTCAAACCTAGCTTCAGACGTTTACTAGCTGTGTGATCAGGAGCAAAGCATCTAACTTCTCTCAATTCCTTCCTCTGTAAAAATGGAGATAGTCCCTTCAAGTACTATTTAATAGTATTGTAAAGAGCCAATAAAATAGAGTGTGTTAAGTGCTTTGCAAGTCTTACATAGTACCCCCTCAAGGGCTAATTCTCCAATTTTTAATAATATGTATGGGTGGACTGGGTCCTAAGAAAACAGCTAGCTACTCAAAGTGTTCTAGGGATAACTCGGATTACCTATTCTTAGAATCAGGTAGTATATGGAGACATAAAAGATTCTGATTAACTGAGGAATTGGAAGAACTGATGAGTTGTTGAGACAGAATTGAATTTAAAGAAAAGGAGTGGGATTACCATGTTAGTTTTTTCCCCCTTCCTTGGGGCAAGTAAAGCAAAACTTTAGTTTAGCATGTAGGACCAAGGGCAGCCATGCTTCTAATATCAGTTCTCAAATACATGTTGCTTCTGTTTATTTTATTTTTCTTTGCTCTTTCTTGATCTGGAATAACTATTCCTGGAGGGGAATGCCCTAGCAAACACAAAAGAGATTAAACCCATCTAAGGTGCTCTTGGCAACCAGAGTCATTAACAGAATCCATCTCATAGGGGTCAATGAAAGAGGAAATACCAACAGATAAAGGTGGAAAACAGATCTCTAAGAATGACTTAAAGTGTGAGAAGTAAAATTGTAAGGTTTTATTTACACAGTTGAAAAGTTTCAGAGTGTCACAGTCTGTCTGTTGCCATGATTAAAAAGAATAGGATGTAAGCTTTAGGGGAAGTACATCCTATCTGAAGAGAATTAAAGAACATCTTAAATCAATAGAAGTTGAGTTGAGTTTATTGAGTGGGATTGACCTGGATTATTTAATTGAGCATACTTAATAAGCCTCATGCATATAAGGCAACATACCTTGCATAAAATTAAAGCCTCATTAACAGAACATATGTTGATGTGGCAAGGGGAGGGGGAAACATGGAAACATCAAGGAGTGCATGTAATGGGAGTATCATGAAATAAGATTTTGGAATGGTCTGCTCCAATTGAAATTCTAAGGAGAGGATGAAGTGGCAGGGCCGACACTCTAAAATTCCTTGAAGGACTGATTCTCCATGAATCCTGTTCTCTATAAAAGACACACCTGAGGGAAACAGGATACAATAGCTTCATTCTGTTATCCTGAGAGACTGGCACCACCCCCATTGATAACACTCACTACTGATTAAGCTTCCCATTAAATTAAAAATGAAACCTAGAGACACTCATTTAATTCTATTCAAATTCCAGTTCAAGTTGAACCCAGACCCCATCAAGAGCAAAACCCAGCTTGTAGCCAAGATTTCTATTATAAAAACAGCCAATTTTGTTCTCATTTCTTGCAAAGGACCTAATATATTCCATCCCTAGCATAGCAGCAACCTCTGCCCATTGAAGTGATATTCTCTTTCAGGATTACTCTCTCTTAACTCTCTCACCTAAGACTTTATACCTCTCTGTTGGGATTTCTCTACTAGAAACTTTACTTCTCTGCCGGGACCTTGCCACTAAGAAATTCAGTCTTTCTGTACATGCATAGCAAAGGCTAACTTCCCAATGCCAATAATAAACTTCTTTTTACAGTCTAGCTTTTCAGGTCAAAAGACCTCTGTGTCCCCAGAAAGGGGTCTCCACAACTCCCTACCTTGTGCCGAATCCTAAGGGGATTTAGGAGAGCCAAACATCTTCATTTGGTTCCCTGAACCCCGAACTTGCCACTAATCATTTAACTCCCTGATCACCAGGGATCTTATATATATATATATATCTGTATGGGTAATTTTACAGCATTGACAATTGCCAAACCTTTTGTTCCAATTTTCCCCCTTCTTCCCCCATCCCCTCCCCCAGATGGCAGGTTGACAAATACATGCTAAATATGTTAAAGTATAAATTAAATACAATATAAGTATACATGTCCAAACAGTTATTTTGCTGTACAAAAAGAAACGGACTTTGAAATAGTGTACAATTAGCCTGTGAAGGAAATCAAAAATGCAGGCGGACAAAAATAGAGGGATTGGGAATTCTATGTAATGGTTCATAGTCATCTCCGGAGTTCTTTCACTGGGTGATGCTGGTTCAGTTAATTACTGCTCTATTGGAACTGATTTGGTTCATCTCATTGCTGGAGTTGGCCACGTCCATCAGAATTAATCATCATATAGTATTGTTGTTGAAGTATATAATGATCTCCTGGTTCTGCTCATTTCCCTCAGCATCGGTTCATGTAAGTCTCTCCAAGCCTTCTTTCTGAAATCATCCAACCATGAGGAATCTTAACTCTAATATAATCATTTGGTTCCCTAACTGGGAACCCCAAAATCTAGACCTCAGTAGGGCGAGAGTATGAAATGTAACTGCTGCTTATGGCTTCTGTAAATTGCATTTATGCACCCTCAAAGGAGTATGGCACTTGCTTCTTTCCAGCCTTTCTCCATTTGAGGTTTGTATCCCCTCAATTCCCAGTGGTGATGAGGTTAGTGGCAATTGAGAGTTGTCAAAATTCTTTTTGGTTAGCTGCATGTTTAAAGTGAAAGAATTCATTTATCCTGAATTATTAATTGCAAAATGAAAGTTTATTGTTGGATAGAAACCAGTTTGCTAAGAGACTGACTTCTATAGTGGCAGAGTCCTATTAGGGAAATGGAATCTTGGGCTGAGAATGTTTTCTCAGCAGGCAGAATCCTAGCAGCTGAGCAAGCTACTTTTGGCCTTCTTCAAAGAATGAGTCCAGATACTGCCTTTGTCAAGGAGTCTTGGGACTTCAGGAGCCAAGGTTCCCAGGCTTAGATGCTTATCAACTTTCAGCCCAGATCTCCTATTGGAATTAACACTTCAAAGGGGTGTTTTTTGACTAGGATTTCTAATTGAATCAAAGGCTCTGGCATCTTGGAAAGACAACTTGTCTGGGGAGGATATGCCTTCCCCAGGAGAGACTGAGATTCCAAAAGAGATCACAGATCAAAAGGAACTAATTTCTTAAAGGGACCACAACTTCAGTAAAGGGAAGTTTTCCTCCCACTTCATACTCATTCCAAAAATATGGGTCTGAAGTTTTCATTTCTTTTTCTTTCTTTTTTTTTTTTTTGAATGCAGGAAAGATTTGTTTTACATTCTTGCAAGAATGGGTGCCTAGATGAGTAGACACATCTTCCTGAAGCACAAGTCCCTCGCCTGATTTCTCATTAATTGGATATTACAGAAGTTAAAGACATGAATCTCCATCCTTCCTTATTTAGCCAGTCCCTGTCCCAAAGGAGCTTGTATTCTAGAAGAAGATAATAAAGGAGGGCGAAGGGCAAAGAACAAAAGATTCTTTTCAAATCTCAGGCTACCACTCCTGCTTATAAAAGTCAGACCCTGTCCCCAAGCAGTTTACATTCTTTTGGAAGATAACCTCCACTCTTGATTATTCTTTGATGTTATTATTGTAGGTTTCAGTTTTCTAATTTGTTTCATTTCTTCAATTTAATTTTCATTAGAGTAACAAGAAGGGTGACATACTGCGGGAGGCACCTAGGATGAGGATGACTGTAATGTTCTCTTGTTGGGTTTTCTTGGTCTCTGGGAGCAGCCTTCGTTTCAGTTCAGTAATCACCACAAGTGCAGCCAGGTGTTAAAAGTCCAAATGTGTCAATAGAAGCTGAGTGAATGGTTATAACTTGAGGAAGAGTAACCGAGGTAGGACAATTGGGAAAACTGGGTCAGACTCTCCATTGCCTTATAATTCCAGCCACTCTGCTACTCATTAAAGGAAGTAGGTTCTCTCAACCTCCATGTATTGGATTAGAATGAAATAGGGGATATCTATCATGTTTTGTATAACTGAGTAGGAAAGTCAAATATAAGCAAGCTCTAAGGATTGGCTCTTTGTTGACTAGTCCTTCTGTTTTATTCAACTTACTATATAAAGAAGTAGTACTCATCGTGAAGCTTATTCATGTTTTAAAAAACTGTGCATATTTAGCCTATACCCAATTGTTTGCTGTCTTGGGGAGGGGAGAGATAAGGGAGGGAGGGAGGAGAAAACACAATGTTTTGGAACACAAAGTCTTATAAAAATGAATGTTGAAAAGTATCTTTACATGTATTTTGGAAAAGTAAAATACTATTGAAAAATTTTTTAAAAGTTTATATTCTATTGGAGGAAATATGTGATGAGGTCAGTGGTAGTTGTGATGAGGTGCAAATGATGAGGTGCAAGAATTGGGGTGGGAAATCCCCTCTGGTCGGAGGTGCAGGTTCTATGTGAAAGAATTCCTAAACTCAATCTGTGTGGCGAAAAGGGATTTATTGGCACTGAAAAGCCAGCTTGCCAGAAGGACAGACTTTTTAGTGGGCAAGGTCCTCTCTATGATGCTTGCAAAGATTCAGGGTTCAGAGTTGTCTTTTATTGTGAGTTTGAGGCTTGGAGTTTCTTTTTTTTTTTTTTTTAATTTTTATTTAATAATTACTTTATATTGACAGAATCCATGCCAGGGTAATTTTTTTTTTTTACAACATTACCCCTTGCACTCATTTCTGTTCTGATTTTTCCCCTCCCTCCCTCCATCCCCTCCCCTAGATGGCAAGCAGTCCTATATATGTTGGATATGTTGCCGTATATCCTAGATACAATATATGTTTGCAGAACCGAACAGTTCTCTTGTTGCACAGGGAGAATTGGATTCAGAAGGTATAAATAACCCGGGAAGAAAAACAAAAATGCAGATAGTTCACATTCGTTTCCCAGTGTTCTTTCTTTGGGTGTAGCTGCTTTTGTCCGTCATTTATCCATTGAAACTCAGTTAGG
This sequence comes from Antechinus flavipes, assembly GCF_016432865.1. Lineage (NCBI taxonomy): Eukaryota > Metazoa > Chordata > Mammalia > Dasyuromorphia > Dasyuridae > Antechinus > Antechinus flavipes. The sequence continues at coordinate 44,248,426 of NC_067399.1, forward strand.
TCTCTTTGTCAAAGAAATCCACTTCCATCAAAATATGTCCTCATATAATATCGTTGTCGAAGTGTATAATGATCTCCTGGTTCTGCTCATTTCACTTAGCATCAGTTCATGTAAGTCTTGCCAGTCCTCTCTGTAGTCATCCTGCTGGTCATTTCTTACAGAACAATAATATTCCATAACATTCATATACCACAATTTACCCAGAGGCTTGGAGTTTCAATTCAAAATTGAATGAGATTCACTCAATGTTGTCAATGCCAGGGCCTAGCTCTTCAACTGAAAAGAGATTACTTATCTTGGGAGTTTGAGCTACTGGGAGCGGTTCCAGACTAATCTTCAAGCACAATAAGATAAGAGCGCAATCTCCTCCCTGGCCAGAGACCATTTAACTGCCCTGAAGGGTGGGCCTCTTGCAAAATAAAATATTACTGAAAAATTTAAAAAGCTTATATTCTATTAGAGGAAACATGTACAAATGGAAATGTAAACAAAACAAATATCTAAGTTTTTTTTTTAATTATTAAAAGATGACATCTAGAAGTGGCACAATACTGTACTGTACTGTAGATGGAGTTGGGCTAGAGCAGACTAAGACAACTACTTTATATTATTCTGTACATTATGACTCTTGTAGTAACAAAGCCTTGAATAAAAATTTATTGTATTGACTTATTTTGAGCTAAATCTTCACATTTTACCCCCATAAGAACTGTTGTCTATGTGTGTCTAATACATCTTGTGCATACTTAATAGATTTTTGGAATCCCAAGAGTAGAACTGTACATTTATTTTTATTACATTTCATCCTATTAAATTAGTCCACCATTTTAAGTCATTGGGATATTTTTGACATTGTCTTTTAATGTGTTAATTATTCCTTCTAGCTCCTTGCCATCTGCAGACTTGACAAGCATGTCATCTATGTCTTCATCCAAGTCATTTGATCTACTGGGAATCTTTGCCTCTTTCTTTCCTGACTTGGAACATTTACTTCTCCATCTGTTAATTCATGTCCATCCTTTCCTTCAAAACTCTGAGTCACTTCTTCCATGAAACCTTCCTCTACTAATTCCAGTTAGTCTCTGTATCCTGCAATTACTCACATACCCTTGGTATGCATAAATATAAATCTGTAATTCATTTGCATTTAAAAATTAATCTATTTGTATTTTTTATATAGAGTCATTATTTTACCTCCTCTATTAGGTAGGTTATAAGCTTCTCAAGGACTGGATTTGTTTTATTTCCTTTGTACTCATACAGAAAAGACTGTTCAAATATTGACTTAGCTAGTAGGAAGATCATTAAAATAGTCAAGCTGGAATAGGGGAAACAAAGAAAATATTGCTAGGAAGGGTCAACCTTGAAAAATTACCCATGCATATGTTTTGTAAATAAAAAGCTATAAAAAAGCGGAAGTTACATGCAAATATACAATTGTATCATATACAATAAATACATTATTCAAAAAGCTTTGTAAACATTTGACAAATTATGCTGATGTTCCAAAGGAAAAATAACTAATATGGGCAAATAAATGACCCAATAAAAATTAAAAAATAAAAAATAAAATATTGCTAGAAAGACTAAAGAATAATGGAAACAAGAGCATTAAAGATTATACAAGAAGCAAAATGTGAGCTGTGAAAAAGATGAAGGGAAGGTCCGTTAGGATACAAGATGGGGAAAAAATCACATATGATTGAGAGAGGTGAGAGGCTATGATTCAGGTAGCTGCTAGTCCTTAAAGCCAGAGATGAATTAAAGTAACACTTTGCAAGCAGAGGTGGGCATAAACACATACATAGGACAACATGAATGGGGTAGCAGAAACAGATCCAAGATCCTTCTACTATTCCAGTGCATAACATTGAACAAATCTTCCCCAGTATCAGTACTTCTATCTGTGAAAGAGGAAAGTTCACAGAATAATTATCACTTCCTTTAGAAACAGGCCCTGAGGAAAAATACACTACCTGCACTGAACAATCTCAGCTAAAAACATAAAGTACGTTTACTTTCACTTTCAAAATCTTTGTGTTGCTCAGATGTGCAACCTCAAAATAACTAAAATATTTTTAGATGCAGTTAGGCTCTGTGACATGTCTCAGGAATTTTAATTGTAACGAAGGACTAACAGCATTTTTTAAAAGGGGCCTTTCAGACCCATCAGAATTGCCGGCACGTGACATGCACGGTGCACATAATTTGGTGAACACTCCCTTTAAATATCCAATTGCTCATAGACAGATGACTACTCTATACTCTTCCCCATTCTGTTTTGAGGAAGGTAATCACATCACGGGCGGAGAGCCTTTAAAATATGCGGAAAGGCAGGTGACATGGACAACACAGACTTGTGACTTCTGAACCCTGTGCAGAATGGCACGTAGGAATGCCAGTCTCGTGACCGCCTGCCAAGGGCTGCACCTCTCCTGTCACCCCCACTTCCTTCTCTCCCACTGACTTAAGCCCTCTCGCCTGCTTGCCAATGAGACCAAACCCTGCACGGGCCATCTTTGATGAACAAGTTTTCTGGAATCTCATCAATGGGCAACTTCAGGGCGCGCATTCCTTTGCAGACCTGCTGCCCCCCAGGTGACGTCACCAATACCACACACACAACCCTGGAAAGCCCTCAATGACAGACTTCAAACTCCATTCTCCGAGACCCCACGGACCTGTTACCGTCACCCCTCCCCCCCCACGGTGAGCCCACGGACCTGTCACGGTCACCCCTTCCCATGGTAACTCCATGGGTATGTCACCGTCACCCCTCCCACGGTGACTCGACCGAGAGTCACATCACCCTCCTCCCACAGCTTTGTTACCATGACCACGTCCCTCCCTCAGCCAAAATCCCCTCCACAAGTACTGGAGAGGGTCTCACGCCAAGCCCAGCCCGTCAAGTTAGCAAAGGAACGTGCTGGCTCCGCCCCTTGGCGACAAGGCCGGAAGACCCGCCCCCACCCCTGTTGCTAAGTTCTGTCAGTCGGAAGTCCCGCCTCTCGTGCCGCTGCCACCGTCGCCGTCACCTCCTCCTTCGCCGTCGCCGCTGTTGTTGTTGTTGTCGAGGCCGGGCCCGTCCGGTCCCTTCCGCGGCTCCGAGAGCCGGCTCCGTCCCTTCTCCGACGCCGCCGCCATGAAGTGGATGTTCAAGGAGGACCACTCGCTGGGTAAGAGCTGGGTTGGGGTGCGGGCCCGAGACCGGGGTTTGGCTGGGGGGATGGCTGGCGAGGTTGGGCCTGACTCGAGCCCCCGGCCCGAGGCCCTGCCGGCGGCGGAAAGTCTGGAGGGCCGGGCCTGGCGGAGGTAAGCGCGGCGTTTGTCCCCGCGTGCTCCAGCTGGCCCGGCCCGTCTCCGGGGCCGCTTGCTCGGACGGTGTCCCGACCTGGGCGAGAGGAGGCCCCACGGCGAAGACCCCCATCCAGAGCCCGCTTCTTTGTCTCGTCCACAGAACACCGATGTGTAGAGTCTGCCAAAATCCGAGCCAAGTATCCCGACCGAGTCCCGGTGAGTACGAGCTTGTCTCCGGCGCCCCCGCCCCGCCCCCCGGACTCCGCAACCTCCCTTGCCCCGCCCTCCAGGCTCGGCAACCCCTCGTTGCCCCAAAGCTAGATCTGCCCCAGGCTGGGTTGGGAGCCAGGGGAAGGGGCTGGGGGCTTGTCATCCATCGGAGGCTCTGGACTCCGTGTTATGTAAGGAAGGGGCAACAGGTCACCCTGCTCCCCGGGGCAGTAGGGGTGGGGTTCACCTTGTCCTGGTGCCTTGCCCTCCAGGGCTCTACCCGGCAACGAATACCTGAGTTTGTCAAGCTTTTCGAAAACTGAAAGAAATCAGATCAGTGGAAAAAGGACCCAGTTCAGCAGCTTGTTTCCTTAAAAGTTAGAGCTGCCGCCTTTGGGCTCTCCATCACTTCCCAGCTTTGTTACTTTCAGCAAGTCATTTAATATCATCTGCCAAATGATGGAGAGGGAGTCCCTTCCAACTTTAACATTATCTTCTGAATTGTAATGGTTTGAATGTTGGGGAGATTAGATAGAACTGTAATGAGTAGCTTTCTAAGCTTGATTTTTTTAAAACTTCAATTTAGATGTGTTGAAAAACATTACATTAAAACCTCTCTTCCCCCCCTCCCCCTCCCCCCACACATACAAATACCCCTCATCGGGCTAAATGAAATTACTTTCATGGAAGGAAATATGCTTTCCAAAGCATAATTTTAAGCAGGAAAGGTAACATTTGCCATCCAATCAGGTAGTGCTCTTTCTGTAAATCCTCTGATATTTCTAACATGATGTTTCTTCATTGGCTTCCCAAGCACATGGCAATTTAAAGCCTTTATTTCAGAAGCCTAAACCTGACTTTCTTCTTTGCTTTTCCAGGTGATTGTGGAAAAAGTCTCAGGCTCTCAGATTGTTGACATTGACAAGCGGAAGTACCTGGTTCCATCTGATATCACTGTGGCTCAGTTTATGTGGATCATTAGGAAACGGATCCAGCTACCCTCAGAGAAGGCAATCTTCCTGTTTGTGGATAAAACAGTCCCACAGTCTAGGTGAGAAGTGGTTGCTTAACTGATGCTTTGCCCATTTGTGTTGATGGTTTTGTTGTACTACTCAGAATTTTTTGGTCCTTTATTTCTTGGGGATTGTGGTTGAGATAAAGGCTTTTATTTACAAGCAATAACTAGAGGAAAGGGGAAGATACCATGATGTTATCTGTCAGCAAGGCTGGCTGTGAATCTCCCAGAACCATTGAAAGCTGCTTCCTGGTTCTGAGACTTAAAGGAGACCATTATTTGGAGTTTAACAGTCCATGACTTCAATTCAGTCTGTGCTGCCTGGGGCTCCTAGCATTGTTTTAGACTTGAACTAATCACCCCTCCTGCTGTGTCTCCAAAAGCTTCAGTTACCTTTTCTCATGTTGATTTTTAGTTCTGGTTATCCTGTCATTTGTTGAAGTTCCAAGATTGTTCTTCTTGACTCTTTATCACTTCTTGCTTTGCTTGGCAATAGAATAAATTCAGTGCTGTTTTCCTGCTTTGGAACTTCATTCTAATTATAATTTAGGACTTAAAATCCAATATCTATGTAGTCTCATTCTCCCACCCTATATTAGCCTTGTCAGCTTTATCTTCCTATGAAAGGGAATAGTTAACTAATCTTACTTTACATTGGTTATTCTCTGGCTTAAGGCCATATTCTACCTATTCTTTGTCTGAAAGGGAGTTTCTGAGACCAGAAGATTGGTTTAGATTCAATCTCTATTCCAAAAAGAGGTTTTGAAAACAAAACTTAACCCTTGATTTGAAAATCTTTTACCCTCCGGAGTGGGGTTTAAACTCATTCTTCTAAGTATAAACAGACAGCTCTGGGCTTTTTGTTTTAGGTTTTATTTCCCTTTTCTAAGTCCCTTCAACAATATCCACTTCCTAATGCTGGGACTAAGAAGATCTCAAAGGTGTGATTCCTACCTGAAATGGAAAAGCCAGGCCCCATTAAAATTCTTGGGCTAGACACAGCTGTCATCCAGGAAGTTTCAGTGTCATTAGGAACAAACTTGTAACTTTGATGTCATCTCTCTTTAAAAAAAAAAAATTTTATTTTTCAAAAGACATAGAAAGATAGTTTTAAGCATTCACCTTTGCAAAACTTTGCATTCCAAAATTTTCTTCCTCCTTCCCACTCCCCTTAAAATCCACTATAGATTAAACATGTATAATTCTTCTAAACATGTTTTTTTGGTGTCATCTCTTCTGGTTCTCTAGAGACCTAATGTTCAGGAGTGGAGGGTAGTCCATTTCTTGGTATTTCTTTTACTAGGGTTGAAAGCTGTTGGATAGTCAGTTGTCCTTCCTTAAGGGGATGTGATCATCCTGTGGTAAGAGGTAGGACTTCATTTCCTACCATCTTGAATTCTAGCATCAAATATAAGAAGCTGTTTTGTTTTGTCTTAGAAAGGATATGTATCGATTATTTTTTTGTCCTTCATTCTGAAGCTTTCATTTTTCTTGAAGAAAACAAAAGCAAAATATGGTGAGAACAGTCATTTAGTGGTGCTGCACTTTAGTATGTTAGCAGAGCTGTAAGCTGCTCTCCCATCCATTAGCAAAGTAATGTAAATAGAAGTGCCAAGTGATTTTATCCTATAGGACTGTTTCATAGCCATTTCCTCTCAAAGCTCAAGCTTGGGGAGGCTCCACATAGATTTACTGACCTACCTCAGCATTTTATAAGATGGTCAGCTAGGGATTTGGAATCTATACTTTGCTTCTGTAACATTGCATGCAGAAATCTTATGGAGAGGATGCCTACTGAATAATTCTGAGATAACTAGCCAGTCCAGGGCCTTAGCCTGTTAATCCTTGATTAATGGCTTTTCTCCTCATACTCTGAAACAGCTGTTTCTTTTGTCTTTGGAGTTGTAGTTATTAAAATAAGCTTATTAACTTGGAGAAAGCAACAAATGTCATGCTTAGTAACCACAGATTCAGATCCTATGTAAATACACAAATTCAAATAAATGCCTATGGCATTGAGAAGCTCTTTTCTTTTCCTCTCATAAGGATTTCCTGTTTCTGTATTGGAGTTTTTAGCAGCTTTACCTAATATTATAGTTTTGTTTATACCACCCCCTTCAGTTGTTTCTAGGCACCCCTGTGTCAGTGTGAAAGCTACTGAAATTGACTTTACTGATAGGGGTAAAGAATTTGATTCCTAATAGTTTGACTTCTGTATTCTAAATTCTAATTTAAGAAGGGATATCCGAATGGACTTTTTTCCCCTGGAGATTTGTGTTAATTGAATCTGGCCAAATCAAACTGCAAGATCATCCTGAAGAGTCTGAAAAAGAATGTTGTAAGAAACACTGACAAAATCAGTACTCTGGGATTGACTTTAGAGAGAACACTAAGACAGTATGTTTTGTATATTTTACATATATATATATATATATATATATATATATAATCAGCAAGATTTTACATATATATATATAAAATGAATCTTGTTGATTATTACCGTGTTTGAAATAGATTTAAGAAAGTGGTCAAAAGCACATATAAATGAGAAGTTTTTATATTGTTTATGAGATTATAGGTGTGCTGAGGTTGTTAGAGGAGAGATAGTAGATGGCATTTAGGTAATTATGTGGAATTTAGTGATCCATTCAATCTTCAGTTAGTACTGAACTGAGTTGAGGGATACCACTATTTTTTACAGGAATATTTTGTTTACAGAGCCTTACTGATCCAGAACCCATTGTCAGCTTTGAACCTGAAGTCTATCTCTTGCTTTATTATCATTTTTCCTTAAGGTAGTGTTACTCATTCAGCAAATGTCAGCAACACTAATGTAACAGCATGTTTTCTGAATGAACCAGTTTGTGTGGGCATAGGGACACATGAGATATGGGTATGCCTTTCATAAAAAATTGACAGTTTGTCTCATTGCCAGGCTCCAGATCAGATACTACACTTCACTAGTTTCTGCTTCAATTTCCCAGTCATTTAGGCCAGAAGTTTAGTTGTACTGATGATTTGGAATTGCAAGATAGCCAGCTTATAGCATACAGCCTAGCAACTCTGAGAATACCAAAGGAGCATACTTAGTGGGGGCGTGGCAAGTGGAGCAAGTTGAACACTATAGTAGAGGATGGGGAAGTCAGCCTTCCTGGAAGTCACCCAGAATATCTCAAACTGGCCTACCAGCTGATGCCTCCCACATGAGACTTGTTCATAGTTTCTCAGATCTTAGGTTTGGGTGTTTATCTTCCTTTATTGAAGGAGCAGAGAAGTGGTTCCCTGTGTTTTTGATGACAGTTTTCTAGGGAGCATTAGAGTCTATGGAAACTCTTTAGTTTGTTCTGCTTCTCTAGCTTAGGACTTGGCACTTGTTAAATATCACCCTTCTTAAGGAGCTGAAAGTGATGGGTTCATATTTACAGTACATCTGCCATTTAAAGTTTCCATTGAGATTATTGTGCCAAAGAAAAAGATGACGGTGATAGTGATACTAAAGTTGTTACAAGTCTTGACTACTTTACAGAGGAGCCAACTAGATGTCTAAGATAACCTATAGAAACTAAATGGGAAATTCTTTTCATGGAAAAAGATTTTTATAGATTGTGTTAGCCATTCCCAGAATATGTAAATTAGACCATTTCCTCAGAGGATAGAAGGAAAACTGCTCTAGAGGATCTTCAAAAGAACTCTGATGGGTTATATCATTGCTGGGCCATTAGAATTGATTGGCTGAGCATTCACTTGGTCTCCATGGCCCACAACACATTGAGCAGCAAAAAAAAGTTAGAAGTTTCCCATCAAAATAGCAAAGCATTTCTTCAGCCTGAAGTTTGTACAATTGTCATTGTTGACTTTAGGATTAAATTATACAATCTGAATTGGGAAACAAACCTGGACTAGCTCCTGATATGAGAACATTTGTCTTTGACCCAGATATTCTGCCATATGCTTAGCTTAGCTCATATTCACAAAAGATACTGGTTGGTGTCATTGGGACATTATTTGGGGAGATGTTGCCCTGAATTACCACAGTCATACTTGGTACCTCAGACCCAGAAAAAAGCATGGGAAAAAGGTGTGGTATTAGATACAAATATTTTCAGGTTATCTTCATTCTGAAGCACTGCCTAGTTTTTCCAATAACTTAGGAATGAAAATAATAACCACCCTCAAGCCACTTGCATGCTCTTCTGTTAGAACTGTCACTTTACTGGCTCTTTTTAAGAGCATTATCTTATATTATTATTATTATTTTATAAGCATTATCTGTGCTTATCTCTGAGCTCATGTTTGCTTATAGTAATGAATCCTTTCATCAGTTTGATGTTGAGACATTCTCACTTGGAATAGACTTTTGGTTTTATGTGCCACTATATACATTTATATTTTAAAATTTATCTCTTCCCACATTTTGATTATTTAGGCAGGAAAGGCTCAGAGAACATTTGGGACAGTTCAGTACCTTTTCCTGATTGTAAATGCTTTGGAACTTCTCCTGAGGGTTGCTGGGTGCTGGGTGCTTTTTTCCATCAATTTAGCAAGTTCCTGATTGATGGCTTGGGTCATTTAGGCATCTGCTGTGAGCTTACTGGACTAATGATATCACCACATATCAGACCACATGTCTCAATCTTGTTTTCATCTTGACCTCAAAACAAAGCAAGCTTCAAGCTTAGTCAAAGATTTGTTTACTTCCATCATATTTACTCAGTACATATTTACCTCTCTATCCAGTCATTCCTTATCATGGCGATAACAGCATATTCATGTGGTAAGAGTATATATGAAGTTTAAGTGTTACTAGTGTTACTCTTTTACATACATATTTTTGTTTCATGGCATTGGAATGGATTTAGTCTCCCACAGTCTGTTTTCAGACTGAGAGCACGCCAGCTTTGCCACCCACATGAGTTTGGCCTTAGAAATATCTATTTTTGGAGTTTGTGGGGAGGTTGTATAGGGTACATCTATTGGAGCTCTGGTACAGCAGTCATATTTTGCTTTGTTACCAGAGGGATCACTTAATCCTGTTTAATAAACAAGGATTTCTATCTGTTGGGTAACATCCAAAAGACTATCAACTTATACCTACCAAAAATAATTCTTTATACATTCTCTTTATTTTTAAATTTAGAAGAGCTTAGCATAACGAACTTATACCTCTTTGGTGACAGATCACTTAACAACCGTGAGCCTGTGTCTTCATCTGTTTGGTTTGTGTATGCCTTTTTTTTTTTTTTTTCCTTAAACAGAGGGAGTATAGACAAAATGACCTTTGGGGTTTCTTTCAGTGCTGAATCTATCATCTGATCTTAAAATGAATTGCAAACACATGCCCTCAAGTTTAAATTTTTTTTCTTACCTAATACATTAAAAACACCAAAATATCCACTAGTTGAGCCTATTTGTGAGGGGCACAGCTCCTGGAGAAGGGTAAACTTGTTAAAGTAACAGACCTTGCCCAGAGTCTCAAGTTGGCAATGAGCCTAGCAGCATGAATCTGTTTATAGCCATAGAGGAACAGGAAATTACTTTGGTTTTTTGGGAGGATTTTTGGATCCAATCAGTAGGCCCTTTTCCTTTTTATGAAGCAGTTAAGTACTATGCCCTGAGCCTGAGTTCTTAATTGATAGATGACATTTTTTGGAGGTACAGCAGCATTCTCTGTGCTTCTTTAAACTGAAATTTTATTTGCAGATCTTTTCTTGTTGTATCAATTTTCATAGCATCTCAATATTTTCCAGTGGAAATTCCTGAATAGCTAATAAAAAGTGATTAGGGATTTACATGATCACTTTTAAAACAGTGCCCTAAAAGGGGAAAAAGAGTGACTTGAATGGTACAGCTTTTCTAGTGTGACACTGAGCTTTCTCCTTCCTTAGACCTCTACAAAGAAGTCACTTTTTAAAATGAAGAACAAAATCCTTATAAGGAGGAAGGGCACAGCCTGCAGTAGCCTAAAAATTAGGACAAAGACTTTTCATTTCTGATGACCTATTTTTCAACCTAATTATGTACTTAAAGCTAAAGTATACATGCCAACAACAGTCATGGTGCTAATCTTATGTAGGACTTTAATGGCCCAAAAGAATTAAACATTGCCGAACCAAAGAGGTTTTTTATCAGCATGAAGCCATCTTCTATATTCTCTGTCCCACACTCTTTCCCATGAACAACCTCACCAGTGGAGCCAAGCAAGTATTAGTGGCAGTCCCAAGGCGTAAGCCGGGGGAGGCCATAAAAGGGATAGGAAGAATGAGAAAGGAAGGGAGAAGTAGAAACAGATCTAGGCCACTTCTCAAATGGCCTCTTCTGTAGGATAGCTACAAGTTCAAGGGCATAGCTCTTCAGAGAGGATAGACCCAGGACAACCATTAGCTGCTGGTTGATGGACAGGGCTCTGCTCCAGTGGGATGGCTGCTCCCAAAGTTCTGTTCTACTCTTAGCTTACTTATCTCTGCAAGTTTGTTAACATTAACTTTTTAAAAATATGTCCACCAGTGGGTGAATTGCTGGCCAACTCTATCTAGCATGGTTGTGAGGAGGTGGCTTTGGTTGGTGACAGTTGTCATTCAACTTTTCTGGATCCAACTTCCCATCTATAAAAGAGGAAGATATTTTCTGTCACCTGAATCATGGATTGTTGGGAAGATCATCTGGTTGATATAAAATGGGAATTCCTCAAGTAACTGGCACCAAAATGGAAAAGTGTTATGATTTAGAATGATGGAAAAGTGTTATGATTTAGAATGATAATTAAGTTTTCTGCATCTAGAGATTTAAGTCTTTCCAGCATTTTGTAAATTGACTCCAATTTTCTTTTGTTTTCCTTTTTTTAAATTCAAGCCTAACTATGGGACAACTTTACGAGAAGGAAAAAGATGAAGATGGATTCTTATACGTGGCCTACAGTGGAGAGAATACATTTGGCTTCTGAAGGCCAATGCCCAATTAGGTGCATCTTTCCTGCTTGTGTATCTTGTAAATAGCCGGTCACTTTCAGTTATTACACCAGACCCTCTTCACATAGACTCATAGTGCATTTGTAACTGGATTTATTTCTTAATATATTGAAAGGTCTTGTTTTATTAGACTGGTAAATTATCAAAGTTTTATTTTCATTTTCTTTTCTTTGTTGTGCATTGTCCTCATGGCTGCAAGCTCCAAGGGACTCTGCTCCTCTGGAACTCGTATTTAATGAAGTTATTTCAATATGGAGATGAGGTAGTTGGGGGACTCAAGTGAAAAGGGGGAAGGTAACACATTCTTCTGGATTATGTTTGTGGTGTCAGTTGGATAAGTATTAAAAGCATCTAAGTTAAATCCTTAGCAGTCAGGTCACTTGCTTCACTAGATTATTCCAACTGCCAATCATGTTGGACTGAGCTAATCTGTTATTTCTGAACTTTATTGAGGTGAATAATTACAATAAAATTTCCTCTTACAAAGGCACTCTAGTGTGACACTGTCTTTCATTTACCTCTCTTCTGGGCTTGCTAAGTAGCTACTTGTTGGCTGTTGAAAAAGGAAAGCCAATGGAAGTGTAGACAGTTTGAAGTGATGGTTTGTGCTAGCTACTCATGAAAATGCTAAGTCAGTCCCGAGTGGTTAGGCCCAAAGCAAAGAAAGATTACTAGAGATTCGAGAATAACAGGTGTGGTGCTAAGAAGCAGTAGGAGACTGCACATTCTCCATTTATTTAGGAAAAATGTATTGCCTAAATTAGGGGCTCTTATTTCTGCCCTTATTTTCTTTGCCTAGGTGCTGATTTCTTCTTTCTCCCCAAAGGCAAGATGAGACAGGCAGCCCACTGATTTTATCCCTGCTTTTAGGGAACTGTTGCAAATGCCAGTTGTTTTGCTTAACACATAAAGTCAGAATATTTGTGAGAAGAGCCAATTGTACTCCCAGCTCAAAATGATTCACAGGTTGTCATTTGGTTTTTTTAAAAGGCCCCAAATTATATAGGTGACCTCATTAAAGTTTACTTGTTGTATACTTACTAAAGTCAGAATATTAACCAAACAGGTCTCTCACTTTGCTACTACACATCATGCTGGTCTGTCACAAATCTGACTTACTGCAGCCAGTATCTTCTTGCTGGTTTCTGGCGGAGAGAAATGACTTCTAAAGGGGAAGCCTTCCAGAAGAGCCTGCAGGGAGGGGACGACAGAAGGGACTCTAGAATTGCTGCATATGTTCAAAGACCTAAAAGGAAAACGGACCCTACTGAGGGCCAGCATGATATAGTAGAAACAGCATGGAACTTATGAATCAGAAGACCTGGCTTATTTGCTTTATGACATTGGGCAAATGGTTTAATAAAAACCAAGTCATCTGTAAAATGGGGAGAGTTTTGAGAGGATGAAATTAGTTACTGTATGTGAAAACACTTGAACTGTGGACACAGCTTTCCTAAATAACAGTCTGCAGAGTAAAGTCTGGATTTCTCTAGTCATTGGCTATACCATTTACTTTGCTTTTCTCATCTGACCAATTCAGCTACCTAAACTTGTTTAGTAACCATTTCCAGGTAAATTAATTTCAATGAATAAATCATTAAAAACTTTTTTCATTTCCAACCATTTCTGTTACTCTGTACAAACCTTTTCCCATCTCAGTAGAAAAGCTCCCCAATGTGTAGTCTGATTGATAAAAGAAATCAACACATTAGCCATGTCTGAGAATGCAAGTTTGATCCTGTACCTCTAAGGGTTTACCCATAATTTTGGGTCTTGGAAATTTTGGTTTCTTTTGTCATCACATATAGCATATAATTCATGGATTTATGATTCTGAAAGGGGGTCTGTAGAAATTGCCAGATTGTCGTTACAGGGGTCCAAGATAAAAAGGTTAGGAACCTGCTGTAGTCCATTGCCTTTTTGCCAGGGGTGAAAGGCCTATCTCATCCTCAGTCTTCTGAAGTCATGACTGCTTGATCGGGTATTGCTTTAAGTTGGTGTTTATCTATCTTCATTTTTCACTCCTGGGAAATATTCTGAATGAGCACAGAGTGACTAGCAAATGGAATGAAGGGTGAATGAGCCACTAAACAAAATTCAACTAAAATAGCCTCGTGATTTAAGAGTATAAATGAAACCAACAAAAAAGTTTTATGTGTAAATATCTCATAGATATATGTAAATATCTCAAAATATACCATTAATCACTGACATTAGTACTTTAATGCTGGTAGGCATATGGCTTATATTACATCACTTAAAATTTTTCAAGATGTTTTCACAGGCTCAGATTCATACAAGGACAACCCTTCTCCATCTCTCTTGAAGGCAGATTTTGGCTTTCTGTCCTTGGTGTTTTGTAAATAGTACTCAATAAATGCTTATTAAATTGAAGTCCCTTGCTTGAAACTACCTAGGTCTTACATGAATCATCCTGCCACCTCTGGGATCCTTTTCTGGCACCTATTTGGGACCTCTGATATTTAAATTAAGAGTGAAATCAGTTTGGTTGTAATTTGATAGCAGCCACCACATCAGATCATAGCTAGATGTTGAGAGCATTCAAGGTAAGATGATGGACTTAACGGGAATTGGACCGACCACAACAAGATTTGTCAGACAGATGATGTTCTAAGACTTTTCTCCTCCATCTGATTTTCCCTCTCATCTTTGTTTCCTAAGGGAGCAAAAAGCCCCAACTCAGGCTGTTCTGAGGAGGCAGAGACATCCAAGAGGAGAGTGGGAGGATGGGCCTATTTATACATTTCTGATGTTGAGTTCTGCCTCCTCCTCACTTAACCCTTTGAGGTGAACTGTTACTTCTAGATGCAGGATGAGAATCAGGCAATTGCATCCATTAACCAGAGCTCTAGAAACCTAGGCCAGCAACAGCAAGTTCTAAATTCAGAGGAATTGGCTGTTTTTTCATATTTTTGACATCAAAACATTTTAAACATGTAAATTTAAGAAGCAATAATTCTGACTTACCTTAAAACAAATCAAACCCCTTTTTCTGCAATTAAAGTCTTGGTACTCAGAGGTGGTGAAGGACAGGGTCTGCTGCTGGCACTTGTCAGAGAAAATAATGGTGAGCAGGAGCCACAGCAGCTTGGAAACAGCAGGACTTGAGGCTTGGAGGCCTGGCATTGCCTCACCAAAGGTACCTGGAGCTGCATTGCCCAGCAGGGGCCGGGCTCTTCCTCCACTCTAATTGTGGCTTGAAGGCACATGAGCAGTGGGTGGAGGAGATCCACAAAAGGGAAAATGGAGTTGGATGTAAAGAAAGGACAAAAGCAGAGTGAGATAGAGTTAGACTGACAGAGAGAGGTCAGAAGTGTACAGACTGCAGATGGGAATAGCAAATGTTGTGTTGGCAAAAGGCAAAAGTTGTGATGAAGACAGCAAACACACTGTCCAGTCAACAGTCACTGCTTGAAAACAAGAACGAGCATCTGTGAGGCCATATTTTCTTCAGCATCTGCCCACTCTAACAAGACTCCAGTTTCCTAGAAATATTCCCATGTGTGCAGGAATATCTGGGGCCCAAATACTTGTACTTCTTCTCCAAAGCGGGTCTGTACTGAGAGACTTGGATAGTTGGATAGGGATAGAAGGTGGGGAATGGAAAGTATTGGTTAATCTTGGCTTGTTCTTTAGGTCACTTCACTAGCATGGTGAATCTTTGTTCCTCTCCCAGAGTAGTACTGCTGAGTGTGGAAAAGCTTTTCGTTTTTCTGTGATGTCTGTAGGCTGCTGTAGCAAAGGCACCATCATTGTTTCCACTGGGTGTGTTCCCCTTTTTTGGGAGCCAGTTTAGAGACGTGGGCGGGACCCGATCCTGGCAGCTAGTCCCAAGCTGGAATATCTTTCTGGCTGTGTATTCCCTCGATGGGAGACCCCACCAGTGTGCCAAGCCTCTTTCCTGCATTTTAGAGATTGAAAAGCAGCTTTGTTCATTAAAAAAAATTCTAGCACATTAACATCATTAGGAAAATATGACTTTGCCACCACATTTGTCACTCCCAAATATGAGAACAATTCCCTTAGTGTCCAGATGTTTTCTTGGAAGAAGTTTCTTTTCATAGAATTCAGCCAATCTAGGTAGGGGCATTTGTGTGTCCACTGTATATTGGGCATTGTACTAGACAATGTGGATACAAAGACAAGATAGCCCTTGAGCTCAAACAGCTTAGATATTCTACTGAGGAGATCCAAATTCACATGTAAATATAAGATAAATATAACAGAAATACAGCAATTTTGGTAGGGGTGGGATGGGGCACAAGAACCAGGGGAGTCAAGAAAGCTTTTGTGAAGTAGGTAGCAGTTGAACTGTGCTGTGTGGTCTGCAAGAGAGAGAAAGAGATATGATGTGGGAAATTACTGATGGCAAGGGAAAATGATGGAAGATGGAACAGTTTTCTAAGTCAGTTTTGCTGAAGAATAGAGGGCGGAAGGGAAATGAGTAATTAGTCTAGAAAGATGGGCTGGAGCCAGATTGCAATGGGTTTTAATTGTCAGGAGTTTTGTGTTTTATTCACTGAAGCTGGAGTAGGAGAATTAACATGGGCACAACTGGGCTTGAATATTCACTCAGCAGTGTTATGGGGGAGTAGGTGACAGAGATGAGCATAGAAACAAGGAAATCAGTTACGAAGTAGTCAAGTTTAATTCAGACAAAAGCTGAGGGTAATGAGTGGTCTTGCAGTGCAAAGAGATGATATTGTGGAAGTGAAGACTTTGCAATTAAAGGGAATAAGGGAGAAATGAAAGTCTATGTTGTTGGAAGTAAGTAATATCTTCAACAGAAATGGCAAGTTTGGAGGAGGGGTAGGTTTTGGGGAAAAGATGAAATCTAATTTATTTTGGACATACTGATGGGGGTAAATGCCCAGCAGGTAAATGGAGATCTAAGACTGGAACTCAGAGGTGAGATTAAAGCTGTGTATGTAGATTTGCATCATTTAAATACAGAGATAACAGGTCAAAATAGATAAAAAAATGTAGAGAGAAAAGGGTCTAGGAGATAAAAAGGAAAAACATTTGAGAATGTTAAGTGAAGGCTATGGAATCTGAAATCCCCAGTTATGCTTACGTTATTTTTTTTTTGCAGATTATATACTTCCACAAGACAAAATTTGTAATGTCAAATTCAGGATGTACCCAGTCTGGATTTTCTTTTTGTAGGTCATTTGGCACAGATTGGTATTTAAGATTTATCACAACCAAAAGTTTTAGATTCATTATTTCATGTAGGTGGCTGAAGAAAAATTCCCTGTGCCAGACTTAGTAAGTTCCCATTAGGGACTTCTGAGAATATAAAAGGTTTGGGGAACCTGGGGAGTTACTTCATCTCGATGTGGAAAGGTGTTTTCCTTCCACTTAGTATTTTCTTTTCTAGAAGAGAAACATCTCTATTAGAAGAATCATTAGACAGGAACAAGAAAGATTAGTAACTTGAAATACCCGCAGTGTTTCAAGTTGTCTTGCTACAGTCAGAGAGGAAATTGATGTAACGACTAGAAACCTTTGACTAATTTGTTCAGCACACTGTTTTTCAACCACGTATTGGACCTTGGGCCTGAGAAGAGGCAACTATAGAAACAGACATGACCAAATCAGGCCACAGTGCCAGGGCAGTCTGTGCCAAGGATTGATCATTTCCCCCCACATAAGTCTTTCCCAGACTATTAGCTAATGCTTGGCACTGCTACTCCAAAATGAAGCACTTAATATAGTTATACACAATTCCCGTTTACAATTTATGCCCAAGGGCCACACAAAGAATACATTAAAATATAATGTAAACTCTTTTAAATCAAAGCAAAACTTTGAAACATTGTAAAAGCTTTTTCCAAGGAGTGGGGTTAGAATCTAAGGGAGCGCAGAACATCAAGAACTGAAGCAGCATTAAACCAACCCCCTCTATGAGTGTAAGGAACTCGGTATTTAGGAGGCGAGTTCCTTAGGCAACAGAATAATTGGAAGATGATCTTTTAGGAAAAGGCAATTTTTAAAAAGTTAACCATTTATATACTATCATCTGGTGGTGAGGTTTGCCAAGGTCTCTGTTCATCAAAGACCAACTGTTAATTATGTGGGTGTGGTCTGCTTGCCCTGAGGAGGGGGGTGGTACTTCTTTGTAAGACAGAATTCCAACCAAACAGATGGAACCCATATATCAGTAGTCATTAAAATTGGTGAAGGGGGTGAGGAGGGGTGTATTGTCCCTATCACAATGTGACAGACATCAGACAGCATTTGAAAAAACAAATCACATCAAGATGCCATTTACTAGAGAGCTTAATTCCAATCAGTTCTAATTGCCTCTCTGTTCCAGAATGAATATCTGCATAGGCATTTTAAGATCCTTTGGAAAAAGGTTTGCTTTTCCTTAACTAACAAAAAAGCTGAGATTTTCCAATATGTGTGGGACAAAGGTTGGAAAGCATACTGTCTTTAATGGGTTTGTGCAGATTTTGTCTTCTCATTTAAAGTGTTGGTAATCTGGTGAATTTCTGATCCAGGAGCCAAATGCCTGCTTCTGAAGTGTCTTCCAGGCTTCTTGGTAGCTGGCTGCTGCCACCTTGTATTCCCAGTATGTTTCAAGCTTCTTGATCCTAATACAAACACATCCACACATAAAGCTTTCTTGAATATCGACACAGTTTTAGCCAACAGACTAAAACAACTGGACAGCAACTCTCACGGATGGTTAAAAGGAGTTCGCTGAGGAACCTTTAATGATGCTAATTACTATCAGATTCTGATAGAGTAAAATATTTTACAAAACAAATAGTTGCACCTACTTCTTGGCCAAGTATTCTCAAAATTTATGACCTGGCCCAGTTGACATAGCCCATCATCCTCCAGTTACCTTGTTTGTACACTGCCAGCAGAGGAGAGATTAGGGCCTTTATCAGACATAAGTGACTCTCCCAATAGAACATCTGAGTGCTCATTCTGAGGTATATTTAAGATGTTCAAGTGCAGTTAAAATTTTTTCATTTTTTTCAGTGCCTGATCATCTCTTACTCAATATAGCAAGTGTCTCCCTGGACTAGTTTTCTCAGTTGAAAGATGGAGAGCTTTGCTTTAGATGATTTCCAAAATTCCTTCCAGCTTTAACAAACTTTTAAACTTTTTAATTTAGATTCCCTTGCTTTCTATCGAGTGATTTGCTAAGACACTTCCCACAGCAGAAACGTTTTTCTTATAACTACAAGTATAACTGTACTTCTGTTGACCCCCTACTATATTTGTCAACCAAGGCACACAGGCTAGAAAGCTTGATCTCCATTGGGTTAGTTTGAGGCTCTATATATAGCCTAAGCTTGTGTTAAAATGACCAGCTATGATGCAGTCAGTTTTCTGTACAAAAAATACAAGTATCTTAGGAAGCAAATGACACCTGATAAAAGCTGCCAATAGTCTAGATATTTGGAATGCAGAGCAGCAACAACATATGGCTGGATCTCTCTAGATGAGACCTTTTTGGTGATGGTCAGCTTTACTAGTGTCCTGACCAAGTACTGTATTAGTACTGTCCAGATGCCCTTTAATTCCTGTGAAAAGTAAGTCACTGATGGGAATAAAAAAGGAGTGAGGAGGTTCTGAACAGAAAATCTAATACATAAGAGGGCTATGACTACTCTGAAAATCTTTTCCAAAGTGTCGTTTGACTAAGGATCAATAAAAGCTAAACAATGATAGTCTAAGCCAAAATTCTAATCCTGGTTCTGTTTGCAACTCATCGCATGGTTCTCTCTGGGTCTTAGAACCAACAAACAACTCTACTCTTACCACCCTCACATTAGCCACATGAAGTGTCTTCTAAGAAAGACATGGAAGGAAAAGGGTCCCCCCCCCCAAAAAAAAAAATGGCCTACTAGGAAGCTGTGACACTCTGGCACTTTTCCTCCTCGAAATAAACTCTTAAATATTAACAGCCCGAAAAAATAGTCTTTTAACAATGACAATTAGGTTGGTTACCTGAGAGATTCGGGTTGCTTGTTCTCAGAAATACTGCTTACCAGATTCTGGAACATGTTGAAGAGTTCCACCTTACAGACTTTGGATCTGTTCAAGAGAAAAACAACTACTAACTCACTGTTGAGCATAGGCCCAAGCAGTGTATTAGGTACATCAGAGGACCCAAAAGATTCATTACTCCAGGGAGCTGTGACTTCCTTGATAGACCTAAGACTTTCTTTCTATTACATGAAACCATGGGTAAGTATGGAATGAGTGCTTCCTTGTGCATACAAAATGCTGTAAGAATTCACAGATGGCAGAGAGCATTGTTGGTTATGTTAGTGATTAAGGCCTCATGAAAGAAGGACAGTTGAGCAGCGTGTAAAAGAAAAATTAGAGGATCTGAGTGGAGGCCAGGAGATACCATATTTTAGGTATGAAAAATGGACAGCATTATTCAAAAACACACTGGGAGAGGAATGAGCACAGCATATACAGTGAATGGCTGTGCTTTTACCGAAGGGATTTTTAACAAGATGTGCTTCAATGCTCTGTGTTGCTCAAGTAGCGGTCCCCATCATGAAATGGACCTTTTGGGAGATGCAGCTCCCTAGCCAGAGGGGATCTCTAACCAGGAAAGCTAATATAGGTGAAAATGAGTCTAGTAACTATTTAATTTGTTTAAATGCCATTACTGAGTCAGTGTTATACAAGTGTAAACCTTAGTTTCCAAGATCTATTTGATCCCAGTCAACCTAGGTAGACAATTCTATCCAAGTCTTAGATACTAATGGGGCTGACAATGGCTGAAAGATCCCAGAGATTTAGAAATTACTATGTAGCCCTGAATGGGCACAGGCTAAAATGCACTAAGGCCTACTTTTAACAAATTATATTATAAACCAGTGTCAAAAAGAGACAAAAACTCTTTGTATCTTGACAGATTGTTTTGTTCCTGTGCAGGCCACTGTTGACCTAGATGTATCCTTGTGGGCAGGGACTTAGGGAGCTGTAATTGATTACATGTATTTTTTGAGTGTTTGTCTCCATAGCCTTATTGAATGTTTATTTGTATTTAGTAAAAGGACAATATTTTATTAAAACTTACTTCATTGACCCAATCTCTCCACTTACAGCCAGTCTGTACATGATCTCACTGTTAAACTGCTGAGGTAATGACTGATATGAATATAAAACTAGTAACTAATCTGAGCCGGTGACAAACTAGCTACCTAAAAAAAGACAAAACATAAAGCTTTAGCATCTTTTCACCACTAGTACAAGCACGCAGAATGGCTGCTGAATCAGTGTTTAGTGTCTGTGGATGCAGACTGACTCTACTACTCGGGCCTTGAAAATCTTGGCAGTTGGGTTAGAATCAGAGGTTCTCAATCTGGGACCTGTGAACTTTTTTAAAAAAAGATTTGGCAACTATTTCAATATAATTAATTTCTCATGTAATCTCGTATATTTTAAGCATTTAAAAACATTTTGAGAAGGGATCCACAACAAAAAAGTCCATGAGCCCATGTTGTAGAAATGGGCTGTTAATTTGGAAAAGGAAAAAGGAAATTCTTCTTATCACTAAAACCAGAGAGATGCAAGACAGTTATTTTTTTCAGGCTGACTATCAAATTCATGTCTAGAAAACAATATTGCTACATCCATCCTAAGAACTATTTTGATGAGTCCATGAAACAATATGAAACTCCTGCTGAGCCCAGAAAAGCCCATTCCCCGAATACTTATTTTAGTGAGCTATTTTATCCTCAGATCATTCAAGGCCTTTTCAAAAACAGATTTGGGAAAAGATGTAACAGCTTAAATATTTAGCAAGAAGAAACAGAAGCATCTAGCTTGATGAGCTTCCAAGAAATAGTGGACCACTGTCACAAGCCCACCACTTCTAGACCTCTCCCCAAACTCAAATGCCTACTTAATCATCACTTCTCTTTAGCAAAAGCTCATTTATACCTTAAAAATGGCACAAAATAACTGGCTCTTCCTGACTTGTTTTGCTTTTTGAGAACCTCCTTTTCAGAAAGGATAACCAAGAAATATGTAAAAAAAAAGGGGGGGAGGGACAGGAATCTATAAAACCTGGGAGGGTTTTCCCTCCCCTTAGTATTTTTATGACAGTCGTTTTCCAATATATATTCCACTAATTCACACCCCTTTCCTATCAACAACCAACAATTAAGCAAAACTGATCCAAACACCAATCACTTCTGACATCATATGCATTTTATATGCACTCCTCAGAAGATAGTGTGTCACCATTTGTCCTCCAAGGCTAAGAGTAGTCATTACCTTTAATCTGAGTTCTGCTGCCTTTCAATGTTGTTTTTCTTTATATTTCTGTAGTCAATTTATGTTATTCTGATTCTGCAGTCTTTGCTTTGTACCAGTTTAATTAAATCTTAATTTATTACATGTGCCTTAATTTTCTATATTTATCACATCTCATGGTATAATGATATTACCTTACATCCAGATGTCACAATTTAATCATCTGTTCCCTAGTTGATGAAAATCCTGTTTCCATTTTTTTGGGGGGCGGGCTGCTAAAGAAAAAGTACTACCCTGATTTTTTTGGCATGTATGGGACCTTTTTTCTGATTCTAAGGATATGTATTCTTCAGTAGACTCACTGGGTCAAAGGGCACGAACAGTTTAATTTGATTTCTGACATTTGACTAGTTAGACCAATTCACAGCTCCACCAAGAGTTTATATACTTGCACCTAACAAGTTATTCCTAACTTTTCCACATTTTCTATGTTCTGTAAGGTATGATAAGCCACTAGGGATAGCACCTGATTCAGAGTCTACTGAATATATGAGGTTATCAATGAAAATAAAGAGAAACTGAACTCAGTGTTGTGCATGCAGATAAATAGATTAGTGAAAAACTTGGGAAAAAAGTTCGAGAAGCTTAAGAGATGAATGTTTGGTTCAGAGTCTCATGCCCTTAGCTCATTATATTAAAAGACAGTATCTTGGTGATTGGTGTTTATATTTTGACTTCCCATTTAATGTTCTTAGAATAGGGTGGAATCAGATTAAGACGAAACAAGCACTGCTCACCCAGCTATACTTTGAGGCTATTAAAGCTCTATTAACTTTATGGTGCGGGTAAGGGAGATGCAGACTCCAAGCTTCCACAATCCATCAATGTACCTCAGTAATAATCAGGAAAAAACTCAATTAATATTCGATGTTAAGAAATGTACCAAAGGTTAAAAAAAAAAAAAAAATCAAAGTTCTGATGGAAAAGATCATTTTAAAACTGCACACTTCTGCCACAATAAGGAGGACACTGTGTGCTGGGCCAAAAATGTGGGAATGAAGAGCTCTGGCTTCTGATCCTTGACTCTGCTAAGGTGAGCAAGAATGTCAAAGGAATGAGGAGACTTTTGCTTTTTCAAAGTTTGGAGGACAGGACCAATATCCCAATGACTCATATAGAAGACAGGTATTTGAATTTCTATTAATGTCAAATAACTGCTCAACTGTAGGTTGTCCCCTTTTAGAAGAGAAAGGGACTCAAAATACCTTCCATTCTTCATATTATCAGGAAAGAAAGGGAGCTGAGGAGGCAGACAGGACTCCTGACCTGCACCAAAATACTGGAGAAAGAAAGAATATGATCCATAGGAGAAAGGGGAAAAGGATAACTGCAGAGTTGTAGCTAAATAACAGACAGGACCCTACTGCTACAGAAGGAAAGATTTTTAAACTGATGCAAAGCAAAGACTGAAGAACAGAATAACATAAATTGACTGCGGAAACATAAATGCAAACAACATTGAAAGGCAGCAGAACTCAGATGAATTCCCCTAAGGCATGAAGATGTGGATCTGCCATCAGGCAAGAGATCACCTTTAAGAGTCAGAGAGAGAAAAGAACAGTACTTCTTGGTGATTTTCTTTTAAAGTAGCTACTTGAAGCTGATGAGGATGATTATGGTGGAGGAAGATCTGCTGTCTTCCTGGGACATACATCCAGGATGGGACCAAGAAACCACCAAGATATGCCACTTTATGAGTATCCATGTTTGGCGATTCATTTGGGCATAGATGATATTGTTAGCAGTTATCTAGAACATTAAAGGTTATGAAATACCTGGCAAGAAACTGAAGACCTTGGAAACCTTGTATTTCCACTATAGAGGAATGACAGATCCTTGGATCATTTAAAATATATTTTCATAGACTCTCACAAATATCATCAAAAGAGCTTTAAACTGAAAAAAAAATGTGGAGAGAAAATTGTGAGTCCACCCAAAAAAAAAAAAAAAACCTATAAAAATCAGCCATAATTTGGAGAGATTTACATGAACTGATGCTAAGTGAAATGAGCAGAACCAGGAGATCATTATACACCTCAACAACGATACTGTATGAGGATGTATTCTGATGGAAGTGGATTTTTTTGACAAAGATCTAACTCCGTTTCAATTGATCAATGATGGACAGAAGCAGCTACACCCAAAGAAAGAACACTGGGAAATGAATGTAAACTATTTGCATTTTTGTTTTTCTTCCTGGATTATTTTTACCTTCTGAATCCAATTCTCCCTGTGCAACAAGAGAACTGTCTGGTTCTGCAAACATATATTGTATCTAGGATATACTGCAACATATTTAACATATATAGGACTGCTTGCCACCTGGGGGAGGGGGTGGAGGGAGGGAGGGAAGGGAAAACTCGGAACAGAAGCGAGTGCAAGGGATAATGTTGTAAAAAAAATTACCCTGGCATGGGTTCTGTCAATAAAAAGTTACTATAAATAAAAAAAAAAAAGAGCCATAATAAAGGAAGAAAAACAGTAGAAAAGCCGCCAAATTCATAGGAGACAAAATACCATGAAAGGCACCAACTGAAAAACCAGTCTGTGATATGTACACACAAAAGCATAATTAATGTATGGATAATAATGACAAGATGACCAAGAGATTTTAATGTAAGGAGGCAGACTGAATTAGTGTTGAGATTTGGTAGAATATGAATATTGTTGCTCTGGAAGGATTTTTAACCTTAAAAGGCCTACGTATGGAAGGATGTCAGAATAAATGGTATGGTGAGACTGGAAGTCTCATTAGAGGCAAGATGCATTTGGTGCAGATCAAAGGAGTAAGGCTATTAAAACATATAACCAACCACCTGGAATAAGGAAGCTGAAATGGTTAGAAAATAGATTAGAACCTTGGCTCAGAGATAGGAGATAGGAAGGTTAGGAGGCATTGATTATCTGGAGGCTTAACAAAGTAGCCAATAATTTGTTGGCATGTTTTAGTTATTTCAGTACTAATAAGAGCAGCAGATATTCTACATATGCTTTTTTACTGACAAGAAGCCACCATTGCTGAAATAAAATGGAAAGGACTTGAAGGGTGGAGATTGGATGCAGGATGTGAATACAATAAAATCTGTGCTAGAAAAGCTGGGCACTGACTTCTAATTTTAGAAGAGCAGATTACAAAGGATTCAAAGGAGGGAAAGGTAATCATGGGTTACAAGCTGGGTTCTACAAAGATAAAAAAACTTATGAAGTCTTAATGTCCTTAATGTCTACATCCATGAACTCACCGGCCAATTTAAAGTATAAAAATGACATGTGCAGAGACAGAAAGCAAAGTCAGATGATAGAGAATACATAGAAAAATGTGGCCTGGTCCTGTGGGAATATTGGATACTACAGCTCCCAGTGGGGTAATGCTGGAGGCGAGTGAAGAATAAAGAAACCCCAAAGGGTTTTTTTTTTTTTAAATTATAATGAAAAAAAGAGGATGCTCAAAGGAAGTGTTGCTTGTTGTACAGAGGAGAACACTAATGCACAAAGGAGAGAAGGAAGAAATACTCAACTGTTATTTTACTTCTTTTTTCTCTTCCAAGGAAAATGATCTTTGACATAGAAAAGGCAGAATGTGGTTGACTCCTGGTGCTGTAGGCGAGATTCTCACTCTAACATGGCATTTGAGCTCCCTCCCATCTCTGATGTTTGTGAGTTCCTGCAGAATCCGCTGAGAAGTAATGTCTGGGGGAGGATTCTTTCTTTCTAGTTCTATGCCCCGCCACAACTCCAGCAACCGTCCATCAGCAAGCAGCCAGCCCTCCCCTCCGAGTCACAGCACTCACTCCTATCTCGCTCTTCTATTTATATCCTCCAAGCTCAGCCCAGGACTTGGCTCAAAAGAAGCACTGAATTGCCTTCTGACTACTCTGTTGCTTCATTCCCTGCCAGTCCCTCTTCTCTGTCCCTATAAAAATGAGAGAGTCTCAGGATGCAGCATTCCTCCCCAAATATTGCCTGGATAGCGCACCTGGCCTGTGGACTTCCAATGCTCTTCTTTGTAGCTCCCTGCCTGAACCCATTGCAGGTCACATCGAGAGGCTGCTCTGGGACTGCACTCCAACTTATGGCTGTGAGAAGACACAAATCACCAAGTCAGTACCATCTAGCATGGGAGCTGTGCTACAGTACACTAGAGAAAGGGGAATTAATGTGGGAATTAATGCTGACTCAGGTGAGAGATAGGGAGGGTCCAATAAAGTCATAAAGGAGATCCACTCCTCCTCCCCTAACATCTGACTGAGCTCCTGAAATGCACCAGCTCTGACAGATCCTCTTGGTTACAAAAGCAGATCAACTAAGTTTGGAAGGGCTCATGCCCAAGGATAGTGTAGATGGGATTTTTGGCTATGGCAACTCTAGAAGCGGCAGTGGGACTGCAGTGTCTTGGCAGAATAAGGATATCAATAAACTCCAACAAAGAACCTTGAACACCGCCAAGAATATGATGAGATCATATAAGAATATATATTTTGTCGTTTCTTAAAATTCTGGAATAAAAACGGGTTGTTTTTCTGTTAGAGCTGCTAATTGATGAAAATTGATTTTTGTTGAGAATATTACCCATCATGCTGTAGTGTATTAGATGAACTGGATGGGGAAGGTCATTCCAGAGAAAATTCCTCACTCTGGAAACTGGATCCTAGGATGTTCCATAGTATAAGAAGGAAGAATACCGGGTTACTCACCAGCCCCACAAGGAACAATTTTCCCTGGGAAGTTGGCTCTCTTTGCCTGAACTGCATGGTGGCTGTGTTCAAACAGCAAATCTGACTGAAGCATTTTCAACTCTTGGACTTGGAAACCTCTGGGCAAGCTGGACACATGCTGACACCTAATGAGGAGGAAACAGCACCTCATCATTTAGAACCAACAGTGCTCTGACACTCTCTCTCCCACCACCCCTCGCCCCAGACTTCCTAATGACTGAGAATTCTTTATGAAATGTCCAGAAACCCAACCCACAGGATCATGATATATTCACTCCAGGCTGAGGAAACAATCATTTGGTTTCTCCCTGCCCCCACCTTGCAGAGACAGCAGTGGAGGAAATTCTGTTAAGGATGTATTTTTTTTTAAGTGAGATTCTCTCATTTGATCTCATCAATGAAAAAAGCAGCCACAACAAAATCTGTCCTTGGACTCTGACTTAGATGTAAAACGTCATGGCTGGATAAAGGTCAGAAGACAGGCTGGTTTCCTATACAAAGGGTACTTTCACTTTTCTTTGTGTCTTTTCTCCAAACATGCCCCAGAGAGAATGATAATGGCAAACACAACCCTAATCAGACTTCAGAAATTATCCTTTGTTTGTGGGGATTAAAATGCACCTTGTTTCCCCATCAGACCAGGGGATTCTCTGGACACAGTGCCCTAGCCAGGGCACTTACAATATCCTCAGACTCTGGAGGAAGTACCTGTCACCTGACAGGAAGCACAGCACCCAAGAAAGATCAATGCATTGTGAGTTCTCGGAAGCCTATATTTAGAATTAGAAAATGGATTTGAGTCTCAGCTCCATCATGAACTAGATGTGTAATTTTGGGTGAGTCACAACCTCTCTGAACTTCTGTATGATACAGAGATTAATACTGACACTACTCCACAGCTCAGCTGGGAGAATCAAATCAAAGGTCAAATGTCCAGCTGGTGAGCTGAGCTCAGGCCACTGTGCTTAGGCTGCCGCTTCCCAAGCCCTGGCAGCCATTCTCTTACCTGTCAATCAGGGCCCTCTTCATGGCCTCAGGACTGTAAGGGCATTTTCCAATGACCAGGGCTGCCAGGTAGACCGGCTCCTCCAGGAAGTGCATCAGCAGGGCACCTTGGCACCCAAGCACATTCCACCTTGCCAGCTTATCACTACAGGACATAGAGGAGGTTTGGTCTCCGCGGCCTGGCTTTACTCGGAGTAATCCCACCTGGTGATATTCGACACCAGGCTTCTGAGTATCTCCAGCTTCCCCTGGCACACATTTTGCTCCAGTTCTATAAATATCCACTACTTTAGCACCAACTGGGACAGTCCCCTTAGTAGCTGCTGGTCCTGCTGCTGATCCATTTGCTGGAGAGCTGGAGTTGCTGGCATCTGCCGGTATTTGTAAGCTCCCTTCCTTCCCAGTAGAATAATGCATGGCTATCTCACTGAGGATGTCTGTGGAGAGATCCCTGCTCTCTGTTCTCATTCTCTTAGTTATAAGATGTGCTGGGATTTCTTCCCCTTTCCTTTTATTTTCTAGCACCACAGAGTCACTAATGGCCTCTGCTGACTGGCTGATTGCTCCGTCACTACAGACTGGAGAGCAAGGCTGATCTTCACCCTCCAGCATCGGGATGATGGAGGCATCCCCACCTACAAGACAAAATATTCCCGAAGACAAAGACTTTTACAGTTGTTGCTACCTGAGAGTTTTAGAGACATTCTAGCTATTAGAGATTTTTGCTTTACATTGCTTAAACTCCCAGTATCCCTTTTCCTCCTTTTCCTCCGATCACAAAGAATTTTTTTAAAAAGAAAAGAAGAGACAACCAAACCATACATTGAAAAAGTTTGAGAACTAATGCAGATTTACTCACACCTGTAGATCTCCCATCTCTACAAAAGTGTTGCCCAAATGATGCTTCAAGTTCACAGTTATCTCTACTCCAGATGAAGAGAATTCAGTGCCAGAATGGAAAGCTTGTTCCCTTTTTAGTATATGCCTCAGTGATTTTCCAAGACTACAGATCATATGTGATAGTCAAAATGTCATTAAACTTCATTTTTCACAGTCTTTAGCTATATCAAATATTGCTTGAAATAACAAATTTGGCAGATGACGTTTACTTAACACTGCCTGGTTTACATAGTGCTTTACATGATTTATTTTGCTTCATCTTCACAACAGCCCATGAGGGAGACTGTGAAAGAACAGCTAACAGGAATTCCCTCCTAGAAGGAATGTGACTTGCCAAATAAGTGGAAGTGTGGATATCTGAGTTTTCTGGTTGAAAATACAATATTCCTTCCTGTTATGGGCCAGAATTCTGGTACTTAAAACAAGGATTTTTATAAAGTGTTAACTTGGTGGAATTGATAAGAAAATGGTTATCTAGTTTAGCATGGTGACTAATAGTTCTCTAGTTCAGTACATGTACTTAGTGCTTAATATAGTTCCACAAGACTCACACCTATGATAATGGTGTTTATAATGGCCAACAAAGACTGGACGAGATTCATTCCATCTTCAGTCAGGTTCCTAGGGGCTCTCCTGAGGGACCAAGGGACTGAGAGACACTCATTCCATCGTCCACCTTTGTGGTGGCTGGAGGCTGAAGCACAAATCCTTGGACTCCGACTCACTTTCTCTCACACCACCATGGTGGCCTATCCTCCTGCATTTTCTCCACTGAAACTAAGTCCCCTCTGAAGGCCAAGAGAAAGCTAGCTGAGCACCAGGTGAAGGAGACAATAAAGACTTTTGGACTTTAACACCTGGCTATTCTTGTGGTGATTACTCAGCTGAAAGGAAGGCTGGTCCAGAGACCTCCAAAAAACCGAACCAAGAACACTACACCTTCCATTGTATTTCTTTGCTGTACATAATGGTGAATCATCCATTAAAGCCTGAAAATCTGCTGTGAGGATCTCTTAAACAATTATCAGAATACCATGATGGAAAAGAATACTTGCCTTCACTTCAGAAGACCTGGGTGCAAGTCCCAGCTTGAATGATTTGAATCAGCTCTATTACTTCCTAGCTGTATCACCATGAGCTGTATCTGGGAACCTCAATTTCCCATTTGTAAAGTGCTTCAGATCATTCTACTTGTGATGATCAAATGAGTGAACGAATCTGAAGAACTCTGTAACTAAAGAGCTAGTATTAAAATGGATTTTGTTCTTTAGGCTCTTTTTTTGAAAATGAACATTTTCTTTCTGAATCTTTTTAAGGTACACTTAGAGTCCTATCTGGATAACACACTCTAATAAGAAGACTGATATTAGATACAATCACATTGGTGGGAAAATGCAGTGATATTGGCTTAAGGACACTATAAAAAGCACATGTAGCTTTGATTAACTTGGAAATGGAAAAGTGGGATCTCTCATAAACACAAAGATTCAGATATACTCACAGGGAGTATGGCTAGAAAAAAACACAAAATGCAAGTCTGGTTTGAGCTTCCACATTCCTTTCTTGGTTCCTGGCATAAAGATGCTGTCCTGGGGCAGGCTGGCTGCAGTCCTGAGCTGATGGAATAGGTACCTGCCGAGTAAAAAATATTAACATAAAGATTTAACTGATAACTGGAATCCCTGGGGTTTGGAAGAATATGGCTAGGCCCGCTCTCAGGAAGGAGCTGTTACCCAGAAGATCTGAGCATGGAGTAATGGTCAAGTGGAGAAGAATGATACAGCTTGCCCTTCTACCAGAGCTACCAAGCTCTCCTCCAGCAGAATATGGTTCATTTTATCTCCAAGACCCTCCTTAGTCAAGCTGATTAATTGCTTTTAGATCACTGGCCCTTACTGCCTACACATCATTATCAATGGCACCAGAGCAACTATTGGAAAATTTCTATGCAGCATAAATCAGGGCCCAGTGCCCAAGGATTCCTAACTTCATTTAAGCTAACAGTATTGAGAACATTAAGACACAGTGGGCCAAGCGATATTATGTGAGCAGGTGAAGCCTCAGTGATTAAGTAGGACTTGGTTGGTGCAGAAATTATTTTTAAAAATCTGGCTGATGGGTAGGAATCAATGGACAAATACTTATTAAGCACTTACTATGTGTCAGGTAAAATATAAAAAGAAAGTAAAAATGATACTTGTTCTCAGGCTGCTTATATTCTTGCAATGGGGCATTAAACATATCTAAATTAGACCAGAAAATATAAATACAGAGTAGAGGCAAAAGGAATAGTGGTATTCACAGAGAATATGGGAATCAGTGTCATCTGTTACAGCAATCATATTGTTATTAAATCTGGTGAGGCACTAGAAAGAAGAACTAGAATTCTTTTTGGGGGAGGGAAAGAGGGAGAAATAACCAGGATTAAATGACTTGCTCAAGATCATATAGCTGAACTGTACAATATTTCAGAGTCCGATTCTTTTTGTACAGCAAAATAATGGTTTGGACATGTATACTTGTTTTGTATTTAATTTGTACTCTAATATATTTAACACGTATTGGTCATCCTGCCATCTAGGGAAGGGGGTGAGGGGAAGGAGGGGAAAAATTGGAACAAAAGGTTTGGCAACTGTCAATGCTGTAAAATTATCCATGTATATAACTTGTAAATAAAAAGCAATCAAAAAAAAAAAAAAAAGATCATATAGCTGGTAAATGTCTGAAGTCGAATATGAAGTCAGGCCCTCCTAACTCCAGGGCTGGTGCTCTATTCACTATACCACTTAGCTGCCTTGAGGTGTTATAATTCTAAGCAACAACTTGATTTGGAGCAGGGATTCTTAATATTTCTGTATTTACCATAGAGCCCTTTGAGTAATCTGGTGAATACTATGGATCCCTTCTCAGAATCATGGTTCTTAGAAAAAATTATAATTATAAAAAATGTTAAATTTCAATTAAAGGTAGATAATTTAATCTTTTCCCCATCCAAGTTCATGGATCTTCTGAAATATATTTACTATTTACCCTTTGGGGTAAAAGACATTTTTCTTTTTTCCCCTCGAGGCAATTGGGGTTAAGTGACTTGCCCAGGGTCACACAGCTAGTTAATATTAAGCATCTGAGGCCAAATTTGAACTCAGTTTCTCATGACTTCAGTGCTGGTGCTCTATCCACTGCGCCACCTAGCTGCCCCAATAAACATTATTCTTAAGAATTTCCATACCATTGGTAAATTTGCTGAGCAAGAATATTCCTTAAAATTTTTTAACATACAAGGAATGTTATAGAAGGCATTAAAGTAGTTTTAATAGTTTCTAATACTTCACCTCTGGAAACTCCTCTTGGCTATGACCTCAGCATGACTGTCATTAAGGATGTCTCCTGTGTCAAAAATAAGAAACCCTGTGAAATCACATGGAACTTGAAGAGGGCTCCTCCCCACCCCTCCAAGTACCATAATGATTTTTTTGCCTTTACCCCCAGAAACAGAAAGATCCTTCCCTTGCCACTTTGGACAAACCATGCTAATCTTATTAAGGTTTCACACCCACTCCCAATGGTACATCAATAGCAAATCCTTAAACTAGAGGGCTCAGCCTCATCTGGGTAGCACTTTGGATGATTCTTTTGCTTAATATAAGGTCTTGTCTAGTAACTAAAAATGTTTTCCTACCTGCAATGAGAGTTGCTGACCAGGGGAGTAAGGTTCTCTTCAGCAACCTAACATACCCATGGCTGCCCACTGTCTCTGGTGTGCCCATTGTCCTAGCAGGAAAAATAGCTTTTTTTTAACCACTATAACCTGGAATTGTCCTGATGCTTACTGCTCCACACGTGATTGTGAGAGCCTCAGGAGCATATGGAACAGACTTAAAAGAACTAAGGTTACAGACAATTTTAACAAAATACCCATGGAAAATTCTACACTGATGTCCCTCCTAACCTGGGTCTGAATTCTTTTCCCCTGAAAAAGAGAAATATTAAAAAGCTCCATTTTCCTCATCTCATGTTAGAGATTGCCAGATACGTGGCAAAACTGATGAGAGGGAATCATTTGTATAAATATGTAAATACTTGATGGGTTTCATTTTTTTTTTAAACTTCCCCTTCTGAAATTAATTTTTTTTTTCATTAAATGGCTTTTCATCCCTTCTTGTGCTTACTAAGTAAGCGTTGGATACCTAGCTAACTTCAGCTGGCAACCGCCCCGTCTCTTGCTAGGAACACAAAAAGAATATCTCAGCATGGACACTAGTTTCAAAGATATCAGAATCCATGACTCCCCCCTTGCTTACCACTTTTTCTCATTTTGGACAGGCCAATGCATTTCGTTCCTGTTCCCATGGAGACAACTTCCTTAGTTACTGGGAAAAACAAATGATCAAATGAGTTCCCATTATCTCAATGTTCCTCAGGTTTAATGAGAGGTTACTTAGTAGCTTGTAGCCATGAAAAGATTCCTGTAATTAACAGCACATCTGGTACAAATCAATCACTGTGGTCCTGGGAAGGGCAGAGCAGGGGGTCCTTAGTGATGAACCCCATCGTTTCAGATGGAGAACATGAGGCCCAAGAATGTTAAGCATCTGATCAGGAGCCTGCTGCAGCAGATCTAATTGCTCCCTCCCCAGGACCAGGGAGGGACAAAACCTTGAAGAGGACATGCTACGTGACTGTTTTGCTCATAAGACTCTCTCTCTCTGCATTCTTCTATAGCAGCAACTTAAAGCCTGCTCAGGACTGATGCTGTTTTTCCTATCAGCTGAAGAGAAGCAAGCTCCTTGAGGGCAGGCGCTGCCTCATGCTGATCTCCGAATACTCAGTGTCTGGCATCTAGTTAGGTCCTTAATAAAGACTTGCTGATGGCCTGCCTGGTGTCTCACCTTGGGAGGACTTGTCCCTGGGGTCACTAGAGCCTTCGGCTGTAGAATTCACCTTCACCACAGCTGCCAGCAAGGTCCATTCTCGATCAGGCTCTGGCTTCCCTTGCTTGGGCAGCCTGGTGCTGTAGTGTGTGTAGCACAGATGGGCAATCTCATCTGCAGTCCACATGATCTGAGCAGAAGCCCTGGCCTCCATCTGGGTCAGATCTGATAGGGCATCCTGGAAAATGGAAAGGACAGACAAAAGGAGCAAGGGCAAGTAGATGGATACTTCCACCAGAAATTTGTGCAGTCAGCTCCAACCAAAAGAATCTTTTCCATCATGCTATTCCTATGCACAGGGATCCTGGCAATACATACCAGTGGTGTCCTATACAAGGTCCCCACAATATTCCTATTGCAGACAAGCCAGATTAAAATGTAACTGGGAAATAGTAAATAAAAATACCTAATAAAATATAGATTATGTAAATATATGGTTTTTGAAGTCAATATGCAGCCCTAATGGATTCTTTCATATTTCTTCTACTTGAGTCTAACAAATTATCCCATGAACATGCTATTCCTATGACAGATACCTACTTAGAGAAAAATGATAGATAGAAAAAATCACATCTCAAGAGCAGAACCTGATGATTTAAACTGTTCTACCATACAAGTTCACATTTCTTTTTTTTTTAAGGTTACAAAATATTGTATTCAAATTCTGCTTATTAGCTACGATTCTTTTTTTTTTGCAAAACCTTGTGTTCCAAATTTTTCCCCCTCCCCTAGATGGCAAGTAATCCAATATATGTTAAACATATTAAAAATATATTTATTTATCAGTTTTCTGTTTACTAAGTGTTTCCCCATACAATAAATTAGATAACATACCAAGTACTACCCCATTTTGCAGATGAAGAAATTGGGGCTCAGAAATTGTGATTTGCCCCCCTTCCTCAGTATTGGAATGACAGTAGCTCACCATGCTGTTGAAAGGCTCAGATGAGACAATATAAGTAACTAACTTGGCAAACTTTAAAGCACTATTTCACTGAATGACAGCTTAAGAACTTATTTTTCCCAATTGGTGCCTCCTGAGCTTTGTGGGGCACGCCAAAACTAGCAATTCTACCACTTAACTATTGCTCCACACATCCTAACTAGTTATGACGGGAAGCAACACACATCCACCTGTAAGAAAATCACATTATTGGCATTTAAGACCTAATATAGGAAGGGATTCCTGGATTAAGAGGAGTCTCCCTGGAATTGGGTTTAGAAACTTAAATGCAATTAAGTAAGTGCCTCCTGACTGGAAAGGGTAATGTGTTTCATTTTAAACAATCCCAGATCACTATATCCAAGCTTCTATTCTTGAGACACAGGGCACAATAAACACCTTTGTGAATAATACTCATTCAATTAAATAAACATTGGTTGCTCCCTCAAGCATCAAAATGAAAGACAAGAAGATAATCTGGGTGACCACAAGCTGTCAATCTCTACATGACAAGTGACTGATCTGAATGATGATCACCAGTTTAGTCTCTATATCAGTGAAAACTTTCAGATTCATACCAAAATCAATACAATCCCAATGAAAATTTTACCTTCTTCAGAAAGCATTCCCTAACCCCTTTTAATTTCAGTGCTTTCCTTTGTTTCTTATTATCATGCTCATTTTGAACATATTTGCATCTTCTTTTCCCTATTAGATTCTAAGAGACTTCCTTTTGCCTTTTTTATCTGTCTTGCTTTGGGGTAGCGCCTGGCATAAATAGGTGCCTAATAAATGTTTGATTAAGCTTCTCTATGGGGCAGCTGTGGTAAGGACGAGCTACAGATGATAAGAAGCTCCAAGGTACAACTGGGATAAAGGTAAATGAGAAGTCTAGACATAAAATGTCTCCCAATGCACCAATCTAGTTTCAAAATAAGAAATACAACCTCTGATGAGTATCTTTTGTGAATTAATTGTTTGGGGAAGAAACGCAAGTTTAAGATTAGTTGCCTGGCTAATAACTACAACTTAAGTTCACTTAGGCAATGTTCTAATTAAGGGATTTAGTATTTGATTGCTGGATGGAACTTGGATATCACCATTGGGTCGGTATCCCAAGCTCAAAGAAACGGATAATGGACCTATATGTACAACAATGTTTATAGCAGCTTTTTTTTTTAAGTGGCAAAGAATTGGGAATTGTGGGGATGCCCATCAATTGGGGACAAGCTGTGCTATATGATTGGGATGGAATACAATTTGCTATAACAAATGGGGAGCAGGGAAATTTCAGAAAAACCCTCCTTCAGGAATAAAACAGAGGAACTCAAATGCAGAATGAAGGTTAGCTTTTTAAATTTTATTTTTCTTGTTTTATTTATCTTGGTCTATGTTTTTCTTTTGCAATGTCTAATATGGAAACATGTTTTACATTGGATTCAGTTACATAATTGATATAAAATTGCTTACTTTCTCAAGAGAATGGAGGGAGGGAATTTGGAACTTAAATTTTTAAAACGTAATTAGAAAAGGTTTAATAAAATAAAAAATACATTAAAAAAATAACTTATCTAACTCAAATCTTGTTTTACAAATCCCACAGGCTGTGATTCTTTGGTCCTCAAGGGTCTAAACTCAGTAACTTATCCCTGGGTAAATGATCATCTGGATTGCATTTCAAGATGTATACTATCTTTTGGGGCAACTCATTCCAATTTTGGATAGCATTATCAGGAACCTCCAAATTAATTATCAACCTCCAAAGACTCACAGAAGCAGGACACCCACCCGTTTACCCCTTCTCATTTGAGCTTCACCACACAATGACCGGGGGAGACATTATTCCCATTTTAAACGCATAGGCTGTGACTTGGCAACGAGCCCCCTATTAGTGTCAAGAGCTGGATTCGAACTCTGCTTTTCTGGACTTCAAGTCCGCATTCAACTCGGTCAATTTTTTGTTCTGGTGGAAGAGCCAGGCCCGGAAGAGGCACGGGGCCGGGTGTACCCTCATCTGTGAGCGCTCTGGGCTCCCCCGGCCGCTGAGCGCCGCATACAGCCACAGAGAGGACTTCCGGTCTGGGCTGGCCGGGGGTGGGGGAGACCGCACGGCAGCCCTGTCTCCGCAAGAGCAGAGAGAGGCTCACTGCAACCGCCGGGGCTCCTGGGGGCTCCCGCGACCTCGCGGCCCGACGCGAGCAGCTCCAGTCCCAACCTTCCTCCCTCCAGCCGGGCCAACCAAGCCAATCCCACTCCGCTCACCCTCTGACCCGCCGAACCCGGCTCCGGAACTAAGAAGTCAGCCTACAGCGGCGGACGTGACGTCAGACAGCCTGTAAAACGCAAAGCACGCTGGGTTACGTAGTGGTTTGGAAGCTGGCTGCTCTGCACAAACCTCCACTCCGGTTGCGCATGCGCAGAGAAGACCTGCCAAGGCAATTTGTTTGCACACCCTTCAGCGGTGCGCTGCATCGGGTGCTTTTGCGGGGAGGTGGCGAAATGTACGACCACCCATTTACGTTTAATCTGCCTTTTTTTTTTATCATATATTTTATTTTATTTTATAATAACTTTATATTGACAGAACCCATGCCAGGGTAATTTTTTTACAACATTATCCCTTGCACTCACTTCTGTCCCGATTTTTCCCCTCCCTCCCTCCACCCCCTCCCCCAGATGGCAAGCAGTCCTATATATGTTGGATATGTTGCAGTATATCCTAGATACAATATATGTGTGCAGAACCGAACAGTTCTCTTGTTGCACAGGGAGAATTGGATTCAGAAGGTATAAATAACCCGGGAAGAAAAACAAAAATGCAGATAGTTCACATTTGTTTCCCAGTGTTCTTTCTATGGGTGTAGCTGCTTCTGTCCATCATTGTTCAATTTCAACTGAATTAGCTCTCTTTATCGAAGAGATCCACTTCCATCAGAATACATCCTCAGACAGTATCGTTGTTGAGGTATATAATGATCTCCTGGTTCTGTTCATTTCATGCAGCATCAGTTCATGTAAGTCTCGCCAGTCCTCTCTCTGTATTCATCCTGCTGGTCATTCCTTACAGGACAATAATATTCCATAACGTTCATATACCACAATTTACCCAGCCATTCTCCAATTGATGGGCATCCATTCATTTTCCAGTTTCTAGCCACTACAAACAGGGCTGCTACAAACATTTTGGCACATACAGGTCCCTTTCCCTTTTTTAGTATCTCTTTGGGGTATAAGCCCAATAGAAACACTGCTGGATCAAAGGGTATGCACAATTTGATAACTTTTGGGGCATAATTCCAGATTGCTCTCCAGAATGGTTGGATTCGTTCACAACTCCACCAACAATGCATGAGTGTCCCAGTTTTCCCGCATCCCCTCCAACATTCATCATTATTTTTTCCTGTCATTTTAGCCAATTAATCTGCCTTAAATGTTAATTTTGTTGTGCATGACTTCATGTGTATAAAAGTCTTAGGCAAAGCACTTCAAGGTGACTGGAGTCGATTTGTTCCACGTCACCCAGCCAACTTTGGAGATAAACCCTAATTTCTCCCCCTTTCCTCCCTCCTCCCGCCCCTGCCAAGTTCAGAGGAAGAGACTGAACTTTTGCCACGCCGGGGGCTGGGTTTTGGGAGCATGTCACCTCTTCAATCCATCCCCTATAAGGACAGTTCTGAGATTACTCCCTTGCTTAGCAAGGTTCCTATTGATTGCCTCTAGGAAAAGGTTGGACACTGAGACCTTTCCAACTTGACTCGAGCCATAGAACTGAATGCACACATCCCAGCATCGTACCTACTTCTCACTTCTGCCTTGTTTTCCGTATACATCAAGCTCTCAGGTCGGTGCCTTTGCACTTGGTAAATCCCATCCCTGAAACATACTCCCTCCTCCCCTCATTAGCTTTCTTTGAGGACCACTTTTCTCTGGATCCTTAGCTCCTGGTACCTCAGAGGCTATTTAACCCTTGGAGAATGAATGGGGAATAGAGGACAGAATCCGAAAGTTGGGAAGAACCAAAAGCAATGTCCTCCACGGTATCAGCAAGAGGTAGGTCCTTTAACATCTGCTAGAAAATCTAGCAGGACGAGATTGTTCTACTTTGGGACTGAGCAAATGGTTGAGAACCCCAGTTTTCTTGAAGTCAAATTATTTGCCTCCTGGCAATAAAATAAAAAGTTCCTCAGCATTGCTTCTGGAGGTTTTTCTGAAACAATACTGGTATTCTGAGGCTGACCCTTGTTTTGGTGTCTACTTTCTTTTTTATGGGGCCTCCCTTTAGAGACTTGCAGACAACTAATGTATACCCCAGGATACTCTTTCCCAGACTTGGCAATAACAGTTCTCTGTATAAATATTTGTTATACAGTTTATAAGGCGACATGAATGCAAAGCCTATAGTAGTTATCTTTGTTATCCTCCTTAGGCCTTTATTCAACGTTCTTGACCTGTGAATTATGGACTAAAAATTGCTCCCCAGAGCAGGTCAAGATCTTTCCATGGATCTCTGCCACCCAGTGTTTGCAAATTGGATGAGTCTGCCTCTTCAGCCTTTACCCATCAATATTAAAAATGTTAAACAGCATACATCAAAAATTTATGCCCTCAAGGAACACTAAGATAAAATACCAAGTATACCAAATATTCTAAGATATAATACCAAGTGTTCTAAGAAAATTTCAAATGTTAACATGTATGTGTGAGGGATTTTTTTTTGGGGGGGGGCCTAAAAAAAAAGTAACAACTGCATTATGGCTTATTTTTAAATAAAGGCTTATCCTTATTTTAAAAAAGGATTTTCTTGGGCTTCTTCAGTCCCCAAGACCACAGGGCTTCATCAGAATTTACCCTTCCATGGGAATACCTTCTCCAGAGTCCTATAAGCCTTCCTAGCATGAGTTCAATTTAACAGTGGCTGGAAAAAAAAAAAAGGCTAGAAGCCCATTCCAAAGTAATAGGCATCCACAGCAATCCCAATAAACTTTGGATAGAAAATGCCATCTGCATCCAGAAAAAGAACTATGGAGATTGAATGTAAAGCAACACATACTATGTTCACTTTTTTTTTTGTTCTAAGTGATTCATAAAGAAACATGTATTTAAAGTTAATATGCCATAATAACCAGGGAAAAAAATGAAAAACAAAACAAAGTAATTGGCATAAATATTAATTTGGCTGAGGAATAAGAAGTAAAGCAGGAAAAAGAGAAAAATGGTTTTATTTGGTGGTGAGAAGTAGAAAGTACTTCTAGCCGCACTCCCCTAGGATGGAGGAGACATCTGCAGAACTGTGCTCAAGTCACTTGTCTGGCTGTTCAAGAACAGTCTGACTGTTCCTGAATCTCTCATCCAGAATAGGCTGAGCTCTTCTCCTCTAGCTGGATGCAGTAGTCACTGTGCCTTCAGACAGGCCCGTGTGTGATGGATTCTCCTTCTTCTCTTCCGGCTTCATGGCAGGAAAGAGAAGGACCTCCTGGAGAGAAAAATATGGCAGTTGGGGCCCCAAAGCTCCCTGAGAATGCTTGTACTGGGACCCTGAGCTGGCAAGGAGCAGAAATTGGCGGGCCCCTTTTTACCTCCCGGCTAAAACCATCCCCACCACAAACGAGAAGTACAAGGCTGGCTCTTTGGGCTGGATTTCCATTTTATCTTTCTCTAACTAAGGGCACATGACATTCAGGTTTGTTTCAAGTTTAATGTGCTTTGAGATTAGTGAGGGTAAGAAGGGCCAGCAGGCATTTACCTTAATGTTGTTAGAGTCTGTAAGAAACATAGTGAGCCTGTCGATGCCCATGCCCCAGCCGGCCGTTGGAGGGAGCCCATACTCCAGCGCGGTACAGAAGTTGTCATCGATGACCATGGCTTCGTCGTCACCCGCGGCCTTGGCCTGGAGGAGAGAATGAGACCCAGGGCCTGCTGAACACCTGCAGTGACCAATGCTAACGCCCAGTGACTGGAGCCTTCCCAGTCTTTCAGGAAACTGCCAGCAACCAAGCTGCGCAGCACATGGATTTGGTGAGGTGCAGATGGCCCCCGATTCCCTTCTAGCAAAGATGAGGTAAAGTGCGGGTGGAGGAAAGCCATTCCAGAACAATCACGAGTTTCTCAGTAAACCCACACCCTTTGGAGAGCTTGGCTCCGTGTCCAGCCACGCTCTATTGGTCGCCCTGTCTGCTGGTCCGCTCTTGTGAGCGGGTCTGCCTTTAGAAAGCCCTCAGCTCCCGCCCAGGACAGTCCTTTCCTCTATGTCACAGAGTGACCGTAGCTTCTGGGTGTGGGAAGCCCGCAGAGCCCCGGGGTCAGACCTGCGCCTTCCCCCTACCTTGGCCTGCTCCTCAAACAGCTGCCGCTGCCGCACGGGGTCGTTGAGCTCTGTGTAGGCATTGCAGATTTCCTTCTTCATGACGAAGAGCTCGAAGCGCTCGGTCAGGCCTTCCTTGGAGCGGTGCCTGGGCAGTGGAAACCGAAGCCCAGGTCAGGCATCCGGCCACCAGAGGGGGCTTCCTTAAGTTCAGAGCATCTCAGATTGAGAGGCAGAGCTGGGGGCCTTAGGGGTCCTGATGTTCCCTCCATTTATCGAGGCCCAAGCACAGACCCAAGATCACACAGATAATCAATGAGGGGCAAGAGCTCATTCTTCCAACCTGGAGTTTTCCCACTAGGTGTGATGGAGCTACATCCACCCATTACTTAGCAGCAGCGCCGTTCAGCACTGGTGACAGACACTTCCAAGTCACAGACCAGAGCTACATGCCAGACCGGCCGCCGTGCTTTAACTAGGCCTGTGACATACAACAAAGAGACCCGGGGTCTAGTTCTCTGCAAGACAATGGGCTCTATCTTACCACTTGGCCAGTGGGCTCATTATCTGGGGGTGGTCACAGATGAAGGTGGGGTTGATACAGGTCACTTCCAGGAACTCACCTACAAGCTGAACAGTGAAGAACACCCTGGAGAACAAGCTGGAATCTCA
Organism: Antechinus flavipes; assembly: GCF_016432865.1. Lineage (NCBI taxonomy): Eukaryota > Metazoa > Chordata > Mammalia > Dasyuromorphia > Dasyuridae > Antechinus > Antechinus flavipes. The sequence goes on from NC_067399.1 coordinate 44,289,703, forward strand.
CTTCCCACTCCCAATCCTAAGTCCCCACCCAAGGAAGGCCACAATACACTCTGGGTCTCTGCCCCAGCTCTTCCCATTTATCTAGCCCGACTCCTCTGAGGACCTTGGAGCCATTGCCGTCTTCACGGGAAGCAGAAGCAGCCCTCCATCCTAGAACAAGGGGACCAGAACCCCAAGGTCACGGGCGCTCACCTTGTCCAGAAGCCTGGCTGTGGTTCGGGGAGGAGGGCACTCCACGCCTCTCGCCACACAGAGGTCATCAAGAACCTTACGAGTTTCTGTTATCCAAACACACAGAATTAGGGGAGAGCTCCCAAGCCACCAGGGGAGGAATCGGGTAAAGAACTATAGCAGAACGACAGCGCTTTGTAAAAGTGAGTTACGAGTAGGGACATCATCTCAGTTTCTAACTCTACAGTTAAGGTCAAGGAGAAACATAAACTGAGAAAATGTCTTTACCTTCTGTTTCAAAAAGACTGGTCTTAGGCAGCTTCATGCCAAGAGCTTTCTCAAGCTCTTCCACCATGCTGATTCTCCGGAAGGGCGGTGTGAAGTCAATCTCGTGGGCCTGGCCCTCAGGGCCATCGGGGTGATAGGTGACCTTGTAGCTTCCTGTAATATTCTTCACCATTCCTACGAGAGAAAGCTGCTGCTTAAAGAGGGATCTATAAAATCCCCCATGTCCCGGGAGAGCACAAGTCCTCGAGGGCAAATGTCAAAGGCATGCTGGATAGATCACCTGAAACCATCTTCTCGGTGATCTCCATGAGATCCTGGTAGTCTGCATAAGCCATGTAGAACTCACAAGTCGTGAATTCAGGATTGTGAGTCAAATCGATGCCTTCATTCCTGAACTGGCGCCCAATTTCATACACCCGGTCAATGCCACCAACTACCAGCATCTAAACACAGAGAAAACAAGCTTTGGTAAGTGATCTGCAAAACTTACTGCTGATCCTTAAAAAGAAACACAAACTATCAACAATATAAACAACTCTTCAAGACTGCTGTGTCAGAAAAGTAAAAACTGAAAATTTTGGGGGGAGGTATTTGGGGTTAAGTGACTTGCCCAGGGTCACACAGCTAGGAAGTGTTAGTGTCTGAGACCAGATTTGAACTCTGGTCCCCCTGAGGTCAGGGCTGGTGCTCTAGCTACTGCACCATCTAGCTGCCTCCAAAATAATTCTAAGTTACTACTTTACATCCATTAAAACTGGGGAGAGCTGCATAAAACTGAGGCAGAGCAAAGTAAAAAGAACTCAATTTATCCCGTAACAACTTGTAAAAATAAATAATGCTGAAAGACTTTAACTGCAATCCCAGGGGAGCCAAGGTGATGAATTAAATAAACAGAAGGAGATGTATTTTTGGAAGCAGCCAATCTGGCTATGTTTAGTTGACTCTGCACATTTGTTTCAGAGGTTTTGGATTCCTCCTCCTCCTAGTGGTGGAGGTCAGAGTTTAAGGGAGGTGACAAGGAGAAAAAAAAGTGTAATAGTTTTAAAAACACCTGAGCTCAAGCAATATGCAAGTTTTATGCACTTTTAATGTGCCAGATATAAATTAGCAAGGAAAAACATGGTTTCTGCATACAAGGTGATCCTCTCTAACTGAGGAAACAATATGCAAAAAATTGTACATTATCATGCATTGTGAATGGAAGGGAATTTCAAAGGAAAGCCACGAGTAGTGTGTGTGCGTGAGGAGGCAAAGACGATCCTGTAAAGATCCTTTGCGGAGGCTGGAATCCGAGTCTAGAAGGAACTCAGGGAAGGTAGGAGTGTGTGTGGGCAGGTGGGCCAAGCATGGCAGGCATGGGGGGACATCCAGTGAAAAGGCACAGATATGAGGGAAGAGAAAAACAGGAAGGTTTTAAGTTGATTCAAAAAATTTAATCTAGAAAACAATCAAAAAGGCATGGGGATGGAGGGTCATTTGTGGATATAATGGTTTCCACACTGAGTACAGAAAATCACAGGAACTTATTGAATAGAATGGAAGAGAAGGGAATGGTCAAGTGGGAGACTGACTGATACAGGGAAGACTTGAGGCAGGCAGGCTGACCAGCAGGCCACTGCCAATAGTATAGGCCCAAAGGGATGGACCCATAGCAGGCCCATACTATATGAGCCATATAGCAATGGAAAGGAGATATAAAGGAAAGAGGCTACGAAACAGATTGGTCTGTAGGCTATGGAAAGAGAGGAGTCGAAAGTAACATCCACAGAAGATGGTAGTACCCCTAACAATCAGAAAAGAGGAGAGTCTTGTGGGGCAGGAGAGGACAGAAAACAAGTTCTGTTTCCGCCAATCAGCAAGAATATGCAGCAAATGTGTCTAAGTATGTCGAGTACTGAGGATCCCAAGTAGGCTGGAGAAGAGAGGCAACTAGAATTCCAGCAGAAAGCATGACCATATTTCTAATCCCGAGATGTTGTTTCCTCATACCCCTCCCTTGAGAAATCACTTGTTATGTCCCATTTATCTGTTGTCATCAGACCAATATGACTTCTTAATTAGTTATCTGTACCTACAAACTTAACAAAGGGCATTCCTGGCCCTTTCCTTCTCTAAGGGAAAGGATTTATTTTCTTCTGACCTTGTGATAGAGCTCTGGGGCAATTCTCATATACAGGTTCATGTCCAGCTCATTGTGGTAGGTGATAAAGGGTTTGGCAACAGCTCCACCTGGGATGACATTCATCATGGGTGTTTCTATCTAGGGAAAAAGAGTCAGCAGTCTGTTAGCTGAAAGACATGACAACATCCAGATTTCTTTAATGTTGCAGAAGGAGATCAAAACCAAGAATACAACAACATCCCTGGTTTTTATCCCCAGAGTAGAGAAAAGACCTAAACATCCCCTTTCTCTGCCAAGGGGCAGCCCCCTTACTTTTAGCAAAGACCCAGAGGTATCTGATATATTCTGGGGCTTGGGAACTGACCAGGTGGAGAATCAATATGAATCAGCAAGGACTTTATGCCATTAAAAGATTGCTAATTCTTTATCAACTTCAAAAAAGCCTCTGCCAGCAAATTGCCCAGGAAAATACACCATTGCATCTAACCACAGGAATCCCCTAAGCCCAACAGCAAGCCAGGGATACAGGAGAAAGTTAGGTTAGACCCTTTTAGCATGCCCCCCAATCACCTCCAGCCAGCATCCCTTCTCACCATATGTCCCACTCTACCAAGTCAAGTCTTGTCCTAGGACTTGGGAGAATTAAAGGAATAGGGGAGCCTACTAACCTAGAGCCATCCACAGAAAGAGCAGGGAACAGCGGGGCACATACATGTTAGGAATACCTAAGTGAACCTGACAGACTTCTTCCTTACCTCCAGGAAGCCCAACTCATCCAAGAAGCTCCTGATATAGGTAATTATCTTGGAGCGGGTGATGAACTTTTGTCTCACAAAGTCATTCAGGATCAAGTCTAAGTATCGCTGACGATAACGAGTTTCCTTTGAGAAACAAAGGCAGAAGTTAGTAAACCATCGTATCTTGATACATAAAATGTGGACACGAGACCAAAGGCTTAAGAAGGTGAATACTGAGAACGTAGGGCCTGAATTCAGAGGAAGGAAGCACAAGAACTCACCTTGTCTTTGAGGCCAAAGTGAAGGTGAGGTAACATATGAAGACATGGTGACAGGAGCGTAATTTCATGGGGTATGATGCTCAGTTCTCCCTTCTTGGTCTTCCCTGGATTCCCCTGAACCCCAATGATGTCTCCCCGTCGAAGTTTGTTATTTATATGAAAAAATTCTTCTTCTGATTTATAATTCCTGAGGGGAAGGGATACTTAATTCAGTAGACATATATTGAGATGACATGTATTCTCACCTGAGGTCCCTTGCTAAAATCCTAAATAAACTTGTAGTTCCTTTTAGATCCTAAACCAAGTTGAGAATAGGGTCCTATATTCCCTGTTTCCTTCCCTTCATGATTTACTGTTCTTTTCCAACTATGTTTTCAATAAATTTTAACTAAATAAATGACTTGAGCTTTGCTCATCTACTCAGTCCCACCCCACTTGACTTGAGATAACAGGGTTAGGAAAACAAAACCAGCAGCACCTCTAACCCCCACAAAAGCCTTTGGTACCTGGAATTGGCCATCACTTGTAGCTTGACTCCCTCCCCTCGAAGATCATAAAAGATGAGCTTTCCCCCAGAAGCCCGTTTTGCATGGATTCGACCTGCAGAGAAAACAAAGCAGAATCAAGAGGATAGTTTATACAATATTTGTATTGTAAAGACAATCAACTTCAAAAGATGTATTAGCTAATTAAAACAATAATCAACCACCATTCCAACATCTGATGATGAAACATGCCTTCTATCTCCAGAGAGAGAGAGCTGATGGCCTCAAAGTGCAAACCAAAGCATATTTTCTTCTCTTTCTTTTTTGGGACATTGCTATAGTAGAAATTTATTTTACATGACCATATGTATTTGGAAAGGGTACTTGTTTTTGCTTGTTTGCTTGCCTTATCATTGCATTGTGAAGGGGAAGGGAGAAGAGAGAAGAGAATTAAAAAAAAAAAAATTTTTTTTAAAAAAGAGTAAAGGACCTTCACTGGCAAAGTTAGAAGCTATCATAATTAGTGTTAATGAGAATCATCTGGACTTGTATGAAGTTTATAGAAAACAGCAGAAAAGGGCTTACTATGAAGTCCTAGAGCAAAGGTGGGTGTTTTTTTTTTGTTGTTGTTGTTAAAGGCCATTTGGATATTATAACATTTGTGTGCCATATAAAATTATCAACTTAAAGAACTCAAAACAGTGAGAGGTTGTTGTTACCTGTGATTGCCTTAGCAGAGTCAGACCAAATGATTTTGCAGACCCATGAGCCAGCTGTTCCCCACCCTTGTCCTAAAGAGACTATCTTCTGATCAAATTAAGAATTCTATTAGTTGCTTTGGTACAGAAGCAACAGAATTCCAATGTTGCTACCCTCAGTTATAGAACATACCAAATCCAAACATTTACTTTAGCTGAGGAAATTATGGCTTGATGAACCCAGAGCCATGGGGGGTTCCTGATCTTACTGGCACAGATTAGTTGCCTTTAGGGCTAACACCACTCCCCCACAAAGATTACATATTACCACCCTTCTCTCTGGGCCCAGTTTCCTCATTCACAGATTTCTTAACATACCTCTAAACACAAATGGATCCCTCAGGATTATCCTATGTATTTGTGAAGAGCCAGGATAGAGGTATTTCTAAGAGAAAGATTGCTCCCTGTCCCCAAATCAATCCAGAAATTGGGAGTATTTTTCTAAAGGAAAAAAACCCTCTTATTTCTTCCATACCAGTTCATGGCTCAATGTAGGACTTGAATTCAGGAGGGGTTATTGTCTGGCAGGAGAGAATACGCACCTGCCACTCTCACAGTGATGTCAGTCAGATGGTCACCTGGTTGTAAATGATTATACTGCTCAATGAAGTGGGTGAGTGAGGTGTCTACATGGAACTTGTGTGGGTAGGGATCCTCTCCACTGGCCTTCAGCTGCTGGACAGCCTGGCTGCGGATCTTGTAATATTGCTGTCATAAAACACAACAGCCCACATGTCAAGTCAACAAGCATTTAGTAATAAGCCCTTTCTAAGAGCCCAGTGCTGGCCTAAGGACTGGGGATACATAACTAAAGAAAAAAATAGCCTCCCTGCCCTCAAGGAGCTACCAGTGTAATCCAGGGGACAACATGTGGAAAAGACTGTTGTCCTGTTTTCTGGAGCCCCCAAGTTGGGATGATAAAACATACCATTGCTTTCTAGAGCCCTCATACTGGGGGGCTTTAAAATATACTGGGGTGATTAAAATATACCTTCCTAGTAGAGAAGTGATGAGGCAGGACTCCCGAGGATGTTGGAAAAATGAAATCTGTTTATTTCAAGGACCTTCTCCTTTATATAATGTAACAAAAGCAACACTGTGCACGTGGGACCACATAAACAACTTGCTATTGTATGTAGTTTGCCACCTGCTATCACTCTACTTCAATCTCAATACAGGTTGTCACCACTCCCTGACTTCTCAGGAAGGCCGAGAGCCCTCAAGGGAGATGGGGAGTCAAACCACACATTGTTAGCAGGTTCCCTCTGGGCTGAAGGGTCTTATTCCTCACCCAGTTTCTCCACTATCTGTGACTTTCTACAAAAGACAAACTGGAACAACTCTAAGTGAGAAGGCTTTGGTTTTCTGGAGGATAAGGAAGGCTTTTGGTGAGATTTTAACTGAGTCCTGAAGGCAGTCGGGGCAGTCAGGAGGTGGAGGTAAGGAGAGAGTGTACTAGGCATAGGGGCAGCCAGATAAAATTCATGGAGCAAGGAGATATGTAGACAAGAGTAGGGTGGAAGACTGGAAAGATAAGACAGGGTCAAGTTATGAAGGACTTTAAAATTTTAGTCAAACAAAAAGGATTTGATTCTGGAAGTAATAAAAAGCCACTGCACTTTACTGAAGTGAGAGGGAACCTGTGCTTTAAGAATATCCCCTTATAGCCAAGTGTAGGGCCTGAACCAGGGTGGGGAGAGACTTGAGCCAGAAAGACCAGTCTCTTTTAATGGTCCATTCACGAGGTAATTAGGGCCCACATCAGGGTAACTGCAGTGTCAAGAGAAGACAAGGTTCCCCACAGAGAAATATTACAAAGATACAACTGAAAGACTTAGTAACAGATTGGATGGGAATGCCCAGAGCGAGCAGTTGGGATGACATCTGAATTGTGAACTTGAGCAACCAAGAGGAGGTGGTATCCTCAACAGTAACAGGGAAGTCAGAAAGAGAAAAAGGGTTTGGAGGAAAAGATCCCCCCCCCCCCCAAAAAAAAAAACACCCAATGGAAATCAAAGGGGAAAGAAAGTAAAAAAAGAAAAGGAGGCAATTTAACCAAGTTTCTTTTTCTGTAAAACCCCTGAGGAGGAGCTCATGAACAGGGCTGTCTTTCAACACCAACATCAAAAGCTCCAAAGAGCTTTCCCACCATTCTAAGCACATTGTAAAAATCCCTCCTGGAGGCAGGATCCAGGAACCAATCTCATATTCTTGATTTCCACATCACATTTGCCTATCTCCTGCCATCTCCACACTTTTACTGTCCACTCTCAAATATCACTGCCTTTGAGATACTTCAAAAAGACTTCACAAAAAAGGATCTTCCCCTATATTTGAAGATCAAGCCTCTTGTTTTTTAAAAAAAAATCTATATTCACTCTTCATATCTATCATTTGTCTTGGTTCACTGCCAGACTGTTTTAAATGCACAGGTAAATACTCTTATTGGGAGAAATTCTAGAATTTGATCATAGTTGAATATATTCAGATGATATTTGGTTTGAATGGATTACTAAAACCCTTCTGGGACATCACTGGGACCATGCTTGGACATTTCATAGAACTTTCTTTTTATGTCTTCCTATCACCACTATTTATAGTTAGATTAACAGAAAAAGAATTAAAAACTCACGTTTGGATCCAAATTCTCCTCATCAGCACACACGCCATTGTCAACAGCATGATTGGTAGTGGGGGCTTGATTCAGTTGCTTCTCATTTAACTCCTTATGCTTTGCCTCCTTCTCAGCCAATTTTTTCTCTGCTTTTAAACGTCTCTTCAGCTCACTGGGCAAAGATAATAACAAAATCAGGATAGTGATTGTGTGGGGAAGCAGAGAGATCCTTTTGCTAATGTATCCACTTCCCAAAGCATCCTCACTCAGTTCCACATCTGAAGAATTACCAACAATTCAATCATTTAGCCACTGAGTCTACACCAAACAAATGAGAATGAGGCAGGTGAGAGGAGAGAAGAATATGAGTAAGATAAGGAAATAATTATTTCTCAGGACTTAACAAAACAAGAGGTAAAATAAAAGTAAGGACTGAGTTTGATGCCTAAAGAAAGAAAACAATTTTTCCCCCTAGTGATCAACAACACCCTCTTCCCATTTTCCCAAGCCAAGCTTGCTGCTATATTCCCAGAAAGGAAATTCTATGTATGATGAGAAGCTTGGAACACACAGACCAAGAAGACCACCTCTCTGTCATTTTCAGAACAACGAAAGGCTCTTGGTCTCTTTGATTACCAGGAGCTGTGCCTGCCAATCTGTTTGCCCACAGGACAGAATCTCTCCCTATAACCAACAAATCCCAGAAGATGAACCTCTTAGAACCAAGAGAACATTGTACACAGCAACAAGATTATATGATAATCAATTTTTTTGAAAAATAATTATAACTTTTTGTTGACAGAACTCATGCCTTAGGTAATTTTTTACAACATTATTGTACTCACTTCTGTTCTGACTTTTCCCCTCCTCCCTCCACCCCCTCCTCTAGATGGCAGGCAGTCTTATACATGTTAAATATGTCACAGTATTCCCTAGATACAATATATGTTTGCAGAACCGAACAGTTCTCTTGTTGTACAGGAAGGGTTGGATTCAGAAGGTAAACATAACCTGGGAAGAAAAACAAAAATGCAAACAGTTTACATTCATTTCCCAGTGTTCTTTCTTTGGGTGTAGCTGTTTCTGTCCATATGATGATCCAGGCTAGTTCAAATGATCTTGTGAAGAGAGTCATCTACACCCAGAGAGAAGATTATGAGAACCAAGTGTGGATCACAAGATAGTATTTTCACTCTTTTTGTTGTTTGCTTGCATTTTATTTTCTTTCTCATTTTTTCCCTTTTTGATCTGATTTTTCTTGTACAGCATAACATATATATATGTATATGTTGGATTTAACATATATTTTTACCATGTTTAACATATATTGGATTGCTTGCTATCTGAGGGAGGGCGAGGGAGAAGAGAAGAGGAATCAGAACACAAGGTTTTTAGGGGAGTCAATCTTGAAAAACTATCCATGTATGATTTGAAAGTAAAAAGCTTTAATAAAATAAAAATAAAATAAAAAAAGGAAAAAGATGAAGTTCTTATTTAGGAAGCAATTTAGCTTGAATCATGGGCAAGCCACGCTGATTTACATGTAAACTCTTCCCTCCCATAACCCCAAAGAGGGCAAATGACTTCTTTTTAGAATTTATCTAGAAAATAGAGGCTGATAGGAGCTCTTTTGATGATGGAAGGTCCCTCGGAGGTCTTATTCTGCAAGGGGGCAGCAGACTCAGAGAGGCACCATAGCTAGGAGCTGCTGATGCAGGATCGGGGCAAGGTCTTCTGCACTCCATCTTTAGCACTTTTAACATTAGGCTTTTTCATATGTCTATCACCCTCAATTTCTTCTTCTTTCGCCTCTTTTCCTTTACTTGTACTTTTGCTTCATGTTTCTAGAGGTATTCTCAGTGCCAACACCCCCCTCCACACACATCTTTCACGAGCCCCATTCCTTTGTCTCTCCAAGTTTGCCTCTTCAACTTCTTTATAATAATTGAATTTTCTTTATCCAGTGGTTCCTTTCAAACATGCTCAGATTTCCTATCTTAAAAAAAAATCTTTATTTAAAAAGAAATAAAACCTCCTTTATTCTTCCTCCATTTAACTGCCAAGTCTTTAAGAGTTTTGTGCTCAGTGTCTCTATTTCCAAACCCATCTCAAATGGAACTGTTGTGAGCCTACAAGTGATCCCTTTATTGCAACATTCTATTATATTTCTTACCATTCTATAGCTTGACATCATCAACCACTTCCTATTTTGATGTACTTTCTATTACCAGCAGACCTAGACAATTTACACTTCTTCTGCTGCCCTTTTCCCATTTCTTATTTTCCTAATCCTTTCCACATCCCTTTCTGTGGATGTATCCTAAGACACATCCCCTCTATTTTCTTTTTTTAATAATAGTTTTTTATTTTTCAAAATACATGCAAAGATAGTTTTCAACATTCACCCCTGTAAAACCTTGTTTTCTTATTTTCTCCCTCCCTTGCACAGCAAATAATCCAATTTAGGTTAAACATGTACAATTCTTCTAAACATTTCTACATTTATCATGCTGCCCAAGAAAAATCAGGTCAAAAAGGGAAAAAAATGAGAGGGAAAAACCCCCACAAGCCAGCATACAACAATGAAATATGTTGTGATCCACATTTAGTCGCCATGGTCCTCTCTTTGGGTGTAGATGGCTTTCTTCATCACAAGATCTTTGGAACTGGCTTGAATCTCATTGTTGAACAGAGCCCCGTCCATCAGAACTGATCATCATATAATCTTGCTATTGTCGTGTATAATGATCTCCTGGTTCTGCTCTTTTTTTTTTTTTTTTTTTTGGCTGAGGCAACTGGGGTTAAGTGATTTGCTCAGGGTCACACCTCTAGGAAGTGTTAAATGTCTGAGACCACATTTGAACTCAGGTCCTCCTGACTTCAGGGCTGGTGCTCTATCTACTGCGCCACCTAGGGGCCCCTGGTTCTGCTCATTTCAATCAGCGTCAATCATGTAGGTCTCTCTAGGCCCCTCTGAAATCATCCTGCTGGCTATTTCTTACAGAATAATAACATTCCATTATATGCATATACTGTAACTTCAATCATTCCAACTGATGGGCATCCACTCAGTTTCCAGTTATTTGCCCCTACAAATCTTTTTGCACATGTGGGTCCTTTTCCCTTTTTTATGATCTTTTTGGGACCAACCAATAGTTTCTCTATTTTCTAAAGCTGTTTTCTCAAAAACTTCTGTGGGTTCAATGATCATTTCTAGGTAAATGATTCTCAAATCTACAAATGCAGCCCTCACATCTCTAATTAGAGGCAATCTAATTCACGTAACAAAATCCAAGAGAAACAAGATTAGGAAAAAAAGTTAACCAAATAGAAAAGGAGTCTTAAAGAAAATAGTTCTTTGAAAATTAAAATTGGGCAAGAAACCAATGAAGCTATGAGAGGACCAAGAAACAACAAAACAAAATATAAAGAATTTTAAAAATTAGAACAGAACGTGAAACATCTTATAAGAAAAACAACAGATCAAGAAGAAAAAATATAAGAATTGGACCACCTAAAAACGGTGACCAAAAAAAAAAAGAACCTTTGGCAAAATAATCTCTAAAAAACATCTCTAATTAGAGGCAGTCTAATTCACGTAACAAAATCCAAGAGAAACAAGATTAGGAAAAAAAAAAGTTAACCAAATAGAAAAGGAGAGTCTTAAAGAAAATAGTTCTTTGAAAATTAAAATTGGGCAAGAAACCAGTGAAGCTATGAGAGGACCAAGAAATAACAAAACAAAATATAAAGAATTTTAAAAATTAGAACAGAATGTGAAACATCTTATAAGAAAAACAACAGATCAAGAAGAAAAAATATAAGAATTGGACCACCTAAAAACGGTGACCAAAAAAAAAAAAAAAAAAAGAAAAGAAAAGAAAAGAAAAGAAAAAAAGAACTTTGGCAAAATAATGCAAGAAATAATCCAAGAAAATTATCGTTGAGTGACAGAACACGAGGACAAAGTAGAAACAGAAAAAAATCCACCCATCACCACTTCAAAGAAATCCTTTGTGGAAAACACACAAGATTTTCAGATGAAAGAGAAAATTTTGCAGGAAACAAAAAAATTCAAATACTCTAGAATTACAACTAGACTTGTACAGAACTTATCAGCAGCTACAATAAAAGACTGCAAGTCCTGGAATCATATCTATTCACAATCAAAAGAACTAGGCCCATGACCAAAAATATATCCAGGAAAATTATCTATAATATTGAAAGAAAAAAAAAAAGGACATTTAATGAACTTGAAGGTTTTCAGGATTTTATTTCAACCAAAGCTGAACTTAATAGAAAAGTTAACATATAAGAGCCAATATCAAAGACCAATTTCAAGGAAGTTAATATAAACAAATTGTTTTATGTTTTTTTTACTTGGAAATATATACCATATGTTTAAGACTGACATCAGTAACTAAGTAGCTCAAAAGAAAGACTAGATCAGAGCTGAGAATGATTTCTCTAAAAAGCAAAACTATCTAGAAAAAGGTAAAAATAGTAAGTATGTTATACAAAAAATACATAGGAAGAATAGACACAAAAGCATAGAAGGAGAAAGGCTCATAGCTCTGAAAACCTACTGAAGAATGGTTTAAGTTTAAGTAAGCAACACTACATACATGCATGAAGGATACAGCACCCTCTAAAATCTATAAAGAAATTAGGGAGGGGGAAAAAGATAAGAGGATGTATCTATGGATAATAAGGTCAAGTAATAGCAAGGGAAGTAAAGAAGTAGAATTAAAGTAGAAGAGTTAGCAGGGATAGGAAATAAAGAGATATATGTGTGTGAATAGGTGTATTCACCTATGTTTATGCATGTGCACATAAATAAATACATCTGTGTTTAATTCTAGTCTCCTTGAGGGAGGGAATGAAAGGGGGAAAAAGATAAAATAAAAACTGCACAGCAGAGAACAAAAAAATAATCTACAAGAAAACAAAGAAAAGATGGACATTGATGAATATATTTCTTCCATTATTATATATGCTCCCTTAAAGGGAAATTTATTGTATTTTGAATCCTTCCTGATCTTTTGTTGAGAACATGACATTTTGTTTTTTATTTTCCTATTCTGGCTTTTTTTCTATTCTGTTTTTTCTTATATGTAGTTCAATACATTTTTTAAAAAAGAAAAAAAATTTAGTGCATAACATCTGAGACTGCATGCCAAGATAAATTCCAAATGAAGCTTTACTTAAGTTAACTGAGGGAGTAAGATAACAGAGAAAAAGTCCTTGAGAGTAGAAAAAAAATTTATCTGCTCCCCTAGTGGAACGGACCAGGTACAAACACAGTGGCAAACAGTAGTATATTGTTTGATAATGACAAATACTAAAGCTACTGGGATCAACACTTACTATTTTGCAAAAACTGTTGGAAAGACTGAAAAGCAGTCATAGAGAAATCAGGTATGGATCAACAAAACTTAAAACTCAACTAAGATTTTTTTGATACCCTATATCAGGAATACATTCAGAACAAATGTCATTTCCCAACTCAACATGATACCATATACCAAGATAAGTTCCAAATGGCTCCATGATTTAGATATCAAGGGTCACACTATTGGAGGAACAATGCATTTTTCACAACTATAGAAAGGTCAGGGAAGAATTCATGACCATGCAAGGGATAAAGATAACAGGAACAAAACCAGATAATTTTTATTACACAAAATTCACATTTTTGCATATGACAAAACCAACATACTTAAGATTAGGATAACTGGGGGAAAAATCATTGCAGTAAGTTTCTCTGATAAAGGTCCTACAGGATATCTCAAAAATCTTGATTAGGCTTTAAACTGGACTGAGACACTCTAAATAAGGAATGTTCAAATTTATAACAAGAGTAATCATTCCCTAAAAAACGGTCAAAGGATAAGAACATAAAATTTTGAGAGGGAGAAATTGAAGCAAAAGTATGAAGAAAAATGCTCCAAAACATTTAGTAATTAGAGAAATGAAAATGAAAGCGATTCTGATATTTGGTCATTGAATAGGCCAAAGTGACAATACAGGAAAATATCAGAAGGGTCTCACTCTAATTGGAGCCCTGAATTTGATTCAGCCATTCTGGAAAGCCATGTGATATTTTGCCCCAAATTCATAGAAGGGAATAGCCAGCCACTAGCAAGCACTTAATGGGGATTGGTGGCTGACAGGAGGAGCCTGTCCCAGGTTAAAACCATTCCAGAGTGGGACAGACTTTAGGGAGAAAATCAATTGTACTGCATTCATTAGATGAATTCAAAAGCTGCCACTCATCACTAAAAGTTAATTCCGGAATATCTTCTAGTCTTGTATTGGACAAATCATTTAAGCTGTTTGACTCAACTTCCTGAACTATAATTAAAATAGGGATAACTGAACATGTCCCCTCCCTCCCATTGTTGTTATAGAAGGCACTAAATAAATGTTTCCTTTCCTCCTTCCTAAGTGTACTCTTTGACCCAGCCACGACTGAGTCTATACCCCAAAAGAATCCAAGAAAAAGGAAATGGTCCTATATGTACAAAAACAGTGCAGCAAAGATAAATCGGGGACAATGTTTTATCTATGGCATAATAGAGGAAAAAATACAACCCCTTTCTCTACCAGAAAAGCCTTGCCCTAATGAAAGAGGAGTCCTGCAAACCCACACAATCACAACTCCTGACCCTCCTCTTCTCAGGGAGTGGATCCCAGGTCCCTAATGAACTATCACTTTTATGGCAAAATACTGTAGCACAAACGCTCACCACACTAACAGGAATCAGAGACTAGATCTGGAGAGACATACTAACAACACATAAGAGAAGGCTCTTATTGCCCCCTGCACCCCAAGAAATCTGTAAGTGAGTCTCCTGTCCTATTTTGTCCACCTGGGAGCCCATATTCAGTAAACCATTCAACAACTTTTTTTATTAACTGCTGATTGTGGGTTAGCCATGGAGAAATCGGGTCACAATTAGCAATAGCAAAGTTCAAGATGAGAAATTTTGAGTGATTCCTTCCTCCCCAATCATATATATGGCAAAGAAAAAACTCTGCCCACGACCAGATGAGTTTTGAAGTTCCATAAATGCTGATTTTTTTGTGATGTGAAATCTGAGAGAAAAAGGCAAGGTGGAGAGATAAGAAATGAACACTTTTCATTTTCATTATCAATTTCAGTTTGTGTAACACAACTAAGACTAAACTAAAAGCCTCCCCCCAGATCTTCAGTCATGAAATGAAAAAGAATTTATTTATTAAGAGATATACATAACCTAAGCACAGAGTTCCTCAAACAATTTATTACACACAACCTATTCCTCTAATCCATTTGCCCACAAAACTAACAACTCCATCTTCAAAAACTGAAATCCCTTAACTGACCATAGCCTCTCCCTTTGCCTTCTCTTCTCAAAGCCTGTTCTTCATCCATAACAAGATCTCTAATCCCCTGACCCTTCAGTTCTCTCTCAGGCCATCACCCCGGAACTAATCACACTCTCCTCCTTTCCCCATTTGTCCCTTTGGTGAAAGACCTCAAGACTCTACTGTCCTCAAGTGCCCTTATATATAAGTGACTGTTCCCTGGCAAAGCCTCAGACATGGACTACTACCTGTTGAACAAGAATGGAGAGAATCAGGAAACCATATTGACTGGATTCACCACAAATCTATATTCTATGATTTCTACTAAATTTTCATTGAATAGAAGGTTTGTAAGGTGGGCAGTTTTTTGACACAATGTTCTAATCACTACTTCACTCTCTACAAGAGTTGTTCCAAATCTTTTCATCCCTTCTCACCTCATCTCCTATTTTCCTGAAAAGGCATAGAGCTTCCTCCTCCTCAGCCTATTCCACTCAAAGGCTTCTCTCACCACCTCCTCCTTCAATCTGGGCTTACATGAAGGCCCCACTACTTGTCATCAGTCCTACTTGCATTGACCTCTCTATGCAAGAGCAATCTCACTCCACTATGTCTCTGCCACACTGCCCCTTCTGTCATCTTCACTGGATGACAACAAAATCAACAAAAGTACAATTGGAGAGGTGGCTCTACTACCTCTCTTTCCACTCTGTACAGCTTGGCTTCCAAAGTCATCATTTAACTGAGTCCCTCTCCAATGTCACTGATTTACTAGATCTGGTGGGCCTTCCTGGCACCAAGATCACCCTCTTCATCTTGACCATCTTCCTCCCTCTAGTTCTCTTTCTACCTTAGTCTCCTTTGCTAGACTCTCATGTGGGTCATACCCACCAAAGGTAGGGTCCCACAGGGCTCTCTTCTCTCACCCTAAAGTACATGGAGCGACATCTGTACACAGGGACTCGAAAGACAGGAAGGGCTCTATGTTACTTGAGGATTTCACCAGCTCATGGATTACATCATCTCTATACCAATGATTCTCAAAATCGGATTATCCGGCCCTAATTTTTCTTTCTTTCCAGTCTTACATCTTCAGCTGCCTTAATGTCCTTGTAAACTGTTTGCCTTTCTTTGAATCCCTAACTTAGTACAGTGCACATAGTACTTAAATACTTACTAACCAACTACCCATAGTCAAATTGCTAGTATAACTGAGAAGCTAGAACTGAGAAGCTAGCTCTTTAGTGACAAATTCTGAGTGCTTGCATGACAACGCTTGTTGCTTGGGGAAAAAAGGTTAGTTAAAACTTTGCAGAGCATTCACACATAGACAGTGGATTGGAGGGTAAGACCTATATTCTCTTCAAAGCTCAAACAAGAGAAAACTTTAAGTAGTATCTGAGAAATGAGTATAAACGTTTTTTAAGTTTATGGATCAAATGCGAACCTATTTGGTGACATCCTCCCCTTCCCTCCTCCACCAACACAATTAGCTAATTTTTGGTGGAAAAGTCGCAAACAATCTGTCTCAGCTTGCTTTCAGAATATCCTTCAGGAATAACTTCCTAAGATTTCTATAAGAGGAACTGAACAACCCTTTGACGGCTCACTCATTGAAGTGTTCAATCAACAAGCATTTATTATGGCATTAAATTATAAATTTAATTTAATCCTGTCCTCAAAAATCTTACAGCCTAATAGGGAAAGCAACGTGGGAATAACTGGATACAGTTCAAATCTCGCTTTGGACACTTTTCTACCTGCTAGCTCTGCCTCAGTTTCCTCATCAGTAAAACGAGAATAATTATACCATCAACCCCACGTGGCTATTGGGAGGATAAAATAACATGCAATAATTCCCTTTGCAAAGCTTTGCAAGTCTCTGTGGTCAGGAAAAAACCTTCCTTTGTTGGGGGACGGGCCAGGGGCGGGGCATAGAATCCCCTCGCTAGTCTCTCCTAAGATTACTGGAAAACTCTTCATTTTCTTCCCTTCCCCGCCCTCTTAACCCGGTCTGAAGCCGGCACGAGGATGCTCAGCAGCGGAGCGGAAGGAAAGACCTCTCAGACAATCTCCTTCCCGGCCCCAAACGGAAACCCCGCGCCCCGGTGCATGCTGGGGCTAGTAGTTTCCGGAGGCGAAGGTGGCTTCTTAGAAGCACGTCAGCACCCACGAGAGCCGCCGGAACCGCTCTAGGCACAGCCTCCTCTTCGGGGAAGCCCAAGTGGATCCCCGCCCTGACCTCCACGGTCTGGACCCTAGCCCTCTTGCAAAAATGCTTACTTTTTGCTCAGCTTCGTCTCTGTACCGTCCCCGGTCACCACGGCTCCCTGCAACGTCGCCATCTTCACCCGAGGGCCAGACCTGAAAGGGACTACGGCCCAGAAAGGATTTCCAGGTCAAACCCGCCTTTACCGGAAGGTGATAGAGATCCAACCGAGGCTGCGCACTCTGAACTTCGGTTTCCAGGAGGAAGACAAGAGCTGGTGGCTTCCTTGAGGGCGGAGATACAGAAATTCCTTCCCAGCTACTCTCCTCCCAGCCGCGGCCCGAGCGTTTACGCACGCGCACTAGGTGCTTTTCCAGCTTATGATAGGGCGAGGGAGGTAGTCTCAGCCGAAGGAGCGAGAGCGTGCTCCAAGTCATGCGCGAGCGAAGCACTCCCTCTGAAAGGGAAAGGGCATTGAGAGAGAAGTGAAATTCTAGCCGAGGCCGATTGAGCGCAGGCGTACTATGGGTTTCTTCAGCACTGAGTTGGTGGAGAGCGGCAGGCTAGCTCTGGGAGCCGAAACAATCCGTATCTGAGTTTCTGAAACTTTTCCCACTCAAAACTCTCTCACCCGAGAAATTTTTACGCAACCCCGGGTCTATAGGTATATAAAATAGGCATAAAAACCGAGCATTTGCTGATAATAAATCATAAATTTATTTTTGGTATACATGTAATTTTACCATTTATGAAAGATGAAAGCAATTTTGCATACTTTTTTGGTATGCATATATTACCATCTATTAAAGATATTTGTATATTAATGAGATGGATGTGCGTGCTTATTTTTGCCTAGTAAAGAATTAAATCTTGGTGGAACATTTGACACCTTTACTGTTGGTAAAATTTTCCCAATTTCCACTTTCAGTTACAGTCTCATATGAGATCCTGATCCCATATGAGTAAGTGTAAGTGTAAGTGTAAGAAGCTCCTCCCCCCCATCAAATTTCTATCCAAATAAAACTCAACTAAGTGAAGCACCTTACAACGCGTTGGATGCTAAGTATACCAAGATGTACAAATAATGACACAATCACTATTGATTAGAGAAATGCACATTAATTAAAATAATTTTTGAGGAACCACTTCACACCTCTCAGGATTGGTTAAGATGACAAGAAAAGATAAGATAAATGTTGGAGGAGATGTGGAAAAACTGGGACACTAATGCATTGTTGGAGCTGTGAAATGATCTAACCATTCTGGAGAATAATTTGGAACAATGCCCATAGAGCTGTAAATTATCTATATCCAGCAGTGCCATTATTTGGTCTGTATTCCAAGGAAATCTAAAAGGGGGGAAAAGATGCTTACTTTTTGCTCAGTTTCATCTCTGTACCGTCCCCGGTCACCACGGCTCCCTGCAACGTGGCCATCTTCACCCGAGGGCCAGACCTGAAAGGGTCTACAGCCTAGAAAGGATTTCCAGGTCAAACCCGCCTTTACCGGAAGGTGATAGAAAGGGAAAGGGCCATGTGCAAAAATGTTTCTAGCAGCTAGCAGCTTTTTTTGTGGTAGCAAAAAATTGGAAAAGTAGTGAATACCCATCAATTGGGCAATGGCTGAACAAGTTATGATAGATGGAGGTAATAGAATATTATTATTCTTTTTAAAATGATGAGCAAGCTGATTATAGAAAGGTCTGGAAATATTTACATGAATTAATGCTGAGCAAAACAAGTAGGACCAGAATACATTGTACATAATAACAGCAAAAATGTGCAATGATCAACTATGAAAGATTTGGTTCTTAGGGTTCTGTGATCCAAAGCAATCCTAATAGTCTTTGGATAGAAAATGCCATTGCATCTAGAAAGAGAACTATGGAGATTGAATGTAAATCAACACATACTATGTTCACTTTCTTTTTTTCTGTTTTTTTTTTATCTCATGGTTTTCCCCTTTTACTCTATTTTTTCTCTCCCAACATGATTCATAAAGCAATGTGTATTAAAAAGAAATAAACTTACAATAAAAATGACTTTACTTAATAATTAAAAAAATGATCTTGTACATTGATGATCTTGTACATTTACGAAATATTGTATTTCTTTCCTTGTTGCTCAGTAGTTTCAAATCATGTCTGAGTCTGCCTGATCCTTTTTTTTTTTTTTTTTTTTTTTGGCTAAGATGTCAAGAGTTTTTATTTCTCTAGCAATTTTACAGATGAGGAAACTGAGGCAAACACAGTTCAGTGACTTGCCCAAAGTCATCCAACAAGTAAGTGTCTGAGATCACATTTGAGCTCAGGTCCTCTTGACTCCAGCACTAGTGCTCTACCTATTTCTTAAATAGTTTTAAGTTATTAAAGCTTAAAAAAAGACTTTGGGGGCATCCTGTGTTTTAACTGTAGCTAATATATGAAGAGTCTATTCAAACAATTTAATAATTATTTTGCAATGTTCCAGTGACCTTTCTAATTAAACCCACTCAACATATCCAAAACTGAACTTATTCTCTTTCCTCAAAAAATTCTCTCCTCTTCCTAACTTTCCTATTGTTGTTGAGACTACCTAACATCTTAGTCAGCAAGACTCACAATTTAGGTTTTCTACTCACTTTCATTCCTTGTATCCAGAAGTTGCATGCGCAATTATGTAAAATGTTTCCATATTAGTCATTTTGTACGAGATGATTTGAATAAAGAAGATGATGAAAAAAAGAAAGTGAAAAATATCTTGTTTCAATTTGTATTCATTCAATATCAGTTCTTTCTCTAGAGGTAGATAGTATGCATTATCATTAGTTCTTTGGGATCATTTTTGATCATTATATTTCTGAGAAGAGCTAAGTCATTCACAAGTCTTCTTTGAACAATATGGCTGTTACTGTGTACAACATTCTGGTTCTGTTCACTATGAATCAGTTCATGTATGTCTTTCCAGGTTTTTTCTGAAATCATCCTTCTTGTCATTTTAAATAGTACAATAAATATTCTGTTTCAATCATATACCACAGTTTGTTTAGCCATTCCCTAATGATGAAGATCCCTTTGGTTTCAATTCTTAATTACCACCAAAAAAAGTGCTATAAATATTTTTGTACAAATATTTCCTTTTCCTTTTTGGGGGCATATCTTTGTAAGACATACCTAACAGTGGTATTGCTATATCTAAGGTAAGCACAAATTGCTCTCCAGAATGGCTGAATCAGTTCACAACTCTACCAATAGTGCAAGAGTGCTTCAGTTTTCCCACATACCTTCCAACATCCAACATTTTCCTTTTTTGTCATATTAGCCATTTCTGATAGGTGTGAGGTGATATCTTAGACTTGCTTTAATTTGCATTTCTCTACTCAATAGTGATTTAGAATATTTTTCATGACTAAAGATATATATCTTTGGTTTCTTTGTCTGAAAACTGCCTATTCATATCCTTTGCTCACTTATCAATTGGAAAGTGACTTGTATCTTTATAAATTTGACTTGGTTCTTTATATATTTGAGAAATAAGACCTTTATCCAAGATACTTGTTGCAAAAAATTTCCCCTAGTTTTCTGTTTTCCTTATGATTTTGGTTGCATTGGTTTTCTTTGTGCAAAAACTTTTAAATTTTTATTGTAAAAATGATCTATTTTGTATTTTGTAATGCTCTATATATCTTCTTTGGTTTTAAATCTTTTCCTTATCCATAAATCTGACAGACATATTTTCCCATATTCCTTTATGATATCAATCTTTATGTATAAATCATATGTTCATTTTGACCTTTTCTTGCTATACAGTGTGAGATATTAGTCTAAACCCAGTTTCTGCCATACAGTTTTTCATTTTCCTCAGTAATTTTTGTCACATAATGAGGTTTTGTTGCAAAAGCTTGAATCTTTTGGTTTATAATATACTAGATTACTGTGATCATTTACCATAATGTAATTTGTACCTAAACTATTGCATTGATCCACCAGGTTACTTCTTAGCCTGTACCAAAATGTTTTTATAATTACCATTTTATATTATAGTTCAAAATCTTGTGTGGCTATACTACCTTCTTTCATATTTTTCTTGCTATGATTACCTTGATATCCATGAATTTTTGTTTTTTCAAATGAATTTTAAAAATATTTTTCCTACCTTTATAAAATATATTTTTTTGCTAGTTTGATTTGTATGGCACTGATTACTTTAGGTAGAATTGTCATTTTTATTATATTGACTTAGCTTACCTATGAGCAATTAATATATTTCCAATTGTTTAGATCTGATTTTATTTTGAAAAATGTTTTATAGTTGTGTTCATATAGTTCCTGGGTTTGCCTTGACAGTAGATTCTCAAGTATTTCATATTGTCTAGTTATTTTAAATGGAATTTCTTTTTATCTCTTGTTGCGGAATTCTTTGATAATATATAGAAATGTTCATGATTTATGTAGTCTTAATTTATATCCTGCAACTTTGCTAATGTTAATTTCAAGTATGTTTTTAGTTTATTCTTTAGGATTTTCTAAGTATACAATCACAACATTTGTAAGAAGTGATAGTTTTGTTTCCTCATTACCTATTCTAATTTCTTTAATTTCTTTTTCTTCTCTTACTGCTATAGCTAATCTTTCTAGTACAATATCAAATAGTAGAGGTGATAATGGGCATTCTTGCTTTACCTCCAGTCCTATTGGGAAGGCTTTTAGCTTATTCCCATTACAAATAATGCTTGCTGATGGTTTTAGAAAAATACTACTTATCATTTAAAGGTTAGCTTCATTTATTCCTATGTTCTCTAGTGTGTTTAGAAAAAATGAGTGCTGTATTTTATCAAAGGCTTTTTTTTGCTTCTATTGAAGTAATCATATATTTCTATTGATTTTGTTATTGATACAGACAATTATGTTAGCCCTGCATTGCTGGTTTAAATCTCACCTGATCATAGTTTATGATACTTATGATATATTGCTCTAATCTCTGCTAATATATGTATTTTTAATTTTTGCATCAATATTCACTAGGATTCTAACTCTTGAGCCAAAACTAAAATTTAATATTGCTTCTAAATCTTTTGAATAAATTCATTAGAAAAAAGAAAAAAACCAACTTGTGAGCAAGTATATCTATTTTTCTGTGTTTCTCTCTTAAAATTAAATCATATAGAATAGAAATTTTCAGCAGAAACTTTATGGGTTTGGCTAAACTGGGTGGGGAAGGAAGAAAGAAAATAAGATACACAAATAAGAAAACTACTTAATTCTAGTTGCAAAAAATAAGTGAAATAAAATCATCATGCGGAGGTTGGGAAAGGGGGCCCCAAAAGTTTGGGGTCACAGACAGGTGTTGCAAGATGTCTCAAAAGAATTTGCAGGCTTGAACCCATCTCCTTAACCAAGGGGCAAAGCTTTATTGCAATTGTAACATCTTTACACTGAATTGTAAGGGAATTCAGCAAAGAAAGAGAAGCAAAGAGACATATTTATCCAGCTTTCAATCCTAGATATGCTAATTATATGGCTCATAGGTAGGAAGGAATTTGGTTCTCACTGAACAGATTATTACTGACCAGCAATGAATTGAGGAATGGTCTCAGGAACTAGGCAGATTGTCAGAACAATAGCCTTCCTAGTTTGAGGGGAGGTGAATAGGGGCAAAGCCAGAGGACTTTGGAATTAGATTGCCAGAACAGAAGCCCCCTCCCCCAAAATCAGGGGACCACAAAATCATATTACATCAATCAGAGAGCAAAGGATGTTTTCTCTACAATAAATTGGGGTTCGGCTGCTTCTAAAAAATTTGCTTTTATCACTCTCTGGAAAATAATCATTTTATTTTAGTGGGGGCAAGAAAGGAAAGTGATTTTACTGAATAGATAATTAAAAACTAGAATTAGTAAATTCTGCAGTTTTCAGTATGACCATAGCAAGAAGACTTTTTCAGAATTGGGAAGCAACTGAAAAGTAAGTGAAATTTAATATCACTGTATTTTAAATTAATCGTGTAGGTATGTTAGAAATGTAAACTTGTGATAAAATCATCAATGCAAAATTAATTCAAAATTGTATTTCAATAGAAGTAAGGCTATAATAAGGTAAGACCTAAGAAAATAGAATTAATCAAGAACATAGTATCATAGAGCATATAGGAGTCAACTGCTTAACAAAAGATCAAACTGAAAAGAGTATAATATTTTTAAATATTAGTATAAGATAAAAAAGTTTTCAGAGAGCAAAAAAAGGCAATTTCTATCAGGATGTTCTTTGCTTCATTGTCTTGGGTACTAAAATAAATAAACATTTTATAGAATAAATTTGGGAATCTTATAATGCAAAATAAATTTTCATCACTTGGAAGTACAATCTTACATTTTACAAATTTTTAAGACAAGTCCCAGTACTTTTGAGGTAGAACAATCTGTTTTATTAGCAAAGACCTAATGAAATTGATATAATAACCTTTTTAAATATCTAAGAATTTGTATAAGTATACTAGTATATGTCAAAGATACTGTCGCTTAATTTCCATTTAATTGCTTTAATGAGAACTAGTGTCATTATATGTCAGCCAAAAAAAATTGAAGCACAAGTTAACTGAGAACAGTGGATTCTTGGAAAATTTCAGATTTAAATATTATCATCGAGGAATATAAATCTGGATTCAATCTCATAAAAATTTTGTTCTGAAATTACAATTGTGTCAAAACAAAGAATTTCATCAGTCTTTTTTATATGTAAAGAGGATAATAAAAAACAGCACCCACTTCCTAGGCTTATTGGAGGAATAAAATGATTCCAAAGTGCTTATCATAGTGAGCACTGTATAAATATTAATGATTATTATTGGATTTTTGATTAAATAAAATATCAAAAGTAACATATGTATCTAGAAGGATATAAATCTAAAGTCAGAAAGAAATGAGGGAAAAGGGATAGGGCAGGGGGAAAGATTTTAGAGGGGCGAGTGAGTTAAGAAATAGAAGGGGAAGGTATTAACTAGAAGTAAAGTTGAATCCAACTTCTTGGACGATCCCATATTGAGTTTCATAATTGAATGTGGGGGTCATGAAATCATGATTTATTTTAGTAAATGTTTGATTATGTATATCTATTTTGTATGCCTACATATCCGGGGTCACGTAAAAATTTCTAAAGCAAAATGAAATTGCAAGTAAAAAATGTTTAAAAAGACCTGAAGTAAGGGAGTAAGGAGGGATAGGATTAATAAAATGAGGACGATAGGGAGGAAACTTAGGAAGGGGGAAAATATACAACAAGGAATTATAGCTTAGTAACTGAATGGGATGAATTTACCCATAAAACAAAAATCAAGAACAGATTTCAAATTTGAATTCAACAATATATTGCTTTCAGGAAATACAATAAAAATGAGAAATAGAATGAAAAATTAAATAAGAGAATGTGAATGCAGATTGAAACATACTATTTTTCACTTTATTTTTCCTAGGTGGGGGGGTGGTTTTGTCTGTATTTTCTTTCATAACATGAATAGTATGGAAATAAGTTTTGCATGATTGCACATGTATAATTTGTATCAACTGGCCTTCAGGAAATGACAAAGGAAAAGAGGGAAAGACATAATTTAGAATTCAACACTTTAAAAAATAAATGTTAAAAATTATTTTTACATATAATTGGGAAAATAAAAAATAATTTCCACAGAATTTTGAGACCATTAAAACAGCTTAATGTGGGAAAAATATCCCAATACAACTATTCAATTCTCAATAAAAAATGAGGTTAGAGTTGATCAATGTAACAAATTAAGGTACACAATAGAAGAAGTAAACAAACACAGTATATAATATTTATTAAACCTAAAGATCAACTCACTATTTGACAAAAACTGCTGGAAATACTGGAAGCAGTCTGGCAAAAATTAGGTATAGACCACAAATATGTCAAGAAAATTTTCAAATAGATATAACCCAGACACAATAAGTCAAATAATAAACAAGTTAGAGGAACAAGGAAGAATATACCTTTCAGAGCTATAAATAGTGGAAAAGTCAAACAGGCTACTAACTTCTGGCCTGAATACTTTTTGAAGATATTATGAGGATTGGGAGAAAATATCATTTAGGTAACATCAGATCTCAAAAAATTAAATAAAGCAATAATCTTCAAAACTTTTGGGACTGAAAAATAAAGGTGAAAGTTAGGATTAATTAGTGAAATAGATTAGATATATAACACACAGGAACAAATAAACACAGACTGTAGCATTTTATAAACATAAAGACCCTAGTTATTGGAGTAAGGACTCACTGTTTGATAGAAACTTCTAGGAACATTGAAAAGTAACCTGGCAGAATAACATCTGACACCATATATCAAGAAAAAGTCCTTATATATATGATTTAGACATAAAAGATCACATAAACAACTAGAGGAACAAGAAAAATTATATCTTTCACAACTAGGAATAGGTGAGAAAGTTCATAAACAATGGAAAATGGGAATTAAAAAATAGAAAATGGACAATTTCAGTTATGCAAGATGAAAAGGCTTTTATACAAACAAATCCAATGCAGTCGATTTTAGAAGAAAAAGATAAAACTGGGGAAAATTCATTGCACTTTTCTTTGCTAAAGGTCTCATATCCAAGATATAAGAAGAAATGATTCAAATTTATAAGAATAAAAGCCATTCTTCAAATGGTCAAAGAATAGGAATAGGCAGTTTTCAAAGGAAGAAATACAAATTACCAAGAAAGATGAGAAAGAATCCAAATCACTAGTAGAGAAAAGCAAATTAAATTACCTCTAAGGGTCTACTTTAGATAAACTGATAAAGATTAAGAATAATATTGTTGAAGGAACTTTGTGAAAACAGGCACATTATTATAGGTAGAACTGTTAACTGATCTAGTCATTCCAGAAAGAAATTTGAAACTGTTTCAAAAGTCACTAATTATACATAACTTAAAAGATTCATCTTCATGAATTTCAATCAAGCTTCAGACATTTACTAGCTGTGTAACTAGCAATTTCTATCAGGATGTTCTTTGCTTCATTGTCTTGGGTACTAAAATAAACAAACATTTTGTAGAATAAATTTAGGAATCTTATAATGCAAGTCATTGCCCTGTTTGCTTCAGTCCCTCATCTGTAAAATGATCTGGAGAAGGAGATAGTAAACCACTTCAGTATCTTTTTTTTTTTTTAACTTTAAAAAAAATTTGGGACAGCTAAGTGGCACAGTGAATAGAACACCAGACCTGAAGTCAGGAGGATCTGAGAGACCCTGGGCAAGGGTCACTTAACCCCAATTGCCTCAGAAAAAAAAATCAACTTTCCTATGTTTTTATAGATATATTGTCTCTTATTATAATACCAGTTAATAAAGTAGTGATTATTATTTAGGGATGTTCTCGTTAATAGTACTTTTGTCTGAGATAGAATGTAGGTGGCTGTCATTAGTTTGTATTATAAACTGGGGTTTTTATGTTTCTTTGTTATACTTTAAAAAAAGTTATTTTCTCCAGTTGCATGTAAAAGCAACATTTGGTGGGGATTATACATGTACATTCATTTTTAAAAAACATTTTCTTTTCTTTTCTTTTTTTTGCTGAGGCAATTGGGGTTAAATGACTTGTCCAGGGTCACACAACTAGGAAGTGTTAAGTGTCTGAGGCCAGATTTGAACTCAGGTGCTCCTGACTTCAGGGCTGGTGCTCTCTCCACTGCGCCACCTAATTGCCCTCACATAATTTCTTATGAATCATGTTGGGAGAGAAAAATCAGAACAATAGGGAAAAGTCATGAGAGAAAAAAATAGAAAAAAAAAGCAAATATAGCATGTGTTGATTTATATTCAATCCCCATAGTTCTCTCTCTGGATCTGGATGACATTTTTCATCCAGTTTATTGGGTTTGCCTTGGATCACTGAATCATAATTTTGCATAATTTTACTGTTGCTATACTATATTTTCCTAGTTCTGCTTTTTTTCACTCAGCATCAGTTCATATAAATCTTTCCAGGTCTTTCTAAAATTAGCCTTTTCATCCTTTTTCATAGAACAGTAATATCCCATAACATTCATATACCTTAACTTATTCAGCCATTCCTCAACTGATGGGCATCTGCCCAATTTCTAGTTCCTTGACATCACAAAAAGAGCTGCTATAAGCATTTTTGCACATGTGAGGTCTTTCCTCTCTTTTATGATCTCTTTGGGATATATATGCGCCCAGTAATAGCACCTCCAGTATCTTTGCTACAAAAGCCCCATAGCTTCATGAGAGTTAAACATAACCGAATAACAAGTTTGACTTTGTAATAGCAGTATCAGTCCTGCAATCCCAAGGCAAATCAGAAAAAGAGGACCTCTATGCACAAAATAATTGTAACAGTGCTTTTTGGAGCAGCACTTAGAAAAATGAATGATGTGTCCATCCATTGTGGAATGGCTAAACATTTATTGGATATGAAAGTAATGGAATCTTATTGTTTTATAAAAATGACAAAATGTAAGGTTTCAGAGAAATTTGGAAAGATTTGTCTGGATTTTGTCTGAAGACTAAAGTGAGAAGAGCCAGGACACTTTACACAATATTAACATTATAAAGAAAAACAAATTTGAAAGACT
Organism: Antechinus flavipes; assembly: GCF_016432865.1. Classification (NCBI taxonomy): domain Eukaryota; kingdom Metazoa; phylum Chordata; class Mammalia; order Dasyuromorphia; family Dasyuridae; genus Antechinus; species Antechinus flavipes. The sequence continues at coordinate 44,317,308 of NC_067399.1, forward strand.
TGAAAATTATCAATGCAGGATAGTTTTGAAAGCTACAAGTTGAAATTATTTACTTAAAAAGAAATGTATAGATGGGGCATAATAGACAGAGGATGTGAGTATAATTTGACTCTGATGTGATGATATTAAAGAAAAAAGCATTAAGGGATAGAAAAATTATTGTATTGGGAGAAGAAAAGGGAGATAAATTAGATCACATGAAAAGGCACAAAACCTATTATAATAAAGAGAAAAAGGAAGGGAGGAAGATGAGCATAGTCTGAAGTTTAATCTCATCAGTTTTGACTCAAAGAGTATATATTGTTATATATTATATATTTTATATTATATAATATTATACATATAATATGTACTATATATTATTATACACTCAGTTGGGTATAGAAATTTATCTTACCTTATAGGGAACTAGAAGGAGAAAGGAGAGAGAAAAGAGAGGGACTAGATAGAAGGGAGGGCAGAAACACAAGGAGAAAGGAGTAAGACAAGGGAAGAGGAGTGATAGAAAGGAGGGCAGATTAAGGGCTGAGGTTGATCAGAAACAAAACACCAATACTAAATAAAACAAAATACTATACCTGGATCCACATTCAGTCTCCATAGTTCTCTTTCTGGATGTGGATGGCACTTTCCATCACAAGTTTATTGGAATTGTGATTCCATCACAATTATATACCACAAATTGTTTAGCCACTCCCCAGTTGAAAAACATCCCCTTCATTTGCCATTCTTTGCCACCAGACAAAAAGGAGCTATATATATTTTTGTACATATAGGTCTTTTCACTTTTTTTGGTGCTAATTTCTAATCTCTAGTACAGATGAGTTCAAAAGTCATAGTTCTTTTATGAGATAAGTAAAAAGGTAAAAAACAGAAAATGAATTTGAGATCAATATGACCCCAAGATACATATAATATATTGTAAGCATAATGTAATATAAGCATAAGAAGGAAGTGGTATATCCTAAGCAGTATGTAGAGAATTATTTCTGATGATTACCGAGTCATAAATTTAAAGCTGTCAAAATTTTTAAATGTAATCTAATCTAAGACCCTCATTTCACAAATTAGAAAACAAAGGCTCAGAGAAATTGTTTATATATATCATAGTCAGAATTATTATTTTTTAAATTTTATTTTAATAGCTTTTTATTTACAGGTTATATGTATGGGTAACTTTAGCATTGACAATTGCCAAACCTCTTGTTCCAATTTTTCCCCTTCTTCCCCCTATTCCCTCCCCCAGATGTCAGGATGACCAGTAGATGTTAAATATATTAAAATATAAATTAGATACACAATAAATGTACATGCACAGTCAGAATTAGAAATCAAGTTCTCTGGTCACTTGAGGTTGGAGAATAAATCTATTTTACAAAGTGAAAGAATGAGAATCTTCAATAGTCATAAGAGGGCCCAAAGAAAGGATTAGATTATATTAATTCTAGGTAACTGGAAGTTAGTGAAATAATTTGTGTCCAAGTGAGAGAGCAAGTAAAAAAGTTCACTCCCCTGATCTGGTGGCTAAATTATGCTTAAGAGGAGATTAAATGAGGTAATCTTTCTTTACCTTCCATTTCTTTCCTTCCTTCCTTCCTTCCTTCCTTCCTTCCTTCCTTCCTTCCTTCCTTCCTTCCTTCCTTCCTTCCTTCCTTCCTTCCCTTCTTCTCTTCCTCCCTTCCTCCCTTTGTTCCTCTAGTAACTATTCTAGTAACTTTTGTTCTGCTAATAAGTGTTTGAGGCTGAATTTGAGTTCAGATCTTCCTGACTCCAGGTCCAGCACTATATCTACTGTGCCACCTAACTGCTTCCAATTTGAGCCTACAATATGCAAACCTTACCTTGAAGAAATGTGGCTGGGCCCTTAGGGGAAGACATATTATATTATTTCCTGTTCTGTTACAAGATCTGTGATTTGAAGAGTGTTCAATGTTGGTCTCAAACAGCAGATGATTAGGCAATTTGTGCTCATACCCCTGGGGCTCATTAACCCCTCCTCTTAACCTCACCCTAATATCAATTGGACCAAGCACCCAAAAGTGATTGTAGAACTTAAAGAGAAACAGGCACTCTTCTGTAGCACACTCTTGCCTGTTTTATCCCTCTATCATGAAGGTTTGAGGCTTTGATCTTCAACAATGATGGGAGTCTCATACCAGTGGGCTTTGGGACTCTAGTTTCACATGAATAATAATTTATGTTCTAATGGTATTTAAAAATCAGCCTCCCAGCTGATTATAACAGTAGCTGCTAATAGTTCTTAGGGACAATTTTGTTTTTAACTTAGGTAATGACTCAAATCTAGTTTTCTCAAGAAGGGGTAGTTAAAAGGTACTCAATATATAATATGAAGGGACTACTAGGTAGTGCTGTCGTGGACAGGGCATTGGTCCTGGAGTTAGGAGGACCTAATTCAAATCCAACCTCAGTCACTTTACTAGTTGAGCAAGTCACTTAACCCTTATTGCCTCTGTAAAAACAAAACAAAACATACGAGTCAGGTATGGGACCATGGGATGAGTAGTTTATTCCTTTACACAAAAGAAATACTATATATAAGAAGGGTAAAATATGTGAGTAAGGTTAGAAACAGATGAAAATTTGATTGAGAAATATTTATTAAAATAAAAAAATACACTAAAACCAAATAATATTAATTTGTGGTTTTCTAAGTCAATATACTACTCATAAAGATCCTTATACATGAGTTTAGCAGCCAATTCCTACTTGAAGTTAACACTACTGCTAAAATAAAACAAACATTCAACAAAAACAAATTTAAAACTATATTCAATAAGAATAAGCAACTAGTGTTATAATCAGTTAGGGGGCTGATTCTTAAATATTATTATTATTGTTATTACAATATTGTTAGAAAAAATCATGTGTAATTAGAGTCCCAAAGCCCATTGGTATGGGACTCTCCTCATTAGTGGAGATCAAAGCCTCAAGCCTTCATGATGAAGGGGTGGAATTGGCAAGGGTAGGCAATAGAAGAGTGCCTGTTTCTCTTTGATTTTTTTAATTTTTGAGGGTGCTCACTTTGGGTGCTTCTGACTTCAAGCTTCAAGAGAGAAGGAAGAGGCTAACATTATTTTAGGTTGCTGAAGGAAAAAATTCTTGGAAGAAGCCAATGTGACAGGAGTAGGCAGTCTCTGTCATGTCCTTACCCCACAGCTTGTTTAAAGACTTTGGGGAGTTTCCTCTTGGGTGAGATCTGGGACTGCCTTTTGTTCAAGCTGAGTAAACTTGCTCCCAATGGGAGAATACTTTCATTCTGTATTGTCTGGTATATATTTTCCTAGGTATACTTTCTTTAATTTCTGTTTTGCTAATTACTTGAATAAATGTGTTTCTTTTTTATTTACTATGTATGTTCACTGAGGAATTGGTATTTGGTGGGAAGGGAGTGGGGCCTTGGATATAAAACTTGAGTCTTCTTTTCTCAATTCACGAATAGTGCTCAGAAGTTCAGCTTGAACTTGAAAATCATGTTCCCTGGACTAAAAAATTTAAGGGAGCTGATAAATATAATTCTAGCCCTGTATTCCTTCTTTGTGAGGAGATCAGAGTGTTCAAGTTTGGCCCCTAACTTCCTGCTTCCCCTGTGGTAGGAAATAAAGTCTTTCTTGGAGAAAGGAGGGAAAGAGTCTAATAGTTGTCTATTCTGTTTCCCTTTGAGCCACATAAAAACACTTCCATGCTATGTGTGAGGAGCAACTTCTGTATACATGACTGATACCTAGAAATTTGAATAATTAATATTTACCATGAGCTTTAAAGTTTTCAACAACTTTATATGTGTTATTTCATTTGATGGTCACATTAGCCTGGGAGAAGAGATGCTATTTTTCTCAAACAAGGTGATCAGAAAAAATGATACCAAGACATTCTCAAAATATCTCTTAAGAACTGTAGAATCAATTATATGACATGAGAGACACAGGCACAGGACCACCCAGCATGGTGTGCCCTCATCAGAGAAAGTGCTGTGCTCTGTGAGCAAAGCAGAATTGAATTAGCCCAGAAGAAATGTGAGATGTGCAAAATTAGAGAAATTGTCCCAAGCATTCATATGGGCTTTTTGTGTCTGATCTGTGGCAGAACGCTTCAAGCTTGTATTGTTCTGGTCAACCACAGTCAGACACACTGTAACTCGATTCTAATATAGTCATATCATTTTGGTCTTTGACAATGACAGACAACAACCAAATAACTAACCAACCAATGGATGAGAAAACAAAGGCATATAGCTATTAAGAAAGTTTATATGCATAGGAAATATCCAAAGCCAGATTTAAACTCAGGGCTTTCAATTTCAGTATTCCATTATACCGTATCTAGAGCTGCACTGTTAAAACCACTACTGGTGCAGAAAGGCATGGTCCAATCTTCTGATAAGGTGATTATCTTCTAGGTGATATAATGGATAGAAGGCTGAGCATGGAGTCAGGAAGACTCATCTTCTTCTTCTTCTTCTTCTCTTCTTCTTCTTCTTCTTCTTCTTCTTCTTCTTCTTCTTCTTCTTTTAATAACTTTTTATTGACAAAGACTCATCTTCTTGAGTTCAAATCTGGTCTCAGACATTTACTAGCTAAATAACCCCGGGAACGGCACTGGATCCCATTTGCCTCAGTGTCCTCATCTGTAAAGTGAGCTCGAGAAGAAAATGGCAAACCATTCTGCCTTAAAAAACCGCAAATGAGATCATGAAGAGTTGCACTAGACTGAAATATAGCTGAACACCTCTACAAGAATGCTGGACAGCTCCCTGGCCCCCAAATAGCTTTAATTCAATGGGATTTAGGATTTAGCACTTCTCAATCCAACAAAATCCTAGCTAGCCTAAAATACATTCATTTTGGGATACACTTGTTTATCCAAGATTGGGAAAGAACAAACACAAAAGCAGATAAAGCACCTACTGATATAGGCATAGATGAGATCCCCTGCATTAACTGCAAAGTGGATGTATTTGTCAACAAGTTCTTTCCTATCTTTTATTAGAGGTCTCAAAATTATAGGATACCACCTGAAGTATTAAAGGTGAAAGAGAACAGACTATCTCTTCTTTTTGGTAACACAGCATCCTGTTTCCTTGATGTTGTAGTTCAAGAAAGAACCAAGGAACCATTCAGACTTCCTCGTGTCATATAAAAAGCCAAGTTCTTTAGGTAATGACTAGGTTACTAACTAGTGGATTTATTTTTATTTTAAATTCTAAATTCTTTCCTTCTCTCCATCCCCTTATTACACATCAAAAAGTATTAAAAATCTCTATCAAGCATATATATTAAATCATGCAAACTATGTATTCACATTTAAAATTGTTTAATTCAAATTTATTTTCAATTTCAAATTCTCTCCTTCCCTCCATTCTGTGTCCCACTGGAAAGGCAACTCTAAAAAAGTCCACGAGATAACCTCTACAACATAAATCAATGATAATCTTTAAGTAAAACAGAATCATTACATGAAGGATCAACAGTGGAAGGTGTAAACCACACTGATCTTAGAAGCAAAATTATTCTTTTATATAAATTGTTTGTCTCTGTGCATGCATGCATGTATGTGTGTGTGTGTGTAAGTATGTATTCCAAGCCCCCATAAATCTGGGATTAGATTATTTTGATTATGATGTGTCTTGGCAAAGAGTACCCCCAAATCTACAATTAATACAGATCTTTCATTGAAAACAGAAGTGTAGATTATTAAGTACTCACAATTGAAATATACATTGATCATATTGGGAAAATTTTAGCTCATTCCATTCTTCACATTATCCAATTTCCTCCTGAGTTTTTCAGTTCCTTTTTGTTGTTTTGTTGTTTTTTTAGTTTATTTATTTATTTTACAAAAGGAATAAAAATTTACATTATCACTATGACTCCAAATCTGCACTAGATTTTCAAAATAAATGAATAAAAATTTCCATTTAGAGATGTACTTTCTATTGGTCAAGCTGACAATCTTTTTCTTTTTTTCTGATTAAACATGTACATGTACATTCATTAAAAAAACATATCCTTATGAATCATATTGAGAGAAAAATCAGAACAAAAGGGGAAAAACCATAAGAGAAAAAAAAAACAGAAGGAAAATGAAAAAAAGGTGAACATAGCATCTGTTATCTACATTCCATCTCCATAATTCTCTCTCTGGATACAGATGGCATTTTCCATCCAATGTTTATTGGGATTGCCTAGGTCACTTAACTGCTTAGAAGAACCAAGTCTTTTATAGTTGATCATTGTACAATCTTGCTGTTATCATGTACAATGTGTTCCTGGTTCTGCTTGTTTTGCTCAGTATTAGTTTGTGTAAATCTTTCCAGGCCCTTCTAAAATCAACTTGTTCATCCTTTTTAATAGAACAATAATATTCCATTATTTTCATATACCATAACTTTCTTTAACCATTCCCCAGTTGATGGGCATCTACTCATTTTCCAGTTCTTTGCCACCATAAAAAGAACTGCTACAAACATTTTTGCACATGTGGGTCTTTTTCCTTCTTTTATGATTTTTTTGGGATACAGACCAATAGTGACACTGCTGGATCAAAGGGTATACATAGTTTGATAGCCCTCTGAACATAGTTCCAAATTGCTCTCCAGAATGGTTGGATCAGTTCACAACTATACCAACAGTTCATGAGTGTCCTAGTTTTCCTACATCCCATCCAATATTTATTGTTGTTTCTTGTCATTTTAACCAATCTGAGAGATATGAAGGGATGCTTTGGAGTTGTTTTAATTTTCGTTTCTCTAATCTATAGTGATTTGGAGCATTTTTTCATACAATTATACATGGATTTAATTTTTTCATCTGAAAATTGTCTGTTCATATCCTTTGACCATTTATCAATTGAGGTTCAGTTCCTTTTTGTCTGTTGTCTTCCTCCACTAAAATGTAAGCTCTTTGAGGACAGGAATTTACCTCCTTTTTACTTGCATCTCCAGAGTTTATTAGCATAGTGGTTGGCATGTGTAAGTGCTTATAAAAACTTGTTGAGTTGCTTTGTCTTGCATGGAGGAAAAGAATTTAAATAATTATTCACCAAAATAAGAATTAACTAAATTAAATAATTTCACATTAGATTAGCTTTAATAACTTTTATCAGCAAATCACAGCAGTAATTGAAACCATTTGGTACTGGTTAAGAAATAGAGTGGCAGATCAGTGGAATAGATTAGATACATATGACACAATAATGAAAGCCTATAGCAATCTAGCATTTGTAAATCCCCCAACTCCAACTTCTGGAATAAGAACTAGGTATTTGACAGAAATTACTGTGAAAACTGGAAAATGGTATGTCAGAAAATTGTCATAGACCTATATCTCACATTCCATATCAAAATAAGGTCAAAATAGATACATGATTTTAAACAAAGTAGGAGAATAAGGGGTAATTTACCTATCGGTCTTTTGGAAAGTGAGGAATTTATGACCAATGAAGAACTAGAGAACATTATGAAAGGCAAAATCAACAACTTTGATTACATTAAGTTAAAAAAGATTTTGCACAAACAAAACTAAGAGAAACAAGATTAAAAGGAAAGTACAAAGTTGGAAAAAAATCTCTACAGACAGTATTTCTGATGAAGGTTTCAGTTCTAAAATATATAAAGAATTGTGTCAAAATTAAAGGCATTTATATAAAAATTCCCTAAATCACTATTAATTAGAGAAGTGCAAATTAAAACAATTCTGAAATACCACCTCACACTTCTCAGATTGGCTAAGATGACAGAAAAAGATAATGATAAATGTTAGGGGTGGAGAGGGAGAAACTGGGACATAAATGCATTGTTGGTAGAGTTGTGAAATGATCCAACCATTCTGGAGAGCAAGCTGTAACTATGCCCAGAAGGCTGTCAAACTATGCATATCCTTTGACCCAGCAGTGCCATTACTGGGTCTGTACCCTGAGGAAATCATGAAATAGGGAAAAGGATTCACAGGTACAAAAATGTTTGTAGCAGCTCTTTTCATGGTAACAAAGAATTGGAAAAGGAATGGATGCCTATCAGTTGAGGAATGGCTGAACAAGGTGAAGTATGTGAAAGTAATGGAATATTATTGTTCTATAAAAAATGATAAACAAGCTGATTATAGAAAGTCCTGGAAAGATTTACATGAACTGATGCTGAGCAAAACAAGCAGAATCAGGAATACATTGTACACAATAACAGCAAGAATGTTTGATAATCGACTATGAAAGGTTTGGTTCTAAGCAGTTAAATGATTCAAAGCAATCCCAATAGACTTTAGACATCTGCATCCAGTAAATCTAAGGAGACTGAGTGTAAATCAACACATCCTCTATTCATTTCTTTTTTCTGTTTTTTAATCTCTTCCATTGTTTTTCTCCTTTGCTTTGATTTTTCTCTCCCATCATGATTCACAAAGCAATATTTATTAAAAATAAACAAAAAAATCCCTCCAGCAAATCACATCCCAGACAGGCAAAGAAGACACTCACATAGACAAATGATGAATGAGGTCCAAGGTTCATGGGATGAAAGGGTTACATTTGGAAGGGACTTTAGAGGCTCTTGTTGTCCAACCCTCTCATTTTATAGATGAGGAAACAGAGGACTAGAAATTCAGTGACTTGCTCAAAGTCTCAAAAGAAGTAGAAGAAACAATATTACACCCAGGATTCATCCAAATTCATTGGTATTTCCATTATACCAGGATGTCAGGTATATTTTGGAATCCTAGAATTGTAGAGTTGTAAAGGCACATAATTATTAGTTCAAAACAAGGATTCTGTTTTCTTCTTTCCCTGAGGAAAGCACAACTGTTGGTACTTCTTCCTTGGGATCTCAGATTATGTCATGTTGGCTGTCACTGACTTTCTTTTTTTTTTTCAACATTTCTCCAATCTCTTAGAAATTATCTTTAAAAAAATTTTTTTAAAATAACTTTTTATTGACAGAACCCATGCCAGGGTAATTTTTTACAACATTATCCCTTGCGCTCACTTCTGTTCTGATTTTTCCCCTCCCTCCCTTCACCCCCTCCCCCAGATGGCAAACAGTCCTATACATGTTAAATAGGTTACAGCATATCCTAGATACAATATATGTATGCAGAACCGAACAGTTTTCTTGTTGCACAGGGAGAATTGGATTCAGAAGGTATAAATAACCCGGGAAGAAAAACAAAAATGCAGGCAATTTACATTCATTTCCCAGTGTCACTGACTTTTAGAGTGATGTCCTCGTCTTAGCACAAGTAATTTCTGTGAAATAAGGAGCCAGTCCGAAGGTGTCCCTAATTTACAGGCATTGCTTGGAACTGAATGGAATGACTCCAGGAAGTATTCTTTTATACATACAGAACTCAGAATCAATTTTAAAGAGCCTCCTAGTGCTTATTGAGGAGGTGGGCATCCAAGAATTAAGGAGAACAGTAACATGTCCCTAAGCCTTTGTTCAATTTATTTTAAAGGGATTCCATTCCAAAGAATTGGAGTCTGGAGGATCTTAATTTGAATCCTATCTCAGATATTTACTAGCTGTGATCCAGGACAAGTCAATTAATCTTTGATACTCTGTTTCTTCAATTTTAAAAACGAGAGGTTTGGTTTCCATTGTCCTGTAATGTCTAGATCTAGATTCTATGATTCCATGGGCATCTCAACATGACATTCAAAGAAGTGAAACTGTTTCTCAAGGGGAGTCAGGTAACAAGTGTGTGGGACAAAGAAATAGAGAGTGGAGATTGTGATTATGTTTCATAAAAGAGACTATAGCTCTTATCAGAAAGCCAGTTTGTTACTTCTTTCCTTCAAACACCCCAAACTTCAGTGTAGGGGGTAAGTGTAGGGGAAAGGAGAAGCAAATGAACAGAGACTTGACAAGAACTTAAAAAAAATACAAAACAGGACACTAATCTATTCCTTCTCACCTTCATGCCATCTCCACTTATCCCAAATGGTATAAAGTATTTTCAGAAATACCTCTCACTTCTGGTGAGAGCCCTTCACAGGGCTGCTTTCTACCTTTGGTGTTCACCTGATCAACCTAACTCTAATCTATGTCCTGCCACTGGACTGTGATGACTCTGGAAAACAACTTTGTACAATTCTACATCACAAAAATTCAATTTACACACTAACCAAAAAATATCACCCACACCATTTTACCATTTCTATCTCAAAGCCCTGTGGTGATGGACAAATGATGAAGCAGCAGATATAGATACATTGGGAGCTATTGCATGCAGATGGTAAAGACCATGAACTTCTCTTCTCACTGGAAGCAATAGTGAGATTTGGCAGCTCCTTAGGTGTCTGAGTAGCTTTTAAAGGATTGCACTATTCCCTTCTTGGCATGAGGAAGGTGCTAGGAAAATTTTCTACTTGTCCAATCTTGGCCTGACTTCTGAACTTTTTTGAAACAAATACCTAAACCTGAAGAATAAAAACCAAAAAAGAAAATTATAGACCCATTGTATTAATGAATATGGGTATAAAATACTAAATAAAATTCTGGGTAAAAGATTACAACAATATTTTTTATTATAACTTTTTATTGACAGAACATATGCATGGGTAATTTTTTACAACATTATCCCTTACCCTCAATTCTGTTCTGACTTTTCCTTTCCCTCCCCCCTCCCTCCCCTAGATGGCAGGCAATCTTATACATGTTAAATATGTTATAGTATATCCTAGATACAATATATGTATGCAGAACCATACAGTTCTCTTGTTGTACAAGAAGAATTGGATTCAGAAGGTAAAAATAACCTGGGAAGAAAAACAAAAATGTAAACAGTTCACATTCATTTTCCAGTGTTCCTTTTCTAGGTGTAGTTGATTGTGTCCATCACTGATCAATTAGAACTGAATTAGATCTTCTCTTTGTCAAAGATATCCACTTCCATCAGAATACATCCTCATACAGTATTGTTGTTGAAGTGTATAATGATCTCCTGGTTCTGCTCATTTCACTCAGCATCAGTTCATATAAATCTTTCCAAGCCTCCCTGTAGTCATCCTGCTGGTCATTTCTTACAGAACAATAAATTTCCCTAACATTCATATACCACAATTTACCTAACCATTCTCCAATTGATGGGCATTCATTCATTTTCCAGTTTCTAGCCACTACAAAGAGACCTGCCAAAAACATTTTGGCACATACAGGTCCCTTTCCCTTCTTTAATATCTCTTTGGGATATAAGTCCAGTAGTAATACTGCTGGATCAAAGGGTATGCACAGTTTGATAATTTTTTGGGCATAATTCCATATTGCTCTCCAGAATGGTTGGATTTGTTCACAGCTTCACCAACAATGTATCAGTGTCCCAGTTTTCCCGCATCCCCTCCAACATTCATCATTATTTTTTCCTGTCATCTTAGCTAATCTGACAGGACAATAATATATTTAAAAGATTATATACATGGTGACCAAGTGGGATTTATACCAGAAATGTAGGGTAGACACATGGATCTACATATAAAAGAATAACATTAATAGATAGAGAGCTTCTCTGAATACGAACAATTTGTTGGTAGTTAGGGAATAAATTGAGCCAACATATAATTGACAATAATGGAGTGGAAAAGGAGTGAGCAACTTTCAGAGAGTTGTTGTATAGCACTGCATTTGTTCATTTGAGTTAGAATACTTGTGAACATCAAGATTGGTTTGAGGAAAATGATGGGGAAATTCAAAAAGTGCTAAAAAAAAACAGAACTCTATAAGATTTATCAACAAGATAGTTCATCCATCTCTAAGAAGGTAACATTTAATTTTATTTATTATTAAAAGTACAAGTGAAGCTTAGAGAGATGCAGGATTCTTTGCAGATGAAGGCAGATGAACTTCAGTTTTATTCTGATAGTAACAATTCAAAGTACTTTTATCATGTCCTAAGGCTATTTATGGGTGAAAGACCTATGGTATACCTCAACTACTCAGTGCGGATGGAACCACATTGATTAGTGATAAGATGGGATGATCCTAGAGAAATGAGTTGAACACATAATATTCTCACAGACCACAATCAATTAATGCTGAAATCATTGATAATGTATTTTAGGTTGAAGTTAATCCCTCCTTAGCTAAAGTTCCAAATGAAGTTTGAATAGTTCCTTTCACATGGCAAAACACCTGGTGCTGAATCTGTTCCAGCTGAGATTTACAAGATGTGTGGGGGTATCCATTGCTAATACAAAAACTGACTCGAATTTTTCTGGTTTCATGACAAGAGGAAGTTATCTCCCAGGAATTCAAGGTCTCTTTCATTGTCCATTTCTATAAAGATAAAGGGAGTAAATTGTTCTGTGACAATCATATATGGGGGTGAGGGTAGAGGATGGAAGTGTCTCTCTCTTAGTTATTGCTGGCAAGATTTTTGCCAGATTTCTCCTTAGGATCCTAGGAGATGATCATCTACCTGAGAGTAAGTGGTTTCAGAAAAGACCAAGGAATGTTCAATACAATGTTTGCTACCTGACAACTCAAGGAGAAATGCCAGGAACAGAATAGAGGTCTATAGTCAATGTTTGTCACTCTTACCAAAGCCACTGCTACTATCAGTTGTGAGGGCTTATGGAAAAGTGTATCAAAATTTGGTTGCCTGGAGCTGTTTAAAAGTATTGTTTGTCAGTTTCATGACAACTTGTTTGCCTGGATTCTAGATAATAGACAATGTTCCCAGTCCCTAAAGGAGTAAAGCAAAGCTATGTGCTTGTACCTATGCTTGTTAGTATGATGTTGTCAGCCATGTTGTCAAATACTTTCAATGAGGATGAATATGGCATCAAGGTCAGCTGATTATTATTACACTGATGGCAGATTCTTCTTTTTTTTCTAATAAATTTATTTGTTTTTAATACACATTAATTTATGAATCATGTTGAGAGAGAAAAATCAGAGCAAAGGGAAAAAACCATGGGAGAGATTAAAAAAAAAAAACAGAAAAAAGAAGTGTTTTTACTTCTTTCACAATACATGTATTGATTAACATTCAGTTCCTTAGTTTTTTTTTCTAGATGCAGATGGCATTTTCTGTCCAAAGTCTATTGGAATTGCTTTGGATCACTGAACCACTGAGAAGAATGAAGTCTTTTATAATTTATCATCGCACATTCTTTTTGTTGTTGTATACAATGTATCCCTGGTCTGCTTGTTTTGGTCAGCATTGATTCCTGGAAATCTTAGTAAGCCTTTCTAATATCAGCCTATTCTTCCTTTTTTATAGAACAATAATATTCCATTATTTTCATATACCACAACTTGTTCAGCCATTTCACATCTACTTCATATCTACTTATTTTCCAATTATTTGCTACTACAAAAAAAGCTGCTACAAACATTTTTACACACATGGGTCCTTTTCCCTCCTTTATAAGTTCCTTGGGACACAGACCCAGTATTATCCCCCTGATAAGTTGTTGTAATATCTTTGCTAATATTTTATTTAATTTTTTTGCATCAATATTCATTAGGAAGATTGGTCCATAATTTTCTTTCTCTGTTTTGGCTCTTCCTGGTTTTGGTATCAGTACCATATTTGAATCATATAAGGAATTTGGCAGTATTTCTTCTTTATCTGTTTTTCCAAATAGTTTATATAGTATTAGAATTAATTATTTTTTAAATGTTTGGTAGAATTCACTTGTGAATCCATCTGGTCCTGGAGACTTTTTCTTAGGGAGTTCATTAATGGCTTGTTTAATTTCTTTTTCTAAAATGGGACTACTTAAGTCACTTATTTCCTTTGTTTACCTGGGCAATTTATGTTTTTGTAAATATTCATTCATTTCAGTTAATTGTCAGACTTGCTGCCAAACAATTAGGCAAAATAGCTTTTAAATAATGCTTTCATTTCTTTATCTTTTGGTGATAAATTCATCCTTTGCATTTTTAATGGTGATGATTTGGTTTTTCTTCTTCTTTTTTTGTACTCAAATTAACCAAAGGTTTATCTATTTTGTTCATTTTTTTCATAAAACCAATTCTTAGTTTTATTTATTAGTTCAATAGTTTTCTTAGTTTCAATTTTATTAATCTCTCCTTTGAGTTTCAGAATTTCTAATTTGGTATTTAACTGGGGGGTGGCTTTTAATTTATTCTTTTTCTAGATTTTTTAGTTGCATGCCCAATTCATTGATCTCCTCTTTCTCTATTTTATTCATACAGCTATTTAGGGATATAAAATTTCCCCTAAGAACTGCTTTGGCTGCATCCCATAGATTTTGACATGTTATCTTATTATTGTCCTTCTCTTAGATGAAATTATGGATTCTTTCTGTGATTTGTTGTTTGACTCACTCATTTTTTATAATTAGATTATTTAACTTCAAATTTGTTTTAAGTCTATCTTTCCCTGCCCATCTGTTGAATATAATTTTTTGGTGGATTGTGTTCTGAAAAGGAAGCATTTACTACTACTTTCTTTTTTTGCATTTCTGCACTTTATTGTGAGGTTTTTATACCCTAAGACGTGGTCAGTTTTTGTGAAGGTGCCATGTACTGCTCTGAAAATGGGGTATTACTTTCAGTCCCAATTCAATTTTCTCCAGAGGCCTATCATATTTAGGTTTTCTGGAATTCTATTAACCTCCCTAGTTTTTTTTTTTTTTCTTGTTTATTTTGTAGTTAGATTTGTCTGATTTTGAGAAGAGAAGGTTGAGGTCCCCCTTTAGTTTAGTCTTGCTATCGATTTCTTTCTGTATCTGGCTTAAAATTTTCACTAGGAATTTGGCTGTTTTACCACTTGGTGAATACACTGTAGTATCATTACTACATTGTTTATGTTACTCTTTATCAAGCTTCTTTCCTTCCTTATTTCTTTTAATAAGATCTATTTTGGGGCAGGTAGGTGGTGCAGTGGATTGAGCACCAGCCCTGAAGTCAGGAGAACTTCAGTTCAAATTTGGCCTCAGACACTTAACACTTCCTAGCTATGTGATCCTGGCAAGTGACCTAACTCCAATTGCCTTAGGAAAAAAAAAAAATCTATTTTTACTTTTGCTTTATCTGAGATCAGAACTACTATCCCTGCATTTTTTACTTTAGCTGAAGCACAATAAATTCTGTTCCAGCCTTTTTACTTTTACTTTGTATATATCTCTCTGTATCAAAATGTTTTTTTTGGAAACGACATATTGTAGGATTCTGTTTTTCAACCCACTCTGCTATTTGCTTCAGTTTTATGGGAGAATTCATCCTATTCACATTCATGGTTATAATTACCAGCTCTGTATTTCCCTCTATCCTAGTTTCTCTCTTGTATATACTTTTGTTCTCTTTCCAGCTACTCCTTAGTTGTGTTTTTTACCCACACCACCTACTACCTTATCTTTTATCACTCTTTTTCCCCTTCTTTTACCTTTTCAACCCTAGATTTTTTGCTTTCCCTTCTATCCTGCCCCTTCCTTTTCTTTCCTCTTTTTTCTCCTACCTCTTTATAGGGTTAGATAAATTTCTATACCCAATTGAATGATTAAGTTATTCCTTCTTAGAACCAAAACTTGAGATCAAGCTTCAAACAATGCTCATCTCCCTCCTTTCTTTTGCTGCATTGTAATAGGTCTTTTGCACCTTTTCATGTGAATTAATTGTTCCATTATATCCTTCTTTCCTTTTTTTTCAAGTACAGACCTTTTTACACCCCTTAATGTCTTTTTCTTTGATGTCATCACATCAGAGTCCATTCACAACCACATCCTCAGTCCATGTGATGCCCCTCTCTGTCTGCCCCAGTGATAGATACAGTTCTCAGGTGTTACAGATATTGTTTTCCTATATGAGGATGTAAACAGTTTAACCTTCAAATATATCAATTTTCCTCTGTTCACCTTTCTATGGTTCTCTTGAGTTCTGTGTCTGTAGATTAAATTTCCTGTTTAGTTCTGTTTTTTTTTTTTAATAGAAATGATTGAAAGTCTCTTATTTTATTGAAGATCCATATCCTTCTCTGAAAGATGATTCTGAGTCTTGCTGGATATTTAATTCTTGGTTATAACCCTAGGTCCTTTGCCTTCTGGAATATGGTATTCCAGCCCTCTGATCCTTTATTGTAGAAGCTACCAGATCCTGGGTACTCCTGACTGTTGCTCCTGGATATTTGAATTGTTTTTGTTTGGCAGTACTTTTTCCTTGAAGTTGCAGTTCTGGAATTTTGCAACAAGGTTTTCCTTGTGAGATCTCTTTTTGAAGGTGATTAATAGATTCCTTCAATGAGTATTTACCCCTCTTTTTCTAGAATATCAAGGCAGTTTTCCTTAATGATCTCTTGAAGAATGCTATTCAGGCTCTTTTTTGAGTTGTGGCCTTTAGGTAGGCCAGTGATTTTTTTTTTTTAATACAAGCATTCTTTTTTTTTTTTTTTAAATAACTTTTTATTGACAGAACCCATGCCTGGGTAATTTTTTTTAACAACATTTTACCTTGCACTCACTTCTGTTGGCCAGTGATTTTTAAATAGTCTCTTCAGGACCAATAAATTATTTCAGATTTATTTCCATTTTTTTTTCATTCTTTTTAGTTTGTTGACTTGATTCTTGCTGTCTCACAGAGTCATTAGCTTCCATTTGCCCTGTTCTAGTTTTTAATGTGTGATTTTCTTCAGTTAGCTTTCAGTATCTCTTTTTTCATTTAATTAATTCTACTTTTTAATTAGTTGTTTTCTTCAGACAATATTTTTCCTTCCTTTTCCAAGCTATTGTCTCTCTCATGATTACCTCTTATTTCCTCCTCATTTTTTCTTCTATTGTTCTTAATTATCTTTTAAAATCTTTTATGAGCACTCTCAAGAAGTCTTTTTGGACTTGAGACCAATTCATATTACTCTTTTGCACATATCCTTGTCTGAGTTTGTGTTTTGGTCTATCCTATCACCATAGTAGCTTTCTATGGTCAAGGTTCTTTTTGTTTCTTGCTCGTTTTCTTTTCTTTTGGAATTTCTTTTTTTTTTTCTTTTTTCTTTTCTTTTTTTTTTTTTTTTTACTTTTATGGTTGAGCTCTGCTCTTGGGGTAAAGGGGGTACTGTCCCAAGCTTCCTATGCAGCTCTGACACTTGGCTTTGGACACAGGGGCTGCTTGTGTTTGCAGTAGGTAGTTTGGCTGCTCTTTCCAAGAAAAGCTTGGTTTTAGATTTTGCCTTTGGAGCTGGGACTGGAAATTGCCCCACTGATCTGATTCTCTACTACCCAGGACTGAGGGTCTTAGTTGCTGATTTGCTATGATTAAGAACCTCTCACTGACTTTCCCAGAGCCTATCTGAGTTGGACTGAACACCTTTTTCACCCCAGTGAGACTGACTTTTCTTGAAGTTTTTCTAGTTTATCTTGAGCTGGAGAGTGGTTTCATTCCATCACACTTATTCAGAGACTTGGTTTCATATTGTTTTCAAGGGAAACTGAGAGAACTCAAACTGATGGCAGATTCTTCTATTTGAGAAGACTACAAACCAAAACTAAAGTGGAGGAAGTATTGGTGCAAAATTGTTTTGTTTGCTGTTGATTGAATACTCACTGTAGTCTCTAAAGCTGAGATGCAACATAGTATGGATCTGCTGCTTGTGATAATTTTGGCCTAACAATACCAGGGACATAGAAGTGCTTCACCAGCCAGCACCACACCATCCATATGTAGAACTATTAATTACAGCAAATGGAGAAGTTTTTAGTATTGTGGATAAGTTTACTTACCTTGGCAATATACTTACAGAGAAGTACACATTATTACTGAAGTTGACACTTGCATTGCTAGAGTTGGCTCAGTGTTTGGGAGGTTTTGAAGAAAGGTATGAGGGAAAAGAGTATTAGATTGATGATCAAATTGAAAGACTACAGAGCTGTTGTGGTTCCCTCATTGAGGTATGCTTGTGAAAACTGGACAGTTTGCCAGCATCATGCCAAAAAAACCAAATCACTTCCATATGAATTGTCTTAGGTAGGTTTTGAAGAGCACCTGGCAGGATAAGATACCAGACACTGAGATCCTTTCTCAAAAAACTGCTAAGCATTCAAACTCTATTGCAGAGAGCACAACTCCATTGGTCTGGCCATATTGTTTGAATGCGAAATGTAGACTTTCCAATCTTATAGAGAAATGACACAGATCAAGTTGCTCACATGGTGGTCAGAAAAAGTGATACACAAACACTCTCAAAGTCTTTCTTAGGAACTTTAGATTATTTGACATAGGAAACACTGGCACAGAATTCCCAGTATGGTGTGCCCCCATCAGAGAAGGCACTGTGTTCTGTGAGCAAAGCAGAATTGAAGTAACCCAAAAGAAACCTGGAGATGTGCAAGTATAGAGATTCTACTCCAAGAATTCACTTAGACCATTTGTCCCCAATCTATAGTAAAGCATTCTAAGCTTATATTGATCTGATCAATTAATCTGGACAGACTAACTTGACTCAGAGATAGTGATGTCATTTTGGTTCTCTTCAAGAATGAAGGATAACTACTTCCTCCAAGATGGCAGAATTACAGCTTGGACGTGATTGGAGTGGGGAAGGAGGAATGCTTTCTATTTTGCCTCTGTTGAGGTAGGGATCACCTCCAGGCAACATTTTAAAGGACTACTTTCTGTCTCCTGGAGCTCCCTCTTCCTTGTCTCCCTAATACTCCTAAATGCAAGGCTCCATCCAGGTTTGTTCTTTGGGCAACATTCCAAGTTCACCTCTCATCTCTCTCCATGAGGCAGACTTTTGCTAGCTATTAAGATGGCATTTCGATTTAATTAATTTACATTAAACGGAGATGTTTACACTTCATATTGTTTAACAGAGGGTTCCACAATATTTGCATTTTAAAAGACGATATTTACTAGCTCCCATTCTAAATAGGAAAATTCCTAACAGCAGTTGGGAAGTATGATTAATGCCATTTGGGAATAAACATGTTTATAGCACTTACTGGGCACAGCTAGGTAGCATCATAATTCATAGAACACTATATCTGGAGTCAGGAATACTCATTTTCCTGAGTTCAAATATGGCTTCAGATTATTATCTGTGTGATCCTGGGTATGTCACTTCACCCTGTTTGCCTCAGTTTTCTCACCTGTTCTCAAATGTTAAAATGAGTTGGAGAAGGAAATGGCAAATCACTTCAGTATCTTCGCCAAGAAAATCCTAAATAAGCAGGCACCATCACCACCTTCAATCTTTCCTGTGTGCCTCCTCCCCTGTTATCAGTGCTTACTTCTCCTCAAATCAATCAAAATAAATTTTGAAACACAACTAAAACCCCTGAACAATAACATTTTTTATTTGATCCTCACAAGATCCCTGAAAGGTAAGTGTTGTGATTATCCCTATTTTACAGCTGAAGAAACTGATGCAAAAAAACTTAAGTAATTTTTGAGTCAGTCAAAGACCAGCACTCTATCTCTTGTACCACCTAGTTGTCTGAGAGGGAAAGTGAAAATAGAGAGAATCTAGGGGGAAAAAAGGTATTTCCCAATGAATGTCCTAAAGGTATATCAAATTCAACAGGTTCAAAACAGGACTCATTATCTTTCTGCCAAAGGCTATCCATTTTCCTAACATTCCTATTTCTACAGAGGATGCCACTATCCCTCCAGTACTTAGACTGGAAACTTCACAGTACTCCTCTGTTCCCTCCCAAAATCCAATGAGTTGCAAAATTTTCATTAATTCTGCCTCTTGTTGAGGACCACACCTCTGAGATGTCTCTCACAGTGATCGCCTTTCCATTCATACCAGCACTACTCAACTTTAGGCTCTCATTATGTCTCACTTGAACCAAAGGAAGAGTGTCCTTCTGGTTCTCCCTGCCTGCAGTTTCTCTATGAGTTCAGTCCTTCCCTTGTCCAATCCATGTTCTCCATAACTGTTCATTTGATATTCTTAAAGCATAGATCTGATGATAACATTACCCTGTTCCAGGGGTTCCTTAATTTTTTTTTAAAGGATAAGCTACAAACTCCACTATCTAGAATCCAAAGCCTTTGGCTGCCTCAAGGCTATCTTTTCATTATCCTTCTTTGTGTATTGGATGAGACCAAATTACCCTGGTTGTTGTCCTGTGAAAAAGGATATTTCACCTTCAAAAGTCACATCTTTGCCCAGATTCTCTCTTATGCCTGAAATACATTATTTGCTCTTCTCTGCCTTTTAGAATCCCTTTTTGTTATTATTCAGACTTTTTAAAAGTCATGTCTTGGCTCTATTGAGGGTTTTCTTGGCAAAGATACTGGAATGGATTTGCCATTTCCTTTTCCAGCTCATTTTACAGATGAGCATATGAGGCAAACTCCCTTCAAAGCTATCTACCTTGTACATGAAGCCTCCTCTGATGCTCTTCCTCTAGGTTCTAGTCCCCATTTGATCCTGAAATTGCTTTTATATACACAAATCTTCTTTTTTAATTATATGTGTTTGACTTGTCTTTCCCAATAGAATATAAGCTCTTTGAGGTTAGGGGGCGTTTCTCTTTTTTTTTTTTTCATCTTTGTGTCCTAACTACCTGATATATAGTAGTATCCCATGCGTATGTTTTGTAAATATATATATATATATATATATACATATATATATATATATATTCCATCATCTCATTCTTTTAAATTTCCATTCTGATATAAGATCTTTTTTTTTACTATATATAGTTATCAGTACAGAATTGCATGTACATATATAATTTATAAATAAGTACTTGTATGAAAAAAAATCTATCTTCTTCAGCCACATAGAGCAAATCTAATCCTGCCAAATGACAGCTCCCTTTGGATATTTGAAAACAACTATTCAGTTCACCTTGATTCTTCTCTCTAAATAGCTGAAATTCTTTCAAGAATAATTATATAGCATAGACTCAAGTTTTGTCTTCATCCCAGTAAACTTCCTCTTATCTCATATCCTTCATGAGCTTATCTATATCCTTCCTAAAATGTTGGTGGCCCTGGTTAAGTACTACTGGATCTATGTTGTCTCTACTTCACAGGTTTGGTCCTGGATTGTAGCTTGGAAATGCCCTGCCTTTACTCTGAGTGGGTCCCAATAGATCATCAGATTTTTCTCCTAGGCTTGAAGAACTTGGACAGACTGCAAAGAATCATAGCTTTAGACCTGGAAAGAACCTTAGAAGGTACCTTGTTGAAATCAGTCATTTAACAGGGTAGGAAACTGAGGACCAGAGGGGAAAGGGCTATCTTATGCTAATGAAAGCTTTGCTTATACATGTTTAGTCTGCAAAATCTATTATTTCTGTAACATATTGTCTGCTGACAACTGAAAAAAAGTTTAAAGAATAATCAACATATTTCATTTTCTAGCCTTTTATTTTTTTCCTTTGGTGCTTCTGACTGGGCTTTATTAATCTGCTATTATTCACCATGTTCTTTTTTCCTCTACCTCTATAAGCTGGACCTTAGACCCAGCCAATCGAAAACTCTTGGCTAGCTTAGGATCCCTTCTCATATGCAGAGGAAAATGTACCCAAGGGAAAGAGAAACCCTACTCAGACTTCAGAAACAATCTCTTGCTCAGAGGAAATGGGGAATGGTGGAGATTTGGGAAGGAACTATTCCCCATAAATATCAAAAGTACTACAATAGTGCTATGCATACAGTAATTGTTTAGCAAATATTTGTTGATTAATAATACTAACAGCATTACAAAGTACATTCCTGGAAAAGCTGTATTTTAGATCTTAGGTAAATGATTCTAAATTATGCCTCTGGAAGGTTAATGTACATCCCTGAAAAAAGTAAGGCATTTATTTACATTTTAGGCGGCACAAAGGAGTGAAAAATAAAGGAAAATGTGGTATATCTTTTAGGAAAATCTTAAGAGTAGAAGATAATAGATGGGAATAACTAGGTGATAAAGAGTATCAATAACTATTCCCTTCATCACTTACACCTGGAATCCTGCTGGAGTTTAATGTGGGAGGCTTTTCTGCCCCTCTTCCATTCATCCTTCCTACCACAGCCTGATCTGCTTTCCATGCTCAAACCTTCAATATCTCCTTATTTTCTTTAGCCTGGCAAATATTTGACTAATATGATTCAACTTTCCATCCTAGCCTTATTTCTAACTGTTTCTTTGCATCTCAAGTACAATACTATTCTCTGAGAACCGACTATAAAACTATACAGCCAAAAGACCAACTATACAAAATTAGGAATTCTACATCCAAGAACACACAGAAAGGTTAACTATAAATGAAATAAATAAATAAAAGCTAAGATAAGCTCTAGATAACCTTATTATCTTTTCATTTTATATTCCCTTTGTTATATATTTTGTACATAGTAGATGTTTACTAGAGGGATGAAGGAATATTTTGGTGCAGGTAAATTTGGGAGATAGCAAAGACCTAACTTGGAGAGTTACATATAAGCTAGAATATGTTCAATATCTTTATTCCAGTTGGTCATGAATTCATATGGAACTTTATTATAATCTGTTATTTTCCACCAAAATCTTATTTCATTGATTTGTTTGTTTTTTTCCTGAGGCAATTGGGATTAAGTGACTTGCCCAAGGTCACACAGCTAGGGAGTATTAAGTGTCTGAGGTCAGATTTGAACTTGGGTCCTCCTGACTTCAAGGCTGGTCAAAATCTTACTTTGATGCCTTCTCATAGAATAGAAGTGTTATTGAAAACTCTGTAATGACAGATCAATCAAGCTAACTGTTCATCAAGTAGTCCCTACAATGCTAACTAGGCCTTAGGGATACAAAGACCCTTCCTTCAAGAAACTTACAATCTAGCCAGGAGAAAATATGTGCATATATTGGTATGTGCCAAATAAATCTAAAACAATTTGAGAGAGAACGTAGTGCTTGAACTGAGTTTTGAAGGAAATTGGAAATTCTAAAAAGAAGAGGAGGGAATGAATTCTGTATATGGGGAACAGCCAATGCAAAGGCATTGATTATGGGAAAGAGAATTTCATGTTTGAAGAATTAGGAAAAAGGCAAGTTTGGTTAGACATGAGGAATAAAGAGAGGTAATGTGTATGAGGCTGGAATGGGTTTGGTCCCAGGGGTGAATGAGATTATCATCTCCAAGAGTCCAGCACCCAACCAGCATCTAATAGCCAAAGTGAATTCTCAATGACATATTTATACACAGAAGCTAAACAAAGGCAGGGTGTGGAGTCCAAACTCTGATGATTGGGAATCTCCAGACAGGAACCATCAACTCAGCTCTGACAGGTTGTAGGGTAGGACTATAAATTTTAACAAGCTGGGAGTAAAGAAAGTGTTGGACTCCAGACACAAAGTCTGGAGTTCCCCTTTCTGAGTTTGCACATTGACAATTTATAACCTTAGAGCAAATAGCCCTAAGTTATATCAGTCTTCATGAACCAGAGGGGGGAGGGGGTTGCAATTAAGGGGATTGAGGCAGAACAATTAGGGAAACTGAGACAGGACCAATTAGGGAAACTGAGGCAGAACAATTAGGGAAACTGATGCAGAACAATTTAGGGAAACTGAGGCAGAACAATTAGGGAAACTGAGCCAGGACAATAAAAGAGAACTGTGGCACAACAGTTTTTGTCAAATAGTGAATTCTTATCCCAAAAGCTGGGGTCTTTGGGTTTGTCAAACACTAGATTAATATAGTCATTGATTATTTTTGTCCTGTAAACCTAACTTATTCTACTGATCAACTATTCTATTTCTTAGCTAGTACTAAATGGTTTTGATGACTCCTGCTTTTTAGTATAGTTTTAAGTCTGGTACAACAAGGCCACCTTCATTGGCTTTTTTTTTTTTTTTTTTTTCATTAATTCCTTTGAAATTCTTGACCTTTTGTTCTTCCAAATGAACTTGGTTATTATTTTTTCTACATCTGTAAAATAATTTCTTGGAAATTTGATTGGTATAGCACTAAATAAGTAGATTAATTTAGAGAGTATTGTCATTTTTATTTATATTCGCTCAGCCTACCCATGAGCACTTGATATTTTTCCAACTGATTAGATCTGGAAAGTCACATTTTCTATTTATCTCTGGTCATTTTGATGAGGTGCTAGAATTGAGGTTAAGAAATCACCTAATAGCAATGGGATCCCCTTGGGCAATGGCAGGCTTTGTGAAAGAATTCGAAAACCCCACTATATACAGGCACAAGGTTTGTGGCAAAGAATTGGATTTATTTACACTAAGAAGACAGCTTTCTAAGAAGACAGCCTTCTTATTGGGCCAGGTCCTGTTAGAAATATAGCAGAGATGAAGAAAATAGCTTCAGCAGAGGGCAAAATCCTATTAGGACTTCTGCAAAGAATCTAGGCATACAGCCCAGATATATTAGGACTGCTTTGATCTTTGGCCTCAAGGCATAGGGGCCAACTCTTGAGAGACTGATTTTCAATTCAATTCAATTCAAAATTGAATGAGATTACTTAACTGGGAGTTTGAGACACTCAATGTTGACTATGCCCCAACCGAGATTTCCAATTGAATGAGACCACTTAACTTGGGAAGGGTGTAGTCTGGTGTTGTGATACGGGAGCCAACTACCAGTGGCTGCTGGAGGTCTAACTCAAACCTGCAGAATGGATCTCTTCATGTGAGCAGATGATGATAATAGAAGGAGACTGAGAGGCAGTTGCTGTTCTTTGACCTCTCCACTGAGAAGCAGTTGCCTTGTCTCCTCTTCCCTCTGCTTCCCATTTATTACATTCCCAGTCCCCAACACCTGTGTCAGCAAAGGCTGCCCCGCAACTCCTTCAGATACTATGATCCACAGCTGTGGAGGCTCTCAGAGAATTGACCTGCCCCTTCACCTAGATGGCTCTCTTCATCACTAAACAATTGGAACTGGTTTGAATCATCTCATTGTTGAAGAGAATCATGTCCATCAGAACTGATCATTGTATAGTCTTGTTGCTGTAAATAATGATCTCCTGGTTCTGCTCATTTCACTTAGCATTAGTTCATGTAAGTCTCTCTATGCCTCTCTGAAATCATTCTGTTGATCATTTCTTACATACAATAATATTCCATAACATTCATATACCATAATTTATTCAGCCATTCTCCAATTGATGGGCATCCATTCAGTTTCCTGTTTCTTGCCACTACAAAAAGGGCTGCCACAAACATTTTTGCACATGTGAGTTCCTTTCTCTCCTTTAAGATCTCTTTGAGATATAATCTCAGCAGAGACACTGCTAGGACAAAGGATATGCCCAGTTTGATAACTTTTTGAGTATAATCCCAAATTGGTCTCCAGAATGGTTGGATCCATTCACAATTCCACCAACAATGTATCAATGTCCCAGTTTTCCCACATCGCCTCCAACATTTATCATTATCTTTTCCTGTCCTTTCAGCCAATCTGAGAGATGGGTAGTAGTACCTCAGAGTAGTCTTGTTTTGCATTTTTCTGATCAATAGTGATTTGGAGCAGCTTTTCATATGACTAGAAATAGTTTCAATATCTTCATCTGAAAATTGTCTATGCATATCCTTTGACCATTTATCATTTGGGGAATATCTTGATTTTTTATAAATTTGAATCAATTCTCTATATATTTTAAAAATGAGGCCTTTATCAGAACTTTCGAATATAAAAATGTTTTCCCAGTTTATTGCTTCCCTTCAAGTCTTGTCTGCATTAGTTTTGTTTGTACAAAAGCTTTTTAACCTAATATAATCAAAATTATCTATTTTGTGATCAATGATTATCTTTAGTTCTTCTTTGGTCACAAATTCCTTCCTCCTTCACAGTTCTGAGAGATAAACTATTCTTTGGTTCTTCTAATTTATTTATAATATCACTCTTTATGTCTAGATCATGAACTCATTCAGACCTTATCTTGGTATACAGTATTAGATGTGAGTCTGCCATACTAGTTTCCAATTTTCCCAGCAGTTTTTGTCAAATAGTGAATTCTTATCCCAAAAGCTGGGGTCTTTGGGTTTGCCAAACATTAGATTGCTATAGTTATCAATTATTTTGTCCTGTGGACTTAACTTATTTCACTGATCAACTAGTGTATTTCTTAGCTAATACCAAATGGTTTTGATGACTGCTGCTTTATAATATAGTTTTAGATCTGGTTCATATAGACTACAGTTATTTTAAATTGAATTTCTCTTTGTATCACTTGCTGCTAGACTTTGTTGGTAATATATAAAAATGCTGATGATTTATGTGGATTTATTTTGTGTTCTGCAACTTTGCTAAAGTTGTGGATTATTTCTAATAGTTTTTTAGTTGATTCTCTAGGATTCTTTAAGTATATCATCATATCATCTGCAACGAGTGATAATTTGGTTTTCTCATTACCTACTTTAATTCCTTTAATTTCTTTTTCTTCTATTATTGCCAAAGCTAGCATTTCTAGTACAATATTGAATAGTAATGAGAATAGTGGGCAAACTTGTTTCACCCCTGATCTTACTGTGAATGGTTCCAATTTATCCCTTTTACATATGATGCTTGCTGATGGTTTTAAATAGATGCTTCTGACTATTTTAAGGAAAAGTTCATTTACTCCTATACTCTCTAGTGTTTTTAATAGGAATGGATGTTGTATTTTATCAAATTTTTTTTCTGCATCTATTGAGATAATCATGTTTTTTGTTAATTTATTGTTAACTTTGTTAATTTATTGTTATTCATATAGTCAATTATTGTTAGAGTACCTAGCAACAAGAATGCTAGGGAACAGAATAACAAAAGTCTGCATTAATCTTGAGAACTTTCATCATGTACCTTGCACACAATGCCCCATTTGCATAGGCAACAAGTCTTTGCAAAGACAAATCTTATGCAAACTTGACCCTTGTGGTCTTTGGCTGGTTGGATCTCAGTCAGCTCACTCTTGGGAATGGATGTTGAGGCCTTGGGTATGAGCTCTGCCTCATTAACTACAGGTCCAGGGTACACACCCTGTAGACACACATGGTCCAAACCATGTACCAAACCGAGGTTGCCCCCAAGGTCTCAGGAGTTGGGCTCCTGGATACACAAGCTAAACACATACTTGTTGTGGGGGCACATTGGCAGGGGAGATTAGAGGGGTATGAGAACAGGACAGCAGAGGGAGAGAGAGGAAGCAGGGAAGCAGGGAAGCAGGAGGAGAGACAAGATGATATAACCAAGTAATAAAGTTTGTTTAACTGCATACAGGATGTCAGAATTGCTCTGTCAAATCCAGAGACGGAAATGTCTGTCTCCAAAGGTTGTAGAGGCGACGATAATTGGGTAAGTACTCAGACACCAGCTGGTGTCAGCAGGTCTGCACTAGCTGGGGACCCCAACACTTGGGACTACTTGATGTTTTCCATTGAAAAAGGAGTGACTTTTAAAATTTTCCATTGCTTTCTTCTAAATATGAACCCTGATCCTCTCTAATGTCTTAGTAGCTATCCATGGTTGGGTTTGTTCTTCTTTGCTTGCTCATTTTTCTTTCTTTCTTCTTCCCTCCTTCCATCTGTCCTTCCTTCTTTTTTTTCCTTCCTCCCTCTTCCATCTCTTTTTACCTCCCTTCCTTTTTCTGCTGAGTCACTGGGAGGTATCTGTAGTTCAATCAGGCTGAACCTCTGCCCCTGGGGGTCAAGTCTTTTCTGTGATTCTCTCAAATTGTTTTTAGCAAAACTACTACTTTACCATAAACAGCAAGCCCTAGGAAAGGCTAGGGTTGAGAGGCAGCCGCAATCTTAGAACTTCAGAACCTTAGAATCTTAAAATCTTAGAAACTTTCATCTCATGGACAGTATTGAGGTCTGATGGCGGAGTAGAAGATTGAAGGATTTGCCATTGTAGAAGGATGTCAAGCACAATCGTGCTGACCAGGTGAGTCCCAGACAGAGCCACTACTGAAAGAGAGGAGGAGCTTGTACATATCTGGATAGTGCAGTAGCACAGGGGTCTGACACTCCTGACTATGGTCCACATTCCCCCTGAGGCAATGTTCTGTTTTTTTTTTTTTTTCTGTGAAGAAAATTTAGAGTGCTAAAAGTTTTCTAAACAATTCCACCATCTTTTCAGATTCCTCTCTAAAACATTTTTAAATAGATAAAGTCCTTGTAAATGATCACCTTAAGAAGAAGTTATAGCTAAGACAATTTGTCTACCACTTATGAAAGCTGTAAGATTTTTAACTAAGTTATTTGGAGTTATTGTCATAATATTAAAAACTAAAACTGGCAATTACTGTGTGTGGAAAGGAGGTAATAAGGTGGAAATCTTATCTGGACTGTTTTGCTTTTTAGAGCAGTCTGCCTTGGGGAATGCAGCAGAGTTAGTTACTCTTCAAAGAGTGGGGGGAGAAGTTAAAAAATGTCAGAGAGCAGAGCCCACAACAGCTCTAAGGGTAGAGAGGGTGGACAGGCAATTTGTACACTTACCAGGTTTCTTGAAACTCTTTTGAGCACAGTTGTCAACTCTGGGAAAAGAGCTTGTTTTGGGTTTTCAAACAAATAAGGGGTTTGCTGGGAATATACAAGTTTGTTATGTAGAAGCAATTTCTAATGATTGGTTTTTATACCAGGATGGGTTTAAATTGTAGAAGAAGAAAAGAAAAATTTATGAAAATGTTAAGTGAAATCTCTTATGTGTGAGAGACCTGGTAAACTTTTATTGCTTATTATGATTCCATGAAAGTAAAAATAACTGTATGTAATTATAAGCTGTGATTAGTGATACCTGCTATTTGAGATGAAATCTGTAATTGTAACTGTTAGTCTTTTTGAGTTTTGAATTCAGGCATGATTGTCTGATGGAGCACCAAGTCAAGTAATTTACCATTGAAGTCATAAGCTACTCAGAGGAATGTGATCCTGAACTGTTACAGGCAAAGATTTATATCTGAGCAAAATCTGAAAGAATAACCTTGGCTGCTTAAGATGAGAGCCTTCTGGATCAGTTTCCCCATTGTGTTCTGTTCCTGTGTTTCCCACCTGATAATTCTTGAGTCTGTCTAGGAGGTGGAATTGTTACCATGGGTTTGGTTGTCAATTTTTATTTTTACCTGAAGTCATATAGAGGTAAGGATATTTTTCCTGCCATATATGTATTTTCAGATTGAAACTGAAGTACCAGTTTGATGCTATTATTATCACGTCTTTGCTTTTCCCTTTTATAGCAAATTTCAAGTGGTCAGTAGAAGACATGAGCACAATGCACATATGTAAGTTCTTGTTGTTTTCAATTTGAAATTTGTAATCATTTAATAATGATGAATAAATGATTATTTGGCTTAGTAATCTGCCTGTTACTAGAATTTGTATGTCTGTATGAAATAAAGTTCTTAAAATTTTCAAAATGATGTAAGGATCAAGGACAGATTGAGAGAGGTAGTGATCATAAGCAACACACTGGTAAGGAGGGAAAGGGTAAAAGGAGAGAGAAAAGAATAACTTGGGAAAATAGGATGATAAGAAATACAGAATTAGTAATCTTAACTGTGAATGTGAATGGGATGAATTCTCCCAAAAAATGGAGTGGATAGCAGACTGGATTAAAAGCCAAATCTTACAATAAAGGTTGTTTAGCAGAAACACTTTGAAACAGAGAGATACATACAAAGCAAAGGTAAAAGACTGAAGCAGAATCTATTAGGCTTTAACCAAAGTATAAAAAACAAGCAGGGATAGTGATCTTGATCTCAGATTAAACAAAAGCAAAAATAGATCTAATTAAGAGATAAGGAAGAAAACTACATCTTGCAAAAGGATGCCATAGATAATGAAGTAATATCAATATTACTAATTACAACATATGTGAACCAAGTGGTGTAGCATCCGAATTCTTATAGAAGTTAAGTAAATTGCAAGAAGAAATAGACAGCAAAACTATATTAGTAGGATATCTCAACCTCCCTTTTTTAAAACCAGGTAAATCTAACCACAAAATAAACAAGAAAGAAGTTAAGGTGGTGAATAATTTTTTAGAAAAATCCAGTATAATAGACCTTTGGAGAAAATTCAATGGGGATAGTAAGGAAAATGCCTTTTTCTTAATGGTTAGCATCTACACAAAAATTGACCAATATATTATGTCATAAAAACTTAATCAAATGAAGAAAAGCAAAAATAGTAAATACATCCTTTTCAGATCATGATGCAATAAAAATTACTTGTAATAAAGTGCCATGGGAAAAATAAACCCCTAAAATAACTGGAAACTAAATAACCTAATCCTAAAATATGAGTGGGTAAAATCATAGAAACAATTGATAATTTCATTCATTCTTGCAATAATGAGATGATATACCAAAACTTATGGGATGCAGCCAAAACAGTTCTTAGGGAAAATTTTATTTCCCTAAGTACTTACATGGATAAAATAGAAAAAGAGAAGATCAATGAATTGGACATGCAACTAAAAAAGCTAGAAAAAGAAAAATTAAACCCCCCCAATTAAATATCAAATTAAAAATTTTGAAAATCAAAGGAGAGATTAATAAAATTGAAAGTAAGAAAACTATTGAACTAATAAATAAAACTAAGATTTGGGTTTATGAAAACATCAACAAAATAGATGAATTAATTTGGTTAATTTGATTAGAACAAGAAGAAAACTAAATTACCAGTATCAAAAATGAAATGGGTGAATTTACCACCAAAGAAAAAGAAATAAATAGGAGCTATTTTGTATAACTGTATGCCAACAAATCTGATAATCTAAGTAAAATGAACGAATGAATACTTACAAAAATATAGATTGTCCAGCTTTACAGATAAGGAATTACTTAAATTATTTAAATAGTCATAAATATTTTTATGGGTTTAAAAAAATTTTAATGGAATAAAATTTACTTTAATTTTTTAAAATATTAAACATGGTACATATATATGCAAATCCAATATAGGCATATATATTTATACCATTATCTTGCTGCACAAGAAAAATCAGATCAAAAAGAAAAAAATGGGAAAGAAAATAAAATTCAAGCAAATTGAACAACAAAAGAAATGAAAATGCTATATTGTGATCCACATTCATTTCCCACAGTCCTCTCTCTGGATGTAGATGGCTCTTATCACCATAAGATTATTGCAACTGGCCTGAATCATCTCATTGTTGAAAAGAGCCACGACCATTAGAATTGATCATTGTATAATCTTGCTGTTGCCGTGTACAATGGTCTCCTGGTTCTGCTCATTTCACTTAGCAGCAATTCATGTAAGTCTCTCCAGGACTCTCTGAGATCATCTGGCTGATCATTTCTTATAGAACAGTAATATTCCATAACATTCATATATCATAATTTATTCAGCCATTCTTCTACTGATTGGCATCCACTCAATTTCCCTTTTCTTGTCACTATAAAAAAGGCTGCCACAAGCATTTTTGCGCATGTAAGTCCCTTTCCCTCCTTTAAGATCTCTTTGGGATATGAGCCCAATAGAAATACTATTGGATCAAAGGGTATGCCCAGTTTGATAACCCTTTGAACATAGTTCCAAATTGCTTTCCAGAATGGTTGGATAAATTCATAATTCCACTAATAAATATATTAATGTCCCAGTTTTTCCACCTTCTCTCCAACATTCATCGTTATCTTTTCCTGTCATTTTAGCCAATCTGAGAGATATGTAATGGTGTCTCAGAGTTGTCTTAATTTGCATTTCTCTGATCAGAGGTAATTGAGAGTGCTTTTTCATGTGACTAGAAATGGTTTCAATTTCTTCATCTGAAAATTATCTTTTCATATTCTTTGACCATTTAACAATTAGAAATAGTTCCATTAAAAAAAAAAAAAAGAAATTGAATAAGCCATTAATGAACTCCTTAAGAAAATAGCTCCAGGTCAGATGAATTTACTAGTGAATTCTACCAAACATTAAAGAACAATTAATTCCAATCCTATATAAACTATTTGGAAAAATAGGGGAAGGAAGCTATCAAATTTCTTTTATGACACAGATATGATCCTGATACATAAAACAGAACAGTCAAAACAGAGAAAGAAAATTATAAAGTGATTTCCCTAATTAATATTGATGTGAAAATCTTTTTGCAGAGAGATTACAGAAGCTTATTACACCAGGATAATACACTATGACCAAGTGGGATTTATACAAGGAATGCAGGACTGATTCAATATCAGGAAAATTATCAGTATAATTGGCCATATCAATAACCATACTAACAGAAATCTTATGATTATCTCAATTGATGCAGAAAAAGCTTTTGACAACATATGATGTCCATTTCTATTAAAAACACCAGAAAGCATAAGAATAAATGGAGTTTTTTTTTTTTAAAATGATTAAGTGACATCTGTTTAAAACCATCAGCAAGCATTATATTTAATGAGGATAAATTAGAAGCATTCCTAGTAAGATCTTGGATGAAACAAGGTTACCCATTATCTCTACTACTATTTTATATTGTACTAGAAATATTAGCTTTAGGAATAAGAGAAAAGAAATGGAAGGAATTAGAGTAGGGTAATGAGGAAACAAAATTATCACTTTTTACAAATGATAATGATGTTTTGCTTAGAGAATCCTAGAGAATCAACCAAAAAACTACTAAAAGCAACTAATAACTTTAGAACAGTTGCAGAATATAAAATAAGCCCACACAAATAATTGGCATTTCTATATATTACCAACAAAGTCCAGCAGTGAGAGAGAAAGAGAAATCCCATTTAAACAAACTAGATAAAATAAAACTAATGAAGACAAGATTAGAAGGGAAGCAATAAATTGGGAAAACTTTTTTACATTTAAGGGTTCTGATAAAGGCCTCTTTTCTTTCTTTCTTTCTTTTTTTTAACATTTAGATTATTTTATTTAAAAGCTTGTTTTCTTTTTCTTTTATTTATTTATTTTGCTGAGACAATTGAGGTTAAGTGATTTACCTAGGATCACACAGCTAGGAATTATTAACTAAGGTCAGATTTGAACTCAGGTCTTCCTGACTTCAGAATTGGTCTTTTATCCACTGAGCCATCTAGCTGCCTCATCATTTCTAAAATATTTAGAGAATTGACTCAAATTTCTAAGAATTCAAGCTATTCTCCAATTGATAAATGGTCAAAGGCTATAAACACAATTTTCAGATGAAAAAGTTAAAACCATTTCTAATCATATGAAAAGATGCTCTAAATCACTACTGATCAGAGAAATGTAAATTAAGACAACTCTGAGATACCACTATACACCTCTCAGATTGGCTAAGATGACAGGAAAAGATAATGACAAATGTTGGAGGGGATATGGGAAAACTGAGACACTAATACATTGTTGGTGGAATTGTGAACAGATCCAGCCATTCTGAAGAGCAATTTGGAACTATGCTCAAAAAGTTACCAAACTGTGCATACCCTTTTATCCAGCAGTGTTACTACTAGGCTTATATCCCAAAGAGATCTTAAAGGAAGGAAAGGAACTCCTTTGTGCAAAAATATTTGTGGCAGCCTTTTGTATAGTGGCAAGAAACTGAAAACTGAATGGATGCCCATCAGTTGGAGACTGGCTGAATAAATTATGGTATATGAATGTTAGGGAATATTATTATGAATAAGAAATGATCAGGAGGATGATTTTAGAGAGACCTGAGAGATTTACATGAACTGATGCTACGTGAAATGAGAAGAATCAGGAGAGCATTGTACACAACAACATCAATATTATAAGATATCAATTTTGATAAACATGACATTTTCTAATAATGAGATGATTGATGCTAGTCCCCATGAGCTTGTGATGAAGAGAACCATCTATATCCAGAGAGAGGTCTGTGGAAACTGAATATTAATCACAACATAACATTCTCACTCTTTGTTGTTGTTTGCTTGCATTTCATTTTTTTACTCATTTTCTTTCCCTTTTGATTTGTTTTCTTGTGTAGTAAGAGAATTATATAAATATGTTTACACATATTGGATTTAATATATATAAAATATATTAGGTTGCTTGCCATTTAGGGGAGGGTGTGGGGAGGAGGAGGGGAAAATCTGAAACATAAGGCTATGCAAGAATCAATGTTGACAAATTATCCATGCATATATTTTAAAAATAAAAAGCTTTAAAAAAAATAACTGATAATAGAAAATATCTGGGAGTCTACCTGTCAAGATAAAACCAGGAACTATATGAACACAATTAAAAAAAACTTTTCACACAAATAAAATTATATCTAAACAATTGGAATAATATCAAGTGCTCATGTCTAGGCCAAGCTAATATAATAAAAATTACAATTATATCTAAATTAATCTACTTATTTAATACCATTCAAACTATCAAGAAATTATTTTATAGAGCTAGAAAAAATAATAACAAAATTCATCTGGTAGAACGAAAGGTCAAGAGTTGCAAGGAAATTCATGAAAAAATGTAAATGAAGGTGGCCTAGCTGTACCAGACCTAAAACTATATTATAAAAAAGCAGTCATTAAAACCATTTGATACAGGCTAAGAAATAGTGTAGTGGATCAATGAGATAGGTTAGGTTCACAAGGTAAGTAGTCAATGATTATAGTCATCTAGTGTTTGATAAATCCAAAGACTCCAGCTTCTGGGATAAGAACTCACTATTTGACTAAAATTTCTGGGAAAATTTGAAGATAGTATGTCAGAAACATTGACCATGATCTAACACCCTATACCATGGTAAGATCAAAATAAGTTCATGATTTATGCATAAAAGGTGATATTATATGCATATTAGGAGAACAAGGGATAGTCTACCTCTCAGATCTGTGGAGAAGGAAAGGATTTATGGCCAAAGAAGTAGAAAATATTATGAAATGCAGAATGGATGAGTTTAATTATATTAAGTTAAAAAGTTTTTGTACAAATAAAACCAATGCAGTCAAAATTAGAAGGGAAACAGAAAGCTGGGGAAAATTTTTTTATAGACAGTGTTTCTGATAAAGGCCTTGTTACTAAAACATATAAAGAAGTGAGTCAACTTCATAGGAATCCAAGCCACTCCCCAGTTAATATTCAAAGGATACAAACAGACAATTTTCAGATGAGGAAGTTAAAGCCATCTATTGTCATATGAAAAAAAAACTCTAAATCACTGTTGGTTAGAGAAATGCAAATTAAAACAAGTCTGAGGTATCATTTCACACTTTTCAGATTGGCTAAGATGACAGGAAAAGATAATGATAAATGCTGGAGGGAATGTAGGAAAACTGGGGCACTAATGCATTGTTGATGAAGCTGTGAAGTGATTCATTCATTCTGGAGAGCAATATGGAACTTTGCCCAAAGAGCTATCAAACTGCATACCCTTTGATCCAGCAGTGTTTCTATTGGTCTTGTATCCCAAAGAGATCATAAAAGAGGGCAAAGGACCCACATGTGCAAAAATGTTTGTAGCAGCCCTGTTTGTAATGGCAAGGAATTGGAAATTGAGGGATGCCCATCAGCTGGAGAATGGCTGAATAAGTTATGGTATATGAATGTTATGAAATATTATTGTTCTATAAGAAATGATGATCAGACTAATTTCAGAAAAGTCTGGAAAGACTTGCATGAACTGATGCTAAGTGAAGTGAGTAGAATCAAGAAAACATTGTACACGGCAACAATATGATGATAACTGTGATGGATTTGGTTCTTTTCAACAATGAATGATTCAAGGCAATT
Organism: Antechinus flavipes; assembly: GCF_016432865.1. Taxonomy (NCBI): domain Eukaryota; kingdom Metazoa; phylum Chordata; class Mammalia; order Dasyuromorphia; family Dasyuridae; genus Antechinus; species Antechinus flavipes. The sequence goes on from NC_067399.1 coordinate 44,352,845, forward strand.
CCAATAGACTTGTAATGGAAAGTGCCACCACATCCAGAGAGATAACTATGGAGACTGAATATAAATGAAAAAAATTTTTCATCTTTTTGTTGTTGTGTGTTTTGTTGTTGTTTGCTTGTTTTTTTTTTCCTTTCACCTTTTCATCTGATTTTTTCTTGTGCAGCATGATGAATATGGAAATATGTTTAAAAGAATTGCACATGTTTAACCTAAATTGGATTGTTTGCTGTCTATTGGAAGTGAATAAAGGGGAAGGAAAGAGAAAAATTTGGAACACAAGGTTTGGCAAGCTACCTTTGCATGTATTTGGAAAAATAAAAAGCTATTAAAAATATATAAAAATGAAAAATAAACAACAACACAATTCCCAAATAAAACACGCAGCAAAATATATCACATTGACTACAAACAGCCCTTCAAAAATACTTTTTTGGTTTTGTGTTGTTTAATTTTTTTTTCAGTGCTATCAAAATCTTTGTGACACCATCTGGAGTTTTCTTGGCAAAGATAATAGAGTGGTTTAGTACTTCCTTCTCCATCTCATTTATAGACAAGAAAATTGAAACAAACAGGATAAAGTAAGTTGCCCAGAGTCAAACAGTAATTAAATATTTTAGACTATATTTGAACTCAGGTCTTTCTAACTTCAGGCCTGGTGCTGTCTCTCACCTGTCCCCAAACAGAGACAAACAAAGCTGCAACTTTTCTCCAAAAAGGGAATTACCTTAAAGTCAAGAAAAAACTGTGGAATTTGAGATGGAAGAGAGAGCCACATCACTTATGGTCCTTCAGGATAAATTTGCCCATTAAGGTGGGAAAAAACCCCCAAAACTTATTCTGGAGCACTGAGAAAGAAAAAGGTTTTCCAGAAGGTTTAAAGAGGACTAGTCTTAACTACTCCTACCCCATCACTAAATTGTCATGTCTGAAATTTAACAAAAAGGTAAATCAAGGTACATAGGGCATTGTGTCTATTAATGAAAGAGTTGATGGCTTGCTCCTTTTGTGCTATAGATGCAAAATTGAAGATGAAAGTCATTTTTACAAGCATAGAACAGAGAACAGAGCGAAAAAAATGAAATATTTGGCCAAGGAGCAATAGAATAAGAGATCATGATTGATTCTATTTTAAAAAGTGGGTATGAGAGGCAGCTGGTTGGTGCAATGGATACAGCACCAGCCCTGAATTCAGGAGAACTTAAGTTCAAATCTGGTCTCAGACACTTAACACTTATTGTTGTGACTCTGGTCAAGTCACTTAACCCCAATTGCCTTAGCAAAAAAAAAAAAAAAAAGTTGGTATAGCTTACATGTAGGATGAAGACCATTTTTACCTATCTCTAAGTAATGTTTTTTTTTGAATGTATGGGTCTCTGCTGCATTCTGAGGTCACTGTTAGGGATTTAGGTATACATTCTCAATGATGCTTTGAGGGATTAGATAGGATCACCTTAATTTCTAATTATTGGAAAAGGTATTTTAGGTTAGCTTCTCAAGGATATCACGCAGAAATCTTTTAGGAAATGCTGAGTTAATGTTTTATTGAAGTATTGAGAAAAAGGTTTTTCTTTAACTAACAGTGATTATGGGAAAACAAACTTTTGGCATCTATTTTTAAAGAGAGATAAGATCGAACTTTTTGTACATATGAGTTTCTTCATTCAGAGACAAGAAGAGGCATAGGTTTGTTATGCACAATATAGAATATGGCTAGAGAATAAAAGCACTTAAAGAATAAAATCAAATATTAAATGCAGGATCAAGAATTAATTCTTACATTCTTTTACAGTTGATCATCATTGCAATATTGCTATTACTGTGTACAATGGTTCAATTCTTCTTATTTTCACTCTCCTCAGTTCATACAAGTATTCCTAGGTTTTTCTGAAATTATCTTTCTTGTAATTTCTCATGACACATCCAGATTCTATTACAATCACATACTACAACTTGTTAAAACCATTTCTCAGTTTATGGGCATTCTCTCAATTTCCAATTCTTTGATACCACCAAAATAGCTGCTATAACTATTTGTGTACAGCTACATCATATTCCATTAAAAGCATCTTTTGAGAGTACATAATAATCCTGGGAGGAAGATGGTATTATTATTTCCATTTTACAGATGAGGAAACTGAGTTGGATAGAGGCAAAGTGGTCACAGCTAGGAAGTATCTGAGGCTGGACTTTCTTTGACTTAGGGCTTCTGACTCTAGGTCTGGTGTCCTATCCCTTGACCAATCTAGATCAAGTTCTCATTCATTTTCTAAGGAAAATAAATTGTCAGATCCAGTCTTCTTCCAGTTTGGAAGAAACAAGATATTCTCCTTTCTGAGACTTTCTGTGAAGGAAACATAGCTATTCTTCTAGGAGAGTTTCAATTGGGTCCGGAGACCTTTAGTCACCTTTTCTGCTTTGCATTGCTTTTCCTGAGTTTGGATGGCTAAGCAGAAATCCTAAAAAGACTTGAGAAATTGTTCCTCCAGAGGTCTTGAGTCTGCTTAATCAAGGCCAGCTATACATAAGAAGTGCATCTTAGATTACTAGATTTGAGATAAAGCTAAACCTTAAATGATTTTCTCCAGGACTTAGTACTGTGCTTAGCACATATCATGTACTTAATAAATGTTTATTAGCTGTCTAGATTGGGTACTTAATGCTATGAGAGAAGGGGCCTTGCTCATATTTGTTTCTTTATTCTATAGGAAATAGCTAGTAAAGAGATGATCCCTAAAGCCCTCTGAAGCTATTATTTATGATAATTTTCCTTAATCTTAATGCCTTTCTTCTGAGATTATCTCCAATTTATTATTTTTTAAAGTTCTTATTTCCATAACAATTTATAATTTAAAAAGAGGCTTATACATGAAATTGTGAATTGATTATGTACAGCTCAATTTTCCTTTTAAATAAATACATATTAAAATTATCATGTAAATTTCTTCTTTTTCCTTTCTCCCAACCCCTCAGATTTCTACTATTAGACATAAATATATAATCATATACATACTTCTATTTATCAGTTGCTTTTCTGGATGTAGATATCATCCTTCCTTATAATTTGAATATTTAGAGTAATCAAAATGACTTAATTGCTCAAAGTGGTTCTTTTTTTTTTTTTTCAAAGTGGTTCTTAAGAAAATATTGCTATTACTATATACATTGTTTTGGTTCTGCTCATTTCATTATTTCATACAAATCTTGCCATGTTTTCCTAAAATCATCAAGCTCATCATTTCTTATAATACAATAGTATTACTTCATAATTATATACTTATTTAGCCATTCCCCAAGTGATCAGCAATTCCTCCATTTCCAGTTTGTGGCTACCACAGGGAAATGCCACAACTATTTTAGAACATCTAGGTTCACTTCCTTTTCTCCTAATTATCTTGGGAAATATAAACCTAGTGGTATTTCTGGGTCAACACATATAGGCAGTTTAATGCCTCTTTGGGCACAATTCCAGATTGCTTTTCAAAACGGTTGGATTTGTACACAGTTGCACCAACGATAAGTTAGTGTCCTAGTTTTCCACATTGTCTTCATATTGGTCTCTTTTCTTTTCTATCATTTTAATTAATTATTAAATGTAAAATATATCTTAAGGTTATTTTAATTCATATTTTCTAATCAATAATTAGCATTTTTTCATATGTCTATAAATTATTTTGGTTTCTTCATTGGAAAATTGTCTATTCATATCCTTTGACCATTTATAAATTGGGGAATGATTCATATGCTTATAGATTTGATAAAGCTCTTTATATAGTTGAGGCATGAGATTTTTATCTGAGAAACTATCTTCCAAATTTTCCTCTGCCCTCCCATTTTCTGCCTTTCTTATTATCTTTCATTTGCTGGTTTTATTTGTACAGAAATGTTTTAATTTAATATACTCAAAATCATCTATTTTATACCTCAAAATGCTTTCTCTCTCTCTTGCTTTTACATACATATTCACCAAGGTCATAAACCTGATAAATTATATGTTCCATGTTCTTCAGATTTTCTTATAATATTTTCCTTTATGTGTAGGCCATGTGTCCCCCCCTACATTTCTGGTGTACTTGGTCACCATGTATAATCTTTTAAATATATTGTTGTAATCTTTTACCCAGAATTTTATTTAGTATTTTTACACCCATATTCATTAATGCAATGGGTCTCTAATTTTCTTTTTTGGTTTTTATTCTTCTGATTAAGGTATCAGTACATATTTGTTTCATAAAAAGAGCTTGGGAAGGGGGGGAGGGTTTCTTTGCCTATTGTTCCAAATAATTTATTTAATAATGGAATTAGTTGGTCTTTAAATATTTCACTTTTAAATCAATCCATCTGGTTCTCATTCTTTTTTCCTAAGACACTCATTATGGCCTATTCAATTTCTTTTCCTAAAATAGGTCTATTTAAATATTCTATTTCCTTTTCTGCTGATCTGGTCAGTTTACATTTTTGTACATAGTTTTCCATTTCACTTCAATTGTTAAATTTATTGGCATACAATTAGGAAGAATAACTCCTAATAATTGCTGTGATTTCATCTTTATTGGTGGTATGTTCACCCTTTTCATTTTTGATACTGAGTGATTTTTCTTCTTTTTTTTTTTCATTACAATAACTAATAGTTTATTTTTTAAAAAAAACAGCAGTTTTATTAACAATGGTTTTATTACATTCAATTTTATTAATCTCATGTTTAATTTACAATTTGTTTAATTGGGGATTTTTAATTTGTTCATTTAATAGTTTAAAATAAATATATATATATAGTTCACTGGTCTCTTCTTTCTCTATTTTATTGATATAAGCATTTAGAGTTATAAACTTCTCTCTAATTACTGTTTTTGCTGCATCTCATAGGTTTTAATATATGTTTTTTCATTGTTATCATTTCCTTTAATGAAATTATGAATTATTTGTATGATTTTCTCATTAATTTCAATTCTATTACTACAAACTAAAACTAAAGATTGTTCCTAAACCTTTTGAATAAATGCATCAGAGATAAGAAAAAACTGGTGAGCAAATACATTCATATATCTGTTCATGTGTGTTTCTCTTCAAAACTTAAATCATATAGAGTAGAAACTTTCTGTAGAACTTCTTTCTGCCTTTATGGCTTTGAACAAGCTGGGTAGGGAAAGGAGGCAAATGACACACAAATAAGATGACAATACTCTGTTCTCAGAGGCAGAAAAATAAGTGATATGAATTCTTCAAAGACCAAAGGTTGTTTTCTCTACCATAAATCAAAGTTGATCTGCTTTATTCACTACTTCCTTGTAAAGTAATCCATTTATCCTGGTGGAGAAAAAAAAGGAAAGTTGTTTACTTATTGGAGAAATGCAAATTAGAACTAGTAAATTCCCAGTTTTCAGTGTGGTCACAGAAAGAAGACAGCTTGTTTCAAAATTAGGAAGCAACTGAAAAGTAAGTAAAATTTAATAATATTACTATATTTTCAATTAATTGTGCAGGTATATTAGAAATGTAAACTTGTGATAAAATCAGCAATACAAAATTAACTCAAAATTGTATTTCAATAGAAGTAAGGTTATAAAGTAAGAACTAATAAGAATAAAATTAACCAAGAACATAGCATTATAAAGAGCATAGAGTCAATTAACTGTCTGCTCTCTTTATGTGGAAGGTGTTCATATTATAAAATATCAAGCTCAAAAAAAAAGATATTATTTATAAATGTTAGTATAAAATATAGAAGATTTCAGAAAATGGCAAATTATTTCAGGATGTTTCTTATTTCATTGTCTTTGCGATTAAAACAAATAATTATTTTATAGATTAAAACTGGGAATCTTACAATACAAAACAAATTTTTATCACTTGGAAATACAATCTTACATTTTACAAAGAACAAATGTATAAAAACAAGTTCCAGTACTTTGAGGGAGATCGATCTACTTCATTATCAAAGACCTAGTAAAACTTATATAATGTCTTTTTTTATGTCTTTTTAAATGTCTAAAAAATTGCATAAATATATTAGTATATGTAAGTCAAAGTTACTGTTATTTAATTTACATTTAATTGTTTAAAAATTCCCTATGTGGTTAAGAAGTTGGATTCTCCTTTACTTTTATGTACTACTTTCTCCTTCTATTTCTTAACCTACCCACCCCTCTAAAATCTTTTACCCTGCCCTTTCCCTTTGCCCTCTTATTTCTTTTTGAATTTAGGAGACTTTTAAATGTTTCTAAATATATATACTGTACCCTTTTTAAACCATTCCTGATGAAAGTAAAGTTCCAGCACTACCCACCTTTTCCACTCTTCCCACTAGATTATTTTGTATTAGTTTTTCCTTTTATGACACATTTGTATGAGATAATTACTCCTTTTATCTTTTACTTTTTTAATTTAAAGTAATCAAAATTATCCATGAAAATATGCTTTTAAAAACATACTTTTATGTGAAATTTAAAAAATGATATTAGGCAACTTCCCTATTGAGATATTAAAATGAATATGATAAATCTTTGAAAAATTATAATAATGAAGTGCCTTTTTCCTTAAAATATAGAATTCTTATAGTTTTGTTAAATCATAGAGTTTTATGGACCACTTCCCCTCCACCATGTTATGTTATTTTGTGTATATATGTTCAATATTTATATGAATTCATTGTCTATGGTATCTTTTGGCAAAATGTAGTTTCCCTATTTATCTCTTTTAAATGGATCTATTTTTGCCCTTGTCTTGTCTGAGACATGATTATTATCCTGCCTCCCCTTTTCTTACATTAGCTGAAGCATAATACATTCTGCTCCAGTCTCTTGTTTTTATAACGCAGTTTTATTTTTCTGTTTCATGTTTGTTTCTTGTAAACAACGTGCTGATGGATTCTGATTCTTAATCTATTCTGCTATCTTTTATCATGGGTAAGCTTATCCATTTACAGTTATGATTACTAGCTACATATTTCTCATCAACATAATTTTTTACATTTATCCTTTTCTTTTTATTCTGTGTCTTCCTTAAGAGTTTGGGGGTTTCCCCCCTAACCTCTGTCTCTCTTAGTATACTCTTTCTTTTATCTCCCTTACTCCTGACTTTCTCTTAATCTGTTTTCCTTCTATTTTCCTCTTGAATAAGATGAATTTCTGTACCCAATTATATGTGAATGTATATTTTCCCCTCCTTGAATTAGTTCAGTTGAGAGTGAGATTCAAGTATTGCCTAATACTTTCTTTCATTTAAATTGTGTAAACTCTTCCTTGTGTGTTTCCTTTATGTGAGATAATTTTCTCTATTCTTTCCTCCCTTTCCTCCTTTCATAATGCATCCCATTTTCTCTCTTTTCTACTCTTTTGAGAGCATTCCAATATATTGAGGTCCTCAGCAGATTTCCTCCAAAATCACTGTCAGTGATAAAATTTTGAGGGATTACATGTAATCATCTTCTCAAATAAAGAATGTACAAAGTTTAATTTTATTTAGTCCTTTATGATTTATCAGTCATGTTTATCATAAAGTTTATCATGTTTATCATAAGTCCTTTGGAATCTTCATATTCCTGAGAATTGCTAAGTCATTCACAGTTGTGAATATACAATGATCAAGTGATCATTGTACAATATTACTGCCACTATATATACATGTATATATATATGTACATATACACACATACATATATACATACACTCATACTCACATATATAATGCTCTCCTGCTTCTGCTCACTTCATTTTGCTCAGTTCATATAAGTCATTGAAGGTTTTTCTAAAAGCATTTCTGATAGTACAACAGTATTTTATCATAATCATATAACCCAATTTATTCAGCCACTCCCCAACTGATCTTTATTCCTTCAATTTCCAATTCTTTGCCATGACCAAAAAAAAAAAAAAAGCTGCTATAAATATACAACCAGGTCATTTTCCCTAAAAAGAAAATCTCTTTGAGGTACAGACTTAATAGTGAGTTGCTTGGTTAAAGGCTATGCACAATTTTGTAGCCCTTTGGGCATAGTTCCAAATTGCTCTCCAAAATGGTTGGATCAGTTCACATATCCACAAATGTTAGAGGAAATGGGGAAAAAATAGGATAATAGTGCCTTAATATTATTATTAATATTCTTTGTCACTTTCTTTTTCTGTCATATTAGTCAATTTGATGGATATGAAGTAGTCCTTCAGAGTTGTTTTAATCTGCATTTCTCAAATGAATAATGATTTGCAGCATTTTTTCATGCGATTATAGATAGCTTTGATTTTTTTCTTCTGAAAACTGCTTATCCTTTGATTATTTGTCAGTTTGGGAATGGATCTTATTTTTATAAATTTGATTCAATATATATTTGAGAAATGAGGGCTTTACTGGAGAAATGTGTAAGTTTTTTTGTATTACATCATTTCCTATGGTATCTTGTAACAAAATGTTGTTTCCCTGCTTATCTCTTTTAATTAGGTCCTGTTTGGCTTTTACTTTGTCTGAGATCATGTTTGCCAACAGCCCTTTTTTTCTTTTCTTTTCTTTTTTTTTTTTTTATTGCAGCTAAAGCATATTATATTCTTCTCCTTTATTTTAACTCTGTGTGTGTCCTTCTGTTTTAAGTGTGATTTTTGTAAACAACATACTATTACATATAATTAATTTTAATTCATTCTGCTATCTTCTATTTTGTGGGTGAAGTTATTTTATTTACATTCAGAGTTACAAGTCCTAATTGTGTATTTTCTTCTATCTCTTTTTCTTCTGTTTCTTCTTTTCTCTGTTTTTATCTTGTCTCTCCTCCAAGATCTATTTTTAATTTAACCACTGTCTTCTTTAATCTGATCTCCTGTTATCATCCCCACCACCTACCCTCTTTTTCTTTCCCCTATCTTTCTATTTCCCTATTGGGTAAGCTGCATTTCTATATCTAACTGAGTCTGGGTGTGTGTTCTTACTTCTTTCACTAAAGTTGAATATTCCACTGAAAGCCAAGAGCTGACAAATATGTCCAAAGTGTAAATCCACATTTTCATTATAGAAATTAGATCCTTCAGATATTCTCTCTGCTGAGAACCAAAACAAGACTTGAGGAAGAATGACTGCAATGTGTGGGATATTTGATCTAACATGTGATATCCTATATTGGCATAAAGGAGATTCTTGGATTATTCACAGATCTACTTATTTGAAGACATAATTTAATAGCAGTTTATTAAATTGTCGGATAGAACAGTCTCTTCTTGCCTGTCTTCTTCTTGAAGACAGTGTAAGATTTCAGAGAAAATAGTACTCAGGAACCATCAAATTTCAAATGATATAACAATATAGTTATCAATATTTTTCAGTAGTTTGTTCATAATAGGTTTGTCATCAGAGGACATAGGTGTGAAAACCATCACAAAAATGGTTAAGGAAAAGCCTGGCATTAACATTGTCATATTGGACATATAGATGTTTAACAAATTCAACAAAACTGGCCATTTTATCTACAAATGTGGTAGAATTGATATTGAGAAGTTAGAGAATGAGGTTGCTAAGATGGGAAAGAGCTTCTTCAAATAAGCCTGTGTCTTGGGTAAGCTGAAGGCTGAATGTAAACATGGTTTCATTATTGATATTTCCCTGTGAAAATTTAAGACCAGTAAATGTTAGCGGACCATGATTGATGGTCCACAACATAGAGACTTTATCAAAAATATGGTTAATCTGTATCCAGAAAGAGAACTGTTGCAACTGAATATGGATCACAACATAATATTTTCATCTTTTTGTTGTTGTTGTTTGCTTGCTTTTAGTTTTCTCTCTAATCTGTTTTCTCCTTTTTGATCTGATTTTTCTTGTACAGAACAACAAATGTGGAAATATGTATAGAAGAATTGTACATGTTTAACATATATTGGATTACTTGGACATATATTGTACATATTTAACATATATTGAATTCCTTGGACTCCTATTAGACAAAAACTTCTGAGAACAGTGGAAAGCAGTCTGGCAGAACTTTGGTATCAACTACAGATATGCCAAGAAAAACTCCAAATAGACATTACTCAGATACCAAAAAAATTATATCATAAATAAATTAGAGGAACAAGGAAGAACATACCTTTCACAACTATGAATAGTGGAAAAGTCAAGTAGACTACTATTTTCTGGCTTTGAATTTTTCTCAAAGATATTGTCAGGGTTGGGAGAAAATATCATTTAGGTACTATCAGATCTCAAGTGATTAAATAAAGCAATAATCATCAAAACTTTTTAAAAATAAAGATGCAAGTTAGAGTTAATTAATGAAATAGATTAGGCATATAGTACGTAAAAACAAATAAAACACAGAACTTCCAGCCAAGATGGCAGAGAGGAGGCACACAGCTGTGTAAGCTCCTCGTTTTCTCTCATTATCCATTTCATTATAAGCCTCTGAATTAATGCTTGACTGAAAAAAAAAAACCCAACAAATAGTTACCAAGAGAAGACATCCTTGAAACTCACCAAGAAAGGTCTGTTTTTGCTCGAGGGCGGGGACGGTTTTAGATCGGGCGCAGGCTGAGGGCAGCGGCAGCGAGAGCACAGGAGCAGAGCGGAGAGGGGGTGGAGTATGATCGCAGCCGTCTCTGCGGGGAGAGCTTCGCTACAGGACTGGATACTTTGCCCTGGCAGCAAGCCAGCAGCCCAGCAGAGAAGCTAAAAATGTCCGGGGGGTGAAGAACACAACCCCAAACAGCTGAAGTCTCTTGGGATCTGGCCACCCCTCCCCCACAGTGTCTCAGCACGCTCTCGGATCTCAGAGCGCAGGTGTAGCACAGTAGGGCCAGTGCCTCACTGCTGCCCCGCAGTCTGTAGAGGAAGCTCGGTAACACCACCCAGCCCCTCCCCCCAAAGAAAACAGTTTCCATTTAGGGTTTTTTCCTTTTTTTTCTTTGCTAGTTTGTCTTTGATTCTTTAACAAAATGAGCAAAAAATTGAAGAGGACTTTAACTCTTGACAGCTTCTATACAGATAGAGAGCAGACTCTAAATCCTGAGGAGACTTAAAACAGACAGTCCCCAGGTGAATCCCCAAAGGAGGAGATCATCTGTTCCTCAGCACAGATGAACCTCATAGAAGTAATTAAAAAGGCTCTCACAAGAGAGCTAGAAGAAAAATGGGAAAAGGAGAGGGAGGCTTGGCAAAAGAATCTGGAGAAGTCATCCCACTCAGTTAAAGAGAGAGTGGATAAAGAAATAAAATCCTTGAAAAATAGGATTAGTGAACTGGAAACAGAAAATAGCTCTCTAAAAAACAAAATTGGTGAAATGGAAAAAAATTCCATAGAACAAAAGAACTCAATTGGACAATTAGAAAAAGATTTTTAAAAAGTGAGTGAAGAAAATACTTCATTGAAAATCAGGTTTGAACAAATGGAATTGAATGACTCGAGGAGACAAGAAGAATCAGTCAAGCATATCCAAAAAAATCAAACAATGGAAAAGAATGTGAAGTACCTTCTAGGGAAGACAACAGACCTAGAAAACGGATCCAGGAGAGACAATCTGAGAATCATCGGACTTCCAGAAAAGTATGATGAAAAAAAGAGCCTGGACACTATATTCCAGGAAATTATCAAAGAGAACTGCCCAGAAGTCATAGAAACAGAGGGTAAAATAGACATTGAAAGAATTCATCGATCACCTACTGAAAGGGATCCTAAAATCAAAACACCAAGAAATATAGTGGCCAAATGCCAAAGCCCTCAGACAAAGGAAAAAATATTGCAAGTGGCTAGAAAAACCCAATTCAAGTATCAAGGAGCCACAATAAGGATCACCCAGGATCTGGCAGCATCCACATTAAAGGATCGAAGGGCCCGGAATATGATATTCCGAAAGGCTAAGGAACTTGGTATGCAACCAAAAATAACTTACCCAGCTAGAATGAGCATCTTTTTCCAGGGAAGAAGATGGACATTCAACGAAGTAAGCGAATTTCACCTATTTTTGATGAAAAAGCCAGAACTTAACAAAAAATTTGATCTACAAATCTAGAACTCAAGAGAAATCTAAAAAGGTAAAGATTAATCTTGGGTACTATATTTCGGCTATAAAGATGTATAAAGAATACATGTATACCTTGTTCTAGAAACTAGATGGGAAAGGACATTGTACCAGAAAAAGGGTAATGTGGGGGCACTACATCTCATGAAGAGGCAAAGGAAACCTATTATATCTGAGAGAAAGAATGGAGGGGGATGAATATAGTGGGTATCTTACTGCCTTCAGAATTGGCTTTAAGAGAAAAATTTTAGACATATTCAATCTATGGTGAAACTTCTCCCACCTCATTGAAAAGTGAGAAGGGAAAAGTGAAAAGGGAAGGAATAAGCTAAGTGGAAGGGAATATGGAAACTGGGAGGGAAAGGGGTAAGATAGGGGGAGGAACTCTAAGGCCAGGGGAGGGACACTAAAAAGGGAGGGCTATGAGAAGCAAGTGGTGCTCACAAGCTTAATACTGGAAAGGGGGGTAAGGGGGAAAGAAGGGAGAAAAGCATAAACCGGGGTTAACAAGATGGCAAGTAATACAGAATTGGTCATTTTAACCATAAATGTGAACGGGGTAAACTCCCCCATAAAGAGGAAGCGGTTAGCAGAATGGATTAAAAGCCAGAATCCTACAATATGTTGTTTACAGGAAACACACCTGAAGCGGGGAGATACATGCAGGTTAAAGGTAAAAGGTTGGAGCAAAATCTACTATGCTTCAGGTGAAGTCAAAAAAGCAGGGGTAGCCATCCTGATCTCAGACCAAGCTAAAGCAAAAATTGATCTAATTAAAAGAGATAAGGAAGGGCACTATATCTTGCTAAAGGGTAGCTTGGATAATGAAGCAATATCAGTATTAAACATATATGCACCAAGTGGTGTAGCATCTAAATTCTTAAAAGAGAAATTAAGAGAGCTGCAAGAAGAAATAGACAGCAAAACTATAATAGTAGGAGATCTCAACCTTGCACTCTCAGAATTAGATAAATCAAACCACAAAATAAATAAGAAAGAAGTCAAAGAGGTAAATAGAATACTAGAAAAATTAGATATGATAGATCTCTGGAGAAAATGTAACAGAGACAGAAAGGAGTACACTTTCTTTTCAGCAGTTCATGGAACCTATACAAAAATTGACCATATATTAGGACATAAAAACCTCAAACTCAAATGCAGGAAGGCAGAAATAGTAAATGCATCCTTTTCAGACCACGATGCAATGAAAATTACATTCAATAAAAAGCCAGGGGAAAGTAGACCAAAAAATAATTGGAAACTAAATAATCTCATACTAAAGAATGATTGGGTGAAACAGCAAATTATAGACATAATTAATAACTTCACCCAAGAAAACGATAATAATGAGACATCATACCAAAATGTATGGGAAATACAAAGCGGTAATAAAGGGAAATTTCATATCTCTAGAGGCCTATTTGTATAAAATAGAGAAAGAGAAGCTCAATGAATTGGGCTTGCAACTAAAAATGCTAGAAAAGGAACAAATTAAAAACCCCTAGTCAAACAGTAAACTTGAAATTCTAAAAATAAAAGGAGAGATCAATAAAATTGAAAGTAAAAAAAACTATTGAATTAATTAATAAAACTAAGAGTTGGTTCTATGAAAAAACCAACAAAATAGACAAACCCTTAGTAAATCTGATTAAAAAAAGGAAAGAGGAAAATCAAATTGTTAGTCTTAAAAATGAAAAGGGAGAACTCGCCACTAACGAAGAGGAAATTAGAGCAATAATTAGGAGTTACTTTGCCCAACTTTATGCCAATAAATTCGACAACTTAAATGAAATAGAAGAATACTTCCAAAAATATAGCTTGCCCAAACTAACAGAGGAAGAAGTAAATGTCCTAAACAGTCCCATCTCAGAAAAAGAAATAGAACAAACTATCAATCAACTCCCTAAGAAAAAATCCCCAGGACCAGATGGATTTACATGTGAATTCTATCAAACATTTAAAGAACAATTAACTCCAATGCTAAATAAACTATTTGAAAAAAAAGGGATTGAAGGAGTCCTACCAAACTCCTTTTATGACACAGACATGGTACTGATACCTAAACCAGGTAGGCTGAAAACAGAGAAAGAAAATTACAGACCAATCTCCCTAATGAATATTGATACTAAAATCTTAAATAAAATATTAACAAAAAGATTACAGAAAATCATCCCCAGGATAATACACTATGACCAAGTAGGATTTATACCAGGAATGCAGGGCTGGTTCAATATTAGGAAAACTATTAGCATAATTGACTATATCAATAACCAACCAAACAAAAACCATATGATCATCTCAATAGATGCAGAAAAAGCATTTGATAAACTCCAACATCCATTCCTAATAAAAACACTGAGAGCATAGGAATAAATGGACTTTTCCTTAAAATAGTCAGGAGCATATATTTAAAATCATCAATAAGCATCATATGCAATGGGGAAAAACTGGAATCTTTCCTAGTAAGATCTGGAGTGAAGCAAAGTTGCCCACTATCACCATTATTATTCAATATCGTATTAGAAACACTAGCCTCTGCAATAAGAGTCGAGAAAAATAATTAAAGGAATTAGAGTAGGCAATGAGGAAATCAAACTATCACTCTTTGCAGATGATATGATGGTATACCTAGAGAACCCCAGAGATTCTACTAAAAAGCTATTAGAAATAATTCATAATTTTAGCAAAGTAGCTGGATACAAAATAAATCCCCATAAATCCTCAGCATTTTTATACATCTCCAACAAAATCCAACAGAAGAGATACAAAGAGAAATTCCATTCAGAATAACTGTTGATAGCATAAAATATTTGGGAATCTATCTACCAAAGGAAAGTCGGGAATTATATGAGCAAAATTACAAAAAAGTTTCCACACAAATAAAGTCAGACTTAAATAATTGGAAAAATATTAAGTGCTCTTGGATAGGCTGAGCAAATATAATAAAGATGACAATACTCCCTAAACTAATCTATTTATTTAGAGCTATACCAATCAGACTTCCAAGAAAATACTTTAATGATCTAGAAAAAATAACAACAAAATTCATATGGAACAATAAAAAGTCGAGAATCTTAAGGGAATTAATGAAAAAAAAATCAAATGAAGGCGGCCTAGCTGTACCTGATCTAAAATTATATTATAAAGCAGCAGTCACCAAAACCATTTGGTATTGGCTAAGAAATAGATTAGTTGATCAGTGGAAAAGGTTAGGTTCACAAGACAGAATAGTCAACTATAGCAATTTAGTGTTTGACAAACCCAAAGATCCTAACTTTTGGGATAAAAATTCATTATTTGATAAAAACTGCTGGGATAACTGGAAATTAGTATGGCAGAAATTAGGCATGGACCCACACTTAACACCATATACCAAGATAAGATCAAAATTGGTCCATGACCTAGGCATAAAGAATGAGATTATAAATAAATTAGAGGAACATAGGATAGTTTATCTCTCAGACTTGTGGAGGAGAAAGAAATTTGTGACCAAAGATGAACTAGAGACCATTGCTGATGACAAAATAGAAAATTTTGATTATATCAAATTAAAAAGCCTTTGTACAAACAAAACTAATGCAAACAAGATTAGAAGGGAAGCAACAAACTGGAAAAACATCTTCACAGTTAAAGGTTCTGATAAAGGCCTCATTTCCAAAATATATAGAGAACTGACTCAAATTTATAAGAAATCAAGCCATTCTCCAATTGATAAATGATCAAAGGATATGAACAGACAAATTTCAGATGATGAAATTGAAACCATTACCACTCATATGAAAAAGTGTTCCAAATCATTATTGATCAGAGAAATGCAAATTAAGACAACTCTGAGATACCACTACACACCTGTCAGATTGGCTAGGATGACAGGAAAAAATAATGATGAATGTTGGAGGGGATGCGGGAAAATTGGGACACTGATGCATTGTTGGTGGAGTTGTGAACAAATCCAACCATTCTGGAGAGCAATCTGGAATTATGCCCAAAAAGTTATCAAATTGTGCATATCCTTTGATCCAGCAGTGTTTCTATTGGGCTTATACCCCAAAGAGATACTAAAGAAGGGAAAGGGACCTGTATGTGCCAAAATTTTTGTGGCAGCCCTGTTTGTAGTGGCTAGAAACTGGAAATTGAACGGATGCCCATCAATTGGAGAATGGCTGGGTAAATTGTGGTATATGAATGTTATGAAATATTATTGTTCTGTAAGAAATGATCAGCAGGATGAATACAGAGAGGCTTGGAGAGACTTACATGAACTGATGCTAAGTGAAATGATCAGAACCAGGAGATCATTATACACTTTGACAACGATACTGTATGATGATGTATTCTGATGGAAGTGGACTTCTTTGACAAAGAGACCTAACTGAGTTTCAATTGATAAATGATGGACAGAAGCAGCTACACTCAAAGAAAGAACACTGGGAAATGAATGTGAACTATCTGCATCTTTGTTTTTCTTCCCGGGTTATTTTTACCTTCTGAATCCAATTCTCCCTGTGCAACAAGAGAACTGTTCGGATCTGCAAACATATATTGTATCTAGGATATACGGCAACATATCTAACATATATAGGACTGCTTGCCATCTAGGGGAGGAGGTGGAGGGAGGGAAGGGAAAAATCGGAACAGAAACGAGTGCAAGGGATAATGTTGTAAAAAAATTACCCTGGCATGGATTCTGTCAATATAAAGTTATTATTAAATAAATAAAAAACAAACAAACAAAAAAAAACCAAATAAACACAGACTGTAGTGTCTGAGAAACATAAGGACCCTAGTTACTGGAGTAAAGACTCACTATTTAACAGAAATGTCTGGGAACATTGAAAAGTAATCTGGCAGAACAACATCTGACATCACATGTCAAGAAAAGCTTATGTAAGATTTAGACTTGAGGTCACATCATAAACAACTAGAGAAACAAGGAAGAATATATCTTTCACAACTATGAATAGGTGAGAAAATTCATAAACAATGGATAATGGGGATTAAAAAATAGAAAATGGACAATTTCAATTATGCAAAATGAAAAAAGTCTTTTACATAAACAAAACCAATATAATTGACTTTAGAAGGAAAAGAGACAGCTAGAAAATTTTTATTGTACTGTTTCTTTGCTAAAGGTCTCATATCCAAGATAGAAGAAGATTTGATTCAAATTTAGAGGAATAAAAGCCATTCTTCAATGAGAAGCTTTGTCCAGATTATTGGAGAATAGAGTGAGAAAAGCCAAAACACTTTATACAATAACAATAACATTATAAAGAAAAAACAATTTGAAAGACTTGAGACTCTCATTAATGCAATGACTAAATCATGCCAGAGGTATAATAGTCTCAAGATGTAGTATAAGATATGCATTTTTAGACACTATCAGTGTGGGAATTTATTATATTTTATATTATTATTAATATTACATTATATTTTGTATGGCTATGGATCCACATTTTAAAGGCTTGATTTTCCTTTTTTCTAATGAGGAAGGAAAGGGATTTTACGTGGGATGGGGTTATAGATGAGGTAGCCAAAAAAAAAAAAAAAAAAAAGGACTTTGGAGTCTTATTTTAGAAACACATAAACAGGAAGAAACTTACAAGCTGAAGCTATTTACTTAAAAAGAAATATATAACACAGAAAAGCATAATAATGAATATAATAAAAACCTGCAGTGTAATGTATAGTAGTCTTTTTCTCTTCTACTTTGTATGGAAATACCTATTTTATCTGGCATTTGTCAAATTTAGAATAATAAAATTCTTTCAAAAAGAAAAAAAAAATAAAGCAGCATCTAGACACTAGATAATCCACAATATAGGTCATCATCAGTTAACATAGCCGACATATCTTGAGCTAGTAATACTTAGCATTTTGTGTCACATTTTTATTGTTTCACATACTTCATTTTAATTTTTACCATCTTCCTGTTGGTATGAGTATTCTTTTTCCTGTTTGAAAGATGAGGAATCTGAAGATCCAGGGAAATCACAGAAACATTAGACCTAGATCTGGGAAGGTACCTTAGAGATTAACTGGTTCCTGTCTATGAATGTACTCAAAGCAATGTCTATTTAAAATGTATTAGCACAAAAATATTTTGTGTACCGTGTTGCATGATAACAATTCTTTGTAACCACCTAAAAAGAAGATAAAGATGTAAGTTTAAGTATTTAGTACAGAGGAAGCAGGGATACAGAATTGTTATTTTATCAATGTTTGGAATATCCTATTGAAGCTCTTTTTTTTTGTACTAATGCAGGTAGACACTTTCTCTGCAACATATAATTGTATAGAGTTGCCAGACAAAAACATAATTTTCCTCATTTTGTAAATTAGAAAAAAAAATTAGAAAATAGTATGATAGAACCTATGCACTGACCAACACCTAATACCCTATATCAAAATAAGGTCTAAATGGGTTCATGATTCAAACATAAAGAATGACAATACAAGCAAATTAAGAGAACAAGAGATAGTCCACTTGTTGGATCTCTAGAGAAGGAGGAATTTATGGCCAAAGAAGAACTAGAGAACATTATGAAATGTAAAATAGATAATTTTGATTACATTAAATTAAAAATCAAAACCAAGGTGGCCAAGATTTGGAAGAAAAGCAAAAAGCTGGGGATAAAAGCTGGAAAAAGCCAGTGTAAACTGACTCAAATTTATAAGAATACAAGTCATTCCCCAATTGATAAATGGTTAAAGGATATGAACAGACAATTTTTGAATGAGGACATTAAAGCCATTTTTAGTCATATGAAAAAATGCTCTAAATCATTATTGATTAGAGAAATGCAAATTAAGACATCCCTGAGGTACCACTTGACACCTCTCAAATTGGCTAAAATGACAGGAAAATATAATGATAAATATTGAAGAGGAGGTGGAAAAACTGGGAATCTGATACATTGTTGGTGGAGTTGTGAACTGATCCAACCATTCTGGAGAGCAATTTGGAACTATGACCAAGGGGCTGTCAAATTGTGCATATATCACCAAAACCATTTGGTATTGGCTAAGAAATAGATTAGTGGATCAGTGGAAAAGGCTAGGTTTACAAGACAGAATAGTCAACTATAGCAATCTAGTGTTTGACAAACCCAAAGCCCCTAACTTCTGGGAAAAGAATTCATTATTTGATAAAAACTGCTGGGATAATTGGAAATTAGTATGGCAGAAATTAGGCATGGACCCACACTTAATACCATATACCAAGATAAGATCAAAATGGGTCTATGACCTAGGCATAAAGAACGAGATTATAAATAAATTAGAGGAACATAGAATAGTTTATCTCTCAGACTTGTGGAGGAGAAAGAAATTTGTGACCAAAGATGAACTAGAGACCATTACTGATCACAAAATAGAAAATTTTGATTACATCAAATTAAAAAGCCTTTGTACAAATAAAACTAATGCAAACAAGATTAGAAGGGAAGCAACAAACTGGGAAAACATCTTCACAGTTCAAGGTTCTGATAAAGGCCTCATTTCCAAAATATATAGAGAACTGACTCAAATTTATAAGAAATCAAGCCATTCTCCAATTGATAAATGGTCAAAGGATATGAACAGACAATTTTCAGAGGATGAAATTGAAACCATTACCACTCATATGAAAGAGTGTTCCAAATCATTATTGATCAGAGAAATGCAAATTAAGGCAACTCTGAGATACCACTACACACCTGTCAGATTGGCTAAGATGACAGGAAAAAATAATGATGAATGTTGGAGGGGATTCCGGAAAACTGGGACACTAATGCATTGTTGGTGGAGTTGTGAACGAATCCAACCATTCTGGAGAGCAATCTGGAATTATGCACAAAAAAATTATCAAATTGTGCATACCCTTTGAACCAGCAGTGTTTCTATTGGGCTTATATCCCAAAGAAATACTAAAGAAGGGAAAGGGACCTGTATGTGCCAAAATGTTTGTAGCAGCCCTGTTTGTAGTGGCTAGAAACTGGAAAATGAATGGATGCCCATCAATTGGAGAATGGCTGGGTAAATTGTGGTATATGAATGTTATGGAATATTATTGTTCTGTAAGAAATGACCAGCAGGATGAATACAGAGAGGACTGGCGAGACTTACATGAACTGATGCTAAGTGAAATGAGCAGAACCAGGAGATCATTATACACTTCGACAACAATGTTGTATGAGGACATATTTTGATGGAAGTGGATTTCTTTGACAAAGAGACCTGAGTTTCAATTGATAAATGACGGACAAAAGCAGCTACACCCAAAGAAAGAACACTGGGAAACGAATGTAAACTATCTGCATTTTTGTTTTTCTTCCCGGGTTATTTATACCTTCTGAATCCAATTCTCCCTAAGCAACAAGAGAACTGTTCGGTTCTGCAAACATATATTGTATCTAGGATATACTGCAACATATCCAACATATAAAGGACTGCTTGCCATCTAGGGGAGGGGGTGGAGGGAGGGAGGGGAAAAAAAAAATCAGAACAGAAACGAGTGTCAATATAAAGTAATTATTAAATAAAAATTAAAAAAAAAAAAAAAAAAAAGAAATGACCAGCAGGATGAATACAGAGAGGACTGGTGAGACTTACATGAACTGATGCTAAGTGAAATGAGCAGAACCAGGAGATCATTATACACTTCGACAACGATGTTGTATGAGGACATATTTTGATGGAAGTGGATTTCTTTGACAAAGAGAACTGAGTTTCAATTGATAAATGACGGACAAAAGCAGCTACACCCAAAGAAAGAACACTGGGAAACGAATGTAAACTATCTGCATTTTTGTTTTTCTTCCCGGGTTATTTATACCTTCTGAATCCAATTCTCCCTAAGCAACAAGAGAACTGTTCGGTTCTGCAAACATATATTGTATCTAGGATATACTGCAACATATCCAACATATAAAGGACTGCTTGCCATCTAGGGGAGGGGGTGGAGGGAGGGAGGGGAAAAAAAAATCAGAACAGAAACGAGTGTCAATATAAAGTAATTATTAAATAAAAATTAAAAAAAAAAAAAAAAAAAGAAATGACCAGCAGGATGAATACAGAGAGGACTGGTGAGACTTACATGAACTGATGCTAAGTGAAATGAGCAGAACCAGGAGATCATTATACACTTCGACAACAATATTGTATGAGGACATATTTTGATGGAAGTGGATTTCTTTGACAAAGAGACCTGAGTTTCAATTGATAAATGACGGACAAAAGCAGCTACACCCAAAGAAAGAACACTGGGAAACGAATGTGAACTATCTGCATTTTTGTTTTTCTTCCCGGGTTATTTATACCTTCTGAATCCAATTCTCCCTATGCAACAAGAGAACTGTTCGGTTCTGCAAACATATATTGTATCTAGGATATACTGCAACATATCCAACATATAAAGGACTGCTTGCCATCTAGGGGAGGGGGTGGAGGGAGGGAGGGGAAAAAAAAATCGGAACAGAAACGAGTGTCAATATAAAGTAATTATTAAATAAAAATTAAAAAAAAAATAAAGGACTAGAGCCCCCATCTCAAAAAAAAAAAAAAAATTGTGCATATATCCTTTGATCTGCCAGTGCCTCTAGTGGATCTGGTATCCCAAAGAGATCATAAAAGAGAGAAAAGACTATGTACAAAAATGTTTGTGGCAGCCCTTTTTGTAGTGGCAAGAAACTAGAAACTGAGTGGATGCCCTTCAGTTGGGGAATGGCTGAATAAATTATGGTATATGTATATGATGGAAAAAATGATGAACAGGCTGATTTCAGAAAAGCCTGGAAAGACTTGCGTGAACAGAGGCTGACTGAATTGAGCGTAACTAAAAAAACACAATAACACAATACACAATAACAAGATTATGTGATGATCAACTGTGATGGACTTGGCTTTTCCCAACAATTCAATACAATTCCAATAGACTTGGAATGGGAAATGCCATCTGAATCAAGAGAACTATGGAGAGTGAATATGAAATGAAGCATAGTATTTTCACTTTTTGTTTGCTTGTTTTTTCTTTCTCATGTTCCCTCCTTCCCCCCACCTCCCCCAACCTTTTGGTCTGATTTTTCTTGCACAATATAACAAATATGGAAATATGCTTAAAAGAATTGCACATATTTAATGTATATCAGATTACTTGTTGTTCTGGTAATAGGCAAGGTAAGGGAAAGAGGGAGAAAAATTTATGTAAGACAAAGTCTTACAAAATTAAATGTTGAAAACCATCTTTACATGGATTTGGAAAATAACATACTATTGAAAATGAAAATAAATAAAGATTAAATAAAGAGGAGATGCTAGTTTCTGTATTCTTGAGTTATTCCACATTCTAAAATTCATAGCAGTCATTGTAAATAAGATGATTTAATCACAATTTTTAAAAGTATTTTTTTTTAATATCCAAAAGAAAATTCACAAGTAAATGGAGATCTGGGGCATTTCCTTATAGTTCTGCATTCTGCATTCTCACAACTGATCCTGCCTTGGCAGTTGAGGTCTATGGATTAAAGGAGGATGTTATTTGGAAGTTAATACATATTAGGAAAATATCTGCATTTGAAAATTTTTGAAAATCTGGGTTTTTGAAAGGATAACTCCTTTCAAACAATCTGGAATGAATCTCTCTCTTTTTAACGTGTTTTTTGAGTTCCAAATTCTCTCCCTCTGTCATACCTCTCCCCTACCCATTGAGAAGGCAAGCATTATGATAATCTATTCTACATGTTAAGTCACGTAAAACATTTTCATATTAACCATGTTGCCCCCAAAAAATACAGGAAAGAAAGTGAAAAAAATGTGCTACAATTTGCACTCAGAATTTATTAGTTCTCTCTTTGGACATAGATAGCAATGTTCATCATGAATCCTTTGGAGTTAGTGTAGATCACTGTACTGCTCAGAGTAGTGATGTCTTTCACAGTTGATCATCCTTACAATATCGCTGTTACTAAGTACAGTGTTCTACTGGTTTTGTTCACTTCATATTGCATTAGTTCTTATAAGTTTTCCCAGGTTTTTCTAAATCCATCTCTTTGTAAATTTCTTTCTTTCTTTCTTTCTTTCTTTCTTTCTTTCTTTCTTTCTTTCTTTCTTTCTTTCTTTCTTTTCAGTAAATCTTTTTTCAATTTCAATTTTTAAATTTTTTTTATTGAATTAATACAAAATAAGAAAAAAAAAAGAATAGAAAAAAGAGACAAAAAAGGAAAATAAAAAACACAACAAAACAAAACATTGTCACGTGCCCAGCAGAACACCAGGGAGAATTCAAAATGTGCAATGATAAATTTCTATTTCATAAAAGCATATATAATAATAAAAGAAAAGAAATTATATTCATAAGTGTCCATCTTTGCTTCCTTGTAGGTTATACTTTTGTTCTCTGCTGTATATTTTTTACTTTATTCTCTGCCTCCCCTTCACTTCTCTCTACTTACTCCAAGCAGATTACAGTTAAGCAGCTATATATATATATATATATATATATATATATATATATATATATATATATAACATATATACCTATTGATATGCACATATTTATACACATTCACACTCATCCAGAGACCCACACAAATACATATATCTATATACAAACATTCATAGACACATACATACATGTCTACATATACTCAGGCACACACACATATGCATTTATACATATGTAAACATATATCTAAAACAAAATTAATATGTCTGACATATAATGTAGATTTCTTTTAATTGAAACTTTAAATTTCACTTTGAGATCAATGATTACTAGCTCTACTTTTTTTTTCTAATAAATTCTACTCCTGTTCCTTGTTGTAATATATGTCTCTGTATATCTCTTATTTCCTATCCTGGTTACCCCTTGTACTTTAATTCTTCTCTTCAACTTGCTTTGCTTTTACTTAATCTCCTGCCACCCATGGATTCCTTCCTTATCTTCTCCTGTTACCCTTTCCTCCCATCTTTATTTCATTCCCATTAATCTATATATCTTAATCCACTCCTGTTAATCTAAATACCTTTTGTACTCCACCTTATTTTATGCTATTCTTCCCCACTTTATTCCATGCTCATTAATCTACACATGCTACCATAAATCTACATACCTTTCTATACCCTACCTTGTCCTATTCCCTTCTTCCTTTCCTTCCCCCTTATTTCTAATTGTTTTGTTTTGTTTTGTTTTTGCTTAGGCAATTGAAGTTAAGTGACTTGCCCAGGGTCACACAACTAGAAAGTGTTAAGTATCTAAGATCAGATTTGAACTCAGGTTCTCCTGACTTCAGGGATGGTGCTCTATCCACTGCGCCACCTAGCTGCCTCACCTTATTTCTCTATAGATTATGGAGGATTCTATATCCTTCATGGTTTTATGTAGTGTTGTCTATTTAATCCATTCCTAATATGAGTAGGTTTTCAGCATTACAAGTCCTTCTACCTCCTCTAATGCCTCTGGTTGTATTCTTCCTCTACATCTCATTTGTATAACATGATTACTGTTTTTATCTTTTTCTAGACAGTTTTGCTTTTTAGAATCAAATTGTATTCAACTCTTCCCCAATTTATCTTTTGAGCTAATTACTGATGTTAATTTTAAATATATAGTATATGTTTCCATGTAAAAAAACAAAGAATTTGCCCATATTAAATTCCTTGAAATTAATTTTGATATTGGCTCTTATTTGTTAAATTTTGTATTAACTTAAGGTTTGGATGAGACAAAGTCCTGAAAACCTGCAAATTCATTGAATATCCTTTTTTTTTTCTCATTGAATTACTATGGATAATTTTGTTGAATTTGGTATTTTTGGCCATAGGCCTAGTTTTTAGCTTGCTAGTATATGATTCTATGACTTGCTATCTTTTATTGTGGTTGCTGATAAGTCCTGTACAATTCTAATTGTAGTTCCAATATATCTGAATTTTTTTGTTTCTTGTAAAATATTCTTTTTTGATTTGGGGGATTTTGAAATTTGGCAATAATATGTGTTTTTCACAAAGGATTTCATTGAGTTGGTGATTACAGTGAATTTTTTCTATTTCTACTTTGCCCTCATGTTCTATCACTCCAGGACAATTTTCTTGGATTATTTCTTGCATTATTGTGTGAAGGTTCTTTATTTGATCACAGCTTTCAGGTAGTCCAACTATTTTTTCTTCTTGATCTGTTCTCTAGATCTATTGTTTTTCTTATGTTTCATATTCTGTAATTTTTTTCATTCTTTATATTTGTTTTGTTATTTTTTTGGCCTCTTATAGCTTCACTGGCTTTTCCTTGCTCAATTTTAATTTTCAAAGAATTATTTTCTTCTTTAAGTAGGTTAACTTTTTTTTTCATAATCTTGTTTTTGTTGGATGGTTTGGTTTTAGTTTTTAATTTTTCTTCAGTCTCTCTCATCTGATTTTTAAATTATTTTTTGAGTTCTATAAATTCTCTTTGGGTAGGTAACCATTTAATGTACTCTTTGGGGTAAAAGAGGCTTTTCTTACTCCATTCTCCTCCTCTGAAGATGAACCCCTGTCTTTCCTATTCCCATAGTAAGTTTCTATGGTAGGGTTCTTTGTCATAATTGATGAACATCTTCTCCATTTGCAATTTTTTGGTACCACTAAAAGAGAAGTTATAAATATTTATATACATAGAGGTAATTTTTTAAAACTTTTTTTCTAATCTCTAGTACAGTTTGAATTAAAAGTCAAGATTCCTTTTAAGAGATAATTGGAAAAAAGTAAAAACCATAAAATGAATTTGGAGTCAATATAAATGTAGTAATCTAGTGCTTATGTCTTAAACAGTGTGTAGTAGTACAGTTGAAAGACAAACAACTAATGTTGCAAGAGAATTCAGCAGGCTTTCAAATGAAGGCTACAGTACTGAAGTCTAAGTTGGATATGACTAAGACTTAGTTTTTCTGGAGTGGCCACAGAGAAGATAAGTGCCTGAAACTAGCATGACTTTTGTACCTATAACTAATGTGTTCAACAAGCTTGTATATTCACCAAAAGTGTTGTGCCACAATTCCCTTTTGATGTCCT
This sequence comes from Antechinus flavipes, assembly GCF_016432865.1. Classification (NCBI taxonomy): domain Eukaryota; kingdom Metazoa; phylum Chordata; class Mammalia; order Dasyuromorphia; family Dasyuridae; genus Antechinus; species Antechinus flavipes. The sequence continues at coordinate 44,378,854 of NC_067399.1, forward strand.
GACCTAGTTTCCCTATTGTCCTATTTACTTTGCCTCAGGTTATAACCTTTCCCTCTTAATGTTTGATGAGATAAAAGTCTACCTCAGTTGTTCTGCCCCAAACCCCAGGATATAATTATTCCCTCTTAAATGGTTGATGAGATAAAGGTTTTATATCTTTAGGTTATAATCATTCCTTCTTAATGTTTGACAGGATAAAGGTTTATCCATTTTAGATGTCATTAGAATATCAGTAACCTCCCTCCATTGTGTCTTCCTAGGTGCCTTCCCCCATTAGGTTATCCCCACCCAGGTACTTCCCCCATTATGTCATTGTTCTTGTTATCCTATAAAAAAGCTTGCTCTGTGATACTGAGGGCTAGACTCTTTGAGATGATAGTCTCCTCCAGCCCTGGGACCAAACATGGATCCATTTAATAAACTATTGAATTGGTCTCTAATCTCTGTCTTGCTCAGTTTCTCTGGCATTACAAAAGGAGTGAACAATAGGTTCCTGACAATGCAATTGCTATTTGCAGGAAAATGCCATACCCCCATCATCAGGGCCTTTGTTTCCATGACAAACCCTGATGAAGCCAAAGAAAAATTTTCTGAACACCTGGAAAGCCTTATTATTAATATGCCAAAAGAGGACTTGGTTACTTTAATGCTAGAGTAGGCTCAGATTACCAGACATGGCAGGTAGTCCTTGGCAGGAATAGAGTTGGAAGCAGCAATGGACACTTACTACTGAATCTCATAATCTCATCACAAGGACTATCTTCTGTTTACCTAAATGGAATAAAATTTTGTGAATGTAGCCTCACTGCAAACTTTGGCATTTAATAGATTATGTATTTGTAGGGATGTGAGACAGACAGGATGTGAGAATGATGAAGGCAACATGTAACACAGAGTACTGAGACTTATCCCTTCCAACCTGAATATTCACATTCAACAAAAGTGGTAGCTCCAAGTCAAAAAGAGGACCAGAAGGATTAATATCAACAGATTAGAGTGTTTCTTTGAGAGGAAACAGTTTGTTTCTAATTTGGAGGATAAGTTGAGCCAACACACAGTTGGCAAAATGGAGTGGAGTAGGAGCAGGCAGCTTTCAGAGGTTTGTTGTACAGCACTGCATTTGCTCATCTGAGTTAGAATACTTGCAAACATCAAGAATGGTTTGATGAAAATGATGGAGAAATTCAGAAGCTGCTAAATGAAAAACAAGAACTCTATAAGATTTATCATCAGGATAGCTCATCCATCTCTGAGAAGGCAGCATTTAATTCCATCAAAAGTAAAGTACAAGTGAAGATTAGAGAGATGCAGGATTCATGACTCAGTAAGAAGGTAGATGAAATTCAGTTTTATGCTGATAGTAACAACTCAAAGTGTTTTTATGATGCTATTCAGTGCTAAAGTAGCACTGAATTTGGTTAGTGATAAGGTCAGGATCCTAGAGAGACAAACTGAACATTTCTATAGTATTCTCATAGACCATAACAAATCAATGCTGAAGTCATTGATCATTTACCTCAGGTTGAAGTCAATCCTTCCCTAGATGAAGTTCCAATTGAATGCCGTTAGGTCCTTTCATGTAACAAAATACCTGGTGCTGATTCTATTCTATCAGAGATTTACAAGATGTGTGGGGATGTCCATTGCTCATATAAAAGTTGACTGAAATTTTCTGGGTTATGTGGCAAGAGGTTATCCTCTAGGAGTTTGAGAATACCTCCATTGTCCATCTCTTTAAAGATAAAGGAAATAGATTATCCTATGACAATCATGAATGGGGTGGGGGCAGTGGGTCTCTCTTAGTCATTGCTGACAAGATTCTTTCCAGAGTACTCCTTAGTAGCCTAGAAGATAAGAGCCAGTGTGGCTTTGGAAAAAACTGAGAAATGTTCAATAAGGTGTTTGCTGCCTGATAACTGAAGGAGAAATTCTAGAAGCAGAATATCTATACTCAGTGTTTGTCACTCTGATCAAGGCATCTAATACCATCAGTTGTGAGTGCTTATGCAAAATTATATCAAATTGTGGCTATCTGGAGCTGTTCATCAGTATTATACATCAATTTCATGGCATCTTGTTTGCCTATGTTCTAGATAATGGACAGTGTTCTTGGGCTTTCTCAGGCACCAATGGAATGAGATGAAGCTGGGTGCTTGCTCCCATTATTTTTAGCATGACGTTTTCAGCCATGCTGTCAAATACCTTCAGTGAGGACAAACACGGTATGAAGATCAGCTGATAATAAATTCTTGAAATGGAAAAGACTACAAACCAAAACTAAAGTGGAAGGAGTGTTGGTGCATGATTTTTTTGTTTGTTGATGATTGTACACTCACTGTATACAATGCTGAGATATTACAAAATAAGGAATCTATTCTCTGCAGCTAGTAATAATTTTGACCTAACACCACCTTGAAAATGGAGGTGCTCCATTAGCCAGCACCATACCATCCGTATATGGAACAATCTATAATAATAAAAATATAATCTAATGTAATAAGCAAATAATAATTTGTTCCCCTACCAAAATATTATTTTGATGTCATCACATGGAATAGAAGTGTTATTGAAAACTCTGTAATAATGGTAGGTCAATCAAGTAACCAATTAATAAATGTTCATCAATTAATCCCTATTATGCTAAGTAGGTACTGTGTCTGAAATGCCGGAGAAACTGAGCAAGACAGAGGTTAGAGATATTTAATAATTTATTAAATGGGAGAGATTTACTAGGACCAAAAGGATCCATAGTTTGGTCCCAGGGCTCAATGAGACTATCGTCTCCAAGAATCCAGCAGTGAATGTCAGATACAAGATTCCTTTATAGGGTAACAAACAATGACATAATTGGGGAGGTACCTGGATGGGGATAACCTAATGGGGGAAGGCCCCTAGGATGAGGATGGCATGATGGAGGCAGGCACTTAGGATGACATAATGGAGGGAGGTATTGGAGAGGCTCCTGATATTCTAATGATGTCTAAAATGGATAAAGACCTTTATCCCATCAAACATTAAGAGGGAATGAGTATAACCTGAGGCAGAGTAACTGAATGGGACAATTAGGGAAACTGGGTCAGGACATTAAAAGAGAACTGTGGCACAACATTTCAGGCACCAAGGATATAACGACCCATACCTTAAGAAATTTACAACCTAGCCAGGAGGAAACGTGCATATATAGGTGTGTATCAAATAGATATGAAATAATTTAAAGGTGAAAGTGGTGCTTGAATTTAGTTTTGAAGGAAATTGGAAATTCTAAGAAGAGAATGAGGAAATGCATTCTGCATATGGAGGACAGTCAGTGCAAAGGCTTGACTATGGGAAAGAAAATTTCATGATTAAAGAATAGGAAAAAGGCAAGTTTGGTCAGATTTAAAATAAACAGAAGTAATAAAGAGGTAATCAGATCTCTTCGGTGACTATATCTTCCTCTTATATACATCTCACAGTCTACATGTTTACGTTGTAAAGTGCTTCTTTGAGATTCCTTTACTTTAAATCACTGGAACTTGTTCATCAATGGTTCCATCAACCTAGAAGTATGGGTTGCAGGTTATGTGGCTTTAAAATTACTATTTAGGAGCTTGTAGTAATTATTAATAATATCAAAATTACATGATTCTCATCTGAATCAGCTCAGCCCAAACTATCAACTTATGTTCCTCATTAACTTCCCCCCTCCCAACCCATCATTACAGGTGTTGTAATGCTGGAGAAACTGAGCAAGATACAGATTAGAGAACAATTTAATAATTTATTAAATGGAGAGATTTACTGGGACCAAATGATCCATGTTTGGTCCCAGGGCTGAATGAGACTATCGTCTCAAAAAATCCAGCCTTAGAATGTCAGATACAAGATTCTTTTATAGGATAACAAGAACAATGACATAATGGGGGAAGTACCTGAGGGGATGACCTAATAGGGGAAGGCACCTAGGATGACATAATGGGAGGTACTGGAGAGGCTCCTGATATTCTAATGATGTCTAAAATGAATAAAGACTTTTATCCCATCAAACATTAAGAGGGAATGATTATAGCCTAAGGTCTAAGATATAAGACCTTTATCCTAACATTAAGAGGGAATGGTTATAACCTGAGGCAGAGTAATTGAATAGGGCAATTAGGAAAACTGGGTCAGGACATTAAAAGAGAACTGTGGCACAATATTGTGAGTCAAATATGGTTTATGATAGATCATAAGTTAGTCAATCAAAAAAACCCAAAACAAAACCCCAGGAAATAGAAACAACTTAAATAAACAAAGAAAATTATATGGAAAGCACCTGCCCAAAATAGACATAGGAGAAAGTAGTTAAATTTTTATTTTTTCAAATGTTTGGTAGAAATCACTTGTATTTACAAGTAGTTCTGGGGATTTTTATTTATGGAGTTCATTTATGGTTTGTTTAATGTTCTTTTCCAAGATAGAATTATATAAGTATTTTATTTCTTCTTCTGCTAATTTGTGTATACACACACACACACACACACACACACACACACACACACAAACAAGTTATTTCTTGTAAAAAAAATTTTTTTGACTTCTTTTTTCTAATCCATTTTGCTATCCCCTTCTCTTGAATAGGTGAATTTATCTCCTTCACATTCACAGTTACTCCTCAAAAGTTTTGCTTTTGAACATTGTCTCTCTTAATCTGACTTTTTAAATTCCCCCACTTTCTTTTATTTCCTTTTCCTCCTACTTCCCTGTTGAGTTGAATAGCTTTTGCAGCTAAGAATGTGTATATATATATATTTGTATATATTTATTTCCTTCTTTGTACCAATTTAGATGAGAGTAATGTTCAAGTGTTTCTCCCCTTCTCTATTTCCTCCTCCATTATAAAAACTCTTTTCTTCATGTCTTTTTTTTGTAAGATAATTTTCACCACTCTTCTTTTCCCTTTCCTCTTTTTCCGGTGCATTCCCTTTTTAAATTGATCAATTTTTTTTTGACCTTGTTAAATCTTTTATACTTTTTCACTTATGGTCATTTTTAAATGCTTGTCTGGATCTTGTATTTAAAAGTCATATTTTCTATTCATCTCTAGTCATTTCAGCAGGAATGCTAGAAAATTTTCTATTTCATTAAAAATCCATTTCTTCTTCTGAAGGATTATATCTATTTTTTCTGTAAGATTATTATTATTTTTTCTTTTTGCTGAGGCAATTGGGGTTACGTGACTTGCTCAGGGTCACATAGTGAGGAAGTGTTGTGTCTTGAGATCATATTTGAAATCAGGTTCTCCTGACTTCCAGGATGGTGCTCTATCTGCTGAGCCACTTAGCTCCTAGATTATTCTTGCTTGTAATTCTAGCTTCTTTGCCTGCCAGATTAGCATATGCCATATCATATCATATTAAGATTGGTTTCTAATTGGCCAATTCTAATATTTAAGGAGTTGTTTTTTTAAAATTTTAATAGTTTTTTATTTACAAGTTAATATGCATGGGTAATTTTACAGCATTGACAATTGCCAAACCTTTTGTTCCAATTTTTCCCCTCCTTCCTCCTATCCCCTCCCCTAGATGGCAGGATGACCAATACATGTTAAATGTATTAAAGTATAAGTTAAATACAAAATAAGTATACATGTCCAAACTGTTATTTTGCTGTACAAAAAGAATCGGACTCTGAAATATTGTACAATTAGTCTGTGAAGGAAATCAAAAATGCAGGCAGGCAAAAATATAGGGATTGGGAATTCAATGTTCTTAGTCATCTCCCAGGGTTCTTTCGCTGGGTGTACCTGGTTCAGTTCATTACTGCTTAAGGAGTTATTTTTGACCTTTTAATCATTTGAGCAATTATAATTTTGCATTCCTTTCTCCCTTTTAGAGTTTAGGAATTCCAAACTGCAATTTTCTGGTTACTATAGTCTCTATAAAATAAATACATACAATATCTCTCATCTTTCTCATTTTGATGAAACCAAAACTCCCCTCAAATCTTTCTTTTAACATATTCAAATCTATTCAACATTTCTCTGTAGTCTTGAAAATCATTTTTCTCATTAACTTAATAGTCTTCTCATAAATTTTCTTTCACTTGTTCACTTAATAAATTCTTCTTTTTATTTCAATAGCATACATATCTAAAATTTTTTCTTCCATTACTCTGTACATTGTTCCTTCATGATTTTAGTACACCTTGCTGTTACACCAAACCAAAGACTTATTAAAGATATCTTTCTATTTTTTTTTTTAAATTATAACTTTTTATTGACAGAACCCATGCCTGGGTAATTTTTTACAATATTATCCCTTGCACTCACTTCTGTTCCAACTTTTCCCCTCCCTCCTTCCATCCCCTCCCCCAGATGGCAAGCAGTCCTATACATGTTAAATATGTCAAAGTATATCCTAGATACAATACATGTGTGCAGAACTGAACAGTTCTCTTGTTGCACAGGAAGAATTGGATTCAGAAGGTAAAAATAACCCAGGAAGAAAAACAAAAATGCAAACAGTTTACATTCATTCCCCAGTGTTCTTTCTTTGGGTGTAGCTGCTTCTGTCCATCATTGATCAATTGAAACTGAGTTAGATCTTCTCTTTGTCGAAGAAATCCACTTCCATTAGAATACATCCTCATACAGTATCGTTGTTGAAGTGTATAATGATCTCCTGGTTCTGCTCATTTCACTTAGCATCAGTTCATGTAAGTCTCTCCAAGCCTCTCTGTATTCATCCTGCTGGTCATTTCTTGCAGAACAATAATATTCCATAACATTCATATACCACAATTTGCCCAACCATTCTCCAATTGATGGACATCCATTCATTTTCCAGTTTCTAGCCACTAAAAACAGGGCTGCCACAAACATTTTGGCACATAAAAGGCACATATTTGGCACATCCCTTTCCCTTCTTTAGTATCTCTTTGGGGTAGAAGCCCAGTAGTAGTACTGCTGGATCAAAGGGTATGCACAGTTTGATAACTTTTGGGGCATAATTCCAGATTACTCTCCAGAATGGTTGTATCTGTTCACAACTCCATCAACAATACATCAGTGTCCCAATTTTCCCGCATCCCCTCCAACATTCATCATTATTTTTTCCTGTCATCCTAGCCAATCTGACAGGTATGTATGTAGTGGTATCTCAGAGTTGTCTTAATTTGCATTTCTCTGATCAATAGTGATTTGGAACACTTTTATATGAGTGGAAATAGTTTCAATTTCATCATCTGAAATTGTCTGTTCATATCCTTTGACGATTTATCAATTGGAGAATGGTTTGATTTCTTACAAATTAGAGTCAATTCTCTAAATATTTTGGAAATGAGGCCTTTATCAGAACCTTTAACTGTGAAAATGTTTTCCCAGTTTGCTGCTTCCCTTCTAATCTTGTTTGCATTGGTTTTGTTTGTACAAAGGCTTTTAAATTTGATATAATCAAAATTTTCTATTTTGTGATCAATAATGATCTAGTCTAGTTCATCTTTGGTCACAAATTTCTTCCTCCTCCACAAGTCTGAGAGGTAAACTGTCCTCTAATTTATTTATAATCTCATTCTTTATGCCTAAATCATGGACACAATTTTGAGCTTATCTTAGTATACGTGTTAACTGTGGGTCCATGCTAAAGATATCTTTCTAAAGATTGATAATTTATTTCAAATCAGGTTACAATTCTATTATTTTCTAATAGATAGAAGCACCAGTGATCTGTTAAGATATTCTTAACAATTAAAATCCTTTAAGAAGTTTACAAGTTGTCCTCTGAAGAACCAGAAGATTTGGATTTACCAGAAGACAAATAAGTTAGGATTACAACCAAGAATCATCTAATTGAATATCTTTCAGGAGGAAAATGGATATTTTTAATGTTCTTCTTTAAATTATAATGTTCTCTGTGGAGTACGTTTCTCGGGGGGCTTCTGGAGGCAGCCTTAGTTTCAGTTCAGATTAATAATCACCTTAAATACAGTTCAGTCCTTTATTTTCTCTTCCAAAATAGCCCCGTTAGCTTTCTTAGAGACCTATCTCTCTCCTTGGTTCCGAGAGCTCTCGTGGCGAGTCCTTTATCTCTGCCTCTGCCAGCTTTAGCCTTTCTCTTCCGAATCTCTCCAGCCAGCACAATGGTGGAATATATGGAATGAATCTGACTCTGCCTCCGAGAGAGGGATTGTAGGTTCTCTCTAGGCTTGTGGGAGCTCCTCTTAGACGTGTGAATCTTCTTCACTGAGTCCTGATTTGTGAATCTCCTCTAGTGGGCTCCTCCTCTTATATGCTCTCTTAAAAGTGTGAACTCTTAAAGACGTGAAAAGTGTGAACTCTGAACTAGAGAACTGTTAAGTACCATGCTAAATTAGACAATCAACTTAGCACTTTGTAGGAATCCTAACAGATATTGAAGGAAATAGAGGATTTTCAAGCTTTTCTAATTCATTTATCAGAGCTGAATAAATAAAAAAATTGACGTCCAAGTACAAGACTCAAGGGAAATATAAAAAAATAAAACAGGAACAAGAAATAGAAAACATAAGAAATTCAATAAGATAAACAGTTTATATTTCTATGTGGTAAAGTAATATTTGTAATTCTTAACAACTTTATTGCTGTAAGAGCAATTAGAAGTAGTATATATAGATAGAGGGTATGGATATAAAGTGACTTGGATGGTATATATGCTAAAAAACAAAATAAAATGGTAAGAAAGAAAATTATACCGGAAGAAGGTGGGGAAAAAATAAATGGGGATAAAATATCCTTTATAACACAGGCATTAAAGATCTATTATAATAAAGGGTAAGATAGAGGAAGGTGGTGGGCAAAGCTTAAAACTTACTCTCATCAAAATTGGTTCAAATTGGGAATAATATACACATTCAATTGGATATGTAAATCTATTTTACTCTATAAGAAAAAATGGGTGGGGATAATAGAAAGGAAAGGGAGACATAAAAAAAGAAGGTTATATTTGGGAAAGTGGTGATCAGAAGGTAAGTAAAACACTTAGAGGAGAAAAAGGGTGGAGTGTAAGAAGATGGGATAAAGAAGCATAACATTGAGAGAAAGCAATTATAATATAAAAGTGAATGAGGTAAACTCATCCATAAAATGGAAGTGGATAACACAATGGATTAAAAACCAGAATCCTACAATATGTTGTTTACAAGAAAACTATTTGAAACAGAGAAATACATACATCTAAAGGTAAGGGGCTGGAGGAGAATCTATTATGTTTCAGTTGCAATAAAAAAAGCAGGGGTAGCAATCATGATCTCAGACAAAGCAAAAGCAAAAATAGACCTAATTAAAAGAGATAAAGCAAACTACCTTGCTGAAGATACCATAGATAATGAAGTCATATCAGTACCAAACATATATGCATGAAATGATATAGTATCTAAATTTTTGAAGAAGTTGATTTGAGAGACAGGAGGAAATGGATAATAAAACTATAGTAGTGGGGTATTTCAATTCTCCCATCTCAGAATGAGATAATTTGACAACTTTGACAAGAAAAAAAACAAGTTAAGGAAGTGAATAAAATTCTGGATAAGTTATATATGCGATTTCTGGAGAAAATTGAATGGGAATAGAAAGGAATGTAGAGGGCTGAAACTCTGGAGTCGATGCACTGAGGTCAGGACAGCCAAGCACTTGAGGCTAACTACTGATTGGACAATACTCTATGGGCATATGCTTGGAAAATGCCTTCCCACTATCCTGTGGTAGCTCAATGTTGGTGTATACAGAGAATTGTAGGAGGGCCTAGGGAATGGAGTAAGACTAGCCAGGGTCACTTTTGTGGTGGACAAGGAAGAAGGAGGTTGTGGAGATTCTGCTTCCATCCCCTTCACTTCTACCCCTAAAGACCAAGAATAAAGACTAAGGACTTTTGCTTATCCTGACTCCGGCTGATTCTAAGGTATCCTGGGTGCTAGCGTGGTCATCAAAAAGGAATATACCCTTTTCTCTGCAATACATGGCACCTACACAACAATTAATCATGTTTTAGGACATAAAATCCTCACAACCAAATACAGGAAAGCAGAAGTAGTAAACACATCCTTTTCAGATCATAATGCAATAAAAATTACATTTAATAATGGACAATGGAAAGAGATTAAAAATAAATTGGAAATCAAATAATCTAATCCTAAAAAACAAGTGAGTCAAATAACAAATCATAGAAACAATCAACAATTTCATTAAAGAAAATGAGACCACATGCCAAAATTTATGGGATGCAGCCAAAGTGGTATTTAGAGGGGAAATTATATCTCTAATTGCTTCCATCAATAAAATAGAGAAAAAATCAGGACAATGAATTGGGTATACAACTAAAAAAATTGAAAAAGAACAAATTAAAAGTTCCCAATTAAACACCAAATTAGAAATCCTGAAAATCAAAGGAAAAATTAATCAAATTGAGAGTAAGAAAATCATTGATCTAATAAGTAAAACTAGAATCTGGTTTTATTTTTTTTAAAAACCCAAAAAAATAGATAAACCACTGCTTAATTTGACTTAAAAAAGAAAAAAAATACTAAACTATTAGTATCAAAAAAATGGTGTGGGGGTGGGGACTACGGAGGGGGGAAGAGAATGTGAAACATCTCATTAGAAAAACAATCAACCTAGAAAACAGATCTAGGAGAAACAATTTAAAAAATTTTGGACTAAATAAAAATTATGGTTAAAAAAAGTCTAAATACTATTCTTTGAGAGCTTGCTAAAGAAAATTGCCCTTAAGTTTTGGAACAAGAGGATAAAATAGAAATAGCAAAAAATCCACAGATCACCTGAAAGAGATTCCAATATGAAAACTCTTATAGCCAAGTTTCAAAACTCCCAGGTCTAGGAGAAAATTTTTTTTGTTTTATTTTTGTTTTGCTGAGGCAATTAGGATTAAGTGACTTGCCCAGGGTCACACAGCTAGGAAGGGTTAAGTGTTTCATGTCAGTGAGTATGATGGAATGATTCTAAAAAATAAAATTGTGTAAGGAAAGAAAAAAATGGAACAATTATTTCATACAAATGAATAATGAATGAAAGAACTGTTACAGTGGAGGCAGGAAAGGGTGCAGTACTGGTAAAGCTAGAATCTTATCATCAGAACTGGGTTAAAGAGGGATTAACATATCTACCTAGAAGGTGTACAAATGGTCTAACTTACAGAGAAATAGCAGAACAAAGAAATAGAATAAGGAAGAAACTCTTAGAAGAGTGTGCAGATCAAGTAATAGAGAGATAAAGGAAGAGGATAAAAAGGGGATTATTAGAAGGATTGTGGATCAGGGAGGCAGTGATTAGAAGTCAATTAAACATTAAAAGAAGAATAGAGTGAAAAGAGGGAGAGAAAGATAAACAGTGATTAAAAAAAAAAAACATGGTGGAAGAAAATGGGCAAGTGGTAATTATTACTTTGTATGTAAATGGGATGAACTCAAGCATAAAATGGAAATGCAGAATGGATTAAATACCAGAAACCAACAATATATTATTTATAAGAATACAAATGAGAGATATCAAGAATAAAAATAAAGGGTTGGAGTAGAATTTATTATGCTTCAGCTAATGTAACAAAAGTGATAAACAGGAAAACTATATTATGATTAAAAGAACCATAGATAATGAAGTAATATCAATATTAAACCTATATGTATGTATATATCAAATGCTATAACATCCAAAGTTTTAAAGGAAAAATTAAAAGAATTATAGATGGAAATGGATAGCAAAACTATAATTGTGAGTGACTCAATCTTCCCCTTCAGAACTAGATAAATTTAACAAAAAAGTAATCAAGGAGATGAATAGAATCTTAGAGAAGCTGGATATAATAGATATTTAGAGAAAACTAATGGGGATAGAAAAGAATACACTTTTTTCTCAGTGGTGTATGATACTTTTAGAAAAATTGACCATATATTAGGATATAACAACTTTATAATTAAATGCAGGAAGCCATACATTATTAAATGCATCTTTTTTTGGATCATAATACTATGAAATTATATTTAAAAAGGGACTATGAATACACAGATTAAAAATTAGAGACTAAATAACCTAATCTTAAAAAATGAGTAGATTAAAAAACAAAACAGAAATAGCTAATAACTTCATTAAAGAAAATGATAATGAAATAACATTTCAAAACAAGATACAGCAAAACTAGTAACTATAGGAAATTTTTTATCTGTAAATGCTTACATCAATTAGCTAGAAAAAGAACAGAACAATAAACGTGTTTTAAAAAAATAAGAACAAATTAAAAATCCCCAACTAAATACCAAATTGAAAATCCTAAAAATTAAAGGTGAGATTAATACAATTAAGTATAAGAAAATTACTGAATTAATACAGCTAGACATTGGTTTATGATCATTGTTTATGATACCCAACAGTCTCTTACAGTCTATTTTTCTTATCTCCAACAGGCTGCCTGCTTTGCTTCCTGCACAATGTTCTGGGCAAACAAAACAAAGCTGTTAGCCCTCCTGGTGCTCCCATTTCTGGCTTTCCTTTTGTTTCAGCCATTTTACCACCCCAGTCACTCACCTGGTCTAATAAGAAAGTCAAGCCCTAAGCATGTATTGATCTTGTCTTCCTGGCGCTCGGGCTCCTCCTTTGTGGGCCAGCTCTTCAGCCAGCACCCGGATGTCTTTTACCTGATGGAGCCGGCCTGGCACGTGTGGACGAACCTCTCTTCTGAGAGTGCTGGGCAGCTGCAGATGGCCGTGAGAGACCTGGTTCGCTCAGTCTTCCTCTGTGACATGAGTGTCTTTGATGCTTACATGGCCTGGGGTCCAAGGAAACAATCCAGCCTCTTCCAATGGGAGACTAGCAGGGCTCTGTGTTCCCCACCTGCGTGCCATCTCTTTAATAGGGAAGCCATCATCCCCCCGGCTGACTGCAAGACCCTATGTGGCAAGCAGCCCTTCAGCACCGTACAAGAAGCCTGTAGATCCTACAGTCATGTGGTAGTCAAGGAGGTGCGCTTCTTCAGCCTGAAGCCTCTCTACCCTCTGCTGACTGACCCCTCCCTCAATCTGCAGATCATTCACCTTATACGAGACCCCAGGGCTATGTTTCGCTCTCGACAAAACACCGAACAGGATCTGCTGCGTGACAGCCATATTGTCATGGGGAAGCAATGGAAAATGATAAAGAAAAAGGACCATCCCTATCACATGATGAAAACCATCTGCCAAAGCCACAAGGAGATCTATGAGGCAGCTCAGTTGTTACCAGACTCCCTCCGGAGACGCTACCTGCTGATACGCTATGAAGACTTGATTCAGGACCCACTGACCCAAACCGCCAAATTGTATGAATTTGCAGGGTTACCCTTCCTGCCTCATCTCCAAATCTGGGTGCATAACGTCACACAGGGCAAGGGCATGGGAAAGCATCCCTTTGACACAGGCTCCAGGAATGCCCGAAACATTTCTCAGGCCTGGCGCTGGTCCTTACCACATGACAGGGTAGTCAAATTACAGAAAATTTGTAAAGATACCATGGACTTCATGGGCTACCTTCCTGTACTGTCTGAGGAAGACCAGAGAAATTTATCAATGGTTGTTCTTTCTACCCTTGAGCTCCCCTAAAACTGGGCAAACACATGATTTGAGAGATGGTCTGTTGGAATCCTTACTAACTGCTAACTAATTAGAGTTGATCTAATCTTACAAGAAGATGTTTTGGGCAGAACCTGAAACAAGGTACTAAGTAGAACTAATTAATACAAGGCTTGTGTCCACACCTTTACTCATTGGAGTTCAATGAGTTCACACCTCCCTTGAAGCTCTTTGGGCCAGAGAGCACTATGGGAGAAAACCCATAATCCCTCTCTTGAGCATAAATAGAGCTTCAATGGGCCAGTTGAGGAAGTTCTTCAGAGTGAAGAAGCTACAAAGAGAGATTTCACCAGAATGACATGAAGAGTGGTGCTGGCTCTGGAGGCTGAAGAAAGCAGAGGCAGAAGCAAAGGACAAAGCGGCAAGAGCTCTTGGAACCAAGCAGAGAGATAGGCCTCTAAGCTAACCGGGCTATATTGGAGATAATAAAAGATCTGAACTCTTATCACCTGACTGCGTTTTGAGAAGAAAAAGATCACAACATTTGAACTCCCAACATTTTGGCGTCCTGAATGTGGGGCTAACAGACCCCCCCCCCCCCCCCCCCCCCCCCCCCCGCCGCCCAGTGGATTTCAGTGGAAAAGCTCCGATCCTGATTCAAGTGGAAAAGCCTCTGATCCTGATCCAGTGGAAAAGACTCTTCAACCCAGAAATTAGGGTGAGTGCAACAAAGAAATTTTGTTAGAAGAGTTAAAGTAGAATTTCATCTAAGATGGGACAGATATTTAGAAAACAGCCTGTTTCTGTTCAAGGAAAATGTTTAGAGAGCATTGTCAAAGTTATGGAAAGCCAAGGTTTAATTATAAGTTTACAGCAAATCACTGAACTTTTACAAACTGTAAAGGACATATGTCCTTGTTTCTCTCTTGATAAGGAATTAGATCTAAATGAATGGAAATTGGTTGGAGAGGATCTTTGTCAATTCTATGATAAAAATGGGCCTAACTCAATAATTAATACATATAATGTAATACAATTGGCTATAAGAAGTTATTTAAGTGATAGAATGATGAAAAGGAAAGTACAGGAGGAAGAAGTGCCAGCTTTACTAGGTGAAAAGGAGGACGAATCAGATGAGAATGGAGTTAATTACAATTCTGAGTATGATACTTCACAGCAGAAAGAATTAGGTGATTCCACATCTCATGACCCTCCCCCCGCAATTAACCCTTCATGGGTGGAACAAGGGGGAGGGAGAGAGACAGAAACACAGTCAGCTTCTCCTGTAAAGCAGAATTTGACAAGATTAGAAAAAGCATTAATTAAAGCAAAAAATGAAGGAGAAGATATATCTGATTTTATAAATGCATATCCTGTGATTGAAGAGCTCAACTCCTCAGGTCAAAAAGAGAGAAAATACACTCCTTTTAATTTGGGAAAAATTAAAGATTTGAAAAAGGGTTGCACTCTTTATGGGGCTACATCATTTTATGTGAAGATGTTACTGGATAATTTGTCTTATGAAATCTTAACCCCAAATGACTGGAAATCCATCGCTAAAACATGTCTTGAACCAGGACAAAATTTATTGTGGCTTTCAGAGTTTCATGAATTATGTAGGATTCAAGCCCAACACAATAGGCAAACAGGACAAATCACTTTTGACCAACTAGCTGGTCAAGGTCAGCATGCAGAGAGTTCAGAACAGATTTATTATCCCATAACAGTATATGAGCAAATTTCTAAGGCTGCAATAAAAGCTTGGAATTCTCTCCCTGGACAGAAAGATGGAAATAATGCTTTCACAAAAATAGAGCAAGGTCCCAATGAACCTTTTGCAGATTTTGTGGGACGTTTACAAACAGCTGTAATAAGAACCATTGGAGACAATGCAGCAACAGAAATAATGACTAGACATTTGGCTAAGGAAAATGCCAATGAGATTTGCAAGAGAATTATATGGGGGCTAGACAAAAATGCTCCTTTAGAAGAGATCATAAGACTCTGTGCCACAGTGGACATAAATGCTTATTATGCCCAAACTATGATGAACATGGAAAGACAAGGTCCTTCTTGGCAAAGGAATTCTAGAGAAACTCGTCGATGTTTTCAGTGTGGAAAAATTGGACATCTAAGAGCCCAATGTAGATACAGCGATACAATGAGAAGACAGGGTGAGAGAAAACCCAAAACCCCATGTCCAAAATGTAACCGAGGCTTTCACTGGGCCTCTAAATGTATATTGACCCAGAGGAATGAGAGGCAGGGCCCAGCTCTAAAGTATCAATCAAAGGACAGGTGGGGCATGATAGCAGCTGAGGTTACACCCAGAGAGACTTTAGAAATTCAGAACTCTGATGTCATCAACCAACAGAAAAGCAATCAGGATTACAATTGGGAAGAATACAGGCCTTTTAAGACAACAAGACAATATCCAATGCAAACAACTCCAATGTAATTACCAGATGATGATGAGAAATCCCAAATTTGGTAAATAGAAGGGAATTAGGTTAACTGCTTGGGGAAGAGGATCTGCTTATATTTCCACAGATGGAGAAAGAATCAGATGGCTGACAAGGAGACTGTTAAAAAGACTTTTAAAATCTTCAGGAATCATTGGATTTCCTAACACAAGATGAAACTGTTTTAGTTCTTGAAAAACCAGCAAGAATCATTGGATTCCCTGAGATGAAAAATTGTTGATGAGACCTTTTGCAGTACTTCAGAGCTTACAAGAATTATTAGATTCCTGGCACATGAACTAATGGACAATGGAATCCTATTGGACTGTTTCTAGGACTTATGGACATGTGTAAATTTTCAGGTTGATTCATGTTGTTACATTACTACTAGCCTGTGTTATATTGCTATGTGCTTTTGTAAATTATGTATAATGCCTCTCATATTGATGGATTTATGTATACCATGTATATCGGTTACAAAGTTCTGGCCCATATTGATGGATTTATGTGTTATGTGTCAGAAACCCCCTATGTTTTAAAACAAAAGAAAGGGGGAGATGTTGGAATCCTTACTAACTGCTAACTAATTAGAGTTGATCTAATCTTACAAGAAGATGTTTTGGGCAGAACCTGAAACAAGGTACTAAGTAGAACTAATTAATACAAGGCTTGTGTCCACACCTTTACTCATTGGAGTTCAATGAGTTCACACCTCCCTTGAAACTCTTTGGGCCAGAGAGCACTATGGGAGAAAACCCACAATCCCTCTCTTGAGCATAAATAGAGCTTCAATGGGCCAGTCGAGGAAGTTCTTCAGAGTGAAGAAGCTACAAAGAGAGATTTCACCGGAATGACATGAAGAGTGGTGCTGGCTCTGGAGGCTGAAGAAAGCAAAGGCAGAAGCAAAGGACAAAGCGGCAAGAGCTCTTGGAACCAAGCAGAGAGATAGGCCTCTAAGCTAACCGGGCTATATTGGAGATAATAAAAGATCTGAACTCTTATCACCTGGCTGCGTTTTGAGAAGAAAAAGATCACAACATTTGAACTCCTAACAATGGTCTGGTTTTGTACAATGGCTATGGTCAGCTGAATGGTTTGGGGTTGAATGAATGTGTTTTTCAATGAATATGCTGTTGTGGGTGACTACACTTGGCCAAAGGCTACTCTCTACTTTCTGACTCAAGACCTTGGCACAGAATGTCCCCCTGACTTGGGATGCTCCTTTCTTTACCAGTATATTTAGAATACACGGGAAAGTGGACTCAAGCTTAGAAAGCATGTGTGGAGAAGGGGTGACAAGGCTCCTGAATGCCAGAATTTTTCCCCTGTGTTTGTGGGGTATTTAAAAAGTTCCCCTTAGGTATGGTGTAGTTTCTTTGCTAGTTCCTTGTGAAACCAAAAATCTGCATGCATTCTGTCCTTAGCTCCAGTGTAGACACTACTAGCAGTTGATCCAGGGATTAGGCTGGGCCCCAGTGAATGGCCCACATGCTCTGAGTCCTTCTAGCTTGCTTACAAAGGCCTTCCTGCAGCCAAAGCATTGGGGTGGGATTGGTGCAAGCCCAAACCTCTTTTCCCTTCCTTCCCCACTTCAGTTCTTCCTCAGGGACGTTATGGAATTTCTCCAATAACTCTGCTTCTAAACTAACACAATAATTCCCAGATAAGCACTGGGGCATGATCAATTCTGAATGGGATTCCTGTGTGAGTCACTCTAGTCCCCAGAGGTTTTAGTCCTTAGTCTAAAACCTATGATTGAAACCAATTGATGGGACATTTTGTTGGAGCACCCAGGCAGAGGTGGGTTCTCTGCCTAAACTCACATCAGTACCGACTTTGGTTTATTCTCTGGCTTCCTTGTATCTCAGGGAAATTTTCTTTTCCTAGAAACATCTGGGTAACAAAATAGCAGGTTATATTACAGTATCTTTGGATAGCGAGGCCTGGGGAGGGGAAGCTGGGGAAAGTCTGGTCTTGGGTTTTCCTTCATTCTGGGACCTCCAGTAAAAGTAAAAGACTCTTCAAAATTCTCCAGTATGTCCCTTTTCAGGCATAGCTCAGTCCTTTTGTTCCTTAAAGGGTTGCAGAAATACCATGCTTGCTTCTACTTCCCAAGTCCAGACTCTCAGTTCTCTCAGAAACTCTCAGTTCTGAGACAGCTTCTTCCTTTGATAAAAATAATAGCATTTTTTAAATGTAGTATTTGTCATTTTCTAGGCACTGTGATAAGTGTTTTGCAATTATTATCTAATTTGATATTCACAGCCTGGAAGTTTGTTGGTATTATTTCCCCATTTTGCAGACCAAGGCAATTGAGGCAAACACAGCAAATGAGTGTTGGAGGCTTCATTTGAATTCATGTCTTCCTGACTTCCAGCACTCTATCCACTGTGGGCCACCTAGCTTCCCAAAGAATTTAAACAAATTAATTTGGCTGTGTCTTTTGGCTTTGGTTAATTCAAGCCAGGATGTGGGAGCTATCCACACTCAAGTTCTGATGGTCAGATTCTATCAAAAAATGTTCTTAACTACTTAAGATTTCAGAGCCTAAATGGGGAAGTTTCAACTTCACCCTAACCTGGTATAAGAATCTTACAAAGAATCCCCAATCCTAAATTTTACTGATTCTGCTCAGTAGTGGACTTCACATCCCATTGATGTAGCTAGTTACTGTTACAGTAATAACAGCTCTTCATAAACTCAGGTAAGCTCATGTTTAATGGACATCTCAGTCAAGATTATGGAATCTGAAATTCAGCAATGAAATAAAGATTGTTATATAGCTCAAATTTTCATATTGGACTGATTGAATTACTACTTTTACCCTCAACTCATAATGGAAAATTATAGAAATTTCTCAAGAGTATCTGAGGATAGAATCAAATGTGAACAGAGACTATTTCAGCGCTAACCAAACTGGCTATCTGTTCAGAACTCTGTATTTTAGGATGCCACAATTTTTTGGAGGGGGGAGAAATGGATAGCTTTTTTGTAAAGAAGTGTCTGTATCTGCAATATAATTGCAGTTATACCAGTTAATATATAGTAGTCATATGAAATTATAACTATGTGGCTCCAGAATGAAAATTACTAGATTTGTTTTTTAAATGAATTTTTTTCCTGAAAGTGTTGTTCTTTCATTGGTGGAAGTCATCCTTGATAGGTTTAGTAATAATGAATTCTTAATTCTAAATTGTTTTGATATAAAAAACTGTCACTATGTATTTGTAATATAGCTCAGTAAAAATAAACATGTTAATTTATCAGAATGTTGGATTGATGAAATATTTTGCGTGTTATATTAATCTACCATATAGCTTCAATAAAAAATAATCAAACTGAATTATAGAATCATTACTACAACAAACTGCTTTCACAGGTAATTCAGTGACAAGGCATTTATTACTAGGAAGGAAGAAAACAAGCATTTTTCTAGTACTTATTATGTATCAGGTATAGTGCTAAATACTTTACAAATCTTATATCATTGAACCTTCACAATTCTGAGAGGCAAGTGTTTTAATTCTCCCCATTTTACATTTGAGGAAACTAAGGCAGACAGAGATTAAAATCACTTGCCCAGGATCACTGAGCTAGTAAGTGTCTGAGGTCAAATTGGAACTTGAGCTTTCTTTAAAGAAAAGCAAAAATCTGTTCCATTCTTTCAAAGAATTCCCATTCTAATGTAGGAGATGGATGTATCTATCCAGCAATCACCAAATATCATGGAGATGATCATTAAACACATGGAAACTGATGAGATCACCAAATGACATACTATAGGAGGGCCCAGGACAGAGCCTGGGGAGGCAGGATTACCCAAGGTGAGGAGGTATGGTCTTTAGGAAGATCCAGCAAAGGGGCCTGAGGAGAATTCATCCTGGTCAGTCAGCCAACAAGTATTTATTAAGCCTTTACTAGGCTGAGCTTTGCTAATCAGTAGATACCAATAGAAGCAAAAGTAAAGACAGCCTTCACTTTCCAGGAATTTACATTCTAAAGAAGGAAGATAAAAAGAAGCTGAAAAGAGGGTAGGAGTTATCTGGAATGGGACCATGGTAGGCAAAGTCCGTTGAAGGAAGATGAGTCGCGAGTGCCACTGGAAAGGTATAGGGACAAGCAGGAGTAGAAACACAAGAGAACAATGTCCCTAAAACCTATAAAGAAGTGAGTATCCAGGAGGGGATGGTAACCAACAGATGGATGAAGAGAGAGAGAGACAGAAAGACAGACAGACAGAGAGACAGAGATAGACAAAGAGACAGAGACAGACACAGAGAGACAGAGACACACAGAGAGAAACAGAGACAGAGAGAGACAGAGACAGAGGCAGATATAGAGACAGAGAGAAGTTTTACTAAGTGCTTACATTAAGTGCTAAGGTCATAAATATAAGTAAACGAAATGATTCCTACCTACAAGGAGCTTACTACCTGAGGAAAATGCTTATAAAGGGCCTCTAGAAAGCTGAGGGAAAGACTGGAGCAGACTGGCTATTGAAGAGACAGAAAAGACCAGAGAAGGGGTAGAGTCCATGAATGAAGTGAGCATGGCTGGAACCCCTCTGGAAATTGTTGGTTGCATGAGAAAATTGATGACCTGGCATGGACTCCAGGAGCTAATTTTCTTCTCTGTGGGAAGAGAACTTGTGAGGAGGAAGAGATATTTAAAGAAGGTAAGTAAGAAGAAGTGAGGTTGTAGAGTATTCAAGAAGATTGAGGATTAAGAAAAGATTATTAGATTTCGTAATTATGAGAGCAAAAATAATATAAGGGGAAAAGAAACTAAAAATACCTGACTGGCTTATTCAAAGTGAAAAGTCTGAAGGTTCCTTGCTTACAACTGCTGATATGCCTCTTAATGTTCCTGTTTGGAGTGGCAGTGATTGACTACCACCATATATTCATGCTATCTGGTAGCTTCTGACTCTTATTTTATTTTATTACATTTTATTTTTTCTTTTCATTTTTTTTCACTCAGGTATTTATTTTCTTACTTTTTATTTAGGCAATGAGGAGGCTTAGATTTAGAGGTAGAATACTGGACTTAGAGTGAGGAAGACCTGAAGCACTTATTAACTGTGGTACCCTGGCCAATCACTTAACATTTGCCTCAGTTTCTTTTTTGTAAAATGGGGATAATAATAGTACCTACCTCCCAGATAGATGAATGCCTAGAATTTTCTCCCTCTTCATCCCTGCCTCCTAGATTGTTTATCTTTCTTCAAGTCTTAGCTAAAGTATCAGTTTCTGCAAGAGACCTCCAGCAGTCTTTCTTAAATTGGCTATTAGCTAAGATGTATATAGAGATCTAACCATGTACTAGGCACTGGCGTAAGTGCTTTACAATTATTAACTCATTTGATATTTGTTCAGCAGAGTGCCTGGCACATGGTAGGAACTTAACAAATGCTTGTTTTCTTTCTTCCTTCCTGATAGCAGACCTTTCTTGTGTGTACTAAAGTCAACATTCTCAATCAAACCCTTATGCAAGGAGTTAGGCAGGTGCTATTATTATCCCCATTTTACAGAAGAGAAACTGAGGCAGATTGTTGAAAGGGTCAAAGGAGGTGAAATATAGTAAAGGCACATAGAAGAAATTTAATAAATGTTTGTTTCCTTTCTTTCTTCCTGATGGCAGACCTTCTTGCGTCCAAACACTCTTACAGAGTATAGGGAGGTGCTATACCCCATTTTATAGCATTTACTAGCTGTGTGATCCTAGGCACGTCATTTAACATCTTCTTGTCTCAGTTGTCCTATGAGTAGGGATACAGCTGGATCAAAGTTTAATAACTTTTAGGACATAATAATAAGTTGCTGTCCATTATTGTGGTTTTCTGGTTAAATCCATTTTAATTTGGCTTGACTCCAGCTTCTTATGAAACTTTGAAAGAACAATGAGGAACTCAACTCGCTTCCCTGTTTTTTCTGGTCCAAGGGTTATGACAGGAACTGAGTGATAGCAGGAGCAGATGGTATTTAGAATGGTTCAAAAGAATGGAGGCTATTTATCAAATGTAAACAATTGTGCTCCCATGTTGTTGGTTTTTTTTAAGTTTTTAAATTTATTGTAAACCTAACTACAAAATATGAAAAGAAAAAAAAAAACTGATACAGCAGAACATAAGAGGATTCAATATAAAGCAATAAATTTCCATTTCAAGAAAACCTATATAATAAATGCTATACATTGTTTTCAAAACTGTTCGGTTTTGCTGCCTTGTAGGTTTTCTTTTGTTCTCTACTGTGCAATTTTTACTTCTCTGGTCCTCTCTCATAAGGATAGTTAATTGTGGAGAGATGGACTTATAATTAAATCTATCTACATACATATCTATAGCTATATCTATATTTAGATATCTATAAACAGACATATACACAAGACACATTATGCTTATTTCTCATCATGTTTCTCTGAAGGTGGATAGTATCTTTCATAAATTCAAGTCTTTTCATGTTTTTTCTTTTTTTTTTTTGCTGAGGCAATTGGGGTTAAGTGACTTGCTCAGGATCACCTAACTAGGAAGTGTTAAGGGTCTAAGGCCAGATTTGAACTCAGGTCCTTTTGACTTTAGGGCTGGTCCTCTATCCACTGCACCAACTAGCTGCCCTTCATGGTTTTTTCCTAAACCAATCAGCTCATCATTGCCTATACCATACTAATATTCCAACCCAGTCTCATTCTGGGAGCTTTTCTGTGAAAGTTTTCCCTCTGTTTTCTGCATTCCTTCTATTCTAGACTGCATAGATTTTATTTATACACAAAAACTTTAAGTTAAAGAAATCAGAGTTATTCATTTTATATTTTAATAGTGTTCTCACCTTATAATAAAGTTTAAGGTCTGATACTACTAAATTTGCTTCCTTTACATATTTTTCCCTTGCTTTTTTTGAAATTCTTGATCTTTTGTTCTTCTAAATGAATTTTGTTATTAAGAAAATTTTTTAGTAATCTTATGGGATCGCATTACATAAATAGGTTAGTTAGGTAAAATCGTCAATTTAAAAAAATATATGCGCTTTACTTTTCCATGAACAACAAATACTATTTCAGTTATTTATGATGAGGTCTTCAATGTCAGATATGGTTAGCAGAACTGACAAAAATTAATCCCCAAGGCAGAAAGAAAGAAGGCTCTGATGGAGATCAGTTTGGTTCCATGGTTCCACCCTTTGGGAAGGTTGTCCATTCCGAAATCCAAGTTAGGTCAAATCTCTGAGATCTACCTCTTGTGGAGGACTTGAGCAGTGTCACCTTGCCATGCCCTGTCAGAAATTCTAGTTATGTCCCTTGGATTAAATTTTCCCTATAAAACATATTTATGGGCCATCCCATCCATGTTAGCTGCCTTCCTCTGGGTCAGTCTGCCTCGTGATGTCTTTTCCTTCTCCCTTCCCTCATGCCATTTGGTATCTCTCCTAACTCCACTGTTTCCCAACCCCACTTCTCCTCCTTACAGTTAACTAATTCTTTTAGGGTGCTGAGTTCCTTTCAGAATTTAGCCTGCCAGCTAAAGGCATGCTCCAAACTCATGGGGTGCTCCCTTTCTACTGGGAAATTGTGAATTCCACTGGGGAACTTGTCTTTCGTAAACTCTCCCACTCTATTTCCTAGTTCCCATTCCCAGTGTCTATTGTATTCCTTCGTTTTGTCCATAACCTCTTCCCTTCTACCTTTTGCCAAAGAGAATGGCCATTGTGAATTTTTCACATAACCGAACACTAAATTTTGGCACATACTGTCACATGGTCTCTACATAATCCACATCATTTTGCTCGAACTACATCACACATAATTTTCAACATTTGTTTTTGAAAGACTTAGTGTTCCAAATTTTTCTCCTTCCTCCTCAAGACAGCAAGTAATCTGATTGATATAGGTTAAATATGTGCAATTCTTTTAAATTTCCATATTTGTCATTAGACATCTTTAAATAAACAAAATCATTGTAAATAATCATCACACATATGTAGTCTATATATAAATGTGTGGGAGAATGAATTGACAATTTTTTTATGAAGCTATATATATATGTATATATATATATATATATATACACACATATATATAATATGTCATTATCATATGAAGCTATGAAATGGGGCAAGCACTCCAGTTTTTTGATTACTTGTCAGGAAAGACCACAACATGACAGCAGTGAGAAATACGGTGGCAATCACAATAAGGCATAGAGGATATAAAGGGGAACAGACTCAGGAAATACAGAGATGAGTGGTAAGGGAGGTAATATAGGGACAGTTGGTGTGAGGATGGGCATGGGATGGTGAAGTAAGGCAGGAAGCTCGTGGAAAGGATGGAGCAAGGAAGAAGCAGAGAGTATTATAGCTCACATGATACTAGATTAGAGTTGGAAGCATATGGTAGCATGGACCTGGGGAGATGAAAAGTGCTGAGGAGCAGGGAGGAGAGGCAGGAGCTTAAAGTCTCATTTTTATAGGGCTCTTGGAGAACAGACTAATTATTATCTGTGCCACCTTGGGATTAGTTCACTAACAGCCAAATCATTTCAAAGTTGGTAAAACTTTAGTATATATATATATAATGATCAACACCATTTGGTGATCTGCTAGTCTTTAATCTGCAGCTCTGAAATTTGTGAATTACAAATGATAGGACCAAGAATTCTTGCACCAGCATCAAGATGGCTCCCCCTGATTCAGTGTCTATTCCCAGGATAAGAATTTTGGTTAAAGTATGCTATGATTTGTAAATTATTTTCCTTTGATTTTTGAGATGAGTTATATGTGACTTCCAGATTCTCCTTTGCAATTATTTCCTGGTACTGTTTCTTTATATTGGCCACTCACAAATTTACTATAGTGATTAAAAAAGGTGGGGATGGTCAGGGCAACCAAAACAAGTTACAAGTTTAACACAGAGGTTGAAAGTATGAACTTACCAGCAATATAGCTAGGACTTTGCCCCAGAGTACTGACATCTTGCTCCTTCCTTTCCTATGAGTTTCATGCCTAGAAAGTGACCACGAGATTCTCACATCTTTCCTTAAGCCCATTGCTATATCCTCCCACTGGCCACCCCTCCTCCTGTATAATTTGGGAAGAGATCAGAGGTTGACCATATAATGGAGACTGGAGCTAGACTCATGGGTATCTGGGCTGTCCCATTTTCCAACTCAGCCACAATGCACCAATCTGTCTTCTGCAAAATGCTGTGCCCCGCCCTCCACTCTCCCAATTTGTCACTGGCATTAGAAGTCCTAAGTATGTCTCTGATTGTTATCTAACATAGGGACATAAACATATAGACAAACCAAAGATATAAGGTTTTTTAGAAATCGTGTCTATGTGGATTTTTAATTTTGTGTGAATATTTCATATATATATATAAATATATATTTAAAACCTATATTGCTGGTTTAATAAAAAGCACTCTGTGAAGGGTAGCTAGATGGCACAGTGGATAGAGTGCTGGCCCTGAAGTCAAGAGGACCTAAGTTCAAATCCAACCTCAGACACTTTCTAGCTATGTGACCCTGGGCAAGTCACTTAACCCAAACTGCCTAAGCAAAAATAAATAAATACAATTAAAAAGTAAAAAACAAAACAAAACAAAAAAACTCCGTGAGAAAATTCCTTCTATCAAAGCAAATATGTAATGCCTCTCCACCTCTCAGAAAACTCTCAGAGGGCATTAAGAGTCTGACTAGCCCAGGATCATACAGCTGGGATGTATCAGAGATAGGATTTGAATCCAAGTCTTCCTGATTCTAAAACCAGCTGCTCTCCATCATGCTAGATTTCTTCTATCTAATAATCAGAATGCTAGTTTTTGTGCCTTTTTTTGTGGGGCAATAGGGGTCTAGATCTGTGGTTTTATTTTTATAGAGAATTTTCAGCAAAGAAAGTACTTTCACCAGTTCAGTACTTCTAAATAATCTGAAGCATTCATTTTAAGAGCTTTGCCTGAAGGTGGCACCATAGTGCATAGAACACCATTGCTGGCATGAGAAGGACCCTAGTTCAAATTTGCTCTTAGATATTATCTGTAACTCTGGGTAAGTTACTTAACGCCAATTGCCTTAATAATAATAATAATAATAATAATAATAATAATAATAATAATAATAATAATCTACCTGAGAGATAAATTTCATAGGGGCACAGGAACAGCATCTATTAGGAGCAGGATTTGAATGCAGTCTTTCTGACTCCAAGGCTGGCTTTTTATCCAACATACTCTAAATAATTGGACATACGGATATATGTTGCTTTTATTTAAGATTTTGGCATATTAAGAAAGTGATGGAGAAAGTATTAATAATCAAAGTTAAACTTAAAAGTGTGTTGTACACACCTCCCCCCCCAACACACACCATATTTAACATGGCACACACCCCTCTGTATATGGCCCTGGGCAAAATGCTCAACTTCTTAAACCTGGGATCATTTTGTAAACTTTAAAGTTCTATATAAATGTTAGCTATCCTCATCACCACTAAATTGTAAGCTCCTTCAGGGCAGGGACTATATTTAGATCTTTTTGTGTCCCCAGGGACTGAGGTAGTAGCCATTTAATAAATCCTAAGTAGCCACTTAATGAATGTTAGTAGAATTGAAGTGAAATCATCATCTTCTTCTTCATTACTACTGAACAGGGAAGAACAAAGAGATCCATGCACACAGTGGAAATTTAGTACCATTGGCTGCCTGATTGCCAGAGGCAAACTTGGACCCCCCAGTGACTATTCATGTCTTTATCTGATTTCTGAATCAGCTACAAGAGGAGGCCCTGGTGTCCCAGAGCATCAAGATCCATCTTTTAAAACTATAATTCATTTTATAGCTTTGGAAAAGCTATTTGGAAAAGAATTAACCAGAAATGATTGTTCCTTCAGGTTTTGTATGGTATTTTTACCATACAAATTTGCATGTCTTATAGACTTTTGTGTTCTCATTTCATTATAGTTTTTTAATGTACTAACCTTTCCTTCAATTTTTGGAGGTGGATTGGGAACAAGCATTTATTAAGAACCTACTATGTGTCAAATGCTTTACAAACATTATATCTCACTTTATCCTCATAACAACCCTGAGAAATGGGTATTCCTGAATTTTGTCCCAGAAATAAGCTAGTACCAGTAGTGAAAAGAACATTCCTTTCCCAGATAAGACCCATAATGTGACTATTTTAGAGCTCACAGAGCCATACATCCTTTCTCCATTCTTGATTCATATCCTGTTTCTATGTGTAAGTTTTGCTGCAACAAAAGTCCTGGGAAAGTGCCAACATTTTCCTGCATAAACTACTCCCTTTTCTCCCCCCTCATTAGACTCTCCTTTTAGATTCCCCTAGGATTAATCTGTATGCTTTTACATAAAGCAAACCTCTGATGTCTAAGAGAAAATCTCTCAGAAGTCTTTCTGTGTCAACTTCATACCACATCATTTTGGTGCTGAAATCCAGGATCCCCTTGTGGCTTCAATTCTCTCCCATAGCCATTCAGGAGGGAATTTTTCCTTGGGGGCTGGATCTGAAATCCTTGCTGCTTTTAGGCAACTGAGTGCAGCCTGGTTTGGACTTTTTTGAGGGGGACTTTTTTCATCTAGCCACTTTCCTTCTCTTTTTCTCCCTCTCCTTCAGGATGCTGAGAGTAGAGGTGAGGGATGATAAGATAATGTGGGGATAAAATCCCAAAGAGTCTCCTCTTGGGTGCCTTCTAAGCCAATGACAGAAGTTCAGGAACATTGGATCAGTACATCTTGGAGGATTAGGATGGGTCTCTCAATTAAGTATTTTAATTATAAGTTTTGTTGTTTGTATTTGTCTTGCCATTTTGCCTGTCTGCATAGCTGTGTAAGCAGAATGTCTGTCATGTTTGTGCTATGATCTAAATTCTGTTACCTTGAAAGATTCAAAATGTAGCCAGAAAGAAAAATTTCTAAGTGGAAAGAACACTGGGAAAAAATTATTAGAATTCATTCTTAACCTCCACCTTAGACTTTCTTCTATGGTTCCAACACTGGCCAATTTGGGACTATAGAAATAAAGTAGACTAATTAAATTGCAGAACCACTAAAAGCATCTTAGCAGATTCTAGAGGTATTGAGATTACGCGTTTGGCAATTAATCATTTTAACATTGCTAGAAAGGACTAATTCCAGGAATTCACTCCCTTATGAAACTTCTCAGTATATTTTTGAGGTATCACTCTGTAGAATTTATTTTAAGGAAAAATAAGATTAAATCTTATAAAAATTTTAAAAGGTTTGAAAAACGACTGACAAGATTAACAGTTTTATAAAGAAAAGATAGTCTCTTTTTCCCTTCCCCCACTCCTGACTGCAGCAGGGATAGGTAGATGAGAGACAGAGAGAAAAAGACATACAGAGACAGAGAAACAGAGACATACACACATACACACACACACACACACACACACACACACACACACACACACACTAAGAGAGAGAGAGAGGGAGAATATACTCAGAGCAACAAAAATTGTTTGAGATATAATGGCAAAAAGGACAAAAGGACTCTGAAACTCTCTGAAAACTCCTTCAAGAAGAAATTCTCCTTGAATCCTCCTCTGTGAGATCCACCCCAAGGAACCAAGATAAAGTGGTTTATCTTGGTGGGACTAGTTGAATTTTCTACCAAGATTTTCTACCCCTATTGTTGGCTCAAAACCACTCCCAATAAGTGGTCTCATCTAGGCCTGGAGGCAGTGACAACATTGAGGGGATTTCATTCGATCCAAACTTTTGTCTCAAATTTCCTTATAAAAATGGCAAATTGGGGGCTCAATCCTTGTAGAGGACCTAATATGCCATGTCAAGGAAATTCTCTCTCTTCCTGTATAGTAGCAAGGTCTGCCCACTGGAATATCCTCTTTCAACATTACCCTCTCTTTATCTCCCTCACCTATTTCCCTAAAGAGATTTTATATCTCTCTGTTGGGATTTCTCTACTTGAAACTTTACTTCTCTGCTAGGACCTTGCCTACTAAGGAATTCAGTCTTTCTATTCATGCATAGCAAAGGCTATACCAATACCAATAATAAACTTCTTTTTATCAGTTTAGCTTTTTGGGTTTGTAAATTCCTTTACGAAGGACCTCTGAGCCATCAGGAGGGAGTTCCTAAAACTTCCTACCTTGTGCTGATCCTAAAGGGAATTTAGGGGAGCAAAACCTCTTCATTTGATTCCCTGAATCCTGAACCTTCCACTAACCTCATCATTTAACTCCCTGACCACCAGGAACCCTAATCTCATTATTTTGGTTTCCTGAATCTAATCTCATCAAAAGCAAGTAGAAGAAATTAAGAGAAGTATCAGATCAGAATAAGAAATAAGACATGCAATTTTAAAAGGATTTTAGCCAAAGTTCACTAAATATATATGTAATGTATATGTAGATATGTAGATACAGAAAATGAGAAAGTTTAAGCATGTAGAAATGAGAGGAGCAGAAAAGAACAAGGAAGTTGTAATCTGTTTATATTGAACAATGTGAACAGAGCATTTAAGGGTTTGGGAACTTTTGGAAACAGAAAAGCAGTTTGCTCTACTTTAAAAACTCTGGCAGTAAATCAGTCTGAATTTCATATTTTGTAAACACCATTTAGAGAATTTGCCTGAATTTCATAATGTTTTTTGTAAACACCATTTAGGGAATTTGTTAGAATCCTAGTGTTAACTCAATGGAATTGATAGAAACAATGCTTACACCTTTGAGAGTTTAGCTCACACCTTAGCTCATACATTAGTTCATAAATCGGGAGATATCCAAGTTTACACCTCCCATAATCCCACTCTCTCAGAGGAGGAGTCAACCTTTGGGCTCACACCTTTAAGAGATCATATATAAGAAGCTCTCAGTCTCAGTGAGGGTCAGTTGAAAAAGACTGAAAGCCAGAAGTCAGTGAGTTCGGGAGATTGACAAGCTAGAGACTGCAGTCAGGCAGAAAGAAGGATTCTGAGGAGTAGAATCAAGATTCAGAGGGAGCTGGAAGTGACAAAGGACAAGCTGCAAAAGCTCTTGGAACCAAGGAAGAAGATAGGCCTCTAAGAAAACTAACCGGGCTATTTTGGAAAAGACAATAAAAGATTGGATTTTTAACTCCTAGCTGTATTTGAGGTGATTATTACACTCAATTGAAACTAAGGCTGTCTCCAGAAACCTACCCAAGAAACCTGCTCCTAGAAAGAGAACGATCATATTATAGAAAAGAAGAAAACACCACAGGAATTGGATATTTTCACCTTTTCTCAAAGTTAAGAAGGTACAGCTAAGATAATTTAGCTATCATTTATGAAAGTTGTAAGATAGATAACTAAGTTATTTGAAGTCGTCATAATGTTAAAACCTAAAATTGGTAATTACTGTGTGTGGAAAGGGGGGATGAAGTGAAAACCTTATCTGGATTGTTTTTTGCTTTTTAGAGCCATCTGCCTTGGAGTGTGCAGCAGGGTTTATTTGTCCCCCTTTCCCCTTTGTTGAGTGGGGAAGGTGTCAAAAAATGTCAGAGAGCACAGCCCACAGCAGGTCTGAAGGTAGAGGAGGTAGAAAGGAAAGAGCAGCTAGTTCAGCTCTTTCTCTGGGGTCCCTGTTAACTCTCTTTAATTTATAAATTTGCCAAGTGTCTTGAAATGATCTTGTTAACAAGAGAGGTCATCAACCCTGTGAAAAGAACTTGTTTGGATTATAAAGTTCCCAAACAAGGAATGGGTTTACTGAAAATCTACAAGTTTGTTACATAGAAGTGATTTCTAATGATTGCTTTCTTACCACTAGGTAAAAACTAGAAGAAGAGAAGAAAAACATGTGAAAGATGTTAAGTGAAATCTCTTATGTGTATGAATCCTGGTAAACTTTTATTGCTTATTGCAGTTCCATGAAAGTAAAAATAACTGTATCTAGTCCTAAGCTGTGATTAGTGACACTTGCTATCTGAGATGAAATCTCTTGGGATGATAACTAATATTGTTTTGAGTTTTGAATTCAGTTATGATTGATTGAGCATCAGATCTGTAATCCACCACTGGAGAAAAGTGCAGTAGCATTGGAAACAGTAAAGGGGTCTCTTGGGTTGCCAAGGATACATGCTGAAGATGTTTCCAGTTGGCCTGGAAACATAATACTCTTGCAAATAGAGGCTTTCTGTCCCTAGGTGCAATAGTTGCACAAATGAATTTAGTTATATGAAGCTGACTTTGCTTGCTAGGTTTGTTTCCTTTAGGCTCCAAGGGGTTCACCTTCAAATGATGGCCAACACTGGACACTGATCCTGAGAAGAAATACCCACTGGACGCTACTTCAATCAATTTCAGGCCTTAAGCTTGTCACCTCTCCAAGTGGGACATTGTAAGGCAGGCTCAGCTCTATGGCCACCCTGGCAGGAAGCAGGATGATTAAGATGATTGCCACACACCCAAAAGGATGTGGACTCCATTTGTTGAAGGGAATGGACCCCAATAAAATATTATGTCCTTGGCTGTAAGCAATATCCGAGTGAGCTCCAGCTAGGAGCAAATAAAAACTGTGGAATTATCTTGTACTGGCATTATTATGTCTAGACAGAGCTATTGTGTTCTGATGCCTCAGTGACCAACAACTGCTACCCCTACAATAAAATACAGACTTTACACTTGACAAACACTCAGTAAAATATTTGTTGAATTAAATGTATATGACATTTGAAGGAGGGAGCAGCAATCAAAGCAACTGAGACAAATGCCCGGCTTCTAGTGATGGGTGGTAGAGATGAGCACATTATCGTTCATGTTTAGGTGACCATGTTGTTTGAGTGAACTCTTCACAGATACAAACAGAAACAGTCCTTTTTCTGCTCAATCTAACTACCCCCAACTCAGGAAATCTCCTAGGAACTAGGTAAAAGAAGATACTAAATATGAATTATGAACTCCTTGAGGGCAGGGACTAAGTTTTGCCTCTTTTGGTATCCCCAGATTGACTGAATTCACTAAGTCTGATAATATTAGTTAACAGCTGCAGAAAAGAGTGAAAATATCATGTTTCTTCCATTCTTTCCCCAAACACACCCATTATGCTTTTTCCCCAGGGAGGTTAGTGTTCTTCGCTGAAGGAGGAGGGCAGAAGCTCTGCTCCCCACTGAGCAGAGGGCAGGAGATATTTAATCTTTTTGCCTTCTTCCTTGGATATCAGTGACTCACAAGAGGGAAGACCAGCTTTCACCTTTTCTGCTCTTCTGGGAAGATCTAAGAGATGCAAGCTTTCTATTATCAGAGGAGGGTGGAGGCTGGGGCATCCTAATGGTGCATGGAGGATCTGGGGCTTTGGGGCCCTTTTCCCTTCGCTTCTTACCCATTCCTGAGGCAGCCAGCAACCTCCTAACCCAGAAAGAGTCCACATTCCAGAGTCACCCTGCTTCCTCCTCCCCTGCCCCTCCCTGCCCAGTAGGAGGGAAACTTCCCCGGACTCTAGCTCTTGTGGTCACCCTTTCCTGTGGCATGTGGCTCTCAGAGCTGTCCCTAACACCGCTCCCTGACAGGCTCTGCCATCTGTCTCTCCATCCCATACCAGTCTTGGAAGGTGGGGTCATTTCCTGGCTGCAAGAAGACACTAAAACTGCTCCCAGAAAAGAAGCTGGCTTAGGAACAGTTATGCAAAATATAGTGGGAGGCTGACAGTTGAAGGAGAGGAGATCCTGAGGCAACAGAAGGAAGCTGCCAGGATTGCCAAGCAGGGAAAGGAGCCAGACAGGACAAGAGGGTAAGAACACAGCTCTTTTGTGTGCATCTCCTGCCCTTGGGCTGCTAGAGCTTCCCTTGTGCCCAGGGGCAGGGCATGAGGCATAGGGTGAGGTGGGGAGTGTTGATTGGGTTCAGGAAGCTCTTTCCTAACTCAGCAAGAAGAGTTCTTGGGATCATAGAATAAGAGCATTTCAGAGTCTTTGTAGATGAGAAAATTGAGACCCAGAAAAAGGAAGAAGCCTGGTCAAAGTCACAGTGGGAGAAATTGTCAGGGTCTACTTTGGAGCCACTCTGAGCCTCAGTTTCCTTATGCTGTAAAATGTGAATTCTAAAATGCTTTCTATTTCTTAAAACTCTCTGATTACAAGTTCTAAGGGCTTGGGTTTCTTTATATACCAATCAGCAATTAAAAATAATTTCATATTTGTAAAAGAGAATCAGAAGAGAGCTGGTCTTGAGTTGAGAAATGTGTTCTCAGGTGTTCTCTTGGTTGCCTCAGATATAATGATATAAAGCAGATTGCAGAACAGAACCAGTTATGAACCTTATTGGGAATTTAAAGGAGGAAGCTGTCACTTTTTTACTATAGGTATCACCAGAGAAATTTAGGGATGGTAAAGTTGGGGGATTGTTGGAAAGAAAGAGCTACAAAGAGAAATGAGCAGGGTATTGCGTCTTCCAGTATTCTTCAGGTGAATTGCATAAGTAGTTTCCTCTAAAATCCAGGGTACAAAAGAGAGCTTAATAACGGTCTGGCCCGCCCCTGATTGTTTTTCTAGGAGGGTGGTGGGTTGGGCTGCCCTTCTGTGACCAAGGGCACATGTTTGTCAGTTTAGGCTGGTCCAAATTAAATTTGACATTAAGCCTGGATTATTCTGACAATGTAGTTTTTTTTGGCACGAAACTTATCCACTCAAACGGCAACTGAGCAAACTTGTACCAGGGAGATTTCAGAAGAGGATAAGCTCTGCTTTTGTGGTAGCTCTGGTTTCCTTCGGCACATTCTTATTGGAACCCTGCCTTCTCCAGTCTCTAGCTTTCAAATCCAGTCAAACAGATCATTTCATAGGATTGTAGATTTAAAAGGGAAGTTAGAGATAACTAAGCCAGAACCAATACAGTGGAGGCAGTAGCAGAGAATGGATATTTCCTCATGTCTGGAGTCAGAAAAACCTGGCCTCCTACCTCAAAACTTTCTTGCCATGTGATCCTGAGAAAGTCATTTAATCCTGTCTGCCTCAGCTTGCTCAACTATAAAATGGGGATAATAATAACATCTACCTCCCAGGGTTGTTCAAATGAGGTATAGTGCCTGGCACACACTTGAGGTAAATAAATGCTTATTCCCTTTAGATTACAGATGAGGAAACCAAGGATAGGGAAGCAGAGTGAGCATGTGAACCTAAGCCATTCCTGCCTTCTTTCTACTGAACTAGTTGTGGGATTATAGGAGCATGGCTTGCCTTCAGATTCTAAAAAATGTGTTGTTATCCCAATGATTTTCAAGTCTTTGTCGCTTTCCATTTAAAGGAGGGATAAAAATTTGGAGAAGAGTGGGGAAGATCTGTTTGAGAGCATAGGATAAATTTTTCTTTTTTTTTTTTTTTAATAAAGGTCTACACCCAAGAGAAGATTTCGGGATTGAGTGTGAATCACAACATAGCACTTTCACTCTTTTTGTTGTGGTTTGCGTGCATGTTATTTTCTTTCTCATTTTTTTTCCTTTTTGATTTTATTTTTTCTTGTGCAGCAAGATAATTGTTATGTTTGCACATATTGGATTTAATATATGTTTCTACCATGTTTAACATATATTGGATTACTTGCCATCTAGGGGAGAGGGTGGAGGAAGGGGGGGAAATTAGAACACGAGATTTTTCAAGGGTTCATGTTGAAAAATTATCCATGCATATGTTTTGAAAATAGCTTTAATAAAAAAAAGAAAATTTTAAAAACCAAACCTTTTTTTTTTAAACAAAGGAAGGCTAGAAATTAGGAAGGAGTTAGAAGGAGCATATGGAGAAATGAATGTAAGAACAAATGCAGATCCTGGACTACTGAATGCACTAACAATTATGTATATTCAACTTGATTGTTTTAAACTTGGATCTTCAAATGTACAGTAAATAGTACTGCATTGTAGTCTCCATTTATATTTAATATATTCTATAATATTTGAGTTGCTTAAAAGTATGCAAAATGCACAGTTAATAAAACAGCTAATTATTTCCTCTTCATTGTTTCCCTTCCTTCCTCCCTTGGATTTGAGGGAGATTCCAGTTATTCCTCTGTGATTAGAACAGTAATAAAATGACGCTACCATGTCAATGACATGAGTCCTGCTGAACATCAATAATAAAATCTGGTTTTTTTTCCAAAGTTCATTTTACTTGAATGTTTCACATATTATATTAATTCTTTTAGTTATTCTCATTATATGAAATCTACCAAGGATGTCAGAGAAAATTCAATCTATTTAAATGTTGAACTGCTAGTGGAAACCTACTTGTACAAATTGTAAATTTGGGGCTTAATAAGGAAAATGAGAGTTCATAGTGTTTAGTTTTATATTGAGATGCTCAGGTTTTAAGTATATAAAGCAGGGAAAAAAAACTCAAACCCCATAGTTGTGTTTTAAAAGGACTCTTCCTTTGTTTCCAAATAGCTCAAATAGTACTGGCATTGTTTATTAAATGTGTTATGTTTGAAAACTAAGGCAAACTGACAATGATCTGAGCATTATCAATTTATCACTTAGGCAAGTCATAACTAATAAATTGGGACAGTGATCAATCTTAATGACCAAAGACAAAAGTAGCGCTTACTGGCCATCATATAGTTTGGGGAAATACAGGAGAGTCAAGAACAGTCAGGTGGGTGGGGAAAACAATGCAATTGATTCTAGAAATGGAAGAAGCATCATGGGAGTGAAGACAACATGATTGGTCAGCACTTGCATGGAGATAGTAATCACTCTTCTCTATCATAGAGAACTGCTTGATTGACCCACTTGAATGTTGTAAGCCTTGTTAGTACACCTGAGTTAACAGACTCTCTGGCCCCTAGAAAGATTTAGTAGGGAGATAAGGTTTTATTTTATGGTGCAAGGACATATATCTTTTAGAGTTGGCTTCCAAACAAAGATAATAACAGAAGTTTTACTATTTTTCCAGAAGCTAAAAGTATGGCAGATAAACATTTTTCCCACTAATTTATAGCTTTATAATTTTTATAATCATAACTTTAAATTAACTCAGGGGAAAAGTTGAGTTCCCAAACTTAACTCAAGGACATGATGCAGACTCAATTATAAAATTAATACCACATATAATCAATTTCATTGTATCAATACAGAAGAGACTAGAGGTAATATTGATTGAATTCACTTGTAAATCTATCTGGTCTTGGGTGAAAAAGGAAGTTTTCTTAGGAGTTCACTTATGTCTTATTCAATTTGTTCATTCAAAATTATATAATTCCCATTTCTACCAGCTCAGCCCCAAACTAGTAACTTGCATTCTGCATTAACCTCCTTCTCTATACTTATTATTACAAGTGTGAATCAGATATAGTTTATGATAGGTTATAAGTTACCACCACCACCACCAACAACAAAAAAAAAAAATCAGGAAATAGAAACAGCTTAAACAAATAAAGAAAATTATATGGAAAATATCTGCCCAAAATAGGCACTGGAGAAGATAGTTATTTTATTTTATTTTATTTTCAAAGGTTTGGTAGAAATCATTTGTAAATCTACCTTGTCCTGGATTCCTTCCCCTTCACCTCCCCACCTCTCCCACTCCTGTTTGGGCAGTTTGTTTATGGCTTGCTCAATTTTCTTTTCTAAGATTGGACTATTTAACTATTTTATTTCCTCTTCTGTTAATTTGAATAATATTTATAAATATATATTCATTTATTTCACTTGGATTATCAGTTTTGCTGGCATATAACTGCAAAATAACTTCTAATAATTACTTTAATTTTCTCTTTATTGGTGCTATATTCATCCTTTTCATTTTTAATATTGACAATTTGTTTTTTCTTTTTATAAAAATAAAATAATGGTTTATATATTTTTATTGCCTTTTTCATAAAACTAGCTCTTAGTTTTATTTACTAGTTCAATATTTTTTCTGACTTTTAATTTTATTATTCTCCCCTTTGATTTTCAGGATTTCTATTTTGGTTCCTAATTTGGGAATTTATAATTTATCCTTTTCTGAATTTTATTAGTTCCATGTCCAGTTCTTTGATCTGTTCTTTCTTTTTCTTACTGGTGTATGTATTTAGAGATATACACTTCCCCTTAGTACTGTTTTTGCTGCATCCCACAAATTTTGGCATGTTGTCTCATTGTTGTCATCATCTCTAATAAAATTATTGTTTCTGTGATTTGTGCCTTGACCCCTTCATTCTTTAGGACTAGAGTACTTAATTTCTGATGAATTTTAAATCTATGTTTCTACAGTTCTTTATGGAATATAATTTTTATTGGACTATTGTTTGAAAATGGCATATTTAATATTTCTGCTTTTCTGCATTTGTTTGTGAGATTTTCATACCTAATCTATGGGTAGTTTTTGTGAAGGTGCTAAGAACAGCTGAGAAAAAAGTACAATCCTTTCTATTCCTATTGAAACCAGCATTTTCCTCTAGAAAATTTTTATCTCTAAATGTTTATACCAATAAACTAGAAAAAAAGCAGACCAATGAACAGTGTACACAATAACAAAAAAAAAACTTAGAAAAAGAACAAATTGAAAATCCTAAAAATTAAAAGTGAGATTAATACAATTAAGTATAAGTAAATCATTGAATCTATAAAACTAGATGTTGTTTTTATGAAAATATTGACAAACCATAGGTTAATATGATCAAAGGAAGAGAAGAAAACTCACTAGTATTAAAAATGAAAAGGCAATGCAGATGAAATCAAAGCAATTATGAGCAGTTATTGTGCCCAATTGCATGTCAATAAGTTCAACAATTAAAGTGAAATAAAAGAAAATTTACAAAAATATAAACTGCCTAGATTAACAGAAGGGGAAATAGAATATCTAAATAAGCCCATTCTAGACAAAGAAATTGGACAGTCCATAAATGAGCTTCTTAAGGGGAAAAAAAAAACGCATCAGAATCAGATGAATTTACAAGTTAATTCTACCAACTAATTCCAATATTAAATAATTTTTTTGAGAATACTAGGCAAAGAAGGAGCTCTGTCAAGCTCCTTTTATGAAACAGGTATGTTGCTGATATCTAGTCCAGGAAGAGCAAAAACAGAGAGAGAAGGAAATTATAGACCAATTTCATTAATGAATATGGATTCAAAAATTCTTTTTTTTAATATTTTATTTTATTTTATAATAACTTTATATTGACAGAATCCATGCCAGGGTAATTTTTTTTTACAACATTATCCCTTGCACTCGCTTCTGTTCCAATTTTTCCTCTCCCTCCCTCCACCCCCTCCCCTAGATGGCAAGCAGTCCTATATATGTTAGTTATGTTGCAGTGTATCCTGGATACAATATATGTTTGCAAAACCGAGCAGTTCTCTTGTTGCACAGGGAGAATTGGATTCAGAAAGTAAAAACAACTCGGGAAGAAAAACAAAAATGCAAATAGTTCACATTCGTTTCCCAGTGTTCTTTCTTTGGGTATAGCTGCTTCTGTCCATCATTTATCAATTGAAACTGAGTCTTTGTCAAAGAAATCCACTTCCATCAGAATACATCCTCATACAATATCGTTGTCGAAGTGTAAAGTGAACTCCTGGTTCTGCTCATTTCACTTAGCATCAGTTCATGTAAATCTCACCAGTCCTCTCTGTATTCATCCTGCTGGTCATTTCTTTGTTGTTGTTTTTTTTTTTTTTTTATTTAATAATTACATTATATTGACACTCATTTCTGTTCCGATTTTTTTTCCCCTCCCTCCCTCCACCCCCTCCCCTAGATGGCAAGCAGTCCTATATATGTTAGTTATGTTGCAGTATATCCTGGATACAATATATGTTTGCAAAACCGAGCAGTTCTCTTGTTGCACAGGGAGAATTGGATTCAGAAAGTAAAAACAACTCGGGAAGAAAAACAAAAATGCAAATAGTTCACATTCGTTTCCCAGTGTTCTTTCTTTGGGTGTAGCTGCTTCTGTCCATCATTTATCAATTGAAACTGAGTCTTTGTCAAAGAAATCCACTTCCATCAGAATACATCCTCATACAGTATCGTTGTCGAAGTGTCAAGTGAACTCCTGGTTCTGCTCATTTCACTTAGCATCAGTTCATGTAAATCTCACCAGTCCTCTCTGTATTCATCCTGCTGGTCATTTCTTACAGAACAATAATATTCCATAACATTCATATACCACAATTTACTCAGCCATTCTCCAATTGATGGGCATCCATTCAATTTCCAGTTTCTAGCCACTACAAACAGGGCTGCTACAAACATTTTGGCACATACAGGTCCCTTTCCCTTCTTTAGTATTTCTTTGGGATATAAGCCCAATAGAAACACTGCTGGATCAAAGGATATGCACATTTTGATAATTTTTTGGGCATAATTCCAGATTGCTCTCCAGAATGGTTGGATTCGTTCACAGTTCCACCAACAATGCATCAGTGTCCCAGTTTTCCCGCATCCCTTCCAACATTCATCATTATTTTTTCCTGTCATCTTAGCCAATCTGACAGGTGTGTACTGGTATCTCAGAGTTGTCTTAATTTGCATTTCTCTGATCAATAATGATTTGGAACACTCTTTCATATGAGTAGTAATAGTTTCAATTTCATCATCTGAAAATTGTCTGTTCATATCCTTTGATCATTTATCAATTGGAGAATGGCTTGATTTCTTATAAAATTGAGTCAGTTCTCTATATATTTTGGAAATGAGGCCTTTATCAGAACCTTTAACTGTGAAGATGTTTTCCCATTTTGTTGCTTCCCTTCTAATGTTGTTTGCATTAGTTTTGTTTGTACAAAGGCTTTTTAATTTGATATAATCAAAATTTTCTATTTTGTGATCGGTAATAGTCTCTAGTTCATCTTTGGTCACAAATTTCTTTCTCCTCCACAAGTCTGAGAGATAAACTATCCTATGTTCCTCTAATTTATTTATAATCTCATTCTTTATGCCTAGGTCATGGACCCATTTTGATCTTATCTTGGTATATGGTGTTAAGTGTGGGTCCATGCCTAATTTCTGCCATACTAATTTCCAGTTATCCCAGCAATTTTTATCAAATAATGAATTCTTATCCCAAAAGTTAGGATCTTTGGGTTTGTCAAACACTAGATTGCTATAGTTGACTATTCTGTCTTGTGAACCTAACCTTTTCCACTGATCAACTAATCTATTTCTTAGCCAATACCAAATGGTTTTGGTGACTGCTGCTTTATAATATAATTTTAGATCAGGTACAGCTAGGCCACCTTCATTTGATTTTTTTTCATTAATTCCCTTGAGATTCTCGACTTTTTATTGTTCCATATGAATTTTGTTGTTATTTTTTCTAGATCATTAAAATATTTTCTTGGAAGTCTGATTGGTATAGCACTAAATAAATAGATTAGTTTAGGGAGTATTGTCATCTTTATTATATTCGCTCAGCTTATCCAAGAGCACTTAATACTTTTCCAATTATTTAAGTTTGACTTTATTTGTGTGGAAACTTTTTTGTAGGATTCAAAAATTCTTTTAGAAAATGTTAGTCAGGAGAATACAATAATATATTACAAAGATTATATATGGTGACTAAGTGGGATTTATAACAGGAATATGCAGAGGTAGTTTAACATATGGAAAACTATAAACATAATTGATTATTTAAATAATAAAAATGACAAAAACAAATGATTATGTCAATAGATGGAGAAAAAAAGCTTTTTTTTTTCCCTTTGAGGCAATTGGGGTTAAGTGACTTGCCCAGAGTCATACAGCTAGGAAATGTTATGTATCTGAGGTCAGATTAGAATTTAAGTACACCTGACTTCGGGGCTGGTGGTCTACTTACTGTGCCACCTAGCTGTTCCAGCAAGCATTATTTGTAATGGGGATAAACTAGAAGCATTTCTGATGAGATCAAATGTCAAACAAGGATATCCATTTTCACCAATATTATTCAATATTGTATTACAAATGCTAAGATAAGCATAGCAATAAAAGAAGAAAATAGAAATGGAAGGAATCAGAATGAGCAATGAGTTAACCAAATGATCTTTATTTGAAAAACAATATGATAATATATTTGGAAAATTCCAGAGTAGTAGAACATAAACTAAATAATGTAAATTTGTCTTTTATAACTATAAATAATTATCAGAATCCCCAAATCCTTCAAGAAGAGATAGGAAGAGATATTCTATTTAAAAAACTGTAGATTGCATAAAATACTTGGGAATATGTTTTACAAAAAGTTCCTTGCCAGGAACTATATGAACATAATTACAAACCAGTCTTTAAACAAATAAAGTCAGATTTAAATAATTGGGGAAATATTGTCTGTGGGAGGGAAGAACTATATAATAAAAATAATAATTCTACCTAAACTACTCTACTTAATTCAATACCATCCGAATTAAACTACCAAAAATTATTCTATCATAATTGAAAAAAATGATAAAGTTTGTTTGCAAGAACAAAAGGTCAAGAATATCAAAGGAATTAATGAAGAAAATGTAAGAGAAGACTTAGCAATATCAGTTCTTAAGCTATATTACAAGACAGCAATTATCAAGTTATTTTGAGTGGTATAAATACTTAAATCAACTATGAAGTATGAAGGAAGATGTTATCCACCTCCAGAGGAAGAATCAATAAATAGAAGTACCCACAATATTTGACCCGTATTTAAAAATCTCCATCAAATGATGGCCTCTAGATCAGAGTGGAAAAGGAGGAAAGGACACTCCAAACTTGCTCTATAATTTCCATATTCCTTTAAGTATCTTGAGGACTAGATTATAACGTTTTACTGAGTCCTTCAATTCTCCTAAGCAAGAAAAGCACCAAGAGAAAAAAGACCACCAAGATTCCCCACCTAGAAAAATTCTTTGTTACCATGAAATGAGTTCCTAAATATTTTTGTACAAATAGGTTCTTTTCCTTGAGGCATCATTTTATAATTGTTGGGAGGGGAATGTTGGGAAACCTTAGATGCAGGGTTTCTTTTGCTCTGCCATCTTGGATTCTGATTTTCTTTTTCTCATTATCAATCAATTAGTCAATGCCAATTAGTGTTGTCAAAACCAGATAAAGAACTGAAGTACAAAACTGAACTTTACATACTCTGCATTCTACTCTTCAGTCCATGAGCAGAGTGGGCTCAAACTTAAGGTCCTAAACTCTGACATTATTCCTACAAAGTTGACTTCCCAACACATCACAGTCAATGGACAA
Source organism: Antechinus flavipes (assembly GCF_016432865.1). Taxonomy (NCBI): domain Eukaryota; kingdom Metazoa; phylum Chordata; class Mammalia; order Dasyuromorphia; family Dasyuridae; genus Antechinus; species Antechinus flavipes. The sequence continues at coordinate 44,420,996 of NC_067399.1, forward strand.
GTCACTCCGTTGCTGGCAGGACAAGGTGGAGGATCAGTCACAGAGGTTGCTTCCTAGAACGGGCATCTTCCTAGCCTTGGAAGATAAACCTCTGATGGATTTTCCAACCTTTACCCTTTTAAAGCTTACATATTTGTTTTGTCTCCAATACTCATTGATCAAAGAACAGAAAAGAAGCCCAGCATGGATTACAGGAATCATGTGTTCAAAGTTGCATTCCAAATGGGCTGAATAGGCTATTGGCACTTCCACCAGGAAATTTATAGCAGTTTTCTCCTCAAAATTTACCAAAAACAGAGACTAAGCTTTTCTGTGGAGCTTTTTGTGGTCCCTTTTAGACCTAGCTCAGTAGCCACTTAAAATGTTTTTATTCACAATGCAGTAAGCCAAAAGAACTTAGCCAAGGAATACCTGACTATTTTTTGAAGCAGGGACTGGGCCTCTTTGTTACACAGCATCATCAGGTCAAGAATCTGGGATAACCAAACTCCCTTCTGCCCCAAGCCTCCTGCACATGCATAGATGACTGGACCTCCATTGACCATTACTCTTTCCCTCCCCCTGAATTTCAGAACTCAAACAATAAATGTTTTTTAAGCGCTTTTCATGTGACACACTGTGCTAAGTGAAGGAAATACAAAAAGAGGCCAAAATAATTGAGTTAAATAATTGACTCAATATAATTGACTCAAGCACAATTTTTAAAAATAACAGAAAATTATACAAAAAAAATTTGAAAGAAGACACAGTACATATATCATTACTACTTTTATGTCACAATTTACATTATTATTATCTTTTAAGTCACAATGTAGATGGTTTGAATTCAAAAATTTTATTTGGAATTTTATGCCACATTTAGTTTTACAGATGAGAAAATAGGTAAATAGAGGTGAAATGTCTGAGCAGAAATCTAAAGAGACTTGGGAAATTGATCCCACCAGAGTTCCTGGGTCTCCTTAATCAGCGCCAGGTGTCCATAGGAGTATCTTATATAACTAGACTTGAGACAAAGTTAAATTGTAAATGATTTTCTCCTGGGATCTAGAACTTAATATCCTGCCTAGCACATATTAGGTACTTAAAAAATGTTTACTGTCTGCCTAGACTGGGTACTTAATGCAGTGAGAAAAGAGACCTTGCTTTCTTTACTCCATAAGAAATAGCTAGTGAAGACATGATCCTGAAAATTCTCTGAAACTATTATCCATGGAAATTCTCCTTAATCTTAGTGTCTTTCCCAAGATTATCTCCAACTTATTTATTCAAAATTCTGAATTTAAGAAATAAAACATGCATTTCTATAACAAAGTAGAATAGAAAAAAAAGATTATATATGAAAGTGCAAATTGATTATGTACAGCTCAATTTTCTTTTTAAATATATAATAGTTGTCATGTAAATTTCTTTTTTCTTCTCTCCCCCCCTTCCCCACAGATGGCTACTATTAGACACAAATATATATAAGTAAAACCAATTACACATATTTCCATTTATCAGTTGTTTTTCTGGATGTAGATGATAGCATCTTCTTTCATAGGTTCTTTCTAGTTAATTTGGTTTTGGTTGTGCTCATTTCATTATTCATTATTTCAAGCAAATCTTGTCATCTTTTTCTAAAATCATCAAGCTCATTTTTTTTTTTTTAAGTATACTTCAATCTGTATTCAGACACCAGTTTTTGCTCTGGGTATGAATAACATTTTTCATTATAAGTCTTTCAGAGAGGTCTCTTTTTCTATTCTATCTTTTACAAAAATGTTTGCTGAGAATAATAAAGTCATTCACAACTGATCATCCCACAACATAGATTTACATAGTGCATTTTATTTTGCATGGAGTTCATCATTTCTTATAGCACAATAGTAAAGCTTCATGATTATAAACTTGTTTAGCCATTCCCCAATTGATTGGCATCCCCTCAGTTTCCAGTTTGTTGTCATCACAGAGAAATGCCATAAATATTTTAGAACATTTAGGTTCCTTTCTTTTTCCCCTAATTATCTTTGGAAACACAGACCTCTTAGTGGTATTTTAGGTCAAAGTGTAGAGGCAGTTTGATAACTCTTTGGTCACAATTCCAGAGTGTTCTCCAAAATGGTTGCATTTGTTCACAGGATGCAACAAGGATGAATTGTGTCCCATTTTTTCCATATCTTCTCCAACATTTTTCATTTTCCTTTTCTATCATTTTAACCAATCTGATATGAATAAATGAAATATGTAAAATATCTGAAAGTTCTTTTAATTTGCATTTCTTCAATCAATGATTAGAGCATTTTTTTATATCACAATAAATCATTTTGATTTCTTCATTGGAAAACTGCCTGTTCATATTCTTTGACCATTTATAAATTGGAGAATAACTCATATTCTTGTAGATTTGACAAAGCTCTTTGAACAGTTGTGACATGGGATCTTTATCCAAGAAACTGCAAATTCTCCTGTCTTCATCCATTTTCTGTTTTCCTTCTGATCTTGCATTTGCTAATTTTATTTGTACAGAAATGTTTTAACATAATCAAAATTATTTATTTTATGTCTCAAAATGCTATCTCTTGCTTATTTGTAAATTTTCACTAAATCCATAAACTTGATAAATTATATATTCCATGTTCTTCAGATTTTCTTGTAATATCACCCTTTATATTCAGGTCATGTATTTTTCCCTGAATTCCTGGTATAAATTCTATTTGGCCATCATGTATAACCTTTTAAATATATTGTTGTAATCTCCTATCTAGAATTTTATTTGGAATTTTTGCATCAATATTCATTAATGAAATTAGTATATAATTTTCTTTTTCAGTTTTTACTCTTCCTGCTTTATGTATTTGCATCATATTTGTTTTATAAAAGGAGATTGGGAGGGCCCCTTTTTTGCCTATTATTCTAAATAATTATTTAAAATTGGGATTAATTGATGTGTAAATATTTATAGAATTCACTTGTAAATCAATCCATTTAATCCTCATGCTTTTTTTCTTAAGAAACTCATTTATGACCTGTTTAATTTTCTTTTCTAAAATAGATTTATTTAGATATTCTATTTTCTCTTCTGCTAATCTGGATGGCATATATATTTTGTACATATTTTCCAATTTCACTTCTATTCTTAAATTTATTGTCATACAACTGGGCAAAATAATTCTTAACAGGGGTCAGAGACAAGATAGCAGAAAGTAGACAGGACATTGCCTAAGCTATTCCCAGCTTCCCTCAAAATCAGTGCTAGATCAAGTCTCTGAATGGATTTCCAAATGTCATAAATATTTGTGTCATAGTTTTCCAGCTTAAGATATCTTGGAAGGACTTTAGGAAAAGTCTGTCTCATTGGGCAGTGGGATCAGGGCTCAGTGCAGGTACAGTGTGGAGAGAGGTCCAGTGTAGGGAGGCCCAGTGTGGGGAGGCTGAGAGCAGAGCATCTAGCTGAAGGCTCTTAACCAAAATACAACGTTGATTACTCTGTCCTGATGAATGAGAAGGACCAGCATTTGAAACTTCCAGTGTGTTGGGATCAGCACAATACAAATTTGTTAGTAATGGTTGAAAATAAGGAGACAGGGTTTCTGATAATTCAACAGAGCTGTTTATTGAGAGAAATCTTGTTACTTATATATTTTAAAACCATATGTTACTATAAAAAGCACTGTTCTGTAATCAAACTTAGTTTCCGTTTTCTATGACTTAACTGCCTGAAGCATGTTGTTAGTTTTTAGGGTCTCAATCTTATTTAAAGTTCACAATGCTGCAATTAATTGTGCCAGGACCTTATGTTTTCCCATGATTTCAACTCTTTTAAAAGTATAATTAGCCAAATGCAAAAGGAGATTTAAAAAGCTAACTGAAGAAAATTACTCACTAAAAAATAGAATTGAACAAATGGAAATGAATGATTCAATGAGACATCAAGAATCAGTAAAACAAAACCAAAAAAATGGGGGGAAAATAGAAGAAAATATAAAATATCTCACTGGAAAAACAAGTAGTCAGAAAGAAACAATTCAAATATCAAGGAGCCACAATTAGGATTACCCAGGACCTAGCAGCTTCCACTTTAAAGTATGGAAGAGTCTAAAATATGATATTCTGGAAGGCAAAGGAGCTTGGGCTTTAACTTTTTAATCAACTACTCATCAAAACTAAGCATTGCCTTTCATATGAAAAGATGAATGAATAGTTAATGAAATAGAGATTTTCAATGATTTTTGAAAAAAAGACCAGAGATGAACAGAAAATATGACATTCCTACATGGGAAGATGATATGTGTAATTCTTAAGAATTGAATCTTTGTCAGGGCAGTTTAAAAGGGCATACTTAGAGGGTGTAGGTATAAGTTCATTTTAATGAGATGATATAAAAAAGAAATTAGAGGTGGAAACGGGATTGTACTGGAGGAAGAGGAAAGGGGAGGTAAAATGGTATAAACTGCATCAGATGAAGAGTCACAAAATCCCTGTTACAGCTGAGGGAAATAAGGGAGGGGGATGAGCATCAATTGAACCTTAATCTCATCAGATTTGGCTCAATGAGGAATTAGCAGATATATTTAGTTTGGCATAGAAATTTTTTATCACTCTTTAGGGAAGTAGGAGGGGAAAGGATAAAAAAAAAGGAGAGGCTGATAGAAAGGAAGATAGAAGTAGAAGGGAAAAAGGATGAGAAAGGGAGAGGCCAAAGAAAGGGAGGACAGATTGAGAGAAGTGGTGGTCAGAAGCAAAACACTGGTGAGAAGGGAAAGAGTGAAAGGAGAGTAAGAAGTATAACTTAGAAAAAATAGGATGGCAGGAAATACAAAATTAGTAATTTTAACTGTAAATATGAATGGGACAAATTCTCCCATAAAATGGAGTGGATAGCAGAGTAGATTAAAAACCAGAATCCTACAATAAGTTATTAACAAGAAATATATTTGAAGCAGAGAGATACATACAGAGTAAAGGTAAATTTGAAGCAGAGAGATACATACAGAGAAAAGGTAAAAGATCAGAATCTATTATGCTTCAATTGAAATTAAAAAAACAAAACAAAACAGGGGTAGCAATCCTGATCTCAGATCAAGAAAAAGCAAAAATAGATCTCATTAAAAGAGATAAGAAAGGAAATTACATCTTGCTAAAGAGTACTGTAGATAATGAAATAATATCAATACTAAGCATATATGCACCAAGTGGTATAGAATTCATATTCTTAGAGGAGAAGTAAAGTGAATTGCAAGAAGAAACAGACAGCAAAACTATACTAGTGGATAATTTCAACCTCTCTATCACAACTAAAAAAATCTAGCTACAAAATAAATAAGAAAGACATTAAAGAGGTGAAAAGAATTTTAGAAAAATTAAATATCATAGATCTTTGAAAAAAATTGGGGATAGAAAGGATAGTGGTATAATATAAGTATATAAGTTAAAGATAGATGAAATACCAATTGGAAATTAATTTAATCCTACAGAATAATCAGGTGATAAAACTAATCATAGAAACAATTGATAATTTCATCCAAGAGAATGATAATAATGAGACAACATACCAAAACTTATGGGATATAGCCGAAGCAGTTCTTAGGGAAAATTTCCAATTGGTGTTTCATCTATCTTTTCCTGGTCTCTTATTGAATGAAATTTTTATTGCATCATGACCTGAAAAGGTTACATTTATTATTTCTATTTTTATGCATTTGATTGTAGAGTTTTATACCCTAATAAATGGTCAATTTTTGTGTAGGTGCCATGTATCACTATCCTTTCTATCCCTATTCAATTTTCTCCAAAGGTCTATATACCAGCACCTAACATATTATATCAAGATAAGGTCGTGTGATTTCAGAGAAGCTTGGAGAGACTGACATAAACTGATGCTAAGTGAAATGAACAGAACCAGGAGATCATTATACATGGCAAGAACAAGACTATAGGATGATCAATTCTGATGGACATGGCTCTCTTCAACAATGATGTGATTCAAATCAGTTCCAATTGTTCAATGATGAAGAAAGTCATATACACCCGAGAGAGGCCTCTGGGAACTGAATGTGGATCACAACATAGCATTTTTACTTTCTGTTAATGTTTGCTTGCATTTTGTTTTCCTTCTTAGGTTTTTTTTTTCTTTCTAGATCCAATTTTTCTTATACAGCAATTTAACATATATTTTAACGTATTTACATGTATTGGACTGTCTGCCATCTAGAGGAGGGGGTGGAGGGAAGGAGGGAAAAAGTTTTATGAGGGTCAGTGTTGAAAAATTACCCATGCATATGTTTTGAAAAATAAAAAGCTTTAATTAAAAAAAAAAAAAGAATCGCACATATTTAACCTATATTGGATTTCTTACTGTTTAGAAGCGGGGGAGGGGAGGGCGCTGGAATTTGGAACACAAGGTTTTGCAAAAGATGAATGTTAGAAATTATCTTTGCATGTATTTGGAAAAATAAAAAACTATTATAAAAACATAACTCTTAATAATTGCTTTGATTTCATCTTCATTAGTGGTAAGCTCAGTCTTTTCATTTTTGACATGCCTAATTTATTTTGGTTTTTAAAAGCTAACTTCTTATTTATTAATTCAATGGTTTTATTATATTTAATTTTATTAATCTTACCTTTTAATTTCCAAATTATTTAATTGGGAATTTTTAATTTGTTCATTTCATAGTTTTTTAAATTGCATATTTAGTTCACTGATCTGTTTTTTTCTCTATTTTATTGATATAAGCATTTAGAGATATAAAATTTTAAAATTATAGCTTTTGCTGCATCCCATAGGTTTTGATATGTTGTTTATCATCACTCTTTTAAATGAAGTTACTGATTATTTCTCTGATTTGTTCTTTATCTCAGCCAGTCTTTAAGATTAGGTGGTTTAGTCTCCAATTAGTTTTTATTCCATGTTTCTATGGTTTCTTATTAAAAAATAATTTTTATTGCATTGTGATGTCAAAAGAATTCATTTAATATTTTTGTTTTTAACTATAAAAATTTTATGCTCTAATATATGCTTAATCTTTGCAAAGGTAATACATACCTCTGAGAAAAAGGTGTATTTCTTTTTATTGCTATTCAGTTCTCTCTAGATAGTATCATATGTAGTTTATCTAAAATTTTATTCATTTCCTTGATTTCTCTCTTCTTTATTTATTTATTTTTTTTTTTGGTTAGATTCATTTAGTTCTGAGAGGGGAAGAATAAAGTCTCTCACTATTATAGTAGTATTCCACATGTAATTCATTTAACTTTTTTAAAAAAATGTAGATGCTATATTATTTTGATACAAAGAGGCTTAGTATTGATGTTGCTTCAATGTTTAAGGTACTTTTTATTATAACGTAGTTTCCCTGTTTATTATTTTTTTTCATTAAGTCTATTTTAGCTTTAATTTTATCTGAGATCATGATTGCTACTTTTGTTTTTTCTACAGCAGCTGAAGCACAATTCTTTTCCGGTCCTTCATTTAAACGCTTTCTGTAACTTTCCATTTTTAAGTGTTTCTTGTAAACAACATATTGTAGAATTGTGATTTTTAAAATCCATTCTGCTGTTTCGTTTTGCTATGATTTCATATTATCATAGAAGTCATAATTATTTTTAATGTATTTCTCTCCATCTCGTTTCCTTACTATTGTGCTGCTCACCCTTTCTTTTTGCTCTATCTTTCCTATCTAATTTACTTCTAATCACTACCTCCCTAATTCACCCCTTTTAAAAGAATTCCCTTTCTTATCTTCTATTCCTTATTCTACCCTCCTCTTTGTAATTCTAGCCGTCCCTTTAAGAATCCTCTCCTTTATCTTTTCTCCCAACTCTTATTTCTTTATAAATTTAGATGATTTTTATATTCTTCTAGATGTATATAATGTTCCTTCTTTAATCCAAATGTGATGAGTAAGGTTCCAGCCCTCCAACCCTTTCTGTTTCATTTGTATCAGTTCTTTTCATGCCAAATTTATATGAAAAAAAATTACTTTTTTTTTAAACCCTTTCCCTACCCAATTCTGTTTTTTAGAATCATCACTTCATACTCAGGTCAGTTCCAATCTTTCTTTCAAACTACCTAAGTAATAATGACAGTCTTAAGAATACTGATAAAATTTTCACATATAAAATAGTTTACTTTATTGAGTCTCCTATATTTGGTCTTTAGTGTTTGTCTTATATTTCTCCTGGACTTTATATATTAAATTTTCCATTGAGTTCTGATCTTTTTTGTCAGAAATATCTGAAAGTCTTTCAGTTTGTTTGATGTCCTTTTTATTTCATTCAGGATTATATTCAATTTTATTGGATAAGTTATTATTGGTTCCAAACCTAGATCTGTTGCTCTTCAAAATATAATGTTCCAAGACTTATGATCTTTTAGTATAGAAGCTGCTAGATTTTCTGTAATCCTGATTGTACTTCTGAAGCATTAAAATTGTTTGGGGGGGGAGGGTGTCATTTGGTGATTGTAATGTTTTTTTCTTAACTTGAGAATTTTGAAATTTGGTTATAATATTCTTTCTCTCTTCTTCTTCTTGCTGAGGCATTTGGGGTTAAAAATAAGTTGCCAAGTCATACAGCTAAGAAGTATTAAATGTCCTGAGGCTAGATTTGAACTCAGATCCTCCTGACTTCAGGGCTAGTGCTCTATCCACTGTGCCACCTAGTTGCCCTGGTTATGATATTATTGTAAGTTTTAGTCTGGGATCGCTTTGAGGTAGTGATCAGTGAATTTTATCTATTTCTATATTACCTTCTTGTTCTAGAATTTCAGGACAATTTTCTTTAACAATTTCTTGTACTACTGTTATCAATAGGATTATGTGTAGAATGCATTTAGGAAAGATTAGTACCCTGTTCTGCTGGCTGATGAGCCTTTTTCAGGGCTGCTTTCCACTTTTGGTGTCCAGTTGGATTCATCTAACTCTCACCTATGGCACCAAGAAGCTGTAGCATATACAGTGGCCACATCCCAGCAAATCATTATAACAGACAGTATGACAGGACTAATCCAAGTTAAGAGTAACTGAGGAGCCTCATACCTGTCAGTGAATTAGAGAGGTGTGTACCCCAACCTTGTGAAGACTTTCCCTGGTAAAATGGGCAGATAAGAACAATTTGTTCCAGTGACAGCCAAGGCAACTGAAACAGGAGCTGTGGAATGCTTTGAACTTGCCAAGGTCATCCAATGCATCTTGAGATAACACCAATTATCTTGACTCTGTTCTGTCATTGTGATAATTCTGGGAGAATGACATTTGTGCAACTCTGCCAGTTTATGCAAAAATCAAAAGATATCAGCTATAGTATTTTATCATTTCTACTATTTCAAAGTCCTGTGATGACAGAAAAGTAACAAAGCTGCAGACGTGTATACACTGAGAATTATGGAAACAACCCTACACACAGAAGTCATAGATAATAGAGTTGTAGTGATGTAATTTTGGTCCTCTTTAAGAATAATAAAGCAATAAAGATTCTTTTTTTTTTTTTTTTAATTATAACTTTCAGGTAGTCTAACAATTCTCATATTCTCTCTAATCTGTTTTCCAGGTTATTTGTTTTTCTAATGAGATGTTTCACATTCTCTTTTGTGAGGACTGAGTTAACATCCTGGATACTTTAGAATCAGCCGGAGTCAGGATAAGCAAAAGGCCTTGGTCTTAATGCTTGGTCGAAGTGAGAGGAATGGACACAGGAATTTCCATACCTCTCTTCTTTGTCTCCTGGCCAGATTTCACTCTGGCTTGTCTTACTCCATCCCTCTAATCCCCCCTCCAGATCTCTGTATACCCCAACAGATCGAGCCAGCACAGAATAGTGGGGTGGGCCATTTTCCAAGCATATGTTAATAGAATATTATTGTCCAGTCAGTAGTTAGCCTTAAGTGTTTGGTTGTCCGATCTCAGTGCATGAACTCGAGTTTCAGCCCTTTACACTCTTTTATTTATTCATTCTCTTTAGATTTTCCTTTATTATTTCTTGATGACTTACAACATCATTTGCCTCCCCTTGTTCAATTCTAGTTTTTAAGGAGATATTTTCTCCCTTAAGTTCTTGTATATCTTTTTCAATTGGTTGACTCTCTTTTCATAATTTTCTTGTTTTTATTTTTTCCCTAATTTCCCCTTAATCTCTCTTCTTTTTTTTTTTTTTTAGGTTATACATATACAATCAATTTTTATATATTTTAATAAGTCAGGTTGGGAGAGAACAATCAGAACAAAAGGGAAAAACCAAGAGGAAGGAAAAAAAAAAGTGAAAATAGTATTCATTGATCCACGGTCTCCATAGACGCTGATGGCATTTTCCTTCCAAAGTTTTTTGGGATTGTCTTGGATCATTGAACTGCTGAGAAGAACCAAATATATCATCGTTGATTATCATATAATCTTGTTGCTGTGTATGATATTTTCCTAGTTCTGCTTGCTTCATTCATAAGTTTGCATGTAAATCTTTCCAGGCTTTTCTAAAATCAGTCTGTTTTATCATTTTTTTATACAACAATTATCTTCTATTACCCTATTCATATACCCTATACCATTATTTAGCCATTCCCCAGTCAATGGGTATCTATTCATTTGTCAGTTCTTCGCCATCACAAACAGCTTCTACAAATATTTTTGCACAAGTGGGTCCTTTTGTCTCTTTTATAATCACTTTTGGGATACAGATCCAGCAATGGAACTCCTAGATCAAAGGGTATGAAGTTTGATAACTCTTTGGGCATAGTTGAACTCAAAATTCTGAAATTGCTTTCTGGAATGGTTGGATCAGTTCACAACTCCACCAACAATGTATTAATATCCCAGTTTTCCCACATCTTCTCCAACATTTATCATTATCTTTTCTTGTCATCTTAACTCTTCCAAAAGGTGTGAGGTGGTCCCCCAGAGTTGTTTTAATTTGCATTTCTCTAACCTAATAGTGATTTAAAGCATGTTTTCATTTAACTATAGATGGCTTTAATTTCTTTTTCTGAAAATTGTTCATATCCTTTGACCATTTATCAGTTGGTGAATGGCTGAGACTCAGTTCTCTATGTATTTTAGAAATGAGGGCTTTATCAGAGACACTGGTTCAAAAATTCTCCCCCCCCCCCCCCAGTTTTCTGCTTTCTTTTTATCTTGGCTACATGGATTTTGTTTGTGCAAAAACTTTTCAGTTTAATGTAATCAAAATTATCCATTTCACATTTCTTAATGTTCTTTAGTTCTTCTTTGGCCATAAATTCCTTTCTCCAAAGATCTGATAGGTAAAACTATCCCTTGTTCTCCTAACTTGCTTAGAGTATCATTCCCTACATCTAAATTGAGTACCCATTTTGACCTTATTTTAGTATGGGGTGTGAAATATAGGCCCATGCCAAGTTTGTAACATATTATTTTTCCATTTTCCCAGCAATTCTTTTCAAATAGTGAGTTCTAATCCCAGAAGCTGGAGTCTTTGGGTTTATCAAATAGTGGATTACTATAGTCATTGATTACTGTGTCTCTATTTCTCAGCTAGAAACAGATGATTTAGATGACTGATGCTTTATAATAGAATTTTAGGTCCAGTACTGCCAGGCCACCATCATTTGCATTTTTTCCCATTGATTCTCTTGATATTTTTGACTTTTTCTTTTTCATGAATTTTTAATTTTTTTCTAGCTCTATAAAATAAGTTTTTGGCAGTCTGGTTGGTATGTTACTGAATAAGTAGACTAGATAGAATTGTCATCTTCATTACATTAACTTGGCCTATTCATGAGCAACTAATATTTTTCCAATTGTTTAGATCTATTTGTGTGAAAAATATTTTGTAATAATTGTATTTCTGGCTTTGTCTTGGCAGGTAGACTTCCAAATGTTTTGTCTACAGTTATTTTAAATGAAATTTCTATATTATCTCTTACTATCAGCCTTTATTGGTAACAGAAATGCTGATGATTTATGTGGGTTTATTTTATATTCTATAGCTTTGCTAAAGTCGTTAATCATTTCAAATAGCTTTTTGATTGATTCTCCAGGATTTTTTAAGCATATATAATTTGCAAAGAGTGTTAGTTTTATCTCCTTATTGACTACTCTAATTCCTTCAATTTCTTTTTCTTTTATTGCTAAGGCCAACATTTCTAGTGCAATATGTGTGTGTATGTGTGTGTATGTGTGTGTGTGTGTGTGTGTGTGTGTGTGTGTGTATATATATATATATATTTTTTTTTTTTTTTTCCTGAGGCAACTGGGGTCAGGTAACTTGCCCAGGGTCACACAGCTAGGAAATGTTAAGTGTATGAGACCAAATTTGAACTCAGGTCCTCCTGACTTCAGGCCTGGTGCTTCACTAATTTACCTAGCTACTCCTCCGGCACAATACTGTTTTATGGTGGTGCTAATGGCCATTCTTGTTTCATCCCTGATCTTTGGATAGAGAGGCCTGGGGAGGGGAAGCTGGGGAAAGAGCCAGGGGGAAAGTCCTGGTCTTGGGTTTTCCTTCATTCTGGGACTTCCACTTCTAAATGCCTCTAAAAGTAAAAGACTCTTCAAAACTCTCCAGTATGTCCCTTCTCAGGCATAGCTCAGTCCTTTTGTTCCTTAAAGGGTTGCAGAAGTATCATGCTTGCTCCTACTTCCCAAGTCCAGACTCTCAGAAATTCTCAATTCTGAGACAGCTTCTTCCTTTGATAAAAACAATACCGTGTTTCCCCGATAATAAGACACTGTCTTATTAATTTTTTGGACAGAAAAACCCCAGAGGGCTTATTTTCAGGGGAGGGCTTATTTTAATGAACATTGACAGCAATTTAATAAACAGGTAAATGTGAACAAAAAAAAGTACTTTTATTCAATAATGATCATGTCATCTTCTTTAACAACATCGTCATAAGTGTCCATACCCTGAATTCCGTCCTGGATGTCTTGCGCCTCTATTTCCTTCAGAAGAAGTGGACCCAATTTGTCATCTCCAGCAATATAGCTCTCTTTAAATGAACATATCTTGTCCAGGTAACCTGCTCATAGTGCCTTGGCGACACAGCTGTCAGTAATTTTATCCCATGTGGGGCAGCTCTACTCACAGAGATTATTGTTTGTTCATTTTTGAAGAGGACCATGACTTCAGGAAGGTGATGCTTTTGACATGCACGTGAATTGGATTTAAATAAGGGAAGAGTTGTGCAAGGTCACCTGCCTCACTCTCTCCAGAGTGATCTGGTTTCAGTGGCCAAATATAGATCAATAAGACTGGAGAAGACCCTGAATGAATTGAGAGACCCTGGACTTTTTAACCTACATTCTTCTATAGGTCTCAGTTTGACTGAGGCAACACCCATTCAGTGTTTAAGGATAAGAAATTGAAGCAAAGAATCTCCTTTTTCACCTAGTCAAAAAAAGGGGGGAGGGGGAGTCACAATCCAAATATAAATAAATGAGTGACTAATTGAATCTGGGAGAGAAGACCCTCAGGATTTCTAACAGATAGAGAGATGATTGCTATTTTCATTCAAAGTGAGTCAGTTGTAATCAAACAATAACCAAATGGGGTTTGGCCTGGTTCCTATTGATGGGCAATCCATGAGAATCTGAGTAGTTTTGGTTTAAAGCTTGGTCCTTAATAAAGAAATCTAGTCAGTAAATCCCAAAATATCTTGGGAAGGTTCAGAGATTCAAATAGGGGAAAAAAAGCTTTTAAGAGCATCTGTAGGTGAGAGTATGATACCCTATGTGGACAGAGGGAGGGAAGGGAAGGGAAAGGAAAGCAGAAATAGCAGGGAGAAAGGGAGTGAATGAAAGAAGGAAAGGGAGGAAGAAAGAAGGGAAGGAGAGACAGAAGGAAGGAAGAAAAGAGGAAGTGGGGAAAAGGAAGAGAGGAATAAAGATTAACTTATTTAATCTTCACAAGCCTCCAGGAATGTATTCCCATTTGAAAATTGGGGAAACTGAGGCAAACAGAAGTTAAATGATTCTCTGACTAGTTCCAGTTTGTGGGGCAGCTATATTCACAGAAATCATTGTTTGTCCTTCATTCTTGAAGAGGATCATGACTTCAGGAAGGTAATGCATGACACATGAGTGAATTGGATTTCAGTGAGGGAGGGTTGCATAAGGTCATCTGCCTCAATTTTCCCTTCAGAGTCATCTGAGTCCAGTGGTCAGATATGGATCAGGATAACTGAAGAAGTCCCTCTGGAGGATTCTGTTAGGATTGGTTAGCAATAAGGGGGATGTGAAAATATATGGATACTCAACAGTCTTTTACAATCTAATTTTTCTTGTCCCCAACAGGCTGCCTGTTTTGCTTCCTGCACAATGTTCTGGGCAAACAAAACAAAGCTGTTAGCCCTCCTGGTGCTCCCATTTCTGGCTTTCCTTTTGTTTCAGCCATTTTACCACCCCAGTCACTCACCTGGTCTAATAAGAAAGTCAAGCCCTAAGCATGTATTGATCTTGTCTTCCTGGCGCTCGGGCTCCTCCTTTGTGGGCCAGCTCTTCAGCCAGCACCCGGACGTCTTTTACCTGATGGAGCCGGCCTGGCACGTGTGGACGAACCTCTCTTCTGAGAGTGCTGGGCAGCTGCAGATGGCCGTGAGAGACCTGGTTCGCTCAGTCTTCCTCTGTGACATGAGTGTCTTTGATGCTTACATGGCCTGGGGTCCAAGGAAACAGTCCAGCCTCTTCCAATGGGAGACTAGCAGGGCTCTGTGTTCCCCACCTGCGTGCCATCTCTTTAATAGGGAAGCCATCATCCCCCAGGCTGACTGCAAGACCCTATGTGGCAAGCAGCCCTTCAGCACTGTACAAGAAGCCTGTAGATCCTACAGTCATGTGGTAGTCAAGGAGGTGCGCTTCTTCAGCCTGAAGCCCCTCCACCCACTGCTGACTGACCCCTCCCTCAATCTGCAGATCATTCACCTTATACGAGACCCCAGAGCTGTGTTTCGCTCTCGACAAAACACCGAACAGGATCTGCTGCGTGACAGCCATATTGTCATGGGGAAGCAATGGAAAACAATAAAGAAAGAGGACCATCCCTATCACATGATGAAAACCATCTGCCAAAGCCACAAGGAGATCTACGAGGCAGCTCAGCTATTACCAGACTCCCTCCGGAGACGCTACCTGCTGATACGCTATGAAGACTTGGTTCAGGACCCACTGATCCAAACCGCCAAATTGTATGAATTTGCAGGGTTACTCTTCCTGCCTCATCTCCAAATCTGGGTGCATAACGTCACACAGGGCAAGGGCATGGGAAAGCATCCCTTCTACACAGACTCCAGGAATGCCCGAAACATTTCTCAGGCCTGGCGCTGGTCCTTACCACATGACAGGGTAGTCAAATTACAGAAAATTTGTAAAGATACCATGGACCTCATGGGCTATCTTCCTGTACTGTCTGAGGAAGACCAGAGAAATTTATCAATGGTTGTTCTTTCTACCCTTGAGCTCCCCTAAAACTGGGCAAACACATGATTTGAGAGATGGTCTGGTTTTGTACAATGGCTATGGTCAGCTGAATGGTTTGGGGTCAAAATGTGTTTTTCAATGAATATGCTGTTGTAGGTGACTACACTTGGCCAAAGGCTACTCTCTACTTTCTGACTCAAGACCTTGGCACAGATTGTCCCCCTGACTTGGGATGCTCCTTTCTTTACCTGTATATTTAGAACACACGGGAAAGTGGACTCAAGCTTAGGAAGCATATGTGGAGAAGGGGTGACAAGGCTCCTGAATGCTAGAATTTTTTTCCCTGTGTTTGTGGGGTATTCCACTTAGGTTCCCCTTAGGTATGGTGTAGTTTCTTTGCTAGTTCTTTGTGAAGCCAAAAATCTGCATGCATTCTGTCCTTAGCTCCAGTGTAGACACTACTAGCAGTTGATCCAGGGATTAGGCTGGGCCCCAGTGAATGGCCCACATGCTCTGGGTCCTTCTAGCTTGCTTACAAAGGCCTTCCTGCAGCCAAAGCATTGGGGTGGGATTGGTGCAAGCCAAAACCTCTTTTCCCTTCCTTCCCCACTTCAGTTCTTCCTCAGGGACTTTATGGAATCTCTCCAATAACTCTGCTTCTAAACTAGTCCGATAATTCCCAGATAAGCACTGGGGCATGATCAATTCTGAATGGGATTCCTGTGTGAGTCACTCTAGTCCCCAGAGGTTTTAGTCCTTAGTCTAAAACCTATGATTGAAACCAATTGATGGGACATTTTGTTGGAGCACCCAAGTAGAGGTTGGGTTCTCTGCCTAAACTCACATCAATACCAACTTTGGTTTATTCTCTGGCTTCCTTGTATCTCAGGGAAATTTTCTTTTCCTAGAAACATCTGGGTAACAAAATAGCAGGTTATATTACAGTATCTTTGGATAGAGAGGCCTGGGGAGGGGAAGCTGGGGAAAGAGCCAGGAGGAAAGTCCTGGTCTTGGGTTTTCCTTCATTCTGGGACTTCCACTTCTAAATGCCTCTAAAAGTAAAAGACTCTTCAAAACTCTCCAGTATGTCCCTTCTCAGGCATAGCTCAGTCCTTTTGTTCCTTAAAGGGTTGCAGAAGTATCATGCTTGCTCCTACTTCCCTACTTACTTGAGAAATTCTCAATTCTGAGACAGCTTCTTCCTTTGATAAAAATAATACTGTGTTTCCCCGATAATAAGACACTGTCTTATTAAAATTTTTTGGACAGAAAAACCCCAGAAGGCTTATTTTCAGGGGAGGGCTTATTTTAATGAACATTGACAGCAATTTTAATAAACAGGTAAATGTGAACAAAAAAAAGTACTTTTATTCAATAATGATCATGTCATCTTCTTCGACAACATCGTCATAAGTGTCCATACCCTGAATTCCGTCCTGGATGTCTTGCGCCTCTATTTCCTTCAGAAGAAGGGGACCCAATCTGTCATGTCCAGCAATATAGCTCTCTTTAAATGAACATGTCTTGTCCAGGTAACCTGCTCGTAGTGCCTTGGCGACACAGCTGTCAGTAATTTTATCCCATGACTTCTTCACCCAAGTCACGACTTCTTGCAGACAGAGCTTCACAAAGTTTCCACACTGATTTCTTTCCACTCTATTTTCAATGTAGTCATTGACTTCCATGCGCAAATGGTCCTTGAATGGCTTGTTTATTGCAATATCAAGGGTCTGGAGATAGGCAGTCATTCCTGCAGGAATCATTACTTGATCTATTCTTCTCTCTGCAAGGAAGTTCTTCATTTCTTTAGTGCGGTGAGTGCTGGCTGAGTTCTTCTTTTATCCTCCATCATGCCCCTTCTATCCTCCATCATGCCCCCTCACTCCCATTTACATACCGGGTTTTTATGTCCTGCCTCAGCTCTCCTCCACGGCACTGCTCTCAATGGTGCCAGCAAGCAAATCACTGGGGAAGAACAGGATGACGCGCTCACTGCTGCAGCTCTGATTGGATGCAGCTCGGAGCGTGGCATGTGTTTCACCCGTGGGGGGGGGGGGGAAGGAGGGGGAGAACGGTGCATACAGAGGGTACCATAATGTAGCGTGTGGCGCAGGGGATCACCTTCACTACAGTAGCAATCTCAATAGGGCTTATTTTCAGGGGAGGGCTTATTTTAGAGGAATCTTGCACAGTAAGGGGAGGGCTTATTTTCGGGATAGGTCTTATCATGGTAGCAACTAATTTTTATATAGTATTTACCATTTTCCAGGCACTATGCTAAGTGTTTTGCAATTATTATCTAATTTGATATTCACAGCCTGGAAGTTTGTTGGTATTATTTCCCCATTTTGCAGACCAAGGCAACTGAGGCAAATACAGGAGGCTCCATTTGAACTTAGGTCTTCGTAACTCCAGACTTAGCACTCTATCCACCAGGGCCACTTAGCTGTCCAAAGAATTTAAATAAATTGCTTTGGCTGTAACATGTCTCTTTAGTTAATTCAAGCCAGGATGTGGGAACTATCCACACTCAAGTTCTGATGATCATATTCTATCAAAAAATGTTCTTACCTACTTAAGATTTCAGAGCCAAAATGGGGAGGTTTTAACTTTACCCTCACCTATATAATGTAAAATCATTTTGTATAAGAAGCTTGCAAAGAATCACCATCCTAAATTTTACTGTTTCTGTTCAGCATTGGACTTAGCTTCCCAATGATGTTGCTAGTTACTGGACTGTGATGTTTAGAGTATGATTATAATAGCTGTTTATAAGCTCAGGTAAACTCATTTTTAATGGACCTCTCAGGCAAGATTGTAGAATTTGGAAATGAAATGAAATAAGGAAATGAAGAAAATATTGGTATCTAGCTGATACTTTCATAATTGGACCAACTGACAAAACTGACATGATGAAAAGTTATAGAAACAATTTTTTACTTCTCCCATTCCTCTGAAGAGGACCTAAGGATAGGATCAAATATAATATTTGGCTGATTCATATCTAACTAAACTGGCTATCTGCTCAGAACTCTATATTTTAGGATGCAACAATTTTTTTTCTGGGAAAAGAGATTTTTTTATTTTAATAAAAAAGTGTCTGTATCTGTAATGTTACTTGTATATAATTGTCATATGAAGTTATGGCTGCTATTTAATTCCATGATGATAATCACTGAACTTATTTGTTAAGTAAATCTTCCCCTAAAAATGTTGTTCTTTCATTGGTGAAAATCATCCATCATAAGTATACTTACAATGAATTGACTACTGATTCTAAAACAATTTGGTGTAAAATCTGTTTATTATGTATTTATAATATATTTTTCAATAAAAGTAAACATGTTAAGTGCTCAGACTGTTGGGCTTGTGAAATATTTTGTGTTATATTAATCTACCATCTAGCTTTAATAAAAAACATTACACTGAATTATACAATCATTGCTGAATCAAATTGCTTTCACAGATAATTCCGTGAAAAAGCATTTATTATTTGGAAGGAAGAAAATAAGCATTTTTCTAGTATTTATTACAGTGTCAGGCCCTAGGCTAAGCACTTTACAAATCTTACCTCCTTGAACCCTCACAACAATCCTGGGAGGTGCGTGCTTTAATTCTACTAATTTTACAGTTGAGGAAACTAAGGCAGACCGAAATTAAAGTTACTTGCTCAGAGTCACTGAGCTAATGAGTGTCTGAGGCCAGATTGGTATTTTGAGTTTTCTTGAAAGAAAGGCAAAAATCTGGGGCAGTGAGGTGGCCCAGTGGATAGAGCACCTCTGAAGTCAGGAGGATCTTTATTCAAATTTGACCTCAGATACTTGACACTCCCCAGCTGTATGAATCTGGACAAGTCATTTAATCCTAATTGCCTCAGGGGAAAAAAAAAAGGCAAAAATCTGTTTCATTCATTCAAAGAATTCACCTTCTAATGTGGGAGATAACATAAGTAAATATCTGCACACAAGATCTAGATAAAATAAATAGAAGGTAAATCTCAGAGAGGTAACAATAGAGGGTAGAATGAGGCTGTGAAAGTGGAATTTGAGTGGATTCTAGAAGAAAACCACAGAAAGAAGCTTAGAGTTAGAGGGGAGCCTTTCAGGCAGGGAAGGAGGCTGGACAAAGGCTTAGAGATTGAAGATGGGAATGGAAGGGTCAATGAACAGCAGTAATTTGTCAGCATAGTGCCTGGCACATGGTGAACAATAAATGTTTCCTATGTTGTTTCCTTTTTTCCAGATAGCAGACCTTTTGTGTGTGTACTAAAGTTAACATTCTCATCCAAACAGGTATGCAGAGGGTTAGGTAAGTGCTATTACTCCCATTTTACAGAAGAGAAACTGAGGCAGGATTGTTTAGAGGATCAAATGGGATAACATAATAGTAGAAGCACAAAGGAGACATTTTACAAATGCTTACTTCCTTCTTCCTGATAGCAGACCTTGTGTGTACAAAAGTCGACATTCTTGACCACTCATGCAGAGGTTTAGGGAGGTGCTATACCCATTTTATAGCATTTTACTAGCTGTGTGATCCTGGACAAGCCATTTAACATCTGCTTGTCTCAGTTTTTCTTTTGTAAACTGGAGGCAATATTAGCACCTGCCTCCTAGGCTTTTGTTGTGAAACTTGAATGAGTTAATAATTGTAAAAATATTTGCCTATTTGTGCCTAGCACATGGTGAGTTTGCTACTAGGTATTTGAAGGAGGAATAGGGAAGGTCTCTTGCAGAAGTTGGGACTTTAGCCAAGACTTAAAGAAAGTCAAGCAAGCTAGGAGTTTGAGCTGCAGAGGAAGAGAATTCTAGGCATTAGGAGACAGCCAGGGAGAATGTTCAGATGGGAGATGGAGGCCAAGGAGGATCAGCAAGGAGGCCAGTGCCTCTGGAGAGCAGAGTCCACAGAAGGAATAAAGGTGTAAGACCGGAAAGCTGTGGGATGGCTTTGAAAAGCCAAAGAGAACATTTTATATTTGATTCTGTAGAAGAAAAGGAGCACCTGTAATTGGTTGAGTAGGGAAATGCTAAGATTTCTTACCCTATGGGTCTGATAGTGAAACTGCTGAGTCAAAGTTTAATCATTTGGGGGGCATAATCATATATTGTTATCAGTCACTGATCACGATTTTCTAATTAAATCCACCATAATTCAGCTTGACTCCAGCTTCCTAAGAAATTTTTTAAGAGCACTGAGAAACAACTTGCTTCCCTTATTTTTCTGGTCTGAGGTTTATGATAGGAACTGAGTGATAGCAGGAGCAGATGGTATTTGGAATAATTCACAAGAATGAAGATCACTTATCAAATGTCAACAATTGTGCCACTATGTACTAAAAACATCTTTAAACAGATAAAAGTCTTTGTAAATGATCATTATAATTATATAAAGTATGGATAGATAAACAGGGGGAGAATGAATTAATAATTATTTTATGAAGCTATTAAATGAGGCAGGCACACTACTCTTTTTTGGATACTTGTTGGGAAAGACCACAACATGATGGCAGTGGGAAATAAGATGGCAATCATACCTTTAAAAAGCACAGAGGGTGTAGAGGGGAACAGACCCAGAAAATACAGAGATAAGTGGCGAGGGGGGGTATAGGGGCAATGGGTATGTGGATGGGCATGGGATGGTGAAGTAAGGTTGGAAGCCTTTGGAGAGGATGGAGCAAGAGTGTTATTCACATGATGCTGGGTTAGAGTTGGAAGCATATGGCAGCATGGACCTGGGGAGATGAAAAGTGCTTGGCGGGGGGGAGGGAGGCGGAGAGGAGAGGCAGGAGCTTGAAGTCTCATTTTTATAGGGCTCTTGGAGAACAGAATGTCCCTGTTTGTCTCCACTCAGGCCAAGCTCCTCTGTGCCATAGAATCCACTAGCTAAGTGGATTTTCCCCATCATCTGGAGCTTAGATCTTTGAGTCACTGAGGGAAAGAGGTCAGGTTGGAGAGTTGTATTGTTTCAAACATGTGGGTCAAGTCGGGCAGTTTAGAAGCCTGAAAGTCTAATAGGGAGGGAATGCACTCATGAGGAATTAGGAGATAAGGACCTCTTTAATTTATGGCGTTTTTGCCTCTTTTGGGTTGATGTCCCAGATTGTGAGGACAGTTGAAATTACCTTATCTCTGGCACATAGTTCTATTTTGGAGAAGTAAGTATATTTGGATCATGAGGATCAGAAAAAAATGCCAAGCTTACCATCTTTTTTGTCCCCCTAATATCTACTTTATTTTGAATCATTTTGAAGTTTCTAGCTCTTGTTTTGTCATCTTTAAAGAATCTAGAGAATTGTCTTAAGACAATGAACTTGCATACGACAGGTTTTTAATGTTCTGGCCTGACTTGAAATATTTACTCATTTTACAATACTGAGTTTGCTCTTTGGGCTCACTACCTTACAGCTAGACTAGCTTTAGCTCCTTTCTCAAGATTCTAGGGTCTTTCTGGGTCTGAAGTATCTTTCTAAATGGCTATCAGCCCAAGACCCAAATTGTTCATGTTAGGTGATAGAAAACTGAACCCTCGTTTCATTTAATCACTTAGATATTCACTTCAAAGTTACAGCAGGAACAAAAATACAAACTTTTTGCCCCAGCATCTTGAGGACATGCACTACTCTGTACCACCCTGAGGAGAGTGGGCTTAATAGATCTAACACTTTCTACATAGTAATAGTCATACCAAATTCATGTTCACATGTGGCATTGCTTCCAGATTAAATCTTTATTTTAGATACCATTGGACTTTCTGAAAAACCATAAACAACTCCTACACCCTGGACTCAAATTCTTGGATAGCTTGTTCTTCTGACCTTTTAAAACTTATAATCTCCTAGTATACAATTTATTTCAGTTAAGGAGTCAACTCCTGCTTTCTTGAGACTACTTACAAGTCCATAGTCTCCAATTTCTCTCACCTAAGGAGCTGACTCCTACTTTCATGAGACCACAGGCTTCCCTTCTTATAGAACTGAATGCTGTCTGGCAGGAAGAAGTCAGCTAAATAGAGTCAAACCAAGAGAGAGATGAATATTAATTATTTTCTCATTTTTCCAGCCTACTTCTTGACTTTTAACTATGTTAGTTGAGCTCTGCTTCCAGAATGGGTGCAACGGCATTGTCCCAAACTTCTTTTTTTTTTTTTTTTTGTGCAGCTGTTTTCAGAGCTAATTCTGGGGACTTGTAAGTTTTTGGTTCTTCTGAGATGGTATGATCTAAGGAAGAGGTGGGTTTACTCTCCTGGCTTGTGCTCTGGTCTTCAAGAAGTACTTATTCTACCCTGGAAATGGGTGTCCTTGGTCCTCATTCCTCTCAGACTCTGTGTTCCTCCTGATCTTAGCCTTGAGACCCAGGACCGAGACTAAGATCCAAGTATAGGCAAAGCAAGAATCCTACCACTGATGTCAGAAAAGGGACCCCTGTAATCTCCTCCTGACCAGTTATGACTCCACCTCAGCCCATCTCTTTTTCTTCTTACTCTGATTATGCTCCTCACTTTTCAGCCCCTTTCCTACTTGTTTTACTACACAAACCAATCACATTTATTAAGAACTTATTATGCTGCAAGGAAAAAAGTATGAGGAATGAAAACAATTTCAACTCAGAGTTTACATCCTCATGGGGAAGAAACAAATACAAATAAAATTATATACAGTATAAATAAAATAAATACAGATATGTACAATGTCATTAAACAGAAGGCAATACAGGAGGGAGGGAATTAACAGTTGGGTGAATCAAGAAATGTTCTTCTATGTAGATAATGAAGATATTTGATTTGCATCTTAAAGAGAAGAAGGGCTAAGGAGTTACAGAGGACAAAGACACCTAGTGCAAAAAGCTAGAGAGGTAATATTATGTTTGAGAAACAGAGAGGTTTGGCTGGACTGGAGTGCAGGATGGGGGATAATGTCTAATGATGCTGTAAAGATAAGGTGGACCAGATCCTGAAGAATTCTTAAGTTAAACCATCAAGACAGAGACAAATCAATTAGATACCTCTCTAATAAACTAAGATAGAAATAGTGAGAGCCAGAATTAGCTGTGCAAATGAAGAGAAAGGGTCAAATAGCAGAGATTGGGAAACTGGAAAGAGCAAGATATAAAAATGATCAGATCTGTGGGGTAAGGGAGAGTACAGAGTGCAAGATAATACTGAGGTTATTGTTCCATTGTTTTTTCAGTGGTGTCCAGTTCTTTGTGACCTTTTTTGAGTTGTCATTTCCTAACCCAACTTATTTGACAGAGAAGGAAATTGAAGCAAACGGGGTCACAATAGCTGTCTGAAGTTGAATTTGAACTAAAAAGATGACTCTTCTTGACTTCAGGCCCAGTGCTTTATCCATCTCACCATCTAGCTGCTCCATGCATTACAAACCTGGAAAACTGGAATAGTGATATCTTCAAAAGCAGTAGGGAAGTTTGGAAGAGAGGCTATTCTAGGGCATAATATAATGACTTTGGTTTCAGACATGTTAAATTTAAAATGCCTCACATCTTAGGCAGGATGTCCTCAGGTGCAAGCAGGGAGAAGTCAGCTTGACCTGGGCTCCTGCTCTGATTAACCTGCAGAAAGGGTCTTGTTTTTGGTTCTTTTGTTCTCAGGCACTGGTAGTTCTCTCACTGCCTCTTATTTTTCTTTTCAACTCTCACACACTTCAATTGTTTTCCTTTCATTCTCCAAGCTTGGGAAAATCAGTGGAGTGAGGAAGGCTTTAAGTTGAGTCACTCACTACCAGACCATGAAGCAAAATTCTTGGTGGCTGCTTGTGTTCACTGTGTTTCAAGGGTGAGAACACTAAATGGAAGCTCCTTCAATGGTGTAATAAGATATAATATAATGTATCATTATGATATCTTGTGATATAATGTTGGAATCCTTACTAACTGCTAACTAATTAGAGTTGATCTAATCTTACAAGATGATGTTTTGGGCAGAACCTGAAACAAGGTACTAAGTAGAACTAATTAGTACAATGCTTGTGTTTGCACCTTTACTCATTGGAGTTCACAAGTATGCCAGCTTCACAAAGTAAACTTTGTAACTTTGTGAGTTCACACCTCCCTTGAAGCTCTTTGGGCCAGAGAGCACTATGGGAGAAAACCCATAATCCCATTCTCTCAGAAGATTCACATATAAGGCCAGTGAAGAGAGAGCTATTCCAGAATATATTTTCCACTTGGCTGGCTGGTCGCAGAAGAGAGTTCAGCTGGACTGGAGAGGAGCAACTCTGGTGCAGACAGAGAGCACTTTGAGAGATTTCACCGGAATGACATGAAGAGTGGAGCTGGCTGGAGGCTGAAGAAAGCAGAGGCAGAGGCTGGAGGACAAAACCTTTGGATTTGGTGACATTCGGAGGGAGCTCTTGGAACCAAGCAGAGAGATAGACCTCTAAGCTAACCGGGCTATAGTAGAGATAATAAAAGATCTGAACTTTTATCACCTGGCTGTGTTTTGAGAAGAAAAAGCTCACCACAATATAATATTTGTATTTTATTTGGCCACAGTATTCCTGCCTTCTTATCTTGTGAAATTAGCTTTGGCATTCTATACATATCACACATAATTTCTTTTTATGAAGTTGTTAGCTTGAAGATGATTTAGAAAAATGATTTTGACATTTTTTCCTTTATGTTTACTTAGAAATTATTTTTGAGTCTTACCATCCACCATTATGCAAAGTAATAGCAGAAGAGCCAAGTATAATTTGCTGTTATACTACGCATTTGTTAATTGGTATACAGTATATATCTACTATTTTCATCTTATTACATCTATTTATTTCTCCTCAATTAGACAGATGATTAAAGACAAGGAATGTTTTGTGCCCATTTGTGTGCACAGCGGTGACTGAACACAGAAGACATCCAACACATTTGATGAGGAGAAGAAAGGTGGGAGCTGTTTATTACCAAATGCTGGTGCATTGGCCTAATGAAGTGGAACACAAATACATTAAAAAAGCAAATAGCAGAATTTCTTTTCTTCTACAACAAAATAAGTTGGTTTCTTTCCAACTCGGGAAACTTGACACAAGAACTACAATTTCTGGGGAAATGGAACTAGTGCATTAGATCCTCTCAGGTTTTTAAAGCTTCTTTACTTATGTATTCTTTTCTTACCAGGAACTTAAGGATGCAGAAGGGGGAAGGGGATAATATGTTGGACTAAGGGTCTTGTTTCTGGGGCTGGCATAGCTTTAAATCATAAGCTCACAGACTCTTTGAGCTGAAAGAACATTTAGAAATCATGTCCCCTCCCAACACTTATCCCTGAATAATCCAGAATTTACTGGCTGGGTCCTGGGTGCCACAACTGGTCTAAGTGCAATACCAGTCCCCTGGACCTTCCTTATTCTGGAACAGACCTGCAGAGCACCTGGAGTCTTCTTCCCCTCAATGAGGGACCACTGGAAGGGGCGAGGATAGAGAAAATCCTCCTGTCAATTCTGGCATCCTGGGACAAAGCTCTGGTGGCCCCACCTTAGTTCTGGAAGGCTTTGGTGATTCGAGGCAGAAAATAAGCCAGAAGCCCAGCACTCATCACCCAAGATTGTGGGGCATCTTCTCCACAAACCCCAGTGGAGATGCCCCCAATCCCACCTGCCGTCTGTGAGTGGCTGCCTCACACTGCGGCCTGACAGCGGGGTAAGCGCCGGCTTCCTCTGTGACGTGGCTCTTTCGAGTTGCTCATGTCATAAGAAAGCAAACCAGAATGAAACAAGTTTTGAGGGGAAAGTGGGGCCACGAGTCATTAAACAAAACACCTTGACCATGAGGCCGTTTGACCTGAGGGTCAGGACTTATTCACCCGCTGCATGGAGGAGGAGGTGAAAAGGGGATAAAAGGGGCGGTCATACCTGGGCTCGGGCGCGCTTCTCTCTGTAGAACGGCAGAATTAAGGAGCACGCAGAATCAGGGAGGGATTCGAAGGGCCTGGGAATGAGGCAGGAGCGCCGTGGCCAAGCGGGAGGCGGGGATCTGGGAAGCTGGGATCAGACGTGGGGGGAGGGGAGGGGAGGGAGACGGGGAGGATGGGGAAGGGGGGGGGGGGGGAGAGAAGGGGGAGGGGTTCAGACACTCGGCTTGCTCCTCTCGGAACCTCCAGGAAGGGACAGGGAACGGGCGAGGGCAAGGATACTGACCCTGGCATTTGAAAGAGCATCTATTTTGGACCCGACAGGCTTTCTTCATGCTGTAGAGTTCTTGCGGAAAACAAGCCCAGGCTGCTATTCCTTCTGGCCTTGCACTCGGCCGTCATCATCCTGCTCCTCCGACTCTCCAGCAGCAGCCCAAGCCCCGAGAAAGCCCGAGGGGTGCGGGTGCTGCTCCTGTCCTCGTGGCGCTCGGGCTCCTCCCTCGCGGGCCAGCTCTTCAGCCAGCACCCAGACGTCTTCTACCTGATGGAACCCTGCTGGCACGTGTGGCTGGCCTTCCCCGGGAGCAGCGCGGCCACGCTGCGGCGGCCCGTGCTGGACTTGCTCCGCTCCGTCTTCCTCTGCGACCTGAGCGTCCTGGCGAGCTATCTGGGCCCTGGCCCCAGAGGACAAGCGGACGTCTTCATGTGGGAGACCAGCAGGGCCTTGTGCTCGCCCCCCGCCTGTGGCGCCTTCCGGCGCGGGGCCCTCGTGTCGGCCTCGGAATGCCGGCCTCTGTGCAGGCGGCAGCCCTTCCGCGGCGTGGAGGAGGCCTGCCGCTCCCACAGTCACGTGGTGCTCAAGGAGGTTCGCGTCTTCAGCCTCCCGGGCCTCCTGCTGACCGACCCTGCGCTCGACCTGCGCGTGGTCCACCTGGTGCGTGACCCCCGGGCTGTGTTCTACTCCCGAGAGCGCGCGGGCGACAGACTGAGGCTGGACGACCGCACTTTGCTGGGCTGGCGGCGTTGGGGCGGCCTGAAGGCCCGGGAGCGGCCCTACTCCCTGATGAGGGTGATCTGCCAAAGCCAGCGGGAGATCTTCGAGGCGGCACGGCGGCTAGCGGCTCCGCTGCGGGGGCGCTACCTGCTAGTGCGCTACGAGGACCTGGTCCGGGAGCCGCTGGCCCAGGCCTCCCGGCTGTACGAGTTCTCCCGGTTACAGTTCTGGCCCCCGCTCCAGGCCTGGGTGCAGTTCGTTACTCACGGGCAGGGAGTGGGAAACGACTCCTTCTACCCAGATTCCCGGGACGGCCTCAACGTTTCCCGGGCTTGGCGCTGGTCGCTGCCCTACACAAAGGTGAGCCGGCTGCAGGCCGTCTGCGGCGACTTCATGCGGCTGATGGGCTACCGGCCAGCTCGCTCTGAGCAGGAGCTCAGGACTCTGTCGCTGGACCTGCTCTCCCCGCTGAGATCCAAGGGCTCAGCCCCAGCTTTCCACATAACAGCCCCCTGAGCTGCAGCTGCCTGGAGGCTTCGCAGCCTGCTAGAGCCTGTGGATAAGTGTTACAGATCTCCTAGCAGGGAACGACATCCATCAAAACGAGTTAGATAGACGGAGCTCTTCCCCGAGAGGAAGCACCACGGATGCAGACAACTTCCAGCCATATGCACCAAGCGTTTTCTCGTTAAAATCTTTTTACAAGAAATCCCCAAAATAAACAAAATTCAGGTAGGCTTCACTTTATGAACTAATGTGTTTCTTTAAAAAAAAAAAAAAAAGAAGCTTGTTAATGACTCAATACCATCTCAGGTTGTATTCATATCCTGTAACCTTCACCTCCGGATGTCATGAGGACAGAGGAAGCCACACAGCTATGGAGTTCCCCACTTCAAGTGTTTTCAGTTCTCAATGGCTTAGGAGAGTGGAGACTTTATGGCTAAGGCAGACTGTGGGACAGAGAGAAGGAGGTTCAGAATGATAATGGGTAACATTTATATGGCTCTTTTACAACTATTCTGTCCTTTGATTCCGCCTGGGAGGCAGATGCTCTTGGCAAAAAGAAGTGACTTGTACAGGATCACAGAGTTAGGAAGTATCCAAGGCCAGATCTGAACTCAGGTCTTTGTGATTCAGGTCTGGTGGTCTATCCACCCATATAAGTTCACTCTGTAAAAGTGCTTTTGTACAGCAGTGAGCACCTAACTGTGACACGGTAACATGAATGTAATGAATTCATTCAGCAAGGTTATAAAACTTTCTCCAGAAGGGTTCAACAGCATAAACACAGGATAAGGCAAAGAATAAAGGTAAGTTAGGGATGATGTTTGTCAGGGTGTAACTAGTAACTGGGCAAGTGAGCAACTCAAGGGCACCTCATATGCAAGCTCATCCGTTGCTGATCAACAGAGGCTAATTGCTGGAGATCAGAAGCTGGGCTTATGGCTGAGGAGACATATCAGAGATTACTGAGAGCTGAGAGGATGAAGTAGGCTCTAGAAAATCCCTCTTGCTCTGTATTCCTGACTGACCATACTCTGGAAAATGTTATCTCGATCTAGAGAACTTGGATTTGAGGCTGGTTATTTATCTACTATGTGGATGATTCCAACTGTGAGCCATGGTGATAACAAAGCCAGAAGGTGCCTTGTCCCTTTCCTCCCTTTTATACCCCCTTCTGCCCCATCAGAACTCTGAGAAAAATAACAAAAATTGAGCTTCTATAGGCTGGGCCCTAAAGAGGAGCAGATGTGGAGTTCCCATTGGCCCAACACTTCTCACTGAACACCCTCTTAACCTGTAGTGTCCACTATTTACCTAGGTACTTTGGTTCACTGACAATCTAATCCTGGGCCACTAATGTTCTAATGCCTTCTTGACAGGGCAGACATTCTGGGCAAAGCAGCCTTAGGCTGACTTATTTGTCAGAACATGAAATTGAGAACCTTGGAACGCAATACTCTCCTTGGCCTGTGTCCCAAGGAGCAAAAAAAAATTACACTTGTTTATGACGGTTGGTCTGGCCTCATAGATAAGAATATCATCCAGGCCCAAGTTGTGCCCTAGCAGCTAGGAAAGCACCAGCAAAGCAATTTTCTGGAGCACTTTCAGTCTCTAAAGTTCATCCCCAAATTGGGTTTGAGACTGAGGTGCTTCCTATTCAGTAATTTTAATGATTGGCTTGGCTTCCAGATTGCATAATCTGGTGATTCCCATTTCATGCAACATTTACTGTGAGTTTCTAATTTTTTAATCTTTTTAATTTACTTGGGGTACGTTCTCCTCCTGTAGGGATTCCCGGTTGTCTTTTTTCTTTAATTCCCATTTAGTGAGTAATATATTCTTCATTCCAAAACTGTAGCTTTCTTCGATGTCTATTACCCATGTATATTTAGGGAAATATCCTTCACTCTAGAAAACACAAGTGTTTTCATAATCTCCTTTATACCAAGAATTCATGTATG
Source organism: Antechinus flavipes (assembly GCF_016432865.1). Lineage (NCBI taxonomy): Eukaryota > Metazoa > Chordata > Mammalia > Dasyuromorphia > Dasyuridae > Antechinus > Antechinus flavipes. The sequence goes on from NC_067399.1 coordinate 44,450,677, forward strand.
TATTTAAGAATTACATATTCTTTCTATAAATAACAAGTTAACATGTATATGGCATTTCAAAGTTTGCAAAGCACTTTATTATCATATGGGATTCTGGCTGTGTGTGCCCAGGGAAGCTGCTTGACACCTTTATTTGCCTCAGTTTCCTCAACGGCAAAATAGGCATACTAATAGCGCCCCCCCAAGCTGTTGTGAGCATAACAGATAAAACTTGCAAAGTGCTTAGCCCTGTGCCTGACACACAACAGACACTTAATATATGCTCATTAGCTTCCTTCTTTCGTTGCTATCTGCTTCACAGCATCACTTCTTGGATGTACAAAAGTCAGCATTCTCCACTATGCACTGATGCAAGCAGGGAAGGAAAGGGAAGGGAGCGGCTCCAGGGAAGGATTCAGACAAAACCTGGGCTCTCCAAACAGTCTGGGTGCTATCAGGCCTGCAGGCCCCCAGACTATCTCAGAGCAGAGGATGAGAGTGGACTTGTGAGAGTCGGGCTGGAATCTTCCTCCAATTCTTGTCTTGGCTTCTTTCAGACTCCCTTACTGGCCCTCATTTCTGTGCGCTATAAGTAACTCCTACTGCTCATTCTTGAGATTAAGCACATCCTGGAAAAGGTTTTAGACATTCTTATTATTCACCACTCCAAATGCCCTGAGCTTTGGCTAAGGGCCCAATTCAAAGTCGGCCACTGTGCTAGTTCAGTCAGAAGGGACAACTCACAGAATCCAAAAAGATGGGGACAGGCCAGAATATTGAGATAAAATTCAGTGGGGACAAATGTCAGGGCCTACACCTGTAAAGGGCACAAATCCCCCAGCTTCACAGGTAGAAAATGGGAGAAGCTCGATAGAAAGCAGTTTGGCTGGAAAAGTGAGATTCAATGGACTGCAAATTCAAGGAATCCTCATTTTAGCTATGGCAGCTAAAAGGCTCCATCAATCTGGGGCTGCGATGAGAAGCATCCAGTTAACAGGGAGGAAGGTCCTATCTCCTGCCAATCAAACCCTATATGCTCCATCTCAGTGCCTCAATAAAAGACAGAAATTGATAAACTGTAAGAGTTAACCAGAGAAACACAACTAGGACAATGAAGGGAGTTGGACAGGATTTCAAGAGGGCACACAATGCCAAGTATTTGAAGTTCTGTCCCGTGAAAGTAGCCTTTAATTTATTCTGAATGGCTCTAGGGAGCAGAACCAGGAAGTGACAAAATTTAGTGACAAAAACTTCTTACGAGTTCAGGCTGCCCAAAGTGGGACAGGCTTTCTCAGGAACTGATAAGCACTTATTTCAAGTCTGTTGGACTACATGATCCCTGAAGTCCCTCCTAATTCTGAGTACTGGGATTTTGGATTTCAGATAATTTTTTTATCTTTAAAGTTTAATAAAACTATATCCTATCATGAAACCTACATATTATAGCCTATTAAAATGTAAAATGATACCTGCTAACTTGCTAAGATACACAAATGAGGGAAAAAAATATGTCATTGCTGGTAGAAAAGTTTTAAACACACCAAAATACTTTAAACTGGATTCTTTGTTACTGCTCTAGGTATCTAACCCTCGCTGATCAAATTTGTCTGCTGCCTTGGCATTCGACCTCTAGGTCTTTGCCCAACTGTAGGATGGATTCCCTCTGACCCCTGCCTCCTAAGTCACAAGGCTCCTTCCACATTCATCCTGGGTGCCATCTCTACCAGAAAGCATTCTGTCCCTTAGGAGAATATACTTCCTCCCCCGGGGCTTGGCCTCTGCACCACTCCAGCACCTAGCATAGAACATGGAAGGGGTGCTCAGGAACTTCTCATTGAAATGATCTGGACTGGATGGAAGTGGATGCAGGAGGACAATCCCATTTCTCTTCCGAGGGCCACAAAGACCAGAGTGGAGGCACTTACCTGAGGCCGCCCCCCTGTAGGGAGCAGATCAGATATCTACAGCCAGGATCCAGGTACCATCATGGCTCTGCCATGCTGCACCTCCCGCTGGGGGTTCTCTGAATCTTCCTTGAATCTTGAAAAGGCAGCTTTTCACACCCAACTGTGGCTCTTTGTAGAAAAGGCGACCACTTTGTGATCACGCTCAGCACTGAGTCCTACACGCGTCTGCAAAAGCAGCTATACTTATTAAAGCATTGATCTGGCTGGAATGGAGGGATTCCATGGTTAGGGGAAAATGAAGTAGAGCAGCACAAGACTGATCGGATTTATTGGGGGATGAGGTACAAAAAGCTGTCCTCAGGGCACCTCCTTACTTCTGTAACAAATCAAACTGTAAAGTGGGACCCTGGAGTTTCTCCCTGAGGAAAGGGTCTGCTTCATTCTTGTTCTTGTATCCCCTACACCCAGCACAAGGCCTGGCACATCCTATGTGCTTAATGTATATGTGGTAAGTGGACCATATGCAGTCCCTTCTAGCCTTGGATTTTCTTTCCAAGAACAGAAAGTATGGTCAAATCACAAAGGTTGTCCTCTAGCTGATGGGGACAATCGATGGGCCTTCTGGTAAACCAGAGTTTGATGGATTCTCCTTCTTGTTTTCTGGTTTCATGGCAGGAAAGAGAAGAACCTCCTAGAAGGGAGAAATAAGGTACTTTGCTTAGGAAGCTGTGTGTACTCTTTTGCCACCAGCCCACTTAAACAGTTTTTCTTCCTGAACAAATATCACAAATTAAAGACTTCCCAGGGAGGGATCCGGACAGATCTAGACAGAGAACAGAAACAACCCAGTTTCGGTTTGCCTCTAGTTGTTACTCTAGGAGGCTAGCATTATCACAAAATAGATGGAAAGTACAGACTTTTTTTCCCCTTGTATTCTGCTTCTTTATAACTGTTGAAGTAGAGAACTTGAGTTTCTTAAGCCTCAAATGAGGAAGAAAAAATTTCAGAAAATTTTTCCTTTTCAGGAATACAAGTTCTTTAAGCATGAGATGGGAAGAGTTAAGCTATTTACCTTAATATTATTGGAGTCTGTAAGAAGCATAGTGAGTCTGTCAATACCCATTCCCCAGCCAGCAGTTGGTGGGAGCCCATACTCTAGGGCAGTACAGAAACTGTCATCCATAATCATGGCTTCATCATCACCTGCAGCTTTGGCCTAGATGAGAGGAAAAAAAGGTGAGCCTATCAATGTTGAACTGGATATATACTTAAGTCTCCATCTGTACAAAGTAATGCGCTACTATTGTAGGGAACTAGAAACAACCAGATCTTATTAGGAGGACAATGTTTTCCTATAATTTTTAGCCAATGGAAGAAATCCATTTCTGCATAAACATAGATTTCTCTGAAACAGACCATGCCTGTAATTTAGAGAGGGTGGGATTGAGCAGTACCCCATGTTGCTCCTGCACTTCCTCATGGTCTAAGTCTTTATTTCCACGTGTGTTTTCCCTTAGAATAGCAGCTTCTTCCAAGTTACAAAAGGAAAAAGGCAATTATCTGAAAAGCTTTGGGTTCTAGGTCATATGAAGGAGCTCCTGCGCCTTCCCCCTACCTTGGCCTGCTCTTCAAACAGCTGCCGCTGCCGCATGGGGTCGTTGAGCTCTGTGTAGGCGTTGCAGATTTCCTTCTTCATGACGAAAAGCTCGAAGCGCTCGGTCAGGCCTTCCTTGGAGCGGTGCCTGGGCAGTGGAAACCAAAGCCCAGAGCCTGGCTTAGAAACGGGGCTTTCAGGGCCTCAGAGCTGCCAGAGGCAGTGTAGGGAAGATGGTGCTCATTCTTTCTCTTTCTCAGAACCATGTTTTTAAATGCATCAAGAGAAAGGATTTCCCAAGGAAATCAGTTATGTGGAAACAACGTTATCAGAATATCTAAAATACAAATTCATGGTCCCTATAGCCCTACGTTAAGAACCTTTCACTTGCCTCTGGGAACAAGAGATAGCCTGTTAGGAGGGGGACACCCACATTCTTTCAAACCCAGAGCCTCAGTGCCTCTCAGGTACCAATGGGTGTGCGCCTCTGGGGCCTCATCACAAACTCAGGATCCCCAGTCCCAGCTGGGTACCCACCATTGTATACCAAGGCTTTTATTCTTACTGACTCTCACAATCCAACTGGCTGGCTATTCCAAATGTCTTCTCCCCAGGCCTCTTAGCCTCCCTCCTACTAGCCCTCTCTCAGCATAAGACCTGGTCTGCTACTTGAGGAGAAAATCTAGCTCCAAGCAACCTGTTCTCTTCTAGTTCATATTTCAAAACTCTCCTTTTCTTTGTTCAGTTGCTAATAAAGGGACCGGCATTTTCCTTGACCAGAGTAACCTCTCTTTTTGTGCTTCTGATCCTCTCTCTTTCCAACTACCCAGGAGTTTGCTCCTCCATCATTCTCTCTTCTCATCTCCAATCTCTCCTTATCCTCTGGTTCTTTCCCTACTTCCTATAAACAAGCTCCGGATCTTCTCCATTATCAAAAATCCTTCATTTGACCCCATCACCCAATACCTTTTTTTTCCTTTCACAATCAAACCCCAAATTTCCTTTATATTTACATATCTGTATATATGTAGTATTGGGCTGTTGTAAGGATCAGATGAGATGACATTTGTGAAGAATTTAGCACAGTACCTAGAATGGAGTAATCCTTTCTCCCTTTGCCTCTGCCTCTACATCTTTCCTGTATAACATAAGCCCCTTAAAAGGCAAGAGCCATTTGTTTTTTGTCTCTGTAGCTCAGTGTCTAGCACAGAACTGATACATTGGAAGCACTTATAACAACTATTTGTTGATCTTAGAGCTGGGCTCTATCTTACCACTTGGCCAGTGGGCTCATTATCTGGGGGTGGTCACAGATGAAGGTGGGGTTGATGCAGGTCACTTCCAGGAACTCACCTACAAGCTGAATAGTGAAGGACACCCTGGAGAACAAGCTGGAATCTCACTTCCCCACTCCCAATCCTAAGTCCCCACCCAAGGAAGGCCACAATACACTCTGGGTCTCTGCCCCAGCTCTTCCCATTTATCTAGCCCAACTTCTCTGAGGACCTTGGAGCCACGGGCTGCCATTTTCACGGGAAGCAGAAGCAGCCCTCCATCCTAGAACGAGGGGACCCAGAACCCCAAGGTCACGGGCGCTCACCTTGTCCAGAAGCCTGGCTGTGGTTCGGGGAGGAGGGCACTCCACGCCTCTCGCCACACAGAGGTCATCAAGAACCTTACGAGTTTCTGTTATCCAAACACACAGAATTAGGGGAGAGCTCCCAAGCCACCAGGGGAGGAATCGGGTAAAGAACTATAGCAGAACGACAGCGCTTTGTAAAAGTGAGTTACGAGTAGGGACATCATCTCAGTTTCTGACTCTACAGTTAAGGTCAAGGAGAAACATAAACTGAGAAAATGTCTTTACCTTCTGTTTCAAAAAGACTGGTATTAGGTAGCTTCGTGCCAAGAGCTTTCTCAAGCTCTTCCACCATGCTGATTCTCCGGAAGGGCGGTGTGAAGTCAATCTCGTGGGCCTGGCCCTCAGGGCCATCGGGGTGATAGGTGACCTTGTAGCTTCCTGTAATATTCTTCACCATTCCTACGAGAGAAAGCTGCTGCTTAAAGAGGGATCTACCAAATCTACCATGCCCCGGGAGAGCACAAGTCCTTGAGGGCAAATGTCAAAGGCATGCTGGATAGATCACCTGAAACCATCTTCTCGGTGATCTCCATGAGATCATGGTAGTCTGCATAAGCCATGTAGAACTCACAAGTCGTGAATTCAGGATTGTGAGTCAAATCGATGCCTTCGTTCCTGAACTGGCGCCCAATTTCATACACCCGGTCAATGCCACCAACTACCAGCATCTAAACACAGAGAAAACAAGTCACAGCAAGACTTAGTTAAATGGCTCTGTAAAAATTCTTCAGGGAATTTTCAAGAAGAAACAAATTATCATTGGCAATATGAAAAAAAAACATTCAAAATTTGTAATTGTTTAAAAAATAAGAATTAAAACAACTCTAATTGAGTACCTTATATTCTTCAAGTTGGGGATGATTATAATAAAGCAATGCTAAGACACGATGCTTGTTCATATGCAATGGGGAAAAACTGGAACCTTTCCCAGTAAGATCTGGAGTGAAGCAAGGTTGCCCACTATCACCATTATTATTTAATATCGTATTAGAAACACTAGCCTCGGCAATAAGAGTCGAGAAAGATATTAAAGGAATTAGAGTAGGCAATGAGGAAACCAAACTATCACTCTTTGCAGATGATATGATGGTATACCTAGAGAACCCCAGAGATTCTACCAAAAGGCTATTGGAAATAATTCATAATTTTAGCAAAGTAGCTGGCTACAAAATAAATCCCCATAAATCCTCAGCATTTTTATACATCACCAACAAAACCCAACAGCAAGAGATACAAAGAGAAATTCCATTCAGAATAACTGTTGATACCATAAAATATTTGGGAATCTATCTACCAAAGGAAAGTCAGGAACTATATGAGCAAAATTATAAAAAAGTCTCCACACAAATAAAGTCAGACTTAAATAATTGGAAAAATATTAAGTGCTCTTGGATCGGCCGAGCGAACATAATAAAGATGACAATACTCCCTAAACTAATCTATTTATTTAGTGCTATACCAATCAGACTTCCAAGAAAATATTTTATTGATCTAGAAAAAATAACAACAAAATTCATATGGAACAATAAAAAGTCGAGAATCTCAAGGGAATTAATGAAAAAAAAATCAAATGAAGGTGGCCTAGCTGTACCTGATCTAAAATTATATTATAAAGCAGCAGTCACCAAAACCATTTGGTATTGGCTAAGAAATAGATTAGTGGATCAGTGGAAAAGGCTAGGCTCACAAGACAGAATAGTCAATTATAGCAATCTAGTGTTTGACAAACCCAAAGCCCCTAACTTCTGGGAAAAGAATTCATTATTTGATAAAAACTGCTGGGATAATTGGAAATTAGTATGGCAGAAATTAGGCATGGACCCACACTTAACACCATATACCAAGATAAGATCAAAATGGGTCCATGACCTAGGCATAAAGAACGAGATTATAAATAAATTAGAGGAACATAGAATAGTTTATCTCTCAGACTTGTGGAGGAGAAAGAAATTTGTGACCAAAGATGAACTAGAGACCATTACTGATCACAAAATAGAAAATTTCGATTACATCAAATTAAAAAGCCTTTGTACAAATAAAACTAATGCAAACAAGATTAGAAGGGAAGCAACAAACTGGGAAAACATTTTCACAGTTAAAGGTTCTGATAAAGGCCTCATTTCCAAAATATATAGAGAACTGACTCAAATTTATAAGAAATCAAGCCATTCTCCAATTGATAAATGGTCAAAGGATATGAACAGACAATTTTCAGAGGATGAGATTGAAACTATTACCACTCATATGAAAGAGTGTTCCAAATCATTATTGATCAGAGAAATGCAAATTAAGACAACTCTGAGATACCACTGCACACCTGTCAGATTGGCTAAGATGACGGGAAAAAATAATGATGAATGTTGGAGGGGATGCGGGAAAACTGGGACACTAATGCATTGTTGGTGGAGTTGTGAACGAATCCAACCATTCTGGAGAGCAATCTGGAATTATGCCCAAAAAATTATCAAATTGTGCATACCCTTTGATCCAGCAGTGTTTCTATTGGGCTTATATCCCAAAGAAATACTAAAGAAGGGAAAGGGACCTGTATGTGCCAAAATGTTTGTAGCAGCCCTGTTTGTAGTGGCTAGAAACTGGAAAATGAATGGATGCCCATCAATTGGAGAATGGCTGGGTAAATTGTGGTATATGAATGTTATGGAATATTATTGTTCTGTAAGAAATGACCAGCAGGATGAATACAGAGAGGACTGGCGAGACTTACATGAACTGATGCTAAGTGAAATGAGCAGAACCAGGAGATCATTATACACTTCGACAACGATATTGTATGAGGACATATTTTGATGGAAGTGGATTTCTTTGACAAAGAGACCTGAGTTTCAATTGATAAATGACGGACAAAAGCAGCTACACCCAAAGAAAGAACACTGGGAAACGAATGTAAACTATCTGCATTTTTGTTTTTCTTCCCGGGTTATTTATACCTTCTGAATCCAATTCTCCCTAAGCAACAAGAGAACTGATCAGTTCTGCAAACATATATTGTATCTAGGATATACTGCAACATATCCAACATATAAAGGACTGCTTGCCATCTAGGGGAGGGGGTGGAGGAAGGGAGGGGGGAAAAAAAAATCGGAACAGAAACGAGTGTCAATATAAAGTAATTATTAAATAAAAAACTTAAAAATAAAAAAATAAATAAATTAAAAAAAAAAAAAAAAAAAAGACACGATACTTGTGTAGTTATATGATTCTGGTGAAACCATGACTTGGTCAACCTTTTGACTGGAATATACATGGAATTATATAATTAAGTTATAAAAATAGTACGCCTATTCATCCAGTTATCCCACTCCTGGAATTGTATCCCCAGGAGGTTAATAACAGGATCTATAATATACAAAAATATCTTGTTATTTGTAAGAGCTAAGAATGGAAAAAATACAAAAAACAAAACCAAAATGATTTGTCCTATTGTTTGCCCTTCCTCAATCACCCTATTTCGTTAGTTGCCATGTCTTGTCAGTTTTACCTCCAATATATACTTCATATCTACCAAAGTCTAACCACATAGTCAGCTTTTTTGGGTCCTCATCACCTCTTGATGTATGAATGCAATGGAATGTTGCTAGGGTACTGGACCATATAAAATTATAACGATGAACAAATTTTTTTTAATGGCAAGATTTTTGTGAAAAGATATGTGAAAAAAATAAAAAATAAAAATATATACAGAAAGTATGTAAAGAAAAACAGCAGCAAAAAAGAAAAGAGAGAAATTCATAAGGAATAGATTTATTGTATTAAAGTCAATGGACATCTTTAAAAAATGGTAATTCACAAAAGTTTATGGCTAAATATACAATCCCTTGTGGTTTTTGTCATATGGAGCTTTCTTATTTTTTCTTTAAATATGTGAAATCCTGTCAATGAAAATTGAAATAAAACTGATTTGAAATAACTATTAAAAATCTTCCTTGCAAAGGGACCTGTATGTGCCAAAATGTTTGTGGCAGCCCTGTTTGTAGTGGGTAGAAGCTGGAAAATGAATGAATCCCATTAATTGGAGAATGGCTGGGTAAATTGTGGTATATGAATGTTACAGAATATTATTGTTATGTAAGAAATGACCAGCAGGATGAATATAGAGAGGACTGGCAAGACTTACATGAACCAATGCTGAGTGAAATGAGCAGAACTAGGAGATCATTATATACCTCAACAACGATACTGTATGAGGATGTATTCTGATGGAAGTGGATCTCTTCAATAAAGAGATCTAATTCAGTTTCAATGGATCAAGGATGGAAAGAAGCAGCTACACCCAAAGAAAGAACACTGGGAAATGAATATAAACTGCTTGCACTTTTGTTTTTCTTCCTGGTTTATTTATACCTTCTGAATCCAATTCTCCCTGTGCAACAAGAGAACTGTTCGGTTCTGCACACATATATTGTATCTAGGATATACTGTAACCTATTTAACATGTATAGGACTGCTTACCATCTTGGGGAGGGGGTGGAGGGAGGGAGGGAAAAGTCAGAACAGAAGTGAGTGCAAGGGATAATGTTGCAAAAAATTACCCTGGGATGGGTTCTGTCAATAAAAAGTTATTTAAAAAATAAAATTTTTAAAAAAATCTTCCTTGCTTTGTTACAAGCCCACATTTGCTAACAAAACTCAGGATAACTAAGTTTTTTTAGAGGCTAGGAAAACAGTTTATACAGAGACATCTCTGTACTTAAAATACCTAATAGACTACTATACATATCATGGACACTGAATCAGTATTTACTGACTGATATATCATCCTTTTTCCTAAAAATGCAGAGTGATTTGAAGATAAACTACACATGTGTACTCAAATCCTCCCCATACCAAAAAACCCAAATAAGCTCTAACATAACGAAAAAGACATAGTAGCAAATATGCATAATAGCTCACTTGGTGTCCCATGTAGACTCAACAGGAGTAAGAACTAGGTTTTCGAGAAAAAAAAGCAATAACCAGATCTTAAGAAAAAATCCTAAAAGGAGATCTATTTCTTCCTTCTTCTTGACATAACTCTCTTGTCCTCTTATTTTCTATTCATTCAGTGAACAATCAACAAGGATTTACCAATGTGTCTTATGTGGCAAACACAATACTAGGTGCTGAGGACACCAAAACAAAAACTCAGCATACCCCTTCTTCAAAGGACATATATTTTGTCAGGAAAACACAATGAATACATTTAAATGTAAATATATGCCAAGTAATTGGGGTGGAGGGGCAAGGCAATAGGATCTGAAGGAATCAGAAAAGGTCTCATTGTGAGGGGGGAAAATAGCAGTCAAGAGAGGCAGGAGGCAGAGGAGAAGGAAGCAATTTTGAGTTTATGCAAAGGCAAAAGATGGAATGTACAGGGCAATGAGCATTAAGTCAGCCAGGTGATCTAGAATTGAAGAATGAGTGAAGGGGAGTCATGTGTAACAAGCCTGCAAACTTTTGTTAAGGACTGTGAACTCTTTGGGTTTCACATGCATGTCCATTTCTCTTGTAATAAACTTGATTTTCACTTTTTAAAACAATAGATGGAAGATGGATTAGGAAGAAGAGACTTGAGGCAGAAAGAAAGACTATGAGAAATCAGCAAGGCTCAAACCAGGGCAGAGGCTGTGTAAGTGGACAGAGATGCATGGATATGAGGGAGATTTGGAGGAAGAATTGACAAGTCTTGAAAATCAGTTAATGAGGTGAGAGAGGAGGAAGAGCTAAAGATATCTTTAAAATAACAAACTTGCTTCACTGTCAGGATGGTGAAACCCTCATCAGAAATAGAGATCTAGGAAGAGGGGTGGGCTTAAGATGAAAGAGAATTAGTATTTTCTTAGGTTACACTGAGATGCATGAGCGATATCTATCCGAAATGTCCATGAAGCAATTAGTGATTGGAGATTAAGTTCAGGAGATGAATGATGGGGCACTATAGCTCTGGGAGCCATCTGTGGGGATGGGAGCATCTCCCACTCTGGTCAAGCTAATTTCTGCAACAACCTACCCAGGACTTGCCTGTCCTTTCACAAAGGAAAAGAGGTTATGTTTTTCAGACCTTGTGATACAGCTCTGGGGCAATTCTCATAAATAAATTCATGTCCAGCTCATTGTGGTAGGTGACGAAGGGCTTGGCAACAGCTCCCCCCGGGATGAAGTTCATCATAGGAGTTTCGATCTAGAAAGAAAAATTTATCATAAAGGATAACATAGGAATGTTATTAATTTTAAGCATATCATTTCCTGACTTAGGAAATAGGCAACACGAATCATATAGAAATGTTTCTCATAAAATATTGGCTCTTTCTTCCTACTAAAGAGCTAAAAATTCCACCAAACTTGTTACATAAGATTGCTTGATCCATGAAGCAGTCAGGCCAGACCCTTTTAGCTTTTTTAGGCTATAGACTTAGAACAATCTTCAGAAGGGAGTAGGGAATAGTAGGGAATATACACATTAGGAAAGCCTGAATGAACATTACAAAGATTCTTCCCTGAACACTGTACACAGCAACAACAAGATTATATGATGACTGATTCTGATGAATGTGGCTCTTTTCAACAATGAGGTCATTCACACCAATTTCAATGGATCTGTGATGGAGAGGACCATCAGTACCCAGAAAGACGACTAGGGGTGACTGAGTGTGGAATACAACATAGTATTTTCTTTTTTGTTGTTGTTGCACTTTGTTTGCATTTTGTTTTCTTTCTATATTTTTTCTTTTTGATGTGATTTTTCTTCTACAGCATGATAACTGTGGAAATATGTATAGAAGAATTGTACATGGATTACTTCTCTCTAGGGGAGAGGATGGGGAGAAGGGAGGGAGAAAAAGGTAGAACACAAAAGTTTTGTAAGAGTGAATGTTGAAAATTTATCTATGCGTATTTTAAAAATAATATGTTTTTAAAATCAAAGTTTTAGTAAAAAACAACAACAAAAATAAAGATTCCTTCCTCACCTCCAGGAAGCCCAACTCGTCCAGGAAGCTCCTGATATAGGTAATTATCTTGGAGCGGGTGATGAACTTTTGTCTCACAAAGTCATTCAGGATCAAGTCTAAATATCGATGACGATAACGAGTTTCCTTTAAGGAACAAACACAGAAGTTAACAAGCTATCACTAGCAAGCCATCATATTCTGATACATAAAATATGGATGCAAGACCAAAGGCTAAGAAGGTGAACACTAAGAACGTAGTAAAAAAGAAGGCCCAGAAGGGGCTGAATTCAGAAGAAAGAGGCACAGGAGCTCACCTTGTCTCTGAGACCAAAGTGAAGGTGAGGCAACATATGAAGACATGGCGACAGGAGTGTAATCTCATTGGGTATGATGCTCAGCTCTCCTGTCTTAGTCTTCCCTGGATTCCCCTGAACTCCAATGATGTCTCCCCGTCGAAGTTTGTTATTTATATGAAAAAATTCTTCTTCTGATTTATAATTCCTGAGAGGAAGGGACATTCAATTCGGTACACAGTAACCCAATTTCAAAATGATATGTGTTCTTACTCTAGGTCCCTCACTTAAATCCTAAACAAACATTGTCCTTTGTAGCATCTTTTGCAAAGTGCTTTATAAAACTTAAAAGGCTATATAAATAGTAACCATTACTATTATTACAACCTGAGGGCAGAATTTTCCCCTCTACTTTTTACTGATCTCTCCATCCATGCATGCAATTAATTCTAGTTAAACGAATGACCTGCATTTTGGTCACTTCCACTCAATCCCACTCTACTTTACCATAATTTTAAAGAGCAGGATTGGGAAAATCAATCCTCCATGTGCTGGGCTGGCAGCCTGATGTACCTGGATGTGGCCTTGACCTGCAGTTTGACCCCCTCTCCCCGAATATCATAAAAGACGAGCTTCTTTCCTGCAGACCGTTTGGCATGGACACGACCTGTAAGTAACAAAAGTCCCATTATCTCATGACTGCCTTCCCATGGATGCCAAAGGATTCCCTTCCTGGGTAGAATACGGCATGGGGGGAAAGGGAGAATATCTTCCCTATCCGAGGTCCCAGAGAAACACTCTCCCTTGTGCTCTTCCCCAGAAGCAGAGATACCAGTCTCAGTCAGAGGTCACCGTCCCGCTTCTAGTAGGTAGAGAGCTGCCCTAGTCCCAAGGGTGCAAATGACACATAACTCTTCAAACAAGGGGAAGGACCAGCAGCACATACGCGGCAATGAGACTGCTGCAGATGACACTATTTTCCCTGAATCAAGACTTTTCTTTCATAGACTGCTTTTTATTTCCCCTCTTACCATCATCTGATAGTTTAGGATGACCTTACCTTCATCTATGAAGAGGAAAAGGAGGGATGTTTCCAGTAGATAGACCTCTTCCTTTCCCCAAATTTGCTTTAGATTGTAAGGGACTCTTTAAAGGAAGGACATTCTCTATTGTGTACACTGTTTTGGGTCACAGCAGACTATATAATGGGAAGGAAGGAATAAACCTTTATATGGAGCCTATTATGTGCCCAGACCCCAAGCTAAAGGCTTTTTAAAAATATCATCTCATTTGATTGTGAGATAGCTATTACTGTTATCCCCATTTTATAGCTAAGGAAACTAAGGCAAGCAGAAAACTTGCCCATGATCACACTGTTAGTAAGTGTCCAAGGCTGGATTCGAATTCAGATCTTCCTGACTCTACACTCTTTGTATTCTGCAACAAGCTGCCTCCACAATGGGAATTTAGTGTATACTATTACCTGACAGGAGAGGATTACCTACCTGCCACACTCAAAGTGACATCAGTCAGGTGGTCCCCTGGTTGCAAATAACCGTACTGCTTGATAAAGTGGGTGAGTGAGGTGTCTACATGGAATTTGTGGGGGTAGGGACTGTCTCCATTGAGCTTCAGCTGTTGGATCGCCTGACTGCGGATCTTGTAATATTGCTGTGATAAAACACACCAGAGGTAGACTACAAAATGTCATCTACAGGTAACAGAACACAAAGGGGTGTGATATGGTATAAGACTGGAAAGGTCAGTAGTAGCCAGGTTGCAAAGGGCTTTAAATGCCAGTCTGAGGATTCTGCATTTTATTCTAGAGGTAAGAGGACAATCAAAGATATTTGAGTAAAGGGGATGACAAGGTACTGCCTTAGGAGAAAACATCACCTGCTTTTTTTGGCACCAGAAGCCTTTCACAGTTAGGTTCCCTCCCCGCCCCCCCCTTTCCAGGAAGCTGCACACTCCCTCTACCCCTGTCCACACACCCGACTTTCCAGCTAGCCTGGACTGCTCAAGACATTCTATCTCCAACTACCATATTCTTGCAGAGGATCCTTGTAGTTCTTTTCCTTCTCTCTTCCTCATGGAACTCTAAGCTCCCTTTGAGCCTCTGTTAAAATGCCATCTCTCCCAAAAGGCCTTCCCTGATTCCTTTAATGTTAGTGCTCTGAAATTTTACAAAATACATAAATGTTTCCTATTTATCCATGATTTACTCCCCTGTGAACATGTTACATATTCCTAGAAAACAGAAGGCTTGAACACAGATACTGTTTTATTTTTGAATCTCTATCCCCATTAACTAGCACATAATAATGCTATGGAATATTGTGTTAGGAATAATGTGGCAGATGGGATAATGGACTGGCTTGAGATCAATCAAGTCATCACAAAAGTTCAGATGAAAGGTCTGCAAGGACAATTGAATTGAAACATTGACTATAAAATCTGAAAGGATCCCCAAAGCAATCTATTGGAAAAGAAAATTGCTAATTTTAATAATATATTCTTTGGAGCAATTTGGAACTATGCCCAAAGTAATACCACTGCTGGGTCTGTGTCCCAAAGAGATCAAAGAAAAAGAAGAAAGGACCTATTTGTACAAAAATGTAACAGCATTTTTTTGTGGGGACTAAGAATCAGAAATTGAGGGGATGCCCCTCAGTTAGGAAAGGAATGAATGAACAAGTTGTGATATGTGATTATGATGAAATATTATTGTGCTATAAGAAATGACAAGCAGGATGACAAAAGGACAAAAATTGTCCCCATTGAAGAGAACCTAACTCAGAGTTAAAGTTATTCAAATAAAGTTCATATTGTGAATGATAAATCAACAAGCACTACCTATGTTTCTATTACATACCAAGTTCTGGGGACAATGAATACCAAAGTTAGCCCACCCACACCCCAAAGTTGCTTCTATTCTAGCAGGAGGTCATAGGCTCTCCCTTCTCCACCAGCCACTTCCCTGAGGTCTATTCATGGGTCCATCAAATAACATATATATATTTTTAAATAGTACTTTCTTCTTCCACAAATACATGTTAAAAACAAATTTTAAAAAAAAAGTTTTAAGTTCACAATTCTATTTCTCCTTCTCCTTCCCCTCTTAATTAATATAGGTTAACTATACAATCCTATACTAGTTATTTTGTACAAGAAGACTAGAAAAGGAAAGAAGGAAGAGAAAGAGAAAGGGAGGGAGGGAAGGAGGAGAATTCTCTGGAAGCAAATAGCATGCTTCATCATGAGTCCATTGAGATTATCTAGGATTGTTCTATTGTTGAAAATACCTAAGTCATTTATAATTCTTCATCACATAATGTTGCTCTTACTGTGTACAATGTTTACCTGGTTCTGCTCACTTCACTTTGCATCAGTTCATGTAAGCCTTTCCAGGTTTTTCTGAAATCATCTTGCTTGTCATTCCTCATAGCACAATAATACTTCATCATAATCACATACCACAACTTGTTCATTCATTCCTTCCTTAACTAATGGGCATCCCCTCAATTTCTGATTCTTAGTCCCCACAAAGAATACATTATTAAGATTAACAATTTTGTTTTCCAATAGATTGCTTTGGGAATCCTTTCAGATGTCACAGTCACTGTTTCAATTCAATAACACATACAACTTTACCCTATTTTTCTACTTGTGTTATTCCCTTTCTATCTACTCTCTGTCTGGTACAATGCTAATCCCTTTCATTTTTTGGTCTTAAGATCTCCTACCAATCATATAAAAAATTTTACTGGCTCCCATTCTGAAAAATTCTTGTGCTTTGGTTTATTTATAGACCTTATTTCTCAATATATATATATATGATAAAAGAAAAACTGCCTACACTGGAGTTAAGTTTATTCATATAAAGCTTGGTTTTTGTGAATTAAAAATATTCTGGAACATCCTTTCTGTCAGTTAATTTCTACAGGATACATACAGACAGACAGACAGACACACACACACACACACACACACACACACACACCAATTAACCTCTTCTTTCCAATAAAATAAATGACATTATCATTTTCCACATTTTATTTTAGCACAATGTTTGACACATAATGCTAAATAAATGTTCATTCATTCATTCAATCTCCAAAAAAGGTCTCAATCTTAAAAATATCTCAAGAGACCAGTGACAAGTTAAAAAGTTCTTGCCTTGATTACTTCTTTAGAATTTCTCAGAACAGATTAAATAAATACTATCCTATCTTCTATCCTAACTTGTATGGCTGAGTCGAGTCAGAGAGGTGGCCAACTCTAACACCGGTGAATTGAGGTAAAAAGAAACTCACATGTGGATCAAGATTCTCCTCATCAATGGGCAAACCATGGTCAACAGAGTGATTGGTAGCAGAGGCTTGGTTTAGCTGCTTCTCACTGAACTCCTTTTCATTCTTCAAATGTCTCTTCAGCTTACTACATAAAGGTGAAAACAAAATTCACTGTGGTAATTACCTGGGAGAAGCAGGCGCTAACTATGTCTTATCATACATTTATTTCCCAAGGTACTCTATCCCTCGCAATTTTCCATCAAAAAAGATATTAGTTAATGCAGTAACTTAGCCACAGAAAGTATAGGTCAAACAAGTAGTTTAAAAAAAAAAAAAAAGATTTGGAAAAAACACTAAAAATACTACTTAATTCTCAGTACCTAGCCAAAGCTATCAAAAAAACCCAGACCAAATCAAACAAGCAAACAAAAAATAAAACCCACAAAGTAAAGGCAATCCTAGGGCTAGGTTTGAGATCCAAAAATTAAAAAAAATTAATTAATTCTCTAGTGATCAGTCTTCAAATTGTTTCAAGACAAGATTGTCTCTGTGAGTCCTTTCCCTCCAGAAAGGATGTTCTATCCCCTAAGAGAAATTATTTCTACAAAAAAATTAGACAATTTCTAAAGAGGATGGTATCACCCTTAGTTCTATATTGTCTGCAGGGAATATAGGATAGAATTTGTCTTCCTTTCAAAATCAGAAAATTAGGTCCTTATTTAGAAGACAATTTTAGCCTTTAGCTATAGTAAAAAAAATTAATTCAGGCATAGACTGTTAAACTTTAGGCCCAGTGATTGAAGCTATAAACATCATATCATGCTAACCTAATTTACCAAACAAGATTAATTAAGGAAAATGAAATCTTTTAAGTGAAGGAGCCTAATTCCTAGAATCATAAAAGCTAGAAATAATGTTAAAAATGATCCAGTATAATCCTTTCATTTTACAGATAAGGAAACTAAGGGCAATAAAGTGATTTGCTTGATGTTATATCACTAATAAATAAATGGCAGATTAAGTCAGTTATTTCAGGGTTTCTGAGTATTCTGAATCCAAATCCATTAATTACTGGCCCTACCACATTGCAAATTTTCCCAAAATTAGTTGTACAGTTCTATAATACTCCATTTCAGATAACTGCATTTTGGAAATTTACTATTTTTTCCTGGGTTATGAAAAAATTTTTCTTTCTAGATAGTTCTCTTTAAAACTACAGCAAGATACTTCTAAAGATTTCCCTAATAGTTTAGCACTAGAATTAGAAACAAAATGTCTAAGCATAAGAATAACAAGTTCCTAAGTAGTTGCTCAGAAAAGAAAAAGTCACAATCACTGCAAACACTGCAGCTTCTGGGGACAATAATGACCTCAAGGCTATTCCCAAAACAAAACCTAATTTGGGGCTTGGGAGGAAAGGGTATCTTAATTTCTTAAGAATAGATGAGAACTAGCTGCTGGTGTTGCTAACAAGATTTTTTTTCAACAGCGAAGGGTCTACAAACAGCTTAGATCGATTCAGAAAGAAAGATCAATTTTGTTGATATGACAAGAGAATAATAGCCACACCAACCTCCTTTTATCAGAAAGGGCACTGTCCTTGTGAAGTGAAGAGATAGGTACAAGATGATCTAAACAAAGTTCCCTCTGACCCCACTTTGTCCAGCAGGTTTGGCGCAAAGGCCCCCAAATGAGCTTAACTGCAGCTTGCTTCAACATGGCAAGACACCCCAGAACTACCGATTATTGCCACCTAAATGGAAAACAAAGACATACTGGATCAGAAGAGGTACCTGGTCAACACACAAACAAAAAGTCCCTTTCTGGTCTGAGGAGATTCTTGTTGACCCCCGCACTACAAGTCTATAACTGGCAAAGGAGTTTTCAGTCCTAGACTTTTGAGGGAGGTCCATTTGTGGCCAAGTTTCAATAAAGTTATATTTCATTAACAAATTGAAGATGAGAAAATTTTGGAAACTATCTTCCTCCAGTATATTGAGAACAAAAACCCACTTGGGATATGATGGTAGTTGAAGAAGTCTAAATTCTGCCATGTTTTTTCTTGATATCAAATCTCTGGGAGAGAGAAAAGAAATTGAAAACTTCACTATGAATTTAACTCCATGAATCACAACCAAGGCAAAAACCAAGTCTTAGAAACTACCAATGAAGTCTCCCTCTCCCATGAAAAAGGAGGAAAAGAAGATTTTAGAAAACACCTAAGAATGGTTTGGCTTAATACTATTTACATGGAAAAAAAAGTTCTCATAAAAAGAGGTAACAAGAGGAGTCTGGGTTTGCCCATGAGCCAAATAAACACGAATCTTTAGTATTCTGTATGATACCTAACACACAGCTGGTGCTTGCTGAATGTTATATAGTGAGAGAATTTTCCATTCTCATTTTTCTTTAATGAGTAATGCTTTTTATTTTTTTGATCTTGACATAATTAAGAATAAGTTTCTAAAGAACAAGTTTATTAAAAGCACTGCACAATCCCCAAAGGCAATCCAGCCCATCCTCTTCTTCCTTTTCAATTCTAGCTTGTAGTACATTTGCAATGTTTGTTCACCCTAGGCCTATCTCTCATTGAAGTTTCTCTACATCCTTATCCTCATCAATAGATGAAGGTGCACAAGCAGTACTCTCTCCCCCCCTTCTTTCCCCACCCCCAATCTTCAAAGTAGCAAGCAAGTTTTTGCAAATGTTTATAATGAATACTACAATGAGATGATCAAGTAAATATATCATGGAACTTTTTTTTTTTTGATGTCTATGGAGGCAGGATAAAATCAACTATCTTTTGACTCCCAGACCTTATTTCTTTCTAGTAGGTAATTACTGCCTCTACCCAATCCGTTTGGTGATGAAAGGCAGTAGAATATATCAGGAAGATTTTGTCATCCCAATTCATACAGAAGTTTTCTAATTTAGTATTCAGTCTGCATACAAACTCAAAGGATATGCCTAAGCTGAAATATTTGTTTGAGAATAACAAATAGTTTTCCTCCTTCTGATACCTATTTATCACATTAATACTCAAAAGAAAAATTAAAAGTTACTGCTGAGTAAAAGACTCTCTTTCATTTAGACCTCAGAAATACCCACATTATGTGCAATTACATGCAATAATAAATTTATAATAAATTATAAATGGCTTAAGATTCTAGAAGTACTTTTCTGAGGACTGTTTCGAGAAAAATGGAATTTAACCTATTGTCAAAATCTATCATGAAGAACCCGTTTACTTTTATGGGAAATCCTAACTGGATCCTCGGAAGAGAAATGATTCCATCCATGAAGATCCAAACGCCTGTTTTAGTTGAGTCTACGACTCACTTGGGGTCGCCTTTAAACTTGTTAAACGACCAGAATTCAATAAGAAAATACAGTATTTCACTTTTCCCAAGCTCTTTTCTTCCCTCCCACCAAAATGCGAAGGAAAACAGATTAAGAGACCAGGTTTCAGGAGGGGTTGCCCCCGGACAGCGGAATCCCCTAGAGCGAACTCAAACAGAACAGTCGAGCCCGGTGCATCACGGGACTTGTAGTTTCTGGAGGCGGAAGGAGGTGTCTTCAAAGCACGTCAAGCCCAAGTGGCCTCAAGTCTCAGTCCCTAAGGATCCCACAGGCCCTAAAATCTCAGTCAGCAGCGATTATTCCCTAAATTCGTTCTCAGTTTCGTCCTGTTTCTATCTTCAGCTACAGCAGCTCTTTACAGTATCGCCATCTTTCTCCCAGAATCCAACCGGAAAGAGAGAAGGGAGCGTCAGGAAACTACTTCCGGGTCACTCCCATGAAGTCTGCCACTTCCGGGTGGAAGTTTCCAAGTTATACCCGCTTGCTCTTGTTCCCTCCCAGTTTCGAGGCCGGCTGGACCACGCCAAGAGAGTCGACCTGCTCTGCAAGTCAGGTTGTCCCCATCCCAGTCAGTGCCTCAGCTTCCCTTTCCTGTCCGTACTGAGAGGGAGAGGGCAGCACCCAGGCTGTTTCCTCGCGGTCTAGGAGTGGACGCGGTTGGGGTGAGCCTCAGAGTGGAGCTGCTTTTTCCTGTTGTGGAATAAACTCGCATGCGCGAAGACTTCTTAGCGACTCATTTGTGGGCGAACGCATGCGCAGAAAAGGCTTGGGGAATTGGCGGATTTTTTGACCCTCTTCTAAGAGTGTGAGGTCTTGGTGCTGGTTGAGTTCCTGGGTGAACGCAGGTACATAAAGGCACCTTCCGGCCTCTGACGTACTTGCACCCGCATTTCCACTTTTCTCGGAGGTCCCTGCACGTCATGGCTGAAGGCCTAGAGATGGGTAAGGATCCCAATGACCCGACCCACTCGCGGACGCTCTTTGTCCGTGAGGACGGCAGCTCGATCTCGTTCTATGTGCGGCCGGGTCCCGCCAAGCGGCGCCTCTCCACACTCATTCTGCACGGAGGAGGCACGCTGTGCCGGGTGCAGGAACCCGAGGCAGTGCTGCTGGCCCAGCCTGGGGAGGCCCAGGCTGAGGCCTTGGGGGACTTCATCTCCACGCAGTACATCACTGACTGCGTAGAGCGCAATGAGCGACTTGCCTTGGAGGACTACCGCCTGGGCCGCCGGGAGCCCGAGAGCCCTGAGGCAACCTCGAGAGAGCCCGAGGAGGCCTACACTGAAGCCGAGGACGCGGCCATAGTCCGCTACGTGAAGGACAATGCCCGCTCCCCCAACGCCCTCTCGGGCACCGCGCTGTGGAAGGGGCTGGAGAAAGCAGCCCTCACCCAGCGGCCCTGGCAGTCCATGAAGGACCGCTACTTGAAGCACCTGAAGGGTTTGGAGCAGAAGTACCTGGAGGCCGAGGAAGCGGTCAGCCCGGCCCAGAAGCCCAAGAGAAAAGCGGAAGAAACAGAACCTGACGACAGTGGTAAAGACCACTTTTACTGGACACTGCCCCGCCCCCACAAGCACCTGCCTCCTGGACACCTTTTTTCCCTTGGCATCCAGGAGACCTTTTTTGGTCTGGCATTGTTCGGAGGCCAAGTTTTCCCAAGTTACTTGTGGGCCTTTGCACTTACTGAGAACAGTTCCCTCTCCAAAACCCAAAACAAAAGCTCCCTCAGTAACCACTGTACAGAGCAGGGTGTTGAGTGATGTGAAGGGACTATGAGACATGTTTACACACAAGTATATATGATTCCAAGCAAATAGTAATTGTTAAGGAACCCAGAGCCCTGGACCTGCCGCCTTTGGTGACCTCAGACAAACCCAATGACCAGCTTTGCCAAAGAACTCTTTAGCTCTCTTAAACTGCCTTTTAGCTAATTTTTGCTGGTCCCCAGAAATGACACCCCCCCCCCCCAGCCCCCATGCAGCACTCATCTGTCTTTAAGCACTAAAGGGGCAGCTTAGACAATAACTACCCAAAGGAAGCCATTTAAAATAACAGCAAGAATAGAGTCAATTATAGGTGTTTTTTTTTTTTTAAACACTTGAACAATTCAACTTTGCTGCCTTTGTTGATTTTGTTTAGTGCTTTAGAACCAAGTGTCTTAGCCCTTTATAAGCCATTAACTCACTGGTGGAGTTTATGGAATTGTGCAGCAGCTGCTCTTTTGACCCTATCCATATATATATATATACATACATATATATGTATGTATGTATATATGTATACATATATACATACATACATATATATACATACATACATACATACATATATATATATATCCACTTAACATAAAATATAGTAGAAAGAGCATTGTTTTTAGAATGGGTTGTTTCTTCACCTGTGAGTTGTGTGACATGGGCTAAATCACTTAGCCTCTCTGAGCCTTCATTTCTTCATGAGAAAAAAACACTAATACGTTTTTTTATTTTGCTTACTTGAGAGGCTTGTGAACATCAAA
This sequence comes from Antechinus flavipes, assembly GCF_016432865.1. NCBI lineage: Eukaryota > Metazoa > Chordata > Mammalia > Dasyuromorphia > Dasyuridae > Antechinus > Antechinus flavipes. The sequence continues at coordinate 44,473,212 of NC_067399.1, forward strand.
TTAGGTAACATGTGAAAGGCCTTTTAAATGGTATGATTTAGTGCAAGTATAAGATCTTACTTTTTCTGTTTTAACTCGTCATCCAAGACACATAGTAACAAGCATTAGTGTTTTAACGTTAAATTTTCTAAGTAGAAGATCACCAAATCAACCTTCTCTTTCCTTTTCTTTCACTAGAAATAACCTGTGGCAAATTCCTGAAGGGGGAGCTTTTAGCTCCAAGACCTAAAAGGTTGCTTTGGCAATTGCTGTATCTAGAAGAAACTATTAGACTCAAAGGAACATACATATAGTTCTTTATAAACTCGTGTTATCAAAAATATTTGGATCCTCATTGCCTAGTGATGATAGCATAGCACTTGATTGATTAAAAAAAAAACTACAAGGATTTTAAATTAAAAAAAAAAAAGAATTTCCAGTATGTATATTTCTCAATAGTTTTAAGAAAAAAATTTGAGGTCCTTTGTTCTTGAAAAAAACCTTGATTTTAAAATGAGATAAGCTTTTAAAATTATTGATTTGCTTGAGAAAATTGACATTGAGAAACATTTTTAGCCTTTTTATTTAAATAGAAAAATGGGTTTATTTTGCATTTCATGATCCAGAAATACTGATGTTATTTGGGCAATTGTTTTTCAGAAGTGAAAGTAGAAGTTCTTTGCTATTATATATTGTTTCTTCCTCAGGTATCAGTTGAATCAAAAGATATATTCCTGAGATCCATCCTTGGATCAAAGTACATGGGCAAGAATAGCTAATACTTGACAATTTTGGGGGGGTATGTTTGTTTTTATTTTTTTGTCTTTTTTAGAACCACAGAAGAAAAAAGCCCCTGATCTGCCTGAGGAAGAAAATGCAGAGAAGCCAGTGCAGGAAAGTGAAACAACAGAAGAAGAGGTTTTGTGCCCTGCAAATCAGGAGGTTGAAGAAAGTGAGGTTTGTAGAAAGCATTTTCTTAAATACATTTTTCCACCTCCTGTTCATCTCCTTTGATCTACTGCTCAGCACAAACCAGAAATGTAGGCATAGACACATGAGCAGTTTAGAATGTAATTGTGAAGGTAAGGGGTCCTCAAGATAGTCCTGGGCAAAGGATTTATTAGAACTAGAAACTTGTTCCATTCAAGGAGGGAGAACAATACTATAGGTATGTTCATTTAGAAAATACATTTCCTTTGGGCATTGGTCCCAAACTCATTTTTTCTTCTTTATTTAAATTGTGGTTTATGGTTTTAGAAAAGCAACTTTAACAGTTCTCAGGAATATAAGCCTAATTTTAAACAAAAAAAAAGAAAATATGTCAACTTTCTGTCTTTTTATCAAGTGTGACTTTGTGTCTATATATTCTCTACCATGGTTAATACAATATCTAGCATGTACTGACATTCCAAAGTGGAAGAACCAGAAAGTAAAGCCAATCGGGAACAGGGATAGGAATTGGACCAGAGTGGCATAGGGTTCTCTACTACATAGATCATCACTTTCTTGAGTTGCCTTGGGTACTTAGGCATTTGGTGTGGCCCAGGCCACATAGCCAGCATGTGTCAGAAATGAGGCTTGAACCTAGGACTACTCCATCTTTGAGTTAGCTGTATTTCTACTATTCCACACTGAAGATTAGCCAGTAAAATGATCATATTAGTCTGTTTTGGAAACAAAAAAAAAAAAAAATCTTAAATTAATTTTAATAATAAGTTAAATCTATAGGAAATAGCTACTTCTTGCTAGCCAGTGATTTGCATTTGACTTTATATTTCTACTGTAGAAACTCTTAATATTACTATGATTTATATTAATCTTTCTACCATGTAGAGTGGATGGGAATTTAAAGAGTAGAAGTGGCAGTACAGTTCACAATATGAACTAGAATAAGGAGAGTCTTTTTTTCACTTATTCTGCTAGTAACTGGTGATGTCGAGTAGAAAATCACTTTGCTACCGTGGGTCTCTTTTGTCTGTAAAATCAGGGAATTACAGTTATGCAATTCTGTAACAATTGCTTAGAGAATATGAACTTCTTCAGTTTTCTGATTTCATTACTTTTAGGTTCATGATCAGACCCCTGACCTTGAATTAACTGTTACTAAAAATGGAGAGCTGACCAGTCCTGAAAAAAATAACTCTAATTTGAAAGAGGCTCCAAAAGACAGTGAGGTCGTTGAAGACTCTGTTGTATTGGAAACACAGCCTGAAGCAGAAGAAAGCAGTTCAAGCCCTTCACCTGAGGTGGGAGCTGCCATCAAAGTCATCAAACATTTAATGGAGGAATTTAGTGTGGATCTAGCAACAGTTACACAAGCTTTCTTGAAAAACAGTGGAGAACTGGAAGCCACTTGTTCCTTTTTGCAGACAGGCCAGCGATCTGATGGTTATCCAATCTGGACCCGACAAGATGATGTGGATTTGCAGAAAGATGATGAGAATACTAGAAACAAATTGATAAAAAAATTTGGTGCTAAGAATGTAGCAAGGAGGATTGAATTCAGAAAGAATTAGTGCAAGATGTCAGGAGAAAAGATCAGACTAAGTTTCATAGAATGAGCAGTTGTAAAAGGTGGGGGAGTTGAAAAGACTGATGCTTGATTAGTAACCAGTATTATTATTGATCTGTTAACAAATGTGACTATGTAAGAAAATTTAAAAGCAGACAAATTTGGAAAATATGGTAACACTAGATAGTCATATAATACTTCAAGATCCCAAAGTGCTTTTCATATTCCCTCAAATGTTTTATCCACCCAGTCATCGATATTCAGAATTAGATATATTGAAGGTGGAGTTTCTTTCATGCTCTTACTTGGTTCCTATGTCCAGGTATCTGCTGTAGCATGCTGTCTTCCAGGAATTGTTTGAAATATTTATTATTGTAAATTTTTAAGCCAGAGCATGCTAGTTTATTTTAACCTATAAGTATTGCTCCTTTGGCATTAAGCTAGTGCTATTTCTGCAAGATAAAATATAAATTTATGTTGTGCATTAAAAAATAATAATCAGGACCTTAAAGCTGTCTGAATGCCTAGTCATAGTAACAAAGATTTAAAGCTGGAAGGGACCTTAGGGTCCATCAATTCCAGTCCCTTCATTTTATAGAAGAAACCAAAACAAAGAGGTTAGTTAAGTGATTTACCTGGGATCCCACACCTATTAAATGTCTGAGGAAAGATTTGAATGCATGTCTTCCTAATGCCCAAGTCTGGTACATTATTCATTCTGCAGTAATACTCACTTTAAAAAAAAAAAAAAAAGTAATAGGCTGCAGAGGAAGGTAAAAATTCTACTATGTGATTCCTATTGTTCTCATTGGATGTAGAGGGGATTTGGGATCTTGGAGGTCATCTGTTTCAATGATCTCATTCTTAAGATGAGGAAATAGGTCTAGGGAAATTAAGAAGTAAGGTCAGTTACAGATTTAATAAAGCTCATAGATGGGAATTTGTACTCTTTGACACCAGAAGCAGTATCCTTCCACTGCTATTACAGGGTCCCTTGGCAAAGAGCGATGTAAATTGGTTGAACCTGTGAAAACCTAGTAATATTAAAAGCTAGTTATGGGTCCTTTGAAAATTGCTTGGTTTTCAATGCAGCCAAGATTAGGAGGGATGCAAAAAGATGGGGAAAAAAATTTTACATCCAGTATTTCTGATAAAGACTTCATTTCTAAAATATATAGAGAATTTACTCAAACGTTTAAGAAATCAAGTTATTCCCCAGTGTGGTCAAAACATATGAACAGATAGTTTTCGGATGAAGACATTAAAGCCATTTCTAGTCATATGAAAAAATGATTTAAATGACTTGATTAAAGAAATACAGATTAAGACAACTCTGAGGTATCATTTCAGACTATCTCAGATTGGCCTAGATGACAGGAAAAGATAATAAATATTGGAGTCATGAAGGAAAATTGAGACACTACTTCTTTATTAGTGAATTTGAAAAGAGCTAACCATTCTGGAGAGCAATTTGGAGCTATGCCCAAAGGGCTGTAAAACTGCATACTCTGATCCAGCAGTGCTACTATTAGATCTATATTCCAAAGAAATCATAAAAGATGGGAAAGAACCCACATGTGCAAAAATGTTTGTGGCAGTCCTTTTTGTAGTGGCAAGGAACTGAAACTGAGTGGATGCCCATCATTTGGGGAATGCTAAATAAATTATAGTATACAAATGTTATGGAATAGGATTCTGTAACAAATGATGAACAGGCTGATTTCAGAAAAGCCAGGAAAGACGTGAGCTGATGCTGAGTCAAGTGAGCTAATCCAAGAGAACATTATATACAGTAACGACAAGATTATGTGATGGTCACGTGTGATGGACTTGGCTCTTCAACAATGAGGATTCAAGACAATTTCTATAGACTTAGGTTGGAAAATGCCATCTGCATTCAAAAAGAGAACTATAGAGACTGAATATGGTCAAAGCATAGTATTCTTACTTGTATTTACTTTTTTTTCTCATGATTTTTTTTCCCTTTTGGTCTGATTTTTCTTGCACAACATGGCAAATATGGAAATATGTTTAAAAGGACTGCACATATTTAACTATATCATATTACTTGCTGTCTCGGGGAAGGGGGAGGCAAGGGAGGAAAGGAGAAAAATTTGGAACACAAAACAAAAATGAATGTGGAAAAATACATGTTTATGGAAAAAATGAAATACTACTGAAATTTAGAAACAAGAAAATCACTTTGTTTTTACATGACCTAACAAAGTGAAAGATCAGAGGTTTTTAACCCTTTTTTGTGGTGTGAACTTCTTTGGAAGTCTGGTGAAATCTTTAAAACATTTCTCAGGATAATGTTTTCAAATAATTGATGGAAATGCTAAGATTCACTTAGAAGTTAATGAAAATAAGGATGTAATTTTTTTCCCACCCAAGTTCACAGATTCCTGAAATTTCACAGATCTCATCCAATTGACTAAATACAGCTTGCTAACTACCAAAGAAAACAGCAATTAAATTTTGATTACCTGACTTTGAAAATCAACCACTAAGCTATGGCTTGATCCAACCATTTTTAAAAGCATTTTTAGAGTAAATTGAAGAAAATAGCCCAAACATTCATTTTCTTACCCAGTAGCATTTATTCACAAATTCAGTAGCATTAAGTGCCTACTGTGTGCTAGGTCTTGTGCTATGCTGTGGAGACACAAAATAGAGGACCGTCCTCACTCTCAAGTAGCTTATGTTGAGAAAGATAAAGATGCCATATTTCCCAAAATGTAGAAAAGCGATTTTTGTAGCAGTAAGGAGCAGAAAATGTCCATTGTTTCAGGAATGATAAAACAAGTTGTGGTTTCTAAGTAACATCACTGTGATATAAGAAATGAATGCAGAAAAACATGGTAAGACTGACAAAAAAGCAGAAGAAAGAAATTAATATACACAAAGATTACAGTAATATAAACTGAACGATCAATAGGAACAAAACTACTGAAACTGAACTGACTTCAAAATAATAATGACTAAGCTTGGCCTAAAAGAAGAAAAATGTTAGAAGAAGTTGTCTTCCCACTTCTTTGTAGAGATGGGGAGTTATGGATGGGGAACACTGTATATAATGTCAGACTTTTGTGTTGATAAGTTTGCAGTTTTTCACCCTCATTCTAAGGGATACTGGTATATATTGAAAAATGTGACATAAAAACAAAAATTAAAATTGGTTTAAAAAATTTCCCATCCCTTTTGCTTTTTTTTCTCTGTAGGGACCATGTTTCTTATTTATATCTTACTCTGACATTTATAACATGAGACATAATCTAAATAAAAAAGAGAATTCAAGACTTATTTGAATTTCCCTTGTTATTTGCTAATAGATTTATGCTGAAGACTAGCTGAGACGTAAAAATCATACAGAAATTTAATTTCATACTTTGACCTTTATTTGAAATAAACAGCTTTGTATCTAATTCTCATTCTTATACTTTATTCATTCTGTTGTTTTTAAATCACACAAATATAAAACTGGAGGTTATAATGGCAGTTTTTTATGAAAGCCTCATACCTTGATACAAATCAAGTGGTTTGGTGGTGTGAGAGGATGGTGTATGAATATAGCAAAGGCAAGATTTACTGGTTTTAGGACAGCAGTTGAGTATCTAGGCTGATGCTATGCACCACAAAGAGATGGCCAGACCATAAATACAGCCAGGAGATGAGCCTCTGGGCATCATGAAGTGAAAGAATTTGATGACTGAGGATTGGATATTGTTTCTGTTGTTCAACTTAATGTGTATCTTTGGAGATGCTGCCCCTTCATTAAAATATTCTGGGGAGATGTTAGAGTCAAGTTAGTGTGTTTGACTCTCATCACTCATCAGAGTGATATGAGCTTGGAAGGCTGCAGCACAGGTCCAGCACAAATAATGGGAATATTTGAATGGCTATATCTATAAATGTGCACATCTCACATATCTTTTGAGTCCACTAGAATTCTGCTTTGTTCATAGAACACAGCACCTTCTTTGATGAGGTCATGCTTTGTTGGGAGGTCCTTTTGACAGTCTCCCATGTTACAATCGATTTCAAAGTTTTTTGGATAGACCTTGAGTATGTCCTTGCATTGCATCTTTTGATCATGTAAGCATTTCTATCAGTACCTGCAGATCACTATCAAGAGAGTAATATTACTTCTTGTATTTCCTGGCCTGTAGATCTAGAATATCCAAAGCAGCTAAGTAGGAGATAAAATAGATAAAAGCCTGCATTTGGAGTCAGGAAGACCCCAACTGAAATCCAGCTTCAGATTTTTTGTGGCCCTGACAAATCATTTGACCTCTGCTTGCCTCAGTTTCCTTGTCTAAAATGTAAAACAAGTATTTTACTAAATTAATATTTTATCTATTTCAAAGACTTGTGGTGGGCTAGTGAAGAAGCAATAGCTATAGTCATAATCCTTCACAGAGGTAACTCAGACCATAGGGTTGTCGTCCCACGAGACTGAAGCAGCAGTGGGACTTGGCAGCCCCCAACATGTCTGAATACCGTTTTTAAGGACCACACTGCTCACTTCCTGGTGTGAGGAAGGGGCTAGAAAAGTTGCCCTCCCAAAAGTGTGCATCATCCAACCCTAGCCTGCTTACTGTGGCAGGCAGGGATCTACCCTGCAGTTGAAATACACAAAAAATTTTACGAAAACATTTGTGAAGTTGATTTTATGTACGTCTAAGTGCACAGTAAATCTAGTAGAATTGGAAAAAAAAAAAAAAAAACAAACAACAGCTCTTCTTCTGAGAAAACGCAGCAAGTATAGAATCCAAATAAGTAATCCTGAGTGAAACAAGACTGGCAAATGAAGATCAGCTTGCCAAAATCAGAGCTGGGGGACGGATAATGCTCTTGTCTTTCCCACTAGTGGAGTGAACCATGGTTGTGTGTTTGATTTCCCATAGTTTTTAACATGATGTTTCCAGCAATGTTGGGCAGTACCTTCAATGAGCATGTATCAAGGTTATCTACTGTAATGGTGGTAAATTATTTACAGTAATTACAGTGAAAGTGGTGCAGTGGATAGAGCACCAGCCTCGAAGTCAGGAGGACTTGAGTTCAAATGTGGCCCTAGACACTTAACACATCCTAGTTGTGTGACCCTGGGCAAGTCACTTAACCCCAATTGCCTCAGCAAAAAAGAAAAGAAAAAGCTACCAGCCAAAAGTAAAATGGGGCAGAGTAAGTGTGCCCCTTTTTGTTTGAGGGTAATTGTATACTCGATGCAGCCTCTGAGGCTGAGAAGTCATAGAGCATGGATCAGTTCTCTGCCATTTGTATTAATTTTGGACGATACCAAGAAAACAGAGGTCATCTACAGGCAAGCACCACTCCATTTATATGTAAACTCAATGATTACAGCAAATGGAGAAATTCTGAATATTGTGGATAAATTCACTTACTTTGGCAATGTATTTTCTAGGGAGGTACACATAGATGATCCTCACATTGTCAGAATTAGCTTACGTTTGGGAGGCTCTGAAGGAAAGTGTGGGAGAGAAGAATTATTAGCTTTACCAAACTGAAGGTTTACACATCCTTTGTTCTGACATCATTTTTATATGTGAAATCGAGATGCTATACTAGCACTGTGCCAGAAAACTGAACTTCCATTTAAATTTGTAGCAAGGTTCTGAAAATCACCTAGCAAGATAAAATACTAGACGCTGAGGTACTTTTTGAGCCAAACTGCCAGCCATTCAAACTCTACTGCAGAGAACACAACTTCAATGGGCTGGCCACATTGTTCAAATGTCAAATGACTATTTTACAGAGAACCTCCCAAAAAGCAAGTGCTCAGATGGAGGTCAGAAAAAGGATTCTCTCAAGGTCTCTCCGAAGAACTTTGGTATTAATCATGAGATATGGGCTACAGTGGTACAGAACTCCACATGAAAGAAGGTTCCAAGAGCAAAACAAAATCGTGATAGCTCGAAAAAAATGTGCAATGCATGAATTTAGAAACATCTCCATCCCAAGTATTTATGCAGACTCTTTGTGCACAACCTAGGATAGGACCTTCCAAGCTTGTTTTGGACTGACCAACCACAACTGAATACACTATATGTTAACCCCAACATCATGATGTCATTTTGGTCTTTGAGTACAAAGGACAACAGATCAATGGATGTGTGTGTAGTGTGTGTGTGTGTGTGTGTGTGTGTGTGTGTGTGTAGTGTGTGTATGTGTGTGTGTGTGTGTGTGTGTTCTCATTAGTGAGATTGTTGAATTAAATGAATGGTTAATATGGATGACATGAAATAGAAAAAGGTCCCAAAAGACTCTTCTGGTAAAACCAAGTTTTCCATTTTCTTCCAATAGACACTGAGTCAGAGATCCAATGAGATCTCACAAAAAATTATTTAAGATCAGATTCATTTTTGTTTGGAAACTGATGATGCTTGGGAATCTTGCACATACCAAAAAAAGCCCACTTTAAGGTGATGGGAGCAATTGAATTCCACAGCAACCGAGTCTTCTAATTGAGATCTCTGGGTAAGTAATAAAGACCTGTTGCACTTAGAAGGGAAGCCTCCAAGGAAAATAATTTCAAAGTCATGATATCAGCTCTCTGAAATCTTCACATAAGTGAGGAAGCGATTATTAAAAGCTCAGAGACTTGTGCCATGTTCAAAAGCTCTCGTCTGAAAGAAAAGTTGGTTATCAGGAAGTAGATTTATTAAGATGACAGCTCTAATTCCCTTCCTTGTACAAAACAAAAGGGCGATGTCATCCTTCTTCAAATATATGTCTGTCTTCTTAAAAATTGCCACACGAAGGATTTACTCATTGCTAACTTTCATTCTGATGAGTGCTGTGGCTCTAAGACTCTTCTCCCAACCTTGACTTATGACTGAAAGGACAGATATCTCTTTGGCCCGTGGGTAAAATTGGTAAGTATTTTAAACCATTGCTATACTTCATTCTTTGGGGTATTGGTTTTTTATTGGAGTGGTCACTTCTTCCACCACAGAGGTCACAACCATTCTGAAATTGAGATGGTCTCCAGGAGTACTCTGGCCCAAAATTCCAATCCCCTGAAGCTAAGCCTGCTCTTGAACCTCTCTGAACTTGGGCTGTTTCTTAGACTGTCACTGAGCCCCATATCCACCTTGGTGGGGAAAAGGAGGCTTGTGCCCCTAAACTAGACCATGTGTTCAGATCAGGCAAGGCTGTTTTAAGCTTGTCCAATTCTTGCTCCGCTCGCTTTTTCTTCATATGCTTGCACTTACTCGGTGCTTGAACCGAGTAAATGTTGCCATTTCTTAGGGGAGCAAAAGGATTATTCAGTGTCAAAGTCCCAGAATCTTCCTACTCCAGATTTGGGCCCTGGGTGAGCTGCTAATACGTTTATGCTACTCTAGCTGGCATGGGAGAGGGGTGCCAAGTGAGCAGTTTAAGTATTACAATTCACTGGTATTTGTTCATAAAGGATTTTGGAATTTTAAGAAAGGTAAAAAGCCTTGCCAGGGATTCTGCCTTCTTCTTCTGGGGATTTATCTGTAATTACTTCATATCTGGGTTCATAATTCTTTTTGGGTAAGAGAAGTTGTTTTGAGAGAGTCAGTAATCTTCCCTTCTGATGTTCGTGATGTGGAAGGTCTGAGATTCACTTGAATTCAGGATTTTCAGTCCTACTATACTCCTATTACACTCCCACAATCTGGACTGGCCCATTTTCTTCAATGGTCAAACATGGCTACAGTGATATTACTTATACCACTGCCTACACTTGTAGTACTTCCCTGAAAGATTGCAGACACTTGCAAGAGATTGTTTCCAAAAGAGAAGTTGTTGATGAGCAATTCTGTGGATTTCTGGAATAGGAAAGGTGAGATCTATCAGCAGCTCCCTGACAGAAGCCAGGGGAATGGAAAACAAAGTCCTCAAACTGTTCATCGGCAGAGGAGGGAAGGGAGAAAGAGAGAAACCAGCCTTGCCCGACCCTCTGCCTTTGCAGCCAAGCCATTCCCCTTGGCTCCTCTGCTCTGGGCGCAGATGCCCCACGGGCCTGGGATCGACATCTGGACTCCTGGGAGAGTTTCTTTGTCCCCCATTTCCTGGGGGACTTCAAATAAGTAATTCCAGCTAGATGGTTCAAAGAATAAAATTCTGGAGCTGGATTTGGAGTCAGGAAGTTGTTGAGTCATTTTCAGTTGTGTGCAATTCTTCCTGATCCCATTTAGGGTTTTCTTAGCTAGAGATACTGGAGGGATTTGCCATTTCCTTCTCCATTACATTTTACAGGTGAGAAAACTGAGGAACAGGGTCACACAGCTAGAAAGTGTCTGAGACCAGATTTGAATTCAGAAAGAGGAATCTTCTGAGACCAGATTTGAATTCAGAAAGAGGAATCTTCTTGACTATAGGAACAACATTTTATCCTCTGGACCACTTAGCTGGAAGACCTGAATTCAAATTCAACTACAGAATCTTGCTAGCTGTGTGACCTTAGATAAGTCATTTACCTGTCTGTCCTATATTCCTCAGTTATATGATGGAGATGACAAAAGCATCTACCCCATAGAGTAATTTTGAGGAACAAATGAGATAATATTTGTAAGGCACTTAGCGCAGTGCCCCGAACATAGTAGGTGCTTTAAAATGCTCATTCCTTTCTTCCCCTTCCTCCATTTTCTCCCTTTATCATCTTTAATGGTAGTCCCCAGACCTGAACATAGTGCTCCACATTAGGTTGGACCCAACACCAGACTTCATATTTATCCCTATTGAATTTCTTCTTAATTTCTTTCTCCCAATGCTCCAGCCTGCAAAGATCCTTTAGTATCCTGAAGCTTGATGCCCAGTGATAGCTGTTCTTCCCAGTTTTGTGTCCTCTACAAATCTGGCCAGCGTCTGATGAGTAGATATCCAGCAGACTTGATAGAAGTCTCACTGGACTTCAAGAGCAAAGTTAGGGATGTGCTTTAAGAGAGCAATTGCTGGTTCCAAATATTGTGTTTGAGCTTCAGCACCGAATGTTGAGATTGATGTGCCCCCAATGTTGGGGTTCAATCATGTGAAGAATTCGCAGTGGCCATTCTCTTTGGCAAAAAGTAGGTTTATTTAGAAGAAAAGGTTACAATCAAAATGAAAAGATCCAATAGACACCGAGAATAGTAAATATGAAATAAAGTTGGGAGATCACAGTGTAAAGAAAGGGCTTTTGACAATTAACAACAGAAAAGACAAGTTTCCTGGTGGAACTCACAATGAATCAGAAAAAAGGGGATGTCCTTGTGGTTGGACCATGCCCTTAGCTGGCAGGCTGAATTCATAGAGTTTAGCATCCTGAAAGAGTTAGTTGCGTATCAGGAGAAAGACATCAACAGCCATGGTTGGGAGGTGAGAGACACTGTGAAGCTTGGTGGGGGGATCAAAGGAGAGACACCCTGTGGCATGGAGGGAGGGGTAAGGGGAAAGATATCATGAGGCAGAGTTCTGTGCTGAGCTATAATCCCAAGAGGGATTCAGCAAAGATGGTATGGGAAATTCAACCTCAGAGGGCTAACATAACTCAAATTTCTGATCAGACATAGCAAGAAGGGCTCCCACAAACTCCACAGAGGGAGGCACTAAAAGGGATTCTCCTGCCTGCCCCAGGGAGCAATTCCATCAATGCTCCAGTCCTTTCTGTCAACTGCACCCAGTTACTGGGGACCTCATCAATTAGGACAGCAAATAAGCATTTATTAAATGCCTACTGGGTTTTATTGCTTGTAGATACACACTGTGGGGTTATTCCTTTCTTCTGGTTTTGCGTTTTGTGTTTCCTGCCTTCATAATAGCTCTTTATTTTTTGATTGGAATTTTGTGTTAGGGCTTTAAGGGAACTTCTGGAGGAAATGTTGGGTCTATGTATGGTTTTAAGCTATATTATCTGAATTTCTGCAACTAGTTTTTCTAAGTATTGTGTGCTGCCTTTTTCATGGATCTCAGGGGAATGGTCAGGTCAGGAAGCTACAAGGTTTTATAGTGCTTTATGTAATCTAAACTAAGGCATAGTCTGATTGCTGTCTTCTTAGTCCAAGCTTTTTAAGATTCTCAATATCAGGTTATATCTAGGCAATATGATTGCAAGTTTCACTCTGCTTAGAGTGCCAGTAGATAATTGCTGGCTCCAACTCCAAACCACATTTTGGAACGCTCTGCAGACTCAAAGCAATAGAAATATAGGCTCATGCTTATCTACAATTCTTGTCTTGATTGTTGTTACTGTACTTCTTGTTATTTGTTCTTCATTCCTTAAAAAGCCCAATGACATCAGGAAGTTGATATTTTGGCTTGTTTATGAACTGGATTTAAGTGAGGATGGGCTATGCAAAGTCACCAGTCTCACTTTCTCCTCCAGAGCCATCTGGGTCCAATGGCAAGATAAAGATCAGGATATAAGATGCAGTTGGAGACCTTTGCCTTTTTAAACTAATTTTTTTTTAAAGTAGATCTCAGTTTGACTGAGGCAAAGCCCAATCAGTGATTAAGATTAATAAATAAAGCAAAAAAAAAAAAAATAGCTCCTTATATCTACTCAAAAAAAAAAAAAAATCAATCTGGGAAGAGAAAACCCTCATGGTTTCTGACCAAAACAGAACAAATACTATTTACAATTACTCTGAGCCAGCAAAATTAGGCTGGGTCCTATTGTTGGCCAATCAATGAGAGGCAGGATGATTTGGATTTAAGGGTTGGTCAAGTAACTCCATTCGAATCCTAGGACTTTATCAAAGTCTGATTTTTCAGTGCTATATTTCAAGAATTCACAAATGAACTTGATTTGGTCAGTCATCTTCCAGCAGCAGCCTAGGTCTCTGGGGTGAATTAACAATTTTGCTCTGAGATCCCTGAAGGCCCCTTGTCCACACTTCCTTGGCTTCAGGCTCCAGCTTCAGTCCATATTGAGCATGCAGCTACTGGGATCAGAGCTATATTACTCTGTCTTTTCACTCCTCTTCCTGGTCCCTGCCCATACATAGTCACATTTTGCAAGCTGGACAATTCTATGTGTGCCTTCCTGGTTAGACCCCCATCATCCCACCATGGTTGCTCCTTGGATTTTTCAGTACCATTTTGTCATGTATTCTTTGATCTTTGTTGGAGTCATTTGGGGAGAGAGCTGGGCTACCATCCTTCTTCCTATTCCTCCCTCTGTCAGTTTCTCAATTATAGTTTGTTTAGCCATTTTTCAATTGATGGATATTTCCTTCCCTTAGTTTCCAGTTCTTTATCTTTGCAAAAAGTGCTACATGGATATTTTTCTATTTATGGGACTTTTTGGTTTATTTTTTTCTTTCCTATGCTTAGTATTGGCATTGCTAACACAATTTGGTAACTTTTGGGTGTAAATCCAAATTTCTTTCTAGAGAGACTGCACCAGTTCACAGCTCCACCAATATTGCTTGGTTTTCTTCTCTTGATTTCTGCCTATGTAGATTATAAGAAATGATAAAATAGCAACAATGTAAATGGTGTTGTTAAGAGAAGATAAGTTAATTTTGTTGTGAGAATGAGGGATAAATGAAGGATAGATCATTCTGTTGACATTATTATTATTATTAATTATTATTTTCCTGAGGCAATTGGGGTTAAGTGACTTGCCAAGGTCACACAGCTAGGAAGTATTAAGTATCTGAGGTTAGATTTGAACTCTGGACCTCCAGATTTCAGAGCTGGTGCTCTATTCACTGTGCCACCTAGCTGCCTCAGCATCCTTTTGATATCACAAGAACTTGAGTAAAATCTCTGGTATGTTGAGTATACCTCTTCATTAGAATTATGGGAAGACAAGAATGAAAGTCACACAAGAGGGAGACCATGAATGGATCACAATCTGCATCACTATAGGAAATACCCACATTAATGAGAATATATCTTTTGGAGAATGATAGTATAAATTACTTTACTTACAACAACTTTACATACCATGTCTTACATGATTATAGTAAGAAAAATGATGTAAACACGACTAATGTGGAAATATATTTAATATGATTGTACACCTATAACTTATATCAGATTGCTTGCCATCTTGAGGAAGGGAGGAAGGGGAAAACATGGAGCTCAAAAATCTTATGAAAGTGAATGTTGAAAATTATTTTTGCATATAATTGGAAAAATTAAAATACTATTTTTAAAAAGAAAAGGTGATGTAAGATGAAGAATTTTTTCATATTTCATTAATTAGAAAAACTCAGCCTCAGAAAAGTAAAGGTATATGCTCATGTTTACACAATAATGATCAGAGTTGGGATTTGAACCAAGAACTCTTGACTATTGATTAGACTCAATAAAGATTTATATTAAGACAAAGATTTATATTAACCACTTGCTGGTCACAAGACTACTATGTTCAAAACTCTACCCACACCAACAAAAATTTTTCAAATACAAAGAAATTCATTATTAAAAATAAACTCCCAAAGCAAACAATTCTAAAGCATACTAAGTAGGAGATGTTATTATAGCAAAAAGAATACTAGATTTGGAGTTGAGTTTAAATCTTACAATGAACTTCAGCTTTTTCATATATAAATTAAAGATGATGGACTAGATGATCTCTGAAGTTCTTTCCCTATGAACAGCAAAATCCAGAGAAGAAGTGTTCCCTAAATGGTACTGTGTAAATGAGATGGTATGATCCTAATTTGAAACAGAACTTTAAAAAAAAAACCCAAGGTCAATATCTGAACTAAGCTAGATAATCATCCTCCTTTATTTGGTAGTCTAGGACACATCTCCCCAAGTTACACACCCTACAAATTATTCCTGCCATGACAATGAAGGTTGACTGACTAAGGAGGAAATTCTTAGTGAACAAACATCTTTCAGGAAACAATTTAAAACTTGAAAAATATTCTAATCCTTGATGTTTCCAAGGGATTTAGATAAACAATTTGGGCTAATCTTTAGTTCCGGAAACATTTGGATTCCACTGGTCAAGGACCTTTAGCAAAAGAAGTAGGAGAAATTAGAAGCAGAAAATGAGTTTGAAGTCGTCATTGTTGTTCAGTTATTCAGTTGTTCTGATTTTTCATGATCCCATCGACCATAGCATGCCAGCCCCTTCTATCCTCTACTATCTCTCAAAGTCTGTACAAGTTCATGTTCGTTGTTTCCATGACCATCCATCACATCCTCTGCTATCTCCTTTTCCTTTTGCCATCAATTTCTCACAGCATCAGAGTATTTTCCAATGACCCCCATTTTCTCATTATGTGACCAAAGTTCTTGGTCCAGTAAATATCCTCAATAATTTTCTCTAAGCATTGACTGATTTGATCTTCAAATCAGTCCCTTCCTATCCAAGGGACTCTTAAAAGTCTTTTCTAGAACCATAATTTGAAAGTGTCAATTCTATAGCACTCAGCTTTCCTTATATTCCAACTCTTACAGCCATGCATTGCTACTAGAAAATCCATAGCTTTGACTCCACCGACCTTTGTTAATAAGGTGATATCTGTGTTTTTAGTGCACTGTCCAAATTTGCCATGACTTTTCCTTCCATAAACTTTTTTTTCATAACATAGGGGGGTCTACATAGACAGAGGGCATGGATGTGAGTTGATTATTTTGGAATGATCTCCAAATAAAAGGAAGGAAGGAAGGAAGGAAGGAAGGAAGGAAGGAAGGAAGGAAGGAAAGAAAGAAAGAAGGAAAAAAGGATGGAGAAAGAAAGGAAGGAAGAAAAAAAAGAAAGGAAGGAAGGGAAGGAGGAAGGAAGGAATAAGTTGAAAGAGGGTTGCAGTGGAAGATGGGGAGAGGGGGGGAAGAGGTAGAATAGGAAAAATCTTCTCCCATAAAAGAGATGCACAAGAAAATATAAAAAGGGATAGTGAACAGTGTGTTTCAATCTCACTTTCATTGGACTTGATGTTTCAAAAAGGGAAGAATATATTCACTCATTTATGTATAAATGTAACTTACCCAATAGGGAAATAGAAGGAGAATGGGATAAGAAAAAAGGGAAAGTGTTATAGCGGGCAGATTAAGGAAAATGGTGTTTGGAAGCATAATATGCTTTTGAAGAGGGAAAGGATAAAAAATTACAGAAGAATAGAGAGAAAAACAAGAAAATAGGGTGGAAGGAAATACATAGTAATTGTAACTGAGAATGTGAATGAGATGAATCCTTCCAATAAAAGAAGTAAATCATAAAATGGATTAGAAACCAGAACTCAACAATTTGCTCTTTACAAGAGACACACTTGAAAGAAAAAGACAGTGTTAAAATAAAAGGCTAGAAATGCAGTGATTCAAAGCAGTTCCAATAGATAAGATGGAAATGCCAATTGCATCCAGAGAAAGAGAAAACTATGGAGACTGAATGTGGATTGAAGCAAAGTATTTTCACTTGTTTGGTTGTTTGTTTCTTGTATTTTTTTTTCCCCTTTTGGTCTGATTTTTCTTCTACAACATGACAAATATGGAAATATGTTTAAAAGGATTGCACATATTTAACCTTGCACTCTTGGAAGGGAGGGAGGGAAAGAAGGGAAGGTCAAGAATTTAGAACACAAAGTTTTACAAAAATGAATGCTGAGGGGTAGCTAGGTGGCACAGTGGGTAGAGCACCATCCCTGAGTCAGGAGAACCTGAGTTCAACTCTGACTTCAGACACTTAACACTTCCTAGCTGTGTGACCCTGGGCAAGACCCCAATTGCCTCAGCAAAAACAACAACAACAAAAAGTTGAAAATTATCTTTACATGTATTTGGAAAATACTATTAAAAATTAAATAAAGGGCTGGACCAGATTCTAATATACTTCAACTGAACTAAAAAAAAAAAAAAAAAAAAGGCAGGGATAGCAATCATGATCTTGGACAAAGTAAAAGCAAAAAACAGACCTAATTAAAAGGAATAAGCTGGGAAACTACATTTTGCTAAAAGGTACCATGGATCAAGGTTTCCTAAACCTTTTCCACACATGATACCTTTTCACCAAGGAAATTTTTATGTGACAAATAAGTATATAGGTATATAAAGTAGGCATACAAATCAATGTTTACTGATAATAAATAATAATTTAGTGACACCCCCCTCCCCCCCCATATTCAGTTACACAATTCCAAATGGAGTTGTGTCTCATGGTTTAAAAAGTTTTGTCATACGATGAAGTGATATTTTTTTTTAAATGTCATAGCAAGTTTCTCTGATAAAGTGTTTATTTCTCAAATATCTACTGAGCATAGAACTGAGTTAATTTTATAGAAATAAGAGCTATTCTCCAGTTGATTAATGGTCAAAGGATATAAACACAGTTTTCAGAAGATATTAAAGCTATCTTTAACTACATGAAATATTCTCTAAGTCACTATCAATGAGGGAAAGACATATTAAAACAACTCTGGGATACCACCTCATACTTATGAGGAATGACAAATGTTGGAGAAGATGAGAGAAAATAGGTACACCAATGAATTGTTGGTTGAATATGAACTGCCCCAACTATTCTGGGGCAATTAAGCAATTAAGAACTCGGACTAAAGAGCTATAAAAACTATGATCCAGCAATGGCACTACTAGTTCTGTGTCCCAAAGAGATCAAAGGAAAAGGAAAGGGATCATTATGTACAAAAATATTTATAGCAACTCTTTTTTTGTGGTGGCAAAGAATTGGAAATTGAAGAGATGCTCATCAGTTGGGGAATAGCTGGATAAATTGTGGCATATGACTGTGATATTGTAATATGGAAAATGATGAAGAGTATGATTTCAGAAAAAAAAAAAAACATGGCAAGATCAATAGGAAGAAGGCAAAGGAAGTAAGAAGCACCAGGAGATTAATATGCACAGTAATTGCAATATTGGGATGATGATCAGTTGTGAAAAATTTTGCTACTCTGTCCATTACAATGATCCAAGACAATTCCAAAGCAATCACAATGAAAAAATATTATCAACCTCCAGAAAGAGAATTGATAAACTCTGAGTGCAAATTGAAATGTAATTTTTTTCTTTATTTTTCTTGCTTTTAAAAATGTGGCTAATATGGAATTTTTTTTACACAATTTTACATGTATAATTGATGTCATATTACTTGCTTTCTTAGGGGGTAGGTATGGAAGGAAAGAAGAAAATTTGGGACTCAAATTTAAAAAGAAAAGATGGTTGAAAATAAATAATAAAGTAAAAATATTTTTAAAAAGAAAAACATAATTGGGAGATAATAAAATAAAATATAACAAAACATAAATGATGTTAAAAATTAATTGGAAATTAAATAATCTAATCCTAAGGAATGGGTGAACCAAAAACAAATCATAGAAACAATCAATAATTTCATTAAAGAGAATAACAACAATGAGAAAACATTCCAAAATTGTAATGACCGCATATTTAAAATCAGCCGGAGTCAGGAATTCAGGTTAAGGGAAAAATCTTCCATCTTTATTGAAGTGAAGAGGTGAATAAGGATTGCGATAGCAATGTGGGCAAGAAAGATTGCGATAGCAATATGGGCAGCTGCGACAGGAAGCCAGCTAACAGAGGGGGATCTGAGCTGAAAAGCCGTCACAATGGCAATGCAAGCAGTCTCTCCTTCCCCTTCCTTTTCCACTCCCCTGCCTCCACCCACCAAAATCGTCATTTCCTATACAACACATCAGGACTTGCACAAAGAGTGGGCGGGGGCCATTCTTTCTCCAAACTTATATATTAATAGAGTATGGTCCAATTACTATTTAGCCTCATGTGCTTGGGACCTCAGAGCAACAATTCAAGCCTCAGCCCATTACACAAAATCTGTGTCATGCCACTTACAGTACGTAGAGGGAAAATATATATGTGCACACACATACATACACACAAATGTATTAATAAAAGAGAGAAAGAACCATTCAATAAATTGGGCACATAATTAAAAATTAAATTAAAATGAAATAAATAAGTAAAATTAAATGAAAATAAAAATAAAAATATTAGGAAAAAACAGATTAAAAATCTCCAATTAAACACCAAAAACAAAATCCTGAAAATCAAAAGAGAGGTTTAAAAAGTTGAAAATTAAAAAAAAAAATTGATGTAATAAAAACTAAAAATTGGTTTTGAGGGGGGATTAAGATAAACCATTAATGTTATTTTAAAGAGAAAAAGAAAAAAAACCAAATTATTAATATCAAAAATGAAAAGGATGATTGCATTACCAGTGAAGATGAAATTAATTATTAGATGTTATTTTGCCCAATTATATGCTGATAAACCAACAATCTAAATGAACTGAGTGAATATTTCCAAAAATATCAATTGATCAGATTAACAGAAGAGGAAATAGTATACTTTTAAGTATTTCTAAAATGGGGTTATTTAAAAGATTTTGAGTTCCAAATTTTTTCCCTTCCCCAAGACAGCAAGCAATCTAATATAGGTTATATATGTACAATAATTTTAAACATATTTCCATATTAATCATATTGTGAAAAAAAAGAACAAAAGGGAAAAAAATGAGAAAAACAAACAACAAAAAGGTGAAAATGTATACTTTAATCTATATTCACTTTCCATAGTTCTCTCTCTGGAAACATAGTACTTTCTTTCCCAAGTCTATTGGAATTATCTTGGATTGCTGAATTGCTAAGAAGAATTAAGTCTATCGTAGTTAATCATCATATAATCTTGCTGTTACTGTATATACCGTTCTCCTGGTTCTGCTCACTTCACTCAGCATCAGTTCATGTAAGTCTTTCCAGGTTTTTCTGAGACCCACTCATCATTTTTTATAGAACAATAATATTTCATTACATTCAGATACAATAATTTATTCAGCCATTTCCCCACTGATGACCATCCACTCAATTTCCAATTTCTGCCACTATAAAAAGACCTTATACAAATATTTTTGTACATGTGGGTTCTTTCTCCTCTTCCCTTCTTTTATGATCTCTTTGGAATACAGACCCAGTAGAGACAGTGCTGGATCAAAGAGTATGCCCAGTTTTATAACCCTTTGGCATTCCAAATTGCTCTCAGGAAGGGCTGGATCAGTTCACACTCCATTAACAATACATCAGTGTCCATAGGAAGTTTATTTTCTATCATTAAGTTCTTTTTATGTACTCTGGATAAAATCTTAGTTGCTGCCCCAGAACCAAAAATCCTGTCACTTTCTCATGAGCTTCATTAGAACAAAAGAGTATTTTACTTTTTGCATGCACAGGGACTTTTCTGAGATTACCCAAATATATACAAAATCTTCTCTGAGGTCATCCAATTTCCCTGCTTTGATTCCTTTCCTTTCTTTATATAAACCCTTGCTTCACTTTGCTGGGTTGCCTGTCTCCCTTAAGGAGGAGGCCCACAGGATGCTCATGCTTGATTTGAAGATGGTTTGAGCCTGAATTCTTTCAGAGACAATACTATAACCTACACCTGGGTATCCCAACATCTTCAGCATATCCCCCCAAAAAGTCTTGCTTTGTCATTTCTTTACTTTCACAATTCCTTTTACCTGAAAGGCCTTTCTTTTTTATCTAGACACTAAAACCTACCCTTTTTATCCTTCAAAATTCTCTTTAAAATCCTCTTCACAAGAATTTCTGAAACTAATCCTCCCCAGTCTTAAGCCCTTGGAATCATTCTAACATTCCAACTATGTTCCTTACAGAAACAAATTTCATCCAATAGGGAAACAGAAGAAAAAGTATTTTAAGGGAAAGGCTGACTAAAGAGGGAAGCTTAAAGGAAGGGATTAGTTTGAGACAACACAAACTTTTAAAGAGAGAATGGGAAACAATGAGAAGAAAAAGTATATGTGAATAAAATGGGGGAAAAATGCACAGTTAATAATATGAAAACGAAATGGCTGAATAAATGATTGTATATGAATGTAATGGAATATTATTGTTCTATAAAAAATGATGAGTGGGTCTCAGAAACCCATAAAACAGAGAGAAGATAGAACTGATTAGAAACCAGACCCCAAGAAAACAAGAAACAAACTTGAAACAAAAAGTTATACATAGAGTTAAAAAGGAAACAGAGAAAAATCCATTATGTTTTGGCTGACAACAAATGGCAGGAGTAACAACCATGATCTCCGACAAAGCAACAGCAAAAATAGACCTAATTAAAAGAGATATAATATAAAAATAACATCTTGCTGAAAACTACTAAAGACTATGAATTAATATTATTCTTAAACATATATGCACCAAATAGAGCATCTTAAAGGAAATGAAAAATTACAGGAAGAGATAGGCAATAAAACTATAATATTGGGGATCTCAATTCACCCCCCTCAGATCTAAGTAAATCTAATTATAAAATAAACAACAACAACAAAAAAGAGGCATCAGAATGCATATGCTAGACCTCTAGAGTATACTGAATGCGTCTCTTTTTTAGCTGTACATGATATCTTTACAAATAAGCATAAAAACCTGATAAACAAATGCAAAAAAGCAGAACTATTAAATGCACATTTAGTAGACACAATTGCTATAAAATTATATTCAATAAATTGGTCTCTGAAGCAAAAAAAAAAATGGTAATAAAACTGACAATTTAAATAAAATGGATGGATATTATAAAAAATATAAAATGCCCAGATAAACAGAACTAAAAATAGATTAGCTAAATAATTCTATCTCAAAAATATAAAAAGAGAGAAAGAAAGAGAGAGAGAAAGGAAACAAGAAAGAAAAGAAAATGAAAAAATAATAACTGAATTCCCAAAGGGGTAGAAGAGAGAATACTGGATGAGATGGACTTATGGGTGAATTCTATCAAACATTTAAAAAAATTGATTTCAATACTAAATAAACTGTTTGGAAAAGTAGGAAAAGAAGAGGTCTTACCAAATTCCTCCTATAACACAAGTACGTTCTTCATACCTAAATCAGAGAGAGTCAAAACAGACAAAAAATTACAGACTAATATCACTAATGAATGTTGGCACTCACTTTTTAAATAAAATATTAGCAGGGAGACCATAGCAACTTATCACAAAGATTACATAATATGACTATGTTGGATTTATACCAGGAATATAGGGCTGGTTCAATATTAGGAAAACTACACATATAATTCACCATTTTAATAACAAAATGATATTTAAAAACAAAATTATATCAATAAATGCTGAAAAGACTTTTTGCAAAATTCAGCACCCATTCTTATTTTAAACACCAGAAAACATAGAATTAAGAAAGATTAGTACCTTTCAAAAAATGTCAAAATTTTAAAAATTGTTTTTCTATTGTTAAATCATTCTTGAATCCCTGGTATGAAGCTGATATGATTACTAAAAGGACTAGAGGAAACTGACAAATTTCTGGTGTCACAGAACATTGAAGTTACTCTTTATAAACCATTTTGAAGTAAATTGTTTGGAAAAGGATGAGTCAGAAATGATCTTATCTTCCTCAGACCTTGAATGACTTTTGACTAGTGTCTGTTTTATGTTCCTCATGTTCTCTTTTGCATTATATAGTTATTTGAGTTGTAGACAATCATCCCTTTGAATTGTTAACTTGAACAGGACTAAGACTCTTTAAAAAATGATTTCTCTTTAGGTAAAATCAGAAATAGGTACAAGATGTTTAACAAATATTTATTGGCTTGAAGGACAAAGAGTGTTCCCAAGCCTCTCCCATCTTTAAGGAGATAAAACCAGCAAGAATTACTGAGAGAAAAACAAATTAAAACAACTAGGAGTATAGCCATAGCTTCTGGGGATTTGTAGCAGTGATGAGGTTTAAGCACTTCTGCAGGTTGATAAGCAAATTAAAATATGCATTGAAACAGATCAAAGAAAAGGATGAGCCCAAAGCTAGCTTTCCCAGGTCCCAAGAGTTGTTTAGGAGATACATAAAGGGATGGAAATGTAATAAAATTTATTAGGTCTGATGACATTAGCCAACAGCTGGAGAAAAGATTGTTTCTTCCACCCTTTCCCCAAACATACTCCATTATACTTCCTCCCCAGGCAGGTTAGTGTTCTTCTCTTGTAAGAGGAGGGCAGAAGCTCTGCTCCCCACTGAGTAGAGGGCAGGAGATATTTAATCTATTTTTGCCCTCTTCCTTGGATATCAGTGACTCACAAGAGAGAAGCCCAGCTTTCACCTTTTCTGCTCTTCTGGGAAGATCTAGGAGATGCAAGCTTTCTATTATCAGAGGAGGGTGGAGGCGGGGGCATCCTAATGATGCATGGAGGATCTGGGGCTTTGGGGCCTTTTTTCCTTCGCTTCTTACCCATTCCTGAGGCAGTCAGCAACCTCCTGACCCAGGAGGAGTGCACATTCCAGAGTCATCCTGCTTCCTCCTCCCCTGCCCCTCCCTGCCCAGTAGGAGGGAAACTTCCCCGGACTCTAGCTCTTGTGGTCACTTTCTCCTGTGGCAGGTGGCTTTCAGAGCTGTCCCTAACACCGCTCCCTGACAGGCTCTGCCATCTGTCTCTCCATCTCGTACCAGTCTTGGAAGGTGGGGTCATTTCCTGGCTGCAAGAAGACACTAAAACCGCTCCCAGAAAAAAAGCTGGCTTAGAAACAGTTATGCAAAATATAGTGGGAGGCTGACAGTTGGAGGAGAGGAGATCCTGAGGCAACAGAAGGAAGCTGCCAGCATTGCCAAGCAGGGAAAGGCGCCAGACAGGGCAAGAGGGTAAGAACACAGCTCTTCTGTGTGCATCTCCTGCCCTTGGGCTGCTAGAGCTTCCCTTGTGCCCAGGGGCAGGGCATGAGGCACAGGGTGAGGTGGGGAGTGTTGATTGGGTTCAGGAAGCTCTTTCCTAACTCAGCCAGAAGAGTTCTTGGGATCATAGAATAAGAGCATTTCAGAGTCTTTGTAGATGAAAAAATTGAGACCCAGAAAAAGGAAGAAGCCTGGTCAAAGTCACAGTGGGAGAAATTGTCAGGGTCTACTTTGGAGCCACTCTGAGCCTCAGTTTCCTTATGTTGTAAAATGTGAATTCTAAAATGCTTTCTAGTTTCTAAAGTTCTGTGAGTATAAGCTCTAAATCCTTGGGCTTCTTTATATATCAATCACCAATTAATCACTAAGTAAATTTTATATACATATATTTTTATTTATAAAATATTTTTAAATTTTATTTTATTATAGCCTTTTATTTACAAAACATATGCATGGCTAATTTTTCAACATTTACCCTTACAAAACCTTCTATTCCAAATTTTCCCCTCCTTCCCTTCTTCCCCTTCCCTAGATGGCGAGTAGTCCAATACATGTTAAGTATGTTAAAAAATATGTTAAATCCAATATATGTATACATTAAATTTTATATTTACAAAACAGAATGGTATTTACCCTGTCCACCTTAGAGAGATGCTGTGAAAATGAAATGAACTATATCTAACAGGATCATATGAACATCAGAGATTGCTGTATGGCATTCCATATTAGAGATACTTATCTCTCTAATAGATTCCTAGTGACTGTCATTGTGGTACCATGTCTGTCCCTTCTTCCAATCATTGCAATAGTTTGAGTATAAAGTTCTATTATTGCTCATCTTCCTTACATGCTTCCCACCATGTCCCTCTTGTTGAATTTCTTAGTTTGATGGCAATTCTGTTGGAAAATCCAGAAATTCTGGCAATAGTGAACTGAGGCAATGCTGTGGGTCCTGGGATCTAAAATTCTTAAATTGGTTTTAAGCTTTTTGTAGAATTTCCCATTCATTTCTTAATTCAATTTAATTTTAAATTCCATAGTCATAATTAGTTTCCACTTCCAACATGGGCTAGTAAAATAAAACAATAATAGTTAAATAAACCAAAATATAAAGACCTATACAAATTGGAAAATAAAAAGACATATTTTGTTATTGTTGTTGTTGAGCTGTTTCATTCACATATGACTGTGTGTGACCTCATTTGGAGTTTTCTTGGCAAAGATACTGGAGCAGTTTCACATTTCCTTCTCCAGCTCATTTTACATATGTGGAAACTGAGGCACATAGATTGAAGTGACTTACAGTCATCCAGCTAGGACAAGTCTGAGGCCAAATCTGAACTTGGGAAGATGTGTCTTATTATTATTATCTACATATTAGGACAGTTCTACATTGAAGCATTATGATATATAGATATTTTGTCTCAAACGCTTATTGGCTAGCTGTGGGTTGCCAGACAAGTCACTTAACACTTCTTAGGCTCAGTTTTTCCATCTATAAAATGTGTAATAATAGCAGCTATCTCACAGGACTGCATGAAATATACTATAAAGTGTTTTTCTCAAGTGAATGTGTTACATAAATATCAGTGAATATCATTGTTTTCTTCTCCAGAGAGAAAAAATAATCATTTCTGATCTAGAAAATCAGGAAAGACTTTCTGGAAGAAGTAGGTCCTAACAGTAGTTAGATATCCTTTTTGGAAGGGTGGGGGAGAAGAGATATGTTGGGGAAGGGAGATCATCCCAGATATATGGGGTGATATGAATAAAAGAAAGGAAGTAACAAAATCTGGCTATATTCAAATAATGGCAAATATTCCCATTTGTCAAGGGAAGTCATAAAAGAAAAAGTTGGAAACTTGGGATCGAATTATGGAGTATCTTGAATTCCAAATGAAAGTGGACAGACTTGATCCAGTTAGCAAAAGGAGCCATTATTAACTATTTACTAAGTTGGATAGCTTAAATTAAGGGTGTAGTCTGTGATTCAACAGTAGAGTTTCCCTTGTTATGAAGCTACCTGACTCATACAGGAATTACCTTTGACCTTGTTATCTGCTTACAGCATCAATCAGAAGCAATCCTAGCCAATAGAAGAGATTTTAGAAAAGGGCAAGTTACACTTTCAAGAAGTCCTGAGTGATCTTAATATATGAGTGGCAAATAGCTCATAACTTTTAATACCCTATGGGGCAGTGTTTTGTGTTTTCCCAAGCTGAATTTTTTTTTGGGGGGGAGGAGAAGAAGCAATAATTGATAAATGAAAAGCATGATGGGATCTTATATTCTCTACATCTTTCAGTCAATTGTGAGATGATAAAGATGAGGCCTATTGTTGAGCAGTGTTTGCAAAAGCCTTCTGGAATCACCTACTAAAATACTCATTTTGTATTGCAGTCAATTTGTGTGTGGATGATCCTTATAAAACTTTTGTTTAGATAAGAAAGAAGGCATTTAAATTGGTTGTTACTGATGTTCTCTTCAGTACCTTTTCTGAATATTAAGATGGTTGTAGATTTTCCCCCAATATCTTTTGTGTCTTCACTTCCTTCAGGATACTGATACCTTATGCCCTTGCAATTAAATTTCCTCCAGCCAGGTATCTCCTCTTTACATGTACTTGATCTACTATGGCCATTTCCCCATCCTTATTCTCTTCCATCTTTCTCTTTTTTAAAATCTTTGTCCCATCATTCATTTCTTCCATATATTATGATATATACACATATCATATATATATATAAATCTATCTACCTCTTATCAATCTCTCTCTCTCTTCCTCTCTCTCTCTCTCTCTCTTTCCCCTCTTCCTTCTCTCTCTTTCTTTCTATCTCTAAAGTTAGGATCTAAATGTGGCAATTCTACTATCCTGAATAGAGAAACAGTGTTGAAATGTTAGGCATTATTTTGTGTGGGGAGAGGGGGAATCTTTTCATTTCTTGTCTGGCTGTAACTGTTCATTTTCATTCTTTGGGATAATTTCTTAGATGCCCACCATGGCTAGCATCCATCAATTCTTTCCATTCTTTTTCCATTCACAAACTCTTTTCCCCCAAGAAATTTTTACATGACTCTGGTATATAAGTATATAAAATAGGTAAGCAAATCAAACATTCCCTGATAATAAACCATGAAGAAATTTATTTTAAAACAATTTTTGGTATACATATAATTTTACCACTTATTAAAGATTAAAGCAAATTGCATACTAATGATTTGGATGTGCTTATTTATTTTTACATGAAGAATTGAATCTTGGTGGGATATTTGATACCTTTTACTGCTGCTAAATTTTTCAGGACTACCTCATTCAGTTATGTGATGCTTGATGTGAGGTTGCACCCTACTGTTTAAGAAGCTTTTAATAGAGATTATACAGCAACCTCATACCTCATAAAATTTTTGACCTCTCATTTTTCTCCTTAACCATTCACTTTTATTTAGTTTCCCCATCCTCTCTTTTCCCCCACATTTGAATTGATGTTCCCATGGGTCAGAGTATAATACTTGATTTGGAGGAAAATGGAACATCAAGTTCTTCATGGAATTTTTCTTCCACTTCATTCAAGCAAACAATGATGATAGAGAAACTACGTTGTTGTTGTTGTTTTTTCTTTTTGCAAGCACTTATCAATATGGGATAGACCCAATGTATCTGTATTGGGGAACTAGGTGGTACACTGGTAAATAGAAAGAGAGAGAAGGAAGAGGAGTGAGAGAGAGAGAGAGAGAAAGAGAGAGAGAGAGATTGATAAGAGGTAGATAGATTTATATATATATGATATGTGTATATATCATAATATATGTATATTTCATAATATGTCCATTGATAGAGAGATGGACCTAGAGTCATGAAGAAAAAACAAAATAGAAAAAGAAAAAAAATTATTATGTGCCTAAAAGAACATCAGGGAGGACTAAAAATACATAATAATAAATTTCCATTTCAAGAATGCATATATAATATCAAAGACATGTTTTCATAACTGTCCTTTTCTTTCCTTCCTTGTGGGTTTTCTTTTGTTCTCTTTTACTTTATTCTTTTTTTCCCCTTTCTCTCCCCACCTCCCCCATGATATAAAATTTCTTAGTTTTATGTTGATAAAGCAAACTAGAAATTCATAGGCAGGGATCAGGTTTTTTCTCCTAATAATTATTGCAATGTATTCCTTTTTTATTTATCCTTATTCAAAGGAAAAATGTTACAAAGTAGTGTTTTAAATAGCTTTTATTTAGTAGCCATATAGAGAATGTACTTTGTATAAAAATACAAGCAGAAAAACAAATTGATTTGTAACCTCTCAAAGTAATAACACAAAAGACACCAAATCTACAATTGTGAACTTCAGTGTTCAGGTATATTTCTTTTTCCTTAATTGAAAAAATTAAAGAAATGCTTTTCTTTTTCTTGCCTCAATATGGTCTGGTAAAAGCTATAAACTTTGCAGAATACAGCAGCATAAAGCTATTTCCAATAATATGAATGAAAATGGGTTTGAGATAGAAAGAAGATGGTCATGGTTTTTCTCTTATATAAAACAATTTTGTTTCCTCAAAACATCTCTGCTGTCTACACAAAAGTCGACCAAGTATTAGGGCATAAAAACCTCACAATCAAATGCAGAAGAGTAGAAGTAGTAAATGCATCCTTTTCAGATCATAATGCAAATATAAGTACATGTAATAAAGGATCATGGAAAAACAGACAAAAATTAATTGAAAAGTAAATTAATTGGAAAGTGCTTGATAAATGCCTATTTCCTTCCTTTCTTGCCAGAAAAGAGTCATCTTTCTGGTTCACACACTATATGGCAGAAACAAGAGCAATTTTCTATTTTTCTGTATCCATTTGGCTTTTTAAAATCCAAGGAAAACATGCAATAAGATTGCAAAGAGCAAGGAACAAAATAGAGGAGGCTGCAGGTTGGAGTTTGAGTGTAATATTTTGAAAATCCAGAGATGATTTTTGCCTCCTCCTCTTCCTTTGTCTCCTCTTCCCCTCCACTAAAAATCTCTATGACTGCCCAGGTTACCATTCCCTTATAAATTCCCTATAAATATTATTATTCCTGATTCATTTTTAGATTATCCCCAATGCCTAGTACAATGCCTGATATACACCAAGGGATTAATAAATGCATTTTCATTAATTTAATTTGATGGAGAACTGTGAATAGAAAAGGAAAATTTTTCTGCTTCGGGGAAAGACTGTTTTGCAAACTTAGTGGTTATTTAGACACTGACAGTCATTCTATGGTCAGTTAGTTGATACAATGGATAGAGTGCTGGATCTGGAGTCAGGAAAACTTTTCTTCCTGAGT
This sequence comes from Antechinus flavipes, assembly GCF_016432865.1. Taxonomy (NCBI): domain Eukaryota; kingdom Metazoa; phylum Chordata; class Mammalia; order Dasyuromorphia; family Dasyuridae; genus Antechinus; species Antechinus flavipes. The sequence continues at coordinate 44,502,654 of NC_067399.1, forward strand.
TCAAATATAGTCTCAGATGCTTAGTAGCATGTGACTGAGCAAGTCACTTAACCCTGTTTGTCTCAGTTTCCTCATCTGTAAAATGAGTTAGAGAAGGACACAGCAAACCACTGCAGTATCTTTGCCAAGAAAAACTCAGATGGACTCACAAAGAGTCAGACAGGACTGAGATAACTGAACAATCACATAGTCTCTCTAATCTCTCCTTTCCTCAAACACCTAGCTGGAATTAACTCAAATGGGGACAACCAGAAACTTGCCTATCTTCCTTGCTCTTCATCTCTCCAATAATCCTGCTCCTAAATATATCCTTATATCTCCTACACAGCTGATTACTTTTAATAACATACACACACACACACACACACACACACACACACACACTTTTAAAAAAGTGATATATTGATTGGCTTCACTCCATTTTTCTGAAGCAGATAGATGAGAAATGATAGAATTAATGGGATGTAGAATTTTCTTTTGTCCTGGATAAAATGGCAACTTTATCATTTCTTCAGGATGGGAGTGAACAAGGGGCTTTCCAAAGGAAGTCTGTGAAGAAATTGAACATAAATCAGCCTGCAACTTCCCATGTCATAACCAAAGTCAAATTCTCGTGGCTGCCTTATTTTGTATCCCTGAATCTCCCAGTTATTAGATTTTTCTTTGTCTATGGCTTCTTATTTGCTCTTTTAAAATATATTCTTTCTTTCATATTGCTGTATTTCTGTTCCCTGACTTTAGAGGGATGGTTAGTCAGCTTCATTAAAAAAGTTGACAGCATGAAAGAAATAAAAGCACATAAATTTTAAAAAGAAAAATATAGAGAACGTGAAGAACAATGGAAAGACTCATGTGAAGTGCTTACAAAGTGAGAACAGCAGAATGAGTACAGCTTACATATTTACTACAATATTTTAATCAAGAGAAAGAAAGGGAATAGGTCTTTAGTTATACAGCAGGATTCAAAAAGGAATAAAAATATATGTAGTGTTATTGCTCAAATTTTGACTTTTTATATTTCATATTTTTCTTCATCAAAATACAAACAAGTTGAATTTTAAAATTCTCCTTAAAGATTTATACCATATCTAGTTTCATTATTGTTTTTTAAATTCTTAAAAGAAAAAGAAATGAAAGGAAAACTCGATTTTAAGATAGTAGTCATCAAGCAATGGCCTTTGGATTTCACCAATTCCAGCAGATTCCAAGAAGACCAATCTTTCTTCTCTCTTAAAACCGAGCTTGTGGTAGAGAATTTTTTGGTTGAGTTTCTTCTCTTTGTTTTTTCACATTGTGAAAGAAATAGTGAGGAGATATCAAATTCTCTGATGACCTAAGGGAGTGTTTGAATGGGGAAAAAAAATGGGGCCACAATTGCCTTTTCTCTATAAAATTCTAACTTAGAGATTCTTGACCTTTTTTTTTTTTTTTTTTTTTTTTTTGGTATCTTGGACCAGCCCTCTGGTGGGCTGGGGAAGCTTATAGACCCTTTCTTAGAATAGTATTTTTAAATACATGAAAATTACTCAAGATTACACAAAGAAAACCAATTCTATTGAAATAAAGATATTAGTTTGGGGGTTTTGTGGGTTTTTTGTTTTGTTTTGTCTTTACCATCTAAGTTCATGGATTTCCTGAAATCTATTTCTAAACCATTTGAGGGCATATGGACCCCAAGTTAAGAATTCCTACTCTAAATGATATGGTCAACGAGATTGAGCTCCAGGATCTATTCACATTTGTAGAATTCAGGAGGTAACTGGGGAAGGGGAGAAGTGGTGAAGTGGAACTGTATTCAAGCTTTGTTGGTCTGAGCTATGGCAAAGTAGGAGTTGGTAGGTTAAAATTGGTTAATTAAAATGAGGATGTGCAAGCAGATGGATTACCACCAGTCTCATACAATCCATTTTTCTTGTCCCCAACAGGTTGCCTTTTTGTTTCCTGCACAATGTTCTGGATTAAAAAAATAAGTCTGTTATTACTTCTGGTATTCCAATCTTTAGTTTTCCTCTTCCTCTTCCAGCAGTTTTATAGTCCCCAGCCTTGTCCTGTTCCAACAGAGAAGTCAAGCCCTAAGCATGTATTGATCTTGTCTTCCTGGCGCTCGGGCTCCTCCTTTGTGGGCCAGCTCTTCAGCCAGCACCCGGACGTCTTTTACCTGATGGAGCCGGCCTGGCACGTGTGGACGAACCTCTCTTCTGAGAGTGCTGGGCAGCTGCAGATGGCCGTGAGAGACCTGGTTCGCTCAGTCTTCCTCTGTGACATGAGTGTCTTTGATGCTTACATGGCCTGGGGTCCAAGGAAACAGTCCAGCCTCTTCCAATGGCAGACTAGCAGGGCTCTGTGTTCCCCACCTGCGTGCCATCTCTTTAATAGGGAAGCCATCATCCCCCAGGCTGACTGCAAGACCCTATGTGGCAAGCAGCCCTTCAGCACCGTACAAGAAGCCTGTAGATCCTACAGTCATGTGGTAGTCAAGGAGGTGCGCTTCTTCAGCCTGAAGCCCCTCCACCCACTGCTGACTGACCCCTCCCTCAATCTGCAGATCATTCACCTTATACGAGACCCCAGGGCTATGTTTCGCTCTCGACAAAACATTGAACAGGAGCTGCTGCGTGACAGCCATATTGTCATGGGGAAGCAATGGAAAACAATAAAGAAAGAGGACCATCCCTATCACATGATGAAAACCATCTGCCAAAGCCACAAGGAGATCTACGAGGCAGCTCAGTTGTTACCAGACTCCCTCCGGAGACGCTACCTGCTGATACGCTATGAAGACTTGGTTCAGGACCCACTGACCCAAACCGCCAAATTGTATGAATTTGCAGGGTTACTCTTCCTGCCTCATCTCCAAATCTGGGTGCATAACGTCACACAGGGCAAGGGCATGGGAAAGCATCCCTTCGACACAGACTCCAGGAATGCCCGAAACATTTCTCAGGCCTGGCGCTGGTCCTTACCACATGACAGGGTAGTCAAATTACAGAAAATTTGTAAAGATACCATGGACCTCATGGGCTACCTTCCTGTACTGTCTGAGGAAGACCAGAGAAATTTATCAATGGATCTTTTATCTACTACTGAGATCTCCTAAAGCTAGGTAACCAAATGAGTTGAATGAAGATCTGGTTTTGTACAATGACTTTGGCCAGCTGAATGCTTTTAGATCTAATTATGTTTCTGAATGGACATCCATGTGAGCTTGCTGTTGTATGTGATTACATATGCTTAAATGTAGTTACACACACATACATGCACATATACACTCACATATATATTTATGTTCAAACATCAGCAAAATTAGATTCAGGCGCTCAGTGAAAGCCAGATAGAACCCAAAAAATGGAGCTACCTCTCTTTTGTGGTTAACCCTTCCACCTCTCCTATGCCTTCTCAGCTCTCATTTTATGGACAGTGGAGATTCCTGGCCTTGTCCAATGGGAAAAAGCAGAGATGAGTCTTAACAAGGACAACCAACATCAAGACATGCTATGGAAGGGAATTCTAACATTTATACTCCTAATACTCAGTCTTTCAGGAAACCTAGTCTTTTTTCTAGGATAAAAGTACAAAAGTGCTATTCTTCTAGGGAGCTAAATAGCCATGACAGAGCAAGAAATGTCTTTAAAATAAGAGTAGGTTCTGATTTCCATGAGACCTAGTTCTTTTTTTTTTTTCTGCCAGATCAGAAGTATGTAGGTGAACAGATGCATCTGGAGTGACTGATATTTTTAAAGGTGAGATTTGTATTTTATTGTGTTCCCTGGTCTGAATATTCCTTGTTACCTGATTATGACTAGAGATATAATTTTAGGGTTTCTTACCCTTCCTCTCTCAATGACTTACCCTTTATGCAGATTGATATTGCTCATGCTGTTTCCATATTGTTATTTTACCTAAATACCTCTATGTAGACAGGCCATTTTTAAGGAAGAAACTGGGCACTTTAGGGTTTATTAAATCTAAAACACTGGCCCCTTTCCCTATCAATTGGAGAGCTAGACAATGATATTGCACTTTATTGGAAGGAGAATCCAACTTTCCTTGAAAGGATTCTGTTTTGATCTGACTCCTATATCAGAATGTTTCAAGGATAAGAGTATTTTATTTGTCTCACTCTCATCATGAAGATAAACTCTGTCGCTGTCAGTGAATCTTGATGACATCTTAGCAATAGCCACTTCTCTGCCCAGCAATAGAAAGCCTTTTCAGAATAATATGAAAACTTTCAAAGAAAATTATAATCAAACTTGCCCAAAATCTATTACTTAAATTTGATTAATGCCTTGTCCAACATTAGACTCAGTGGTTACTGGGTTTGTGGTAGTAGGAATAGTTGCAGTATGTTGGCAACTGGGCCTTTTGTGGACCTAAAGGACCTTCTAGAGAAAGAATTCCAAACATCATCCAAGAGTGATGCTATTTCTTCCTTCCTGCACCTTCCACTTCTGACAAGGGCTCATCATCTCTTCTAACTCTGTCTACAGAGGACATAGACGATTCTATTCATGATGATTCTGGGGTGGAATAGAGAAAAAACAACATAGCATAGTCATTAAGACTTATTTTCACATGTTTTTGCAAGCTTGAACTCTTGGAGTTCACCTGTATCCTGTGGTGTTAAAAGAGCAAAGTTACTTAGATGGCAAACCCTGAGCCTTCATAGAAATTACTCAGAAAGCATAAACTTTCTCCAGTCAAATCTTCCTTTCTACAGGAAGAGTTACAGGCCTTCTCAAACAGAAGGGAAAGTGAGAATTGACAGTCACCTGAGTGTTGGATGGTAAGGCCAGGACACTGATGTTAGTATCCAGAAAAAAGGCTGAGCTCCAGATGGCAGTGCCAGCAAGATGGAGGATGGTGATGAGTTGGAGCCTAAGGAAAAAAACAACCTCTCTTCCCCTGGAAATTTCTGCAGCTGCATAAATTGTTCCAAAGGCAGCAATTTCTTTAGGAAATGGCAGATTTCTATGATCCTGGAGAAATACAAGACTGGTTGTTGATTCTCTCTCTTTTCCTCTCTGCCTAATTTCAAAGTCAATACTCTATCCAAAACTGAGACAAGAGATATTATATCCGGAGAAAAGCTTCAAAATCTAAGCAGAGCTCTTTCTGATAAGTATCCCAATTTCTGCATGCAAAACCAGTTGCTTCTTATTTGTCCAAGTCCTATTGAGACATTTAAACATCCACCAGACATCCCATGGCTTAAAGAATAAATAGTCTTTCTTCATTTTTCTCCATGAGATTTCATGTCTTTTTATTATAGATAAAATAAAAACTAAAAGAAAGAAAGAAAGAAAAGCTCTTAAATAAAAATAATAACAAATTCATTTGCAAGGACAAAAGGTCAAGAATACTAAGGGAATTAATGAAAAAATATAAAGGATGGTGTCCTAGCATTATTATTAAGTAAATCTTCTGAAAGAGATGAGTATACTTGACAGAAAGGAATGGCCCCCCCAAATCAGGAAAACCTAGGATCACCCTGATTTGTGATTATGCAAGTCACTTAATCTTGCAGTGTTCCAGGCAACTAAGACTATATATCAGGTAGACTCGCAGGGGTCCTAAAACTATATTATAAAGCAGCAGGCATCAAAACCATATGTACTGGCTAAGAAATAGAATGGAATATCAGTGGAATAGGTTAGATACACAAAACATAGTAACCAAAGACTATAGTAATTTTGTATTTGATAAATCCCCAAACTCTAGTTTCTGAGAGAAGAACTCACTATTTCACAAAAATTGCTGGGAAAACTAGAAAATAATATGTTATAGAAGAAATTTATCCGGGGGGAGAGGAGTTTTGACATAAATTGGTTTTCTAACTAGACACAACAGGGTGGGGCTACCCTTGACCTACATGGAAGGTGGAACTATAAGGTTAAACTGATCTCCATCAGTGTTCTTCTTTGTTTGCCTTAGGGAGTAATTTTTTTCAGTACTTCTGGCTCTCCTTGCCAAGCCACCTAGAGACTTTCATAAACATGTTCTTATTACCTCTAAAATATAAGTGCCTTCAGGCTAGGAAATGTCTTATTTTTTGTTTTTGTATTTCTAACCTCTATGCAATATCTAGTAAATAACAGCAAATGTCTTAATTTTGTTTTTATATTTCTAGCCTCTATGCAACATCTTGCAAATTTGTTAGTAAATTCCCATTGACTGATTTAAGCACCCTAATTTAATTTGGTGTCAATTTGTTGAGGTTCAGAAAGGACCTTAAAAGGTTGGGGATCACATTCCAGGACTGTGAGGTGTCTCAAAAGAATCTGCAGGCTTGGACCCATATCCAAGTCAAGGGGCAAAGTTTATTGTAATTGAAACAGCCTAAATTCCAAAAGAATTTAGAAAAAAAAACAGGAGCAAGAAGGCACATTTATCCAGTTCTTCATGTCACTGATAAGCTAATTTCATGGCCTAGAGGTAAAATTGAGGAGTGGTTATTTGGTTATTGTTGACCAGAAGATCTAGAATTATCCTAAGTCTAGAATACTTTGGAATCATGGACAAACAGATTGTCAAAACAATAGCACTCTAAAGTTAGAGAGTTTCAGGAACACTAATATATCTTCCCTAAAGTCTAAAGGAAGAAATATTATTATATTCCTAAGCCAGAAGATTTTTATAATCATTGAGAACAGATTGTTAGAACAGAAGCACTCTAAGGTCAGGGGGACCTCCCTATTGCTGTCTCCCCTAGAAGCCATATTCCATCAAATTAATCTTACAAACACTTTTTTAAAAAGGAATTCAACTTATTCCCTGTGAGAATTGGAGGGGTATTTAGTTTACATAGTTATGGAAAATTACTACAGAGAAAACTTAAATTAGGAAATTGAAAACAAAGAAATGGGAAACTGAGACCCAGAACAAAGAATGGGGGGTTTAGATTTGAAAAAACCCTCTATACTTTGTCCTCTTCCCCTACTCTGGTTCTTTCAGGTATTATCTATCCCCTTAAGAGAGTAAGCTCCTTGAGGGCAGACTTTGATTTTCTTCTTGTTTATTATTTGTATTCCTAGAGTTTGTTTGGCACATAATAAAAGGATATAATCAAAGGTGGAGAATTAAAATAAGAAATATTAATGAGTTGTAATGAGGGATGGAGATTCACATTCTTGTAATTTTTGTAACACCCAGTTAATGGGGAATTTGGGAATGGATTTGCACTTGAGGATAGGAAATAAAAGACTGCCTTAATGGGCTTCTAAAATGCCTTCTAACTTAGACATTGGTTCTCGAAAGAATGTAAGATAAAACACAGGTTTCATCAGTGAAGTTCTTGGTAGGCTATTTTGTTTCCTACATTCCCCTTGCTGCTTTCTGATCTGAAGTTATTACAAGTATCCATAGCAAGAATATTTGGTACATGCAGGACACAGCATTTCCAATCCCTCCATTTTTGTCCACCTGCATTTTTTATTTCCTTCACAGGTTAATTTTATGTTATTTCAAAGTCCGATTCTTCTTATGCAGCAAAATAATGGACATGTATACATATATTGTATTTAACATATACTTTAACATATTTAACATGTATTGGTCTACCTGCCATCTGGGGGTGGGGGTGGGGAGAAGGAGGGGGAAAATTGGAACAAAAGGTTTTGCAATTGTCAGTGCTGAAAAATTACCCATGCATATATCTTGTAAATAAAAAGCTATTAAAAAAAAAAAAAAAGAATATTTGGTACATGGAGCAAGAGTTTATAAAAAACAAAGAACTTGCAACAAAAATTAATTATTACTTGATATTGCATCAATATGTTTAAATAGTTAAATACAAATCTCATTAAATTAAAATGAACAAATGTTTCTCTTATCTTTTGTGGATGTGAGTAGGCATAGACCCAGAACCATAACTGACTTGGGAAGGCTGTAACTTTGACTCAGAGAGCTGATGTCTGAGAGGCTATTGATCCATTGCTTGTTGTTTGGTATCATCTGCTAAGCTGAAATGCTACCCCGAATTTACTTCTCCTCCCACTACTGTCTCTTTTTTTGGGCTGAGGATTCTAGGATCCACTCTGCTCTTGGGTCTTATGCCCATGCCCGAGGCCTCAAGCAGTCGATTGATATATATTCAAATTTTAAATAATCAACTCAATCACCTATTCTGCAATGGTGGTGAGGAATAAACGATCTAAAGATAATTCCATTTTCCAGAATCATGGATGCTTAGCCTTGAAATGAACTTATTTGATTTTTTTTTAAATTTTAATATCTTTTTATTGATAGAATGCATGCCAGGGTAATTTTTTACAGCATTATCCCTTGCATTCATTTCTGTTCTGATTTTTCCCCTCCCTCCCTCCACCCCTTCCCCCAGATGGCAAGCAGTCCTTTACATGTTGAATAGGTTACAGTATATCCTGGATACAATATATTTGTGCAGAACCGAACAGTTTTCTTGTTGCACAGGGAGAATTGAATCCAGAAGGTATAAATAACCCGGGAAGAAAAACAAAAATGCAAGCAGTTTATATTCATTTCCCAGCGTTCTTTCTCTGGGTATAGCTGCTTCTGTCCATCTTTGATCAATTAAGGCTCTCTTTATCGAAGAGATCCACTTCCATCAGAATACATCCTCAAACAGTATCGTTGTTGAGGTATATAATGATTTCCTGGTTCTGCTCATTTCACTCAGCATCAGTTCATTTAAGTCTCTCCAAGCCTCTCTGTATTCATCCTGCTGGTCATTTCTTACAGAACAATAATATTCCATAACATTCATATACCACAATTTACCCAGCCATTCTCCAATTGATGGACATCCTTTCATTTTCCAGCTCCTAGCCACTACAAACAGGGCTGCCACAAACATTTTGGCACATACAGGTCCCTTTCCTTTCTTTAGTATCTCTTTGGGGTATAAGCCCAGTAGAAACACTGCTGGATCAAAGGGTATGCACAGTTTGATAACTTTTTGAGTATAGTTCCAAATTGCTCTCCAGAATGGCTGGATGTGTTCACAATTCCACCAACAATGTATCAGTGTCCCTGTTTTCCCACATCCCCTCCAACATTCCCCATTATCTTTCCCTGTCATTCTAGCCAATCTGATAGGTATGTAGTGTTGTCTTAATTTGGAAATGCACTTATTTGAAAGGTGAACATATAAGAATATTATTATTTATCTTATCTCATTCTCTGAGGATGCTGCTATTGGCAATGTTAGTCTGAGCACTGGTGTTCTCCCTCTTCTATGCAGAGTACTATTGAAATACCATCTATGACACCTTTTGCTATACTCTCTTAGGTGCATCTTATGTCCCCCCCTCGCCCCCCAATCACTAAACAGTATACTAGCTGAAAGTACAATGTCCTGTTCTTATTACTACTAGCTTGATAATTCATTCATTCATTCATTAAGCATGTGTTCTGGATCAGGTACTATGCTAAGTACAGGTTACAAGGCCCGAAATGAAAATCTTGGCCCTCAAAAAGCTTATCTTTTTTTTGAGGTAAGAACATGAATTCAGATAACTGACTTGTAAAAACAAGCTGTGTGGGACAGTAGCAACCATAAAAACAATCAGAGACTCTCAGAGTAAGAAAAAGCAAAAAGGGATTTATTACAATCTTGTGAGAAAGGGCATCTTCCATTTGACAAAAGTATCACTAAAAGGAGCACAAAGCATAAACTGCAAAACATAGAACAGAAGCCCCTCCCCTTGACTTTTTTCCCCCATTGTTTGGGGGAGTCCAGGCTTCCCTGAACTCAGAAATTTATCCCAGAAACAAAAGAATAGGCAATAATAATAAACTCAATTTAAATTTCCCTAGAGAACTGCTATATCCTCAGATATCCTCAGATAAGAGAATCCAAAGCTATCATCACGTTTAAATTACTTAAATGCTAATTAAGAAGTGATGGGAAACTGGAGGGGACAAACAATTACAACTTTTTTTTTTTTTATAGCTATAGCTATTTGTTATTATAAAGTCTCAAGTCACAATTAATGTATACTTTAAGGCTATAATCCCATGAGAGTGTCTTCATTCAGTTAATCCCACACAATTCAAATTAAACACAACTATAGATATTAGAATTTAGATATCCCAATTTCTGATGGGAGGGAAGGAAAGAAAGAAACATTAGTGGCTACTATGTATCAGGCACCACTAAGTGTTTAACAAATATTGGATCCTCACAACAGCTCTATGAGGTGGGTGCTAGTCTCCTCATTTTAGAACTCAAGAAACCCAAGGGAGGCAGAAATTAAATGACTTGCCCAGACTCACACAGCTAGTAAATATCTGAGGCTGGATTTCATCTCAGGTCTTTCTGACTCAAGAACTCAGAACTAGACTTCTGGCCAAGATGGCGGAGAGGAGACACATAGCTGTGTAAGCTCCGCGTTTTTCTCTCAGAATCCATTCCATTACAAACCTCTGAATTAAAGCTTGACTGAAAAAAACCCCACAAATAGTTACCAAGAGAAGCCATCCTTGAGATTCACCAGGAAAGGTCTGTTTTTGCTCGAGGGTGGGGACGGTTTTAGATCGGGCGCAGGCTGAGGGCAGCGGCAGTGAGAGCACGGGAGCAGACTGGAGAGGGGGTGGGGAGTGATTGCAGCCGTCTCTGAGGGGAGAGCTTTGCTACAGGACTGGATACTTTGCTCCGGCAGCAAGTCAGCAGCCCAGCAGAGAAGCTAAAAACATTGGGGCTGAAGAATACAACCCCAAACACCTGGAGTCTCTCGGGACCTGGCCAACCCTCCCCCACAGTGTCTCAGCACACTCTGGGATCTCAGAGCACAGACGCAGCACAGCCATCGCTGTCCTGTTAGGGCCTCACTACTGCCCCCCGCAGTCTGTAGAAAAAGATCGGTAACACCACCCAGCCCCTCCCCCCAAAGAAAGCAGTCTCTATTTAGGGTTTTTTTCTTTTTTTTTCTTTGCTAGTTTGTCTTTGATTCTTTAACAAAATGAGCAAAAAATTGAAGAGGACTTTAACCCTTGACAGCTTTTATACAGATAGAGAGCAGACTCTAAATCCTGGGGAGACTGTTGACAGACTATCTCCAGGTGAATCCCCAAAGGAGGAGATCATCTGTTCCTCAGCACAGATGAATCTCATGGAGGAAATTAAAAAGGCTCTCACAAGAGAGCTAGAAGAAAAATGGGAAAAGGAGAGGGAGACTTGGGAAAAGGAGAGGGAGGCATGGCAAAAGAGCCTGGAGAAGTCATCTCATTCATTTAAAGAGAGACTGGATAAAGAAATAAAATCCTTGAAAAATAGGATTGGTGAACTGGAAACAGAAAATAGCTCTCTAAAAAACAAAATTGGCAAAATGGAAAAAAATTCCATAGAAAAAAAGAACTCAATGGGACAATTAGAAAAAGATTTTTAAAAAGTGAGTGAAGAAAATACTTCATTGAAAATCAGGTTCGAACAAATGGAATTGAATGACTCGAGGAGACAAGAAGAATCAGTCAAGCAAATCCAAAAAAATCAAACAATGGAAAAGAATGTGAAATACCTTCTGGGGAAAACAACAGACCTGGAAAACAGATCCAGGAGAGACAATCTGAGAATCATCGGACTCCCAGAAAAGTATGATGAAAAAAAGAGCCTGGACACTATTTTCCAGGAAATTATCAAAGAGAACTGCCCAGAAGTCATAGAAACAGAGGGTAAATAGACATTGAAAGAATTCATCGATCCCCTACTGAAAGGGATCCTAAAATCAAAACACCAAGGAATATAGTGGCCAAATGCCAGAACCCTCAGATGAAGGAAAAAACACTGCAAGCTGCTAGAAAAACCCAATTCAAGTATCGAGGAGCCACAATAAGGATCACCCAGGATCTAGCAGCATCCACATTAAAGGAGCGAAGGGCCTGGAATATGATATTCCGAAAGGCTAAGGAACTTGGTATGCAACCAAAAATAACTTACCCAGCGAGAATGAGCATCTTTTTCCAGGGAAGAAGATGGACATTCGATGAAGTAAGCGAATTTCACCTATTTTTGGTGAAAAATCAGAACTTAACAAAAAGTTTGATCTACAAATATAGAACTCAAGAGGAATCTAAAAAGGTAAAGATTAATCTTGGGAACTATATTTCGGCTATAAAGATGTATAAAGAATACATGTATACCTTGTTCTAGAAACTAGATGTGGAAAGGACATTGTACCAGAAAAAGGTAAAGTGGGGGTACTATATCTCATGAAGAGGCAAAGGAAACCTATTATATCTGAGAGAAAGAATGGAGGGGGATGAATATAGTGGGTATCTTACTGCCTTCAGAATTGGCTTTAAGAGAAAAATTTTAGACATATTCAATCTATGGTGAAACTTCTCCCACCTCATTGAAAAGTGAGAAGGGAAAAGTGAAAAGGGAAGGAATAAGCTAAGTGGAAGGGAATATGGAAACTGGGAGGGAAAGGGGTAAGATAGGGGGAGGAACTCTAAGGCCAGGGGAGGGATACTAAAAAGGGAGGGCTATGAGAAGCAAGTGGTGCTCACAAGCTTAATACTGGAAAGGGGGGTAAGGGGGAAAGAAGGGAGAAAAGCATAAACCGGGGTTAACAAGATGGCAAGTAATACAGAATTGGTCATTTTAACCATAAATGTGAACGGGGTAAACTCCCCCATAAAGAGGAAGCGGTTAGCAGAATGGATTAAAAGCCAGAATCCTACAATATGTTGTTTACAGGAAACACACCTGAAGCGGGGAGATACATGCAGGTTAAAGGTAAAAGGTTGGAGCAAAATCTATTATGCTTCAGGTGAAGTCAAAAAAGCAGGGGTAGCCATCCTGATCTCAGATCAAGCTAAAGCAAAAATTGATCTAATTAAAAGAGATAAGGAAGGGCACTATATCTTGCTAAAGGGTAGCATGGATAATGAAGCAATATCTATATTAAACATATATGCACCAAGTGGTGTAGCATCTAAATTCTTAAAAGAGAAATTAAGAGAGCTGCAAGAAGAAATAGACAGCAAAACTATAATAGTGGGAGATCTCAACCTTGCACTCTCAGAATTAAATAAATCAAACCACAAAATAAATAAGAAAGAAGTCAAAGAGGTAAATAGAATACTAGAAAAATTAGATATGATAGATCTCTGGAGAAAATGTAATGGAGACAGAAAGGAGTACACTTTCTTTTCAGCAGTTCATGGAACCTATACAAAAACTGACCACATATTAGGACATAAAAACCTCAAACTCAAATGCAGTAAGGCAGAAATAGTAAATGCATCCTTTTCAGACCACGATGCAATGAAAATTACATTCAACAAAAAGCCAGGGGAAAGTAGACCAAAAAATAATTGGAAACTAAATAATCTCATACTAAAGAATGATTGGGTGAAACAGCAAATCATAGACATAATTAATAACTTCACCCAAGAAAACGATAATAATGAGACATCATACCAAAATGTATGGGATGCAGCCAAAGTGGTAATAAGGGGAAATTTCATATCTCTAGAGGCCTATTTGTACAAAATAGAGAAAGAGAAGGTCAATGAATTGGGCTTGCAACTAAAAATGCTAGAAAAGGAACAAATTAAAAACCCCCAGTCAAACACTAAACTTGAAATTCTAAAAAAAAAAAAAAAAGAACTCAGAACGAGATCAAAAGGCTATTAGATTCAACAATTAATAGATCATTGGTAGCTTTGGAAAAAGCAATTTGAATTGAATGATGAGATCAAAAGTCAGATAGCAGAGGGTTAAAAAGAGAGGAACTGAGTAGCTTAATCTAGCTCACTGGTAAACCACATATCACTCAGCTAAGGCCACAGTAGATGGTGATTTGTGCCTATCTGTGTTCTCCATCAGTCTTGACTTTTTGTTTAGATTCAACTTAGGGATCTTGGTTTGTCAATAGGAGAAGTAGATGCCCCATTTTCACAGTTGTCAATTCAGGACTCCAACCAGGATGCTTTAAGAACAACTGATTTTGCTTCTAGTCATCACTCCTATACACATGCTGCTGAATAAAGGTGGAGAAAATCATACAACTATTCTGTTTCGATCCACTACAAATTTATGCTATATAACCTGCTGAGCCCTTATTGCTGCTGGGCAATCCTTCTATATCACCCTTATCAATTCATCATCCCACTCTCCCCAGTGGTTTTTCAAAACTTTTTCATCCCTCCTCACACTTTGATACCAGATGAAAGAGGAGGTCTCAGGAAGCAGGGATTGCCTGTTAAGTATATCCACAGAATTCCTAATTAGTAGTCCATTAAATGACTTTTTGCCTCCATACAATTTAAACCTCTGAGTCATCGTTGCAGAGAGAAACCAGTCAGAAAATAGATGAACATATTTTTCAATGAGTGTTGGGATGGGAGGAAAGCAAAGGTACCTCCATCATACATTCTCACAAGCGATCTTTCCAGCTGGGAAGCTTTCCTGGAATGATAGCTAAATATGCCTTAAGGGTGGCCCTAAGGAATAACTATTCCTAAGCAGTGGGAAAAAAAAAAAAGTGTTTGACTGGCTCAAACAGTAAAATTCATTGTGCATTGTTCCAGAGCGTCAAGAGAGAAACATGAGTAAAGAAGAAAAAAACAGAATTTTTATTTTTCTCATCAGTTTGCAAAAGCTGACTTCTAATTTGTGTTGATTGACATGAGGATAGTAATTACTGGAAAACTAGAACTTTTATATTAAACCTTTGGGGTTGTTTTACTTTGAAAAAACTTCCAGATAGAGAGCTGATAGATTCAGAGTGCAGACTGAAGCATATTTTTTCTCTTTCTTTTTCTTGCTTTTTAAAAAAATATATATAGCTAATGAGGATGAGCAAATGGTTCTGCATAAATGAAAGTCAAGTGGATGGGAAAGGGGCCCAAATGTAATGCCAGAGAAACTAAAGCAAGATAGAGATTAGAGAATTTTTAATATTATATTTGAGAGGGAGAGATTGTGCTGAGTGAATGTTGCTCCCGGGGGCTGATGTCTCAAAGCATCCAGCAGCGAATGTAAGGTTCCCATGAAATATATATACACACATGGCTCCAAACTACCGGGGTAAACCAAGGCAGGGGCAGAGTCAGAGCATTGAGAATGGGAAAGGACTATCAATCTGGTTCTGGCAGGGTGGGGGGAGGCATGGGACATTCTGATAAGTTAGGATCAAGAAGAACAATGACAGAATGAGGAGAGGCACCAGACATTCTGATAAATAGGGAAAGTCTGAGGTCATGATGTCTAAGATAGAAGGTCTTTCTCCTTATCTGGATTAAACATTTATAATTTATAATCTTAGTGTAGCCAGCCCTAAATTATATCAGTTGTAATGATTAGGAGGGAAGGGTGGTGTTGCAACCTGGGGGGTTGAGGCAGAACAATTAAGGGAAATTGAGGGAGGACAATTAGAAGAGAATTGTAGCACAATACAAAGTCCTAAGGAACACAGTTTTTAGATAATTGGCAAACTTTATTTTGACAATTGGTATTTAAATGTGAAATCCAATCCAATGTCCAATGAGTAGACACATATTAAGGGAGGAGTAGAATCATATTAACCTTGGTATTCTTGCTTTGGATGAAATTAAAAGAAAGAAACTGGAAGAATAATTCACAGATGATGAGGTTGAGGTAGCAATATATCTAATTCAAAGTAAACATGTGACAAATTCACAATGGTCATTCTTTTTGCCAAAAGAAAAGTTTATTTAGGAGAAGAGTTTACAGATAAAAATGAAAAGTAAAATAGACACCAGGAATGGTAAATATGAAATAGAATTGTATGTGAGACAGAGTACCAGATGCACTTACCCAAATTGACTTTTTGGAAGCATCTCCAGATATAAACAGAAAGACTTTATTCTGTTCTTTCAATGTGGCCAGCATACACTCACTAGGCAGTCCAGCATGGTGTAGCCCAATGCAGAAGAAGAAGCTGGGTTATACAGCCCCAAAACCACGGGTGCACCCCTTATCCTGTTGATTTTTAAATTCATTGAATGGAACTGAATTCTTCAGGAACAAGGAAATAGCTATTGACCAATGGACAACAATGCTTTCTGCTTCATAGGGATCATGTGAATTCCTGAAACCTAGGCCTAGGTTCTGATCTACTCTACCTTATTGTCCCAGAGAAATCTTTACTTATCCCATTCAATTAGGAAAGCATATAGTTAGAAAGGGAAAAGACAAGTTACCTCGGGGAATTTACAATTAACCAGGAGAAAGGAAGTACTCCATGAGATGGGAAAAAGCCATTGACTGACAAGTTAAACTAACCAGTTAGCCAGAGTAAAGAGAAAGACACATTAGAGGGAAGGCACTATGGGGGGTAGAGGGATGGGGAAGAGTAACCTTGAAGTAAGCTTAGTCCTGAAAAGATCTTCATCATAATCAGATGCTTTATAAGGGAAGTAGAACATTCTACTTCCCTTATAAAGCAGCCTCTCAGGTGCAAAGGCTGGAAATCAAGAAGAAGGGGCAGAGAGCTAGATGGAATGCACCTGGCAAACCAGGTCCCAGACCTGTTTTAAGATATGGCAATCAACAAAATGTTTGTGGCAGCCCTGTTTTTAGTGGCTGGAAGCTGGAAAATGAATGAATGCCCATCAATTGGAGAATGGTTGAGTAAATTGTGGTATATGAATGTTATGGAATATTATTGTTCTGTAAGGAATGACCAGCAGGATGAATACAGAGAGGACTGGAGAGACTTACATGAACTGATGCTAAGTGAAATGAGCAGAACCAGGAAATCATTATATACCTCAACAACGATACTGTTTGAGGATGTATTCTGATGGAAGTGGATCTCTTCGAAAAAGAGAGCTAATTCAGTTTTAATTGATCAAGGATGGACAGAAGCAGCTACACCCAAAGAAAGAACACTGGGAAATGAATGTAAACTGCTTGCATTTTTGTTTTTCTTCCCGGATTATTTATACCTTCTGAATCCCATTCTCCCTGTGCAACAAGAAAACTGTTCAGTTCTGCACACATATATTGTATCTAGGATATACTATAACCTATTCAACATGTAAAGGACTGCTTGCCATCTGGGGATGGGGGTGGAGGGAGGGAGGGGAAAAATTGGAACAGAAGTGAGTGCAAGGGATAATGCTGTAAAAAAAATTACCCTGGCATGGGTTCTGTTAATAAAAAGTTATTTAGAGAACAAAAAAAAAAGACTATCCACAATTATCTAAAAATATTATTAAAATATTTAATCCTTGTCCAACTAAAAAAAAAATAGAAATGACCAGCAGGATGAATACAGAGAGACTTGGAGAGTCTTACATGAACTGATGCTGAGAGAAATAAGCAGAACCAGGAGATCATTAG
Organism: Antechinus flavipes; assembly: GCF_016432865.1. Classification (NCBI taxonomy): domain Eukaryota; kingdom Metazoa; phylum Chordata; class Mammalia; order Dasyuromorphia; family Dasyuridae; genus Antechinus; species Antechinus flavipes. The sequence continues at coordinate 44,519,947 of NC_067399.1, forward strand.
GTACTTCAACAACGATACTGTATAAGGATGTATTCTGATGGAAGTGGATCTCTTTGATAAAGAGAAGATCTAACTCAATTTCAATTGATCAATGATGGACAGAAGCAGCTACACCCAAAGAAAGAACAATGGGAAATGACTGTAAACTGTTTGCATTTTTGTTTTTCTTCCTGGGTTATTTCTACCTTCTGAATCCAATTTTTCCTGTGCAACAAGAGAACTGTTCGATTCTGCACACATGTATTGTATCTAGGATATACTGTAACCTATTTAACATGTATAGGACTGCTTGCCATCTGGGGGAGGGGGTGGAGGCAGGGGAAAAGTTGGAACAAGAGTGAGTGCAAGGAATAATGTTGTAAAAAATTACCCTGGCATGGGTTCTGTCAATAAAAAGTTATTTTAAAAAAAGATATGGCAATCAAGATAGCTTGGGAAAACTAATTTCCTTTTTGCATGCAATTATGGTTGATAGAGTTTACAATTATGGTAATAAGTCAGTCTGGGAAAACTAAGTTTTATCAAAGATGTCCCAAAGGTTGTTGCGAACATCTTTAAAGATGCTAACTGGATTGGAAATAGGATGGATGAATTAACAATAGACCTTGACTTCATATTATTCTATATAGACAGGACTTAGGGTACTTCCTAAGGGGGTGTAAGTGTGGATTGGGGGGAGGGAAGGAACAGAAAGTCACATCAACAGGTACTGCTTGAAGAGACAAAAGAGGAGCTGGTGGAATGAATTTTATCATATACCATATACCATTTTATCATTTCTACCTATCTCAAAGTCCTCTGATGACTGGGGACTGATGAAACAGCAGGTATGGATACTCTGAGAACTGAAGTCACAACCTTACACACACACAATGCAAGTCACAGGGTCATCTTCTTACTGGAAGTAGCCCATGGGATTTGACAGCTCTCTGGGTATCTGTGTAGTCTTTTAAATATTACATCACTCACCTCTTGGTGTAAGTGTTGAGATTGAGAAGGGACCCCAAAAGGTTGGGGTCATAGACTGGTGTTACAAGGTGTCTCAAAAGAATTTGCAGGCTTGAACCCATGTCCAAGTCAAGGGAGTAAAGTTTATTGTAATTGTAACACTATTTGAAGTGGTCTAAATTCCAAGCAAATTTAGCAAAGAAACAGAAGCAAAAAGACACATTTATCTAATCCTTCATGTTACAGATAGGTTAATTTTATGGCCCAGAAGTAGAACCAAGGAGGGGTCTCTGGAATTTGTTTGTTACTGACCAACAGATTATCCATTTGGCAGTCAGCAATGAACTGAGGAGTCGTTTATTCACTTTTGTCTCAGGAGTTTGATTTATGGGACTCTCCCGAGGCCAGAAGACTTTAGAATCAGATAGATTGTTAGAATAATAGTATTCTCAGGCTGGTTGAGGGGGGAGGAGGGGCCTTTGGTCACAGATTCCAAATCCAGAGGACTTTAGAATCACTGACAGATTGTTAGAATAAAAGCCCCCTAGGTCAGGGACCTTAAAATTATTGCTGTCTCCCCTAGAAGCTATGTTACATCATTTCCCCCTCTCAAGCAATTGCACCCCAAATTCATTTGGGACAAAGGGACAGAGATCTCATCTTCTGAAGCTCTTTCATGTTGATAAGGGATGTACTACCTAGTGGGGTCTAGACTGAGGAGGAGGAGGAGGAGGCATGAGACTTGAAGATGCATTCAGCATTCAGATGAGTGCTGATAGTCAGAATTAGTTGATGGGATTCATGGTGAACAAATAGTTGGAAGTTCATAGCTTGGAGTCTGGAGGATACAAATCTACAAATAGCAATGTTCTCAGAAACTTATGAGGAAGCTTCAAGGAAGGGTGGTGTAGAAGCATTATGAGTTTGCCAGAATAATTTTGGAAGGCATATCCTACAATTATTATGTGGGTAAGAGAGCCTTTCCAGCAAGAAAACGGAATAGTCAGATTAAAGTTAAATCCCCTGGGAAGATAGCTAGTACAAATGGGGTGGCATCCAGGGTGGAGATGGTGACATTTGAGAATGAGGCCGTTGCAAATAATGCCATATGTGAGCTGCCTTGAGGATGCTGAGGGCACACCCAACGATACCCCAAGTGGGTATATGTGTTATTGTTTCTCCTAGCTTGTGAACAATGAAGATAGGTTTCACAAGGGATTGGAAAGCATTTTTCCTCAAGTGGGTAGCTGAGTGTAGGGCAAAAAAAAGTTCCCAATGACTTGCCTCTAGGATTAGAAACTGGCCTGAGGATGTTTGAAACCACCAAGAAGGAGAAAGAGTATGTCCCCTTTCTTACACAATGAGATATATGAAGGGAGGCAGGGAACTGGGGAATTAAAAGTGCCATGGTCAGGGGCAAATGGACAGCACCACAGGCAGCTGAATCTGCAGGCATATTTCCCTTGAGCTGAAATGAATCTCCCTTCTGGTGTTCTTTAAAAAACATCAAAAGTCTCCTATCTTTCCATATAGCTCCATGAGTGAGCAAAATATGAAAAGCCTATTTGGAATCTGTGTAGATGTTCACTGTCATTCCTTTCTTCAGTTCCAAAGTCCAAGAGTAAGGACAATGGGTTCAGCTTTCTGGGCAGAAGTCCCAAGGTTGGGAGAGGGAGGGGGCTTAGCCTCCAAAGTGCTATTGAGGGTCACCACAGAATAACCTGCCTTCCTTTCCTCATTTACACAATGGTTCAGGGAATGATTAACAAACTGATAGACAATGTTGGGCCTTTAGACAAAGAAACTTTATAGCTCTGCATGGGGGGAGAGGGGCTGAAAGTTAGGAATTTGTATGGCTGCAGCCAGAAAAGCCTTTCAGGTGGGGCTGCAGGTCAAGATACCATCTACAATGAGGTCCTCAAACTATGGCCCGCAGGCCAGATGCAGCAGCTGAGGACTTTATCCCCCTCACCCAGGGCTATGAAGTTTCTTTATTTAAAGGCCCACAAAACAAAGTTTTTGTTTTTACTATAGTCCGGCCCTCCAACAGTCTGAGGGACAGTGAACTGGCCCTCTATTTAAAAAGTTTGAGGACCCCTGATACATACTGGATAGCCAAGGCTTGTCCAAATATGTGGGGGCTGTCATGGAAGCCCCGAGGTATCTCCATGTTATGGACATGACTGTCCATGTTCACTGGTGGGGGGTTATGTTCCCTTGATTTCAAAAAGAAATTATGAATCTTTATACAATGGTATGCAAAAGAAAGCATCTTTAAGATCTAAAGTAGAAAACCATTGTGTTCCCTGGGATACATGTATTGGGCTCATGGTTTTAACTGACCATTTGCTCTGATTATAGAAATTTTCTATAAGAGGAAATAACAGGGACATGATTATAATAGCATCAAAACAGGTCCTTCAGGCTTCAGCTTGAGAGATACACATGACAGGATAAAGCATCCTTAACTCTGTTTGACAAGTGATCATGCAGGAATAATCAGGTGGGAAACAGAAACAGAACTGGGAAACTGAGTCAGAAGGATCCTACTTTAAGCAGAAGCCAAGGTTGTCCTCCCAACTCTTGCCCATATAAGACAGCTGGGAAGGCATCCCTCTGAGTAACTTATGGCATTCCTCTGGAATGGTGGGTTATTAACTTAATGATCAGGCAATCAAATTCAAAACTCAAAAGAATATCACTTACAGTCCCAAGAGATTTTATATCTAATAGCAAATTCTTCTAATCACAGCTTAGAGCTAGATACATTATTTTAAAAGTTCCCAGAATTTAAACCCATAGGAAATTTTGTTTAACATGTTTTATGTTTAAACTTATCCTGGTAAAGGATCACTCATCATACAGGCTTCTAGATTCTTAGTAAACACTTCCTTGTTTAGAAAGTATAAATCCTAAACAGGCTCATTTCTCAGGCTGATGACCTTGCTTACCTTGATGGCTTCAAGAAAACTGTCAAGCTTTCAAATTAAAGGGAGTTTATAGAGATCCTAGGGAAGAAGCTGAATTTGCTGTTGCCCACCCAACTATTGTTAGTGTTTGGTGGGGGGGAGGAGCTGTGCTGTTTGATACTTCCCTCACTCTGTGAAGGGGGAAAAGATGTTGCACACCTCATACTTGGAGGTAAACTGATAAGGCTTTTTCATCTCATCCCTCTTGTTCTACACACAGTAATTACCAATTTTAGATTTAGCATGATGACAATAACTCCAAATAACTTAGTTAACAATTTTAGAATTTTCCTAAGAGTCAAATAGTCTTAGCTATAATTTCTATTCCTTTAAATGTTTCCCTTTTGTTTTAGAGGAAAAAAAAACAAGACCATTTTTTAAATTGAGATAGAACAGACTTTAAAATTGACTCAACTTTAGTTACTGAGATTCCCTAGATTCTGATTAAATGTTCTAGATGAATTGAAATGCCATTTGGTTATTTTCCAATTCACACAGATCATTTTTCTTTTGTAAGTCAGGAAAAGGGCTAAGGGCCAGTTTTTACTGACAGGGCCTTCAAAAGTCTGACTCTAGATAACTCAAAAGTAGGTTGTTTGTTGTCAGAGTTTTTAAAGTAGTAGCAAACTGCATTTCTGTTTTCCTAAAGTTCCCAAACTCTCATGTTAATACTATCAGTATATTAATACATATCCATAATTTAAATAGAGAATCGTTGTCTTACCAAAAGTAAAGGCTGACTGGCTTTCTCACCTCACACTGCCATGATGGATGGTATCAGGGGCACCCAGATTCTTCCCAGGCAGTTCCTAGACAGAACATGTTGAAAGCGGGGGTGACTAGTGCCAGGATATCCCTTTGATGATAGTTTCAGGTGCCAGGGCTCAGGGAATGTTGACCATGGGACATGACCTCCACTCCATCCCCATTCCCCCAAGCCCGGCTGGGAAGGTATTTGGGCAAAGCTGTGTGGGCTCCCCACACAAATTATTAAATTATTATTGCTGTCTCCCCTAGAAGCTATATTACATCATAAGGAAGGGACTAGAAAAGTGCCCTAAGAACTGAGGGTGGATCACAACATAGCATTTTCACTTTTTGTTGTTCATTTGCATTTGTTTTCTTTCTCATTTTTTCCCTTTTTGTTCTGATTTTTCTTGTGCAGCAAGATAATTGTAAAAATAGGTTTACATATATTGGATTTAACATAACATATATTGGATTACTTGCCATCTAGGGGAGGGGGGAGGGGAAAGAGGGAGGAAATTTGGAGCACGAGGTTAATTGACAAGGGTTAATGTTGAAAAATTATTCATGCACATGTTTTGAAAATAAAAAGCTTTAATAAAACAATAAATAAAACTCCCAACAAAAAAATAAAGAAAAGTGCCCTAAAAATTGTCTGTTTACCCAAGCCCCTGCTTACTTTGGCAAGAAGAGATCCCACCCTGCATTCAATACAAACACACACACACACACACACACACAAAACAAAAAAAAAAAAAAAAAAAAAAAACTTTTTTTTTAATAGCTTTTTATTTACAAGTTATATGCATGGGTAATTTTACAGCATTGACAATTGCCAAACCTTTTGTTCCAATTTTTCCCCTCCTTCCCCCCATCCCCTCCCCGAGATGGCAGGTTGACCAATACATGTTAAATATGTTAAAGTAGAAATTAAATACAATATTAGTATATATTGCACAAAAACTTTTGCAAAGTTTTACTTCCATTTGAATTGTCTTAGAAAGATTCTGACAATCACCTGGCAAATTAGGTCCTTTCTTGAACTAAACTGTTAAGCATACAAATCTACTGCAGAGATTACAAATCTATTGGAGTGGTCACACTGATCAAATAACAAATGTATGCTTGTCAGAAAGACTTCTTTGGACAACTCATACAGGGCAAGTGCTCACTTGGTGGTCAGAAAAACCAATACAAGAACTCTCTCAGCGTCTCTCTTAAGAACTTTGGAATTGATTGCATGATATGCGAGACACTGGTACAGGACCACACAGCATTTCCCTTATAAGCAAAACAAAATTGAAGTAGCTCAAAAGAAATATGACATGCACAGAGTTAGAGGATCCACCCCAAATATTCACACGGACTATTTGTACCCAATTTGGGGTAGAGCATTTCCAGCTTATATTGATATAAACAGCCACAGTCAGACACACTGTAACATAACTCTAATGTAATAATATTAATATAATATAATATAATGATGTCATTTTGGTCTTTTTCAAGAACAAAGGACAACAACCAACCAACCAACTAATGGTGCAAAAAGACTACCATGAAAATAATTGCAGCTCTCACATTATTGTCAATTGCTGAGAACAAAGTGGCAGAGAAATAAGATGCTCCAAATCAAATAATAGTCTGATATAAGGTGATATTGATGAAAATAGGGGAAAAGGTGAGGGTGGGGAGAAATATATGGGAAAGCATGTCTCAGGATAAACAAGAGAGGCAAAATCCTATAGATTTCATAGAAGTCTCATACTTCTATATCATAAATATTTCCAAAAAAAGAATTAGTAGGTGATGAGTATGAGTATCTTATTCATTTTTTAAGTTTATTCGTTATGTCTTTTAACATTCATTTTTTTGCAAAATGTTTTTTGAATTTCAAATTCTCTTCTGCCCTCCTGTCCTTCTCCCACCCATTGATAAGGAAAACAATGTAATATTTATTATAGCAGACTTCTTATTGATGTAGGAGTGGTTAGATCAGCAACTCATCAGAACTGAAAGTGAAATTTATAATAAACAAGAAGAGTGAAAAAAAAAGATATGGTATATAATGGAGAAGATTTAATCCTAACTAATTCAAACAAATTATTGAAAATGGAAAATGGACAATAGAAATTATAATGACACCAACCATACCAATTTCATATAGAAGTTAAACCAAGAAGGAAAAGGAAGAGGAGGAAGAAAAGAGTTTTAAGCTTTGTAAAGTATGTTATAAAGATATCTAACTTTATCCTTATAGCAATTTGGAAGATAGATGCTATTATTATCGCCCATTTTACAGATGAAGAAATTAAAGCAAACAGAGGTTAAGTGACTGAGGCTTGCCTTGCCGTCTTTGATTTCATTTTCTTAACTCCAGGTCCAGCCCTCTATCCAGTGTATTACCTTGTTCTGTCCTCTAATCTCTCTTCCTCCCCTAAAATACATACTCAACTATAGTCTTTTTGATCCTAGTTCCATGACATCTCTCGCATTCACCCATTTTAATCTATTCATTGAGCCACCATCTTGATTTAGGTTCTCTTCGCTTCTCAACTATACTTTTGCAACAAGCTACTAATTGGTTTCCTTTTAATCTTTTTCCTCTCTATTCCACCCAACACATTGCTTTCAAAGAAAAGCAACCTCAGAACTCTGCAATGTTCTGATCCTTGTATCCCAGCAGAGTTGTATTGAAGGGGAACTTCATGAAGACTATACAATGGAAGAAGATGTTTAATAATCAAGAGTTGTAAGTACACTTTGGATGGATCCTTTCTATGTCTATTCTCCTTAGGAACTTTGTGTGGGAAGGGGGAAAGGGGGAAAGTATGCCTCTAATATGGGGTGCTGTTTTTGTATTCACTGTTTTTACTATGTCAAATTGGTAAATACTTTTTCTAAAAGGGTAACTTAATAGAGCTGGTTAATAATCATTGGGAAGTACACTAGATGGGAGCTCATGAACAGCAGTACTAGAATACTCCAACCTTTTAAGATTATGCCTAGAATCCTGAGGGATGAAGAAACCAACCACCCTCTGAGAATCCAATCTGCTACTCCTAGGAGAAGATGTTACATTTACATGTTGTCTCCCTTGATAGAATGTGAACTATTTGAGGGCAGAAACTGTTTCATTTTATCTTTGTATCTCTAGTGCTAATATAGTAGCCTTTTTAATGCTTGATGATTAGTTGATTAATCATTGTCCCTCACCTCAAAAGATCCTATATTTGGCCTGATGGAGAAGACCACGTAACTCCTTCCTCAGTAGCTTCCCCCAGCCCCAGACTAGAGGCTATAATTCTCATTCCCACTTTTTCTCCTTTGTCCTGAAATCCTAAATTTCACCTTTAGTCTTATAGTCTCTGTAATTTTTGCTCCCACCCTTAATAATCTTACTCTAAATATAGAAGTTGATATTCTCATCTTTATTCTTATTCAAAGTTCCCATGGGAACCATAGTTCTCATGTTGGATGCCTCTACTAAGCTACTTTTCTGCTACCACCACCACCCACTAAAGAATATATAGCATATAGGGTTTACCAAATTGATCTACTTATTCTTAAACATGACATTCCATTTCTCATTTCTTGGCTCTGGTCAAGCTGTCCCTTCACTCCCAGAATGCACTTTCTCTTTATCCCACAGATATCAATAAGGGTGAAGTCTACAAGCTATTATAGTAAAAGCAACACATCAGCACACTGCTTTTCCCTTGTTGGAGAGGAAGAGAAAAAGAGAAATTAAGGAGGAGTTAATTCTAACCCAAAATCAGGATTTCCAGTAAGATGGAAGTGAGTAAAAATTCAAAGAACAGCAGGTTCTTCACATGACCTCTCCCTTTTTCCCTCCAAAAAGAAATGCTTTAATATAAAGGAGAAGAAAATCAGTTTAAAAATCACAAGAATAAAAAAATTAAAAATCATGACCAAAAATCCAAAGCAAAATGCTAATATGACTTTTAAAAAATGCTACAAAGCAGCAGAAACAGTTAGAATACCAAAAACAAAAAAGGAAAAACAGAAACAGTTCAAGATACCCTCAAATGATATATTTAAAGAAAGTAAGCAAGAATTAATCAACCTTGGCAAAAACATCTAATTAGGCAAGAAGGAGTTATTGCTATTTAATACCCCCTACCTATAACACATATCTCAATAGATAATAAAGCAAAAGAGCTTCATTGAAATGAAATCAAACAAAAATATGAGAAAAACTAAATCTAGAAATTTAAAAATAAAAGAAATTCATTTTAAAATAACTACCTATAAAGTAGCTTAGAAATCTGAAATAATTAATGAGCCACAGATTGATCACAGAGGAAACAGAATTTCATGCAGAGTTGACCAAGTAGAAAAGCAGACTGAAAAAATCCCTGAAATATTCAAGGAATTGGAAACCTATTCAAGACATAGATTTGGGAGATAGGTCAAATATAGCAACCTCATGATTACTGACATTGTAGAAAATGAAGAAAAACAACAACAAAAGTCAAAATATACAGTATAAGAAATTGTTAAGGAAAACTTCCCAGATTTAGCTAAAACAAATGGTAATTTTCAAATAAAAAGATCTATAGAAATCTGACCAGAAAGAACCCAACATTCAACACTTTTGAACACAATATACTTAGTTGTTGTTTGGTCATTTCGATTATGTCTGAATCTTCATAATTCCATTTGGGGTTTTCTTGGCAAAGATATTAGAGTAGTTTGGTGTTTACTTCCCCGGTTCATTTTACAGGTAAGGAAACTGAGGCAAACAGGGATAAGTGACTTGCCCAGGGCACACAATTACAAAGTGTCTGAAGCCGATTTGAACTCAGGGCCTAATGACTCTAAACCATTGCACTACCTATCTGCTTTCAATACATTTCAATAAGCACAATAACAATATTTTTAAAATAGTTGAAGGTAAAACTGAAATTAAATGTCAAGTAAGACCAATCAAAATCACAATCAACAGTTCTGAGAAATCAAGGTATGACCACAGAAATAGAAATACAATATATACAAAATGAAAAAGCACGCACCTTGAGTTACATTTTATCTACTCTTCAAAACATAGTATGGTATATGAAGGCAAAAAATGGTCATTTGTGAATCTTTCAGCTCTTGATAGAGGTAAATAAAATTCAAGGAAATCTTTGAAGACTAGCCAAATCTTCCATCCCAGGATTAAGTAATTAAAAGAAGTTTTACTTCAAAATAAAATAAATTAGTTGATAACAAAAATAAAGAATTCTCAAAAGTTAGCTAAATCACTAAATATTTCAGAAGGTAGTCTCAATAAACAAAAGAACATGGCATAGAGAGAAAGGATAAAAAGGGGGAAAGGATTAGGGAAAAATCAACCACAAAGTGAAGCTTCTTCCTTTGAGAAAGAGCAAACCAAATTAATTAAGCCTATATAGTATTGACATGATAGAAAAATTTAATTTAGAAGGTGTTTGTTAAATTTGAATTAATAACTGAAATAAATTTTAAAGTGCATGGTCCCTTCTAATATAATGATTAAAGAGGAGGGAAAACCCTACAATTACAACAATAAACATAATTGGATTAAATACTTCAAGAAAAAGGAGATGAGCTATGGAATAAATTAAAAACTAGAATCCAAAAATATGTTGTTTAAAAGAGGGAGGAGAGAATCAAACCTAGAAAATTTTAATAGATTCAAAATAAAAAGTCCAGTACTTCCCATGCCCCTGCAAAATCATGAAAAGCCAGAATACCACCAATGATGTCAAAATTGAATTAAAATCAAGAAAGGAATGAGAAATAAATCATATTATGCAAAATATTTTGCCCAAAATTAGATTAAATCAACTTTTATATATAAAATGTGTATATGTATGTGTGTGTATATATAGTTATTTTATAGTAACAGTGACATCCTTTTTTTTCTTTATTAAAGCTTTCTGTTTTTCAAAACTTAAGAGTGGACAGTTCTTCATCATTAGCCCTCGCAAAACCTTGTGTTCCAATCCCCTTCTTCCCCCACCCCTTTGTCTAGATGGCAAGTAGTCCAATATATGTTAAACATAGTAGAAATATATGTTAAATCCAATATATGCATACATATTTATGCAATTATCTTGCCACACAAGAAAAATCAAATCAAATTAGGAAAAAAATGAGAAGCAAAATAAAATGCAAGCAAACAACAACTAAAAGAGTGAAAATACTATGTTGTGAAACATACTCAGTTCCCACAGTCCTCTCTCTGGGTGTACATGGCTCTCTTTATCACTAAACAATTGTAAATGGTTTGAATCACTCCATTGTTGAAGAGAGCCATGTCCATCAGAACTGATTATCATATAATCTTCTTGTTGCTATGTATAATGATCTCCTGGTTCTGCTCATTTCACTTAGCATTAATTCATGTTAGTCTCTCCAGGTCTCTCTGAAATCATCCTGCTGGTTGTTTCTTATAGAACAATAATATTCCATAACATTCATATACCATAACTTATTCAGCCATTCTCCAATTGATGGGCATCCATTTATAGTAACATTCTTAACTTCATAATCTTGTATGAAAAAAATAGCAAAATTCAGAACAGTGGGAGATTTAAATACTACACTGTCAGAAGATGATAAAATTAAGCAAAAAATTAAATAAATTAAATATATGAATACATTTTTAAAATTATATCTAATAACTGTAAAGTGAGATTCAATGGAAAAAGCAAATAATTAATATTTCTTTTTTCTTGACAAAACTTTTATGAAAATTTTTCTTATCCTTGGACACAAAAATGACATTACCCATGGGCCCAATCAGTGCCAACTTTTTAAAAATTCTGTTTCTATAACATCTTTCTTTTCTTTCTATTCATACAGCCACCATCCTAATTCAGCCACACATCACCTCTTTCTCTTATCCCTATGTCAGTTATATCCTAATTGGTTTTCTTATCTCCAATCTCTAATCCATCTTTCACACTGCTGCCAAAGCAGTCTAAAGCCTACTTCTACTCAACAAGCTCCAGTGTCCCCAGTTATCTTTAGGATCAAATATAAATTCAGCACCAATCAAAACCTAGAATGTAGCAGATACTCAATAAATACTTGTCAATTGATTTTTTTGTTGTTTGGTAATAAATATAGAGGAAAAAAGGTCATTGTATCATCTATACTTACAGATCATAATGCAATACATTTTGTTGTAAATAAAAATGCAATCAACAATACTTGGAAACTAAAACCAAAATTACATAATGCTTGAATAAAAGGGAAAATTATAAAAAGAACATATTAACCAAATTCTTAAATAATTATTAAGCACCAACTATACTCCAGGTACTGTGCTTATTGTTGGGCATACAAATACTAAAATAAAACATATCCTACCCTTGAAGAATTTATGTACTGCTGAAAGGATACAACATATTCTCCTAATAAATATATCTTATGTGTGCATGTATGTGTATGTGCATACGTAGGAAATTTTTGTTTCCTTCCTCAGCTATTATTGTTGTTTGTCCTTATTTCTTGGGATAAATGACATCACAGGGATGATATGTTGACTTTATACTGAATTGGATTTAAATGAGACTCAACTGCTCCATGTCCCAGCCTCATCCTCTTTCCTCCAGTCATCAAAGTCCAGTGGCAAGACATAGTCAACAGTACTGTCAGTGGTCCAGGTTGCAGTGGGTGATGTCTACCTTTATAAATTAAGGTCTTTCCCAGGTACCTTGTCTAAGGCAACACCCAGTAAATGACTAAGAATTGAGATTAAAAAAATTGTCTACTTTACCATCACAAAAAATGACAATGGGGGGAGGAGACTCTAAGAGTTTCAGGCCACAATAGAAAGCAAATGCTATTTACATTTATCCTATGCCATCAGAACCTAAACATTGAGATAGGAAGGCCTAGGCTGAGGGCTATTATTGACCGACCATTCAATGAACACTTTGACTAGGTAATAACCACAATGTGTTGCTAATATGTTAACAATGTATTACATTTTACAAAGTAAGAACCAATAGTCAAGAATTTGAGAATTGGAAGCAGTTGTGAAGGAGAAATTTAAGCTTATGAGACTATTATAGAAGGCAAAAGTTACAGGGAGATTTTTTTTTCTCTTTTCCTTCCCTATTCATTATGTCCTCAGAGTGAGAAGAATAACAAAAAACTATATTCAGGAAGAGCAGAGACACATGCTACAAATGGACCCAAGTACAGAAAAATAGTCACTAGAGGGAAGAAGCGGCTTCGAAAATTATAGTTCTTGATAATTTAAAGTAGGACTGTGAAGAGGAAGCATAAATTTATCAGTTCCTTTTTACTTATGTGTACTTTACTCATTTCCTTCTTTATTATTGTACTCTTAATTTGAATCCACTCTTTTTATGTGATGAGGTTAGAGAAGCAATTCTTAGTTTGAAATTCAAGGCACAAGGCACATGTGACAAATTTACTAAGGCTCTCTCTTTACCAACAAATAACTTTATTTAAGAGAAGAAATTACAGGGGGCAGCTAGGTGGTACAGTGAATAGAGCCCTGAAGTCAGGAGGATCTGAGTTCAAATTTGATGTCAGACACTTAACACTTCCTATCTGTGTGACCCTGGGCAAGTCACTTAACCCCAATTGCCTCAGCAAAAAGAAAAAAAACAAAAGACATTACAGACAAAATGTAGAAGTAAAATAGGCATCAGGAGTATTTGGGAGAGCAATAGTTAATAAGGAAAGGGATTTGGAAGAAGCCATTCAAGGAATATGCCATGAGGTGTGAGTATGCCATTGAATGGCAGATTAAATCCATAAAGGAATTTAGCAGACTAACTCGAGTTAGCTGTACTAAGGAGAAAGATGCCATTAAAGAGAAGATGCAATGAGGAGGGAGGGAGAGAGTACTTCATAGTATGCTTAGTCCTAAAAAGGACTTAGCAAAGGTCTTCATCATAAGTGTATCTTTTATAAGAGGATTATAACCTGGGTGGTTTCTCAGAGAAGAAGTGAAATAAAGATGGGAATAAGGATGAATACTGAGATGTTGCCTTGAAAATACTAACAAAGGCAGTCTTGCAAAAGCCTGGGTTCTCATCAAAGTTATCTTTTAGAATTTTTTTTTAATTTTAATTTTTTTTGATGAGGAAATTGGAGCTAAGTGAGTTGCCTAGGTCAAGTATCTGAGGCTAAATGTGAACTCAGGTCCTCTTGACTTTAGGGCTGGTATTCTATCCACTATGCCATTTAGCTGCCATCCTTTATAGGTACCTTAAGGCAGTCTGGACACATCATATTGCCTTGGTAATAAGAGGGTCTGGCAAACTAAGTTCCCAGGATAAATGTTTTAGCACTTCCTGAAAAAGGGAGAGAATAAGCTGATTTCAGGATTCACATTACAGGAACACCATATATATTTGTGGGACAATGAGCTCCAGTCTTATAGGAGTATTGTATTATATATGTAGATGTTACTATTCCATCTTAAATGATTTTCTGTGTCTATTAGCTGATTTTCTATGGGAAACATACAGGTTGGGGCTTATGAGTCATAGTGTTAGAACTGTGGAACCACAAGATTACTCTTACAACTCTGAGAATAGCTAATTAGTATATATGCATTTATTAAACATTTACCTCATGCTTAGAACTTTGCTAAGTATTAGGAATACAAATACAAGCAAAAAAAAAAAAAAAAAAAGGCAATCCTGGGCCTTTAGGAGTTTACATTCTAATGAAGGAAGACAACATCTAGATGGGGAGCTGAAAAGTGTGGAGTGTGATATGGGGAATGAGATGCCCAGGTTGAGGCAAAATGGCTAAATCTGAAGAATGAGAGATGGCTGGTCTGAAGCTCTTCTTAGAAACAGAAGTTCCAGGAGGAACTCAGCAGTGGAAAAATGGCCTTCAACATGTCAGTGAGAATGAATGCAAATTGGAGGAGAAATCCAAAAGAGGTGCTACATTTAAAATAGATACAAAATGATCATGGCGGGGTGGTACTAACAACTGATGCAATTAGCCAAATTCTAGAGCTTCCAGGTTAAGCAAAAACTATTATAAGCAGCCAGGAAAAAATAATTCAAATATCATGAAGCCATAGTCAGGATCACATAAGATTTAGCTGACTCCACATTAAAGGGTTTGGAATTTGATATTCCAGAAAGTAAAGGAGATAAAATTATAATTAAGAGTTATCCATCCAACAAAATTGAGTATGCAAGAAATGGATTCAAATTTATAAGAATAAGATCCATTCTTCAGTAGACAAATAAAAAAGATATGAATGGGTAATTTTCTAAGGAAGAAATTCAAGCTATCAATAGACATATAAAAATACTCCAAATCACTAACAACTGGAAAAATTAAAATTAAAACAACTCTGAGGTTCCAGCTCTCATTCATCAGATTGACAAAACTGACCCAAAAAAAGGAAATCAATACATTAATGTATTATTGATGGCATTGTAAATTGGTCCAGCTATTCGATCAAGCAATTTGAAATTATGCCTTGCAAATTTCTGAATTGCATGTGACATTTTCAAAGCATATATACCAAGGACAGATGTTACAGAAATATTCCCCAATTAGAGAACACACTCGTCCTCCACAAGGTTCCTAGGAATAGTGATGTCACATTTTAAAAG
The DNA here is from genome assembly GCF_016432865.1 of Antechinus flavipes. Lineage (NCBI taxonomy): Eukaryota > Metazoa > Chordata > Mammalia > Dasyuromorphia > Dasyuridae > Antechinus > Antechinus flavipes. The sequence goes on from NC_067399.1 coordinate 44,535,224, forward strand.
CATATAGCATTTGGTGACTGGGATTCTTTTTCCTCCTTTATGGGGTCTTCAACAAGTTCACCTTAGATGAAACAGGGCTATGTGCTTGCTCTCATGTTTTTTTAAGCATGATGTTGTTGGATGTCTCCAAAAAGGATGAAAATTCAGGTACCCCACTGATAATAAATTATTTAACTTGAAAAAAGACTAAGAATCAAGACTAAAGTAGAAGATTTGATGTTTGAATTTTTGTCTTCAGATGATTGTGCACTCAATACAGCCTCCAAAGTTGAGATGGCAGAGTATGAATGAACTCTATGCTACTGGTGCTAATTTTGAAACATGTTCTTCATCAGCCAGCACTGCACCATCCCTATGTGGGACCATTAGTTACAATAAATGGTGATTGTTGGAAATAAGTCCACTTATCTTGACAGTATACTTTCCAGTAATGTACACATGGCCAATGAAACTGATGTATGCATTACCACAGCTAGCTCATCATTTGGGAGATCCTAAAAGAAAGTGGGGGAGGAAAGAGGTATTAGCCCACCTACCAGATTAAAGGTTTACAGGGTCGTTATGCTGATCTCATTGATATGTGCTTGTGAGACCTATGCAATCTACCAGTATCTTGCCAGAAAAACTAATTATTTCCACTTGAATCATCTTAGGCAGATTTTGAAGATCTTTCTGAAAATCACCTAACAAGGGAAAGTACACTGAGGTCCTTTCTCTAGCTGAATTGTCAATCATTTAAACTCTACTTCAGAGAGTGCAACTCTAATGATCTGGCCATGTTATTTAAATTCCAAATGTACTTTGTCTAAAAACCTATTTTATGGAGAACTTTTATAAGGCAAGTGCTCATATGGAGGTCAGGAGAATAGATATAAAGGATGCTCTCAAGATCCCTCTATAGAACTTTGGAATCCTTTGGGAGATATGGGAGACACTGGCACAGGACTGCCTAGCATCTTATGCCCACCTCACAGAAGACAAAGCAGAATGGCAGTAGTTCAAAAGAACTGCAAGTTTAGAAACATCGCCACTCTAAATATTCACTATTTGAAGACTATTTGAGCCTAACCTAGAATAGAACTTTCCAAATCTTAGTCATAGAAAGACCCATTGTACCTTGACCCCAACATAGAAATGTCATTTTGTTCTTTTTGAACATGAAGGGCACAATCAATCATCTTCTGTAATTATATTGATTGAGGTGGAAATGGAGACTAAGTTGTCAGGAATATTTTTCTTTCTTGTATTTCAGTGAGTACTTATTAGCATATTCTTTTTAGCTCCCCAGCTTCAGTACCAGCCTGAAAAAATAGATGGTGTTCTAAAAGCATAGTGAGCCCCTACTCCCTAGAGCTCTATATATTACAACACAATAGGCTACATATTAACTAAATAACATAGGACAATACTCTAAAGTCCTTGTTCATACTTGGATGAGAAATCCTCATCAGTCATTCTTTAATTATTAATTCCAAAAGAAAGCCCTGAACTAATTTTTTTTTTTCACTCATCAGGTACGTGGACTTTCCTGAAGCCAATCCCCTACTTATTTGATCCTCTACAACTTACCTGCTGGCAAGCTCTCTGGGTACTCCATAAGCTACTTAAACTTCCTCTTTTTATACCTGGCTGGAATCCTCCTAGTTCATCAGCCTTGTACCTAACAGCTTTTCTAGTGAAAAACTATTTAAGTTTTTCAGTAGTAGGTGAGATGTTTTCAGTCTTTTTCAGTTGTATCTGATTTTATGTGATTCTATTTAGGGTTTTCTTGGCAAAGATATTGGCAGTGGTTTGCCATTTCCTTCTCCAGCTCATTTATAGTTGAGGTAATTGAGGCAAACAACAGACTTTCCCAGGCTCATACAGTTAATAAGTGTCTAAAGCTGCATTTGAATTCACAAAGTTGATTCTTCCTGACTCCAGGCCCAGTACTGTATTCATTGAGCCACTTAGTTGACCACAGATGAGAACTGTCTAAATTTAATTTTGTAACTTATCGTATTTATCTTTAATTAGAATTTTTCATTAAAACAAACATGCTAAAGAAGGGAAAGGGACCTGTATGTGCCAACATGTTTGTGGCAGCCCTGTTTGTAGTGGCTAGAAGCTGGAAAATGAATGGATGCCCATCAATTGGAAAATGGTTGAGTAAATTGTGGTATATGAACGTTACAGAATATTATTGTTCTGTAAGAGATGACCAGCAGGATGAATACAGAGAGGACAGGAGAGACCTACATGAACTGATGCTAAGTGAAATGAGCAGAACCAGGAAATCATTATATACCTCAACAATGCTACTGTTTGAGGATGTATTCTGATGGAAGTGGATCTCTTCGATAAAGAGAGCTAATTCAGTTTCAATTGATCAGGGATGGACAGAAGCAGCTACACTCAAAGAAAGAACACTGGGAAATGAATGTAAACTGCTTGCATTTTTGTCTTTCTTCCCAGGTTATTTTTACCTTCTGAATCCAATTCTCCCTGTGCAACAAGAGAACTGTTTGATTCTGCACACATATATTGTATCTAGGATATACTGTAACCTATTTAACATATAAAGGACTGCTTGCCATCTGGGGGAAGGGGTGGAAGGAGCGAGGGGAAAAATCGGAACAGAAGTGAGGGATAATGTTGTAAAAAATTACCCTGGCATGGGTTCTGTCAATAAAAAGTTATTAAAAAAAGAAGAAGAAGAAGAAGAAGAAGAAGAATCAATCAAGGAAAACCAAAAAAATGAAAGACTGGAAAAAAATGTCAAATATTTACTTGGAAAAACAACAGACCTGGAACATAGATCTAGGAGAGATAACCTGAGGATCATTGGACTACCCAAAAATTATGATGAAAAAAAGGGCCTAGATACTATTTTACAGGAAATCATCAGAGAGAACTGCTCAGAAGTAATAGAACCAGAAGGTAAAATAGGCATTGAAAGAATTCATCAAACACCTTCTGAAAAAGACCCTAAAATAAAGACTCCAAGAAATATTGTGGCCAAATTTTAGAATTCATATTCCTCATACTATCCAGCATTCCTTGATTATTCACCATATTTTTTTCCTCTATGGTTTTCCAATCATCCTGATTACATGATGTATTGTTTTCCTGAGACAGTTTTTAATGATTGCAATCAAGTTCTATATTTTTGGAATATGGAAATGGAAATGGGGATTAACAGTCTGTAGTCAGGACCCCTATAGTCTGGAGATGGAAGTACAGATTTCTAATAAAGTATCAAACTTTAAGTAGCTACTATGAAATGAGCTAAGATATTAGACTGAGGGAAAGGGGAATGCCTCTAAGATTCTTCATTTATTTCTTTGGGGAAATAAGAGAGAGAGAATTTTAAAATAGCTAGAAAGATATTAATTGTACATGGTTGGGTCATAGTCAAGTGTGTACTGGACTCAGCTCAAACTAAGAGCCCATGTAAGGTTAGCTCTTGGGAAAATCCAAGAATGTGCTTGTAATAGTCTGAGCTCAAATTGGCTTTGAGAACTAATTATTAAATTTTCAAATGGGAACATTTATACTTTGGAAATCAGAAAATGTTGCAATTAGGGCTTGGTTTACTGTTTTGTTCATTGTCTGGACTCTATAAAATGATGAAGAAAATATTAATTATACAGATTAAACTTAAAAGAGTGTCTCACTATAATTTTTTTGAGTCAATTGTTGTACATTTACTAGCATTCCATGGTTAAGTCTTTATAAATAAAAATGACAAAATAACCTAAATTACCTTGTGGATTTAGTAACAATCCCAATTAAACTACCAAAGTATTACTTTATAAAACTAGAAAAAAATAACAAAATTTATTAGGGGAATTGGTTTACATTTTTCTTTTTCTATTATAGCTCTTCCTGATTTAGAGATCCCTACCATATTCATGGTCATAAAAGGAGTTTGGTAAGACTCTTTTTTTACTTATTTTTCCAAATGATTTATATGGAATTAGAATTAATGTTACTTTGAATGTTTGGTAAAATTGTGAACCCATCTGGCCCAGGGTTTTTTTTTTTTTTTTTTTTTTTTTTAGGGAGTTTATTAATGGTTTGTTCTATTTCTTTTTCTAAGATGGAGTATTTAGGCATTTCCTGATTTTAATAATTTATTTTTTTGTAAATATTCCTTGATTTTGCTTACATTGTCAGATTTACATAATTGGGCAAAATATTTCCTAATGATTGCTTTAATTTCTTCTTTGTTGGTGGTGATTCCACATTTTTAATTTTTGATTTTAGATATTTGGTTTTCTTGTTCTAAAAAATTCAAATTAACCAATGGCCTATCTATCTTATTGATTTTTTCATAAAACCAGCTCTTAGTTATATTTATTAGTTCAAAAGATTTTTTGTTGTTGTTTCTTTGTTTTTTACTGTCAATCTTACTAATTTCATTTTTGATTTTGAACATTTTTGGTGCTCAGCTAAAGATTTTAAATTTGTTATTTTTCTAGTTTTTTTTTTTTATAAATATTCTCAATTCATGGATCTCTTCTTTTTCTTCTTCTTTTGAAGTAAAAATTTAGAAAAACTAAATTACTCCTAAGTACTGTTTTGCTGTATCCCATAAATTTTGGTATGTTGTCTCAGTGGTGTCATCCCCTCTAATAAAATTATTGATTGTTTCTATGATTTGTTCTTTGACCCATTTATTCTTTAGGATTAGATTATTTAATTTCCAATTAATTTTAAATCTGTTTTTCCATTGCCCTTTATTGAATGTAATTTTTATTGCATTATGATTTTAAAATAATACATTTAATATTTCTATCTTTTTGCATTTGATTTTGAGGTTTTTATGTCTGAATACATGGTCATTTTTTTGTGTAGGTGCCATGTACTGCTGAGAAAAATGGTATATTCCTTTCTGTTCACTTTCCGTTCTCCACAAAGGTCTATCATTTCTAACATTTCTAATATTCTATTTACTTCCTTAGTTTCTTTCCTGTTTCTTTTTGTAATGCCGGAGAAACTGAGGCAGGAGAGAGATTAGAGAGTTTTAATATTTTTATTAATGGGAGAATAAGATTGACTGGACAAGACTCTCATCTCAGATTATCCAGTCGGACAGAGATAAAGATATACTGGGACCAAGGAATCCATGTTGGTCCCAGGTCTGGAGGAGACTGTCATCTCAAAGAATCCAGTGTCCAGCATACAGCCAGCTGCCAGCCACCATCCTCCAGCAATGAATGGAGGAACCCCAACTTCTTAAATACCTTTTTGGAGACAAAGAAGAGAAAGGGAGGGAAAGTTTTTATCAGGGAAGGGAAGCCATAAAACCCTAAAAAATCCGGAGACAAAGGAGTAAAGATATCGTGGGTTATCTTGGAATATTTTAAGGGATATTGTAAATCCATAAAAGAGTCAGGAGATCAACTCTTTTATCTTGCTAATTTATAACCCGAGAGTGAATAATCCTTAGTTTTACTGGGTCAGAGACAGAACAGTTAAGGAAACTGGGACAAGGGAAACTTGTACAGGGAAACTGAGTCAGGACAGTTAAAGAGAACTGTGGCATAACATTCCACACTCTTTCTCCTAAATATTCAAATCTTTGAATCTTAGCACCTTCCTCTAGGTATCCGGGAGGTCTTTGACCCACCCTATGTAAAGCAAACGAGCAAAAATAAAACTAGAAAAAATGCCACTCATGTGGCAAGAGCAAGTCTCTCCCTGATAACCCCAGAGTTAACAGCTGTACAAAGGCTCCCTTGTTGCAAGCATGTCAGGTCCTCTATAGTTTTGGAGCACCATCTCAGCCAGAGAATCCAGTTTGAGATGGACAGTTAGGTCTGTGGTCATTTGTGCACTTAACTCAGTCTCTACTTACAGAGCAGCAGGACCAAAGGCTCAAGACCATTCAGAGGGGCAGATCTCTCCAGGGGAGAAGGGTGAGGCTGTAGTAGCTCCACCTGTCTCCACCCAGAGAAACAGGGCTGCTATTAGAATACAGATTTCTGAGCAGATTATGCACAGTTAGACCATCAAGGCAGGCAAACTCCAAACTTTTTAGGTGCCTCATGCCAAACTTCAAGGTCCTTTGAAATGCTGAAATACTTAATGAACTGGGGTTACAGGACTGGAAAAACAGATCAGAGAGACTGCCAGTGTCAGGACAGGTGTCTGATTTCTAAAACTTTTCTAAAAATAATAATCCCCAAAACTGAGTCTGCCAGGGCAATTTTAACAAAATAAGGGATTCTAAAACTAAAGCATCCAAATTCAATCTGAACTAGTGAGAAAGGGGGTGGGACAGAAATGCCTAAGGCAAAGTGAATAGGAGCTAGGGGTTCCCATTCTTTCAGGTATTTTGAAAAAAATATACCAGGTTCCCCAATGTTCTATCTCTACCTCCCCCCCACCCTTTTTTTTTCTCACGGAAAGGAATTATCAAATGACCATTCCCCATATAAATCTCAAGAGTGAATCAAAATCCCTACATAACAGACTAGTACAGTAGCATTTCCTAAAAAGCCCTCAAACATAACAGCAATAATTACACAGTTTTAACAAATCCCATCCCAAATCTTAAACACACAGTAATAGATGATCCAGGCAAGGTTTAACAGTCAGTCATCAACCATTCCCAAAGTCCCTCATATCAGTCCAAAGTACACTCGATGCAGGGTCCAGTCCATGGTCTCCTTTTAAAACTGCTGCTTCTGGCTATGAAGTGAGAGGAGTCTCTTATTCCATGCAGAGTGAGTGTATCATGCTGACAATCAAAGCTGATCAAAGCTGATCCCGGTTCCAGAAGCAAGCCAATATCTGTAATTTGACCAAAATCTAGAACAAAAACATAAATCTAACACATAAAAATTAGATCAGTCTCAGATAGAAAGACTCAGTTCACCAAACTGTTGCAAAACATGAGGAGGCCAAAATGGATTGGCCAGCAGTTTTCTGTGTGAAGAGACGAGTTTGCTTTACAGGCCAAGCAAACGGGTGCAATCCCACAGACCCCTGTTAATTGTCCACTTATCATGTAGAAACCTTAAAGAAACAAAACACAAATATCCAGTAACAGACAGATGACCAGGCAAAATAGTTGCTCAAGCATTTAGGATACAATGATTACATATAGCCAGACTGAAAATAGCAAGGCATGACATAATTGAATTGCATTAACAGTTCTATTGACCATTGTTCTGATCAGAGAGATCAGTTACAGAAGGAAAAATGCAAGAACATAACTATAACATAACATAAGCAGTTGAATTTTAATTGCTTATCAACATTAATACTTTCTTTTTCTTATGTTATTTCAAACCACTTAAGGGTCTTATTTTATACACGGATATCTAACTAGTAACAGGTAGATAATAAAGCCAAATAGTTCTCTATTTAATTGGTTAGAATATAGAAATCTATTCTAAATAGCTCAAATCTTATATCTGCATCTTATTATAGTAGCTCAAATGTGCTCTGGTAGTAGCCTATGAGATAAAGATTTAATAATCTTTATTGGTTATACTGATTGTCTACCATGATTATAGAAATTTAGAATAGAAGAATAGTATCATAGCCATAGAAAGGAATAATGCTTCCTTAATTTCATGTCAATCCTAGGCAAGAGTCACATAGGTAGCTATTGTATTGAGTTAGGCTTAAATACTTTCCATTCAAAAGGAAATGTCATAATCATACTGGGGAAACTGAGTCAGGAGAACTCTATCTAAGGCCATGCTAAGAGTCATTCTCCCAGTCTTTCTCATGAAAAGTCTATCTACAATTCATAGACATCAATCACTAAGGTTTCTGATATCATGGATCATTGACTCAATACATTTCTTGCCGATCATACCTGGAATCAAACTCAGTTATAGTCCCATAAGGTCTTAAATATCAAGTTCCAAAAATCATACTTTTGGGTGGATTCAGTTATTACAGTTATTACAGATTATATATTGTTGAAAAGAAGAAGTGACGATAGATTCATATTGAAAACAGTAAGAGATTCATTAAAAAAATCGCATCTTATCTTGCCCTGATTAGAAACATTTGCTATGAGAGGAAGAAACAGAAAATTAAAATGGGAATTTCTACATTAAAATAAACTCAAATTGAACCATTCTTCTTGTTAATCTGGATTTTGATAAATATTTTAATTCTTGGTTTTGTAATTCCCCTGTGTAAATTGGAGGAAGATTGCTAAGTTAGAGCTTTTTTTTTTTTTTTTTTTAAACATAAGGTTTAATTCCTACATATAAGACAGGTGCCTACTTGGTTTTATATATTTAGCTGCTTATAGTCATTATGAGATTTAGGCATAGGCCTTTAGGACTAGTATTGTTGTGTAATATTCATGGCCCTGTTTCTTTCATTAACACATTCACAGGTTATGTTTATCGGGTTTCAGGAAGTCTTCATGGATCCTAAAGGAAAAGATATAACATGAGATTGTCATTTTAAATCTTTCACCATAAAGTAGCTGGCCTTATCCTTTGAAATGCTAGAAGAAAATGAACATTGATTAATAGTAATCTTAATATTATCATTTGAGATGATAAACCCAAACTTTATTTGAATGAAATTTTGTCCTGAACTAAATTACGTGGTCTCATTTATAGTGATCTATTTGGATAATTGTGTTAAATCAGAACTTAATGCAAAATATATTTGTTATTGTGCATTAAGACAATATACTAGAAAATGCATGAATAAAGAAAACCTGAGTTTAAATACAGTCTCAGAAATTTATTATTTGTGTGACCTTTAGCAAATTTCTTAACTTCTGTTTATCTCAGTTTCCTTTTAGGTAAAAAAGTGATGGTACTTACCTCAACAAGTTAGTGTGAGAGTTAAATGACATAATAATTGTGAAGTGTTTAATATAATGTCTGACACACATTCACTATGTGAATGTTAATTATTATCATTATTGCTATAGTTATTACTGTTATCATTTAATGTCATTATTCCATGCTGGATTACTTTATACTGAGTTTTAAATGTGAAGAGTATAGAAAGCCAAAAGTGAAAAGGTGAATTATTTTCTATATAAAATTGATGTCATCTCTCTGATAATAAGTTTTAAATACATGATATTGTATATGCAATTATTGTGTTCCAAAATTTTTTCTTATATTGTGAAATTTTGGAAACCATTGTATCTGAAAAGGTCTGAAATTAGAAAAATAATTGCTCTTTTAATCTGAATGCTATAGATTGTGAATTTTAAAATTGGTAAATATTTAATGGGATACATTTGCTTTTAAAATGGATAATAGTAATTATAATAATGTAAATATTAGGTGAAAAGTAGCTGGATCCCTTAAGTTATCTGTGAGATAACTTAGAACTTTCTACTTGGGCAAGATCATAAGATCTTATCAGCCTTGCTGACCATATTTGGTAAATTCAAAAGCACTGAAGTTTGAGATACTAGAACCTCTCTCAGTCAAAGTGAGAAAATTTATATGTTTATTTATTGTAAGGAGTGGGCTTCATCTAAGATTATTTTGTTATCACCTATGAAAATTACTAAAGTGTATCTTAATAATTAGTATATATCAAAATTACAGTTTTGAACTAATTCAGTAACAATAAACTTAAGAGTCAAATATTTTATTTTGCCTTAGGAGTTAAAGTTGATACAATTTTTCTAGGGATTTTAAGTTAACTGATTCTTAATTTATAAATGAAGGATAAATGAATTGTCTTTATATTTGCTCATTATTTATTATTAGGGAAACACGAGAAAACTAAAATAATATTTTAGCCCAAAGCTGTGAATAGTAAAATTTTTTATTTGAGGTAACATCTTATAGGATCATAATTTAATATTATTTAAAATTTTGATCTCAGTTATGATTGTTTGGATTGTCATTAAGCTAACAGTCCTCCATTCAGGGGAAATGCCATGTGCTACCTAAAGGGAATGTAGTCTGAGAATTACTATGGGTAGATGTCTATATCTAGGAAAGTTGAAAGGATGATACTATGTAGGTGAAGAATCCTTTTCAGTTTCCCTATTGCACTATTTCCTTTCTGAAAGAAAATTTTCCCAATTGCTTAATTCTAAGTCTTCTTTTAATACCTTATGAATAATGTAGAACTGTGCTGTATGATTGTCTGTTAACATGACTCTTGCCTGGAATCATACAGAACCAAAGGAGTTTATTATGTCTGTTATGGCTTGTGTTGGATCAATTCTGTGCCCTTGAGGGAAGAATCTTGATATTATCATAGCCATGTCCATCCTTTTTTCCTTTCATTGCAAAATTTCTATAGTCAAGTCAGATGAATTGTGGAAGTTTGTCATTGTAATACTAAATCTATTAAGAAATTAATTCTAAAATATCTGAGTTACTGTAGTAAGATACAAATATGAAAGACTTTACTATTATTAACCCATATTTGTCGTCAACTACATATTCTATGTAACTAGGTAAATGAGTTCTTAGGCTTACCACTCCCTTGCTTTCATCCCATCTCCCTTATCTTTTTTCTCATTCCCATATGCCTTATGATATATCAATAAGGGAAACATGTACCTTTTTGGAAATTTACTTCTACTTCAATTGTAAACAGTAATAGTAAATTATCTCTGAGATCACACCAGCCCATCCTCTTCTGAAGATGTGTACTTAATCAGAATTGTCTTGCTCTTATTATAAAAAAAGTTCTTTAAAAATTGTTCTTAGTTTGAATCCCATGTCAGTTGCTCATGGCCATCCTATCATGTGTTTCATGCTTATTTTTTTTTTTAATAAACCCCTTTTAAATTCCTCTACCTGAGTTTTGTATCTTTAATCAGGGCAAAGGCCTGAATAAAGCTTTTCTTCTAACGGAGGAATAAGTGAAGCGTTGTGCCATGGTCAACACTGTCACAACGAATTACTTGCCCTCATCAAAGAAAGGTGAGTGTGATTAAAATGTCTTAACCCCCAAATTACTTAGAAGCTCCTAGGTAGATAGTTTAGATGGAATTTGAACCTAAATCCTTTGAATCCAAATCTAGTGCCCAGTACTCTATAGTGCACCTCATCGCCTAATTAATTCTTTCCTCAAAGACTCTAGATTAGGAGTCTCTTGCTTGATAAACTCATTTAGCACCATGAGGGCTATTAAAGTTATCTGAGCTATGCAAAATCTAGGAGTAATGCAAAATAATACTATAAGAACAGTATAACTCATATTTTGGCAACATTTCATATAAGATCTAATTTGTCTTAAGATTATAAAAGAATCAATTGTATTACAAAACTGAAGGTTCCTTAAGGTTTCCTGACTATCTGTAAAAGTAAGTAGTGTCCTCACTAGCCCCCTGGAGAGTAGAGAATATCTTTGTCTCCTCAGCAAAGGAGAATAATCACACCACAGGGCTGCAGACTTTGTAAAATTTATTTAAAAAAAAAACAATAATTTATGCCCTTTGCAAAACAAAGGGTTTGGTCAATATAAATGTTCTTTAGATAATATATTAAAAGATAATATAATATATAATATAATAAATCAATATTAGAGTTACACCAAAAATGATTCCATGGCAGATCAGGGTATTCCTGTTCCTTTCATCATAATGACACAATAAATCCTCAAAAGATACTTTCTGGCATAACCCCACTTTAAGAAAATCTAATATACAAAAATATAGCCACAAAATAGATAAATTATAGTTATTATTTGCATTACAAAAGGACTCTTCATGCTATAAAAATGATTTCTGTCAGGGTTCCTTTAAAAAGCCAACTCCCCAAATGCTTTGAAAATACAATTGCCAAAAATTTGATTCAAACTCAATTTTTTTTTCAGTAACATCTATTACATAATGCGAAATATACTTAGGGTTAGAAAGGTGATAACTGAATTTGGCTCCAGAACTAATTTGGCTATGTAGGATCCACTGAATGAGAAAATATCAAAGACACAAATTCCTTGAATCTGCTGTTTCCATCCTTTTTTCCCATTAGATTGAAAGCTCCTCAGGGCACGAATTTTCTTTTGCTTCTTTTTGTATCCCCAAAGCTAAGCATAGTACCTAGTACATGGTGCTTAATGAATGTATATTTACTGGTTCTTGATTGTTCTTCTTTAACTCACTTTTTATGTGGTACTTTCTTATTAAATCAGAGATCATATTAACAACTAGGTTAGATTTTTACTAATGTGTTACACAGACAAAAAGAGAAGGAAATTTTAATGGTGGGGAGAGACTAAAAACTAGGGGAGTGAATCATGTTACTACAACTTTAGGAGAATTTATGGAGACAGAGTGTGTTCAGTTGGGTCTAGAAAACAACAAGAGTTGGGGTGGAAGTGAGTTGTTTTTGTGGCCCCTCTCCCACTTGTCGGCATCCAATTCAATGGGCAATAGAAGCGCACTGCCTAGCCTGGTCCCAGAAGAAAAACACTATGGGGAAAGGAAGATGACTTATTTGTCACACTCTTCCTGAGCTCCTTCAACACTCTGGTAGTGCTTCTCACAGAACTCCTGGATCCTGCTGCAAGCCTCCAACATCATCACCTCAGGGACTGTGATAACCACTCGGAAAAAATTGGGGTATTCAAAGCACTGTCAAAAAAAAAAAAAAAAAAGAAAGAAAAGAAAAGCTGATGTTAACTTTAGAAAATCTGGGCCTAAGATAGCTAGTCTCCTAAATTACAAAAGACATTGGCTTAATTTTAGGTGTTTTTTATAAAAGGTTAATTCATTGAAAAGTCAATTGGAAAGTTTGGATGTTAACCTAAAGAAAGAAACATGACTTCCTTTCACTCCCACAGCAAAGAATCTTTAATCAACCAACAAGCACTGATTAAGCACTTACTGTGTGCAAGACACTATGTTAAGGATTGAAAATACAGATCAAGACAAAAAGTCTCTGCCCTTGAGAAACTCATATCATGTTTAAAAGGTTAAATTCAGACCCAGTCTTTAGGTCCATATAGGTTGAAAAGGGGTAAGGAAAGATCCTTTGAGATCCTGAGAGATGTACTTTTTGAATACACCCAAAGACAGAGTTTAGGGAGTTACATTAGGAAAGTGCTGGGCCCATTGAGACCTTTCAGTAACATGAGGCTATTCTGACAGAGACAAGACACTCACCTTTCCTGGAAGACAGACGACAGACTGCTCTGCAATTAGCCTCTCACTGAATTCAACATCGTTTTCAAATTCTGGGAAATGTTCCATCTCAATTCCAACCTATGTAAAGGAAGAGATATAAATGAAAGATCTTTCCCAGTTACAAGGAACAGTAAGGAGTACTAGCTCAGCCCCCAGAAAATGTCCAATAATAGCAAATATTTATATAGTACTTTAAGGTTCAACAAAGGAGTCTAGGAAGGTAACTCTAGTCCCAAAGCCCATTGGCAAGGGACTTTCTCCTTTTTGGATACTTTGTATGGGAGTGGGGCGAGAGTTGGTGAGAATTTTAATTCTCAACCAGTCTTAGCTTTGGGGACTTTTCAAATAGCACTTCCCTTTGGTGACTCTTCAAATGGAAGTTCCCCTATAGGGCTAACTTCCCCTTTCTCAGGTAATGGCATTCTTCTCCACCAGGAAGGAAAGTTCTATACCATGGGCTTTGGGGAGGGAATTAAACAATTATGTGATCATTTTATCTTCATAACAATGCTTGTGCTATTATTTTCATTCCTATTTTAGGAGTGAAGAAATTGAGGTAGGCAGAGGTTAAGTAACATGTAAAAGGGTTGGGCATTGGGGAGGACTCTTAACAGAAATTCTGAAGTTGTATTGAGGGAACATTAAGACTGATGCATTCTTTTTTTTTTTTGCTGAGGCAACTGGGGGTAAGTGACTTGCCCAGGGTCACACAGGTAGGAAGTATTAAGTGTTTGAGGATAGATTTGAACTCAGTCCTCCTGACTTCAGTGCTGGTGCTCTACCCACTGTGCCACCTAGTTGCCCCTGATGCATTCTTTTAGTGATGGAAGGTAGTTCTAAGAGCTGTCACAAGAATATATTATAACAGTGGAAAGATCAAAAGTACTCTGCATTAATGAAGAATTCAGTTTTACCCACTAATTCGTGACTAGCAGAAATGAAATAACTTCAGTCACTGACATAATAGTCCTTTGTTTTCAAGTCTTGAATAAATCAAATTTCACTTTGGGATGCACAAAAAATAAAAGAAGTCTGCTCTCTGGGAACAGCTCTAATCACAGATTTGTCCTCTCCCGCCTAAGAATTGAAGCCATTCAAAGAGGCAGTATTTCTAATCTACCTGGCTGCCTCTTTGACCTAGGATACACCATAGATTGATCCAGTGTTTGGTGGAGACATGCTTACCATGAGGTACATGGCCCCAGAAGGCTGGACAGGCCGGAGTCCAGGAATAGCAGCCAAGGCCCCATAACAAAGGTCAGCATTTGACTAGAAGAGGCAAGACAGAGGCCAAAGATCACCATTTGAGGGGAAAGTAAAATCATGCCATTCCAGTGAGCATTATTTTGAGACTCTAAACCCCACATTTGCTTGCTTATGAACAGAGTCAACAGGGCAAAGATTATATCCATTCCATCTTTAACTGGAACGAATGGCATTGCCAAGGGCCCAGAAAATTATTCACACTGCTGTATCCTTCTTGACCAAGATTGATTAGGGAAAGGTAGGAGCACATATCCCAGACTGCAGGCTTGACCCTCCCAGAATTAATTACATTGATTACTGGTGAACCACAAATAAAATGATGATTTCCAGGGTTCCAAATCAATTTTTCCTTATGGATATCTCCCTTTCCCCAAAGATAGGAGACTTCTGGATCACCCTTACCTTAAGGAAGCTTAGGGTATTGTGGTAGAATTCTTGAGGTGTTCTTCTCATAATGCTTTTCAGCGCTCCTTGGACAATGGTACAGGGTCCCAGGATCCTCTGAGTCAGCTTTACCAGCCCATCTCGAATCTTAAATATTCCAAGAAGTCCAATCAGTACCTCCAAAATCACTCCTATCTAGGTAGTTTATATGTTTTCAAGTCTTTGACTTTCCTTCTTCCATTTTAAAAATGGTTCTCAGGACATTCATATCTTCATTCCTCTCTAGAGGCCATTTCTGATTCTCTAGAATTTACCACCACACCCCTGATCAGCTACCTTTTCCTTCTCCCTACCCCTATCAGCTTCCTTTTTCTGTGTTGTCTTCTCCCATTAGACTATAAGCTGTTTGAGGAAAGGGACTGCTTTCCTGCTTATACTTGGATTTCCAACACTTAGCACAGAGACAGGAATATTACTATACAATAGATGCTTCTTGACTTGACTAGATCCTGAAGTGGGAGAGGAATAAGACCTTTTCATTATTCTAAGCAAGGGGAAATTGAGTTTGGGATAGGAAATGGGAATGACAATTACTTTTCTTTATTCAGTATCTTCCTCAGATACCCTGAACCTCAGTATTACAGAATAATAGGATCATAGATTAAGAGTTAGTAGATCATTTCCATAAAAGAAATTGAGACCTAGTGAGGTTAAGTAAAGTCACATAGATCATAAATGGTTAGTTGGGGAACCCAACAATGACCCTGACTCCAAATCTGGTACACTTTCCACTGTATGTATTCTTGTTACCAGTACCAAAAAAATTGGTTCAAAAAACCATAATTGTATCTCTCCGTAATTATTTGGGCAAGACAATGGACATAATGTATGTATTTGCATGTTGAAAGAAGGCATATAATTTCCACTGTATAAGAAATTCTACTGTCCTTACCTCATTACCAAATATGTCTCTTCTGTCATGGATTAGAATCCAGCCCATTCTCCAGCCTGGTACCAACCAACGCTTAGCTAGCCCCCCACAAGATAAGATGGGAACATTGGTGCTGAGAGTGGCCAAAGGTTCATATTTACAATCCGAAAACACCTGAAGAGGAAGAAGGTTCATGATATTTCCTATTTGTTCCCCTGGGAATCTCTTTCCCTTTCTATAGCCAAGATGGACCTCCAGATTTTTGTTATCCTCTTGATCCTTCCACCCATATTCAAAAGCTAAGGAATGACTGGGATCTCAAGGAGATTGGGAACTGATATTTATTTTAAGTAGGATTAGACTCTGCTAGGAATAGTTCAAAGATGGCTGCCCTAGATAGCTGGAAGGAGACTTGTAAAGAAAGCCCAATAATACAGAAAAGATTTCATAGTGAATCTGTCTGAGAGGAATGAATATTAGAAAGGCATACTGTTGTGGTAGAAAATTTGTTAAAAGGAGTACCAAAATATTAGAGAGTATAACATGCAAAAAAAAAAATTATTCAGGGTTGACTTTATTTTTTGTTTTCATAAAAGAGTGATCTAAAAGTGGTGATTTACAACAGTAAAACCCTAGAGTTTTTGCCCAGTGCTCACCATGTCTCCATAGATTTCATCAGCCAAAATGGGAACACATTGTCTTGCAGCCACTAAAGAAAGAGAAACATGCTCAATCACTCATCTGCACTAGGGTCCCTCAGGATTCAAATATTCAACCAGTCCTGCATTATATTACATTTTCTCTACATCGCCTTGTCATTTTTCTCAAGCCATTGCATATATGTATGTATCATTTTCCATAAAGATATTATAAGCACCTTAATGTGTTTGAATATATCATCTAGTTCTTTTAAAAATTTTTCATCTAGTGCAGGCATTCATTCTAACAATTTTTTAAAATCAATTAACTAAAGTTATTTATTTCAGAAAATAAGAAAGGAGGAATAAATCCCCTCATCTTGCTTCTTCCCTCTGTGTGTACATATGCATGTATGTGTGTATATATATGTATATATGTATACATATATATATATATACACATGTGTACATGTATGTGTTATATAGACAAATATGTGTGTATCCATCTAGGTTCCTCTCATTTTCCTCTATCAACTTTCCAACTCCATTTGCCTCCATCCAGTTCCAGATAATAATCTTGTCCCTTGCTTTCCAGCCCAGACAGAAAATTCTCTACTTTATTCCATATACAGGACCTGAGCCCAGATCAAAAAATTCATCTTACCAGCCAGGATCTTCTGGAGATGACGTTTGCTGAATACTGAACCACAGGGGTTTGATGGATTGTTGACAATAAGACAAGCTGTCTTCTCATCAATCAATGATTCCAAATGCTTCAAGTCAATTTCCCAAGACTTTTCCGGCTAAAAAGTAAAGAAAGATTGTAATAAAAGCTGAGAATCCCTTGCAGGCTTGTCTGTTTTTAATTTTGTCTTTGTATTCCTAGAATAATATCTTGCATATGGCAGGTTCTTAATAAGTACTTTTTGTAATAAATTTAATTGGAACTTTTGCATAATAATTATTTAATCAATATTGAACTTAAAGGATAAAATATATTTATAGCTTTGGCTATCCACATCAGGGCCTTTCACCTTTGAAACATGTGAACAAACATACTCATATCTGAACTGATATGTCTGGACTGTGAATATAGGCATACTTTGTGAAAGGACAGAGATGGTGGAGCAGAGTTAGAAGAATCAAGTTTGAATTCTCAATTTATTAGCTGTGTGGTCTACATGAAAGAACTGGACAATGTAATTTCTAATGTCTCTTTCCTCCATAAAATCCTATGAAATTCTAGAAGTTTAAGGGAAGACAGAATCAGTCATCAATCATTTTTTGTACCAGACCCTATAAGGGAATGAGGATATAAAGCAATGAGGATAATAAAGAAAAAAGTTAAAAACAAGTCCCCACCCCCCAATGATTCATATTCTAATGGAGAAGAAAATGGCAGAAACAATTATGAACATATAAAATGTATATAATGTGAATGGAAGGTAACCCCAAAGGGAGGCCACTGAAGGAAACAGAATTGGAATGATGAAAAGGGTAAAAAAGGAAGGATAGTTAGAGTTGAAAATCAGAGGGAAGGAAGAAAAGCCTCAAGCAGTCTAAGGTGTCAGAATAAAATTCTAAAGGTCTTGAAAGAAATTAAGCTAACCAAGAGTAGAGAAAAGTTGATATTAGCTACTAGAAAATAACAGATCCCTAAATTCTCCACGTCTCCTAGAACAAAGGGATTCCATTTAGGAATCAATCAACACATACTTAGTAAGTGTATGGAGCTTTAAGTGCTTTATATATAAAGCTCTAATATATGTCATAAACAATGATACATAAAATAGACAATCAAATATAAGAAGTCAGAATGGACTGGCTCTGTGACAGGGTACCTATCACCAACTCTATTCCTAAGATAAAGGAAACTTTCTAAAGCATCTCCTTTCCAAGGATTCCCCAAAAATCACTCACCAACAAGTTGTAAAATTTGATCTCAATCCCCATGGATTCAGCCAGAGTCTTATAGAGAGAGAAGCCAGGTCTGGGTATCAGGATATTCTGTCCTGGGTTGGCCAACACGGTCAAGGCAAGTTCAATGGCCTGGCTACAGCCACTTGTGAGAATGACATCCTGCATAGAACACAAGGAGTTAATTAAGATGATGCTTGCTGGATAACAAATCTGAGAACAGACTGAGGAATTCAATAGTTAATTTATCAAAAAGGAGAGAATTGGGAATAAGGAGATTTATTTTTGAATTCTAGGCAACGGTAGGCCAACTCAAATTTGTGTGGCACTTTAACATTTGAAAAGTATATTCTTCACAGCAATCTTTGAGGTGTTATTAACTGCGATTTGTAGTTAAGGAAACTGAGCCTTAGAGAGATTAAATTGTTTAGCCTCAATCACCTGCAAGCTGGGATTCAAATATAGGTCTTTGGCTCCAAGTCTTTCCTTTAAACCACATTGCCTCTCATTAAAACAGTACTGAGCTAATATCAGAAGATTAATAGGTTTTATGACTGTATATATTTATATGTGGTACATATATACATTATTTAATCATGTATACATGCAAACATGAACATGTGTGTTTATGTATTTTGTGTGTATGTGTGTGTGTGTGTGTGTGTGTGTGTGTGTGTGTATGTGTGTGTTTAACTTTATTTGAATGGTGGTTATGCCTCAGCTAGCCACCATGTAAATGCAACCCTGTTGTTGGGGTTGGGAAAAATTCTCAGCTGATAGCGTCCTTGGACTTTCTCCCTGGCTTATTTGTTCCTGGTTAGAGATATGATACAGAAGGCGGACAGAGGCCTTCTCTCTTATGAAATATCAACCAAAAACATCAGATGGTTAGTGGGGGAAGCAGTTAGTCCCAATTTTGGCATAGTCACCAATTCAATATCTAATTGCAATCAAGAGATCTTAACTATTTAACTGCATTAAAATTCAGTTTTCTCTAACTTTGTCAATTGCTGAGACTAGACAATTATAAACACTAATAATAATTATAAATCAAGATGTCAAGAACTTGTAATTCATCAGTTTAAGAATTTTCTTCACCAAAATAGATCATAAACTGTCTATAATTTATAGTCTTTGGCCTATCCATCTAGTTTACAATCTATATAAGTCTTAGATTTGGGACTCTGATGATTTCCTTGCAGTCAAGCAACCCATGTCAGAAGCAGGATCTGAATTCAAAGCTAGCATGGTTAACTACTAGCCTTGATGATTAAGATATAAGATGTCTAACCATCTAACCTTGGTGGTTAGACAATATCTTGCCATTTTAGTTGACCAATTTTTTTTCAAAGTACGTTTACACATTCCCAAGCACTGGGTGGCCTCCATTCATTAAAAGAGTCAAAATGGGATAATGGGAAGAGCACTAAATTTATATTGAAAAGGTAAGGGTTAGAGTTCCAACTCCACCTCTTAGCAGCTCCAAGATCCTGGGCAAATTACTTCACCTTCCATAGCCTGACTATGAAATGGAGATAAAGAATCTTACTCTACCTTTCTTTCTTACAGAATTGTGAAGAATGTGCTTAGAAATGCAAATCACTTGTTGTGACCAGCACACCACAAATGGGCTAATGACCACTGAAAATAAGGAGATGGGGTTATCATATGAAGCATTGTTCTGTGACCAACCCTGGTTCCTCTTTTCTATGATCTGAAGCATGTTGTTATTTTCTGGAGATTCAATCCTGTGTAAAGTTCACAATGCCCCAGTAAATGTAGCAGGACCTTATGTTTTCTCATGATTTCAAGCTTAAATTCACTCCTGATTTATCTTAGGGGGAAGGGAACATAACCAGTTTCTAAAGTCTCTAGCTTCCTGGGAGTTCTCTACCATCACTAATCTGATTAAAAAGAATCCAGGGCAACTTTGAGCTAATTGAAGGCCCACATTAATTTACTAATAGCATGCAACTCTTTGTCACCCCATTTAGGATTTACTTGGCAAAGATACTGGAGTGATTTGCCATTTCTTTCTCCAGCTCATTTAACAGATGAGGAAATTGAGGAAAACAATAGGTTAAGTGTCACACAGTTATTAAGTATCTGAGACTCCAGGCCACCTAGTTGCCTATGGTAAAGGTACCTAAGGAGAATAAAATATATCCTATAGCTGGCAAACTCCTACTACTTCCTACTGCTAGTACCTTATATATATATATATATATATATAACATAGTACCTACCTCTCAGGGTTTTTGTGAGGATCAAATAAAATAATATATCTAGTTAACTCTAAAGTGCTGGCTATTAAAATCCCTTACAGATACTTAAGGACAAGGACAGTCAGTCTTCTCTTTATATGTGAAGTCATTTATTTGACTTTTGTGATCTAGAGGTAGAGATGGCAAAGTTTGCCCTAACTTTGCAAAACGGCCTTTTGTTACCTTGGCTTCCAGGGGGGCCTCTGGACAGTTGTAATAGGAAGCGATTTCCTCCCGACTAGACAGATAGCCTGGAAATAAAAGGAGAGATCAGTGAGGAGGAGTAGGATTTCCTTCTTGAACCTGCCAACAACCTTAGGTATTCAAAAATATGGTTTAAATGATTCAAATCCCTCCTCAGATACTTGCTTGGCTTGGACTCTTAAGCCAATCACTTAAATTCTCTGTGCCTTAATTTCCCCATCTGTAAAGTAAGGATAAATGATAGCCCAGAGTATATACTGTCTAAACAAGCCTGCTTAGATGCCAGACAATGTAACTGGGGAATAAGATTTAGCAATAAATCATCACCATCATCATCATCATCATCATCAGAAGAAGAAGACTTCATTTCTCCTAGGTCTCACTGTCTTCTCAGTACCATACTTTTCTGCAAGGACCAGAACTAGCATGGTGGCCACTGGGATTTGGTCTCAGTACCAATTTCTACTAGGTACTCTGGAAACTTCCAATTTTGATGCTACAGTTAAGCTTTCTTCATTCTAAATTTCTTCTTCAGCATGCTAAAACCTTTTTTCCTGAATATAACAACATCTTTCAGGGCTGGATGCTCTTTCTTATCCCTTGGCACAGACCCAAGAAGAGGAGTTGACTTACTGCTGGTTCCTCAGTTTCTCTTTCAGACCTTCCCTAAGCCACCATCACTCAGCAACTCCCTCTCTTTATTTCAAGTTAAGCTCATCTTCCCAGCATCCTTATTGGTATCATGGGTGGTCTTCCAGATTATTCTCCTTCCTATACAATAAAAAACTGTCCCTCTTATACAATAAAATCATCCCTACAGGCTCCTCCACCTGAACTCCTAATCCCTTCTAACTCCTTGACTTTCCTTGTTATTCAGCTTCTCCAAATCTCAGGACACCCATTTCTAGCCAACCCTAACCATTCAGAGAAGTGGTTAAGGAATCTAAAAACTATCTTTCCCTCCTTCAATGCATTTGCCCAGGCACTAAAACACCTAGTTAAGGCTCTGTCTACGACCACAATTAAGTAAGAACCTTAAGACAAGAAGTGTAGGGAGAATACAATGTTATTTTCATGGGGTCAGACAGTTCTGTTCCCCAAGTTTGGGGTGAGTGTGGGAGAGAAAGGAAGAGAGGGAGGAAATTAGCAAGGAAGTAGTCCCAACCAAAGAAACCTCAGAATTAGTAACAATGTGACAAGAAACTTCAGTGAAAATGTAACACAGCATTCGATGATATGCTATATGGAACCTGAAAGAAGTATCAAATGTTTCTGAAAGATGGGTCTAGAATATCAAATTTACATTTATGATTTATATATTACTATATATTATGAATTCCCCTAAGCAGGAGTTCTTAACCTGGAAGCTCACAAACTTGGTTTTTAAAAAATATTTTAAGAACTATGTTTTATAAAATTGGTCTCTTTTGTAATGTTATGTACTTTATTTTACTTATTTATATATTATATGAATTTAGGAACATTATCCTGAGGAAGGGCCCATAGACTTTACCAGCCTGCCAAAGGGGGTCATGACACAAAGTTTAGAACTCCTTCTCAAAAAACTTCTCCCCTGATTTCACTTTAGCCTCTGAACACCAAGACAGAAACAGATATCAGAATGAAGTCTTGAAAAATTACAAAGATTAAAAAAAAAAAAAAAAGCCTTGGGAAACACTATCTTTAATGATATTAATAAAGTGGAAGAAACTTACCAATTGATGGAGCATAACCATTATACTTTCCTGAATCTAAGGCATCCTTCATGGCCTGAGTAACTTCAGAATCAGTAGGGAGGTTTCCAAATACAGTTGGGTCTCCTTTTTAGAGGAAGAAGGAAAGAAATCACAATAAGATGAATAATGTTCCATAATCAGTGAACAAAATAGAAACAAGAACTTCTCCCTCTATGTCACTCCACCCACCAAGAGACCTGAACCTTCATCTCCATTTTTATTCATCCATCCTTCCCCATGATCAAAGAAATAAATTTAATCAATAGGAAATTGAGTTCCTCTTCCATTTTAAGTGACGTTCTAATACTTACCTATTGACAAAGAGATCATTGTTTTATTAGGATTCGGCTCCACTTTCATGCTATCTACAATGGCTCTGATGGGATTGAACGTTTTCTTGGACATATCAGAGGCTCTCACTGCCCATCTAGCCTTCCTGCCTTTCATTTTTCCCAAGACTGCATTTCTTTCATTCATGTTTGCGTGGACATCCAGGACAGAGGAAAGATCACGATTGCCATTCATCTGGATCACATAAGAGTCCATTGCTAAAGATGCCTTTGGAAAGAGAAAAAAAAAATTCCATGAATATTAAAATACAGGAAAGTCCCTTCACTTTGCAATTGCACACTGATAGATCCCAGCCAAATTTCTGAACTCATTATTTTGTCCTCAACCTGCTTTTGGTTCTCACTGAAGATAGTTTCCACATGATTAAGAAAGCTGCAAAACATCTCAGGTGAGGAGATCCATGGTATTCTTTTAAAAAAGTATTTCCAAAGGCAGAAAATATTCGGAAATGAATGCCTACTGTCAACAAATCAGTCTCAGCTGGGGCAAGAAACTCATTCTACAGTGTTAGAGATAAGGCACTCCTTTGATCATTCATTTAAGTAGCAGGGAAACTTCCCCCCTACTTCCCCACAACTTCTGCTTCTGGTTGACCTCTTGGTGAATTGGAACCAAAACAAATAATTACAGGACTTCAAGCTCCTTGTATATGCTCCATCCCCTAAATGTGCTTCCAAACCAAGGGATATTCTCCCTAAAGATGATAGACTGGCTCTTCTCACCTATATAGCCAAGTCAAGGATGTGCTATAAGAATATGCTGTTAGATATCATGAGTTATTAAGAATCAGACATTTGCTGCTGTGGAAAAAGAAACAATATAAAAGAGACTGAAGAAGCATTCCCTAAATTGTAAACAATGCCAAAAAATCCCCGAAGATTTTACCTGTTAATAAAGGAAACTGAAGCCCTAAATTGATGGAAAGGATGTGAAAATTTGTCTTTCTCTCTTGCAAGTTGCAGTGATAAACTCAGAAGCAAATCCTGATTGCTAAAATAGTCCTTAGAAATGGGTGTTGGCCTTGAAAACCTTTCATCATTGGTTGAGGGTGAGGTTGTCATAATACTCCTCCTCCAGTTCTCAGTCAGGGATTTGTTGTCATATCCAACAAATGAAATCCTCTAAGTTAACTCTTTATTGGGAGATAGAAGGGGTGAGGAGAGGAACAGGGGATAGTTAAGAGTTCCTAGATTTGAATATTTATTGAGCAACTGAGACACGGGAGGGGGGAACTTAAGGTAAATCCTTTCTACTCCTTGAGAGACAGGTATCTTTTTTTTTTTTTTTAATTTTTTTCTTCTCGATCCAATACTCAAATTATTCTCCTAGAGTAACTGTTGTTATTTGTTGAACTGAGATATCTGGTATGACCCAGAGAAATGTCCACAAAGGTCATTCCCTAGAGAACTGAAGTTTTTTCCAAGTACCTGAAAATGACCAGGTACCTATGGGTTAAAAGGGAAAGCTTGCTTGTCTCCTCATAGAGATTCCATTTTTCTGTTTATTTTTTGAGAGATACAGCAATGTTTGCCTATTGACTGACATTTAAATGAGTTACTATTATTTGATTTATAAAATGCTGAAGAGTTTGGGAAACTCTTGTTGATTTAGAGCCATATACTCTATAGACTAGATTCTATTCTTTTTTGGTGCCTTCTTTTCCCCACATGCAAAATGCATTGGAAAATCCTCAAAGGAGGAAAAGAATGAAATTCTGTAAGTTACTTAGATCAAGGTGGTTCTTCACCTGGGATCCATGAACTTAGTTTTAAGATTTTTTTGTAACTACTTAAATATAATTAGTTTTATTCATTTATGTAGGTTTATTCATTTAAAAACACGATTCTGAGAAGAGATTCATCATAGGATTCACCAGATTGCTCAAAGGGGCTAGAATGCACCCCCCAAAAGTTAAGAAACTCTGACTTGGAGAGAGAATACTTAGATAAATGAAAGCCCCCTAATAGGGCTCCATGAAGCCTACTTTATAATGGAGTTACTTAAGTGAGATATGATAATTTTCTTGAAGAATTTGAAAGATCATTACATGGAAGAAAGATTAAACTTGTTCTCTTTGGTCCCTGAGGTTAGCTCTTAGAATCTCTGGGCAAAAGTTGCAAAGAGGCAAATTTTAGACTTTATGAAAAGAAAAGCTTCTTTCTACTCCCCTAACAATCTACTCCCCAGAGTGGAATGGGTTGCCTCAAGAAGTAGTGGATTCCTTCCTTGTGATTCTGGTTCATTCAAATATCAATCAAAAAGAAAGCATGTCCCTGCTTTTCCCGGAGTGTTCCAAACATAAGTCAACTGGGCCGCCCTTAAAATTGGCAAATTCATATCTATGAGACCAAAGCAATTTACAGAAAAAGGAAAAAAAAACCTAATTGGTTCTTAGAAAAACAAAAGTCAAAATATTTATTCTGGTAAATCTAAAGTTGTTGGTTTCTTGGTAATACTGAAGTCACTTAATCAGCCAGCAATTATTAAGGGCCTATTATGTGCCAGCCACTGAGCTAGCCCCAAACCAATATATGGACACAGACCTATTGGCATGTTATGGCTTACTCTTTGTAAAGGATCCATGACAGCTGAGACACTGTAATTACTACAGAGGATGTCGTTCTTGACTGGGAGGACTAGAATGGAACCACACTGAATAGAATAATTGCTGCCAGGTCATTGTCCCTCAGTTTTCTCCAGGAAAACCTAAGGGCCCCACTTGGGTTTACAGAGATCAAAGAGCAAATAGTCTCAGCACAGGATTTTGGCAATATGTCCTGCAAATAGTGAGGCTGACGCAGGACTGGCAGTAGGATGGATGAGGGCAGCGGTCACTGTACCAGACAGGTCATCATACCCGACGCTCCCTAATTTCTGTTCCAACTAAGAATAAGAAAGAAAAACAGGCAAAACAAACAGATCTGTGCTAGCACCACCTTTCTCCTACCTGCCCCTACATACAAGGAACTCACAGAGAAAGAGATGATATTGGGATGCCTACTTTTCCATTCTTAACTACAGAGACCAAGTAGCCCTTGAAGTCAATCATCCCAGAGCCCTCAGCAAAATGAACACCTGTCATAAATGGCTCTTTAATCAGCCTGTCCAGCCTGTTTCTAGTGCAAACACAAAATTTCTGCAATAGTGCTATTAGTGCCTTCTCTCTGAAACTATCTTCTATTTATACTGTCTATAGTTTGTGCATAGTTATTTACATGGTGGCTCTCTCTTTGAAAATAAAAAAGTGTTTTGTTTCCCTTTGTATTCCCAGTGCTGACACAAAGTTTGGCACATATTGATTCATAAATCCTTGTTGATTGTCAGGCTGATTAAATATTCATTCTCGTTTTTTCCTGTGAGATGTGTCAGAAATTTCAGAACCTCAGAATGAATACATCAAGTCAATAACAATAAAAATGAATGTGTCATAAAAAATGGAGAGCCACAAAAATAAAGAATCATAAAGAATCTGATTCCTTATAAAAATGTACACATACTATACCTGTGTAGTATAGTCTCAGATACCTACTATCCCTGTGTACTTGGACATAGCAGTTTCCTCAACTATAAGATGGAGATAATATCCTGCTTGGCGGTCCACTCTCCTTCTTGAAAAGGACCAAAATGATATCACTATGTTGTGTATCTATCAAATGTCTGATCAATGTAGCCGATCAGACCAATATGAGCTTGGAATGCATTGCCATAGCCTTGGCTCAAATAGTCCATAATGAACATCTGCTGTGGATTCTCTAACTTTGTGTGTCTTGCATTTCTTCTGACTTAATTTGATCCTGTTTTGTTCATAACACACAGCATCTTCTCTCCTTAAAATAGTCTTTTCAACAACTATACATTTGGCATTCAAATAATGTGGCCAGCCCAACAGAGTTGTGTTCTCTGCTGCAGTATTTGAATGCTTGGCAGTTTAGTTCAAAAAAAGGATCTCAATATCTGGTATTTTATCCTTCTAGGTGATCGTTGTGAAAATCAAATGAGGTAATATTTGTAAAGCACTGCCTCGATGCTTTGAACATATCGGTATACATAAATGCTAGCTATTATTATTATTAATATCGGTAGCTTTATTACAAAAATAATTATAGTAGTCATATTATGTTATAAAATTTTCAAAACACTTTTGTGCAAATATGCAAAACACATCTGATCTTCACAACATCCTTGGGAGATAAATGTTATTATTTTCCCAGTTTTATAGATGAAAAAACTGAAGCAGACATAGGTGAAGTGACTTGCCCATACTCACATAGCATGTGAACTCAGATCCTCCTGACTAGGTCCAGCACTCTATCCACTGCATTATTTAACTGCCTCATACATAGTAGAGGTATATAGTATATGTGGGTAATATTACTCATCTACTTTCTTCCTCTACATACCTATTCTGCCAGACAGGAAAAGCAACATAGTGTAATAGTTAAAGTGCCAGAGGCAAGGAGACTTTGACTTAAATCCTGTCTTAAGACACTAACTGAGCAACTCTGGGTAAATCACCAACCCTCTGTCTTTAGAATCATGATCCATAAAATGGGAGATCTGGAGTTGATGGCTTCTATGCTCTAAATGACAGTCCTAAATATCAGTGATCTTCTGAACTTAGGAAAGAAGGTCTAGCCCAGCTAAGAGAGACTATACATATATACATACATATATGTGTGTGTGTGTGATACATAATACTATACATACTATAGAGAGAGACCTTATACTATTATATAGTATATAATATAAAACATCTTATATTATACATACTATATAAAAAGACCTTTACTACTTATATGCTATATATGAGAGATGTTACATTATACATACTAGAGAGGGAAAGAGAGTGTAACAGGGTCGTCAATAACAGAAATTATCAATAGCAAGGTATTTGTCCAAACAGCATAGCTGTACTGCCTTGTTCCTGTCACGTGCATTCTCCATCAAGATTATCCTAAATCTATCTAGAGTATGTCTTTCATTCATTGTTAAGGAGATGGTGAGCCAACGCCAAGAGCAGAGCCTTCACAGAGAGTAGGTCTCAAGTAATACTTCCCCATTCATGGACCTACTCAATACTGGCTCTCTTCTTTCCAGTACTTGGTTCCTTTTCTATTAGTTATTCTTTCCCTCTTCTCTTCAGCCAACATTTATTAAATGCCCATGTGCATCAGTTGAGTCTCCCCTTTTCAATTTATCCTCCACATGGTCTCCAAATGATTTTCCTAAATCACAGCCTGACCATGTCACTTACCTACTCAATAAACTTCATTGTCTCCTAATGACTTTTAGAACTAAGAATGAATTCTTCTATTTAGAATGTTAAACTCTTTACAAGCCGACTCTTAACTTAGTCAGTTTTGTTATATGTTCTTCTTCTTCATATATTCTTTAGTTCAACCAAACTGACTTTCTTTGGTCTTCAGGCTCTCATCTCTGTCAATCTGTACTGGCTGTCTTTCACTCTGTTCTCTACTTTTTAGAAGCTCTTGTCTCCATCAAGGCTCAGCTCAGGCTTCCATCTTCTCCATAAAACCTTCCTTCCTTCCTTATCTCTCCTAGTGCTATTGCCTCACCCCCATTAACTTGCATTGATTTTGTTTATATTTGTATATATTTGCATATGTACATGTCTCCCCAGATAAACTCAAGTTCCTTTAATAAAGATATTTTTTATTTTTTTCTCTTTTATCTCTAGCACCTAGTACCTTACCTAGATTCCGTAGATGCTTAATAAGTGCTTATAGATTGATTGATGTAAGTTTTATCTCACCAACAAGAACTTGAGTATTATGCTTTTCTGTATATCTCCATAGTATCAAGCATATTATTGTATACATACATAAATGCATAGATAAATGTGCTATTTGATCTTGACATTACATGTACACAAAGAAGTGACTATTTTCACCCTATTTCAAAAGTTGAATCAAAGAAAACCATTAATGTTGCCTGTCTTGAAAAGGGGGATAATTAGGAATTTGGGAGGGGAAGATTGAGTTAGCAGTGGCTAACCAAATAACCCCAGGCTGAAGTCACAAGGAGGATGGAGATTTTTGTGAATCCCTGTCCTATAAGTCTTCAAAGTTGACTCTGGGATCTTTCCTCTGGAGTTGCCTAGCACTTAGGCCAGTGACTAGAGCACAGTTGGTATTTCATGCTTGCTAATTTGATTTTTCAAACTCACGTCCACTTACCAATCTTCTCACAGAAAAACTAGATTCTTCAGGACTCCAGTTCAACCCAGACTTTAGATTCCAAGAAAACCTTCATTCTATTTTTGGTCCTAGTCTAAAAGGCTTCCCCTAATAATGGGGGAAAAGTAGAAAGAGCTACTTGTGTACAAACACGAATCAGGTACAGAACAAGGTTTATTCCTGTTGAGGAAAAAATAAGGCTCTGCAACAAGGAATCATAAAATGATTAGATTAGTCTCTAATAATTCATGATTATTAGTTCAATCAGTCGAAAGTGTGATATTCAATTATCTCTGAAACGCAAAGTTTCCTTGACAGCATGACTCTTTGTTCCAGTGGTTTTTCTCTGTCCCTTTGTCTCTTCCCTGCTCTCTCCCTTTCATTCTCATTCTCTCTCTCTCTCTGTCTCTCTTTGTGTCTCTGTCTCTGTCTCTCTCAACAATAGGCAATTCTTTCCCTTTCTACCTATCTATTTCTACTGGTGCTACCCCAGCTGCTCTGCTTCTATTCAATTGCCTAATAAAGAGAAAAGCTCAGGGCAACTAGGTGGTTCAGTGGATAAAGCACCAGCTTTGAAGTCAGGAGGACCTAAGCTCAAATCTGGTCTCAGACACTTAACACTTCTTTGGCAAGTTACTTGACCCCAATTGCGAGAGAGAGAGAGAGAGAGAGAGAGAGAGAGAGAGAGAGAGAGAGAGAGAGAGAGAGAGAGAGAGAGAGAATAGCAAAAGAGTAGCAAAAGAAAGAAGACATAAGTGGGAGGTAATTTCATTCTAGGTATAGTCTTGTAGACACCCTACTTAATCCTTAGAAAAACTCACACTTCAAGGTTGGCAGGAGAAGAAGTAAGGAACTATCGTTTTAGTATATCTTTGGAATTCTGGCTCAGCATAATATTAAAAGATTTTTTCTACTATACAGCATGAACCTGTATTGTGAACTCTGGATTAACAAGAAAACAGAATTATCATGATCAACAGGAAGCAGCAGAAGACATCCACATATGTATGTTCTGAAATGGAAGAGGGGCAAAAGGAGAAGGATCCTTCCATCATTGACACCTCAGAAGAGACCTATCTCAAATTTCCATGTACTTTATTGGAATGCCTACCATGCATGCTTCAAGGAGTTAGATAGAGGGGAAAGGGAGAAAGGGAAGACCACACTATCAACTGAGTGTAACTTTTCTATGATTTGTTGCTCAGTCATTACAGTCACATCTGACTCTTCATGACCCCATTTGGGGTTTTCTTAGCAAAGATTCTGGGGGTAGTTTGCCATTTCCTTCTCTGTCATTTGACAGATGAAGAAATTGGGACAAACAGGGATGAACAGGCTGGCTTTTAGAAAAGCCTAGAAAAACATGAACTGAAGCAAAGTGAAGCAAGCAGATCCAGTAGAGCATTGTGTACAATTATGTGTACGTTGACACAATATCGTGTGAAGACTTGTGAATGGTTTAGCCATTCTCGGCAATACAACAGGCAGTTCTGAACTGCTTATTGTTAAATCAGTTTGGGTGGCTGGGTATTGTCCTTCATTCGCCAAGAGAACCAAAATGACAATACTGTGATAGAGTTGAATTATAGTGTATCCAGAGTGTGGTTCAGAAACCATTTAATAAAAACAAGCTGGAGAGATCTCTAGAAGCAAAGCAAAGCTTATTATTTGTTCTCACGAGAATCGGGTGTCCCACCCATCCAGCAGACAATCTAAGAGAGGAAGCACCATAGCGGGCAGGGTCAACGCTTTTAATCCCTAACACAAATTCCCCCTCCCACCACTGACCCTCATCCTTATTGGCTGAGGATCTTACATTCTAAACACGGGAACTACCCGAGAAATTGAACTTGACCAATAAATACATAGTTGCCCATATTTGGTTGAAATAGGGAGGATAACAAGAAGGGGACTTAAGTATGTCCTTAGGGGGATAACAGGGACGGGGCTTTAAGTATGCCTTTAGGAGAATAGCAGGGAGGAGACACTTTAAGTCCTTGACTTAATGCTTAAAGTCCTTCAGACCTACTCAAACTTTGAAATAGATGAAGCCTTACTCGATTTTCACAACTGTCTTGAAAGATCTCACCTTATCTTGTTCAAGACCACTATGAGCTTGAAATGTTCTGCCAGAGGATGGACACAAACAGTCCTTATGAACTAATTCAACTATGCTTTGACTTCTTCTTCTTCTTCTTCTTCTTCTTCTTCTTCTTCTTCTTCTTCTTCTTCTTCTTCTTCTTCTTCTTCTTCTTCTTCTTCTTCTTCTTCTTCTTCTTCTGCTTCTTCTTCTGCTTCTTCTGCTTCTTCTTCTTCTTCTTCTTCTTCTTCTGCTTCTGCTTCTTCTTCTTCTTCTTCTTCTTCTTCTTCTTCTTCTGCTTCTTCTTCTTCTTCTTCTTCTTCTTCTTCTTCTTCTTCTCTTCTTCTTCTTCTTCTGCTTCTGCTTCTTCTTCTTCTGCTTCTTCTTCTTCTGCTTCTTCTGCTTCTGCTTCTTCTTCTTCTTCTTCTTCTTCTGCTTCTTCTTCTTCTTCTTCTTCTTCTTCTTCTTCTTCTTCTTCTTCTTCTTCTTCTGCTTCTGCTTCTTCTTCTGCTTCTTCTGCTTCTTCTTCTTCTTCTTCTTCTTCTTCTTCTTCTTCTGCTTCTTCTTCTGCTTCTTCTTCTGCTTCTTCTTCTGCTTCTTCTTCTGCTTCTTCTTCTTCTTGCTTCTTCTTCTTCTTCTTCTTCTTCTTCTTCTTCTTCTTCTTCTTCTTCTTCTTCTTCTTCTTCTTCTTCTGCTTCTTCTTCTGCTTCTTCTTCTGCTTCTTCTTCTGCTTCTTCTGCTTCTTCTTCTTCTTCTTCTTCTTCTGCTTCTGCTTCTTCTTCTTCTTCTTCTTCTTCTTCTTCTTCTTCTTCTGCTTCTTCTTCTTCTTCTTCTTCTTCTTCTTCTTCTTCTTCTTCTTCTTCTTCTGCTTCTGCTTCTTCTTCTTCTGCTTCTGCTTCTTCTGCTTCTTCTGCTTCTGCTTCTTCTTCTCTTCTTCTTCTTTTCTTCTGCTTCTTCTTCTTCTTTCTTCTTCTTCTTCTTCTTCTTCTTCTTCTTCTTCTTCTGCTTCTGCTTCTTCTTCTGCTTCTTCTGCTTCTTCTTCTTCTGCTTCTTCTTCTTCTTCTTCTTCTGCTTCTTCTTCTGCTTCTTCTTCTGCTTCTTCTTCTGCTTCTTCTTCTGCTTCTTCTTCTTCTTCTTCTTCTTCTTCTTCTTCTTCTTCTTCTTCTTCTTCTTCTTCTTTTTGCTGAGGCGATTGGAGTTAAGTGACTTGTCCAGGATTTCAAAGCCAGAAAGTGTTAAGTGTCTGAGATCAAATTTGAACTCAGTTCCTCCTGACTTCAGGGCTGGTGTGGCCTAATTTTTTTTTTTTAAGTTTTTTTCATCAGTATCTTTTACCATTCAGTCTATTATGTTTTAAGGATTTTTTTTTTATCAGTATTCTTTTTGTGCCTCCTTTACCAAAATGTTGATCCCTTTTTTCTATGATTTTCTTATCAGTCTCATTCCTTTTTTTTTTGCCGAGGCAATTGGGGTTAAGTGACTTGCCATGGGTCACACAACTAGTATTCCGTGTCTGAGGTTAGATTTGAACTCAGATTTAACTTCAGAGCTGGTGCTCTTCTCACTAGTTCAATTATTTTAGAAATCTTTTTGAGCACTTCCAGAAATTTTGGAGGGAGTTTGAGAATAGTTCCCATTTTTATTTGAGGCTTATATAACAATTTTGACTTTGTTATCTTCTTCTGAGTTTGTATTTTGATCATAATAACTTTCTATGGTCAGATCCTTTTTTTGTTGTTGTTGCTTTTTCATTTTCCCAGCTTATTTCTTGACTTTTAACTTTATGTTAAAGTTGAATTCTGCTCCTGACTTGAAGTAAGTACTGTACCAAGCATCAGGTTTTTTTGGTACAGCTGTGCTCTGGGTGTCTATAAGTTTTCAGTTCTTCCAGAGTAATATAACTTAAGAAAATGTGTTCATTCTTCATTTCTAGAAGAGAACCAATGTCATCATGGGATGATGACTTAACTTGCCTTGAATTGAACTTAAGGGAAGGCAACTTTACATAAAGTAGTCAGGTTCACTCTGTCTTCCAGAGTCATTAAAATCCAAAGGCACGACAAAACTCAAGATGGCTGGCAATGGTCCAGGATGCAATAGACATCTTTGCCATTTTTGATGTCTGACCAAGTTTTAAGCATTCTACAATAATTGCATTAGCTGCCCTCATGGCTGTTGGAACAAATTGTTCTCCTCCACCAATTCCACTGGAGGAAATCTACACATGCTTGGAGTAGAAATTCCCTACTTTGGGACTTGTCAGTTATTCTGAACCTGCTTTAGCCTATATATAGAAATGGTTTTACTGGGGTGTGACCACTATAAATGATACAGCTTTTTGGAACCGTATGTGAGAGTTGAGTAACAAGTGGGCACTAAAGGTGGGTGAGTAGCCCTGAAAAGGGCTCCCAAATCCTCATACAAGAGGTCCTAGTCCTTCCTAAATACCCATATAACCCAATCAACTACACTAGAAACCTGAATGAGAGTAATAATTATCTCTTCCACATCAGAGGGTTTAAGGGTGTATTGCCCCAACAATCTGGAAAATCTGCATAAAATTTCTTGGCCCTCCCTTCATACCACAGAAGTAGTCTGATTTTTTTTCTTTTTTTTTTTTTTTATGGTGTGTTTATAGTACCTTATTGTAAAATTTGGGTTAAATATTTGATTATAGGCTATGTGTCCTATGCCGACCTTCACATGTCATCTGCAGCTTCTGCAAAACTCCCCTTCTCCATGGGAAGATGGCAGAGTAGATTGGTAAATTTCAAGCTCTCCAGATTTCCCAAATAAATAACAAATTTGCACCTCAAGACTGACATAGAGTGGTGAAAAATCTAGAAGATTTGGGACAGAACAGAGCATCTTCAAGAACAAGCAGAAATCTGAAGATAAACAAGTCAGATTAACCCAAATGAACAGCCAAAACCTCCAGGCTAGCTCCACAGAAACACCAAGTAGGAAGCCTTGGGGCTAGATGTGGCTAGAGCCTCAGCAGAAAAAATAAAAACTTTTACTTCCTGGAGTGTTTTGGTGTCTGAGTCCAGGTCCAACTGTGCTGCAAAGATGAGGCCCTAGGTGAAAAGGAACCAGCAGCCCTGAGTGCAGGGGTAGAAGGGCAGGGATGCGGCTGGCTGCAGACATTTGCTGGAGGGGGGAAGCTCTTGGTTTGGGGTTCTAGGTCAGAGGAGAAAGCTAAAGGGAAGCTAGAAGAACCATCTCCCCATCCTAGGATTAGAGGTGCTTACACTAACACCTCTTTTTTTTTTTTTTTAAATGAACCACTAAAGAAAAACCCCATCATAGAAATTTACTATGTGAACAGGCAACACCAGGATTCATCTTCAGAGGAGGAGAGTAGGACACTGATTATTACTTGATCTGAAACTAAGGCTGCCTCCAGAAAACTTCTCCAAGAAATCTACTCCCAGAGAGAACCATTATATTTTAAAAAAGAGAACACCACAATATCCAGCAAAAATATCTATAATATTGAATGAGAAAAGAATGGACATTCAACGTACTTGCAGATTTTCAGGACTTGTCTCCTCCAAACCCTAACTTAATAGGAAATTTAACATATAAGAGCCAATATCAAAAATCAGTTTCAAAGAACTCAACATGGACAATTTTTTTTATATATATGAGAAATATATACCATATGTTTAAGAGTTTACTTCAATCTCTGTTGAATTGGAAAAATTTGGGGGGAGTGTTGTTGAGGTCTAGATTTGAGGTACCTAAATGAAATTAGGGTTAAGGTCTAGTGGCAGGTTTGGGGTACAGATTCGGCGCAAGGGGGTTTAGTAGCGGCACGAGTTCCCAATAAAAGCATTTATTGGCCCAGAGAGCTAGATCGATAAAAGAGATTTATTATTAGATAAGCAAAGTATAAGCAAAGTTAAAGTATAGGCGAAGGGAGAGATAAGGAGGGCACTGGACAGAGGGTCCAGTGGACAGAGGGTCCTCACATGGCAGCCATGTTTGGAATCTCTGCCAAGAGAGGTTCCCAGCGTGGCCTTTTTATAATAGGAGACTTAGCTCGAGGGGCTTTCAGGTATAGCCCCAAAGTTGGCTCATATCCGGGTGGGGCTGGGAACAGGTCAGATCTTCTATTGGAATTCAAAGGGACCAGGATTTGTGAGTTAAAGGGCCATTTACATTATTAACTAGGAGAGGGTGGGAATCTAGAAAGAAATCTTTCCCGCATCAGTGTGAGTTTGAGTTTGGTAGAATGAATGGTTAGAGTGACTTGAGTGATTCATTGTAAATAGAATTTAGTGATCCTTTTTGAGTATCTGATGAAAAAGAGAACAATTAGAAAGTGACTGGGGATTAGCTTTGTCTTAATAACCCTTTTATGTTTTTACATTACTATCATTCCTTGATATTCAGTGGCAGCATTGAATTAAAATCTTGGGGGTGTGTGGGGGAATAGCTGTTAGAAATACTCTTGACACTGAAAATCAGATCAAAGAAAATGTATTAAAGAAGAATCTTAAGAAATCATTTTAATGTTTCTGGCCAGAAGTGGGTTCCACTCCTCTTCGGGAAGAGGGGCCACAGAAGTGGGAGAAGCTTTATACTTGTAAATTTGGCATAGCCTCTCCCTTTAGAAAATGGATCGGTCCATTCCCTTCTGGGTTACAATCTTTGTGATACTCCCACTATGTTTCTCCTAAATATATATAAACATGTTTCCCCTCCCTTATCATACATCTCATATTCAAAAATGGCAGAAAACTCCTCCTGCAGGGTGTGTTGTTTAATATTCTATTAGCCTATTAAGCCGGCAAAATAGTGATTTGGTCAAATGATTAGATCATTGACCCCAACTAGTTTGGGTTGGATGAGCTACTATTTTAAGTTTATGGTTTTCTGAAAACCATAACACCCTTTCTGATTGGCAAAATCTACTTGTGCCTTTCTAACTCCCCAATTCCTTATTTGCTCAAGGCTTCTATTGATCACTTAATTGTTCTATGGAATCTTAACTTTCCTTAACTTCTCACATTCTGAAAACCACTTGGTCAGTGGTACCCACTATCCTACACTATCTCGAAGCTTGCAACACTGCTGCAACTTTTCAGCCTTTTTCACATAGCTCATGGGTGACCCATCTGATAATATATATTCACAGTCCCTTGACTCTAAAGAGAAAAGATTTGTTTCATCATCTGTTCTATGGGACTATTACTGGTTTTTCAGTTTCTCAGAATTCAATGTTCTTCTAGCAATCTTTTCACTTACATAGATATGGACATTTTGTAAATCTTTCTAGTTCTACTTAGTTTCACTCTGTATTAGTTCATACAAATCTTTCCATGTTTTTCTGAATTACTCAGTCATCCATTTCTTAATGCACCAGGATATAGGTTACAACCAATAGCTGTTTTGTTAGATATGAAAAGAAGTAAAGATCCCAGGCACCTTGCTCCAAGAGAGCTGGGTTTTCCCAAAAAAAGGAGGGAGGAGGAGATGGGATTGTGTTTTTATAGACTATAAACTACCCCATACTCTTCTCTCTACTATTACCCAGTATTAGGGACAAAATTGAAAGAGTTGAATGCCTTGTGAAATTGGTAGATAGTACTTCAGAAGACAAAATTCCAGATATCAAGGATAAGATTAGAATTATGGAGGGTATGCTAGACTCCGATAACAAACATTTTGGTAGCATTTTACAATTTTTTCAGCCAGCTGAGAACATGCCTACAGTTGGATCACTATCTGCAAAAGCAATCAAATAGCAAAGGGGGACTATGGAAGTAGAATGAAAGATGAAGGTATGGAGAGGTTGATTGAGTTGGGTTTGGAGACTTGGAAGCAAGTCACTACAGTACTCCAAAGGTTAAAAAAGAAAAAAAAAAGAAAGAAAACTTTCATATGTTTGCTGATTAAGGTGCTTTTTGGCTACCTCTCCTGGAGTTTAGCAATAATCTAATCCTGTTTGTTTTGTGTTTTTGCACAACCACTAAACCCATCCCCCCATTGCTCAGGCATTCTTAGTCAGAACATGATGTTCAAGGGCTTATAGTTGACCAGAACCTCAGTCCAATTCTTATCTCGGAAAAGACATGAAGGAAAAGTAACATTTACAATTAGATAAAAAGCTTCAATTCAATTCAAGAAAATATTAAGCATCTATTACAGAAAAGGCATTGTGTTAAGAGGTGGGGACACCAATATAATATAACATACAGATTCTCTTTTATCAAGGAACTTAAAATGTAATTGAGAAACTGAGTAAGGCTGGAAAGGCTGGAAGATGCTCCTATGCATCTGTCTTTTCCCTCAGTGTTCCAGTTTCCTGAGTGAGTGACCATGACAGAAAACTAAAACAAAATAATAGTGTTTTATAGCTGCCTTTTAACTTCTGCCTCTCTGTTTTCCCAGGAGGATGAATGATGGATGTCAGCATGGTTATTTACTATTGAATAACCGTTAATGCTAATGCCATTCTTTTGTTTGTCTAATTTATCTAGCCTATTTCTTCTTGTATTTAGTTGTTGCACGTTATCTCTTTCATTAGGTTATGGATTTGTTAAGGGCAGGAAATGTCCTCAAAGGCTTTGTCTTTCTTTGTATTTCCAGTACTTAGTATAATATTAGATACTTTGGAAATACTTATTAAGTGCTTGTTGACTGACTGACCGGTCTGTCCTCCTGCTAAATATAAGCAATCGGAAATGTGGGACTGAAGCACTTGGAAGAGGTTGAAAGAAACACATATTTTTTATTCATTTGCACAGGCCAGGTTTGATTCTCAGGCCCTGACCCACAGATGGATCGGTGTCTCTCTTTGGATCATTATTTGCACCCCTGAGTTTTACTCCAGGGAAATCTCCAGAATAAAGCTTAGGTTTATAGTCCCTTAGAAGACATGATTCTAGGCATTAAGGATACGAATAGAATTCTATTAATTATTATAATTATGGAGGGTATGCTAGGATCTGATAAACACCAGACTGGGTTTACAAGTTCCCCCCTCAAGAACATGCCTATACTTCAACCACTCTCTGCAAAAAGCAGTCAAGAAGCAAAGAGGGACTATGGGAGTGGAATGGGACAAGGTATTTGAAAGACTGGGTTGTGTCTGGGTTTTTCCAAATACAGATAAGAAGTCTCCAACTCCCCTTCGGGCACTCAATGTATAATATAAATATCAAGTATCAGACAACTTTCTTCATCCCACCATACTAGACCTGGTTGTGATCCCAGAATCCTGAGGAAGGAGAGGGTGAGGGGACTTTGGGGTAAGGATTACATATAAAATCCTTAGCTTCCTGGTCAAAACGTTTCACAATGTGATGCTACCCTACCTTTCCAGCATCATCAGATCATGAGTTTGATTTACAAACTCTCTTTTCCAACCAAATTAAACCACCAAACATTGGTCTCCCAATCTTATCCTGCCCTCTTCAGCTTATATCTTTTTTATATATAGAAGGAATGGGCTACTCTTTTCTTTTTTTTTCTTTTTTTTTTTTTTTGCTGAGGCAATTGGGGTTAAGTGACTTGTGTTAAGTCACACAGCTAGACAGTATCTGAGACCAGATTTGAACTCGGGTCCTCCTGACTTCAGGGCTGGTGCTCTATCCACTGTGCCACCTAGCTGCCCCACAGGATGGGCTACTCTTAATAAAAATATGGAAGCTTAAAAGGAAGGATAGGTGTAGATAGAAAGATGATGAGTTTTATTCCAGATATGTTGAATTTAAGATGACTGTGAGATATACCAGTTGGGAGCCTTTAATAGGTGCTTGGGAGCAGAATTTCTAATCTTTTCCTTGAAAATAGAACAAAACCCCTAAATTTGGTGGCTTTAAGCCTACTTCCTCTTTCTCTCCCAACCATTTCCTAGGCTAACTTGTTTGTAAGAATGTTGAGAAGTCTGTGTCTCCCCCTTCACACCCATCTCCAACTTTAGGAATCTCTTCCTTTCTTTAGTGACTAGTTCATGTGCTACCTCCTCCATGAAGCTTCTCCAGATCCTCTTAGTTAGATGGGATTTGCCAATTCTCTCATAGTACTCTCTTGGGTCCTCTCTTTAGGATTATCTAATTTGTGTTACAATCAATCATGTTAACATGTTATTCTTTCAATTAGACTATAAGCTCCTTATAAAAGGATAAAGGAAAATAAAGGAAATAAAACAATAAAAGAATAAAAGGAAAAAAAGAGGAGCAGTGTCTTTTTTTTTTATTGTATCCTTTATATGATTTGCACATAATCAGTAATCGATAAATTTTTTTTGGAATTGAGTACTCAACATCAAGGATTTTTCAAATAGCTATTATTCTCTAGTCTATTATTACTGTCATCCTTCATTTTGAAAGATGACCAAAATGACATCATTATGTTAGAACTGAGCTACAGAGCATCCCGCTGTGGCTGATCATATTAATATGAGCTCTGCCACGCAGTCCATATTAACATTTGGGGTAGCTTCTCCAGTTTTGTGCATTTCACATTTCCTTTGGACTCTGCTTTGCTCCTAGAGAGCCCAGCACCTTCTCTGATGAGGGCATGCCAGGTTGAATGGTCCTGTTCCAATGTCTCCCATGTCATACAATCAATTCTAAAGTTATTTTTTTCCCCTTGAGGTTAAGTGACTTGCCCAGGGTCATACAGCCAGGAAGTGCTAAGTGTCCGAGGCTAGATTTGAACTCAAATCCTCCTGACCTCAGGGCTGGTGCTCTATCCACTGTGCCACCTAGCTGCTCCAATTCTAAAGTTCTTAAGAGAGACCTTGAACATGTTCTTCTATCACTTTTTCTGACCATCTTGTGAACATTTGCTCTATGTGAGTTCTCCATAAAGTAATTTTTTTGGCAAGCGTACACTTGACATTCAAACCATGTAACCAGTCCAATGGAGTCGTGCTCTCTGCAGTAGAACTGGAATGCTAGGCTGAAAAAGGATCTCAGTGTCTGGTACCTTCTCCTGCCAGGTGACCTTCAGAATCTTCCTAAGACAATTCAAATGAAAGCAACTCCATTTCTTGGCATGGTATTGATACTCTGCTCAGGTTTCACAGGCATACAACCATGAGGTCAGCACAAGGGCTCTGTAAACCTTCAGCTTGGTGGTCAGTCTAATATCTCTCCTCCCACACTTTCCCTCAGAGCTTCCTAAACACTGAGCTAGCTCTGGCAATGTCTGTCAATCTCATTATCAATGTAGACACCCCTGGAAAGTAGACTGTCAAGGTAAGTGAACTCATCCACAGCATTCAAAACTTCACCTGATGGTTCCACATATGGATGATACGGTGCTGGCTGATGGAGTGTTTGTATTTACTTGGTGTTACTTGTTAGACCAAAATTAGCGCAAGCAGCAGAGAATTGATCCATGCTTTGTTGCATCTCTGCTTCAGAGGCAGAATTAAATGCACAATCATCTGCAAGCAAAAAAATCATGCACCAACATTCTCTCCTTAGTTTTGGCTTGTAGCCTTTTCAAGTAGAAGAATATACCATCGGTGCGGTAGCTGATTTTGTCATGTTTGTCTTCATTGAACGCATTTGACAACAAGGCTGAAAACATCATGCTAAAAAAGCATGGGAGCAAGGACACAGCCTTGTTTTACTCCACTAGCGACTAGGAAAGCCCAAGAGCAGTATTGCCCATTGTCCAGAACTCAGGCAAGCATGGCATCATGAAATTGATGTACTATACTGATAAGCTTCTCTAGGCAACTAAATTTTAACATAATTTCCCTTAATTCCTCACAACTGACAGTATCAAAGGCCTTGGTCAGATCGACAAATGTTGAATTTAGATCTCTGTTCTGCTCCTAGAGTTTTTCCTGAAGTAGCCAGGCAGTAAATATATCCATTGTTCCTTGGGCCTTTCTGGAAGCTGCACTGGTTCTCAGGTAGATAGCCTCTCCTTTAAAAGAGAGAGAGAGAGAGAGAGAGAGAGAGAGAGAGAGAGAGAGAGAGAGAGAGAGAGAGAGAGAGAGAGAGAGAGAGAGAGAGAGAGAGAGAGAGAGAGAGAGAGAGAGAGAGAGAGAGAGAGAGAGAAGAAAGAGAGAGAGAGAGAGAGAGAGAGAGAGAGAGAGAGAGAGAGAGAGAGAGAGAGAAATCTTACAGTATCTTTGACATATACTGAGTGACCTTTGGTCACTTAATTTCTCAATGCCCCAGAGAGATCTCTAAGTCTATAAAGTTGCCATCAGCAGGAGTAGAAAGAGTTTCTACATCTGGAGTTCTTCACATTGGTGATAATAATATTCAGCAGATACATACTTCTTTTTTTTATTATAGCTTTTTATTGACAAACCATATGCATGAGTAATTTTTCAACTTTGACCCTTGTAACAACTTCTGTTCCAGCTTTTCCCCTCATTCCCTTCACCCCCTCCCCTAGATGGCAGGAAGTCCCATACATG
The DNA here is from genome assembly GCF_016432865.1 of Antechinus flavipes. Classification (NCBI taxonomy): domain Eukaryota; kingdom Metazoa; phylum Chordata; class Mammalia; order Dasyuromorphia; family Dasyuridae; genus Antechinus; species Antechinus flavipes. Next base: position 44,576,672 of record NC_067399.1, read on the forward strand.
TTAAATATGTTAAAGTGTATGTTAAATACAATATATGTATACATATTTATACAGTTATCTTGCTGCACAAGAAAAATTGGATTTAGAAAGAAGGTAAAAATAACCTGGGAAGAAAAACAAAAATGCAAGCAGACAATAGCAAAAAGAGTGGAAATGCCATGTTGTGGTCTATATTCATTCCCCAGTGTTCTTTCGCTGGATGTAGCTGATTCTGTTCACTGCTGATCAATTGGAACTGATTTGGATCCTCTCATTGTTGAAGAGAGCCATGTCCATCAGAATTGATCATCATACAATATCATTGTTGAAGTATATAATGATCTCCTGGTTCTGCTCATTTCACTTAGCATCAGTTCATGTAAGTCTCTCCAAGCCTCTCTGTATTCATCCTGCTGGTCATTCCTTACAGAACAATAATATTCCATAACATTTAAATACCACAATTTACCCAGCCATTCTCCAATTGATGGGCATCCATTCATTTTCCAGTTTCTAGCCACTACAAACAGGGCTGCCACAAACATTTTGGCACATACAGGTCTCTTTCCCTTCTTTAGTATCTCTTTGGGATATAAGCCCAATAGAAACACTGCTGGATCGAAGGGTATGCAGAGTTTGATAACTTTTTGAGCATAGTTCCAAATTGCTCTCCAGAATGGTGGATCCGTTCACAACTCTACCAACAATGCATCAGTGTCCCCGTTTTCCCGCATCCCCTCCAACATTCATCATTATTTTTTTCTGTCATCTTAGCCAATCTGACAGGTGGGTAGTGATATCTCAGAGTTGTCTTAATTTGTATTTCTCTGATCAATAATGATTTGGAACACTTTTTCATATGAGTGGAAATAGTTTCAATGTCATCATCTGAAAATTGTCTGTTCATATCCTTTGACCACTTATCAATTGGAGAATGACTTGATTTCTTATAAATTGAGTCAATTCTCTATATATTTTGTAAATGAGGCCTTTATCAAAACCTTTAATTGTAAAAATGTTTTCCCAGTTTATTGCTTCCTTTCTAATCCTGTCTGCATAGTAAAAAGTCTGCATACTTTTTAACTTGATATAATTAAAATTTTCTATTTTGTGATCAATAATGATCTCTACTTCTTCTTTAGTCACAAATTCCTTCCTCTTCCACAGATCTGAGAGGTAAACTATCCTATGTTCCTCTAATTTATTTATAATCTCATTCTTTATGCCTAGATCATGAACCCATTTTGATCTTATCTTGGTATATGGTGTTAAATGTGGGTCAATGCCTAGTTTCTGTCTACATACTTATTTAAGGTCTGCAAAGCATGTATTTTCACATGGTATCTCATTTAATCCTCACAACTTTATTTTACAGATGAGGAAGGGGCAGTTAGGTGGCATGGGAGATAAAGCACCAATCCTGGGATCAGAAGGACCTGAGTTTAAATCCACTATGACTAAACAAATCACTTAACTCTGTTTACTTCAGTTTCCTGAACTGGAAAATGAGCTAGAGGAAAGCACACCAGTATCTTTGCCAAGAAAACTCCAAATGGTCACACAAGAGTTGAACACAATTGAAATGACTGAACAACAGATGAGGAAACAAAGCAGAGAGAGGAGAAGTAAATGAATCAGGGTCACACAGCTAGTTTAATATCTGAGGCAAGGTTTGAACTCAGTTATTCCTGATTCCAAGTCCAGAATTTTATCTTCCAGAGGGTTTGGCTGCCTTTTGCTGAGGAAATCACAAGTCCAAATTAACTTGCCTCTGACACCTTAAAACTCCCAATGAATTATTCTTTCCTACTCTGCTTCTTATTGGACAGAGAAAGTAAATCAATATTTTACAACAAAACAAAGAATTTAGCTTAGGTACAGAGAAAATTTTATTGAAAATGAGTGTCATTTCAGTAATGCATTGTTGGTGGAATTGTAAAATGATCCAACCATTCAGGAGAGCAATTTGGAACTATACCCAAAGGCATATCTTTGTGTTTAAATATTTTATATTTATAGTTTATATAAAAATAGTTTAATAAAATTAAATAAAATTTAAATTTATAAATTTATATTAATATATTATGTATATATAATATATGTGTGTGTGTGTGTGTGTGTGTGTGTGTAAATACAAAATATATACACAACAGTGTCTCTACTGGGCCTGTATGCCAAAGAGATTATAAAAGAGGGAAAAGGACCCACCTGTGCAAAATGTTTGTAGCAGTTCTTGTAGTAGCAAAGAATTAGAAAACAAGTGGATGTCCATTAATTGGGGAATGGTTGGATAAGTTATGGTATATGAAAGTAATGGAATATTATTATTATATAAAAAATGATAAAGAGGCTGATTTTAGAAAATCCTGGAAATATTTACATAAACTGATGCTGAGTGAAGTAAGCAGAACCAGGAAAACATTGTATGTAGCAACAAGACTGTATGATAATCAACTATAATAGACTTGGTTCTTCTCAACAGTTCAGCAATCTAAGACAATTCCAATAGATTTGGGATGGAAAATGTCATCTATGTCCAGAGAGAAAACTATGGAGACTGATTATGGATCAACATAGACTATTTTAACTTTTTTTCTTCTGTTTTTTTTTTTTCTTGTAGTCTTTTCCTTTTGTTCTAATTTTTCTCTCTCAACAGGACACACATGGAATTATGTAAAAAATGAATGTACATATATAATGAAAATTTGTTTTGATTTTATTTAAAATATTTAGATATAGAATAATAGACTATTTAGAATAGAAATAGAATATTTATTTAGAATTGTCCAAAAAGAAAGAAAGAAAATGAGTGGCATTCAGTACAGTAATAACTCAACAGAAGCCTCCCCAGGGGACAGTCACCTTCCCTATTTAGCATAGCATAGCATCGTATGCATAGTGTATTGTACTGTATGATTTTATATCATGAGGACAGGGACTGTCCTTGGCCTCTTTTTGTATCCCCAGGGCTTAGCACGGTGTCTAGTACATAATAGGCATTTATAACTATTTGCTGAATTAATTTGAATTCCCATGCTCTATCCACTTTAATCCTTTTCATTGTGTTCTCAGAATGTTCTTCAGTTTTTTCTTATATGATGCCCCAAACCCAAGTAAGGAACGCTGAAGGAAGTTACATGTTAAGTAAAAAGAGTAAGTTGTGCCTCCCTAGAGTCTTCTGAACCAGTTTTAGCAGCTGCACCACCTTCCTGATTCATACTCACCTTGTGGTCCACTTAAGTCCCTAATATTCTTCTCCTTGAATATATGCCTTACTGTTTCAATGCAGTACAGAGCCATAAGCTGCAGAAGCCTGTGATACAGGTTCCAGAAGTTCATTCTGGAGCTCTGTCTCCTAGGAATCTGTGCCCCAACTCTTCCACCAAAGCTAGATGCCAATTCCCATTTCTTTGCTTGGAATTTTCTGATGATGAGGCAAGTTGCCATATTGGAATGTACCCTATACCTACAGTTAGAAGACTTTCAGCCTCTGGATCCCACTGAGCCTGTTTTATTATCTACAAAATGAGGGTGTTGGGTTAGACAATCTTTTACAGGTCCTTTACAGCTCTAAATACTCTGATCCCACCATTTCTCACATAAAGCCTTTCCTTCCCCCAAGGAGATCTCAGTCCAAATAGCCCTAGAAGGGAACTTCTCTACCTCACCAGAGGGTCACTGACCCAGCCTCATGTACAGAATGTCTGAATATGCCTGAACAGAACCAGTTCTCCCCCAACCAGGAACAAGTCAGTATCCGTGGGGTTAAAGGAGGGCCTCTGGACCTCTGACAAGACCTCAAGGCCACTGCCTCCTATTCTGGATAGAAACAAAGGCAAAAGGATGATGCAACTCAGCAAACTTTACCCAGATGCACCTGTGATCCAGATGAGCAGGAAAGGGCTGCAAAATAGTCGTGAATGACTTCAGCTTAGGTATCCTAGAAGAAACAAAGAGAAAGTAGAAGAGGAATTTATGGTTAAGGGAGAGCATGCATGGTGAAGATCCTTCTCAAAAGGGAAAAGAGAAATGACAGAGAAAGAGAGAGAGATGGGGAGAGTAGAGAGAAGGGAGGAGGAGCAGGAGAAAGAAGAGAGACAGAGACAGAAAGAGAGAAAGAGAGAGAAGTTTTGAAAGGAAGGATATAGTGAATTAATTAAAAACATAAATCTCCTGATTTTACAAATGAAGAAACTGAAGTCCACAGAAATAAGATGATTTGTCTAACATGCTATAGATGAAAGATTTGAACTCAGGCCTCCTTACTTCAGATAGCGGGGGGGAAGTAATTTATGTTATTTATGGTTATATCATAATTATTTCTAGATATCACATACAAATACACATATACCTCCATTCCCCATACACAGGCATTGAACTCTTCTGTGGCATAAAAGAACAATTCAGCAAAAAACAACAATTGAGGTGAATTAAAACAACTCTGAATTACTATACCTCACACCTAGCAGAATGATTAATATGACAAAAACCAAAAATGATGGATGTTGGAGGAGATGTGGGAAAACAGGGACACTAATTTACTGTTCATGGAGTTGTGAATTGATCCAATCATTCAGGAGGGCAATTTGGAACTGTGTCCAAAGTGCTATAAAACTATAAAACTATTCCAGTAATACCATTTTTAAGTCTATAACCTCAAGACATTCAAAAAAAGGAGAAAAGGACCTATCTGTTCAAAAATATAGCAACCCTTTTTGTGGTAGCTAGGAATTGGAAATTGAAGCAAAGCCCATCAATTTGGGAATGACTAAACAAGTTGTGGTATAGGATTGTAATGGATTGTATTATAAGAAATGATAAGCAAGACATTTTAACAAATTCCTGGAAAGACTTGGATGAATTCATGCAAAGTGAAGTGAGCAGAACCAGTATAATGTTGCACCCAATAATAACAATGTTGCATGAACTGTGAATGACTTAGCAATTCTCAGCAATACAATGATCCAAAATAATCCCCAAAAGCTAATTATGAAGCATACTATGAAGATTAGGTTTTGCTTTTCTTGTGTTCTCAATTAGAAAAATGTGGGAGGGTATGAAGGCTGATTTTAGCTGATTAAAACAAAATTTTTTAATCTTTTATAAAAAGTGTGTGTACATATATTTTTGTTTTTTGTTTTTTTCCGAGACTTGGTTGTTAAACATTTACCAGGACGCTCACAACTACGATGATTTACCTAGGTTTTTACAGGATGTTCCCACCATTTGACTACCTTCAAGGGGTTCACAAAGATTGCTAAATATGGGGATACAAAGAAAAGCAAAAATCAAGTGCCTGGCACATAAGGAGTACTTAATAGTCTTTACAGGATTACTCAACCAAGAGGCTAATAACAGAATCATCAGAATAAATAATGAAGTTATGGTTATAGGATCCCAAAATGTTCTAAAGATGAGGTACTTTTGTAAGTATAACAGATTTTAATATTTGATAATCTTTTCACTTTCTTTTTCTATTTTTTTTCCTTTTTGGTTGTTTTTGTTTTGTTTTGTTTTTCCCCCAAAGGTGAAATTTTTTGGTAAAGCTTACTTTTACTATTTTTGGCCCTTCGTTGTTCACCACTGGTCTTCAATAACTATACAAAATAAACATTCTGAATTGAAAGAAATGTCAGTCATATATCCAATTCTTCCAAGTCAATATTTGTAGAAGTATAGTACATTACCAGCTAAGGAATTATTTGTTCACATAGCAAGAGACCTTTGTTGAACGAGATGCTATTGACCTACCTTCAATAGGACATGAATTTTTAGCTATTTTTCCTATAGAGGTAGTGGAACTGAGCGGCTTAAATCACTTTCTTCCCTTAATGGTCCTTAATGTTTTTTCCAATTTTCTTGGAACAATGGGATCAGAAATGAACTTTGTGATTACAAAATGAACCTAGTCCTTCTCCTCAGCATTATGAGCTAATGATTCCTAAACAAATAGATTTCTTTTTATTCTTTTTGTAACTGGGGCTTGAACAGGATGTGAACCAAGTTTCCCTTGCTGTTCCTGGCTGACCATGTGCTTTATTTTGAGATGATGAAACAGCCCTGTTGATGAAGAAGGAACTAAAGATTTAGTGGACCTTGAAAAAAGAAAGTGATTCTGTTACAGCTCTTATCTTTCAACTCTTCCCTGGGGCAGATGATGCTCCCCTTTCTAGTTTTATCATAAAGGAATAAGGGATGGAACAAGAAGTATCATTCTCTTTAAACTACCAACAAGAGGAGGAAACCAAGACTTGGCCTAGCTAGGCAGAAAAATTGGAACAGAGTTAAGGTGAAAGGCAAAATGCCCAATTAGTAGTACTGAAAATTATTTCATTTTAAAATGACTTTTAAGTATTAACTTCATGTCTGGGTATAAAGATAGTTACAGATTAAGTGGACCCTGTTTTAAATATTTATTAGTACATATCTATGACTTATGTTTAGCTTTTCTTTTGTATGTAGGAAATAAATGCCTCTTCCATGCTTAATTTATAATATACATTGAATACCTTTTCATCCCAAGATCTGGGGAGAGTGTGGACATGAAACAAAATGTAAATTTAAGAACATCATTCCTGAGTTACCAAAGTGAAAGTTTAACAAGTCAATTAATGTGAGAAAAGGGAGCCTAACATCTTTGTTAAGAGGCCAGGGTTCTTCAGAATATAACCCAGTGTAGGTCATTTGTATAGGTCCAGTGCAGAAGTTCCTTTTTGTGGAAATGAATTGGGCCCAATGCCTTTGCTGCCTTAGGCGCAGTAGTAGTTCCAAATATTAGACTGTATTTATTGCTAAATAAATTATTTATCTTTTTAAGTGTTTGGCTTAATCTATTACCATGTGGATCCTATTAGTCAGTTCATTGTTTAAAAGTAAATTAGTGGGGCAGCTAGATGGCATAGTAGATAGAGTCCCAACCCTGAGCTCTGAGTTCAAATATGACCTCAGATCTTTATCACTTATTTATGTGACCCAGAGCAAGTTTCTTAATTGGCTTTCCAAAACAAAACAAAACTATGATTATTAAGATAGAAAATCTAAAAGAAAACTTTCTGGATTTGTCCAACTTGATAACAAATTCCTAGTTCCTGAAAGATGTCCAACTCCCCCAGTCATCAAAACAACAATTAGTTTTATTTTGCTGTTCCTCAATCACCATATTTTTCTCAGTTTTTCTTTTTCTTTTTTTTTTTTTTTTAAGTTTAACTAATATCTTTAATTGTTTGGTTGTTGTCCTTCATTCTCAAAGAGGACCAAAAATGACGTCACTATATTGGGGGTCAAGGTAGGGTGTGTCCAACTGTGGCTGATCAAACCAATAGGAGCTAAGAAGACTCCACCCCAGATGGAGCACAAATAGTCCTTATGAACATAGGGAATGGAGTTGTTTCTAAACTTGTGCATCTCATATTTCTTTTCAACTTATTGTTTACATGATATTCATTTCCCAATCTATCTCCTCCCCAACTCCACTTGAGCCCTGTCTTAAATAAAGAAAAAGAGAGAAGGTAAATGGATAAACCAAATAATATATTCAACATTTTGAACCTTTATTTGCTTATGGGGGTATGCTGGAGCCAGCTCACATCCGTTCATAAAAGCCAGTTGTGAAATGTTCAGGGTGAATATTCTGTCAATGTTGTTTAGTCATTTCTAAGTCATACCAATTCTTCATGGTCCTTTTTGGGGCTTTCTTGGTAAAGAAACTGGAATTGTTTGCCATTTCCTTCTCCAATTCATTTTACAGTTGAAGGAATTGAGGCAAACAGTTAAATGACTTGCCCAGAGTTCACATCTAATAAGCATCTCAGGTCACATTTGAACTCAGAAAGAGGAGTCTTCCTGATTTTAGGGCTATTGCTCTACCCACCTAACTGCCAGATCTTGGTCCAAGGAGTACATAATTCTTTGTTCAAAAGATATTGATAGCTGAAGCTAGAAATTTCCCACTTCAGGGACTGAAGACCCTAACGTTCAAGACTTTGAGGAAATAAGACAGGTAAGACAAGTCCTAGGGAAAGATTCACTTATCTGGCCTGAACATTTATACCTCAGAAATTGGCAAAAGTTATGAATCAGTTTGACTGTTTTGTTGATTTCTAGATTTAAGAAAGTCATAAAGAAAATATTAAACACGTAGATTAAACTTAAAAGTGTCCTGCATACCTTTTCCCACAGAAATTCAACCAATAAATATTTACAACACAATCCTATTCCTTCACCTCTCTACTTTGGGGGAAAAAAAAAGTCTTCTACTGCATCCAGGGCCATTTCCAGTCATCTGATCTAGATCTGGCCACTGGACCCAGATGGTTCTCAAGAAAAAACAAGATTGGTGACTGCACAGCCCTGCCTCATTTCAATCCAATTCCCTTGCATGTCATGGCATCACTTCCCCAATGTCATGATTTTCTTTGAGAACAAAGGACAAAAAACAATAACAATAACAATGACAAATAACAGATCCAAACTTTTTTTTCCTCCATACTTTTATGTCATCAATGTGGATAATCCTCCTGGGGGAAATCAAAACATATTCATGCCTTTTTATTCTATGTGATTCTTAGAATCTCATCAATCCATAATAGGCCTTCCTGTAAGTCTTTTCACATTTTGAAGATGCCAATGAGTAATGTGGCAAATGACTAGACTACCTAAAATGGCATGATCCTCTTAGAAGACATGACAGATCCCCATTACAGATGTTATACATAAATGACACATATGTGCCTGTTGTGTATTTAGGAATCCTCTTCATAGGAAGTAGACATATACAATAAGTCTAAAACATTTCTAGACTATCTCTCAGTAGTGAGGTAAGGACCTGAAGTTTCCCCTGTCAGAGATTCTTGGTGATTTGAAGGTTTTTATAGTTTTTCCTGTCAAAGTATGAGGAAAATATGTGCATAAATAAGACTAAAACATACAAAAAAGTAAATACAATGTAATTGGGGACACTGGGAGCTAGGAAGATCAAAGTATTGAAGTGGTTGGGGTCCCTTTAAGAAATTATTTCCTTATTATTGTTCTGTAAGAAATGACCAGCAGGATGAATACAGAGAGGACTGGTGAGACTTACATGAACTGATGCTAAGTGAAATGAGCAGAACCAGGAGATCATTATATACCTCAACAATGATACTGTTTGAGGATGTATTCTGATGGAAGTGGATCTCTTCGATAAAGAGAGCTAATAAGGTGAGGTATAGAAGAGTATGTATAATAATGTGTAATAAGTGGGATAACATGTGTAAATTAATAGGAGTGGGTGGGAAGATGAATAGGAAAGGAAGAAAGAGGGAGAGAAAGAGTGTGGGGAGAGAATATGGGAGGGCTCCTTGGGGATTGAGGGGTGGTGGTGGTTAACTAACAGCAAAGCCAACTAGCAGGTAAAAGTAAAGTAGAAAAGTTAGCAGGGGTTAGGAGACAAGAGAATGTGAATGTGCAGGTGTGTGTTTGTGGGATGCATGTATACACACATGTGTGTAGGTGTATTTGTGTATATTATGTTTGTACTTATATGTCTACACATACACATATAAACATAAATATATTCATGCTTAACATAGCCTACTTAGAGGAGGTAAGGGAAATAAGGGGGAAAAAGAATAAAATGACAAGTGCCCAGCAGAGAACAAAAGAAAACTACAAGGAGGCAAAAAAAAAAAAAAAAAAAAAAGATGGATAGTTCTGAATACAATGTGTTCTATTGTTAAAATGCACTCTTAAAATGGAAATTTACTGTTACATATTTTTAATCCTATAGTGTTCTACTGTGCACATGACAATGGCTTTTTCCTGTTTTTTTTTTTATTTTCTATTTAAATTTTATATTTTTAAAATTGTTTTTTAATTCTTTTTTTAAGGGAAGGGATTTGGCCAAGACCTAGACAACAGGATTATGGTTTTAGATATAGAAAGAAGTTTGCAATCATCTAGATCAATCCCTTCATTATATATATTATATATATATAATTCTAGATGATTGCAAACTTCTTTCTATATATAATATTATATATATTATATATAGACATATATATAATATATATAATGAAGGGATTGACCACGGAGCCCACTGGTTCTGGATACAGAAAAAGCCTCTTCTTCACCACCAGGTTAGCAAGCTTGAGCCAGTTGTGGAATATCTGTGCATGCTCTAAAGTCCTAATCAAAATGGCATCAGCCAAGCACTCTGCGCATACTCATAGGAACTGGGATCCTTGACCCCATTACATGGAAATAGGAAACTGAGGCCCAAAGAGAGAAAGTATTACACTGAAATAAATAAACCTAGGATCATTCAGATCAATGATAATAGCTGGTTGCAAAACAAATTAGCTTCAAGGCTCACAGTAGCCAAGAACCCTAATAATGAGTTTCTAGGCAGTTAATGTATGATTTGGAGACAATGAAAAATAATAAAAACGTATTGAAGTGTTTATGACACCAGGTTTATTATTGGTGAAAGATATTGGGAGACATCAGGCAGAGGTGATCAGGTGACAGTAGGGAGGGGAATTGTGACTTAAAATCAGATATCTTAAGAGCAACTGAAACTTAGCTTCACAAAATGATAGTTAAAAAACCAAAAGGGAGGTTTAATATGCTATGTTTAAGATTCAAAAGTGACTTCGAGGCATCTAGGTGGAGCAGTGGATAGAGCTACTGGTGGGGAAGACCAGAGTTGAAAGCCAACTTCTGACACTTACTAGCTATGTGATCCTGATCAAGTCACTTAACCCCAATTGCCTCAAAAAAAAAAAAAAAATTAACTTGACTGAGTTTACATAGATACTAAGTGACAGTGGTAGGATTTGAACATAAATATCCTGATTTCAGATGCAGTAACTCTCAAGTAAACCACACAGATTGTTTTCAAGGGCCTCAAACTTGCCATTTTTCTCAATTTAGACTCAAAGTTCATCCAAACTAATATTCTTGCCCTGAAAACCTTCTGCCCTCTTGACCCAAGATAGGATATCATTGAGTTTTTTTTTTCCTTCTTTTCCTGTCTTTACAAAACGGTCCTGCCTTTCAGATTCCTAGGAAAAGAGATCTGCTTTGGATGCCAGAGCAAATATTGGGAAATTTCAGGCCACTTCATTTGATCTGTCAGTGACTTCAAAATTTCATGCTGTTGCATGTGATACTGCTATGTTTATTTTCCCTTCAAACAGAAGGTTCTAGAGTCAACTCAGAAGTAATATCTAGCAAGCAGCGGGGCAAAATAAACAGGTAGAGCCAGTGGGCAGCGAATGGAAAGGGGGAAATGAGGAAGGGGAATAAAAAAAGAGAGGGATATTTTGTCATGGGATCATCTGTGTGCTTCCTAAGAAGGACATTAGATTCCAGAAAATAAATAATGGACTTCAGGGCACATCAGGTGATTCCATTATGTAAAAAGCTGAAACTCTGAATAGGTGCACTTAAATCAGACAACTGAGCAATTATGGCGAATTACCTAGGAATTGCTCTTCTCACAGTTAAGGCTGGCTCAGTGTTCCGGGTTAAGAGAATTGTAGGTAAGGATTAGGGGGTGGAGTGAGAGAGGCAGAGAACTTCACTTGGGCACAGGAGAGGAAGGGGAAAGTGTGAAGATTCTGGACTCTAGAATCAAGGAGGGATCCTTGGCAAAACTCCTGGCAGTTTGTCTGTCTCCTTCAGTTCTCCCCCTAAAGACTGAGGACTTTTTCTTATCCTGACTCTGGCTGATCCTGAGGCCTCCAGGGAGCTAATTTGGACTTTACACCATTAGATTCCTTCCCCATTGGGTCATTCAAATGGTATAGACTTGAGTGGGGGCCATGCGAGCTATCCAGATCAGAGATTTCTCCCAGCAGAGAGAGGTTTTCATGTCATAGAAGGAAAAGATCTCCCAGTAAAGAAGAAAGGATTCTTTTTTTTTTTTTTAAGTTTCTTAATGCTACTTATTTTTACATTATGATCATTTCTGGGTTTTGCACACACACACACATCTACATGCAAACACACATGCACATACTAACATACGTACACTCACATACAATACACGAACACAGAACTGACCTCCTGTACTCATCATTTGGAGAATGGCTGAATAAATTATGGTATATGAATGTTATGGAATATTATTGTTCTATAAGAAACAATCAGCAGGATGATTTCAGAGAGGCCTAGAGGGACTTACATGAACTGAGGCTGAGTGAAATGAGCACAACCAGGAGATCAATGTACACATCAACAGCCAGATTATACGATGATTAATTTTGATTGTCTTGGTTATTTTCAACAATGAGATGATTCAGCCCAATTCCAATAATCTTGTGAGAGAGACAGAGAGTCATCTGCACCCAGAGAGAGGATTGTGGGCACTGAGTGTGAATCACAACATAGTATTTTCACCTTTTTTGTTGTTGTTTGCTTGTATTTTGTTTTCTTTCTCATTTTTTCATTTTTTTGATCTGATTTTTCTTATGCAGCAAGATAAATGTGGAAGTATGTGTAGAAGAATTGCACAAGTTTAACAAATTGGATTACTTGCCACCTAGGGGAGAGAATGGGGGGAATCAGGGGAAAAATTGGAACACAAGGTTTAGCAAGGATGAATGTTGAAAACTATCTATGAATATGTTTTAAAAATTAAAAAAAAAAACTTTAATAAAAGAAAAAAGAAGAGAGAAAATTGGCATCCTGAGGTTTCAGCAGAATTCATCCTGCCCTGTGAGAATTCAGACATGAGGTAGCTGATTGCCATGATGAATGTGGAGGTTGAAGGAAGTATCACTTTATCTTTATTGCCATTTTTTCTAATGTTGTAAACTGTGTCCTTTTTATGTCCATTGCTATGACAAAGTCATTTTTATTGCATTTTTTGGGCCACGGGTGTCTTGTAATCTAATCTAAGCCTGAATCACTGCCCCAGTCTGAGTTAGTCCTGGCCTGGATTATTTTGTGTGGTGACTTGCAGATTTTTAAAAGTCATTGTTGAAGTGAGAGAAAGATATTCTGGAAGTAAAATGATACCTTAATTGACTGAATGGCCAAATATAGAATCTTGTATTATGTGACTAAGGCATTTTTGGGGATATATGAGATATATCTCTCAGTGAGATAAATAGAATCAGTTTAGCAACATCAGTACAGCAAACTCTAGGCTAGCTCTACTTGTATAGACTGGCTACAGGCACCTTCAAATGGGAGAAGGGGTGAGTGTCTCCATCAGACTTATATCTGTCTTCTCATACCACTAGTCAAGCCAATGACCCAGTCTTCCTGAGTGTGGCAACATTATCTTTCTAAGACACAGCCTTCTCTTTGTTCTTCCCCAGCCCTACCCCCTTAGGTCCTTCCCAGCCTTCCACTCATTTTATGGTGTTACTTAGGAAGAACTGGTAACTTGGACAGTCATCAGCTGCTTGTTGGCAAACAAAAGTATAACTAAGGCTTTTTACAAGAGCCTGTTTTACAGCATCTTCCTGGGAGTTGGCAGTTTTCATATCACAACAGGGCTGTATAGATAGCTCAGTATACTCATGTCTAGCATCTGTCCTTTTTAATCTATACTGGACTGCTCAGTGACTTTATCATCTCCCATGGGCTCAATTATCATCAATATTTTGTTGATTCCCAGCTCTCTATATCCAGCCCAAGTCTTTTTGCTGATAGCAAGCTGTGCATTTCCAACTGCCCCGTGGATCTCTGGAACTGGATATCTTATAGACATCTCAAACTGGCTACGTCCAAAATAGAACCAATTATCTTCCCACCCCACCCTCAAACCCTCCCTCATACTGAACTTTCCTATTACCATGTGCACAATCATCCTCCCACTTACAAAGGCTGGCTATCTTGGTGACTTGACTATTTAACTCCTCACTTTCTCTCATCATTTCTCTATTCAATCCCTTGCCAAATCTTGATATTTCTACCTTCACAACACCTCTTGTATACTTTCCTTTCTCTCCACTTCCAGCATCCACCTTAGTTCAATAAGTACTTGTTAAGCACCTATTCTGTTACAGACAGTGCTACAAAGAAAGGCAAAATATCATCCCTACCCTTACGGAGCTCACAGATCTTTCTGGACCTCACCCCTTCTTGATTGGACTACTTCAACAGCCTTCTAACTATTCTTCCTGATCCCATGTCTGTCCCTACTCCAATCTCTTAGCAGCCAAGATGATTTTTCTCAGACACAGATGTGACTATCTCACTCTCCAGCCCATGGAGTTCCATTGATTTCCTATTACCTCTAGAATCAAATATAAACTTCTCTGTATGGCATTTAAATATCTTCATAAGATAGCCCCCTTCCTACCTTTTCTACCCTCTTATCCTTTATTACTATTCATGTCACCTATCATCCAATTATATGGACCTACTTCATCTCCCATTTCACATCTCCATACCTTTCTCTCAGGCCTGGAATGTTCTGCCCCGCTCATCCCTGCCTCTCAACTTGCCAGACTTCCTTTAAGACTTGGTCAAATCCCACCTATTGGAAGACCCCAACCTTCTGACCCAGCAGTTAATGTCCCATCCTTTCACAATAACTTTATGGATAGATATATTATAGATATAAATATAGATATACATATCTATCTCTGATATCTGTATCTTTCATTTATATCTATGTTTATAACTATAACATATCTATAGATATCATATTACTATAGTATATTATACATACTATAGTATATCAATCTATTTCCCCATAGTATATCTATCTATATTTATTTCTAGAAATACTTATAGATATATAGATAAGATACTATAGGTACTATATCTATAGCTAGTTATCTCTGTAAATTCTTATAGGAAGATAGATACAATAGCTCTAGGCAAGGATATAGATAGTACTTACCAGTAGATAGTAGATAAAATTATTGTGAAACTGCTGGGGTCAGGAGCATGGGGTCTTTCAGTAAGTGGGAAATGAAGTTGGTCACTATAGTTGGATGCTCACAAACACGATTCTGACAAGGAGGCTCTAGGCTCCCCAGATGGCCAAAGAGAATCAGGACATGTACAAAAAAGATAATGAACTCTTGCCATAGCAGAGCAGAAATGTGTTTTGCTTACCTCTAAGTGTCTGTAACAGGGTTTGTTTTTCTTGCTTTCTCATGGGATTGTGGGAGGAGAAGAAAATCTGGATCTGAAAAGAAAGATGAATTTTTAAAAATAACTCTTTTCTTAGTGGAATCTCATCTCTGAATGATACCCTCCCAACTCCATCCCTCACTCCAGCTGCACAGATTCTGGTCTCTCTGCATACCAAAACCTCTGTATGTGCATTATGGTCCAGAGCCCACTCATCTCCTTGTTTTTTTGACAATCATGATGCATCCGTGGAAGCCCCAAATACTCAGGAGTATGATGCTCTTCGAAGAGATCATTTAGGTCCTCATTTAGGCCCTTGTGAAATAATTCCATTGACCCTGCCTCTTCTGGGTCTCAAGAAGGCTTTCATGGAAATGGGCTAATAACGACCATGGCCTTATCTCACTTCCAGCATATCCTGACAGCAATGAGGACTGCCCCAAATAGCCAAGGTTTCTGTATTTAACTGGTAAGAGCTTCCAAAAAGGGGAATTCTTCCATCTTCCATCACAGGAGCTGATTAATTGATTTCTGGGCCTTATAAAGGAGCCCAAGTCACTGAAGACACAAGGAGTTAATTTTTTTTTTCTCCCTAGCTTGGGAAAAGAGGAAGCAAACATGGGACCAGAATTGTAGCCAAACGGTGAGGTTTCCCCACACATGGAACAGCAGCTAAAGTCACTCCATTATCAAATTAAGTGCCTACTATGTGAAAGAAATTATGCTCAGCACTTGAGATACAAAAAAGGGGGCCAAAAAACCATCCCTCTTCTCAAGGACCCCAAGTCTAATGAGGGAGACAATGTGCAAACAACTATCTACAAACAAGATATATGTAGTATAATTTAGAGACAATCAACAGAGGGAAGACACCAGCATTGAGGAATATTAAGCAGCAACTCTATTATCATTATCCATGCTTCCTCCTGATAGATTAGAGAAGCCAAAGCTTAGGTATATTTTACTGGCATAAGACTATATTGTTTTGTGGGTTTTTTTTTTTTTTTAATTATGGTCACTGTCTTTATAGGACAAGTAAGTGGCACAGTAAAGAAAGTGATGGTCCTGAAATCAGGAGGATCTGACTTTAAATTCAGTTTCAGCCTGGGCAAATTACTTAATCTTGTTTACCTCTGTTTCCTCCTCTGTAAAATGGGCTGGAGAAGGAAATGGCAAGCCACTCCAATGTGTTTTCAAAGAAACCCTACATAGGGTCAAGAAGAATTAGACACAACTGAAAAATGATTGAATAACTGCATTCTCTTGGAAGAATGGAGCTGAGAACATAATAGATTCACAAATATTGATGATGCATGTCTCTTTCCCAATCTGTTACGATGGTAATCATTCTTAGATGTGTTCTTTAATTCTGTTAAATATTGGATCTCATAAAGATCTGTGGTTGACCCACCCTTTGCATGTCCTTGGGTCTCTGCTTCCAAAGGGTGAATTGCCTGGGATTTCTGGGAGCCAGCCAGAAGTGAATGAAGTGAGTGACCTTTCCTAAGACAAGGCTGAGATCCCAACCCCCAGCCCACTGTTAGAGAGTTTTCTCTCCCTAACTAGGGGCATCATCACAAAGTATTCATGTTTCATAAATACATTTCCAAGGGTAGGATTATAGCATTTAAAATCTGCCTCCTCAAATCATGAACCTCTATTGTTATTTCTTCTAGTTACAGTAGGATGCCCTAATCCCTAAAATCTGCCATTTGTTGAGAAGGTCCATGACTAGGCTTTTTAAAAAATGGATAAAAAAGCATTTTTTTTTTTATTTTAGTAATCACTACAGGCAGAGAAGACTATGTTAACTACTGAAGAGTCAAATAGAAAAATAGAGACCATTTTCATTCTCAAGGAAATCATGTAGTAATTAGGAAATCAACCCAATGAAGAAAATTAAGCTATAAAGTCAGATGGAGAAGCCTGGAATTCCTAATGTTCAGCAGAGGAGTGGATGGCAAGGTCTACATTAATAGGTCTGAAAATAGTACTGGGGACCTACAAATGTAAAAGCCGGGCATAGGGAAGACTTGATGATCTTCTATTTTGGTGATCTTCCTTTGGAAGAATAGAATTAGTGACTTCCATCTCCTACAAGTTATATGAGTTGTGAAACAGTCTAGATGGGTGTGGGGCCTGGGCCCAGTTACTGTACTTAAAGAACCTACATCAGATTGTTTGCTGTCTTAGGGAGAGGGGAGGGAAGGGAAGAAGGGAGAAAAAATGTAACACAAAATCTTTACGTATCTTTATGTATCTTTACGTATCTTTATGTATCTTTACATATATTGGAAAAATAAAATACTATTGAGGGGAAAAAAGCATATTATTTCCCACTGAACTTGGAAGGATGGGGATATGGATGGCAAGTTCAGAGCCTCTGTGGCTGGAGGCAACTATGTATCTTCTCCTGCTACACTACAAGTCAAGCAATCTTTCTCTGTGGTTTCTGCAGGCGTATATCCAGTTGGTGAATGACTTCCATTAAGTCTTCCAGGGCAATGGAGGAAAGACAGGTGGTTTCCATTCTATGTTGATATACTTGTAAGGATCCCAGGATCTGTCCATCTCTATCCCATATTCACCAAAGGCAATAGGGAGGGCTCAGAAGGACATTCTGAGGACTCTTCTCAAGGGCAAAGACTGCACTGGTCTTGGGACAAAAGCCTTTGGTGTAAGCTGTCCCTTAACAACTCCAGCTGTTTGTAGTACAATCCATTGCACAAGACTGCCCTAAAGATAAAAACAATACAGAGGCACACAAACAGATAACAGAGGAAAGTACGAGACATACAGAGAAAGCATCCCAGCAATCAGACCTCCAGGATGGGGCTTCATCATCTGTCTTATTCTCTTGGGATATCACTGTCCATTCTGTGCTATCTAAGGGTCAGCTTAGAAAACCCACACCAGAAATATGGGCTCTCTTTGCCTTTGTAAGCTAATGGGGAAGAGAGACTGGTGCCTCATAAGAGTTATTGACAAAAGCTTCTGCCTTTCTGCTTCCCTCAACACCTGCCTTACAATCCTGCTTATGACCACAGAAGGGATTTTCCTTTTTTTTTTTTTTTAAATAACTTTTTATTGATAGAACCCATGCCAGGGTAATTTTTTACAGCATTATCCCTTGCACTCACTTCTGTTCCGATTTTTCCCCTCCCTCCGTCCACCCCCTCCTCCAGATAGCAGGCAGAAGGGATTTTCCAAGTCATAATGGCCAGTCTCCCAACCAATGCAGGAATTCTCTCCATGTGTTATCAATCGGTCATCATGCTTTTACCATTTCCAATGACGGGGAACTCATTTACTACACAAAACAACTCATTCCACTTTGGACAATGTTAATAATTAGGAAATTCCTTCTGTTGAGATGAGAACATCCTCTCTGTGATTTTGATCTTTGGAACATCGTTTTGTCTTCTGGATCTCCCTAGAATAAGTCTTCCCCATGAGAGTTCTCTATATAATTGAAATCAATAATTTTATCATTCTAAATCTTCTCTTATTCAAGGAAATATCCCTACATTCGTGAAATGCTTCAATATAAATCAGTAAGCATTTATTAAGTGCTTATCATATTCCAGATAATGTGGTAAAACCCTGCGGCTGAGCAAAATCATCTCCCTACACACCATCCTTGCCTTTAAAAGAGCTCAAGATCTAATTGCAGAACCAACATGCCAACATCTAGGTACAAACAATATGTACATAAGGATATATTAGAGAGAAGTTCAGAGAGAAGAAGGCACATTAATGGGCACCTGGAATTTGTCCAGAGTTACTATTTGTTCTTCATTTTTTTGGCTCCCCCACCTCCTTTATTAAAGCTTTTTATTTTTCAAAAACATATGCATGGGCAATTATTCAACCCTTGCAAAACTTTGTTTTCCAATTCCACTCCCTCCCCTCGATAGCAAGTAGTCCAATACATGTTAAACATGGAAGAAATATATGTTAAATAAAATATATGCATACATATTCTCTTGCTGTACAAGAAAAATTAAATCAAACCAAAAAAAATTGAGAAGCAAAATAAAATGCAAACCAACAATAAAAAGAGTGAAAATGCTGTATTGTGAACTAAACTCAGTTCCCAAAGTCCTTTCTCTGGGAGTAGATGGCTCTCTTCATCACTAAACAATTGGAATTGGTCTGAATCATGTCATTGTTGAAGAAGGTCATGTCCATCAGAATTGATCATCGTATAATCTTCTTGTTGCCGTGTATAATGATTTCCTGGGTCTAATCATTTCACTCAGCATCAGTTTCTGTAAGTCTCTCCAGGCCTCTCTGAAATCATCCTGCTGATCGTTTCTTACAGAACAATAATATTCCATAACATTCATATACCATAACTTACTCAGCCATTCTCCCATTGATGGGCATCCACTCAGTTTCCAGTTTCTTGCCACTACAAACAGGGCTGCCACAAACATTTTGGCACATACAGGTCCCTTTCCATCTTTTAATATCTCCTTGGGATTTAAGTCCAGTAGTAACTTTGCTGAATCAAAGGGTATGCACAGTTTGATAACTTTTGGGGCATAGTTCCAAGAATGGTTGGATCTGTTCACAGTCCCAGTTTCCCCACATCCCTCCAACATTCATTATTATCTTTTCCTGTCATCTAGCTAATCTAGAGGTATCTCAGAATTGCCTTAATTAGCATTTCTCTGATCAATGGGGATTTAGTTGCTCTTTATTTTTGAAAAGGATCAGTGATATGTCTTGAGTCATGCACTGACATGAGGCAAAATTGCGTAAAGTCTTACCCTCACTCTCTTTTCCAGGGTCTTTCAGGTCCAGTGGTAGAAGATAAGTCAAGATGATTGTCAGTGGTCTAGGATGCAGTAGATCATCTTCCCATCTTTGATATCTGACCAAGCTCTAAGCACTCCCCCCTTCCTGTTTTAGCTGCTTTCTTGACCATTGAAACAAATTGTCCTCACGCAGGAAATCTTCACATGTTTAGGGCCAATATACCCTTAACACACAAATGGGTATGAGGGCTGCTGCTTACCCTCAACCTGCTAAGATAGCTTTATCCGGATATGTCACTTACACATGCTATAGCTTCTTGGAGCCAAAAATAGAATTTTAGTTGAAATTTGAAGGAAACCCGGGAAGCCAGGATGCTAAGGTAAAGAAGAACTTTCTAAGTAATAGAGAGCCAGTGGAGTTTATTAAATGAGTGAGTGAGTTTGTGTGTGAGATAATCAGACTTTTGCTATAAGAAAACAATTATGATAGCTGAATGGAGTATGGTGTGGACTGGGAAAAGGCTTAAGGGTCTGTACAAGAAGATAGAACAGAATATGTATGAAAGACATTGCAAAAGTGTTATCTACTGGGTTCTGTAGCAACTGAGCAAATGAGTGATGTTCAATTGAGGAGGGCCCCCCTATATAATATTCCTTGGGATATAGGTATAATAATTATTTCTTTAATAGTATTTTATTTTTTGGAATAATTTTCTTAAAAAGAATAACTTCTTACATTTGTATGCCATTTTTTACTTATCAAGGACACATTATAGGGAGTACAAATATCTCAAATCAAAACTGGAAAGGATATGAAAGGTCATTAAGAATAACATCTTTTTTTTTCCAAAAAAATTGTGCTTTTTTATTTTATTGTTTGTCAATTTTATTTTATTTTCATTTCAAAATTATCTCCCTTCTCCTTTCTCCTGGCCCAATCCATTGAGGAGGCAAGAAAAACAAAACATTTTTTTTAAATGAATATTCTTATAAAATAAATGACTACATTAACAATGTCCCCTCAAAAAAAGAGAGAAAAGAAAATATACTTCAGATACATCTCTTTTCCTAGAAGTGAGCAGTATGTTTTATCATGAATCTTTTAGAATTGTAGTTAGTTATTATGTTGATTAAAATTGCTAAGTCTTTCAAAGTTGATTATTTTTACAATGTTGCTGTTATTATATAATTTATGCTCCTGATTCTGCTCACTTCATTTTGCATCAGTTCATAAAAGTCTTCCCCGATTTTTCTGAAACTATTCTCTTCATTATTTCTTACAGAACAATAATATTCCATCACAATCATGTACAATAACATGTTTAGTCATTCTTCAATTGATGGGAATCCTCTAAATTTCCAATTCTTTGCCACCACAAAAGAGTTAATATTAAAAAACACTTGTACATATGGATTCTCTTCCTCTTTTTCTGCTCTCTTTGGGGTATAGAATTAAAGACTAAGATGTTTAATAGACCTTTTGCCTTTCTTTTTCCACTTAATGATATTTTCTTTTCCAATTACATATAAAGATAGTTTTCAACATTTACTTTCATAAGATTTTGAAAGTTTGATAGATTTTTAAATATAACTCCAAAATGTCTTCCAGAATGGTT
This sequence comes from Antechinus flavipes, assembly GCF_016432865.1. NCBI lineage: Eukaryota > Metazoa > Chordata > Mammalia > Dasyuromorphia > Dasyuridae > Antechinus > Antechinus flavipes. Next base: position 44,598,108 of record NC_067399.1, read on the forward strand.
GGACTAGTTCAGAGCTCCATCAACAGTGCAGTGGTATCCCTGTTTTACCACACAGATCCTCCAACATTTATCATTTTCCATTTTGTTATTTTCACCAGTCTGATGGGTATAAGATGGTACCTCAAAGTTGCTTTAATTTGCATATCTCTAATCAGTAATGATATAGTCTACATCATCATTAAAAAAAAAAAAAAAAAAAAACTAAGATCCTGAAGGGCAAAAGTCACAGCAATTACAAAGCAGATTTTTGATACAATCACAGGCTCCAGGGCAAGGATGGACTTTTAGGTTGCTCTTTTCACTCAACTGGATGCCCAAATGAAGTCTGGGCTGTGGTGTCACACATGGGTCCCTGCCAGTATGAAGCTCTTCAAGGACAAGCTAAAATATAACTCAATGTATTTGTGCAAGCCCAGTGAAAGGAATGAATTATTGTCTCAAAATAACTTTTTTATGCCCGACTGTAGAAGAACTACTGCTGGTATAGTTGGCCAAAGGAGAGAAAAGGAGAGGGTGGACTCACTTTAAATGCTGCCACTTCATTCTATCCCCATCTAGACTAGCTGGGCAAAGAGTCCAAAGTTGACAACTTTTCCCTCCCTTGTTGCTTGAAAATAAATATATAACCCATCTTTTAGTTTTCTAATGTTCTTCACCCTGCTCTTTCATTTACTGCTAATTATAAAAAAGAAACAAGCAAGAAAAAAAGAAAGAAAGCAAAAAGAGAAAGTAATGAATTATAAAACTCTTATAAACCTATAACAAATGAATTTCCTGATATTGATGAAGGTGAAAATGAAGTTAGAGCTGATTTTTTTTAGTGTAACTAGGCGTAGCTACAGGTGACATGCTATGGAGATAAGAGGCTCATAGATTCTCCATCCCAGAGTTCATCAGTTAGTAACTTCTTCTGAACTTAGTTTTCTGTAGAAAGGTTTGGGAATTTTTTTTGTTTTAGAAAATTCTAATTTGGAAATTTCTTCTAGAGAAAACTCTCTAGAGGAAGAGAGTTTCTTCTCCAACTTGTGCCACAAAAGTGGACAGGCTTGAGAGGTACCTCCAGTCTCTTGATTACTTACTCCCCTCTGAAAGCTTGGTAAGTTGCTGTTGCTGGGGGTGTAATTAGAGTTATGAGATGTCAAGAGACTTCCAAGAGTTGAGTATGACTAAACATGAGATAACCAAAGCTTCACACCAAAATTTCTCCATTTCTCCCTTCTCCAGCTTCCTCATTAACTATCCTTTAAAAATATTTTATTGGTGACATCACAAAGGAATTTGGAGCTAATTGGTAGAGTTCTATCCTGGATTTTGATTGTCTCTTCATGGTACCAAAATGCATCTGGTTCTGCCCAGATCATAGCACTCTATGGTCATGGAAGTACTGTATTATGATTTTGGGTATATGTGTTGAGAGAAGATTCCCAGAGATGATAAAGTCCCACCTTCTACAAGAAACTTTCTGATTCTCCTTAATGCTAGTCCCTTCCCTCTACTGATTAGCTCTAATTTTTCTTGTCTGTTTTGTTGGTTGTTGTTCTTTGTTCTCAGAGGACCAAAATGACATCACTATGGTAGAGTCAAGTATCTGATAGAGTCAAGTGTAGCTGACTGTGGCTGATTACACCTCTCTCTCTAGGATCATTAATCAATATGGCTCCATCAGCACTGAGTAGCTGAGATGTGCCATAAGTGTTTGACCCATAACTAGCCTTTAGGGCATCATAAAAGCATTTTGGATTATTACTATAAGCACAAAACTGTATTTCATCTGCTTTCTTACCGAGCCAAGAGTCTTGAATCTCTCTAAGCTTCACTTGTACTTGACTTTTGATGGAACTAAATTCTGCCTTCTTAGAGATGGACAAATTATCCTACTGGTAAACCCTGTGGAGTTCTTGTTTTTCATTTAGCAATTTCTGAATTTCTCCATCAATCTCATCAAATCAGTCTTGATATTTTTGAATGTTCTGCCCAGATGAGCAAATGGAGTTTTGCACACCAAATCTCTGAAAGCTGCTGGCTCCTTTTCTGCTCCAGTGTTGCCTACTGTATGTTGGATCAACTTTCCCTCCAAGTTAGCAACAAACTGTTCCCTCTCAGAGAAGCACTCTGATCTGTTGACATTAATTCTTCTGATCCTCTTTTTGACTTGAGGCTGTCACTTTTGTTAACTGTAAATATTGATCTCAGACATCATCAGTCCACACACTTTGTTTTCTTCACTCTCATATCTCTCTGTCTCTTCTCTCTATAATCGCATAATCTATTAAATACCAATGTTTGCTTCGAGGATGCATGCAAATTTTATTCCATTTACATAAATGGAAAACAATGTTGGTGGTGAGAAGGTCATGAGATACACAAATCTTCAGTTGTAATTATGCACTGCTTTGCTATTTCCAACTCCATTCCTCTCAAGGACTGTGTACCATGTCTGGTAATCCGAGCCCACTCTAGCATTAAAGTCATCTAAAATTATGAGCTTATCCTCTTTTGGCACATAAATTTTTTTTTTGATCTCCCTGGGGTTCATCATGATGGGAGTTTAAGCCCTGATGATAGGGCCATAGCATTTTGCTGCAAGTGGCAATCACATTGTCACAAACCTGTTCACTCTTTTAGATAAGCATACAAGCTCATTGACTAGACTGGTTTTGCAAAAGCTATCCACCTTTATGAAACCCCTCTTCACTGTGGCCACTTCAGAAAAACATGCATCTAGCTCTTATTTCAGTAAGCTGACTTTCATTTGCCAGCCTTATTTTACTAACGACAGCTATTTGGGTGATCTCTGCTGAGTTCTTTTGAAACAACAGCTATTCAAACACCTTCAGGTCTATTGGATTTTGGGTTATCTATAAGTGTTCTCATACTCCATGTATTAATAGTGAGTGGAGTCAGCTTTGTCTTTCTTTGCATCTCCAGCAATCAGCATTAATCAAACTTTGGAACTTGTAGGCATTGACTTTTTTCTCTTTGGGAGGATATAGTAAGAACATATGTCATATCTTAGTGGTAATTTTTCCCAAGTATTCACCAGCATATCCAACAAGGAATGGAAAGGTATACACCATTTCTAAAATATTGAAGGATAAATATTTCTCATCATATGGATTTCATGACCAGGATCCATTCTGACCAAGGCAGAGGATTTTAAGGAAACCAATTTAAATAAATATAAGTTTGGCAAAGATCAAGATGTCTAGAACTACAACTTATACTCCAAAAGTAGACCCACAGCTTAAGAATTTCAATGGAACAATACTGAACCTGCTGGGAACTCTGACAACAAAGCAAAAATCTTAGTAGATCTGTTATGTGTCATTTCTAGTACACAACTACAACTCCACCAAAAACTTATGATATTGCAGATGAACTAGAAATATTTAAACATATATATATATATATACACATATATAAAATGTACCTCCCCCCTTTGGGTGGGTACTTCTCCCTTTAAACTTCTTTTTATGTGTTTTAATCTTTAATTAGAACATAAGCTCCTTGAGATCAAGGATCATCTTTCTGCTTTTATTTGGTTTTGCCATTGTTTGTATTCCTTGGTTCCTGGTTGCATAGTAAATATTTAATAAAAACTTATCGACTTGACTAGACTTGCCTTCCTTCAGTGATTGATGATTACATTAAAGGAGGAAGTCCTAACCAACCAATAATTCATCCATACCTGCCTAACATATGTGTCTCTCTCTACATCTTCCTGTAAACCTACCACAGGGGACTCACCTGCCATGTAAGGGATCTTTTATGAGAGCGTAGGATCACAGGTCAGGAGCTGAAAAGAACTACAAAGGCTGTTTCTGTGGATGTTGCACAGATATGACGTTACCCATCCGTCATTTTTTCTTAGGTCAGGAGAGTAAACTACTAGTCTCATAAATGATTCTGATTTATCCAGGGTCCAGACAATAGTCAAACATTATTTTACTTCCATGTTAAACTCTATTTTTCAGGGAGTTATTTCCTAGTGAAGCAACCTATCAGACTATTTTATTCAGCTTCCTCTTCTATCACCAACCTATCTGCAGGGTCTTGATCAGCTGCCTTGATGCAAAAGAACTTTGGATTAGGGCATTCCAGTTCTTACTCTTTTCCTGCCAATATTACTTTTAATTTAATTTAGCTCTCCAGTTTTTATATAAGATTATTTTGTATTCTTACATAATAATCTCCAAATATTCTGTATTTGTTTTCATATATTGATATTTCAATGGATTTCTGATATCTTCACTATATTTCATTTGACACTATTTCCACTTATAAAGGCAAATGATTTAACCTTCCTGAGGCTCAATTTCTTCATCTATTCAACAAGAATAATAGTACCTAACAAATTTGAATCTAAAATCATTTACTAATCTTAAAAGTGCTCTATGAATGCTAGTTGTTGTTGCTTTATTATCCCTCCATTGGTGCAGGTTGCAACTCATGGCTCATGCTCTCTCCTATTAGAATGGGAGCTCCTTGAGGACAGGAACTTTTTTTATTGTTTTTTCTTTGTATCTTAAGTGTGTAATACATTGGTAGAATATTTAGTGAGTATTATGTAATCATGTCTGACTCTTTGTGATCCCATTTAGTTTGCCATTTCTTTCTCAGCTCATTTTACAGATAAGGCAAACAGAGATAAATGACAGGATTAAGTAATTTGCCCAGAATCGCACTGCTAGAAAGTGTCTGAGATTAGGTTTGAATTCAGATCTTTCTAACTTCAAGCCCATTCTTATGTCATCTACATGCATTTGATAAGCCCTTGATAAAAACTTCTTGACTAGACCTGACCAGCCCCTTCTCTCTTAAGGATCTCATCTGCTCTCATAGGTTCAATTATCATGTCTGAGTAAATGACTTCCAAGATATCATTGTTTGCCACGGTTCATTTTTTCCCCCCAAACTCCAGTCCCACTTCACCAACATTTCATTGCCTAGCCATTTTCTAAAACAGTCTTATGGGCTATAAATGGAATTAGTCCATCTGTACATATTCATGGACTGGGCATTGCTGACAGACAATAAGCGAGGTCCAGAATCAAAAAGAAAGATGGCATTCAAAAGATTTCTCAGTATTTTAATGATTCCAAGCTGCTCTCTGATAAAAACCAACAGAATAAAATTTTACCAGTGAAATGAATTTTATTTGGCATCAAATGGAACTTTATGATCTCCTGTGAATCAGAACTGTAGGATACTCAAAGAGTAATCTTGAAAGAAATACCTGTGTGCATAAGCAGACTGAGCATATCACAACCTGATCACATGGATACAAGAAGAGATGTCATTCAGGAAATAGTTTATGGGAGGAGGTGGGTTAGTCATGTGGCAAAAATTAGGAATAATAACTAGACTGATTAAATATGGCACCTATAAAAACAGAATGCTAAAAAATCTTGAAGCAGGAGTTCCTAACCTTTTTATGTCTCATTAAAAAGGTAATCAACCTGATGAACCCCTGGTAATCAATGATAATCTGGTAATGAATTGGTAATCAATCTGGTAAATCCCTTCTAAGTATCACATTTTTAGATGCATAAAATAAAATCCATTAGATAACAGAGATAGCCAATTATATTAAAATATAGTTGTCAAAATATTTTAAGTTCCAATGTGATGGACTCCCTTTGAAACCTCTGACTTACAGGAAGGACTCTAAGATAAGGAGATACTCATAGGAAGACATAGACAAGAATTGCAAAGAATTAAGAGATCTGAATGAGTTGCTCACTCTGCAATAGTGGAGGGATCAGAGACCTACTGAAATACTGAAGAAATGACCACAAGGTGAGGTTAGGCATCAGGGACCTTCTCAGAATGATATCTAGTGGTGGAAGTCTTACATACATTCATAGTAAAGAGTTTTGTTAAACAATAATTTTAATACTTCAAACACTTAAGATGTCGTGTATGTAGATATCCCCTTCACTAGTGCAAGAACACCTCTTCCTGAGTTGCAGTGGCCAAAAATTCACACCATGCTATCAACAAGGAGATGAACCTTCTCCGACTTAGCTAGCATGATTTTCAAGTAACAGGTAGACTGTCCATGATGGAGCCCTGACTCAAAGCTTTTCTAGCTTGGAAGAATCTGTTAAATCTTATGCTCCGTGGGCATAACCTTCATGGCAGTTAGGTGGCATAGTGAATAAAACACTGACACTGGAGTTGGGAAAATCTGCATTGAAATCAGCCTCAAAACTTAATATGTGACCCAAGGCAAGACACTTAACCGCCTCATCTGTAAAATGGCACTCCTAGGGTTGTTGTAAAGATCAAATGAAATAATATTTGTAAAATGCTTTGCAAAACTTAAAGGGTCATCAAAAGACTAGCTATTATTATTATTATTATTATTATTGAGCATTTTAGAGTCATCTTCAGGCCAGGATGAGATGAGGCACTCAGGGAAAAATCAGCCACAAGTAACAATAATTCCCTTTTCTCTAGTTTTTTTTTTTTTTTTTTTTTCCCTGAGGCAATTAGGGTTAAGATTTGCCCAGGGCCACAAAGCTAGGAAATGTTAAGTGTCTAAGGTCAGATTTGAACTCATATCCTGCTGACTTCAGGGCTGGTGCTCTATCTACTGTACCACTTAACTACCCTTGCTCTAGTTCTTTAAAGGTGAATAAGTCCTTTTCCTCAATACAGTCACACAACACAGGAAGGAATTATGGAATATTATCTTATTTTATAGATAAGGAAAACCTGAGATGAGAATAATTAAGTGCTTGCACAGGATCATACATCAATGATTGCCTGAACCAGGATTCAAAACCAGGTCTTGAGATTCCAAGTCTATCATCCTTTCTGATACATTACACTTCTACTTGGTCATAGGAAGCTTTTAAAGTTTGAATCAGGAAGCTTTGCTGAGGAAAAAAAAAAGTTCCCTCTTGGCTCCAAAAATCAATGAATAATAAGTTTCTAATAAATACTCAATGAACTGAAGGAAAGTGGCAGCTAGTCTAGTGTCAGGAGAACCTGAGTTCAAATTCAATCTCAGAAACTTAACACATACTAGCTCCATGACCCTGGACAAGTCACTTAACCCCCATTGCCACACACACATACACACACACACAAAATAAAAATAAACTGAAGAACAATTACATATCAGAGGAAACACCATGTGGTGGTTGGTCATTTTCATTTGTATCTAACTCTGTCATCTCATTTTGGATTTTCTTGGCAAAGATACTGAAGTGGTTCACAATTTTATCCTCTAGCTCATTTTACAGATGAGGAAACTGAGGCAAACAGTTAAGTGATTTGCTCACAGTCACATTGCTAATAAGTGTCTGAAGTTAGATTTGAACTTAGGTCTTCCTGACTTCAAGCCTGGCACTCTGAGAAGGGGATTAGGTTATGTAATGTCCAAAGAACTTAACCACAAAAAATTACTACAGTAGCAGAAGCAAAAGAGAACAGTGTGAAAATAGATACAAGCAAATACTTAAAGAAAGTACAAATTGGACTCAAGCCCAGCAAGAATTCCTGAAAGAATTAAAGAAAGACTATTAGGAAAACTATAAATATAATGGACCATATAAATAACAAAAACGACAGAAAATATATGATTATCTCGATGGGTGCAGAAAATTTGACAAAATATAATACCCAATGCTATTAAAAAAAAAAAAAAAACACTAGAGAGCATAAGAATAATGGAGTTTTCCTTAGAAGAGCAGTATCTGAAACCATCAGCGAGCAATGGGGATAAGCTAGAAGCTTCCCCCATAAGATCAGGGGTGAAGCACAGATGCCATTATCACCACTATTATTCAATATAGTATTAGAAATGTTGGTTTTAGCAATAAAAGAAGAAAAAGAAATGGAAGGAATTAGAATAGGCAATGGAGAAATAAAACTATCACTCTTTGCAGATGATATGATGACATACTAACAGAATCCTGGAGAATCAACTAAAAAACTACTTGAAATAATAATATTAACAAAGCTGCAAGTTATAATATAAATCCACATAAATAATGGACATTTCTATATATTTGTAACAAAGTACAGCAGCAAAAAATAGAAAGAGAAATTTCATTTTAAATATCTGTGGACAGTATAAAATACTTTAAGTTTACTTGCTGAGGCAAACTCAGGAACTATATGAACACAATTAATTACAATTATAATTTTCATATAAATAAAGTCAGATCTAAATAATTGGAAAAATATCAGTTGCTCATAGGTAAGTCAAGTTAATATAATAAAAATGACAATTTTCAATTAACTTACTTATTTAGTGCCATACCAATCAAAGTAGCAAAAAATTATTTTTTGGAGCTAGAAAAAATAATAACAAAATTCATCTGGAAGAACAAAAGGTCAAGAACAAGGGAAGTAATAATAATAATAATAATAAAACAAAGCAAGAGGGCCTAGTTATACCATTTCTTGGTATATATTACAAAGCAGCAATCATCAAATATTGTTGATGACTATAGAAATCCATTGTATAATAAATCTCAGCTTCACTATTTAACAAAAAAATGGAAAATTGAGAGGATGCCCATCATTTGCAAAATGGCTCAATAAAGTGTGTGATATGTGTTTGTGATGGAATATTACTGGTCTCTGGAAAATTATGAGAAGGATGCTCTCAGAAAGAAAAAAAATAACTTGGAAAGTCCTCCATGTGCTCAAAACAAAGTGAAATGTACTGTATACAAAGTAATAGCAATGTTCTGGGATGACCAGCTGTAAATGACTTCGCTATTCTCAACAGTTCAATGATCCACAACACAATGATCCTCTGAAGGATTTATGTTGAAAAATCCTATCCATGCTTAGAGAAGGAACTGATTATGTTTGAATACAGATTGAAGCATTCTCTCTCTTTATCTGTGTAAAACTATTTATCTGGAGGGGTTTTATTTTATTAGGATGAGTGATCTATATTCTCTTTCACAATATGACTTTTATGGAAATGTTTTATGTAAGTTTACATGTAGTTTCTTAATTGTGGGTAGGGATAAGGGAGAGACCCTATAACTCAAAAAAATTAAAAACAAATAAAAAAAATTTTTGTTGTAAATGTAACTGGAAAAAATATACTAAATAAATAAAAATTTAAAATAGCAGCTTTCTTTGTGGTGGCAAAGAATTGGAAACCAAGGGAATGTCCATCAATTGGGGAATAGCTGAAAAAATTTTGGAATATGAATATAATAGAATACTATTGTTCTACAAGAAATAATGAGCAGGTATATTTCAGAAAAATCTGGAAAGACCTATATGAACTGATGCTGAGTGAAGTGAACAGAACCAAGAGAACATTGTACAAAGTTAAAGCAGCAACTATAAACTTTGATAGACTTTGCTCTTCTCAGCAATACAATGATCTAAGATAATTCTAAAAGACTTGTGATGGAAAAGAAAGTACTATGGAATCTGAAAGCAGATCAAAGAATACCATTTCCACCTTTTTTCTTGTTCTTAATTTTTCCTTTTTATTCTGATTCTTCTTTCACCACATAACTAATATGGAAATATGTTTAAATGATTGTACAGGTATAAGTTTATATCAGATTGCTTACCATCTTGATGAGTGAGAGGTGAGAGAAGGGAAAAAAGGGAGAAAAAATAGAAATCAAAATCTTATTTAAAAAATATTGAATGCTATCTTAAATGTAATTGGAAAAATAAAATACTATAACGTAGGGTGGAAAGCTAAAGAGAGAGAAGAATGATAAAGGAAAAATGGGGAAAGAAATGAGAGTGATACAAGAAAATTACAAAAAAAAGTTGACAGCTTGATCAAAGAGGCATAAAAATATTGAAGAAAATAATACCTTAAAAACAGAATTGGACCAATGGTTTAAAAAAAAAAAAGGCACAAAATTCACTGAAGAAAAAAACTCATTAAAAATTAGAACTAGACAAGTAACTTCATGAGACATCAACAAACAATGAAATAAAATCAAAAGAATGAAAAAAAAAAAGAAAAGAAAATGTAGGGGCAGTTAGGTGGCGTAGTGTATAAAGCACCAGCCTTGAAGTCAGAAAGACCTGAATTCAAATCTAGCCTCAGACATTTAACACTTCCTAGCTGTGTGATCCTGGGCAAGTCACTTAACCCCAAAAGCCTCAGAAAAAAAAAAAAGTGAAATATCTCACCTGAAAAAAACAACTGATCTGAGAAATAGCTCAAAGAGAGATAATTTAAGAATTATTGGACTACCTGAAAGCCATGGTAAAAGAAAAAGCCTAAACATATCTCAAGAAATTATCAAAGAAAATGTCCTGACAATTTCAGTAGACTTGTGATTGAGGAGCCATCTATATCCAGAGAAGGGACTATGGGAACTAAATGTGGAGCATAACATAGTATTTTCACCTTTTCTTCTTGTTGTTTGCTTGCTTGCTTTTTTTTCTTTCTCATTTTTTTCCCTTTTGATCTGTTTTTTCTTGTGTAGCATAATAAATGTGGAAATATGTTTAGAAGAATTGCACATGTTTAGCCTATATTGGATTAGGGGAGGTGAAAGATAGAAGAAAGGGAAAAAAAATTTGGAACACAAGTTTTTGCAAGGGTGAATGTTGAAAACTATCTTTGCAGGCATTTTGAAAAAAAATTTTAAATTATCTTTTTTTTTTAAAGAAATAAAATAACAAAAAAGAAAACTGCCTTGATATCTTGGATTCAGAGAGTAAAATAGAAATGGAAAGAATCTACTAATTATTCCCTAAGATTCCAAAATGAAAACTCCCAGAAATAGCGTAATCTAAATTCTAGAGTTCCCATGTCAAGGGGGAAAATAATACAATCAGTCAAAAAATAATAATTGAAATATCATGGAGTCATAGGTTCATACAAGATTTAGTAGTTTCTACCTTAAAGGCGTAAAGGGCTTGGAATATGATATTCTGGAAGGCAAAGAAGCTAGGATCACAACCAAGAATAATCTATCCAGCAAATCTGAGTATAATCCCTCAAGTGAAAAGTGGCTATTTAAAGAAATAGAGGGTTTTCAAGCATTCCTGATGAAAATACCAAGGACAAATAGAAATTCTGACATTCAAACACAAGAATGCATGAAAAGGTAAACATGAAAGAGTAATTATAAGCAACTCAAAGTTAAGCTATTTATATTCCTATATGGGAAGATAATACATGTAATTCCTAAGAACTTCACCATTATTAGAGCAGTTAGAAGGATTCTACATAAACAGAGTGTGATTGTGAGAGATAAACAGAGAGTGAGTAATGTTGGGATGATCTCAAAAAAAAAAAAAAATGAAGGAGTGAGAAAGAGGGATGCATTGGGAGAAGGGAGAATAGGAAAATCTCACATAAAAGATAACTGCAAGGAAGAACTTTTATTGTGGAAGAGAAAATGCAGCAGGGTGGCAGACAATGTTTGAACCTCAGTGTCTTTGGAACTGATCCAAAGAAGGAAGAACTTTTATAAACACTCAGCTGTGACAGAAATGATTATTTCTCTCTTGTATTTAATAACTAATTATTGAATTAGGGTTTTCCCCCCTTTTTACTTCCTCATCCAAAAATCAATTGGTATAGGAAATTTTGGAAAGAACTTATCCAGCAGGAAGACCAAGATCTAATCAAAGACAATAAAGAAATTCTCAGTTTGGGCTATGTCTGGGTATATGGGGTGGGGGATTGCATGGCTAACATGGAAATGTTTTGCAAGATTTCACATGTACGATTAATATATACATGTGAAAATATATTTTACATACATGATAAAATATTGTTTGTCTTCTCAGTGGGCATGGGAGGATTTTAGAGGGAATGATAGAATATAGAACTCAGAATTTCTTTATTTCTTTTTTGCTGAGGCAGTTGGGGCTAAGTGACTTGCTAGGGTCACACAGATAGGAAGTGTTAAATGTCTGAGACCGTATTTGAACTCAGGTCTGATGCTCCATCCACTGCACCACCTAGCTTCCCCTAGAACTCAGAATTTAAAAGAATGTTTAAAATAAATAATCATTTTGTTTATAAAATAAGTTATATTGGATCCATGACTGCTCCTCCTCTCTCCATCACTTGGTCCCTTATAGATACCACTTGTATCTCCGACAAATTCTAGGCTATATTAATGTAGTCAGCTGAGTGCTTCCAGTTCCTGTCCCAATTATCACCTTCATCTTCTAGATGGAGGAAAGGAAATAGAGTGACATCGGTGCAGCTGATCACACTTCTATTAATCCTTGTTGCTGTGTTGTATCTCCAAAGTCCAAAGCTTTCCCCTTTCCACAGGTTGTTTGTATCGATGGGGCCTTCTTCCCTGGCTCGAGGCTGTTCAGAACAACACAAAAAAAGAACCCTTCCAAGGATGTTGCAACACCAGCGGTGGGAACTAGGGTGGCACGGGGGCAATCATGAGTCAGGAAGAGACTGTGTTTGCCTTCCCTTTAGAACAGCATGGGATAGGCTGTTGACGTCAGTACTGAGAATCGATTGCTAATTTGTAGAGATAGGGTGATTGGGATTCTGTGAATGAGCAATTCTGTTACTCCCCATAGACACAGCCAAACTGTTCTCTATTAACCGAAGAAGAAAAAATATTAAGATGTTATTGGAACAATGGGGAAAAACTGGAACCTTTCCCAGTAAGATCTGGAGTGAAGCAAGGTTGCCCACTATCACCATTATTATTTAATATCGTATTAGAAACACTAGCCTCGGCAATAAGAGTCGAGAAAGAAATTAAAGGAATTACAGTAGGCAATGAGGAAACCAAACTATCACTCTTTGCAGATGATATGATGGTATACCTAGAGAACCCCAGAGATTCTACTAAAAAGCTATTGGAAATAATTTATAATTTTAGCAAAGTAGCTGGCTACAAAATAAATCCCCATAAATCCTCAGCATTTTTATACATCACCAACAAAACCCAACAGCAAGAGATACAAAGAGAAATTCCATTCAGAATAACTGTTGATACCATAAAATATTTGGGAATCTATCTACCAAAGGAAAGTCAGGAATTATATGAGCAAAATTATAAAAAAGTCTCCACACAAATAAAGTCAGACTTAAATAATTGGAAAAATATTAAGTGCTCTTGGATCGGCCGAGCGAACATAATAAAGATGACAATACTCCCTAAACTAATCTATTTATTTAGTGCTATACCAATCAGACTTCCAAGAAAATATTTTATTGATCTAGAAAAAATAACAACAAAATTCATATGGAACAATAAAAAGTCGAGAATCTCAAGGGAATTAATGAAAAAAAAAATCAAATGAAGGTGGCCTAGCTGTACCTGATCTAAAATTATATTATAAAGCAGCAGTCACCAAAACCATTTGGTATTGGCTAAGAAATAGATTAGTGGATCAGTGGAAAAGGCTAGGTTCACAAGACAGAATAGTCAATTATAGCAATCTAGTGTTTGACAAACCCAAAGCCCCTAACTTCTGGGAAAAGAATTCATTATTTGATAAAAACTGCTGGGATAATTGGAAATTAGTATGGCAGAAATTAGGCATGGACCCACACTTAACACCATATACCAAGATAAGATCAAAATGGGTCTATGACCTAGGCATAAAGAACGAGATTATAAATAAATTAGAGGAACATAGAATAGTTTATCTCTCAGACTTGTGGAGGAGAAAGAAATTTGTGACCAAAGATGAACTAGAGACCATTACTGATCACAAAATAGAAAATTTCGATTACATCAAATTAAAAAGCCTTTGTACAAATAAAACTAATGCAAACAAGATTAGAAGGGAAGCAACAAACTGGGAAAACATTTTCACAGTTAAAGGTTCTGATAAAGGCCTCATTTCCAAAATATATAGAGAACTGACTCAAATTTATAAGAAATCAAGCCATTCTCCAATTGATAAATGGTCAAAGGATATGAACAGACAATTTTCAGAGGATGAAATTGAAACTATTACCACTCATATGAAAGAGTGTTCCAAATCATTATTGATCAGAGAAATGCAAATTAAGACAACTCTGAGATACCACTACACACCTGTCAGATTGGCTAAGATGACAGGAAAAAATAATGATGAATGTTGGAGGGGATTCCGGAAAACTGGGACACTAATGCATTGTTGGTGGAGTTGTGAACGAATCCAACCATTCTGGAGAGCAATCTGGAATTATGCCCAAAAAATTATCAAATTGTGCATACCCTTTGATCCAGCAGTGTTTCTATTGGGCTTATATCCCAAAGAAATACTAAAGAAGGGAAAGGGACCTGTATGTGCCAAAATGTTTGTAGCAGCCCTGTTTGTAGTGGCTAGAAACTGGAAAATGAATGGATGCCCATCAATTGGAGAATGGCTGGGTAAATTATGGTATATGAATGTTATGGAATATTATTGTTCTGTAAGAAATGACCAGCAGGATGAATACAGAGAGGACTGGCGAGACTTACATGAACTGATGCTAAGTGAAATGAGCAGAACCAGGAGATCATTATACACTTCGACAACGATATTGTATGAGGACATATTTTGATGGAAGGGGATTTCTTTGACAAAGAGACCTGAGTTTCAATTGATAAATGACGGACAAAAGCAGCTACACCCAAAGAAAGAACACTGAGAAACGAATGTGAACTATCTGCATTTTTGTTTTTCTTCCCGGGTTATTTATACCTTCTGAATCCAATTCTCCCTATGCAACAAGAGAACTGTTCGGTTCTGCAAACATATATTGTATCTAGGATATACTGCAACATATCCAACATAAAAAGGACTGCTTGCCATCTAGGGGAGGGGGTGGAGGGAGGGAGGGAAAAAAAATTGGAACAGAAATGAGTGTCAATATAAAGTAATTATTAAATAAAAATTAAAAAAAAAAGATGTTATTGGAAGATCTACTTAAAACTAATTTTTTATGCTACAGATAATCTTCAGTGCGCTCTGTGACATACTTTGGATGCTATAAGCTTGGACCAGTGAAAACACTTGCGTGTTGGGGTAAAAAAATCTGACAGTGTTTAAAGTGCTATAAATGTTCAAGACTTTCTTATATCTGAATAGCACTGGAATCTTCTCTGAAAGGGAATGGGTAAAGTATAGTGACTTATTTGACTCTCACAACAATATTGTAAGGTAGGTACTTATTATTAACCCCATTTTACAGATGAGGAACTGAGGCAGAGAGAGGGTAAGTGACTTGGCCATGCTCAAATAGCTAAAAAGTGTCGGAGGCAAGATTCAAACTCAGGTATTCCTGTCTTGATTCCTATGCTCTATCTGCTACACCAACTCTGCCAAAAATTGGGGATTTTTATCATCGCCAGAATATTAACAGAAACTGGGTAACAAAATGTTATCAAGGACAGCGAATGTTATACAAGGAAAATTTATGCAAATGTTAATCTGAACAAGTTACTGAAAATAAACAGGTATCAAAAGGGGACTTCTTGCATCTCTGTCATTCACAGGGGTCAAGGTCCAGAAACAATGACTTAAGATCCGAGTCAAGAGAAAATTATCAATCAGTCAACAAACATTTATTAGCTCTTATGATGTCAGGCACTATGCTAAGCGATGGAGTTTGATTCTAAATCATTAGTTGTTGGAAATATTTAACTTATGTCTTCAGCCAAAGGCTCTCACCACACATACTTTCAAAAAAAGAAGAGGGAAAACTGTGTATCTTGCATTTGATTGGCTTATTTCTAAAGTTTTGTTGACAGCCTGTGCTTTTTACATCACAGTACAACATGCCATCTGTTCTGTCAAACCCTCCCTCGCAACAAAGAAAAACAGTTGGTAAAGCTGAACAGCAAAATGACCAATACCTCCAGTTCTGCACCCATAATCCTCTTCCTCTCTTCGGAGACGCGTGAACTAGATTTCCTTTTCTTTGGCACTAAAACTGATCATTGCATTTTTCATTTTATGCTTTTATTTTTTCCTTTGTTTTTACTATCACATTCATTTCTACTTTTCTCAGTGAATCAATCATTGTAACAAAAAATAAAAAGGAAAAAGAAAAGTACAATTCAGGAAAACCATCATCGACTAAATCTGACAAAATGTGGAATATTTCATACCTGCCATCTATAACCTACATGAAGGAGAAGGGAAGGTGCATTTTCTTATCTTTTCCCTGGAGGCAAGTTTGGACATTATAATTATACAGCATACAGTGCAGGGGAGGTGGGAAGAGGAAGGATTGTTCTTTCCATTTATGTTATTGTAATTATGCTGTTTTCCTAGTACTCTGCATTTGTTCATGTAAATCTCCCTTTACTTCTCAGAATTCTTCACGTTCACTGTTTCTTGAAGTACAATCATATTTCATTACATTCACTTACCACGAGAGAGTAAAGCATGATGAAGAACTGAGGGAACCTAGATTATTCATGTCTCACCTTTGATTCATACTGATTTATGACTGGGCAAATTACTCAATCTCTCTTAGCACTCTAGATGGAGCTCTAAGACTCTAATTATGGAGGAGATACTGAGATGGGGGAGAAGGTTCTTGGTAAAGGGAATCTCTTTGTCTGGAATGCCCTACATCATAGATCTAATTTCATCCCACATACTCCGCAATTTGTTTAACCATACCATAATCCATGAATGTCTAATTTTGTTTTCTTGGTACCACAAAAGAATATGATCATTGCAGTTTACCAGAGGCCAGAAACATTTCTTTTCAGCATGGCGATGGACATTCAATCGGACATCAAGGATTTCTTAAGTATCCGTACAATGTTAAACACTAGAAATATAAAGAAAGGTAAAATAGCCCCTGCCTTCAAAGGGCTTCCACTCTAATGGAGGAGATAACATGAAAACAACTGGATACACATAAGACTTATATACAATGTAAAGTTATCAGAGAGGAAGTTGTGGGGGTTTGGAAAGACTTCCAACAAAAGGTGGAATTTAATATAAATCTTTAAGGAAGCAACAAAACCAAGCTGTGAGAAGTAAGTGGGATAAATGAGGAGTCACTACTCCAGGAAAACATAAGGCAAGAAGGGGAAGTCAAGGCAAAGTAGCTTTCCTATTGCAACCAGCTGGTTCTGGGATTCTTTCCCTGGCTCTTCAATACTTGTGGGCAGCGACTGACCAGAGCATAGCATACAGACTAATTGTTGCTCTAATTCCAACTGCTGAAGTTCTCAACCTATCTGCCAAGTCATAACCCTCAGCGTGCCTTTCTTGCTTTACCATTGTCACCATCCTTACCATTCTTATCTTCACAGCTACCAAACAGACGTCACTTCAAGGCTCTGTGTCTAAGAGACAGACATATGTGTATGTTTACAAATACAGAGAGACATTTTTTTCCTTTTTGATCTGATTTTTCTTGGGCAACATGATATTTGTGGAAATATGTATAGAGGAATTGCATTTTTTTTTCCTGAGGCAATTGGGGTTAAGTGATTTGTGCAGGGTCACAAAGCTAGGAAGTGTTAAGTGTCTCAGCCAGATTTGAACTCATTTCCTCCTGACTTCAGGGCTGGTACTCTATCCTCTGGACCACCTAGCTGCCCCGAAATTGCACATGTTTAACATGTTTAATTGGATCACTTGCCAGCGGGGGGAGAGAGGGAGGGAATAAGGGAGGGGAAAAATGACAACACAGGGTTTTGTAGGGGTGAATGCTGAAAATTACCCATGTATATATTTGAAAATAAAAAACAATTATAAACAATAAAAATACATATATGGAGAGAAAGGGAGAGAGCTCATGCAAGCAGTTATTAAGTATTCACTATATGTCAAACACCATGCTAAGTGCCAAGAATATAAAAATAAGCAAGACAGTTCCTGCTCTCAAGGAAGTGCTAATTTAATGAAATAAAACACAAAAAGGGTCTGCAAAAGGGGAGGCGTAAACATGGATGATATAACGTGGAATTGCCAAGCAGAACATTCACCTTTCAGAGCCCTGCATCCCAGGAGTGGCCTCCATGTTTGAGGATGGTGACCTTGGTACAGATGCCACAGTACAGAGATTGGCTGGAAGGGAAAGCTCAGGGCTACTTGAATAAACAACTTCAAAATGAGAGTAATAAGAGAACATTAACAAGAGCTGATATTTCTATAGCCATTTGAGGTTTATAAAATGCTTTACATGTATTCTCTTAATTAAAGGATCTCTGTCTCCTCAGACAATTAGATCTTCCAGGGATGGGACGTGGAATGGTCCCCTTTGGCATATACCCTGTCCATGGCAGCCATGGTCTGGTATCGGGAGCCTGCACTGCCCTCCACCGAGGAGTCAGTTCCGTCTCCTGCCAGCCCTCTCGTCCAGCCAGGCTCACCCTCCAGGTGTCCCTAGTTCTTGGTTGTTCCCAGGCTGT
The DNA here is from genome assembly GCF_016432865.1 of Antechinus flavipes. Classification (NCBI taxonomy): domain Eukaryota; kingdom Metazoa; phylum Chordata; class Mammalia; order Dasyuromorphia; family Dasyuridae; genus Antechinus; species Antechinus flavipes. Next base: position 44,616,407 of record NC_067399.1, read on the forward strand.
GGAGGGCACCAGAGCTACGCATGTTATAGATACCGGGCAGTGGGGAAGCTTTTGTCCCATTCAAAGCTCAATCTCCTTGTCCATACAAAGTAATTTCAGGCACAGGGGGTTCATGGAGGCTCACTGTAGGAGGGGGGGGACAAGCTAAATGGGCACTCCTAGGGAGAAGTCAGAGCCTTTTCTTCTTTAGGGATGACTAGACCTCCATGTTCTTTGGGATCACAGACGCTAGAGTCCTAGTAAATGTCTCTGTACTTTGTCAAACTTAAGGCCGGGAGGCTTGTGGAATATAAGAAGAGGTTTATGCACTCCTGAACCCTACCCTGATGCAGGCTCATGGTAATATTACCAGATGCAAAAGTGTATCTACAGATTTAGATGAACCGTTCTTGTTGAGTTGTGTCTGACCCCATTTGGGGTTTCCTTGGCAAAGATACTGGGGTGGTTTGTAAGTTCATTTTACAGATGAGGAAACTGAGGCAAACAACGTTCAGTGACTTGGCCAGGGTCACACAGTAACAATCTGAGACCAAATTTGTATTTGAATTTTCCTGACTCCAGGTCCAGAACTCTATCCCCAGAGCCACCTAGCTACCCAGTTAGATATACATCATTTGACAAATTATAACCCACAGTTTAAAACATATAAATGGGGAGGGGAAAGGGGGGGAAATCAGGGGACTTGGATTCAAATCTCACCATTATTTAACTTTAGGCAAACCACAACTTTAGCGTCTCAGTTTCCTCCCCTGCAAATTGAGGGGATTACATTAGTTGACCTCTAAGGTTCCTCTCTGCTCTAAATCTCTGGTCCTGTGGTTATACATATAACAGATGATCCATGGAATCCTCTGCGCTGTTCCTCCTTGAGGGCACCTGCTCTCTCCTGAGGGACTTGGACCTTGTTGAGATGATGAGGCAGCTAGCTCCTGACTGCTCCTTATATACAATGTAAAGTTATCAGAGGGGAAGTGGGGGAGATTTGGAAAGACTTCCAACAAAAGAGATGGGCTAAAGTAGGGATGCTCCTACTGAGATTTCAGAATCAGGAGGAGCTGTCCATTGATGGGCTGAGAAGAAAGACCTCTGGGGTAATAATACAATATTTTAAAACTTACATTCTCTAATTAATAGTGATTTACAGCATTTTTATGTGACTATAGATGTCTTTAATTTCCTTGTCTGAAAATTGGCTGTCATTTTCTTTGATCTGTCATTCAATTGTGGAATGACTTGCATTCTTATACATAAAAGTCACTTCTCCATATGTTTCAGAAATGAGGCCTTTTTCCAAAACATGGGCTGCAAATTTGTTCCCAGATTTCTGCTTTTCTAATTTTGGCTGCATTGATTTTGTTGTGCAAATCCTTTTTAATTTTATGTAATAAATTTATCTATTTTTGCATTTCATAATTAAAAAAGAAAGAAAGAAAGACCTCTGGGACTCAGCCAGTACTTCTCTCACTTAGATTCCAGCAAGGACTGGGGAAGCTCCTTCCTCATCCCATCCTGGCAGCAACAGCACCTACAAGATCAGGACAGAAAGAACAGGACTTGCCTCATTGAGTGAGTCTCAGGTTTTGGCCTCCATATTCAGCTTTTAATTTTCTTCCCTGGAAGCCAATGATCAGCAGCCTGAGAAAGCGCCCTTTCTAGCACTAGAAGTAAACTCCAGAGGATGAGAAGTCAATACTCCTAAATCAGGTGCTGTTTGTCCAGTGGGTGATTTCCACAACAGCAATGATTCTTCAAGGAAAGCAAGAATATGGTAAGGAGGAGATTATAGTTAAAAAAACCTAAGGAAGCCTAAGGTATGCCCTAAATGGGTAAGAGATCCCTACTTTATGACATTCTCAGATGATACAGATCTGAAACGAAAGGGAACATGGTTACATATCTGATAAGTAGTGTCACAAAGTTGGGGTTTTTTTTGGGGGGGAGGGTTGTATTTATTTTTGCCTCTTGGGAGATTATGATTGTGATAGCTTGCGGTTTTAAGTTCTATATTATTAATGAATGACTTTGCATTTTTTGTGTCTTAAGTATTTTTAGTGGTAGAAAAAAATAAAAGTAATAAATAATAAAAGTAAAATAAAAATAGTGTTGACATCTATTTTGTATGAGGAGTACCCTTTCTAGAAGGGATTTTGTTGCCCATTGTTTTAGGGGAGGATTGCCTAGACATGAGCCATACCTGAACTTTGTCTCAAGAGATTCTTACTGTCCTTCTATTCCAATTTATTCTATAAGCCAGAGAGACAAAGGGAGAGGTGTGTGACCCCACTTTTTCAGAGTTCAGATTTCCCTCAGGCCCCTGTTTTTTGTCTCTGCATTCTTTCCTACTTTAGGGGAAGCAGTAATGGAGATGGCTATGACTCTGTGAGTTTACAAGAATGGAATAGCATGTTATTCATCAGACCAATGACATCGTGTATTTCAGTAAAACTTTTTCTGTGTAAACATAGATTTTATTGTAAGCATTTTTAAACACTATTCTGAGAAGGGATCTGATGTTGTTATTGTTGTTCATCCTTCATTTGTGAAGAGGGCCAATGATATCATGAGGTGATGTCTTGCTCATGAATCACATTTAAGTGAGGTAGAACTGCACAAAGTCCTCACCTTTACTCCCGTCATCAAAGTCTGGGGCCAGGACAAAAGTCAAGGCCCTTAGCCTGGCAATGGCCTGGGATCAAATGGATGACTTGGCATTTTGGCTGTGTAACCAAGCTCTAAGCACTCCCCAGTGCCCGTGTCAGCTGCCTTCGTAACTGTTGGAACAAATTGTCCTCATCCACCCCTTCCACTGGGGGTTAGGGGTAAATGCTTGGGGTAAACATCCCCATAACTCACCAATCGGTTTGAAGCCCGTTACTTACCTTCAACCTAGTTTGGAAAATTGCTGAGACAATTTTCCTGGGCTGAGGTGGTGCATGGATGTTATAACTTCATGGAGACACAGGTGAAAGTTGGATGAATCAGGTGGCCAGCAATGGCGGATATACAGACCTGATGAACTTCGTTCATCACAGTAAGTGAGGACTTACTGTCCTCACGTTAGAGAGGCTGGTCCTGAACACCCCATAGATACCAGAACCACAATCAAGAAACACACCAAGATTCATGGAAAAACCAAATAATCAAGACTCAAGTCCTAATTGACCTGTTTGGCCCATCATAGAGAGAAGCCCAAAGCAGATGGATACAGCAATTTGTCCATCTGCTATGCTGAATTCAAAAGTAAACTGGGTTTGACCAATTCTATGCAAAAATTGATTTAAACTTGAGCCAGCAGCTGAATGAAGCCCTCACAAACATCTTCCATATTGATGCTCCCCTTCCTTCTTCCAGACTACTGACCTTCTGATTTCCATTAAATCCTCCCCCCCAAAATTCCACCTCTTCCAGGAAGCTTTCCATAACCCCTCTTAAATTCAATGCCTTCCATTTCTTAATTATTTACTATTTATTCTATATATAGAGTGCTTTGAATATATTTATGTGTATGTTGTCTCCCCTTCTGACTAAGATTTTTGAGAGTAGGTGAATGCAAGGGATAATGCTGTAAAAAATTACCCTGGCATATGTTCTATCAATAAAAAGTTATTTAAAAAAAAAAGAGAGAGAGAGTAGGTACTATCTTTTACCTCTTTTTGTGTCCCTATTACTTGGCACAGTGTCTTGTACACTTAATCAATGTTTACTGAGTTGAACTAGTCATCAAAGAGACCCTAGATCAGTCACTCTCCTAACTTTTTCTTCTTTAGATTTCCAGACTGAAATTCTGTTTTTTTTTTTTAATAAAGCTTTTTATTTTCAAAACATATGCACGGATAATTTGACAACATTGACCCTTATATAGTGTTGTGTTCCAAATTTTCTCCTCCTTCTCCCTACCTCCTCTCCTAGATGGCAAGCAATTCAATATATGTTAAATCCAATATGTATAAACATATTTATACAATTTTTTTGCTACACAAGAGAAATCAGATCAAAAAAAGAAATGCAAGCGAACAACAACAAAAAGAGTGAGAATGTTATGCTGTGATCCACATTCAGTTCTCACACTCCTCTCTCTGGGTATAGATGGCTCTTTTCATCACAAGATCACTGGAACTGGCCTGAATGGTCTCATTGTTGAAGAGCCACGTCCATCAGAATTGATCATCATATAATATTGATGTTGTCATGTATAATGATCTCTTGGTCCTATTCATTTCACTTAGCATAAGTTCATGTAAGTGTTTCCAGGCTTAAAATCATCCTGCTGATGGTTTCTTACAGAAAAATAATATTCTATAACATTCATATGCCATAATTTATTCAGCCATTCCCCAACTGATGGGCATCCACTCAGTTTCCAGTTTCTTGCCATTACAGAAAAGGCTGCCACAAACATTTTTGCACACGTGTGTCCCTTTCCCTCCTTTAAGATCTCTTTGGGATATAAGCCCAGGATATAAGCCCAGTAGTAACACTGCTGGATCAAAGGGTATGCACAGTTTGATAACTTTTTGAGCATAGTTCCAAATTGCTCCCCAGAATGGCTGGATCCATTCATAATTCCACCACAATGTATCAGTGTCCCAGTTTTCCTGCATCCCCTCCAACATGCGTCATTATCTTTTCCTGTCGTTTCAGCCAATCTGAGAGATTTGTAGTAGTATCTCAGAGTTGTCTCAATTTGCATTTCTCTGATTAACAGTGATTTAGAGCACTTCATATGATTAGAAATAATTTTAATTTCTTCATCTGAAAATTGTCTATTCATATCCTTTGACCATTTATCAATTGGAGAATCAGCCTGAAATTCTTGCCAACCAGATGGTTACAGGGGTGTGTTTGTAAATGCAATAGTTGCTTTCCTCTCTAGAGTTTTTTATTTTTACAACACTCTGACTTGTTCCTTTATATTATTCACCCATTATTCAAAATATTTACATTATTTCACTTTTTTATTAGTACCATGGAAAAAGTACCAGTTGTTGCTTGCTGAGGGCTGCCCTGGCTAGGTGTTATGCAACTAGAAGTAAAACTGATTCTCTATATGCAGATTATTCCCTAATAAGCATCTGTGACAAATATTTAATTTCACAGTAACTTCTTAGGAGAGCTCAGAAGGGCCTAGGGGAAACAAGTGAATTTTACTACTAGGAAGAATCTAATTAAGAAGGTAAAGATGTTGCCTAACCTGGAGAGACTTACACGAACTGATGCTGAGTGAAACGAGCAGGGCCAGGAGATCATTATATACTTCAACACTATATGATGATCAATTCTGATGGATCTGGCCATCTTCAGCAGTGAGATGAACCAAATCAGTTCCAAAGGAGCAGTAATGAACTGAACCAGCTACACCCAGCGAAAGAACTCTGGGAGATGACTAAGAACCATTACATTGAATTCCCAATCCCTATATTTTTGCCTGCCAGCATTTTCGATTTCCTTCACAGGCTAATTGTACAATATTTCAGAGTCCGATTCTTTTTGTACAGCAAAATAACAGTTTGGTCATGTATACTTATTGTGTATCTAATTTATACTTTAATATATTTAACATCTACTGGTCATCCTGCCATCTGGGGAAGGAGGTGAGATGAAGAAGGGGAAGAATTGGAACAAGGGGTTTTGCAATTGTCAATGCTGTAGAATTACCCATGCATATGACTTGTAAATAAAAAGCTATTAAAAAATAAAAAAAATTGTTGTCTAAAACAAAACCAAAAAGAATCATATTACAAAACCTAATAAAAATCCTATATCCTTTTTTGATTATTTGCTATTTTGAATTGGGCTACTAGGTGGCGTAGTAGAGTACTAGGCTGAGTTTGAATATCTCAGACACTTAGTAGCTGTGTGACCCTGTACAAGTCACTTACTCTGTTTCCTCATCAATAAAATGAGCTAGAGAAGAAAATGACAAATAACTGAAAATGACAATATGTTGAATTACTTACTTATTATTGTTGCTCTGCTCCATTAGAAAAGATCATTGAAGCAGTAGTACATATAAACTGGATATTATTTCTCCAGAATGCCACCTGTAAATTTTCTTCTCCATTTTTCCTTAAAGACACTTGTGAGAACTAGGGAAAATCGAGCCCTTCAATCTAAGGCATGCCATGATCTTGCTGTAAGCAGATTGTGTTTTTCTCACCTCTGGAGCTATTTCTGCTCCATTTGCTAGTTGAAGATTAAACTCCAGAGTTTTCTTAGTTGACCTTTGTTCTTTTCAGCCCTGAAAAAGTTAGGAAGGAAAGTCTTCGTGTGTCAATGTAATTCAACAAGTACGGATAATTTGGCTACTATGCGCCAGACATACTGGGGAATCAGACACACACACAAACCAGAGTTTGTCTCAAGATAGTGCTCCATTTTTATGAGAAAGTGTAGGTCCTTGGGGAAGTGGCCATTCTCTAAATCTTACACAAAGTTCCAGCATATGCTTCTTCAATTCCTTCTTTCATTAAAAATTGTGCATATGTGTCCATTCCCTCATTTTCAGTCCTATCCACTCAGTTACCTGACAATCCTAGTTGTTGTGGCAAACATACCGGAGTGATCTGCCATTTCCTTCTTTAACTCATTTTTACAGATGGGGAAACTGAGGTAAACAGGGTACAGTGACTTGTCCAGGGTCACACAACTTCTGAAGCCAGATTTGAACTTACAAAGATAGGTTATAGCTGACTTCAGGTTGGATGCTGTAACTACTCTAGCCACCTAGTCTTTTAGAATAGTTAATAATAATGAACATACAGCAAAAATGTTTACTTTTCATGCTTTAATCTCATTGGATTGTCATCATTCCGGAAGAATGATTAGACCCATTTTAAAGTTGGTGTCCAGAATAACAATATTAATATTGTTCCCATACTCTCGATTTGATGGCTCAAATCTGCCAGAAATAACTGTATTTAACTTTAATCTAATATTCAAGCACTTCTAGCCAGCCTCAAGATAATTTAATGAATCCCCAGGAAGAAAATCCCAATGTACAACAACCCAGTTATGGGTTAACGTTCAGTAACCACGCCACAATCACATTCCTCCTGGACCCCACCCAGGGAAGAATCAAAGGTTCCGTTCCACACATGGAGAATCTGAACAGAGTAAGAGACAAAAAGCTGACCTTCCTATTTTTAGAAGGGGGCACTTCACTGGGGTGGGACCTGGCACCAATTACCTCGGGTGGCTGAAAGCCAGGACCTAAACTAGATAAATTACTCTGAGTACCACCTTTAATCTATTCTCCTACAAAAACCTTTTTATCCTCAATTTATAGCCCACAACAAAAGTTCCTCCATTTTTCTCAGAGTTCCCGAAGAAATAAAGGGATTGCAACACTGGCATGGAATAGTTTAGAGAGAGACGAAAGAATTTGTGAAAAAGAAAAAGCGAATTTTCTGTCTGCCTTATATCAGACCTGGAGTTGAAGCTCTGAGACAGTCAGAACTAGAATTCTAAGGGTCGATCCTAAATCCTAAAATCCTTGCTAAAGAGCTTTTATAACACTTTAGCTGAAAAGAGCAGGCATTTTCCACCTAGAGACCAAGCAATATGCCCAGTTTATGGCAGAAGATGGGGAAAGGCTGCATGCAGCTGCTCTTGAAGAAATTTCTCACTGGGCACTTTAAGACGAAAACTTAGGTCTGATTCTTTAAAAAAATGAATGGGGGGCAGCTGGGTGGCACAGAGGATAGAGCATCAGCCCTGAAGTCAGGAGGACCTGAGTTCAAATCTGCTCTCAGACACTTAACGCTTCCTGGCTGTGTGACCCTAGGCAAGTCACTTAACCCCAATTGCCTCAGGAAAAAGAAAAAAAAAAAAAAAAGAATCGGATTTCTTCAGGAACGAACCAAAGGCTTTGTATTCCATCGGACTCCGATGCTCGCCTTCCCCTCTCCCTGAAATTATTCATCGATAAGGGAGAGGTCTGCACAGTTTCGAATCAACAAGGTATAATTTGTGAGACCGGGAATTTTGACTGTCACCATTACCAGTAGGTGCCATAGGGAGGTGCACGAAAGACGTGTGAGAGAGAATGAGAGAAAGTGAGAGAGACACAATGATTCGGAGGTGGAATCCACCAGAAACCACTTTAGTGCCAGCTTCGAAGGGCCCTCCAGGCTGAGTTGTTTAGCGTTTAGGGACGTCTTACAGTGGTCTCCGTGTAAGGAATAAAGAACATTCCCCTTATGTTCTCGGCTCTCGGTCCTTGCCGGTGAGGCTTTGAAAGTGGGAGGGCAGGTTTTCCTCAGAAATGGAAGGAGGAGCACTCGGCTCTCCAGGGGCCCCAAGGTTTGGCTGCATAAACTATAACCGGAAGGGTCCTCCCTATTCCTTCTCCAGCCGCGCCCCCGTGCCCAGCATCCTCCACCCGTGCTGGAGCCAGTTCTAGGGAACAGGACTTCTGGCTAAAGGCACAGAATTTAGGACTAAGGATTGTAGAGATCAACGAATCCAAGCTCTTCGTTTTACAAATGAGGAAACTGAGGCCAGGGGCTTCACTAGTTTGTCTATGAACCTCAGTCCTTTGATTGAGGGGTCTTTCCATAGTCTGGGCCTCTTACCCGGGGAGAGTCCGAGGAAACGACTCCGAGCTTCGCTTGGCGGAGCAGAAGCGAAGATTCCAGGGTCCAGAGCCCCCATTCCCCTTTCACCCCCCGGGCTAGGTCCAGCCTCGGCCGACCCCACCCCCGGCCGAGCCTGGTGGGATGGGGAGGGTGGGACTACTCTTGCCCCGCTCTCGCGCTCCCGAGAGCCCCAAGCCTGACCCGGGCCAGGGGACTTAAGTGTGCGCGTGCGCCCAGGTGAGAGCTCCCGGAGCCCGGGCCGACCAGGTGGCCCGCCCCACCCTGGCCAGCCCGGCTCGGGCACCTGCGCAGGACACTCCTGGTTCGTGTTTTCCTTCGGGAGCCCCCACGGGGCGGGGACTAGGAATTAGGAAATGGAAGATGTGCCGGAGGCTCGGGATTCCCGCGCCCGGGACCGACCGAGGGATCGAGACCACCGCCCCGAGCGACACAGAGACCGAGACCACCGCGACCACCGCCCAGAGAGACAGCGGGACAGAGATCGCGGCCCGGAGAGACAGCGGGACAGAGTTCCCGGCCCGGAGGGACAGCGGGACAGAGACAGACGGCGGGACCGAAACGGGGACAGACCTAGAGACCGGGACAGGCGGGGCGACCGAGATCCGGATAGAAGAGGGGACAGAGATCGGGACCGGCGGGAGAACAGAGACTGGGACAGGCGGGGGGACCGAGATGGGGACCGGCGCAGCGAGCGAGACTACCGCCTGGACAGGCAGGACTGGGAGCACCCCCGTTCGAATGGACAAAGGGGTCGAGAAAAATCTCGCCAAAGCAGGACCCAGGATGTACCTTGGGAGCCATCCGCAGATAGAGCCCCTCCCCCCTGGTCTGCCCCGGGGGAAATGCGAGATCCTTGGGCCCAGAGAAATGCGGGGTTCGGCCGGCCGGAGAGGTGAGCAAGGACTGTGTAGGAACAACTTAGGGAGCCCCCTCGGGTCTGCGGACGGGAAAGAGGGGAGTCCCTTTAGCTCCTCTCCCTCCCCCCTCCCCCATCCGTTTCCCAAGTGGTCCTTAAAGTGGGAGATTGAAGAGTTAGGTCTGAATTGGGGTGATACCTTGGGAGCAATTTGGCCCCATCCCAGGTTGTTCTTACAGGGGTCCTCAAACTTTTTAAATAGGGGACCAGTTCACTGATTGTTGAAGGGCTGGACGATAGTAAAAACAAAAACTTTTTGTTTTGTGGGCCTTTAAATAAAGAAACTTCATAGCCCCGTGTGAGGGGGATAATCGTCCTCAGCTGCCATCTGGCCCGTGGCTTTAGTTTGAGGACCCCTGTGAAGTAATTGATTCTTGCTTCTTCATCAGGAAGAGTGTTAGCTTTCCACAGGAGGTGGCTCCTGAGGAGGGAGTGAATGCTGGCTAAGGGCATGCGGGACAACTGAGTAGGACAGTTGGCTTAGCACCCTGACCGGCTCTTTGCTCTTTCTCTAGCCTGGCATTCTACATACACACAGTAGGTCTTTAAAAATGACTGGTCGGATTGATTTGAAAATATGCTATTCTTCTGAATTTCCCAAATGAGCAGGAACTGTTTTTGCTTTTTTTTTTTTTTTTAAACCCCAGCACTATACACAGTGCTTGGCACAGTAGGGCACAACTTAATAATAATTGCCTGTTGAGCGACTATAACGCTTACTTGCAGCGTTATATCCTATTTTGTTGGTAGCCTAACTTTACCCTAGATTCTGCCCTGGCCTGGTATTATTTTTCCTTCATTTTAGAAGAGGAGAAATGACATCAGGAGGTGATGTCTTGACTTTCAGATGAATTGCTGTGCAAAGTCATCAGCTTCACTCTCATCTCCAGAGTTAAGAGTTAAGTGTTAAGACCTAGGTCATAGGTCATAGGTGAGATCTTTCATAGAAAAGAAACCCTTAACTGTGCCAAAATTGTTCCAAAATCATCCTCACCACTGCACCCGATTCCATGTTTAATATGAGTTCAGGTGTTTGTCTCCATAAAAATGGCAATAATTTAAACTCAAAAAAAGGTAATGGTAGAATTTTAGGACCTTTTAGAATCACTTTTCAAGTTATACCTGTCCATGACAACACCTTCTGACTATTTTTATGTCTCTGAGTTACCACAATTCTGAGTCCATCAGTCTCTTAGGAGAATGTAAAAGGATTTTGAAAATCTGGGGGGAAAGTACAATCCTGTCATTTCCCTTTCTTCCTATCCAAGTTGGGTTTACAACCTCTTCCTTCTATCTAATAGTAAACCTTTATTGGTAGCCCATCCCTTCCTCAGACCTGCCCCCCCATTCATCTCCCTTTCCAGTAATGTTGCTTATTAGGAAGCCAGGAAAGTTGTATGTTATTATGAAACAAATACTTAGTTCAGTGGATAGAGTTACAGCCCTAAAGTGACTAAGTTCAAATCTGGCCTCAAACTTTTACTAGTTATGTGACCTTGGGCAAGTCACTTCATCTAGTTTGTCTCAGTTTCTTCATCTGTAAAATAGCTGGCAAAATGGAAACATGGAGTCACACCCAACTAAGACAACTCAACTATGACAAAAATATTTATCTAACACTGAGCACGCACAACAAGAATCAGCTAGTGCTTGGCTTTAAAGAATTTGAGTTGTGCTGAAGGTAGGGAGTGGGGGATCTGGGTGTTGGAAGAGAGCTCGAAGTGCTTTTGTGGAAGTAGAGAGACCTAGAGGAGAATAAGGGCAATTTCTTGGAGGAAGAGGTAGGAGTCCTTGTTGAATCTGAAGGAAATTTAGGAAACCCGATCTTGGTGAGGTCTTCCTCTGGATTAGCTATACTTACATTTACTGAACTATTTCAAATTTACTCTAATCTGTAGTGGAGTTTGCTGCTCTGCTACCCAGATAAAGAAATGATCTCTCCCCCCACTCCCTACCCCTTACCACTTTATTTGGCACAGCTTTCCCCATTGACTCCCACCTTAAGCAATTTTGCATTGCAAATACAGTAATCTGGGGCATTGTAGAGTCAAATAAACAACCTTCCTTTGTGATTTCCTACTGTTGGAGAGACTTGAGTCCTTTGGGACCGGGGAGAAAAGTTAAAAGTAGGTGGCTTTATGTGTATTTGTGGTGGGGTGCTTTAGGGTTTCTACTATGTCCCCAAACATCCAGCTAGTGTTTTCCAAAGAGTTATTCCCAAGGAATGTAAGTGAGAGGTGTCTTGGAGTTAGTGGGCTAGCTTGGAAAAGGCGAGAGTGTGGGAAGACTTCAAACTACAATGTTTATGGTGTCGTGAGCGCCAAAAGTTCACTTTTTTTCCCCTTGAACATTATTTGGTAACTATTTGTTAATTAATAATTGCTTGGAACACCTCTTCTTAAACATTATTATCCTTATTTGGTAATTATTGGCAATTGGTTAGAATGTTGGGGTTCAAAGGAGACCCCAAAAATTTAAGGTTCCAGACCATTGCCGCTAGGTGTCTCAAAAAATTTGCAGGCTTGGAACCATCTCCAAGTAAAGGGGAAAAACTTATTATAATTATTACACTAATTGAAGCTGGCTCCAAAAGACTTCCAAAATAATTAAGCAAAGAATCTGGAGCAAGGAGATAAATTTAAGGGAAAAAAGATAAAAAGATTCGGTGCTTCCTGTCACTGACTTGCTGATTTTATGGCCTTTAGGGCCAAATTGAGAAGTGATCTTAGAGATGGAGATGAATTTTGAATTCTAAGACTTAGTGGTGGAGTTCCACCCCATTATTGAATTCTGTGGCCTAGATTGTCTCAGAAACTTTGTTGTTACTGACAAATTTATTATTAAATCGTGCATTATTTGTGGAACTGGGGCAATTCCCAGGCTAGGTGGTTTTAGGTTTAAGACCAAGTAGCTTTAGGAATTGCTATCTCCTCCCTGGGAGCAACACTACTCTAGAACACCTCTTCTTAAACAATATTACCCATATTTGGTGATTAGTTATTTGTTTTGCTGGGTTTTGTTTTTGGCAAGGCTATTGGGGTTAAGTGACTCGCTCAGAATCACCCAGGTACCACCTATTAAAGTGTCTGAGATCAGATTTGAACTCAGATCCTTTTGACATCAGTAGAACTTCAGGGTCAGTTCTCTGTTTAATTGGAGCATCTGGGTCAAAAGCAGGTGAAGAAGGGAAATATTCACCTTTATTCGATAGAATTGAAACTTGAAAATTAATTTTGAGAAGGTCCCTTTTTCCTGGGTGGCGAGTAGCAGCAGCTGCTTGAAGTCAGTGGTATTCCACAGACCAGCCGATCAGGAGGGAGGTCAGCTAACATTTAGAAAGTGTCTGTCTGGTTACAGAGGAGTTAGATAAAACCCCAGACCCACAAGATCTGTTTTCCTCAAACCAGGATCCAGAAATCAGCAGCCAAGTAAATGGAACACAGCATTCTCATCTGTCCCAGGAGCCAGCTCTGCTGCCTCAGTTTCCTCATCTGTAAATTGAAGGGCCTGATCTAGATGAAATCTGAGGTCCTTTTCGGTTGTAATTTTCTATTCTTGAAATAATCCTTCTTGGAGAAGTCTTTGTTCTTCTGGATTCCTGGAGGGGGAGAAGACTTTTATCTGGGGCCCGATCTCCTTTCTCATTTAAATTCCTTCCCCCTCCTGGAGTCCCTGCCCAGACTTCTGCACCCTAGGCCGGAAGAATTCTATTCTTGAAACACTTTTAACCATTTCCTCTATGCTTGCTGTTTGGCCAGTATGTGCCAGGCAGTCATTAATTAACAGATAATTACTAAATGGGGACAATAACATTTGCCTCACTGGGTTGTAATGAGGAGCAGGAGAGATAACGCGGAAAGTGCTGAACACTGCTGGTACAAAGACAAAAGGCTTACATTTAAATGGGGGGAGACACGGTCAGGTGTCTGTGTCAGTTAGCATTTATTAAATGCCTGCTATGTGCCAGGGAGTGTGCTAAATGTTGGGGATACAAAAAGAGGCAAAACACTGATAAATGTACACACATGTACACAGTATACCAAATCAACACAAAGGAATTTTAGGAAGAAGTATACTAAGAGTTGGGGAAGTTGGAAGAGACAGCAAGCATTTATTAAGTGCCTACTATGTGCTAAGCTGGTAGCTTAAGTGGCTCGGTTGAATTGAGTTCAGATTTGACCTTAACCATGTTTGCCTCAATTTCCCCATCTATAACAGGAGCTGGAGAAGGGAATAGCAAACTAGTGCAGTATCTTTGTCATGAAAACCCCAAATGGGAGACAGAGTCAGGCTTGACTGAATGATTCAATAATGACAAACTCTACAGTATAATTGGCAATACTATATTTTATGCACTTTAAAACATTCTGAGAAGGGCCTATAACTTTATTGGACCCATAACACACACAAAAGGTCAAGAACTCCTGGTAAAGAGAGAAGAAAGAACAGAGCTTTGAGGTCTACCAAAGCATGGGTAGGGTCCAAACAGCAAATCTGGGGAGGATTCAGAGGCCTGGGCTGCCAGCCCCAGCCAGGGAGGAGGGGAGGAGGTCATCAGTTAGCCGGCCCATGGGGTCTAAGGGTTGTTTCATTCTTTGTTATTTGCCAGTAATTGGAGGCTGGCTGTATACCTGACCCAGGGCCTTTTTGGTGTTGCTAATTCCCACTTTATGTTGTTGTTGTTGTTGCAGTGACTATCCTTCCCGGAGATCTCAGCCCTTTAGCCCAAGGCCTGGATTGGAAGAGGTGGAATACTACGAGTCTGAGGCCGCAGGGCTCCTGGAATGCCACAAATGCAGATACCTGTGCACCGGGAGAGGTGAGATGGGGCCCCAGATTACCTCCGCCACTCACACCCCATTGGTGATTCTGGTAGGGATTTAGCTGGTCTGGTCTTTTAATTCCTGAGAGTTTGGTTACCTTGCCCTAGTGAGACAAATGATCTAAGGAAAGAATGCATGAAAAATCATTGCAAAAAACAATGGTTTAAGAGGCAGCTAGTAGATAAGAGTTCCAACCCTGGAGTCATCGTGAGTTCAAATCTGGCCTAAGACATCAAATATATTTATTTACACTGTGTGACTCTGAGCTAGTCACTTCAGCCCAACTGCCTCACTTTTCAACCCTACAAAAACTAACAATGGTCTAGCTACCTAGAAGTTAAAAACAGTGGTGTTTATTGAAATGCTGGACATTATCACCCATATCTCTTAAAATGTGGTGTGTCATGGTGAATAGAGCTTTAGATTTTGAGTCAGGAAGAACTGACTTTCCATCCTACTTCAGACACTTAGATTAGCTGTGTGACCCGGGCAAATCAACCTCTCTTGAGCCTCAGTTTCCCCATCTATAATATACAAATAAGTAATTGCAGCATTGGTTTCAAAAGTTGTTAAGGAGTAAATTAAGACACAAGGAAAGCACTTCGCCAACCTTGGAGTGCTGTGTTAGAGAACACAGAGAACTAGGCTGCCAAAAAATATGGATCAGAAAACTTCTGCTAAGTCCAGATGAACATACAACTAAGGCACTTTGCAAACCTTGGAGCACCATGCACAAATAACGGTTGTTAGAGAACAAGGCTGCTGCAATATGGGATCAGAAGACTTCTGACAAGTCCAGATCAAAATACAAGTAAAGAACTTTGCAAACCTTGGAGCACTATGCACAAATAGCAGTTGTTAGAGAACTAGACTGCTAGAATATATGGATCAGGAGACTTCTGGTAAGTTCACATCAAGATAAAAGTGAAGCACTTTGCAAGCCTTGGAATGCCGTGCACAAATAGCAGTTGTTAGAGAACTAGGCTGCTAGAATATGTGGATCAGAAAACTATTGCTAAATCCAGATCAAGATGCAAGTGAAGCACTTTGCAAACCATGGAATACCATATACAAATAGCAGTTGTTAGAGAATGAGGCTGCTGGAACATAGACACTTCTGGTGTAAGTCCAGATCAAGCTAACAAGGAAAGAGATAGCTAGAAGTCTCTAAGGCAGGATTCAGATTGAGATCTTCCTAACCACCCAGTCCAAGACCATCTCCTGTATCAGCCAGCCCTTATTCTGGCCGAAATGTTCTCAGAGCCTCATTTGAAAAAATCGGGGAAATTGAGCCATTGATCATTTGATAGGATAGGGAGATGATCTGTGATTTCACTGGTCTTATTACCGTCTTAGTCATCGAAATGCCTTTCCACTGCAGCGAGTGCAGAAACCCTGAGCCAGTTTCTGGTAGAGAGTTTCTGACCCTGCTTACAACGTGGAAAATCTGGTTTGGCAGGTGAGTTATGAGATCATATGACTTAGACGGGACATTGTCTGGACTAATTTTGCCAAGCCCTGGGACGGCAGGTGAATATTTGCTGCTTGGGGGAAAAGAAAGGCATAATCGGAGTGCTCGTGCCCAGAAATAAAGCCTGGGATCTTCAAGGCGATGTAGCAATTATAAGATTATAAAACTTTTCGTAAGTGGGATTCTGTACAGTCATCTAATTACCGCCACTTCCTCCTTGTTTCAGAGAGACAATGACAGGCAGAGGAAAAGCTAGAGATGGCTAGTACTGTTAACCTGTCTCCTCCCTACCAGGAAGAGACTGTGACAGGTGAAAAAGGTGAGGGGTTTTTCCCTCCTCTTGACTCATTCTGCCATGGGAAATGAGAAGGGCTCGAAATTGCACTTTAGACTCAGTGTGTATCTGGCTTTTCTTTGGTTTGAGTTTCGAGATGAGGTTTTTGTGGTGCTGGGGCAGGAAGCGAACAAGATGAGGATTGTAAAACCTTGGTTACCCAGAGCTCAGCGTAAAGTGATGGAAACCACCAAGAAAAGCAGGCTGTCCCCAGACTTAGAATAATACCTGAGCAAAGGGTACCATCTGGTTCTTTATCCCAGGCCAAGAACTGGTCTTTTTTGACTAAATTCTTTATTGACTAAATGATCTCCCATCAGCAAATATGGCAAGACTATAGACTTCACCTAACATCATTGTATCATAGATTGAAGATCTCAAGAATTCACAGAGGCCATTGAATATAATTCAATTTTTAAAGTTTTAATATTTATTGTTCTGAAATTATCAGACACTTATTTTTTCTTTTACTTCAGAGCCCACTGGGGGGAGGGGGGGGGAGAAGAAAACCTTTGTTAACCTATGTATAGTCAAGCAAAACAACTGTTTATATTGGCTGTGTCCACAATCGTGTCTATTTTGCACATCAGTCCCTCACCCCTGTCAGATTGTAAGTAACATTATCTCCCATCCCCTGGAAGCCTCTAATCCCCATATTTTACAGATATGGTAACTGAGGCTGAAAATTAATTGCTTTGCCTTAGATCACATAGCTACTAAGGATTCAAACTCAGATCTTTCCAGCTCCAAGTCTTTACCCACTGTATGTCCTAGTACCTATTCCTTAGGAAGTACTCACATCTTGGGCTAATAGAAAGAGAAGCAATTATTCAAGCAATTTGAGCCCAAGCCTTATTTTTGCCTACAAATCCCCAAACGTTATAAACATCATCAATGTCTCTTAAGCAACTGAACTTGAAGAATCAAACCAAATCAGCAAGCATTTATCAAGCATTTACTTTGTGCCAGGCACTGTGCTAAGTACTAGATAAAGTGAACAGATATTTTACAGGCAAAGACTTGGTGATTAAAGAGATATTTGTGGCAGGAAGAGCAGTATAAGTTATTCAAAAAAGTATATTCAATAAACAAAAAACAGTGTCTTGGTCAGGTAGACAGAGTAAAGAACCATGAGAGAGGGACTGAAGATACAAGAGAAAAGGGAAAGTGAATATCCCAGAAAAGTGGAAGGAAATAGAATTGAGGGCTTAGCTGTAAGAATTAGTCTTGATGGTGAGGAGGAACATGTCCAATAATGTGGTGATAGATGTTTAACAATTGGCTTTTCACCAGAGGAAAATGTTTGCACAACACGCTTCAAAATTTAATATGCTGAGGCAATTGGGGTTAAGTAACTTGCCCAGGGTCACATGGCTAGGAAGTGTTAAATATCTGATTTGAATTCAGGTTCTCCTGACTTTAGGGCTGGTACTTTATCCACTGCACCAACCTAGCTGCCCCATCAATCTTTTTTTTTCATCATTTTTTTCAAGTCTACACAATCAACAAAACAATAAATCAAACCCTGAGATGTAGCTTTTGCTAAGCTTGCACTGAAAATTTCACAATCATCTGGTTGCTTTGAGCTGATGCTTCTGAATATGTCTTCCTCAAAGGTGGGACTGATTAAAAGTATTTGAAACAAGAATAACTTTGAGAAAACAAGGAGGGAAAGTGAGAGACATCACCAGGAAGGGTCTTAATCTCAGAAGTAGATAGTATTTTTGCTGTGAGTAGGAGAAATTGGGAGAGATGCATTGAGGAGGATTAGGAATCAACAAGAGAGGGATTACTGAGCAGCAGAAAGGTCCTGACACCCTAGTGACTAGGCCTGAATAACATTTAATTGAAATTTAGGATTTGAGGTTGTTGAAGTTGGAATTTGAGGGGAATTTTGACAAGAACTAATCCTTGCCTAAGAAAGTTGCAGGAGCTGGAAATGCCTATTTTTGTAACAGGAGTGAGACCAGGAGCTGGGCTTCCCGCTGTCCATGGTGTCCATCACTAAAGATGACATTCTGGTCTCAAACCTACATTCCTCCTCATTTAAGCTCCTTCATTTATCCAGATGCTCAAAACTGCTCAATTGTAGATTGCAAAGTCTGGTGACACAACTGAAATTAAGGGTCATTTAATTTATGAATATTAAGTAATGTCGAGTGATTCAGTCAATGCAAGAGACTATATAAAATCACCCACTTCCTTCAGGATTGCCAATCTTTCTTATGTGATATGTAATGATTTTCTTGTCATTAACCTGACAAGTTTACCACCTGACTGGTGGTAAGAACAAAAGATTTTGACCCCCTGTTTTCTTATTGCCCCCATCACAGATGCTATGAACTTACTCCCTTCACTTTTATCCCCCTACACACATACACACACATACACACACACACACACACACACACACACACACACACACACAAGTGCACACTTGCCAATGAAATCCTTGCCTTGGAAACTTGTTCTAGAGGGAGTGACTCATCTTTGATTCTGCGCTGGAGCCATTATTGATTCAAGTCAGGAGACTGGTTCTAAATTTGTGGTACTGTTGGAAATCAGCTTTACTGGTAAAATCAGGATAAAATTTGTAATGGTAACATGCTGGACTTTGCAATAGGAAAACCTGAGTTCAAATCTTACCTCTCATTCTTATTAGCTGAATGACCCTGGACAAGTCACAGTTTTCCCCTCAAGATAATAGGGATAATAGCATTTGCCTTGGGGTTGTTGGGAAGATCAGATGAGTATCTATGTAAAAGTTCTTGGGTACCCTTAAATCATTATGTAATGGCAAGTTATTATTACCACCTACATCTCAGAATTGTGAGGAAAGGAATTTCTAATTCACATCCCTGTGAATGCTAACAACTCTGGTCTGGGTGGATCAGAACCAACTGTGATTGTAGCTATGCAAGGATTTAAAGAGGTCTTAGAGAAGCTCATCCTTCTGCATGGAACAGGGATGTAACGACATATCACTTAGTTAAATAGCACATAGAGATCCCTCCTGCATAGTAATGAACATTTGACTCTGATAATCGACCTAGGCTATCCTCCTAGGCTATCCTCCTTTATACAAGATTGACTGGGAGGACTAGAGATTCAAACTTCCATTATCTTCACACACATGATGCACACAACCATAAATACATGTTTGTCTTTGTATATTATACAAATGTGATTAGGCAGAAAAAAAGTTATATAAAAACAATATAGCAAATAAAAATACAGCATGCTGTTAACTAAAAATGTGGATTTTTCTTATGAGTAGCATTTTTTTAGCTGCATTGTTTTTTAAACTCACATTGAGATTTTTTTCTAGACTAGGACAGTTTTTTGTCAAACTGATTAAGCTGTTAGTAACACATAGAAATAGGATAGACTATCTTCCTTCTCATCTAAAACCGTTAACACCTTTTGCTTTCCTACATAGACATGTGGTTTTTTTCTCTTTGAGAGCGATGGTTTTTGGTCCTTTGGAAAGACTTTTCTTTTAAGATCGACCTCTTTTAAAAATGGACTCGATCCCTCGCGACTTCATCACCAGCTGCTCCTGAGGAAGCTTTGTCTGCCGGGGCTTTCGTGGGGGAGGTGGACACAAAGGCGGTGGTGTGAGCTGCATGCAGAGGGGGAGGTGACCTCCATGTTGGAAGAGAAGCCTCATCCAGAACATAACCCATCCTTCCGCTTCTTGATCTTTGCAGCCTGCTGCCAACTGATGAAGGTCCTGCTGAATTTGCTGATTCTGGCCTGTAGCTCTGTGTCTTACAACTCGATCGGGGGCTACACGGGGATCACCAGCCTTGGGGGTATTTACTACTACCAATATGGAGGAGCCTTCAGTGGTTTTGATGGTCCTGATGGGGAGAAGGCCCAGCGGTTGGACATCCAGTTCTACCAGCTCACGCTGCCCACAGTGACGGCAGCGATGGCTGTTGGAGGGGGTCTCATGGCCTTCTCCTGCCTCCTTATTCTCTTGGGTGTCCTTCGGGTCCCATGGCACTGCCCGCTGTGGCTGGTGATTGAAGCCCTTTTGGATACGCTCATCTCTATCGGCTACATCCCGGCTTTGTATTTCTATTTCCACCACCTCTCGGCAGCCTACAGTTCTCCTCTGTGTAAAGAGAGGGAGACCTTGTACCAGAGCAAAGGCTACAGTGGTTTCACTTGTAGCTTCCACGGCGGAGACATAGGGGCTGGGCTTTTTGCTGCCATTGGAGTCATTGTCTTTGCTGTGGGGGCTGTTCTAGCCTTCAGGGCGTACAGAAGAATCCGAAAGCCTGAAGGGAAGCCGACAGTGACATATGAATTATAGTCTTTCATCAGCTGCTGCTAGATCTCAAAAACCTCTTCGTCTTATTTGGGAACAAGCTATCTGTGGATGGGTAGAAACAGCCTTCCATGGTGAGACTGTTACACGGTGGAGAATGTAACAAATTTTGAATTCTCTTTCCTTAGAAAAATTTCCTTAGGAATCATTGCAAACCAAGACCTGCAGAGGTCTGAACTAGAGTAATATAGAATAGTTGGGGAACTTCTTTGAACTTGGCTTTTTTTGTGTTGAGTAGAAGCCAGATTTGTTGGCACAATTGTACCCAATGTCTTCCAAACACAACCCATAAGCTGAGGAAACAGGAATTCCTTATTCCTCCTCTACTCTGCCATAACTTTCCAGTACCTCTTTGCAGTCTTAAGTAGTAAGACAGATGACTTCTATTAGATTTTTATTAAAAGAATAACATTAGCTGGAAGTGGGGAGTAAGATAGGGAGAGAGGCACCTTGAACTATAATAAACAAATTGGATTGCTGACAAATTAATCCTAGAAGCCTTTCATTTTGGAGTTCCAGCTAGTGTTTCTGAGCCAACATTGCCATTCATTATTCCATCTAATGTGAATGTGCTTTATGTGAGAAAGCTTAAGGTAATAATGGAAATTCAGGTACAAACTTGACATAGTGTCCCAGCAGGGAAAGTCCAAAGCAAAGCCTCCTTTGATCTAAAGTGATTCTGTGACCTTACTGTACCTTGTCACATTCTTTGCACATTTTCTCTAAGCAAATTCAATTATTAAAAATCCATTTTTGCATAAAACATAAGTTGGTGTCGGAGTTGTAAACTCTTCACTTTACATAGAATTCCTTTAATTGTACGTTGCCAAGAAATTTATTAAGAATATAACTGGATTAATGTACTTATTTTTTAAAGGAAGGTGGTAAGTGAAAGGTTAGGCCACTAAGGGGCACTGTAGTGGTTAGAACACCAGACCTGGAGTCAGGACCTGACTCATCTTCCTAAATTCAAATCTAGCCAGTTGTGTGAGCCTGAGCAAGTTACTTCATCCCATTTGTCTGTTTCCTTATCATAAAGTGAGCTGGAGAAGGAAGGACAAACCTCTCCAGTATCTTTGCCAGGAAAACCCCAGATGGGATTAGAGTTAGACACAACTGAACAACAACAAATATAAAAGGAAAGCGCCCCATTAAATGCAGAATCCTTCCCATCGCTCTGTTCTGGGTCCTACACTCTCTAAAGCTACTAAAGCAAGTCCGGCTCTTTTCCCTCAGTATATTCTCCTTGGTTTAACCAATGGTGTCTTCAGAGTTGGTTCAGCTGACCTTGAAAGTTAAGCGGGATGGGGGTTGGTTGGGTGACTACTGGGAAGGCTAGGGGTGGTTATAGGAACCCAGCCTCCCATGAGGCTGGTGCTGGGGAATCATTCCATTTTGGGGTCTACTTGAAAGTTGGGTTGATTGCTGCTGGATATTTAAATGAAATCAATGGCCTGAATGTAGAAAACAAACATGCAGATTTGGAGCTTTAAGGGACTTCAGTTGTCATCTAGGTTTTCATTCAAATGCACCAAGATCTGGGAAGGTTACTTGATTTGCTTGTCAAGGTCATCCAGCTAATAGGTGAGAGATGGGATTTGAACTCCGTTCCTCCAGACAAGAAAGCATGGCTCTTGCTGCAAAGTTGGTAGCACGTGTGATTGGGGACATTGAATTTGTATGTCAATTAATAATGTTAGGGAAGTTCTATGTTTAAATAGCAGTGGGTTTTAGGTGACCATATTTTATAGTACCTTAGTTCTCTGTCATGGCTAATAATTTATAGTCATGTACTTTTGATTCTGGCTTTGAAGCCACACCTCTGGAATTACTACAGAAAGGAGTCCACAGATCAATATTTAAATCCCAGCATTATTAACAGGTTTTATTTTTGTTCAGCTACCAAATGTGAATGATTCACAAAAATAAATAAATCTATCTTTTGTACACTGACTACACATATGCATTACCAATCTGTAAATATTACATAGGTCCTATTGATAAGTAAAATATAAACTCCCTCAAAAGTGTCACTGTAAAAAGTGTAGCTTTTTGTGACCTTTTTTTTTTTTCCACTTAGTGATTATGAAGGTAGTGGTTATAGCAAGAAGAGTACTTGATTTGGTGTCAGATCTCATAAGTTTAAATGCCAGGGCTGTCATCTATTTTCTAGCTGTGTGATATAAAGCTTGTCACTTAGTCTCTGAGTCAAATTTATGTTTCTTACACACCTAAAAATTGGTATCAGGATGGCAAACTCTTTTCAGAGAGACTCATGAGAATTCCTTGAATGGTATACTGCCAAGAAATATGTTAAAAATATAACTGGATTAAAAAAATTTTTTTAAAGGAACATGGTATGTAAAAAGAATGGGCCACTAGATGGCATCATGGTGGACAGAATGCCAGACAGGATGTAATAATATACACAGTCTGAGTAGCAGAGTTGATCAATAAGCCTTTATTAAGACCCTTCTGTATACCAGGTTCTTTGCTAAGTACTGAGATTGCAAAGAAAATAAAAATAGGATCCCTGTTCTCAAAGAGTTCACATTCTAATGAGAGAAAACAATGGACCAACACATGGGTATATCCCAAAGAGTAAATGGGAGGCGATCTCAGTGAGAACTGAGAAGGGCCTCTTGCAGAAGGGAGAATCTGAACTGGGTCTCGAGGAAGGTCTTGGAAACCAGGAGGCAGAAACAAGGAAGAAAAGCATTCCAAGCTTGGGGAAGAGAGCGGACAAAATGTACAGAGGCAGGTGTTAGTGTCTTGTGAGGAATGACAAGGAGACCCGGAAGTATCATAAGAGTCCTTGGAATGAAAGGAGCTACTGTATGAGCAGCAAAGATATGCTGTAAGAACCGGTCCTAATTTTCAGTGTGGGTGGGTCTGTGGGTTGCTCTTTTTCCTCCTAGGAATTCAAGCTCTAGCTTAAGGTCTCCTGACTCCCATGAACTTTCAGGAGACAAACAGTAAGGGAAGGACAGGTGTACTTTGAACCAAAGACCAAGTCATGGCCCAGGTAGATTAACCCATTTCCTCTGCCCAGCCTACCTTCCATGGCTGGAATGCTATTCCTTCCACTTCCTACTCAAGTCTGTCTTGAGTCCTATAGTTCTCCATTTTTGAAACTATTTGTAAGCCATTTTTGTAGACACCTAAATGTAGTAGTTTATCTGAGTACTGGATTTGGAGTCAGGAAAATCTAAAATTTGAATTCTTCCTTAGGTGGCTGTATAATCCTGGGCAAGGAATTTAACCTGTCAACTTCAGTTTCCTTATTTGTAAAATGGGAATACTCATAGTACCTACTTCCCAAGATTTCACTAAGGATTTTAACGTTCTATCTAAATATCATTATGGTTCATTTTCCTCTATTAGAACACGTCATTTGTATTCTCAACAACTAGAACTGGGCACATAGTAGGTGTTTTAGAAATGTTTATTGAAAATTACCTGCAGACCTCTTCCAAAGTCAAAGGGGCCTGTTTAGAAGCAGCCTCTGAAAGCTGTCCTGAAGCATTTTTAATTACATTAATTACACCAGCTCTTGTTACTTAACAGCAGTTGTGAGAAACATGATCGCCAGCAACCCAAGGGTACCAAAAGGAGATGAGCTAGGCTTCCCTTCCCCCAATCCTAATACTCCTGCTAGTCCCTCGAATGAAGCTTTTTCTTGGTGACTAACTGGTTTACTAAGGATTGCATTTTTTCTCCTCCCAGGTGTGGCACAAATAGTGGAAGTGATACTGAATGGAATGGTTCTCATGTGTATTGTGGCTTCCTACTTTGTCCTGGCTGGTTTCAGTGCCAGTTTTGCCAGCAGCGGCTTTGGGAACAACTATTACTCCCCCTTTGAAGGCACGGAGCTGGAGCAGGTTCGACAGCTGGACCAGCAGTACACTGTCCTCCGAGCGCCGCTTGTATATGGTGGCTTAGCCTTCTCCTTAGGACTTGGGGTCCTCACCATGGGAGTTTTACTGCAGGGAGCCAAGAGCCTGGAGAAGCTGCCCAGGAAGTGGCTGGTTGTGGAAGCTGCCTTTAGCCTGCTGGCAGCTGTGGGCTATTGCATAGCCACAGGCTTCTACCTTCATGTGGCTCTGCGGATTAACGCCACCGATACCTGCAAAAGGCGGGAGAGGATGTACGCTCGCAAAGGGCTCACCTGGATGAACTGCCAGCTGGCGGGCACCGATGGGGCAGCGGCCACCTTCGCTTGTCTCTTGGTGATCATGTATGGGGTTAGTGCAGTGTTGGCCATCCGGAGTTACAGGCAGCAGCAGCAGTACTACAAGGACACCAGAAAGCCAAGCAGTACGTACAACGGTCCACCAGGCCACTGGACATCAGGAACTCTGTGAGAGATTCCTCTCCCTGTAGCCTTCCCTCCTTCCCTCCCCTCCACCCCGCAAGTTTCTTTTATTTCAAAATTCAAATATTCCCATTTTAAAATCACACATAGTTGCAATTTTTAAAAAATATACTTTTTTGATTATGTATAAATGTTCCTTTCCAAAGTGCTGTTTGTGAAGGGTATCAATAAATACTGATGGGCTGATTGATGGATGAGTAAGTGCTGGGGAAAGATCACAAACTGTCCCAGTTATAATTACTCCCTTAAACACATTAGGATGCTAGTCCTCCACTCCAGTGCTAACCAACCAGGCCAAACACTAATAGACAAGCTATCTCAGCAAGAGCCAAGTCCAACTACAACTCCTTAATCTGACTACTTAAGATACTAAAGAATTTATCTGTCACTTTTCTGAATCATTGCCCAAAGGACAATTTCACTCTGACTCATAGTCTGTAGGACTGAATAGTTAGTTGGAGCAGTTATGAAGGCTTACCCTATCTTCAGTTTGACATGAGAGAATGAACTGCAGAAATTAGCATCAATGGAGCCCAAAGAGACCTAGGGATTATCTATATGGCCAGAGATGCCATAGTGCAGAGCACTAGGCCAGAAATCTCGAAGACAGCTTCCTGATTTCAAGTCTGGCCTTAGACATTTCCCAGCTGTGTGACCCTGGGCAGGTCACTTCTGGTTGCCTCATTTTCCTCATCTGTAAAATGAGCTAGAAAAGGAAATGTCAAACCATGAAGAGTCAGACATGAATGAAGAACATTCCCAACCCTTCCATTTCATGGAACAGAAGATCTAGAGAAACAAATTGACAAAGTTACATTGATTCTAAATTAGTGGAAGCCAAGATTTCAACCGATGTTCCCTGACTCCAAATTCCACACTCCTTTGGCATGCTTCCTTCAGCACGAATTACATTTTCTTTCTTAAGGACAAAGGCCTATTATATATTACATATATAAAAAGCTCCTACCTTTTTTTTTTTTTAAGTATAATAGAGTAGACATTTTCAAAACAGGTAAAAGTTCTGGAAACATTCTATATTCCTTACTCAACTTTCCTTATGAAAAGTTTGTTTTCCTCCACTGATACAGTTGATGTCACTTCACAGTAATTTCTCTTCAATAAAATAACACTGAATCTTGAAATCTTTGTTCACAGAATCATGGTCGATAAGCACTTATTAAATGCCTATTGGCCAGATACTTTGTTAAGCACTGGAGAGTCAAAGAAAAGTAAGACAATTCCCAACTTTGAGCTCACAATCTAATGAGAAAAGAAACAAACAAATGGCTATACACTACACACAATAAGGAAGGCACTAGAATTAAGGATTGGGAAAGATAGGTGGGATTTTAGGTAACAAGTAAATGAGGAAGAACATCCCACACATGGAGAACACAAAGAGAATGCCCAGAGTTTTCTAATAGACAACAAGGAGAGTAGTGTTACTAGGTGGACTGGAAAGATAGAAGTATGGAGTAGGTTAGATTTGAAGATGGTCAGATCTTTGCTTTAGGAAAATTAGTAGCAGCTAAATAAAGAAGGGTATGGAGTGGAGAGACCTGAAATAGGTTGGTCCAACCGCAAGTTCTTCAGGCATAAGGTGATGGACCTACATCAGATGGAGGGGCAGTGTCGTCAAGAAACGAGTTACGTTTAAGAGATACTGCAAAGATAAAACTGAAGGGAGCCGCCAACAGCTTGAATGGGGGGGAGGGGCTGGGAGAATGATGGGATGTTTGAAAAGGACAAGTTTAGTGGAAAGATAGGTTGAGAATGTTGAATTTAAGATGTTTAAATCCAATTTAGATGTTTGATCCAATTCAAGATGTCTGGAAGTGGATTCAAAACTTGGTCAGCACACATACATTGTTGGTGGAATTGTGACTACAGCCAGCCATTCTGGAGAGCAATTTGGAACTAGCTCAAAAAGTTATCAAACTGTGCATACCCTTTGATCCAGCAGTGTTTCTACTGGGCTTATACCCCAAAGAGATTTTAAAGAAGGGAAAGGGACCTGTATGTGCCAAAATGTTTGTGGCAGCCCTGTTTGTAGTGGCCAGAAACTGGAAACTGAGTGGATGCCCATCAATTGGGGAATGGCTGGGTAAATTGTGGTATATGAATGTTATGGAATATTATTGTTCTGTAAGAAATGATCAACAGGATGATTTTAGAAAGGCCTGGAGAGACTTACACGAACTGATGCTGAGTGAAATGAGCACGACCAGGAGGTCGTTATATACTTCAACAATACTATGATGATGATCAATTCTGGCTCTTTTCAACAATGAGATGAACCAAATCAGCTCCGATACAGCAGTAATGAATTGAACCAGCTACACCGAGCGAAAGAACTCTGGGAGATGACTACGAACCATTACATAGAATTCCTAATCCCTCTATTTTTGTCCCCCTGCATTTTTGATTTCCTTCACAGGCTAATTGTACACTATTTCAAAGTCTGATTCTTTTTGTACAACAAAATAACTGTTTGGACATGTATACATATATTGTATTTAACTTACACTTCAACATATTTAAGATGTATTGGTCAACCTATCTCGGGGAAGGGGTGGGGAGAGGAGGGGAAAAGTTGGAACAAAAGGTCTTGCAATTGTCAATGCTGAAAAATTACCTATACATATATCTTGTAAATAAAAAGCTATAATAAAAAAAAAAAAAAAAAACAACTTGGTCAGCAGATAATTTCAAGTTGGAATGTACTTCAGAAGTCATTGATACTTGTGCCTACATAAAAATCATCCTCTCTACAACTTAGAAGACAAGGGGCATAATGGGGAGTGAAGATCAAGTTGCTACTTTCTGAAGGTTCCACTTCCATCTAGAGATGGCTCTCTGGTAAGGTTTTTTTTTTTTTTTTCTTTTTGTTAAATTTAGTTTTCTTCAAGTGACTCTCAGTTAATATGATCTTGGGAGTCTTCACTAACCTGAATCCCTTCTTCAGGATAACTAATGTTTGTCAATGTACTTAAAATACCCAAAACTGAATATTCCATTTGATAACACTGTGCCTCGTAATGCCAGCCTGAACTTACTTCTTTGCCTATCATTACATAGTTGACTCATATTGAATTTGTAGACCACCAAAAATGGGTAAATCTTTTTCAGGAACTGTTGTGTATAGATACACATTTCCCTTAATTTATACTGAAAGTTGAATCTTTGATCTCAAGATTAAGCCTTTGTGTTTTTATTCCTATGAAATTTCATCTAATATAAAACCTGAGACTTATATGAACTGTTATAAAGTGAAGTGAGAATTAGAACAATGTACACAGTATCATCAATATTGTAATGAAAATCAACTGTGCAAAACTTAACTACTCTGATCAGTATAATGATCCATGAAAATCCAAAGTTCTCAAATGGTCTCCAGTTCAGATCTACTAAGAAACTTTGAATGCAGACTGAAGCATATTTCTTTCCCTTTATTATGTATTTTTTGGGGGGAACATGGCTATCTAGAAATGTTTTACATAACTTCATATATGTACACATATGTATGTGTACATACATATACACATCACATATGGCATCATATTACTCAAAAAAAGATGTGTATTAGGAGCATAAAAAAAGCCTATTATATCCAGTAGATACCACATTTCCAACCATGCTTTATCCTAACATCCTCCCTAGTGACACACCCTCTTTACTGGACTTCTAGAGACTATGCCTAGCTTTGGAAGTTCTTTAATTATACTGTAGATGTATACTATAACCCATGTGTCCATCTTGTCTACAATATCCTGATATAGCTAACTAGCTCTATTATAATCCTTAGTAATAATACATTGAAGAACTTTGCCAGTAATCAAAGTCACTTACTGGACCTTATTTTCCAATTTTTTTTTCCGAGGGGGAATCAAGATACCCTTTTTCAGCCCTATAGTATTTGACCAATTCTCCATAAGACAATATTTCAAAAGTTTTATTTACTTTTTTAGTTTTTGTGTCATAGACATTATGGATGTGTGTGTCCCCTTCTCACAGTGAGCTTTCCTTGGTAACAGAAACAATTAAAGCTGAATAAAACAAAGCCATGTAGTCCATATTGCATACCCACAATCTGCTATCTGCAAAAAAAAAAAAGGAGGGGGGGACAATTTAAAAATATTTCTTCCCCAAGGCCAAGCCTGGTCATTTAATTAGTTTGGCTGCTTCTTTTTGGGTTTTCACTTACACTGCTGTGGTCAATGTATGCCTTCTTGACCCTCTGACTTCCCTCATCTACTTTGTTTTTTTGTTTTTGTTTTTTTTAGCAAATGTGATGAGAAGAGAGACATGGAACTTAAGATTTCATCTCTTGAAGGAGCTCCCAGTGAGGAAAACTCTCTTCCAAAGCCCTGGGTTTTGTTCCCAAGGCACTTGGGTGAAGTCCCACAACCAGATGTGTCTAAGGCACGACTTCAATCCAAGTCTTCTTGACTCTGAGACTCATCACTCTATCCCCAATGCCTCTGCTAACTTTAACCCAGGATTTCTTGTCACAATAATGTTCTATTAGATTTCATTCCCCTACTGAGAGGTATTCACTGTTTCCAATTCTTTGCTACCACAAGTACTCCAAATATTTAGGAATATATGGGACCCTTTGTTTTGACTCTGATCACCCTTGGGTGTATACCCAGCAAAGAGAACTCCTATCTATTTATCGAGAGTTCCCAAATCTCGCCATTTTTACCCAGGCTAAAACTCCCACTCACAAAGAGCTGTCACTTTAATTCAGGCCCTTCACACCTCTTGCCTGGTGTACTTCAATATCCTCCTAAAAGGTGTCCCTGCTCCAAAATGTGCACATCGATTGGGAAATGTTTGAAAAAAATGATAATATCTATATAGATATGATGGACTACTACTGTGCTATAAAAAGTGGTGAAGGAGGGAATTTTAAGAGAAACCTGTAAAGACTCATATGAAATGATATAAAGTGAAATGAGAACCAGGAGAAAAACTTATACAAATGACAACAATACTGTAAGGGCAAACAAATCTCAAAGAATTGAGAACTCAGTGGCAATAACCAACCACAATTGCAGAGGATTAATAATGAAACATGCTACCAACTTTCTGATACAGGGGTGAAGGACTTAAAAGAGTACCGAATGGGACATATTTTTCTTTGGACATGGCCAAGACAGAAATTCATTTTGCTAACCACTATGTATTTGTAACAAGGATTTTGTTTTTCTTTCTCATTTCGAGGAGGGAGAAAGAAGAGGAGGTAAACATTTCCTGATTGAAAAAAATGAATTTTTTCATTCATTCATGAATTTTCACAAACAATTTCATTGACTAGAAAACTGAGTATTTAGTCTTCTAATTCACTTAATAAAAATGATCATGTCCTTGAAGTGTCAAGGATATATACAACGTATACTATTAATGAAAATAAAGACCTTTTTGTCATATTATGAGAAAAAATGACTAAAAATATTCTGATCTCAACTTATATGTAAATCATAATAAGATTTATGTGGGATAAGCTTTCCCTATCCCTTAAGCTTCTAGTTCACCTTCCTAAAACAGGAAACAAGGAAAAGTCTTGAGAATCTATTTGAAACTAAATCAATTTCTCTATATAATAAACCAAAATGACATCACATGCAAGTATTTTTTAAAATAATAAGCATTCCACTTTAAAATAAAAGCACCAAAATATATTATATTTATTTATTTATTATCATCATCATCATCATTATTACAAACAATAGATTTGCTGAAACATGCTCTGGCTCATGTTATTGAATTAAAAAATTTAACACATTTCAAAAATATCAAAAATACATTATAATGAGTCTTAAGACTATCATAGGACAACGATTGCACAAAACTGTAAGATGTGGACTCACTGCCTGGACGGTATCCATTGGCAAAAGTGAGAGAAAATCCTACAAAATCCAGGAGAAGGGCATATAGTCTAGAGCACAAGGAACTTATGTGTGGTTGAATGATCACAGCAAGACTTACTATATGCAGGCTCTTTTTCCTAAGCCAGAAGGTATTTTCTCATAGGGCAGCCACCTCTGTGTTTTGGGGAATCCGAACGGCTTTACCCAGAATGAGGTGAAATGTGAGACAAGTCACATACTGTCTAGACTGTTTCAGGCATTACTGAATGGCTTGGAGGCTGTTGAGTCACTGTTATATATATTATTTGTCACTTGCTTCCTCATGGAGGTTTTTCATTGGATATTAGTGAATAGAAAAAGATGGTAAGCCAGTGGCTTGTAAGTACTTGATTTTGTTGGAAGTTCTACATAAAAATAAAATAATCATTCAACACTCAGTAGGTTGGCTAATACTAACTAGACCCATCTCCTGGAAAACAGCAGCAACTGCAAACAAACTATTATCATAGTACCCAATAATAATCAAGCTGCTCACATCTGCTCTATCTTTTACACACAAGGAAGACATCATCTTATTGCACATGTATGCTTGACAGTAGTCTAATAAAGCCCTCATTTGTCTGGAGTGGTGAGTAGGTGACTAGAATAGTACTGTATTTAAAATATAATGTATTTCCCAAATGCATTTTGATTAAATACCATGATTCCTAAGATTTGTACATTTTCATGTCGCAGGAATCACACTGCTGCTTCAAGGCCCCAGAAATAGTCATCTTATGTTTTCAGAACTTCAGTTAATCTGTTCTGCTATACAGAGATGGCAGATATACAGTTTACAAAGAAGACAGAATCACGAAGAGAATATTCTACAAGGGGAATCTAGGGGTACACACAATTCCTCACACATAAGAGACATTAGATACTGCTAGAGGTATGGGGCTAGATAGATTTCCTGAAACACTGATAGCCTGATTCTCAGATACTGCAATTTCCTAAACATCATCTTTTGGGTCAAAAGTCTACTTTTCCTATTCTGATAGAGAGGAAGCTGCTTGATTTTTTAAGGAAGCAGTCTTTTACTTATCTCCTCCAGAATTGTTGAATAAGAGAATCATTCTTCCCTCTATCCAAATTTAGAATTTTTTAAAATCTAATATGAAATTTGCTTTAAAAAGATAATAAATTTATATTCCATATAGGAACATTTATAACTTCGAAATTCTGAGCTTACAAGTCAAAATGATAGAACCAATACACCAAGTTATACCAAAACTAGTAGTTATTAAAACAAGCAGGATGGGGAAAAAAATGAAAGAAATTAATATAAGCTAAGGAGAATTCTGAGCGGAGCCATGATTTCCATGTGATAACTTTACAAATCAGCCTTGTTTAATAGAGGATGTATTCTTGCGGTTCTGGAGGGCAAGGCTCAGCATTACTATCCCATCTTGGCCCCCTCCCTAGTCTGCGTTCTTATCTCCCTGAGAGAATGCTACTGCCACAAAATAATTCACCCCCCCTTTTTTTAGTGAACCTCAAATCCTGAATGTGCCCCTGCAGTCCCTTACTAAGAAAGGATTTAATGAGATCAAAGATTTGAAATTTCAAGTTCTTCAGTAGCAAAGCAACAATTTGACAGATAAACCTAAATTTTCCTAATAGTACAAGAACTCAAATTTGGACTCCTGAAAAGATTAATATTAAATGGTCATTAAGCAGTTAACAAGATCCTCCTTAAAAGGAAACATGAGCGTCATACATTCATGTGTACAGGTAAAACTTGTAGACAATCGATACCCATGGACTCATTAGTGAGCTGATCATCTGGTCAACTGGTTTGCTGTTATTGCTTCAAACAACAAGCCCAAAGCATAAATTAAGCTGCTTTTAAAAATTATTTGGCAAACCAATATTCAATCCTTATGTTCCTACTAATAAAGCAAATGCCAAATTGTTCCACCCTGTTTTCTTCTTGGACTGTGCAAATACTCAACAAATCCAAATTACATTTCCAATTTGATTAGGTGAGGCAATGTCAAAGTTTTGGAAGAAAAATTTAAAATTAGTCTTCCTATCTACTTGTGAATCTTCAAATTATAAAGGCAATTAAACAGAATGTGCAAGGAAATGTATTTTGACAGAGCCACACAGAATGAGAAGTGATGTGCAAAAAAGTACAGAAAACAGTGTTTTCCTGTTTGCATGAAAATGTTTCTAATATAAGAGTCATATAGCAGTAAATGAGTCCAACACTCATTGAGAGCATATATGGTATAATAAGACTGATTTTTAAAGGGTAACATAGTCCATCACTGCAACATTAAGAGTCAAAGGCCTATAAAAAAACAGATTTTAAGGATTAAAATCTGTTGTTTCAGGAAAAATGATCTTCCTCTACTAAAGGGAGAAAAGAATTTCTAAAATGTGAGGTCTATCCTTGTGTTCTCATTTTGTTCTGAAACATACAATAGCTCAAAGTCACCGGGATAGGAGTTAGTCCCTGGCCCTACTAGGAGATGAAAACTGTCAACTCCTCACAACATTTTATAGAATTAGCATAGTCTCCAGATCATTCCCTTCTCATCTGCAGGGAAATTTTTAGTCCCTTCCCATTTCTGTCAAGAGATCTGAAGTGGATCCCCTCATCATGACCAGGAGTTTCTGGTAGCTTCTGTCTTCACTCCCATTTTTACATTTTAAAAATTCACATCCCTATCAAGAGAACTCTGAAATCTCCCCCATCTCTCTCCCCTCTAACCCTTCCTTGATACCCTTAGGAGAGGCACCAACCCCTTGCTGTCCCTCACTGAAAGGACCAAGGTGGTGGATTGTCTCTAAGAAGATTGGCTCGAGTGCAGATTCAAAAATAAATTTCAGTCATTGAAAAGTGCTATCATTAAAGTACATACATAAATCAATTGTATGATTGGCTCTGCATTCCCAGTGAGTTTCATTTCCATAGCTACATGACTTATCACATCTTATCATTTAGGCTGAGCTCTGACACTTGACAAGCTGACTATTCAGTCAGAGATTCTTCAACAGTGATCATGAAGAGAAGCAATCTTCAGTTACTACTTCTGCAGAAATAAATCCCCTTCCTGCACAGATAGGCAAGTTCTCAAAATTAACCTAGGAGAGAAGGGATTAATGGCAGGTGGCAGGACTGAGTCGGATCTCTTCCTCCTCCTTCTCAGAGAATCCCAATGAATGACAATTAAATGTGAAATCCAACACTGATGGTAGTTACTAGTTCACTCTAAGTAAACTTGGCCACTCTCATTTTCCTTCTCCAAGTGCTTCCTTGCTGTTCATTTATAGAGAGATGACCAAACTTGTTGAGAAGGACAATTGGCCACAAGAATCCAACCCCTTTTTGGATCGTGGAGCTCCTTCTGGAGTTATAGAGCAGTGTCAAATTCTTCTGGATGGTCCACTCGATCCTCCTCCCAGGGCTCTGAGTTTGCACCACCCCGGGTATCCTGGGGCTGTTTCAGTTGTTCTTTTACTTCCTCTTCCAAATCATGAGGTATAATAAGCTGATCCTCTGGCTCCAGCTGAGTGGGAGCACAAAAGTACCCCGTTTTTTTCTTGGGTGCTTCAGTTGCCACTTCGATAAGGTTTAAGCTGTCTTCTAGGGGCACAATAGAGCCATTGGAGAGTTTTTTCCCATAGAGGCAAGAAGTAGATGGAGATTTCTGTAATTCCCTGCTTAATGGAAGAAGTGTTCCACAGTTCACACTGTTTTGTCTCCGGAACCTAAAGATCAATCCTCCAGAGTCTTCCTCAGGACCCTGAGTCAGAGAAATTTCCTCAAGAGCAGGAGGAGAAGCCTCAAGACCCTTCCCTTTACAGCAGTGGATATCTACTTCTACCTCTACCCTACTGCCATTTATTATGACCCCTTCAACTGGTTGGTCATCATCACTGTCCAGGCCATTGTCAGACTGGTTACTTGAAAAAGTGGCACAAGACGGTTGGCGTTGAAATGCCCCTGAGATGGGCACAGGATGGAGGCTGCAACGTCGTTCTGGCCTTGGCAGCAGGCTGGCATCCAGGCTACTGGCAGCGTGTTCGTCAGAAGCTGTGGAGCCCACTTCGCTGCTCACTTCTGACGTGGACATCTCACTGCTGAACTCTGAGGCGATGCCGCTACTTGAGGAAGGGGTGGTGGGCTTCGGGGCATCTTTGAGGGTGGCAGTTGAGGCAAAGCCCCCGGGCCCTGGGAGACTGAGGCCATTAATCTCACAAGTACAGCCATCCTCCCCCACATTCAGGCAGACTACCATGGCGCCAACGTTGTCCTGACAACCATAACTTTGTGCCAACGTGCACAACTTCTTGGCAGCTGCTAATGGATCGTGGACGTGCCGTATTGCGCTAACAGCTTCCAGGTAAGACAGGCGTTCCCACAGCGCTTTGTTTCCCAAGATCAGCAGCTCATCTTGGACTGTAAGTGGAAGGGAGCATATATGGGGCTTTGGAAGGATCCAAGGGTAAAGGTATGTACAGCCCAACATCCGCGTACAGCATGTTACTCCATTCACTTTGTTGTCCTAAAGATCAATAGAGTTAGTTTAAACAATATGCAATAAACCTTGGGTTCTTGACATTTACTTATGTTCTACTGCTTAAGAAGAAAACAAAGACTTGAGAGTTCTTACCTGTGCCAGAGCTAAAAAAAAAGAAAGATTATAGTCAAAAATACTTTATTGTTCTCATTCTAAATAGTCAGTTGCAATAACAAAAGTTTTTGGCCCTGACATTTCCAAAGTACTCAGCCTTTGGGCAAAAGACTTCATTGCTTTTCTACCTAATGAAACTTCTGGATTAGAGAAAAACCACCAGCACAAGTCACACCATTTTTCCTTATCACTAGTGTTCTAAGAGAGGTTCAGAATCCAATGAATTATTGCCAATGGCCTTTCATTAGAAAGGAAATTGGGACCTAATTGAAGAGATCTAAGAAAAGACTTAACTATTTAGGAAACTAGACAAAGAAATTTAAAGTGAGAAAAAAAATAAAAACTATCTACCGAAATCCCAACACAAAAGAATGAACTATGGAAAATTAGAACCCATGTAGCTAAACAAAAAGTTATAAATTATTTGTTCTAAAATTCAACCTTAAAGAAATTCTAAAGTCCACTCAAAATGCTTTAAAATATTGAATTAACTTTTAAAGTCTTTTATTAACTATTAAAAGTCAAAATACTTCTTTCCCATGAGAAAACAAGAGATCAATGGAAACTTAAAAGGGAATTTTACTACTTAAATGTAAAATTTTGTCCACTAGTTCTTCAAATAAATCCACTGTCAAAGCCCCCTCTTTTTACTTATCTTTACAGATCCAGGGTTCAACGGGGCCTAAAAGACCTAACCTGGAGGCCATTATAGTATTCTACCCTTCTACCATTATAGTTCTGAGCAGGTCAGCAATGTTTTGGTTCTCAACCAGTATGACTCCTGACACTGCACTGTGCTATCTATTCAAAAACTGCCTTCCCATCATGCAATCAGTTAACAAAAAAGGAAGTCCTGACCTGGAACTTAAGAGTCAGTGAGTAATTCAGACCAGAAATCCTGGACTCCTGTCTCAGGACTACTTCCTTATGTCCTCCCTGGTGCTGGGTGAAGTTTGCTTATGTGTATGTAAAGATTATAATGCAATATACAAGATTGCTAATTATGGGATCAAAGGACCTGAATCTCAATCTTGGCTCCTTTATTACTACCATCTCTGTGCTAGAAAATCAATTTATTTTTTCAGACTTCTATAAAATGAGAGGGCTAGACTACATAGTTATGAGGTTAGAGTTAGGGTGACTCTGTGATTCCAAAGATTCATTTGCTATAATTTCAGTGTAAGTGTTACGGTATTGCAGACATTCTTACTGTGTCTGAAAAAATACTTTTGGAAAACAATCAAACTGCATATAAAGATTACACAAGGTGTTTCATACAGTG
This sequence comes from Antechinus flavipes, assembly GCF_016432865.1. Taxonomy (NCBI): domain Eukaryota; kingdom Metazoa; phylum Chordata; class Mammalia; order Dasyuromorphia; family Dasyuridae; genus Antechinus; species Antechinus flavipes. The sequence goes on from NC_067399.1 coordinate 44,653,099, forward strand.
GATTAGTAATAAATATAATTGGTTATGCCCATTATATATGTCTATGCTACTGGATTCTAGATATCCACAAACCAGGCTCTTTGGAAAAAAAGAAATGAAAATATTGAGCTAAAAAAAATATTAAGGATACTGGCAACTAATGCCTCAAGTTTTTTAAAAAACAATTTCCTACGGTAGCCAGGTGGTACAGTGGATATAGTGCCAGCCCTGAAGACAAGAGGACCTGAGTTCAAATCTGATTCAGACACTTAATACTTTTTGTCTGTGTGACCCTGGGCAAATCACTTAACCCCAATTGCCTCAGCAAAAACAAAACAAAATAAAATAATAATTTACTAGATTAAACAGTATAAAATAAGAAAAACAAATCACAGTTTTGCAACTCAGATCAGGGAACATCAAACAACAAGTCTCTACCCTTTCTTGAGCATCTTGTCAGGAAGAACACACCAATGAACCTGGTAATCAAATCTATCAAGGGAGAAACTTATGTTAGTTTGTTTTTGTTTTCTGAATGTGAAGTCATATGTGGAAAGAAATGTCATTAAGTGTAGAAAGAAGCCTGGTTCTTCTAATTTCCAATGAATCTCTCTTTTTTACTGTTCATACTATCTGTTACCTAAAGGATCCTATCTGACAGCATTAGAACATCTTTGACAGTTATTTTAAATGGAACTTCTCTTTGTATCTCTTGCTATTGACATTTGTTAGTGATGTATAAAAATGCTGAGGATTTATTTGGATTTATTTTGTATCCTGCAACTTTGCTAAAGGTGTGGATTATTTCTAATAGCTTTTAGTAGAATCTCATCTGCAAAGAGTGATAATTTGGTTTCCTTACCTCATTACCTACGCAAATTCCTTTAATCTCTTTCTCATCTCTTATTGCCGAACTAGCATTTCTAATACAATATTGAATTAGTAATGGTGATAGTGGGCAACCTTGTTTCACTCCTGATTTTATTGGGAATAGTTCCAGTTTATCACCATTACATATGATGCTTACAAATAGTTTTAAAAGATGCTACTGACTATTTAAAGGAAAAGTTCATTTATTTCTATACTCTCTAGTGTTTTTAATAGGAATGGGTATTGGATTTTATCAAATGCTTTTTCTGCATCTATTGAGATGATCATATGGTTTTTGTTAACTTGGTTATTGATATAGTCAATTATGTTAATAGTTTTCCTAATATTGAACCAGCCCTGCATTCCTGGTATAAATCCTACTTGGTCATGGTGTATTATCCTGGGGATGATTTTCTGTAGTCTTTTTGCTAATACTTTATTTAAGATTTTTGTATCAATATTCATTAGGGAGATTGGCCTATAATTTTCTTTCTCTGTTTTCAACCTACCTGGTTTATGTTTCAGTACCATGTCTGTGTCATAAAAGGAATTTGGTAGGACTACTTCAATCCCTATTTTTTCAAATAGTTTATATAGCATTGGAGTTAACTGTTCTTTAAATGTTTGGTAGAAGTCATACGTAAATCCATCTGGTCCTGGGGATTTTTCCTTTGGGAGTTGATTAATAGCTTGTTTTTGAATAGAACATCTTCTTATATAGAAACTGTCATCAAGAACAGAAATATTAAAGACTCTTTTCTGGTCCCTTTCATGGAGCTCTAATGACACAGGAATTGATGAAATGTCAGAAATTAAACTCTAGCTGTCCCGGAGCTGACCCCCCCCCCCCACCAGGAAGGGCTAGAAACAGCCACACCAACCTCAGTTATGATGGCTTTTTGTTCTTTCACCCGCTGTAGCTCCTCTGGGCAATGTTCTAGGCTGAAGACTTTGGAGAGGGGCAAGGGTTGTCCATTCCGGCACAGGACTGCCTGGCACGTGCCCACATTGGCCACTGTCAGAGTGAAGCTACTTGTAGGATCAGCAGTATCATGGTGGATGTAACAGAGGAGGGCAGAGGAGCCTAGTTTCTGGCCAGCCATTCCTAACTTTCTGTTTTGAAAGAGAAGTAAAATAAAATGGGAGTACTTTAAAATTAGCTTTGCAGATTTTCTGTCATTGCTTCAAGTCTCAATATTCACCAAGAGGAAGACAAGTAATCGCTATGCTCTCCCCTAGTATGTGCTCCTGATCCAGACTTGGCCTTCACCCTTGAAAGACACTGGTTAAAGGTGGTAATGGGGTGTAGCTAGTAAGAACCTAACTCTTCCTCCCTTACAAGATTATTGTGAGAAAAGACTTTGGGAAACTTTAATGTGTTAAAAAGATATTGGCCATCATTATTATCCTAACATCCTCCAAGTTAAATGTCTAAGAAAAAGAATGGGGAATAAGGGACATTTCTTCCTTTGGTGGAGTTGTTCTGCCTCATCAATAAAGAAGCATTCATTAAGCACCAACTATGTATCAGGCATAAGCTCTGGAGATATAAAAGGAGCCAAAAGAAGGTCCTTACCAGTAAGGAGTTCAGAATATAATGGGGAGACAAAAGACAGATAACTTTACAAACAAGCTATATGTAAAATCAATGGCAGAGGATAACTAGAAGGAAGGTTCCACCATCAAAGAGAATCTGGAAAGGCTTGTTATAGGAGGTGAGATTTGAGTTAGGTTCTGAAAGAAGCCAGGGAAACAAAGGAAGAACATTCCAGGCCTGGGGGATAGCCAAAGAAAATGCCTGGGGCTGGATGATGAGAGTGTCGTGATTAAACATTTGCCACTGGGCTACCGAAACCTTCATCACAGACTTCATACAGCTGGAACCCTAGACTGTCTAGGTAAGCCCCTAATTTTCCATCAGAGACAGATATAGATCAGTCAGTCAAGCTAAGGAAAGGAGAGATCAGGGCCCACGAAGACAGAATTCAGTATATGGTTAGCTTATGGATCCGACAACTTGCTCCCTTCTCAATGAATCAAACCTCTCATGGCCTACCTCAGGGGAGTGAGGGAAGAGAAAGCTTAGCTAATAAGGGTTCTCCCTTCAGTCTAGTCATTCTCCAGCCCCTGAGAGACATGTTTTTCAAAGACTAGAAGGGTGAGTTTGTAATTTGATTACCTGTGAGATACCAAAAAGGTGTTAGCCATGAAAACTGTGTCAACTGCTGACTGCTGCACCTCTTCCGAAAGCACATCAGCCATGGTACACTGTAAGAGGCGGGGGAGCTCCTCATTCCGGTCTCCATCAAACATGCCGTATACAGCTTCCACACCTTCAGCAAAGTTATCCACAGCCAAAGCAGACACACAGAGTCTACAACAGCAGGGAGCAGAGAAATCAAATAACAAACCATTGTTATTATCTTCTAAGTGGACAGTTTTTAGAAATTCAAGTTAATAATCATTTGGGAGGAAGGAAAGGGTAGGCACTTAGGGGGATAAAAGGTAGAAGAATGACAAAACTACAAATGAAAATCAATAGATAGGATATTGCTATCAAGTTTGAAAGGAAAAAGGGAATTTTTTTAATTTAATGGGTAACTACAGGATCTGCTTAAAAATGATGTTTATAATTACATATAATCTTTAACAGATTATCATCTCAAGGAGAGAAGGGAGGAAGGAAGGAACAGAATTTGAAACTAAAAACTTTTTTTAAAAAAAGTTTGAAATTGTTTTTACATGTAATTGGGGAAAAATAAAACATTAAAAAATAAATGTATACGGAAACAATAAGATTATACGATGATCAATTCTGATGGGCACGGCTCTGTTCAAAAATGAGATTACTGAGGCCAGTTCCAATGATCTTGTGATAAAGAAAGCCATCTACTCCCAGAGAGAGGACTGTAGGAACTGAATGTGGATTATAACATAGCATTTTCACTTCTTTTGTTGTTTGCTTGCATTTTGTTTTCTTTATTTTTTTCCTCTGTGATCTGATTTTTTTTGTGCAGCAAGATAACTGTATAAATATGTATGCATATATTGGATTTAACATATATTTTTTACCATGCTTAACATATATTGTTTCTATACTATATAGGAGATGGAGAAAAGGGGAGGGAATTTGGAACACAAGGTTTTGCAAGGGTCGATGCTGAAAAATTATCCATACATATATTTTGAAAATAAAAAGCTTTAGTTTAAAAAAAAGATAAAATAAAATAAAGTAAAAATGATATTTAAATAGCACAGAAAAGCTATTCTGGGTAAGCACCAAGGAAAGTTCTGATGCAAATTAAAGTACTCACTTATTCCTCTGACCAGCCATCTCGGCAAGCCCATGACTCCAGAAGGTTGATGCACCTGCAGAATCAGCTGTTAGCAGGGTTTTCTGATCAATTTTCAGGGTGGTAATATGACTGTAAAAAAGGTTAAATTACTGTGAGGCACTAATACAACATTTCATTTTCTTGGCCTTTTTTTTTTTTTTAAAGGGGGGGGTTTTCTTTTCTTTTTGCAAGACAATTGGGGTTAAGTTAAGTGACTTGCCCAGGGTCATACAACTAACTATAAAGTATTAAGTGTCTGAAACTGGATTTCTACTTGAGCCCCCAGACTCCAGGGCTGGTGCTCTCTCTACTGAACCATCGAGCTGCCCCCTTTTATTTCTTTAAACTTGCCAGTGTTTCTAGAAGAAAAGCGAACTTCTTAAAAAAAGATACCAGTCAACTTCATTATGTTACATTACAAGTATCCTGCCTCTGACTCTGGGCCTATCAGAACTTCTAGGAGTTTACAAAATATCTCCACTATAAAATAGGATAAAAACAACTAGAATGCTTACTTTATAGTACAAGTATGAAGCTAGAATAAGTTCATTGCAAATATTAGCGCTCTATGAAAATGTCTGTTGTAATTATTATCGCGTATAACTCAACAAGTATTTCCTACGCCCTTACTATGTGTTAAACTGCTGAGATCAAATGAGAATATCTGTGAAGCATTTATTTTTTAAACAAAATAGGTGCTTTATTAAATATTTATTCCCTTCCTTTCCACCTGTGAGGGTTACAAACGAAGGTAAAAGCTCACAATCTAATGGGGAAGACAAGATGCAACACTCTTAAGTGGTGGTGATGAGAGCCTAAACCAGGGGTCCTCAAACTACAGCCTGCGGGCCAGATGTGGCAACTGAGGACGATTATCCCCTTCACCCAGGGCTATGAAGTTTCTTTATTTAAAGGCCCACAAAACAAAGTTTTTGTTTTTACTATAGTCCAGCCCTCAAACAGTTTGACAGACAGTGAACTGGCCCCCTATTTAAAAAATTTGAGGACCTAGAAGGGGATGGCAATGTCAAGAGAAAAAGTGCAATTGTGCTCATCATTGTTGCTGCCAATCTGTTGGAACCTAAAGCCATCAACAGATGCAGATATACCTTAAAGACAAGCCTTAAGTTGGAAATTCGTTAAAAAATGACTCCATAGATCTGAAAAGAGGAAACAAGGAGATTTTGCTTCTCCAAACTCTTACAACAAAGAAATTTCTAAGCTTTAGCTATCAGTCCACTTATTTCAAACAATTTTTAAACAAAACAATTCAAAAAAATTTCAAACAAACCAATACGACAATATCCTAATACAATGAATTAAACTTAAATTGGTATTTGGAGTTTATTTTGCTGGGAGGATCTGAATTGCAAAGTCCCCACATTTCAGTATCCCTCCAGCATAACCCTATTATGTATCCATCTCTTCTGAGGCAGCCTGTCCCATTTTGGGAGACTTTCACTGCCAGAAGTTTCTCCCGACACAGGGCCCACATTTGACAGAGCAATCTCCATTTGTTGGCCCTTTTTCTTCTCTCTGGGGCTTAATAGAAACAGTACAATTCCTTTTTCATTTACGGCCCTTGAAGACAGAAATTCTCTTTTACTTAAGTCTTTTCAAAGCATACCTTCAAATCTGCTTTGGGCATTCATCTGATGGGTAGCATTTTGTGTGTTTTACTTTTCTAGGCGTGTTTCATGTGACAGACTGAAGTTTTGTTTTCTGAAATTGTTCAATCTTCACACTTCAAGTTTTCTAGAATCAAGTATACTTTCTTCTCCATTTGATCTAACACTTTCCCCCCCCTTAATTAGGATTCTCCCTTCCTTTTCCCCATAAATATACTATTTCTCTTTAGTTATTTTATGCTAATTACTTTAAAGGTAACCCAATTTCCACTGGCTCTTTTTCACTCTTAAGCCTTAAATTATTCCCTTCTTTTTTTTTCTTCTCAGTTTAATAGTCCAGTAAAAATCTCTATTGCTCTTTCAACTTAATTTGTAGTTTTTAAAAATTTCATTTCCTGCACTTTTTTTTTTCCCTTAAAGAGGGAGGGAGGATAAAGAAGGGGAAGTGTGTGTGACAGGATAGCAGGCAATTAGGGTTAAATGACTTGACCCACAGTCACACAGCTATAAAGTATCTGATTTGAACTCAGGGTCCTCCTGACTTCAGGACTGATACTTTATCCATTATACCAATTAACTACCACTCCTGTACCTTTTTCTAAAAATAATTTCTTCTTATTCTCTTATTATTTTTCTTCCTTCCCTTCTTATCTACATTAATGTTGTTTGTGAAAAAGCTTTTCAGTTTCAATTTCCTTCTGCTGTAAATACAGTATTATGTTTCCTCAGTTACTTTAATCTTTCTTTTCAGGTGGCCCTGTTCCCACTGACTCTTTCCCTCACTCCTGAGGCCCTCTTTTTGTCTGATATTCCCCTTTTCTTTCCTCACCATTAGCTAGTCCTCTGCCTCAGTTTAAAAAAAAAATTTTTTTGGTACCCTTCTCCAAAAAAGATTTCTTTCACTTTTTTCATTATCCATCTTTTCCTGTTTCCTCTAGACTCCCATTCTCCAATTCATAACTTCTACTGCTATCTCTATTTTCTCTGTATTTTTCATGCTATCAAAGTTTTCATTCTAAAAATTCTCCTCTACTGCCTTTCTGCTGCTGCCTCATAGGGCTTATCCTATGGATTTCCCCTTTGCATTGTGCCTCATTTCCAAAGTGATTTCAATTATAACTAACAACCACTACCACCAATGTTTATTTGCTACTTACTATGTGCCAGGCACTGTGCTAATTAAGTGCTTTATAACTATTTTCTCATTTAATCTTCCCAACAACCCAAGGTGGTGTTATTATTCCACTTTTATAGATTAGGAAATTGAAGCTAACAGAGATTTGGGTTTCAGTGGGCCCCAGAGCCCTGATTCCCTAACGCAAAAAAAATTGGTCTCTCTAAACATCAAATCCTATAGATTATATGTTGTGTAAGGGCCTCATCACCCTTTTTCAACTATTCTTTTTGCAATTTTTCTTGTTTTCATACTATTTTCCAGTATGTTCCTTTCTTCTGAAAGAATATAGAAACAGGAAGGAAGGAAGAAAGGAAGATTTACTGTCAACCTATCCTGCTAGGAGTTTCATCCCATGAAGTTGAAATGCCTGGGTTATTATTAATAAAAGGCTCAAGGTTGGGTCACCCTGGCTCTCAGAATCCTATATGTCCTTCTTTTATCATCACCATTCTTTCTCTAAGGAAGCCATGACTCTATCATTAATGTCACCAAAATCTGCTATGCCATATAGTGACAGATGTAGCCCTCTAAGTTCCCAATACAGAGAATATACCCAAACTGATAAAACAGCTGTAGCCTATATATTATAAAAACCATACCAAGTCCAAAATACAGTATTTCCTTCTCAATACTGGATATAAAGGATTAACCCAAAAGTGGGCCTTTGTGCATTCAGCCTACCTCTGTTCAGATTTCAATGTCCAAAGGCTCTATGTTCTTTATTGTGCCATAAAGCCTAATTACATGCTTAGGGCCAAGAATAACACTCAAGACAGGGTCATTTGAGCAAGATTACTTTCATTGCTATCTATTTTAAGGAATCTTTAATAATTTTGATATATAGATGGGAGACCCTTATGGGGAAAGTGACATTTTGCGCTATGAACTTTTTTTTTCACAATCCAAAAACAGAAGCTCAGTGGGATCTTATGTCCTCTATATGTTTTAGTCAATCAAAAATGGCTAACTGTTTTTTTTTAATTGATTTACTGTTGTGCACTGTTTGCTTCTTCCTCACTTATCACCCTTGGGGAAACACTGTTTTCTATGTTGTAGGAAACTGAAAAATTACCAAACTGATGGAGTCTCATCACAACCTTGGACATGTCTCCCAAACAAAATAATTCTGAAGTAACTTATGAAGAATACTGAACAAGAAAAATTTTACAAGATGATAAAATATATAACCCAGGGCTAACATTTTCCTTAAGCTAATAAAACAACTGGTACTTAATTTCAGCCTCTTCTTGGATAAGATTTTCCTGAGACTACTTAATCCCTCTGAAACAGTACTTCCTTCAATGGCTTTCCAAAAGCAATAACTGAAAAGAGAGACGTCCTCCTTTACATCAATATTCTAATTCCTTCAGGAAATAAAAAAAAGAGGGTATTGTACTAAGGTAGATCAATTATTTCTAAAAATGAGGAATGTCTACCTTGAGACCTTTATTAATGATGCCCTTAATCTCAAAAAATATAATGTACTATGCTGAGTGAAAGGAGCAGGACCAGATCATTATATATTTCAACAACAATATTATATGATGATCAATTCTGAGGGACGTGGCCATCTCCAGCAATGAGATGAACCAAATCAGTTCCAATGGAGCAATAATAAATTGAACCAGCTACACCCACTGAAAGAACTCTGGGAGATGACTATGAACCACTACATAGAATTCCCAATCCCTATATTTTTGTCCGCCTGCATTTTTGATTTCCTTCACAGGCTAATTGTACACTATTTCAAAATCTGATTCTTTCTGTACAGCAAAATAACTGTTAAGACATATATACTTATATTTATACTTTATACTTTAACATATTTGATATGTATTGATTAACCTGCCATCAGTGGGAAGGGAATGCGGGGAAGAAGGGGAAAAAGTGGAACAAAAGGTTTGGCAATTGTTAATGCTGTAATTTGTAAATAAAAAAGCTATTTAAAAAATCAATCAATTAATTAATTTAAAAATATATAATGTACTATGTATAAAAAAAGATAGGTCAGTATTAAATTAATAATTTTTCTACTTTTCCTTTTTTTAGATGTTCATGGTAGATTAATAAGGTTCAAGACTTTTCAGGTATTTGTATCTCACCCTCTTTGCATATAGAACCTTTGTGCACAGATTTCCCTGTTTTCCCTGGGTCTATTCTTTTTGGCATAATTCCTACTTCTCTGATAAACATATTTAGGATAGTGGCAGGAGAGTCTAAGTGCAGGGACTTTAATCATTGTCTTTGATTTGTTGTTCTCCTTCAATTTCTATCCTAAAAATGCTGTTGGGAAGAGCATGTCAAAGAATGTCCTGCCAAATATCTTTTTTCAAGTAGTTTTATGCTCCACTTTTAAAAAATATTTCTTTTGCCTTATTTCTTAAATATAGAAAAAACTGCATCAAATTTATAAAAATAAGCACCACTTCCCAATTGATAAATAATCAAAGGGCATTAACAGGCCATTTTCAGACAAAGTAATCAAAGCAATCTATAGCTATATGAAAAAATTCTTGAAATCACTACTTACTAGAGAAATGCAAATTAAAACAAATCTGAGGTAAAATTCATACTTATCAGATTAACTATATAACAGAAAAGTAAAATGACAAATGTTGGAGGGGATGTGGGAAAATTAGGTCACTGATGCATCACTGGTTGATCCAAACAATCTATAAAGCAATTTTGACTATTCTCATAGGGAATGATCACTTCCTCCCAAAGTCTCCATCATTCTCCCTTTTGGTGAAGAAACAGGTCTAGAATAGAATTTCTTTTGGCTTCTCTATCTTTTGAAAGACAAAATTCTCATTAAGGCAGGCCAAAAATGTTAAAAGTTACTCTGCTTTTGGCAAGAGAACATGCCAGCAGATGTCTTGATAACCAAAGATCCCCATCACTAATTTATCATAGTTCTGGTGCCAGGCTTATGATCTGTTTCCCATTTCTATCTTCATTTTTTGTCTAGGTAGTATACTGAATATTCAAACAAAAATTACTTCTGCTTTGTACCCAAATGCATTCAACCATAGTTCCCCCTTAAGTTTGTTGATTGCCTTACTTGAATATATTTTCATAAAATACAATGTCCTTTCCTCTTTCCACTTTTTAAAAGAAAAAAAAACTAACTTCTTTGAAAATAAGATATATTCATTCAAAGAATATGGCAGAGATGCCAAACATTCAATTCTTGTCAAGTACAGTTCAATTAGGAAATATTTAACAAAATAAAGAAAAATACAATAAAATATAGCTAGTTAATCATGTCATTTTAAAATTGAATATGTGGCCCACAGGGATCCTTATGTATGGACTTTTTCTATTTGAGTTTTACACTACTAATCTAGATCATCCATCTCACACCTCAACAATTTTAGTGAAACCACAAAATCAAATTTATTTATCTATATTAGGATTTCTATAGTTCATTTTACTTATAACCTAAACTTTGTGCATTTACGTAAAAACAGTGGCTTCTTTCTTGGATTTTTATCTACTATGAGCTCCTAGGTATCCCCATAGCTATTCTTCCTTTATTGGTATAAAGTTTGGGAATATTTTGGGGCAATTTTCTCTCGCTTTTATCCTTTTCATTTGAAAGTTTTTCTGAGTGTACCTGTAAAACATGTAACATATTTACTCTTTCCATCCAAATTGTGCCCTCCATCTCTAATTAAACAATACAATGAGGGAAGAAAGCATGGATAGATATTCTCCTTTTCATAATCTGTGTGACTCTGGGAAAGTCATTTAACTTTTCCTCATCTATAAAGTTAAGAGAGTGGACCAAATGATGTCTGCTGTCCATTAGAAGTCTAACTCCGTTAGGTAGTTATATGAATACAAATACGTGTGTTATAGAATATTCAGGTAGTGATGCTGTGGTGGCTATGATGCTCTGATCTAATAGAATGATCTAGTCACCAGCATTAGGTCTTTGTCAGCAAGTGATTCAAGGGACATAATAAAAATGGTATCAATCCTACTTAATACACAGCCTCTGAGGGAACAAGGTCTATACAAGCCTTTAAAAAATTTGAGATTGGCAGGATTAAGGTGAAATGTGATTTTAACTTCAGAATTTTTTAAAAACATGTTACCTGAAGATATCCAGTGTCTTATGTTCCAGAACCAGATTTGTATTTCCAGTTAGGTCAAGGTCCTGTAGGGTAGGAGGCAAAGCCTCAGGAATCAGAATTTCTGTCAAGTCATTACAGCTTAAATCTACAAACTGACAGGGACAGAAAAACACAAAAAGAGGCTACATCAGGGCATGCAAAGTTTTCATTCCCAATACTCATGATCCCCTACTCTGTGTGCCAAGCATATTAAATAATTGCTTCTTTAACCAAAATTCCCACTCTATCCTACTAGAGTCCTTTTCCAAATGGAAGGAAAACCAGCCCACATCCACACCTGGGGAGTCATCAAGATCAATCACCTTTACTTCCAAAGGATATCCTTCACTCCCATGTAAATACCTGAATCTGAGGCAAATGCAGGATCTCTGGAAATATGCTGATAATGTTGGAATGTGCCACAAGTGTATGAAGGTGTTTACAGTTTGCAATGGTTGTAGGAATTGTCTTTAGTTTGTTGCCACTCAGGTTCAGCTCCTCAAGTTGCTCCAACTTGTTCAATTTGCTGAAGATGAAACAACATAGCTTTCATCACTCTGACCTCATTACTTCCCTCCAATTCATTCTCCACATACATGCCAAAGGGAAGTTGTTAAGGCCTCTATGTGATCATGATAATCTCCTGTGCAATTATTATCTCTAATGTAAAAGGAAAAAAATCCTCCTTTATCTGGTATTTAAGGTCCCTTCCCAGTCTGGTTCCAGCTTTCCCATCAAACTAGCCTACTGGTTGTTTCACCTACAGGGCATCTACAGCACATACTGTCCTCTTTAGTTGGAATATATATTCTTCTCATCTCTGCCTCTCAGCACCCTTAGTCACCTTTCCTGATTCCTTATAGCTGCCAGCACTCTCTTCCTGACCTTGAGTTTATTTATCTAAGTACAGAATGTTTGTCCTATAGGACATAAGCACTGAAGGCAGGAATTGTTTTATTGTCTCATCCCCAACATCAATTAAATTCAGTCCCTTAAATGTAGTAGATTAATTTTACTGACTTGATCACGTAATAATTCTTAAATTTTTTTTTGCCAAATTTTTAAACATCTAAGGTTTAAAATGCAATGTGAGGGCAATAAGCCCCATTTTCTTAAACTGTGGGTCACAATCCCATATGCAGTCTCACAACTTAAGGTGGAGGTCCTGAAATAATCATCAATAAAATTTGATCTATATAAAAATACATATATAAATATATATATAAATATGTATGTGTATATATATATATATATATATATATATATATATATATATATATATAGTTACGCAAAAATTTCTCCAGCAAAAAGGGGTTATAAGTAGAAAAAGTTTAAGAAGCCCCAATCTAACCAACCTCATTTTATAGATGAAGAACTGAGGGACTCAGAGAAGCTAAATGACCTGTCCAGGATTAATGGCCATGATGAAATTTGAACTCAGATTTTAAAAGATTAAAGCCAACACTCTTTCCATGACTTCTTTTTAATGTCAGCACGTATTCATTGTCAATTTAAACCTACATTAAAAGACACTTACACTTCTTAAGTCAATTTAGAAGTATCAGAAAATTTTTGCTTCATCAGTACTAGGGCATCTCCTTTCTTCTATAACTAATTCTTTTCCTTTTTTTCTGGAAAACATTTACTTAACAAGAATGATAGAAGGGCAGCTGGTTGGCACAGTGGACAGAGCACCACCTCTGGAGTCAGAACCTAAGTTCAAATGCAACCTCAGATACTTAACACTTACTAGCTATGTGACTCCACTCAAATAACTTAATCCCAACTGCCTCACAAACAACAACAACAACAAATATGACAAAATTAATTCTTATATCATTACTATATTGGAAAAGTAATCTTATAATCAAAAAACTCAGTTTTGGAAACAATTAGATCCCAAATAGAATAACAGTTCCCACAAAGAATGGACAAAATAGAAGCAAATGATCTCCATGAGACAACAAGAAATATTTCTAGTAAGTCAAATAACAGGAAAAACATAAGAAAATAGTCAAAAAAATTTTAAAAAGATTCTTCTATTGTTAATGAACATAACAACGAATAAATACCAACTAGTTTGAAAACAATTTAATTCATTAAATTAACTTAAATTAAAAGAACTTTAATTAATTTAAACCTTTAAAAGTTTAGTGTTCTCAGTATTCTAAGAATCAAAGGAATAGGGTGCCTAGGAATTAAATCCCATTGCTATTGGCCATCTGGAAAACTCAAAATAAAGACAATAATCTCAGCATAAATTTTAAACTCTTAACACACCGGAAAATAGCCACTGGGCTATCTGCAAAATATAATATTTATATTGCCTCTACAAACTAAAAGCAGCACTGCATGTATTCACCTTGCTGGGAATGTTTGTAGTTGGTTGTTTGCAAGATGCAGGATTCGGAGATGTGGGTGTCCTGCCAGGACAGGGATACATTGGTCTGTCAGCTGATTATTGGTCAGATAGAGTAGCTGCAGCATACTCAGACTCTCTTCCCCAGAACAAGCAGATGGCATAGACTCTAGGCTGTTTGCAGAGGCATTCAGGTACCTGAGACTAATGAAGGAATCAAAAATCATCAAGGAGAATAAATATTTAATTATTATCAATGAATGTACCTCTAGCCTTAAAAATGGGAGAAAATTCAAATTCCTGAGATCAAATGTAGCCTCAAACACTCACTAGCTATGTGACTCTGGGCAAGTCACTTTACTCCATTTACCTCATTTCCTCATCTGTAAAATGAGCTAGAGAAGGAAAGGGCAAAACTCTCCAAGGTCTTTGCCAAGAAAACCCCAAATGGGGTCACAAAGAGTTGGATATAATTATAAATGAACAACAAGATACTTTCAGAGGAGCATTTGGTTTGCCTTCCTTTTCTTTGGCTATACTTTCTTCTCTGGCAATCTTGTTTCCATCAGTGGTACTTTACTTTCATTACTCCCCACAAAAGACCGCTTGCCAGACATACCATATGCTTTCTCACTTCTAAATCAACTATCATTTCATCCATTTTAAAAAACCAATCATATATTATATAAAATAAAAAGTTTCATGAATGAAAAAAAGTATCTTAGTAGAAATATTTATTAAAAGATATCCCTATGATAAGACTTCTTATGTTTTCCTAAGAAAATTTAACTATTTCTTTTTAAGATTTAGGAATATTCCACATTTAAAGGGCTTTGTTCTAAGTACAGAATGAGTTAAATGCTCCTTCTCCTATGGCCTTGGCCTAAGTCAGTGTCTCTTGGCTGGCATTAGTCTCTCCATTTCTAAAATGAGACTGCCACCCTTCATCTGGCTCCTATGATCTTATTGTCCTTTTACCAACTTCTGTCCCCTAAAAGGGGGAGAAGAACAATCCAATCCATAACTCAGGGACCAACAGCTTTTTTGGGACCTTCTCTACCAGTTCTTCACATCACAATATCCATGTTTGGGGCAGGTACTTTCAAAGGTAGTAGCATCAGCACTGCTCTCCCTTCCTTTTTCTTTGAAAGACCACACCCATGTTCATTCCCTATAATGACAATTCAGCATAGGACCCAAAGGCTCACGAGGAACTGGTTCTGAGCTCTCTCCTATCCTCACCCAGGATGTGGACTCCTACCTCATATAAACATTGTAACATATTACAACTGGCAATAAAGCCTCTGAAACAAGGCAGAGAGTCATGCAAACAGACTCATAATCTCTAATAGTTCCAAAGGTCACTTATGAGAAACAAACACGTCTTTCACCATAGATGCAGGACAAATACAATTTGATTATCCAAAGACTTGGTTTCCTACAAAAACCCGTTTGTGGCACTTACTTTAAGGCCTTGGAGAAGAGGGTTTCTGGCAGCCTTGTGAGTAAATTATGCTGCAGATCCAAGACCTCAAGAGGAATGTGTTCCAGAAGGTCTGGAAGGCTTTGTATATGGTTGTATCCCACCATCAGCTTCCTAAGACTGAGACTACTCAGAATCCTAAGAGAAGAGAAAGCCCAAAGGAAGAAATAAGAAACTTAGTGTTTCTTGCTGTACCTTACAAAAACAAATATACAATACTGGATTTGTCCCAAATATTTATTTCATAAAATCAGGGAAAGAATAGGATATGATTTATCATATAATGTAAAAACTGGGAAAAGTGCACTAGCCAAAAAGAGCATCTCTAAAGCCTTGCCAACCAATCACCAGAAGGAGAATATGACTGTTTTGGGAGAAGGGAATTAATGAAAATAGGCAACATAAGACCGATCTGAATTACTTCGTATTTTCTACCACCATCACTCTGGATTCTAAGTCTAAAAAGAAACTTCTGCAAGTTTTAAATAGCTTCAAATATGCAGTTAAAACTTAACAGTTTGCTTTATCTTAAAAACACTACTCCAAAGAATACTTGGAGAAGACCATAAATCTAGGAAAAGATGGTTGGTAGTAAAGAAGGATGTGTATTTAAAAATGAATAAACAAATAAATATGTACCTAATGGGGATCTCTGTTAGAAGATTGTAACTCATATCCAACACCTCAAGCTTCTTTGATTCACAAACCCAGTCAGGAACATACTCTAATTGATTCCTGGGAAAACACAATTAAAAAGGCATCATTCATAACAATTAATAGAAATGGAAAGCCATTTTGGTCCTACTCACATACCTTATCATAATCTGAAGATGAACCTTAGGTTTTCCAAATATGTCCACAAACCACAAACTTTGGCTGTTTTTAATAGGATGAGGGATGAAACTGTCTCATCTACAGCCCGACCTAATGAAGCCTAGAAAGGCTCATTACCAGAAGAACGGACACATTCAATCAGGAATTGTTATTTGTGCTGATACAAAGAGTATGACAGATTTTTTTAAAGTAAGTATTAAAGGACAGTAGCAAATATTTTTTTTAAATATTCAAAATATTAATGATAATGGCTCTTAAGAGAAAGATAGATTTTTGTTCATGGAGCCTTAGTCTTTCCATTTGCAAATGGAGGATGTACATCTACCTTATAGAAATATTCTGGGGGGCAGCTAGGTGGTGCAGTGAATAGAGCACCAGCCTTGAAGTCAGGAGGACCTAGGTTCAAATCTGGTCTCAGACATTTAACACTTCCTAGCTGTGTGACCCTGGGCAAGTCACTTAACCCCAATTACTTCAACAAAAAGAAAAAAAATACATATATATACATATATATATTCTGTCTGTCTGTAACACATACATGTAGAAATCATTTTGTGAAAGGCTTTCCAGAACTGTGGCAACAAGTTCTGGGGAAGAAATTAAAAAACCAAAATAAATAATAGTTTGCCTACTGTATTTCCAATGTGATGTTACTTGAAAGTACATGTAATTGTTGCCCTCAAAAATAAACTGTATAAATGAAAACCATTTTGTGACTGGATAAAGGAAGAAATGGACCACAAAATGATCTTAATCATAGAAAATGAGGATGTCAGAACACTAGTTACTTTGTTCTCTATTGCTCAGTTAAGAGGAGCCCAAAGATTTGGAGTCTATCTCTACACCATGTGACCTGACATCAATCTTTCAGCCTCCAAGGACTTTTTGTTTTCTGGCAAGGTAATTGGGGTTAAGTGACTTGCCTGGAGTCAGAGAGCTAGTAAGTGTCAAGTGTCTACGGCTACATTTGAACTCAGATCTTCCCAACTTCAGGACCACTGCTCTGTCTACTGTGCCACCCAGCTGCCCCCTCCAAAGGAGAGCCTATTCAGACCAATAGGGAAAATGACACTGATTTGGCAGATAAACTCACTGTATTCTAAAAGACACACAACAAAAGTGTAATATTCTCTCAATGACTTAAAAATGTTCTCAGAGAGATGAGGGTGACTTCTTATTCTCATTCCATGATTGACTCAATTGGGTTTTTGATCAGAAGCAGAGGCAACATGGGGTTTGAGAAAGGTAACTAGATTTAGAGGCTTCAATTCCTGCTCCACTACTTACTATCTCTGTGGACCTCAATGTCTTCATCTGTAAAATGAGGGGAGGACGATAACTTATCTGACACTAACTTAGCAGGACACTAATTATGTATTACTCATATTATCCTTGACCTCTACTATCTCCAGACAATCTAGGGTTTTGCACTGCAGATGAGATGGGGTCTGGGGAAGGAATTAAAAAACCAAAATAAAACAAATACAAAAAAATTATAAACGCAAAGTCCTCCCCCCAAGTTTAATAAATGCCTCTCCCAACTCAAATAACGCTAACACTCAACAGGTAAAGGATAAAACTGTCACAGAGGGAAAATGGATTTTTTTTTAAATCTAAAAATAATCCCTTAATTCTAGCAAATTATAATAGTCTATGACTTAAAAGAATGTTGTCTCCTGGCTCTTTCCCCATATAGATAATCTGAAGCTAAGGAGCAGAAACAGGTCTAGAGAGAATTCTGGCCCCCAGGGCACCACACATTATTGTATAAATGCAGGTCTGTTGCCTGAAGGAGTTCAGGAGTCTTTGTTCCCCTAAATTACAGAACCACCTCCTCCATCTCCGGGGCATACACTCACCTGGAGAGTTCTAAGGAAGTGAGCAGACTAGGCACTGGATAAACATTCACGGTGGTCAGCCCTAATCAAAAAGGAAACAGAAACATTAGGAAGCTGAGGCAGAGCAAAGTGAAGGGAACAGTAGAACCAGGGAAGGGAACCCTGAACACACAAGTCAAAACTAGCCATGGAGGTCACAGGCTGTTGAGCCTTTGGGGATGTAAGCTGGACCACAGAACCTCGGCCTGCCCCTCTTCATGTCCACTTCCTCACGAAGCCTCCTAGAGTCAAACCCCCACTACAGCAAAGCTGTCCATTTAAATCTCCGCTAAAAGCCCATCTCCTCAGACTTTCCCAACAGAGCTCAGGGTCAATTAAGAGTCCCTTTCTGTATAGTACCGTGTGTGTGTGTGTGTGTGTGTGTGTGTGTGTGTAGGTAGTGGTGGTGGTGAGGGGGGGAGGGGAGAGGAGGGGGACGGGGGCGGCTCCTCATTTATTTCATTATTATCATTTCCTTTGCAATCACATGTAATTTATTTTATGAATTTAAAAACAGATTTCTGAGAAAAAGTTCATAAGCTTTACCAAATGGTCCAAGGAGTCTATAACTCTCCAGTGTTGGTTTTAAAGAGAATCTAAGTCTACTCCACCTAAATCAAAGTTCTTAAGTTCCCACAAAAATATGTTTTAAGGTAAAAATTAGTTTGCTACACCACCTCTGCTAATTAGAAAAGGTATTGATGCGGGAAAGCTTGCTTTCTAGATTCCCACCCTCTCCTAGTTAATAATGTAAATTGCTCTTTAACTCACACATCCTGGTCCTTTTGAATTCCAATAGAAGATTTGGCCTGTTCCCAGCCCCACCCGGATATGAGCCAACTTTGGGGCTACACCCGAAAGCCCCTCGAGCTAAGTCTCCTATTATAAAAAGGCCACACTGGGAACCCCTCTTTGCAGAGATTCCAAACATGGCTACCATGTGAGGACCCTCTGTCCACTGGACCCTCTGTCCAGTGCCCTCCTTATCTCTACCTTCGCCTATACTTTACCTTTGCTTATCTAATAATAAACCTCTTTTATCAATCTAGCTCTCTGGGCCAATAAATGCTTTTATTGGGAACTCGCGCGGCTACTAGACCCCCTTGCGTCGAATCTGTACCCCAAACCTGCCACTAGACCTTAACCTAATTTCATTTAGGTACCCTAAAGCTAGACCTCAACAGTATGAAAATTTAATGTGCACAGAAAAAAGAAATCATCATTCAAAATGAAATCTTTTTTCCCTGCTAAAAACTTGATTCTAATTCTATCTGGTTTAAAAAAAAAAAAAGTATGCTGCTAAGCAAGTAGTCCAGAAACATAAAAACGAAGGCTTTCCAGAACTGTGGCAACAAGGAAGTTTAGTACAATCCTGAGACCACCTTTTTTGTCAAGTGCTTCTTATTGTGCGCACCCATAGGGTTAAGCTATTTTTAAAGATTGCTGGGAAGGGCACACCCGCTGCCCATTCCCATTCTGTTTCCCTGCTGCTCAATCCTTCCTTCCCAGCCATCTCATATCCCTGATGTGTACCTTTGCAGCTAGCCCTGTCCATCTCTTCTCCCCTCCTGTGGCCCTGACCTAGCCTTCTGATTGGTTTTCTTTTCCCTCCTTCAAACCCCTCTTTCTCTGAGCTGCCCAGGTCTGGCAACAAGACCCTTATCCCCCATTTGGCAGTGGCTCCCACCTTCCCACCACTGTCTGCTGCCTTCCCTCAAGTTTCTACTAAAATCTGAGCTTCTACAAGAAGCCTTTTCTTCCTTCCTAAAGCTAGAAGCTCCCTGGTCATCCTCCCATTTACTGGTGTAGACGTGTCTGACTTCCCTGCCACAACATGGGCTCTTTAAGGACAGAGATGTTTTGACATACTCGTTACCCCTGGAGCTTCACATGGTCCCCAGCAGAGAGTATTTAATGACTGCTTGTTGAATGACTGATTCTCACAAAGCCTCGAGCATCATGCAACACAAGACCCAGTCAGAAAATTTCTTCCCAGAAGTTTACCCAGAACAGGCAAGTGAAAGAGAAATGGCACATTTACTGTTGGCATTGGCACAGAGGGCCCGAAGAGTGAAGCCACTGAGGGTCAGGTCCCTCAGCTGATTCCTTTCACAGTGCAGCTGCTGTAGGCTTCCCAGCGAGCTCAGATCCAGGTCAGTGAGCTGGTTATCCCGCAGATCCATGTGGGTAACATGCTTATTTCCCTCCAGGTTGTCAATAACAGTTCTCTTCAAACTATTCAACCTAAACATTGGTCAACAAGTCATTGGAATTAAATTCTACTAAAGAAACCAAAATGTTACTAACTCAAAAAGTATAATGTGTCTTTTCCTATGCCTAACATCCAAATAGCATTTAAATGCCTAATTTACTATTATACTAGATAGAGAACCAAAAAACAGCTGGTCCCTTTCCTCTAATAATTTGTAATCTGAGACAACTCAGACTTGGAAACACATATACAAGTTAAATAGAGAGCAAAATAAAGAATGTGCTTATCTGTGAATAAAGTTGGATTTTTCTTTTTGTTTCTGCAATAGAACATGTTCCGTTCCAAATTAAGCAAGGTAAAGGCCATAGTCATATTCCCTTGCAATAGCATCAAATGGTGTCTTTTTAAAAATTCTACTTCTGAGCACTTCTGCAAATGGAATATTCAAGGCAAAGGTGGCGACGGAAAAGAAAGCCATTTATATATGGATAAAATCCAGACAAGCACACAAGGTCAAAAACGGTGAATGATTTCTTACTTTTTCTCCCTTTTTATAAAGTTTTAATAATGTTTAATAATAAGGATGAGTCAGTAAGAAAATGTAAATCATGTTACTTAAATGTATTTCATTTAAGAAAGCAGAGAAGTATGTAACACACTACTGAAATATTTCCACAAAAATAATTAAAATTGACACTAAAAGGCTGTTGATGGAACTATGAGTTATTTGGAACTATGCTTAGAAAGTGACCAAAATATCCACATGCTTTGACCAACGAGCCCTCCGTTAAGTTATTTATCCCAAGAAGATAAAAGAAATAGCCTATATATAGGAAAAAACTCACAAGTAGTGCTTTTGTTGTAGCAAAGAACTACAAACAAAAAGGATGCCACTGATTGGGGAATAGCTGAATGGACTGTGAGACATGAATGTTATGGCATAATACTGAACAGTAAAAAAAAAAATGCACATGAAAAATTCTGAAAAATATGAAAGACTGATGAAATGATAAAGAGTGAAGACGACTATAATTAATATAAGTGCAAAGAACCAACAACCGGGACTAAACTTCACATCATTATAAGGTTTTGCACTCCCATCTTTGTTAAGAAGGGGAACTACAGAAGTAGAATACTGAATACATCATTAGAAAAAAGCTGGGTTGGTTTTGATAATTCCCCTCCATCTCTTTTTCTTTGCTATAAGAAATGGCACGCTAAAGGAAGAGGGAAAAATATTTTCAGAAAATAACATATAAAATGCTTAAAGGATAAGCTTAACTAATTTGGAAAATTCACTTATTTTGAACATTCTACAATGATGCCTGATGAGGCATTATTTTATCTTTAAAACAAAATTAATTCCTCTTGGACTGTTCTGAACTTTAAAGCTATAGTCTCAGAAGTAACAGATGAATCCAATTATAAACAATTCTTTTAAAGATATATCAGAGAAGGGACATAGAAAGAGCACTCTTACCTTAAATCAACATGTTTGATATGTTTCATTCTGTTTAAAATTCCAAGATTCAAGACTTCTAGCTGGTTTCCTGCCATAGACAGTTTCTCTAGCATGGTGAGCTTCACACAAGCCTCAGGAATTTGGCTAAAATTGTTGAAAGAGAGTCCAAGAGTGGAAAGCTGCTGCAAATTTCCCAGTTCTTCAGGTAAAGCAGTGAGAGAGTTGCCATCAAGACAGAGAGTCTGTAGACTGTGTGAAATAAATTTAAGGGAGGGAAAAAACTCAGCTAGCAAAGAATTTTTTCAAAATGAGCAAATCTGGAAGCAATGATTTCTTACTCTACGACCATGTGGACAAAGAATAATGAATTCTAACAAAATAACAATCTCCTAAATATCCATCTCTGAAGAGACCTAAAAAATTACCCAGCAGCAAAAATTTCAAATTACGAATTGTTAAATCTATCACAGGGTTCGTTATGTACAGGGTATTATGTACAATTAGAATTTTGATGACTGAAATTGATACTTGATGTTGGACACTAGATGAGAACCCTTAATATTAACGTGATTTATTTTCTAACAAGATGCAGTAATTTGTTCATATGAATAACCAAAGCAAAGTTATTTTCAAAACACTTTATTAACTTGCATTTTTGCAACAATGTTCTTTTTTTTCTTTCTGTTTTCATTCCAAACCACTAGGTTGGTTTTCTAGACCACCAGACAAAAAGGATAATGAAAAGATCCCACATTTAAAGTCTCAAAACTCTCAATAGTGACCTCCCTTTTTAGAAGGCTCTTTCAATTTCAGGACAGGTGTAACTTGCCCAACATAAGATATTAAGCAGCAGAGCCAGGAACTCATAACTCCCAACCAGTGGTCCTTCCACAATATCATGGGTTCTGTCAAGTCAGATACTCACTTAAGCAGATTGCCAATCTGAACAGGCAACTCGTGAAATCCATTACAGGAAAGGTTGAGTTCTGTTAGAGTAGAAATCTCACAAAGTAAAATGGGGAATAGCCCAAGCTTGTTGTGAGACAAATTCAAGCCCTTCAGTTGAGAAAACCTGAAAAAGGGAAAAAAAATTCAGTTTTTGACTCCAGTCCTAAAACAGTTTTTGCTTCTTTCATCTTTCTTCCTCTTCTTGCTGCTGTTAGTCACAACAATAAAAACCAGCTTTTTTGTAATATACTTCAAGGTTTGTAAAAAAAAAAAAAAAAATTTACATATTATTATTCCATTTGATCCTTACAACCTTGGGAAGCAGGTGCTTTTATCACCTCCATTTTACAAATGCCTCCTTTTCCATTCCAAGAATGCCTGTGAAACAGAATTCCAACTCCATTTCCATGAGCTTAAAATCTCTTTTATTCCATTCAAGAAAATGTACAATTATCTTATATCAAGAAGGTCTGCCATAAAAACCTCACCATACCACAGAGCAAATTCTAGAAGCAAATGCTGACCTGTTAGAATTCTTACAAGGTTCACAATTGCAACCTTTATATGACATTTTAAGGGGAGACTCACTGCTTTAAACTCACCACGCCAGCTTACGAAAGAAGCCCAAGAGGCTTTGAGCGAAGTTGAACTGGCTTTATCCAATGTGGTTGAAAGAGTCACTCAAAAACCCTTGGAAATATCAGTTTTTACTACAAAAGAGGAACCCACAGCAGTCCTTCATCAAGGAGTCAGTGTGATAGAGTGGTGAACCTCCCAACACAACCAGAACAAAGACTTACTTGTGCTTGTGGCTAGAATTTTACTAAAGACTATTAAGCGATTAGTAAAATTATCTGGGATAAGACCTGAAAAAATATACACATTTTATACTAATGCACAAATTAACGTATGCTGCGAGACCATCCCAAAGTGGCAAATTTTATTGGCCAGGACTCCAAATTTTGCACATGGGTCTCCATTAAAGATAACCCAGCTATTACATAATTGGCAATGGATTTTTGAAGAAAAGGTTTCTAAGGTTCCTCTTAAAGGACCAACTATCTTTACAGATGCAGCCAAACAAAGTATTTGTGCTGTATACTCTCATGATTTAACCATAAATAGTAGTCAGAATTCCTTTTCAGTCCACTCAGCAGAATGAATTATATGCGATCATGCTAGCTCTTACTTATTATCCAGGGGATATAAATATAATAACTGATTCAGCCTATTCAGTAAGATGTGGTACAAAGAATTGCCACAGCCCAAATAAAATTTGCAGCTTCTAATATATATCAGCTCTTTAAGGAACTTCAAGAGCAAGTGAGAAAGCATCCAGGTAAGATTTATATTTTGCATGTCCACTCACATGGTGGACTTCCAGGTCCTGTTTTTGATGGAAATTCAAAGGCAGATAGTCTTTTAACTATGTTAGCCAGTACTCCTTTATTTCAGGAAGCTCATTCTAAATACCATCAGGCTGCTCAAGCTTTGCATTTACAATTTGGGATAACAAAAGAGGAAGCTAGGAGCATAGTAAAAAGCTGTACAGCTTGCCTTCCTTTCCACACTCCTAGTCTCCCTCCAGGGAAGAACCCTCATGGTTTGAGACCCAATGAAATCTGGCAAATGGATGTGACCCATTATGAATCTCTTGGTCGTCTGTCTTTTATCCATGTTGTGGTAAACACCTTTTCAGGATTCACTTTTGCAATACTAGCAGCAAAAGAGACAGCCTCAGTGGTCACTGAATTCCTTATCCAAGCATTTGCAATTATGGGTGTGCCACAAACAATAAAAACAGACAATGGACCTGCATATATTTCTAAACATTTTACACACTTTTGTGCACAGTTTAAGATTTTACACAGCACTGGCATACCCTTTAATCCTCAAGGTCAGGCAATAGTAGAGAGGAGAAACAAAGACATTAAAGCACTCCTCCAAAAAAAAAAAAAAGAAAGGGGAAGCCAGTAACCCTAGAGAACGTCTAAATTTAGTTCTCTATACCATTAATTTTTAAATTTTTGATAAAGATGTACTGGCTCCAGCAGACAGGTTTTATAAGCCACCGGAAGGGCAGTGTCCAGTGCAAGCAGCTTCACTATCTTTAGATAATCGCTAGGTGATGTGGAGAGACCCAAAATATTGGTGAATGGAAGGGACCAGATAGGTTAACTGCTTGGTGAAGGTTTGCTTGTATTTCTACAGAAAGAGAAGGAATCAGATAGGTGCCAACGAGCCATATTCACCTTGTCCATCAGAGAGAGACAGAAAAAGAGACAAACTTCGAAACAAAGGAGAAGACCTAAGAACAAAATTTGCAGGAATCATTGGATTCCCTAACACAAGATGAGACTGTTTCAGGACTTGAAAACCAGCAGGAATCATTGGATTTCCTAACACAAGATGAGACTGTTTCCAGGATTTGAAAATCAGCAGGAATCATTCGATTCCTTAAGATGAAAAATTGTTGATGAGGCTATTGCAGGAATTATTGGATTCCTGGCACATGAACTGATGGACAATAGATTCCTTTTGGACTATTTCTAGGACTTATGGACATGTATAACTCCTCATGTTGATTCATGTTATTTGTTACATCACTACTAGCCTGTGTTATATTGCTATATGCTGATGTAATTTATGTGTAATACCTCCCATATTGATGGATTTATGTAGACCTGTTTTAAGAGTGAACCCCTTTAGAAACCCGCTAATCTGATTTAATTTTCCATTTCCTGTGGTGTTTTCATCTCCCTTCCTGAGATGTCAGGGAGGGCGTGATCACTTCCTTTTTATAGTGTTTTAACTCCTTTTTTGAGCAGTCAGGGAAGGCGTGATCACCTTCTTTTTTGGGGTTCTCACCTCCTTGAGAAGTCAAGGAGGTCATGACCACCTATATTTAAAATCAAAAGAAAGAAGGAGATGTTAGAATTCTTACAAGGTGCTAAGTCAGTGGAATTGATAGAGACAATGGTTGTTTAGCAGGGTGCTTAATAGTTCTCTAGATGTACTTAGTACTTACTACAGTTCCACAAGATTCACACCTTTAAAAGAGCATATATAAGCTAGGAATCTCAACTAGAATGGGCTTCAGGAGATTCCACAAGCCAGAGACAGCAGTCGGGCAGAACTAAGGAGGACTGAGAAGTGGTGACAGGCTGTCCTGTGGAGAACACAAAACCAAAATCTGGAAGGCCTCCAGAAAAACTAGCTGAGCCCCAAGTGAAGGAGACTAAGATTTTGAAGAAATAATAAAGGATTTGGACTTTTAACTCCTGGCTGCACTTGGGGTGATTACTTTGAAGTGAAACTAAGTCTGCCTTCAGAAACCCCTCAAGAAACCTGCTCCCAGAGAACATTAAACTTTAGAGAAGAACATTACACTGACCTAGAGGAATTTTGCTGAATTAAATACTAATTGAAATTAACTGCCAATTGGTCAGATGACAGAAACTTCAAGATAAATTGGGATTTGACTTATTGTCATTTCCCTTTGTTTCTGATAATGCCAAAGGATCTGCTGTAGTGGTAAACTCAAAAGCTCTTATTTTAATTCCAAGGCTTACAGAATTCTTTCAGCCAACAATCATTATAAAAACAAAGCCAAAGGGGGAGGAGTGAGAAAGAGTTATTTTTGCTTAATGTGGACCACCAATAAAGTTATGTGAAGCCCCAGCTAAATTCACGGCCAAAGGAATCTGTTATCTTCAGGCTAATTTCTCTGGGCCTAAGTAGCTGACCTTGCACTCAGGAAGATCTCAGTTCAAATGCAAACTCATATTCTAACTGGGTGCTCCTGGGCAAGTTCCTTAATATCTGTCTACCTCAGTTCCCTCATCTATAAAATGGGGATAATAGTGTCTACCAGAAAGGGTTGTTATGAGGATAAAAAGGTAATCTGTGTAGTGTACTTTGTAAACCTTAGAGCACGAGATAGATAAGTGGTGGCTATGATTCTTCTTCTTCTTTAATTTCAATGGGGAACCTGTCTGGATGATTACATATATAAAGGTCCCAGGGTCTTTCCTTAGTAATGGTGATATACCTGGCCTAGTTCTAGACTTGAACTCCTAGGATTTTACTTCAAATTTCCAAATCAGTTTTTCTTGAATTCTACCTTTATACCCTTAGCCAAATAACTCCCTTCATTTTTTTTTAACTTCATAGGTGTTCAAAAAAAAAAGTTTCATTAAGAGGTTAACAACAGCAATATAATCCAACATGCTTAGTCACTACTGAAATTAAGGGCAAAGTATAAATTATCATTTCAGTTTTTCAGTTATTCCCATTATGCTCTCATAAGTCAGTCAGATACTAAAAACATTTATTAAGTACCTACTATGCACTAGACATCATTCACTTCCATTCCTTTTTCTTCTTTATAGTCACCATATGTAACCCATAATTCTGATTCTTTTTTAATTTCATATGGTTTTATGAAGGTCTTTCTATTGTACTATCTTCCTCACACTTACTGGTTTTAATTGCATTGCAATTCCACATATGTGAATAGAAGACTTAACTATACTCTTTATTATATAAAATATAGTTTGTGCTATTTATGATTATACATAATGCTATAAAAATCTTTGAAGAGTTCTCACCTTTTTCTTTTTAATAATACTGTTAAGGTATATTCTCACAAGTAAAATTACTAGAAAAAAAGATTTAAAAATTTTTAAATAAATTTTTAAAGCTTTTTATTTTCAAAATATATGCATGGATAATTTGACAACATTGACCCTCGTGTTTCAGATTTTCTCCTCCTTTTCCCCACTCCCCTTCCCTACATGGCAAGCAATCCACCATATGTTAAATATTTTAAAATATATGTTAAATCCAGTAAGTATAAACCTATTCATACAATTCTCTTGCTGCACAAGAAAAATCAGATCAAAAAAGGGAAAGTAAATGAGTAACAAAATGCAAGCAAATAATAACAAAAAGAGTGAGAGTGTTATGTTGTTATCCACATTCATTCCCCACAGTCCCCTTTCTGGGTGTACATGGCTCTCTTCATATGATTATTATTTTAACTTTAGCTATGTGCTTCCATAATTCTCTCCCAAAAAAGATTTTATAAGCCTAAAATTCTATCAATAAATAATCCATAGATCTGTTCTCTACAACACCAGCAGCAATGACATATTACCTTTTAATTGTTGACAACATGATAGATGAGGTGGTACCTCAAGAGTTGTTTTTTGTCTCCTTTGATCATTAGTGGTATTAAGCATTTTTCAAGCAATTATAAGCTGATATCCTCAGACTTCAGTTTCCACTGAGGAAAGAGAATTGCCCATACAGTTTTTTAACAGTTTCTTATATATTTTATTTAAAAATTTTTTACTCTGAACTTAACACTAAACAGATGGAACACCTGGATGTATACTGGGTAACAGAAAGGGGCATATATATGAAACAACTGTTAAGTCTTTTACATAAATTAGCTTTCCTGTTAAAGTATCTATGTAATAAGATACACCTGTAGCTTTCTGCACTGTCCTGCCTGTTCTCTGTTCTTGTGTCCTCTTCTTTTCATTGCTACCCAATCCCTATCCATCTTATCCACCAACCTCTCATGTAGGCATAAGAATTAAAAAAAAAAAAATGTTAAAAGTATAACAAGCAAAGCAAAGGTTCATATTTCATATCTGATAATGTCATTCATTCTGCAGATCCATAGATTTCAGATGTTAGATTTCACTGCCATACATGTGGTAAACATTTTTCCTCAGTGTATTAATTTTTACTATGTATGTATTTTTAATTTTCATGTAAATAAACATGTATCTTGTCCAAAAAAAAATCCCTTAATAACTATAATAAAGACTTTATTCCATTTACTTTTTTTTAACAAGTGTTTTTGTTGTTAAAGTCTTATCTAGTAAAAATTCACCAAGGCATAGTATATGAGTCTAAATGAGTTCCAGACCAGTCTAAACAATTTTAAAAGTAAATTTGCTTACGACAACTCTGAGATACCACTACACACCTCTCAGATTGGCTAGCATGACAGGAAAAGACAGTGATGAATATTGGAAGGTATATGGGGAAACTGGGACACTGATACATTATTGGTAGAGTTGTGAGCAGATCCTGCCTTTCTGGAGAGCAATTTGGAACTCTGCTCAAAAAGTTGTCAAACTGTGCATAACCTTTGACCCAGCAGTGTTTCTACTGGGTTTATATCCCAAAGAGATTTTAAAGAAAGGAAAGGGACCCACATGTGCAAAAATGTTTGTGGCAGCCCTTTTTGTAGTGGCTAGAAATTGAAAGTTGAATGGATGCCCATCAATTGGAGAATGGCTGAATAAATTGTGGTATAGGAATGTTATGGAATATTATTGTTCTATAAGAAACAACCAGCAGGATGATTTCAGAGAGGTCTGCAGAGACTGAATGAACTGATGCTAAGTAAAATGAGCAGAACCAAGAGATCATTATACACAGCAAGAACAATATACTATATGAGGATCAACTCTGAGGAAACTGGCTCTCTTCAACAAAGAGAGGATCCAAATCAGTTCCAATTGATCAATAATGAACAAAACCAGCTACACCCAGTGAAAGAACACTGGGAAATGAGTGTGGACCACAACAAAACATTTACACTCTTTCTGTTATTGTTTGCTTGCTTGCATTTTTGTTTTTCTTCCCAAGTTATTTTTACCTTCTTTCTAAATCTGATTTTTCTTGTGTAGCAAGATAACTGTATTACTATGAATACATACATTGTATGTAACATATACTTTAACATATTTAACATTTTTGGGACAACCTGCCATATAGAGGAGCGGGTGGAGGGAATGAGAGAAAAAGTTGGAACAAAAGATTTTGCAAGTGTCAATGATGAAAAATGCCCATGCATATGTTTTGTCAATAAAAAGCTATAAAAAAAGAAGTAGATTTGTTAAATAATAATAATTACTTATTATCTGCATAGTCTGTAATAGATATTCTGTTCTTCATTTTCCCCACTGTTTCAAATAATTTAAAACAAATTTATAAAGCTGTTATAATCAAAATGATGGAACTTCAAGGCCATCATTGGTTGTTTTCTCCTCTTCTCAGGTGTCTCTTGATTTTCTTGCTTATTTGTTTTGCTATATAAATTCACCACAATCTCATTCATTTCTACAAAGAAGTCCCCCGGTATTTTGTTTGATCTTACATTAAATATATATACTACTTGGGGGAGCACTGCTATTTTTCCTATATTAATGATTTATCTGTCTATGTCTGTTCAACATTCTTCTAGTTTTTTAAGTCTTCTTCTCTAACTTAAATTCTTATAAGGATCCTGAGATTTCCTAGGCAAGCTACTTCCCATGTATTTTATAGTTCGGCTTACTGTAAAGTTTTTAAAATGTTTTCTTGCCTATTATTGCCAAGTGAAACTACAGATGATACTGGTAAGTACATTTTATAATCAGAAATTGGCAAACTTGTTGAGTCTATTAATTTTTGTGAAGTGGTTGGATTTTTGAGACACAATAGCCATAAGTAATGTTATTTTGAATTAAATTGCCAAAGTTAAAATTCAATTAATTTTTCTTTCTTATCATGATTGCTAAAATTTCTAATACTTGTCAAATAAAAGCCATGATAATAGTTATGCAATATTCACACTTACTTTATAGCTTTTTTTCAGAGAATGCTTTTAATGCTCCTCAACTGCATAATATGTTAGCCACTGGCCTAGGCACTTTTTATTGTGAAGAAAAATTTTATGCTTCTTCATGGTTTTAATCATAAAAAGTTGATTTTTTTTTTTTTTAATCAGGAAGGTTTGATTTTTTTCCCTGCATCTACTGACATTACTTGGATTTTGAGAGGTTTTGGGCTTTGTTTTGTCTCATTATTAGGCTAATAATCTGATGATGGCACAGAAAAAAAATAAATTTTTATTAGTTGAAAATATTTTATTTTAAAAAAGAAACAAAATATAATAACTATTTAAAAGTTTTTAAGACTGTCACATCAAAATCTATAAGTTACAGCCAATCCTGTTTTAAGAAGCAAACTCACATTTTTTTTTTCTTATCAAATTATAAGCTTTAATAAGGTTTAACTTTTAAAAGCCCAATTCTTCTTTAGTCCATCACTCATAAAGGATGAAAAAAAGAAGGGAAAAAGAAGTTATGTCTATTCAAAGCAATTTCAGGAACCCTATCTGAAACTTGCAGATTCTTAATATGAAAAAAGGATTGAGAAAAGAAAAAGAGATCCAATATAGACCAAAGTTATTTCTACATTATGACACTGATAACTCATATTTTCTTAATATTTTACTATTCTATTGACTACTTTACTTAGTATTTTGCACAGGTATACATAGGAAAATTTGTTACTAATTTTTTCAGTATTATCTTTGTCAGTATGAAAAATACCGTATCTACTAATTATCATACATTCCTCTATGCTATTAAAAAAAGTTATGCAGCATAGGTTTTGTTTATTCTTGGAGGTCTGAAAAGAGTTCTGTTGTGAATATTACTGATTTGGTGGTTTTGTTTTCAGGTAATTCTTTGATGACTTGTAATTTTCTTCTGAGATCAGTCTATTTAAAGGTTTTTGTTTTTGTTTTTCAGGCATTTCAGTACTGAATGGACAATTCTCTGTGACCCCATTTGAAGTTTTCTTGGTGGAGATGCTGGAGTAGTTTGCCATTTTCTTCTCCAGTTCACTGTACAATTGAGGAAACAGATCAACGAGGTTTTAAGTGACTTGCCCAGAGCCACACAGCTATTAAGTGTCTGAGGTCAAATTTGAACTTAGGAAGATGAGCTTTCCTCTTAGTTTTATTAGCCCCTAATCTTTTTTATACTTCTTCATGTTACTTTAATTTTGTTGCATTACATTTGGAAAACATGGCATATAGTAACTGCTGCTTTTCTGAATTTAGGCCCATCTTTATGAGAGTGCACAATTTAATTTTTTTTTTAAATGTTCCGTGTGTTCTTAAACAGACTACACAGTTTTCCTCCTGTACTTATTAAATTACTGAACATGCAATTAAAATCTGACTTCTCTGTTATTTCTCTAATCATATTTTAATACTGGGATAAATCAAATTCCCTATCATATCTTTGTCTATTTCACCTTGTAGCACTATCTTCTGGCTTTCAATGCTGAATTGCTTGGTACATAGAATTTGAAAATTGTTATATTTCTTTTCTCCATTATTCAGTGTTATTTTCTTTAGTGTTTTTTTTTTTTTAATTTCCAACTTGCCAGATATTGTTACTTCCACCCTTGCCTTTTCTGATCCTATAGTTTTTTTAAAATCTCTTCACTTTAATTGTTTTATACACATAGTTGATATATATATATATAATGCAATATATCTCTATGCAATATATAATATCTAATGCAATATATATCTATATATATTGAATGCAATATATAGATATATTGCAATAGATACTGATAAGCATTAATTCTTGATCCATTCAAATCACTTTCATTTTAGATTTACAAACTCTCAATTGCACCTCCCTAAATCTTAACTTTTTAGTTTAAAAATTTTGCCTTCAGGAATGTTATTTTCTTTCCTTTCTTTCCTGTTTCCAAAATTATTTATCAGAACTAAACTATTTTT
The DNA here is from genome assembly GCF_016432865.1 of Antechinus flavipes. Lineage (NCBI taxonomy): Eukaryota > Metazoa > Chordata > Mammalia > Dasyuromorphia > Dasyuridae > Antechinus > Antechinus flavipes. The sequence continues at coordinate 44,684,991 of NC_067399.1, forward strand.
TAGAGAGAACACTTATTTTTTCCTGTTCTAAAAAAATTTTAAATGACAAATAACTCAAGAGATTTTTATAGTAAATATGGTTCTTTAAAAAAAAATGTCCTTTATGCATTTTATGTTAATAACAGACACCTTCACTTCAAACTCTGTTACTTTTATTATATCTAGAAAAGATTATTTAATTTATTCTTACCTTTGTATTTATAGTAAATCTTAGGGCATAGGGACAGTGAGTTAACTTGTAATTTCATAACTACGGGAACTTCTGGGTGAGGAAACTTCTCACCAAAGCAAATCATCACCTTATCTACAATTTATTGTCTCAGAGAACTGCCTATAGCACTGAAGTGAAGTGATCTAACAGGAATGTCACACACAGAGTCACTAGATCATGGATCAGCAGATCAGTTTCCTCAATCTGGTTTTGAGGCCAGTTCTCTAAACAAAATATCATGCTATCTTAAATCTTAACTAAATACAATAAGCTTAAAAAGTATTCTTTTTATTAATCATTTGTCAATTTCAATCTCTTTTTCTATTACTTATTCTTTAGTGGTAGATTTTTATTGATAAATTCTACCAGGTCTTGTTTTAAGGAATTTTTTTGTTTTAAAGCAATATGATTATCTATATAATAACTAATTTGGGGGCCCAATTCTAATTTAAATTTATTTTGTATATATATTCAGGTTGTTGTGAGGATCAAATGAGATCATTGTAAAGTGCTTAGCACTGTGTCAGGCACATATAAATGTCAGCTAGGATTCCTTTAATAGTGTGTCTAGATTAACTGAGATCTCAGAAAACACTAAAATATATAAAAAGACCCTAATGTTTGTATCTCATACTTTTGTCTTCCAAACCCGTACTCTGTTCTGGGTCACATTTCAATGCTTTTTCAATTTAGTTGTTTCCTGGGACCTTTGCTTATTTGCTGGGTCCAAAGAGACTACAGGTTTCCAATGTGTTGTTTTATCTCTTTGTAATTGTAAACACTTCTAATATTTTTCCTTATGCTTTATTTTTCCTTAAGTTTTTATACAGTCCATTTCCACATTTTCATCTCCCGTCCTGGGATGGAGAATCCTGGGGCCCACAGGTTCCTCAGGCTGCACAGGCAGCAGAGGAGGGGCACAAGAAGGCATTGGTGCGCAGTTAGGAGGGAACGTGGTTCCAGATCGTGGCCTTCCCTGGGCAGGAGGGACACATCTGCTTTTGCTCTCAGGCAAATGGCATGAGTCTAGCCATGGAGTTCTAAGAGTCTTGGAACCTCTCAGACTCTACCTGCAGACTAATTTAGGGGCTAGCAAGTGAGAGCCCCTGCCACCCTAGGCTGGTGTAAGGCAAAACTGCCTACAGGTCTTCCATTTTGGTCTGCATTAAAACGATCCTCGCTGAGCACTCTCCCTTGCCTTGCTGTATCCCGGCCATTCTGGAATACTGATGGGAAGTTCTTAAGTGCGTAAGGTGTCTTTGTTCCCTGCTCAGTGAATGGGGTCTCAATTCTGCACAGGCCACAGCTGCCTCTGGAACAAGTCCTGACTCTCCTGAATCTGCTACTACTACTACTACTACTAAAAAGGGGTTGCCAGAGAACCTGCCTCTAGCAGATTAAATAACCATGTTTATTAAGCAAAAGATATACTTAAGTAGCTTTTGTTAAAACATAACCACATTAAATATTATGTTGTTAAAGTTTTTGGAAGAAATTTGAGTCTGATTCCTTATAAAGTGCTACTTTTCCTCCAATAAGGGCAATTTTTCTATCTGTGCATGTTTTGAGAAACAGGATAAATAAGTGGACCCTCCGGAATAACTCCAGAGGAGTTCCAGAGAAAAATGTTGGAAATTAATTATCTGAGTATTCTTCTTCCTCAGAACTGCAAATCTGTCTTACCCATCACCAATAACATCTCACTTGATAGGTAGTCAGGGAGAGCAACAAATTATCTTTGAAGAACACCATGTCCTACACATTGTAAGTATTTAAGAAATACTTGTTAAATCAAACTCAAAAATGATAGCTACTTTTCTGAAAATCTTACTGCATTGGAGACAGCATTGCTGAAATAAAAGGATCATTTTATGCGGTGTAAAAAATGTAAAATAGAAGCAGATTATATGAGTAAATATGGTAACTGGAATGTTCATTTTCAGGCACATTAGGATATACATCATTTTTCAGTTTTTATTTCGATAATCTAAGGCTCTACTATGTAAAGGAAAACAGCTCTCTACACACCTGTAGAGACAATCAAGACCTCCTGGTCTTTCTAGTTGCATAAAGTTATGTCGCAGGTTGAGGTAGGTGATATCTTGACTATAGAAGAGATGCTCAGGAACTTCCTCAAGGCTATAACATGAGAGATCAACCGTACTTATTCTCTGCGACACCACCTGAATAAGTCAAAGAAAGAAAGTTGTAACTGAGCAAGTATATTAATACTTTTAGGAAATCACTGAGAATGGACTACACATAAACAACAACCCCGATTATAAGGATGTGCAATAATAACCAGGCAAAGACATCAAGTTATTGTCAGAAACATCAGTTAATTCTTCCCCATCTCACCCTATCCCTCCCCAATCAAACTGGATACAAACAGGTATAAAAAACCAAAGAAATGAAGAGCCTCAATACATCCATGAGTATATTGTTATAAATTAAATTACCAAAGTAAAAATTAGTATTTTAGGCCACCACGCAAATTTAAGATTATCCAGTTTACGTGACTATAAAGACACATCTAATAATATGTCAAAGCATTGGATAACTACAACAATACTAACCTTAGAGATAAAAAGTCAAAATAATACAATGTTTAAACTAAAGAAATTCAAGGGTTAAAGGTTAAATCAAAAGTAATATGGACTAGAAAAACAAGTTAAGAAAAATAGAGGAAATGCCATGAGGAAGTCATTTATGATTTGATTACTTATCCACACTTGATAATTACAAGTTTTATTGCTTCTCTAGTGCATGGATTCAAGGTTAACAGTTTTAATTTCTAAATTGAATATGCAAAGCTAGTATACTACTGGGCAGAAAGAGACTAGGTTAATGAAGAAATCTAGATTAACTTTTAAAGTTTTGGTCTTTATGGATTTTAAAATAGTAAACATAATAGGAGGCCTGTTAAGTGACCATAACAATGCAAGAAAGAAAAGCCTTCATAACTAAATGGTGATCTAGAAATGGCAATATTACAGTTCAGTGCCACATCATTAAGAACAGAATCAGAGTCTGACAAGGTCATGAAAGGTATAAATCAAAGAGTACTGAGATAGAGAAGCAGGGGATTCTAGTTCTAGCTCTAGCATTTATTGAACCATATATTCTTGGGCAAGTAATTTCATATACATTTTCTTATCAAAAAAGGAGATACCAATTGCTTTTCTCACCCTCAAAGGGGTAGTTTTAGGATAAAATTGGTTAATTTATAAGAAAATCTTTTTTTTAAGTATAGCCATAAAATTTTAAAAATTACATCCATACTTTTATGCTCAAGATATATGTATAAATATATATGTTGAGATTATATTTACAGAACATATATCTTGAAAATCTTGTATATTTGAGGGCACACTCTCCCTAGAAATTCATTATCACTCATTATTTATAACTTATGGAGACAGTCCAAGAAAGATCGTTGAAAGCCAGAACACGATCTTTGGGGAGAAAGTACAGCCTCCGCACCTTGGAGGCCTGCCGATGCCACCTCTGGCACTCTGCCAAGGACTCAAAGCTGACATGGTATGTTGGAGCCTGGGCTCCTGCTGAACTGAAGGCGAGAGTGTATTGTCGCCGTTTCAATTCTTCTACCTGAAACAAGAAGACAAAGGGATCATCAAGAGAAGCAGGTTCCATGATGAAGCAAGTTAGGCACCAAGTAGGGGAAACACAAGATATTCCACATAACGATAGATCATCACATTTACAAAGTTCCTTGAACCTACAGGTAATAATGATGTCATTATTCAATCATTCGGTTTTAATACAAACCCAGAATATAATTACTATTTGGGAGTGGTAAACAATCTCATTGTAAGAATACATGCAAAACCAGAAATTATTAAAGGTAGAGGAACCTTTGATATTCAGTTTCAGAATTCTCAAGGTGGGCTTGTAAACAAAAGAACCAAAATAAAATTGATATATTTAAGACACTTCCAATATAAAATACAAGTAAGTATGGTTTACCTAAAACAACCTAAAAGAATGAAGAGTAATTCTCATCTGTCAATCTCACCTTTCCCCCAACAAGGGGCAAAATGTGCATCTTTCCAGTCTGGCAGTCTTTCACCGAAGACACAATAAGGCAAGTTCCACAGAGAACAACTAAGCGCTCAGCCCACTTGTGAAGCTGGGTCTTTCCCTTGCGTACATTATAGATGCCAGATAAAAGAATCCGGTCTAGATGATCCATCTGGCATGGTTTTTCTGAAATAAAGAGTACATGACTATTTATTACATAATTATAGTCTTATCAAATGTGTATGTTAAATTAAATCAACATGTCCTCCCTACACATCAGGTTTAGTGCAAAATGCTGGGAATACAAAGATAACCAAGAAGAAACCAATCCCTATCCTCAAGGAACTTACATTCTATTGGGGAAAAACAGAGCATAAAAGGGACTTGAAAGATAAGAAAGGCAAAAGAATGATGATGAAGGTACCTGGGGCAGAGGAAGGGAACAGAGAACAAGGATCACAGGATAAAACCGTAGGAGGACCAACTAAGCTGTCCCATTACAAGTCGGTCAACAATCACATATTCAGTATCTGCTCCATGGCAGACATTGCATTTATGGAGTGCATAATATGCTGTGCATATAAAGGGAAAGGCAGCACTCTTTCTCAAGGAGCTAGCTCACAGTCCAGGAAGAGAACAACCTGCAAACAACCTTTATGAGCAAGGCTCAGAAGGGGAGGCCTCAGATGAAAGAGGCCCAGACAAGACTGCAGGCAGAGCACTCCAGGTAGGGAGGACAGTCTGGGCCGCTGGGTCATAGAGCAGATACAGAAAAAACTAAAAAGAGACCAAGAGCTTGAAAAGACAAAGCTAAATCAAAGGGGGTTACACAGGATCGGGATCCTACTGCAATAGGGAACCACAGAATGACTGGACAGCGGTTGGGGGGAGGGGGCGGCTAGGAAGAGCATGGAGTAGATGGGAGAAGAGCCTCAGGGAGACCAAAGGTCGAAATCTGCCCTTTCTGAGCAGAAAGCAGAAATGAGAGGACATGGACAATTTCCTGGGTATGGGACAACAGGAGTAAGGAAGGTGATGACTTCTAGGTTGGGAATCTGGGTCAATCTAGGAGTGCAGAGCACAAGACCTGAAGTTAGGGAATACTTGTCGAATAGCTGCATGACCCTGGGCAAATAAATCACTTCATTTCTGTCTGCCTCACTCTTCTCATCCAAAAAATGGAGATAATAGCAGCACCTACCTCACAAGGTTATTGTGAATACTAAACAAGATAATGCTCACAAAGCACTTAGCAAAGTGTAGCACTTAAAAAAAAAAAGCCCACTTCCTTCCTTAAAATAATGGTTTATAACAGGGCACAAAGATAACTTTATAAATATGTATACATATATTGTATTTAACATATATTTTAACATATTTAGCATGTACTGGTCTACCTGCCATCTAGGAGAAGGGGTGGGGGGAAGGAAGGTTTTGGAACAGAAGGTTTTGCAAGGGTCAATGCTGAAAAATTACCCATGCATATGTTTTGTAAATAAAAAGCCATATACATGGATTCTGTCAATACAAAGTTATTATTAAATAAAATAAAATTTAAATTTAAAAAAAATATAAAAAATAAAAATAAAAAGCCATATTAAAAAAATAACAGGGCACAAAGCATTCTTGGAAAGTTTATATTTTTCTGTAAGCACTCTTTAATCTGAATTTTAGCAGAAGTATGATTAAAATTGTATTGAGGAGTGTGCATTATTACAACATAGCATTTTCACTCTTTCTGTTGTTTGCTTGCATTTTGTTTTCTTTCTCTTTTTTCCCTTTTTGATCTGATTTTTCTTGTGCAGCAAGATAATTGCATAAATATGTATACATATATTGGATTAATTGCCATCTAGGGGAAGTGGTGGGGGAAAGGGAGGGGAAATTTGAAACACAAGGTTTTGAAAGGGTCAATATTGCAAAATTATCCATGCATATGTTTTGAAAAAAAAGCTTTAATTAAAAAATTTGTATTTAGGGATATAATTACATTAATAGAGCATATTTTGTCAGGAAGTAACTGGGAGCTCAGTGGATGCTGGGCCTGCAGTCAGGGAGAACTTGGTTCAAATTTGGTCTCAAACACTCCCTAAGCTGTATGGCGCTGGACAAGTCACTGAAACTTGTGACTGGAGAAGAAAATCATCAACCACTTCAGGATCTTTGTTAATAAAGCCCCATATGGAATTTTGAAGAGTTGTATTCAACTGTATAACAATAATAACAAGCATATTTTGAACTTTATTTCAAATGATGATCAAATAGAATTAACATATATCAAGTGTTTTGTAAAAATTAAACATTAAATGAAACTGTCTAGTTTTAAGCTGGCTTAAAGGTGAGGTGTTATTGCCTAAAAACGTTCCAGCTATTACTATTATTTTTTCACATTAAAATGAAAACAGCATTGCTTGAAAATGAAAATGTCTAATCCTGGTAAACAAAATCCAACTTACTGTTAAAATTAGTATCTCAATTTGTACTTCTAACAATTTTGCCTTGTTGAATTTACAGAAAAACTTTCAAAGTACTTAGAATACATGGAAAAAAAGACTTCTAATGATTTTTCAAGAAAAACTACATGTGCTTAATAAGTTAATGATGACTGAGATCAACACAAATACTGTAGTGATTGATATATCTTTGCACCAGGCAATTCTAAACTGCATGCGGTGGCTTCTGGCACTGCTCCTGGTGTCAGCTTCAGACTTGTGTGACCATCAGTGCTTATAACTGGGGAGGATACTTCAGAAAAATGGAGGCAAAGGAAATCCCCTGAGAAGACATGGCAAAATTCTACTTTGTAATACAGAATTTGAAATGAATCAAAAAGATTTTTTTCTACTTAAGAATATTTTAAATGTCTTTCCAAAAATATGTCACTAGTCTCCTTTCTGCTATTTGTTATTTACTAAAACAATGACCTTATTGAAGGCTAAATTATTAGCCTTTCACTGCAAAACTATTTTGTGGTATGTACTAGAACCAAAAGTTCTTTCTAAATTATATAGAGACTGTCCATTTACTCTCTTAAGTTTCTAATTTTAAAAATAAATTTAAGATCCTATTTAAGAGACTGGAAGAAAATATGTAAGAGCCTTCTTTTATTAAATAAGATACTCCACAACTCAACAGAAGTTTACTGTAAAATGTTTATCATTTTATATAACTGATATTTAATTGAAAGAGAATTTTGCAAAACCATGATTTTCCTGCAGTTATGATTTTGTTTCTGAATATAACTTATTACTTTAAAATTGTGTGATTACCTATTATAAAGATACACATTAAATTAATGGTAATTAATTTATAATTCCTTGGATTTCTTTTCCTAAATCCTTTAAACCTTACTATTTTATTTCAAAGAAAACTTCTAAATCAGCCACCTGTCAGAAATGGGCAGTTAATTTTGTTTTGGGTAACTTATTTTTTTCTTATTTTACATGCTGTTTCAGTAATACCTTTTGCAAGGACTGACCAGAAGCAAAGAATGTCTGAAGCCTTTATCTTTAAAAAAATATATATATTGATAGTGGTAAAAATTAGAATAAGATAATTCAGACCTCCATTTTAGAAGTACATTGGCCTTAATTAGAACAATTTGTACATTTAAAGAAAACAGAAAGAAGATACAGGCTTTTAAAAAAATATATGTAATTACTATACAAATTTAAGGGATTATGAAAAAAGTAATAGAGTGTCTCAAAAAAAATCAAAAATCATTTTTATTTTTAAATAGTTTTTAAGTTATTAAAGATTAAAACTGAACTAAAATTTTGGGAACAACTGGCATAGATGCCCAGGTCTTAACAACAGGTTTCAATAGTAAAGGAAGTTTTCAACCCCACCCTTTAACACCGATGGAGCTCAAAAACATTTAACCCAATCCCCTACATTTTATAAATGTACCCAGGTCTGAATAGATGTCCAGACTTGGGGCCAAAACAAAACAAAACAAAACAAAACAAAAAAAAAAAAAAAAAAAAAAAAAGGCAATACTGATGTGGGAAAGATTCCTTTCTAGATTCCCACCCTCTCCTAGTTAATAATGTAAAAGGCCCTTTAACTCACAAATCCTGGTCCCTTTGAATTCCAATAGAAGATCTGACCTGTTCCCAGCCTCATCCGGATATGAGCCAACTTTGGGGCTACACCCGAAAGCCCCTCAAGCTAAGTCTCCTATTATAAAAAGGCCATGCTGGGAACCCCTCTTTGCAGAGATTCCAACCATGGCTACCATGTGAGGACCCTCTGTCCACTGGACCCTCTGTCCAGTGCCCTCCTTATCTTTACCTTCGCCTTTAACTTTGCTTACCCAATAATTAACCTCTTTTTATCAATCTAGCTCTCTGGGCCAATAAATGCTTTTATTGGGAAGTCGCGCCACTACTAGACCCCCTTGCGCCGAATCTGTACCCCAAACCTGCCACTAGACCTTAACCCTAATTTCATTTAGGTACCCCAAAGCTAGACCTCAACAAATACAACCTAGATAGGTTGCATTATGTCCAAAGTATTCTATTTACTAAGATTTTTTTTTAAGTTCTTTTTTGGTTAACTCAAATTTCAAATTCACTCTACCACTTTATTTCCTGAGCTTCTAATTAAAAGTTAAATTTAAATTCTTAAATATTTAGAATATTGTGAGAGAAAAATTTCACACTTTTTTACCTATTTTTTTTAATATGGGATTATAATACAGCTTTACAGGCCAGCATGTAAGTTGTATTATGATTCCATCATGCAAACTGTTAACATTTCTAAATTTACCTATTATCACCTTCAAGATGTACAAGGTTCTAAAAGAACCTAGAATTAATATGGGTGTGCTGGCTGAGAGTTCCTGGTAGCTAAACTATTGTTTTTTTTCCCTACCCAAAACAAAGCAAACAAAAACCATTAAAAAAAAAAAATTAAAGAGTTTGATTCAAGGTTCCCAAGGACAAAAGAGAAAAGCAATACATATGCAATTTGAAGTAGCAAGCATCTCTTAAGCACTATCCACACAAGGAGCCTTGCTAGGCCAGCATAAGCAAGAAAATGAAAAGCAGAACTTACAATGGAAGAGCATTGTTTCTCATTACAGAGTGAGCTCCTTGAGGGCAGATGCTGTAGTTGGGATCTTTTCAATTAGCATTACTCAATCTGACAGCCCCACCTCAGAGTTCTGTGCTTTGCCTTGGGAGGACAACCAGGCCCAGTCTGGACCAATCCCCTGTCCAAAAGAAGGTGACCATCTTACGATCACTTAGCCACCCAATTTCCTCCTGTCCAAGTCAGGAGAGGCTCTTCCCTCTTGTGTGGAGACAGTCCTGGCTTCATCAGCATGTGTCCCTGATGGCACGTCATTTTGCTTATTTTAGCTCATGCATCACATCACTGGACATCTAGCTTTGCAAAAGGAGGGCCTGGAAGGAGGAAGCATCTCAGATCGTGAGAAAGAGCAGAGGTCCACTTCACTGGAGGGGGTCACAGACTAAGTGCCATTGACTAACTGTGGGTGGGATAATTTTAATCCCCACACTGCCTTTTGCTTCTCTCTAGCTGGCACATAGCAGGCAATTAATATTTATTGGTTGACTGCTAAGTAAATATAAAATCATGTGGGGAGGGAGATCACAACTAACAATGAGAGAAAATCAGAAAAGACTCCTAGAGAGGAGATGACCCTTGCAGGAAACCAAACACCTAACAAACGATGGTCAAGGAGAAGGGCAATCAAGATCCAGATGAGGAGAGGAGATGCCACATTCCAGGGGGATGGAATGAAAACTACACCAAAGGAAGCGTTGGAATGTAAATCTGAAGTCAGCTGGAGGCCGGATTGTGGAGGCTCTGGATGCCAAGGGCAAGAGCTTGTGGTCATCCCACGGGCCCTGGGCAACAACGGATGTAGTCACTTGGCCAAATGTGCCAAACAACAGGCTGTGACCTGCCACACTTACAGACCCACCTGGAGTCAGCCAGGGCTGGGAGCAGAACTGGACCAGAAGAGAGGAATTCAAGGGCAGCTCCCTCTCTCCAGCAGACGCAAGCAGCAAGCACCTCGAAAATGGGGTAGGAATGAGAGGAAAGCCACCACAGGTCAAAGTCACCAGAGCCCCACTTCAGGCTGTGGCAACCAGAAGGCAGCCACAATAGTCCTCCCCAAAAGCTTGGTATCCTTTGACAAATGATAGACCAGAGAGCAACTCTACAGCAGGAGAGCTGGGGTTAAATCCCTGCCTCGCCCTGGGCAAGTCATTTAACTTTACTGGTGCTCAGTTTCCCCATCAGTAAATGAGAAGATTGAACTTTTAATGGACTTAAGTCTCTTCCAGCTCTAACTCTGTAAATGACAATGGCATTATATTACCACAAAGTGTTTGTAATGGCATTTTTAAAAATTACAAACTAGAAAAATTAAACATGACCATCTTCACAATACAAAGATGAGATGAGGGAAGGTGCACCAAATCATGTGCACCTATCTGTCCTCTCTTCTCTTTTCTCTCAAAACTATCCCTCCCATCTCTCTCCCCAAATAAAAGTATGGTCCAGGAAAACAACTTTATCTCTTAATGGATCTGTATGGAAATACGTGTTTTATTCTGCATCTAAAGCTCATCACTTCTCCACAAAAAGGGAGGAAGTATATTTCATCATAAGTTTTCTAGCATTGTGATTGGTCACCTCAATGATTAGAATTTTTAAGTCTTTCAAAGATGATATTCTTTACAAAGTTTGAAGCCTTTTTATAATCTCTCTTCTGGATCTGCCCACTTCACTCTGCAACAGTTCACACAAGTCTTCCAAGATTTTTCTAAAATCTCTTTTATCACACACATATATAATATGGCATAATATTTCCATTACAGTAGTAAGCCAAAATTTCTTCCTCTATTTTGAATTTCCAATAGTATTTTATTTTTTCCAAATACATATAAAAATAGTTTGACATTCATTTTTGTAACACTTTTGTGTTACAAATTTTTCTTCCTCCTTCTTTTACCTCCCCTCCTCCCCAAGAAAACAATTAATTAAATCTATATAAGATTAAATATATGCAATTCTTTTAAATGTATTTCCATTATTTGTCATGTGCAAGAAAATTCAGGCCAAAAATAAAGGGGGAAAAAAAAGGTGAAAATACTATGCTCCAATCCATATTCAGTTTTCATATTCCTCTCTCTGGATGAGGACAATATTTTCCATCCCAAGTCTTTTAGAATTGCTTTGAATCACCATATTATTGAGAAAAATGAAGTGCATTACAGCTCATCATCACACAATCTTCTAGTTATTGTATACAAGTTCTCTTGGTTCTGCTCATTTTATTTAGCTTCAGTTCATGTAAGTCTTTCCAGGCTTTTCTGAAAGCAGCCTGCTCATCATTTCTTATAAAATAAAAATATTTCACTACATTCTTATGCCATAACTTATTTAGCCATTTCCCAATTGATGGGCATGAACTCAATTTCCAGTTTTTTGCCACTGCAAAAAAGGGCTGCTACAAACATTTTTGCACACATGGGTCCTTTTTCCTCTTTTATGATCTTTTGGGACACAGACTTCAATAGAGACATTGCTGGATCAAAGGCTATGCACAGTTTGATAGCTCTCCAGAATGACTGGATCATTTTACAGCTCCACCAATAACGCAGTATTAATGCCGCAATTTTCCCACATCCCATCTACCATTTATCCTTATCCTTTCCTGTCATTTTAGCCTATCTGAGAGATATGAAATAGAAGTATCTCAGAGTTGTATTAATTAGCATTTCTCTAATCAATAATGATTTGGAGCATTTTTAACATGACTAAAAATAGCTTTAATTTCTTCATCTGAAAATGGTTAGAGCATTTTTTCATATGACTAGAAATGACTTTAATTTCTTCATTGGAAAACTGTTTATATACATTACCATTTATCAATTGGGGAATGATTTGTATTCTTATAATATGAATCAGTTCTCTACAATTTTACAAATGAGACCTTTTTCAGAAACACTGGCTGTAAATTTTTTCCTTAGCTTTCTACTTTCCTTCTAATCTAAGCCAAAGTTTCTTTAACCAGTTCCCAAATGTTCCATTTTGTTTTCTTTTTCTTTTTTTTTTTTTTTAATTTTTTATTTAATAATTACATTATATTGACACTCATTTCTGTTCCGATTTTTTTTTCCCTCCCTCCCTCCACCCCCTCCCCTAGATGGCAAGCAGTCCTTTATATGTTGGATATGTTGCAGTATATCCTAGATACAATATATGTTTGCAGAACCGAACAGTTCTCTTGTTGCGTAGGGAGAATTGGATTCAGAAGGTATAAATAATCCGGGAAGAAAAACAAAAATGCAGATAGTTCACATTCGTTTCCCAGTGTTCTTTCTTTGGGTGTAGCTGCTTTTGTCCGTCATTTATCAATTGAAACTCAGGTCTCTTTGTCAAAGAAATCCACTTCCATCAAAATATGTCCTCATACAATATCGTTGTCGAAGTGTATAATGATCTCCTGGTTCTGCTCATCTCACTCAGCATCAGTTCATGTAAGTCTCGCCAGTCCTCTCTGTATTCATCCTGCTGGTCATTTCTTACAGAACAATAATATTCCATAACATTCATATACCACAATTTACCCAGCCATTCTCCAATTGATGGGCATCCATTCATTTTCCAGTTTCTAGCCACTACAAACAGGGCTGCTACAAACATTTTGGCACATACAGGTCCCTTTCCCTTCTTTAGTATTTCTTTGGGATATAAGCCCAATAGAAACACTGCTGGATCAAAGGATATGCACATTTTGATATCCATTTTGTTTTCAATACTTTGTTCTAACAAGTGTGCCAAAATGTGTCCTATATATCACTATATAATTCCAATTTTTTTTTCAAAATGAATGGAATATTTCACAGCTCCACCAACAATATATCAGTAAATAGTGTTACATTCTGTGGTAGAAAAGAAATAGATGCCTGTTGATTAAATGATGTGTACATTAGAGGTGTCAAAAACAATGAGGAAATATTTAATGAAATAAATAATACAATACAATGTAGAAAATGTTAATATGTGGTTTTCTAGGTTTCTAGGCTAATACACAGCTGGCAGGGATGCTTACTTTAGTGTCAAGTTTGACATGAATGGAACAGAATACTACTGTGCTATATGAAAGGATAAAAATGGGGAGATTTATATGAACTCATGAAGATTAAACAGAACCAGGAAAACTTATATGCACACTGATGACATATGTAATGGCATATTATAATATGTAATATGTAACGACATAATGGAAAGAACAAATAACCAAAACGCAAAATCACGCTTAAGCAATGCCCCTAAGAAGAGATACAAAACACCTCTTCAGCTTCTTTGCAGAAATAGAGATGACTATAGCTGTGGATTATTGAAAATATTAGATTTTTTTTTTTTTATGCTGGTTAGGTTTGACATTTTTTTCCTTTCTTTTTAAAATCTGTCATAAGCAACAGTTCTCTGGGAGTAGTATCCTTTGGAAAATATAAGTAAACAAAAATAAATCAATGCAGTTTTAAAAACTATCCTGCAAGGATGATTTCAGAAAGGTCTGGAGAGATTTACACGAATTGATGCTAAGTGAAGTGAACAGAACCAAGAGAAGGTTGTACACAGCAACAACAAGATTATGTGGTGATCAACTATGATGGACTTGATGTTTTTCAACAATGAAGTGATTCAGGTCAACTCCAACAGACTTGTGATGGAGAGAGCCATCTGCACCCAGAGAAAGGATGTGGGGACTGAATGTAGATCACCACATAGTATTTTCACTTTTTTTGTTATTGTTTGCTTGTTTTTTCTTTCTCATTTTTTTCCTTTTGATCTTATTTTTCTTGTTTAGCATGATATATGTGGAAATATGTTTATATAACCTATACTGAGTTACTTGCTATCTAGGGGAGAGGAGAGGTGAAAGGAAGGAAAGGAAAAAAATTTGGAACACAAATTTTTGCAAGGGCGGATGTTGAAAACTATCTTTACACTTATTTTGAAAATAAAAGCTAATATTAAAAAAATATTTTTTAAGTTATCCTACAAGAGACTCCTCCCAATACAAACTATTGCTACTACTCCCCTACCATGTCTTCATCCTGAAAGCACTGTGTGATGAATCAGACAGTCAGAAGAGATCAATTAACATGTAAAAATTAAGTGAAAACTACCCAGGCTCCATTTCCTTATCTATAAAATGGGAATAATAATGTCTTTACTACTTTTCCTCACAGAGTTGTCATGAGAATCAAAAGAAATAAATGCGTATAACCCATAGTCCAATCTCCCTAAGATTACATGTACTTGAACTCTGATCCCAAAACTGACCCTAAAAGGTCATTTTCTTCGATTTGTTGCCCTTAGCTGAAATTAATACCAGAAAAATCTCCAGATATATATCCAGCCTAGGTTTCTACAGATGCAAGTAAAAGGAGTCTCTGGCTCCTATACAAGTATTCAAAAAATAAATGCACATAGAATTTAAGCAGCCTTTATTACACACATAGACACAGATACATACACACACACACACACACACGCATAGACACGCACATAATATAAAAACCTCAGGAGCTCATGTAAATAAAAAAAGTGCCCACAGGAAAGTAATGAATTAGAAGGTACCAGGATAGTAACATACCAGAATTCTAAAGAATACAAGGCACTGAATGGTTAAAGTGATTTGTCCATGGCAGGTCTAGTGGCCAAATTGGAGTCCCAGTCTTCCTAGCCATTTCCAAATGATGCTGCTGATATTCTGGCCATCTTGCTCCTCCTCCTCACACTTGTACTTGGACTCTGCCTGGACTATTGTATAGGCAACCTTCTTCCCACCATACCTGCATTGTTCTGAATAACTAACTATAAATGTGGTAGAGATGGGATGGTTATCCTATGCTTCGCTCTTCACTCCATCTCTGTGATGTGGTTTTAAACTTTAGACTTAATAGGTCCACAGAGGTGAACCTTTTTCTCAGGAAGAATGCTACTTAAGAAATTTCTTCTCAGAAAATATGGTCCCCAAATTCGGGATCTTGGGATTACTCTTGAGGGTATTCCCTAGGCTAGTGTTACCCAAGAAATATCTTCTCTGGCCTGAAGACTAGATTATGAGATCATGCTGCCAAGGAAATTAAAACTCCCTCTTCTCTATATAAAAGGTTATAGTTCTGAAGAAAAACAGAGAAAGAACTCATCATTTGATAGGAGTTAACTTCCTAATCAACTTTCCTTGCATATACAAGCCCTCCTAGCTTTATTAACTTTAGTTACATCAAGCATCTGAGGAAAGCTGAAATTGGTTTTCTAACAGAACTATATCTCTGGAAGTGTTATCTCTTTTCTTTATCATAAGAAAGCTGATACTAAGAGGGAGTATGGGAAAAGGGAGTTTCTAGGAGTTACAGTCTAGGGAATCCATTAAAAAAATTGGCCAGACTTAGAAAAACAAGTGGATCCACCAAAGCAGTGAGAGGTTCATGTCTAAGGAAAATCATTCTGCCAGCTTCTAAGTTGGATTTTTGAAAGGAGAGACTGAGAACAGGGGCATTAATTACTGACAATTGCAATAGTTCAGCTAAAAAGTGAGAAGGGCCTGAACTAAGGGTGGCAGCCATGCAAATGGAGAAAAGAGGGCTGATTCAAAAGATGATATCGAGGTCAAAAATGATAAGATCTGTCAACTGATCAAGTAATGAATGAAAAGGGACACAGAGTGGGTAACATTATCAGAAAGCATCCCTATAGTAAAGATTGAGTCTACAAAAAAGCAACTCCACAATGAAGAACAGAAGCATGTTAACATTGAAGAAGCAAAGCCCAAGTGAAAGAGCACTTTGTTTTTTAAACCCAGATTTGAATTCACATGCTACTCTGTGATCTTTATGCATACATTTCATCTCCCCTGGCCTCAGCTTCATATAAATACTGCACTGAAAACTTATACCAGGAATTTTTTGTGAGAAAGTGATAGACAAACGTAATCCTAAGCAAAGAAATCAAGTTGCCCCATATCAGCAATCTCTTTTTCAAAGTCTACCAATTCTAAATCTTTTTCAAGCTAATCCCAGCTAAAATGTTGGCAAAATAAGATTACTACCTAGGGTATATGCATTTTCGGATGGTACCCGTAAGAATAAAAGCCTTTAAAACCTCGGGAATGAAGGGGAAGGAATTTGGTCTCAAGTGACTAAAGACAGTCCATTCCTTCAGTAAAGTTACCAATTCCAACTGTGGATTAGGTAGACAATTTCTGTCCTACTGGAAGCAGAACAAAACTTTGACCCCGTTTAGGGGAGACAGAAAGATAGAGGAATAAGAACAACAGACTAATAAGTTTTTTCTCTATAACAAATTCATAGTGGTGGGTGCTCATGTGCACATGTTCATACACATACACATACACACACACACACACACACACACACACACACACACACACGACTATTCCCCAAAACTCATCCTTTTAGAACTTCATCCCTTCCAACAACAAATTAATTCAACAGAGATTTATTAAGCACCTACTGAGACTAAGGCATTATGTTAAGCCCTAAAAATTAACAAATGAAACTATGCCTGCCTTCAACAAGCTTATAATCATTCCCTGCTGTTTTTGGAGAGGGGGTGTCCTTGTTCCCTCAGACCTCAGAGAGCTATTTTCTAACCAACCACTACACTTGTACAAAATTCTGCATTACAGTTACCAACTTTGGCATCTTACTCTTTTACTAGATGATAAACTCCAGTTCCTCTTTTATACTATCTGAATCATTTTTATGCATAGATTCTGCTAAAAAATCCTTAGTTACTTCTTATTACCTTTCAAAAAAACCTCAAATCTTCACAATTTGGTATAACCTTATCTTTCCAGTTTTATTTCCCATTAATCTCCTCTAGTCAAAGTGGATCAGTCTCAATTCCTAGAATACACAACGGTTTTCAGCCTCTGGGAGTCATTATTCTGTGGGATTGAATATTCTTCCTCCACACACCAATAAACAGTGGAATAATATGAACAAGCACTTTCTTCTCCACCCCCCCCTTTTTTTTTGCCAAGGCAATTGGGATTAAATGACTTGCCCAGGGTCACACAGCTAGGAAGTAGTCAGTGTCTGAGGCTGGATGTGAACCCAGAACCTCCTGACTTCAGGGCTGGTGTTCTATCTACTGTGCCATCTAGCTGCCCCTTGAACAAGCACTTTCAAAGGAAGACATCTAAGCTATCAACAACCGTATTTTTAAAAATCCAAAAATAAGATAAAATTAATTATTACAAAAATGTAAATTAAAACAACCCTGAGGTTTCACCCCACAGACATCAGATATGTACCAATGTCATTATCAACAATCTATTCCACCCTAAAAGAAAAATACTAAAAAGAATAGTTTCCATTTTGTTCTGGAGGCAACAGAAGCCACTGGAATTGACTGAATAGGAAAGTCACATATCAGATCTATATTTAAGGAAAATCTTTTTGGCTGCACTGAGTAGAACAGTCTGGAGTAGAAAAGACTTCAAGGAAAAAACCAATTAGCAAGCTATTTCAGTAATTTAGGTAAGAGGTGATCAAAACCCACACTAAAGTGGTAGCTGTGTGAGCAAAGAGAAGTGGACAAATATGAGAGTTACTATAAAAGAAGAAAAGGCAACTGATTAGATCCAGGAGATGAGAGGGAGAAATTGAGGATGATGCTTATTGTTTTTAAGATGTCTTTAGATAGCAGCTAATTTTAGATAAAGATGGCAACTAGATAGAATACTAGATAGAGTGTTGGGCCTGGAATTAAAAATACCTGAGTTCCATTATTTGACAAAAACTGCTGGGAAAATTAAAAATTAGTATAGCAAAGACATCTCATACCTTGTACTAAGATAAGATCAAAATGGATACATAATTTACACCATAAGCAAATTAACAAAGGATGGGATAGTTTATCTGTCAGATTTATGGATAAGGGAAGAATTTAGGAACACAGAAAGATACAGAAACTATTACATATTGTAAAACAGATCATTTCAATTACATAATTAAAAAGTTTTTGGCACAAACAAAATAAATGCAACCAAAATTGTAAGGAAAACAGAAAACAGAGAAAAAAATTTTGCAACAAGGTATCTCTGATAAAGGCATTATTTCCCAAATACAATTGAGTCAAATTTATAAAACTACAGGTCATTCCCCAATTGATAGTCAAAGGATATGAACAATGTTCACAGAAATTAAAGCTATCTATATAACAATATGAAAAAATGCTCTAAATCATGCTTGATCAGAGAAATACAAATTAAAACAACTCTGATGTACCACCTCTCACCTATCAGAGTGGCTAATATGACAAAAAAGGAAAATTTTGGATGTTGGAGGGGATGTAGGAAAACTAGATCGCTAATGCAATATTAGTAGAATTGTGAACTGATTCAACTACTCTAGAGAGCAATTTGGAAATTGCCCAAACAGCTATAAAACTGAACATACGCTTTGATCCAGCAATACCATCAATAAGTCTAAATTCCAAAAACAATAACAAAGAAGGGAAGTGATCTTATTTGTACAAAAATATTTATAACACCTCTTTCTGTGGTGACTAAGAATTGACTAAGAAATCAAAGGGAAAACCATCAGATGGGGAATGCCTAAAGAAGCTGTGATATATGATTATAATGTAATGTATTGTATTATAAGAACTAACAAGTAGGATGATTTCTGAAAAATCTGAAAAGATTTACATTAACTGACACATTGTGAAGTGAAAAGAACCAGGAGAACAGTGTACACAATAATAGCAATATCGTTTGAAGATCTGATTGCTTACTCTCGTAGAGGGGAAAAGGGATAGCGTGAAGGATGTTTGGAATTTAGAAATTTAAACTTTAAATTAAAATGTTTTTAAAAAATGGGAAAGAAAAAAAAGAATACTTTAGCTCAAATCCAGTCTTGGATACTTACTTACTAGCCGTGTGACCTTGGGTGAATCACTTAAGCTTTGCCTGCCTCAGTTTCCTCAATTGTAAAATGGGGGAAATAATAGCACCTCCCTCACAGTTTTGTTGTGAGAATCCAGAGACAGCATTTACAAAGGATTTACTTAGCATAGTACCTGGATCACAGCAGGCATTAAGGCATCTAGTTTTGAAATGTCTAAGAAGCAAATGGTAAGGAGGGACTGACTCTCCAAGCAGAGACCGATTATCTCTATAATCTGATAGTTGCCTGCATACAGATGAGGCAGACAACAGCTGGGATGGAAGGCTAGACAGGTGGCAGCTACAGAGGTCACCCAGTGGAAGGAAACAGAAAGAAGACAAAAGCCTAGGAGGTGGCCCAGAACAGCACCTAGGCAACCCCCCTAGTTTGAGGATACAATTTGTATAATGACCCAGCAAAGAAAGCTGAGAAAGTGGTCAGAAATTCAAGAATGAAGATGTCTAAGCTATCATCTTTTATGATTCCCAAGATGATCTTGATTTCCCTTTCAAGTATAATAATTTGGATTCAGATTGATAGAAAAGTGATGGACGTGGATAGAAATCTGCACATGTTCATGCATAGCAAAAGTGATCAAGAGAGTATACATTTTTCTTTGTTAAGAGAAAGAAAAGGTATTGGGAAATGAATATGGCATTTAAAAGAAAAAGAACAGTTTGGGTAATAAAAAATAGAATGCTTAGTATTTGATAAAACAGGTTTTCTTTCTAAGATCTAGACTGGTTGGAGATCATTAAAGACAGCTACTAAGATTCCTAAGTCCAATAGGTACCTTACCTCCATAAAAGCGAATCATGCAGCTGAGGTCAGGATTTGTTGCCTCCTCCTGAATACGAACAGGATCCTCAAAACCCAGGCTGCCTAAATATTCATATACCATCTGAAGGGGTCGTTCAGCAGGGTCCAATCTCCTGATGATAAAAGCCATAAATAAATAAATAAATAAGTTTGGTGAAATGTTGGTTTCTTAGTTCTCAACAAACCAAAGAACATTATCCAACACATTTTTAATTTTCACTTTTAAATGACAACTTTCCTAGAAAAGTAGGATATAAATCATCTGAAAAGTTAAGAGAATTATGAAATATAAAATACAAAATTTAGACATTTTACCTTTGATAATATTTATTAGTATATGTACCCATCTTACTGTTATCAGACCCTAAGACATAGTGAAGTTGTGGGTAGATAGCTGTCCTCAGGGCTAAAGACCTAGAATTCCATTCCCAACTCCAACAAACAATACTGGGGACACTGGCTAAGTCACTTCATCTCTCCGGCAACTCCCTAGACATTATGTTGCAAAATGGATGATAATCTGAATTGGTAGAAGAATTTCCTCACCAAGAACATATCATTTTTTAAAAATATTTTATTTAATAATAACTTTATATTGACAGAATCCATGCCAGGGTAATTTTTTTTTTACAACATTATCCCTTGCACTCGCTTCTGTTCCGATTTTTCCCCTCCCTCCTTCCCTACCCTCCCCTAGATGGCAAGCAGTCCTATATATATTAGATATGTTGCAGTATATCCTATATACAATAAATGTTTGCAGAACCAAACAGAAGAACATATCATATTAATGAAACCACAATTATAATTTTTTAAAAACTCCCCAAGTCTTATCACTGTGTCTTGCACGTAGTAGGTTCTTAATAAATGTTTCTTAATTGAATGGTAGAAGGAGTAAAGATGTTCAGCTTTTTAAAGAGAAGCCTAAAAGGAAACAATGCGAGCTAGTTTCAGATATCAGAATGGGCTGTCACTATGATGAAATAAACAGATTGTGAAGTTCCAGAAAGTAGAACTAAAACTAACAAGAAGAAGTAACAGAATTACAAACTTGGAGTCAATATAACTAACTGTATAACCAGAACTATTCAAAAAACTTTCAAAAATACGAATTATAAGCTATTAACTATCACCTGAAAAATTTCTCCCAATTTCTAATATATGAAATGCAAATAAAAATACTTGAGATTCTACTTCACACCTAGCAACCTGGAAAACATGACAAAATACGGGCATTGTCAAAGCTGAAGGGATTATGATGACAGGTAACTAAACCACTTCTGAGGCAGCTCTTTGAAGAAGCTATTTAAAACTATTCTAAAAAAATCTAATGTCCACACCTTCTGACCCAATGATCCTATTGCTAGAAATATTCCCAAAGTCACTCACAAAAAGAAAGAATTGATATATGCCAAAATAGCAGCACTTTTTATGAGTAACATGTTAGAAACCCACAAATTGAGGAATGACCAAATAGTCTGTGAGACAAGAGTGTAACAGAACATTAGTGTGCTCTATAAGAAACAATGGTGATCAATAAATACAAATAATATTTATACAAAGAAATATGGGAAGACATATGAAGTGATACAAAATGAAACAAGCAGAAACATTATAAGTGGGACAATCACCACTATTCCCACAATAATAGAAATTGAATGATCAAGTTTGGTCCTAGAAAGATGGGAGAAACTACCCCTGTGCTTCCCTGCACAGAAAGGTAGAAAGGGAAGATGATGGGCTTAGAATGCCACATAAAATATAAAAGTTAGCTAATAATGTATTGGTTAATTTTGCTGAAATTAATCAATGTTAATTGTTAATATATTTTTCCTTTTTTAAATGAAAGATGCTGCTCTAGAGGTTTTGGGAATAGGGAGAGGAAGGACAGAAAGGAATATTGGGAAATGTAGGTTGTTTAAAAAAACAAAAAAATCAATAAGAAATATAAAAACTATTCAACCATATGCAATGTTATTACAGGAAGTTTTCAAACAGACTCCTCTTATGATAACATAACGGGGATATTTTTGAAGGAAATTCTTTAAAACAAAAGACTCCCTAAGATTCCTTCAAATTGATAATTCTATGATTCTAAAAATCTCAGCTACGTTTCACAATGACCACTCCCCAAACCAAGCCATGATGACAGAAGCAGAACCCTCATCAATGAAACTCCTCTAAACCAACCAAGAAAATATACCAGACCCAAATCCTGATGGAGAAAGTCACGATGATTCATTTTTCTAGTCCAGGTCAATATAAAGTGGCCAGAGCACTCCAACTTGCCCGGGGAAAAGCTGCGCATCAGGGCCAAGTGGAGACTCCAGATCCAGATGCGGGTATCAGCAGACCAGGCGCCTGTGCTGTCCACTGCCCAGTTCCAGGTCATAGATTTGGGGTGGAGAAAAAAAAAAAATCAGCACATAGCCCTGAGTCTGGAGAATAATCCCAGTGCCAAGTGGAACCTACAGTTCTGTCACTCTGAACCACTGGAGCTTCACAACAAACTGAAAGTAACCAAGTCTGGTTGCATTCTAGAACTGCTCAAGTCAGGAATTTTTGATACAGCTTAGACCCAGAACAGCAATCACACTCTACCTGGATTGGGCCACTCTGGAAGAACTGAAAGCTTGCCGGCCTCTAATTGGTCTGCAATAACATGGAATAACATGGTTCACAAGAACCTCAAGAAAGCAACAACAGGATCAACCCAGACCTTTTAAAAAATGTGACAGAGCCCAGCCGTAACTGAACTTGGAAAATAAGCTGAAAGAATGAGTAAACAAAAGAATTCCACCATTAAGAACTATTATTAGCTGCCATTATAATGTGGCAGAAAAGCCCAAGACATAAATTCAGAAGACCAGAATCAGTCTAAAATCTACTAATTAGAGAAATGCAAGTTAAAACACTTGACAGAAATGGAAAATGACAAAGGTGGCGGGAAAGTAGAAAAACAGGTACACTAATAAACTATTAGTGGAGTTTTAACTGGCCCATTCTGGGGAACAATTTGGAACCACACTGAAAGGGCTATGAAACTATCCATACATACTTTTGACCCAGCAAAATCACTATTAGGTCTGGATCCCAAAGAGATTCCCAAAAAGGGAAAAGGACCCATAGGTATTTACAGTAGCTCTTTTTGTGGTGACAAAGAATTGCAAATTGAGGAGATGCCTATAAATTGTGGCATCTATGATGGAACACTATTGTTCTGTAAGAGATGATTAGTAACAAACACCTAGCTAGTGCAGTGGGATAGTGCAGTGGGATAGAACACCTGCCCTGAAGTCAGGAAGATATGATTTCTAATCCAGCCTCAGACAACTTAACACACTCATGAGCAGTATGTCCTTGAGCAAATCACTTAATCCCAATTGCCTCCTTGCCCCCACAAAAAGAAAGGAAAAAGAATAGGACTGTGTTTGAAAAACCTGAGCAAATTCACAGGAATTCATGAAAATAAATTATGCAGAACCAGAACATTGTGCACAGTAAAAGTAGAATTGTAGTGATGATCAACTACAGCAACAGCAATATTATAAGGAAGATCAGCTGTGGAAGTCTTAGCTACTCACAGCAACACAATGATCCAAGAAATTCCTGTGATAGAAAATGATATTCATCTCCAGAGAGAGAACTGATGAATTCTTGAGTTCAGATTGAAGCATACTTTTTCACTTTATCTTTTTTTTTATTTTTATTATGTTAGCTTGTTTTTTGAAACATGGTTAATATGAAATGCTCTGCATGATGTCACATGTAACTGATATCATAACTGATATCACTTCTCAATGGGTAAGGGATGGGAGGGAGGAAGGAAAAGAGTTTAGAATTCAAAATTTTTTTTAAAACAATGGAAAGATGATCTAAAAATATATTACAAAACAGTGGTCACCAAAACCATTTGGTATTGGCTAAGAAATAGACTAGTTGATCAATGGAATAGGTTAGGTTCATAGGACAAAATAGTCAATAACTATAGCAGATATATAGAGAGTTTGATAAACCCAAAGACCCCAACTTTATTTGACATTATTTGACAAAACTGCTGGGAAAATTGGAAATTAGTATGGCAGAAACCAGGCATGGACCCACACTTAACACCATACGCCAAGGTAAGATCAAAATGGGTTCATGATCTAGGCATAAAGAATGAGATTATAAATAAATTAGAAGAACATAGGATAGTTTACCTCTCAGACCTGTGGAGGAGGAAGGAATTTGTGACCAAAGAAGAACTAGAGCTCATTACTGATCACAAAATAGCTAATTTTGATTATATCAAGTTAAAAAGCTTTTGTACAAACAAAACTAATGCAGACAAGATTAGAAGGGAAGCGATAAACTGGGAAAACATCTTTATAGTTAAAGGTTCTGATAAAGGCCTCATTTCTAAACTATACAGAGAATTGACTCAAATTTATAAGAAATCAAGCCATTCTTCAATTGATAAATGGTCAAAGGTTATGAATAATTTTCAGATGATTAAATTGAAACTATTTCTACCCATATGAAAAGGTGTTCCAAATCATTATTGATCAGAGAAATGAAAATTAAGACACTCTCCGAGATAACACACCTGTCAGATTGGCTAAGATGACAGGAAAAGATAGTGACAAATGTTGGAGGGGATGTGGGAAAACTGGGACACTGATGCATTGTTGGTGGAATTGTGAACAGATCCATCCATTCTGGAAAGCAATTTGGAACTCTGCTCAAAAAGTTGTCAAACTGTGCATAACCTTTGACCCAGCAGTGTTTCTACTGGGTTTAAATCCCAAAGAGATCTTAAAGAAAGGGACCCACATGTGCAAAACTGTTTGCGGCAATCCTTTATGTTATGGCCAGAAACTGGAAATTGAATGGATGCCCACCAATTGGAAAATGGCTGAATAATTGTGGAAATGAATGTTATGGAATATTATTGTTCTGTAAGAAATGATTAGCAGGTTGAATACAGAGAGGCCTGGAGAGACTTGCATGAACTGATGCTAAGTGAAATGAGCAGAACCAGGAGATCATTATACACTTCAACAATAATACTATATGAGGATCAATTCTGATGGAAGTGGCTCTCTTCAACAATGAGAGGATCCAAATCAGTTCCAATTGATCAATAATGAACAGAACCAGCTACACCCAGTGGAAAAATACCTGGGAAATGAGTGTGGACCACAACATAGCATTTACACTCTTTCTGTTATTGTTTGCTTGGATTTTTGTTTTTCTTCCCAGGTTATTTTTACCTTCTTTCTAAATCTGATTTTTCTTGTATACCAAGACAACTGTATAAATATGTATACATATACTGTATTTAACATGTACTTTAACATATTTAACATGCATGGGACTACTTGCCATCTAAGGTAAGGGGTAGAGGGAAGGAGGGGAAAAGTTGGAACAAAAGTTTTTGCAAGGGTCAATGTTGAAAAATTACCCATGCATATGTTTTGTCAATAAAAAGGTATTAAAAAAAAAAAAGGAATATCCACTTTTCCAAGGACATATAAGCACTGCTTGGGTTCCATAAGGGGTATTTGGAATTCAAGAATGTCAATGACCTCTTTTATTGATTATTTATTAGCATGATTAATGAAATGATTATCCAGAAACTATCTCTCAAAAACCTTGTTACAAAGTTTAAATTATTTAAATTTTCAATATGAGCATTTACATCTCAGAAATCCAAAATTCTACAAATTAAGGCCTGATTTATTGTTTTGTTCATTGTCTAATCTTAAGAAGGTAATGAAGAAAATGTTTATAATGAAGATTAAATTTTAAAGTATATAAAAAAACAATGGAAAGAGAAAAATACAATATAAGGAAAGGAAATTTAGGGAAAATTATTTCTACATCATCAGGCTGTGCAAGTAGAAACACACACACACACACACACACACACACACACACACACACACACACACACACACGGGGGAGGGGGGGGGGGCACAGTTGGTATAACCTCACTCATCTGAACTAGTCCAAGGAAGGAAGAATGCATACAGAGGCTTGGGTATACAAATATATTTCATTTAACAGGAAAGTAAGAAAGGGGAAGAGGGAGGAGGAGGCGGAAGAGTTAGTAGTTAGGTAGATTAAGGGAAGGCTTAATCCTAAGTAAAAAGAATTCTAACCAGTAATTTACAAAAATATTTATAGCTCTTTTTGAGGTCGCAAAGAATGGGAACATGATGGGATGCCCAAAAATTGAGGAATGGATGAACAAGTTATGGTATATGAATGTAATACAATATTACTGTAGCTTAAGAAATAATGAAGGGGATGGTTTCAGAAAAAGCTAGCAAGATATGTGTGATCTATTGCAGAATGAAGTGAACAATATCAGAGAAACATGAGGTAACATGCTTACCAAAAGAGAGGTAAAAGACTCACAGGGCAGAATGAGAAAAAAATTTTCTTTGGACATGGCCAGTGTGAAAATTTATTCTGACTAATTGTATGTACTTGTAACAGGTTTTGTTTTTCCTTTTGCTCTCAATTGGGAGGTTGGTGGCTACACTGGGGTGAGAGTGAGAAGGCAGAAATCATTTTGGCAGAGCAATGGAAGGAAAGGGGAAAGACTCAAAGGAGAGAGATTAAAACAAAGCCCATAAATAAAAATTTAAAACAACTTCCATCCTTGAGCACTAATATTTTAGAAAACAGAGATAGAATGACACATGAAATTATATTTCTTTAAGATCATCTTATGAAGGAGCAAAACTTAATTAAACTTTCACAGTAAATCTGGTTAGAACTGTTCTTTTCCTCTGGACCAACATGAAATACAATCACCCTTCCCCTTACCCCGCACCTCCATCTCCCAGGTTTCAATACCTTTTCTATTTCAGGACTTAATCCACTGCCTCCTGATCAGAATCCCACATTTTTCACTTCACACCCTCACATGTAACAACATAAACTAACTATCAGACACATGTCTTTCACCTGCCTCCCTCAAGACCTCTCTCCAACCACTGACATGCTGCCTGAACTAATTCCTCAATGGTGATTTCACTTATTCTGTGATTCTGAACTTCTGGTTGCCAATGTATAACTCTGGATTCCTACTTATTTATCCTCACCCCACTTCTAATGTTCCATTCCAAACCTGCCCACCCCTCTTCCACTATGGCCTCTGAAACAATTGCTCCATAGGTAAACTTCCTTTCATCTTAAATCTTATCTTTTCTCACTCCTTCTATCTTTTGGTCCCTAGACCTAATTCTCTCTTGGTAACATCACAACTCTCTTGCCATCCTTTCCAAAAGCAACCACACTTTCTTTGATATTCCCTGATTTATTCTGTGATTCCTGACACTTGCAGTTTCTACTACTATCACCCTGTATCCTTTCCTCCCTCTCTTGAGATTAATGTTATCAAAATATAATATCTAATACGTATCCTTCTGACTACATATAAAATCCTTTAAAATCTGGCACATTCCTATCTTTCAAGTCTTCTCACACTTTATTCCCCTGCCTTCACTTTATGATTCAATTATGCCAGCCTATTTGCTGTTCTTCCATAACACTACATCTCCTTATTCCATGCTTTTGGCATTGGCACCGCCTATCATACATACATAGAAAGAGCCTTTCCCTCACTTAACTTTTTAGTTTCCCTAGCTTCCCTCAAGATAGTCTCCTACAATAAAATATGAGTTCCATAGGAAAACCTCTTTCTTTGTACCCCCAGGGGTTTACCACAGTACCTGACACACTATACATAGATACTTTAATAAAATGCTTACACATTTAAAGGTAAGCAGACCTCTGCTCCCTAGATTACAGAAAAGCTATCCCCATTGGGAGACCTTTGCTTTGCATATTTATATAGCAACTCAGAATTTTCCTTTTGGAAAATTCACAAGATCCTCAACATCTGCCATTAGGCACAAACTAGTAAAATATGCAGCATTTCAAGAGCTGAGGGGGAAAAAAAGCACAGCAAAGGGCTAATTCCATTTTACTCATTAAACTTATCTCCTTAAGTGTTATGGGGGGAGGAGGGGAGAAGGAAAAAGCTATAATCTGCTTACAATTCAATTTTGTGTTTCAAAGTTCCAAAGACTTAAACAGGCTGACAATTAGCTATTTATTAAATATCTCATAAGTCAAAATGATGGACTATAAAAACAAGTGTGTGGGGCAGGATTGAGGGAATGTGATAGGATACCAGAAATGTTGGTACAGAGTTTAAATGTGCATATGAAACTACAATTCCAAAGAGACGGTAAGATTTTCTTTTAAACATTCTGGATTTTCCCTAAATGCTGAAAAGAATTGCAACAATCCTCATAAAAGCTTAATACGGGAACATACGCTCATTCTTCCACAAAATAGCCAACTAATGCTGTAATGTTTATCTTAACACTCACAGCTTCTTGCCAAGAGCAATGCTGTTCTAGTACTGCAGATATCCTGTGCTTGTATTTACAATTAAGACACATCAAAGATAGATAAGAGTTAAATTTTACTCAAAACATTTCGCAAATGTGAATTCTAATCAGCAATATGAAACAAGCTCAGACCATCAAAATAAAATCACAGAAAATGATTTATTTCCTTAAATTAATGGCTCAATTGGAATAAGGCATTCTCTTCATTAGCTTCAAATAAAACCCTTAATGCTCTTAAGAATAAGGGTAAAAAATATTAAAAATCATTAATTTGTCTTATCTTTTGAAAGGATTTTATATTGGCAAGTGCTCTTTTATAGACCTATCTTACTGCCACCCACAAATCCCACAAAAGAAAAAGGTTACTTCCATTCTGATTTTACAAAACAGAGTAACAAAAGATATTTAATGATTTGCAGCAAAAAACAAATAAGTCTAGAAAATCAATGACAAGGAAGGAATTAGAATCTGGACTCCCAAATCCTGAGAGCAATTTCAATTACAAGATCCACAACTAAGATATACTTTGCTTATCTTAAAACTGCTGCCTAAATTCCTGGGCTCTTTCTTTCTCTTCTCCAATAGCTGGTT
The DNA here is from genome assembly GCF_016432865.1 of Antechinus flavipes. Taxonomy (NCBI): domain Eukaryota; kingdom Metazoa; phylum Chordata; class Mammalia; order Dasyuromorphia; family Dasyuridae; genus Antechinus; species Antechinus flavipes. Next base: position 44,714,042 of record NC_067399.1, read on the forward strand.
TCCGTCAGCTCCAAGGGATTCAGCTCTCATTTCTATGCAGATGATGCCCAGATAAACACAACCACTTCAACTCTCTCCTAAGCTCCAATTCCTTCCTCCACTGCATCTCACACAATTCTAATTTGAACTCGAAGTCCTGTAGGTTTCTAAAACAGAAAACTTGTTAGTTTTCCCCTTAATTCTCTTTAGTCTTCAGAGTGCTACTTGCATGGGTTGTCCCAGGCACCCAAGCTTGCAAACCTCAGTGTTATCCTGCACTCCTCATTTTCGCACCAAATATTCAATTCATTGACAAATTTTATCATTACTGCAAATACCTCTCAAGTATGTCCCTTAATCTCTTGTCACACAACCACCACCCCAGTTCAAGTCCTTGCACACCTCCCTTCTGGACTATTTCAAGAGACTTCCATAAGTGGCCTTCTGCTCTAGTTTTCTTCCCATTCCAAATCATCTTCCACCCAGTTACTGAAGTAATTTTCTTAAAGCACAGTTATGGCCATGTCACCCTCCTATTCCAAAAACTCTATGGTTCCCTGTTAAAAAATCTAGTTTGGAATTTAAAACCTTTTACAACCTGGCTACTTTCTATTTTTCCAAACAGCTAATGCTTTAGTCCAGGGGCTGGCAAACTACAACCTACAGACCAAGACTGGGAAAGCTAAGAAAGTTTTGGGTTTTTTCCAAAAAAACTTTTTCAAACTATAAAACTGATCCTTAGTTCTTGGACCTTGCAAAAACAGGACAGGACTTCTACTAGCCTTTCTTCCAGGCACCACAACCACCATCTAGCCACACTAGCCCACTTGTTCCTCATAAACAATACTGTAATCTCCCAAATGTGTCTTTGTATTGCTGTCCTCCACCCATGAAATCTCTTTTCCTCACTGCTGATTCTTAACTTCCCAGGTTCCCAATTCTCTAGGCAGGAGGCTTTTCCTGGTTCCCTCCCACTCACTTGAGGGCCAAAGATTATCTTTTATTTGCAATGTCTATATCTGGGATGAGCTTCCAAAAAGGAATTGTGTTTTGTTTTCTGTTGTTTTGCCTTTCTTTGTATGCCCAGAGCTTGGAACTTAACAGGTTTTTAATAAATGCCTATTGTCTGATTTAAGCTATTCTATCCAATCTTACAGATGTTTGTCATTTTTTTTAATCATCTTAATCTCTTGTCACACAACCACCACCCCAGTTCAAGTCCTTGCACACCTCCCTTCTGGACTATTTCAAGAGACTTCCATAAGTGGCCTTCTGCTCTAGTTTTCTTCCCATTCCAAATCATCTTCCACCCAGTTACTGAAGTAATTTTCTTAAAGCACAGTTATGGCCATGTCACCCTCCTATTCCAAAAACTCTATGGTTCCCTGTTAAAAAATCTAGTTTGGAATTTAAAACCTTTTACAACCTGGCTACTTTCTATTTTTCCAAACAGCTAATGCTTTAGTCCAGGGGCTGGCAAACTACAACCTACAGACCAAGACTGGGAAAGCTAAGAAAGTTTTGGGTTTTTTCCAAAAAAACTTTTTCAAACTATAAAACTGATCCTTAGTTCTTGGACCTTGCAAAAACAGGACAGGACTTCTACTAGCCTTTCTTCCAGGCACCACAACCACCATCTAGCCACACTAGCCCACTTGTTCCTCATAAACAATACTGTAATCTCCCAAATGTGTCTTTGTATTGCTGTCCTCCACCCATGAAATCTCTTTTCCTCACTGCTGATTCTTAACTTCCCAGGTTCCCAATTCTCTAGGCAGGAGGCTTTTCCTGGTTCCCTCCCACTCACTTGAGGGCCAAAGATTATCTTTTATTTGCAATGTCTATATCTGGGATGAGCTTCCAAAAAGGAATTGTGTTTTGTTTTCTGTTGTTTTGCCTTTCTTTGTATGCCCAGAGCTTGGAACTTAACAGGTTTTTAATAAATGCCTATTGTCTGATTTAAGCTATTCTATCCAATCTTACAGATGTTTGTCATTTTTTTTAATCATCTAAATCTGGTGTACAAAATCAAATGTGTCCAAGAGGACAATCTATTCTTCCTAATCAAAAGAAAGTAATTTTTATTAGTCAGTTATTTATCACTTTTGCAGTTCAAAATAAATATTGGATTCTCCCTGTGCAGCGGGAGAACTGTTCAGTTCTGCAAATATGTATTGTATCTAGGATATACTGCAATATATTTAACATATATAGGACTGCTTGCCATCTTGGGGGGGGGGGAGGAGGGAGGGAGGGGAAAAAACGAAACATAAGTGATTGCAAGGGATAATGCTGTGTAAAAATTATCCTGGCATGGATTCTGTCAATACAAAGTTATTATTAAATAAAATAAAATTAAAAATAAATAAATAAATAAATATTGGAAGTCAGAGTGGTATAATGTATACTGCCCAGGAATGAGTCAGATTTTGGTAATTCTAATCCCATAATCAGTCCTCACTAGTAACATAAATATGTCACTTTATTTCTCTAGGCCTCCATTTTCTCAACTGTAAAATAAGAAAGCTTGGATTACTGCTAAGGGTGGGTCCTGTGAATTTTAAACAATATAATTGGTTTTCTGTGCTATCCTATGTATTTTATGCATTCAAAAGGGCAAAGGGCTCACCAGACTGCCAAAAAAAAGTCCAGGACACAAAGAAGGTGAAGAATGCTGGACTAGATGACTGTTAAGGCTGCTTTCAACTATAACTCTAAAGTAAGGTTCTTTTTTATTATGAAACTGACACAAAAGTCATTCCTACTTCTACTATCACTACATTCATAGAATCCAGACTACTCCAAATCAGAAATTAAAATTTATCCTAAGCCACTTATCATATACTGTAAGACTTTTCTTTGTATCCTAACGAAGTGGTCCATTTTTCACAGAAAAAAAGTATAACAGATTAATATTAGCACAGTGCCTGGCACAGAGTAAATAATTAATAAATGTTTTGCCCAGATTAATTGAAATGTTTTCTTTTCATTTGTCCTAAAGTGCATCCAAACCAAAGAGATCCCACTATGAAAAATTGGATCCTGGTAAATCAAAGGTTTCATGGTAATTAAGATCTATAAGTCAGCAACATTGACACAAAGAACACCAAGATCTTATAAAATAGAGACACTTGCATCCGTCTCACTTCCACACCATGGCACTTTATAGATAATGCCAAATACTCTTTTTTTTTTTTTTTTAACTGAGGCAATTGGGGTTAAGTGACTTGCCCAGGATCACACAGCTAGGAAGTGTTAAGTGTCTGAGACCAGATTTTAACTCAGGTCCTCCTGTCTTCAGGGATGGTGCTCTATCCACCGTGCCACCTCGCTGCCCCATGCCAAACACTCTTAAGTCAGACAGACTTTTGCTGAATTTTATTTTTCTTCCTTTTAAAAATTCCTTATTATAAGGGATACCTCTCTGGCAAGAGGCAAAGAAAAGGTAGGAAATTTATGGATGTAAAAATAAATTATATGAACATAATGACATTTTTTAAATTAAATATTTACAGATGGAGAAGGGAAAAACCAGTTGGATTTAGAGTCCATGGACCCAGATTGAAAACTGTGCTTGGGCCACCTATCACCTGTGTGACCATGGGTCGTCACTTCACCTTCCAGGCCTCTGTCCTCCAGTTCTAAATCTAGACCCTATTACACTAAACTGACATGGTTTCCTCCCCATTAAGAGATTTCACTTTGCCTGTGCCCCATGGTAGGGAGCTAATGCTTAGCACAGCCCAATCCTGGAGCTCTCATCAATTAGTGAACAGAGCTGTGCTCAGTAAGTCAGGAGATAACCTTACTGGTGAAGTTTCTAGTATTTTGAGATTCAGAGTGACTTTAATAAAAAGAAGTGCTTCATCAAAAATAAAAGTGGCTTAGCAGATAACCTGTCTCAGAGCCAGGGAGATCTGAGTTCAAGTTTTCCCTCTAACACAAACTGCCTGTGGGACACTGGACAAATCACACCCTCTCAATACTCAGGTCAGAGATGTCATATTTGAGGGACCAATAAAAGTCAAGGATCCTCTGAAATCTGATTCTCGCCCAAAAATGGAACTGGATGCTTGGGTAGAAAGGATAGAATCCTTGATATAAAGGGGACACTAAAAAGGAATATAGGAAGTGATCACTACTCATTCTAGGAGTGTTCAGAGAAGAAAAGGAAGATAGCTACAGTCTGAGCTATATGTAGATCTGGGAAGAGTCAATTTAAAAGTTTGGGAAAAAGTATAGAATTTCATGGACTATAATTTATAGGAGAATATAGTTAACTGAGAAGGGATGAGAAATTTAAGACTGAAATTTAAATACACAAAGAAACAAATTCAATGAAGAGAAAAGGGAAGAGCTGTCTAAACGAACTAGATAAATGATATTACACTGAATTCAACAATCTTAAGATTTTTTAAAAGGCATGTTCATAAGATGAGAAGGATGATCAAAGATAAATACAAAAAAAGTTGCATGTCCCCTATCAGTTTATGAAATAAGGATCTTGCTTGTGTTATACAGAATGACAGATATTTTCAATTAGTTACGTTAATTAAAATTTTTATTCTCTTAAAAAAATTCTTGGGATGGTAGAGAAAAACCAAGAAGTTGCCTGAACTCTCCCCAGTTTCCCTTGAAATAATATTAAATCAAGTCTCTAAATGAATTCTAGAGCAATACAATCCAGAAAAAGATGGGGTGTAACAATTTTCTGTCCCATGATAACCTATAAGAAAGGTCTGTTTCACAGAAGGGGAGCTTTCAAGCTTTCCTGACAGAAAAGTCAATTTTCAACACAAAACTCAAGAGAAGCATAAAAAGGTAAACAGGAAAGGAAAAAAATATGCTAAATATTTAATAAGATTAAACTGTTTACAGCCCTACATGGCAAGATGATAATTGTAACTCTTAAGAACTATATCTGTGTATTTCAAACTATATCAGTTTGAAACAGTACTTACATAGAGGGTGTAGGTGTTAAGTTGATTTTGATATGTTGACATAAAAAAAATTTAAGGATTAAAAAAAAGGGATTGTACTAGGAGAAGAGAGAAAGATGAGACATAATAAAGTAAATTATATCACATAAAGAGGCGTGAAAGACCTGAAAGACAATAAAGGGAAGAGAGGGGGGCCAAGCATTGTTTGTACTTTACTCTCACTGGATTTGGCTCAAAGAATAACATACACACACAATTAGGTATATATACCTGTAGAAAAAATAGGAGAGAAAAGAAAAAAGAAAAAGGAACAGAGAGGCTAATAGAAGGGAGGGCAGATTGAAGGAGATGGTTAAAAGGGACAGGTTGAAAGGAGATACAGATAAAAGTATAAACAGGATAAAAATAAGATGGAAGCAAATACACAGTAGCCACAACTGTCAATATGAATAGGATGAACTCTCTCATAAAAGAGAAGCTGATAGCAAAGTAGATTAAAAGCCAGAATCCAACAATATGTTATTTACCAGAAACCCATCCAAAGCAAAGAGACATACAGGGTAAAGATAAAAGGACAGAGCAGAATATATTATGTTTCAGCAGAAGTTAAAAGAAAAATCAAAAGCAGGGGCAGCAATTATCTCAAACAAAGCAAAAACAAAGATCTAATTTTTTTTTGAAACAAGGAAGAAAATTACATCTTGCTAAAAGGTACAATAAACAATGAAGTAATATCAATAGTAAACACACTGCATTAAGTGGTATAGCATCCAAATTTCTAAAGCATAAGTAAAACAAGTTATAGGAGGAAATAAGATAATAAAACTATATTAGCAGAAGACCTCAACCTTCCCTTCTCAGAACTAGATAAATCCAAGAACAAAATAAACAAGTTAAGAAGATGAAAAGAATTTTAGAAAAGTTAAATATGATAGATGTTATGTCCTGCTTTCTAGAGCCCCCAAGTTGGGGAGACAAAATGTACCGTGCTTTCTAGAGCCCCCACACTGGAATAATTAAAATATTGTGTCCTGCTTTCTAGAGCCCCCAAGTTGAGTGACAAAACATACCATGTTTTCTACAGCCTCCACACTGAGGTGGTTAAAATATACCGTTTTAGTGGAGAAGTGACGAAGTGAAACTACTGAGGATGGTGGAAATATGGAGAGTCCATTTGTTCCCAGTTCTTTCCCCTTTTTATACCCTAATACTCTTATGTAACCAAAATAACACTGGACATGCACTAAGTATATACTGCGCACGTGGGACCACATAAACAACTTGCAATTGTACATAGTTTGCCACCTGATATCACTCTGCTTCAATCACAACACAGGTTGTCACCTCTCCCTGATTTCTTAGGAAGGACGAGAGCCTGTAGGAAAGATGGGAAGCCGAACCACACATGAAGGGTCTTATACTTCACCCAGAGTTCCCCCACTGACTGTGGCCTTCTTCAGATAGACTTATGAGAAAAAACTGAATGATGATAGGAAGGAATGTGTCTTTTTTTTCTTAGCAGTACATGGCACCTATATATTATGTATTAAGACATATTAGGCCATATATTAAGGCATAAAAACCTCACAGTCAAATATAAAAAGGCAGAAATATTAAATACATCCTGTTCAGATTATCATGCAATAAAAATTACATTTAATAATAAAGACTCATGGAAAGACAGATTAAAATTTAATTGGAAACTAAATAATTCTAAAGAATACACTGGTGGGTCAACCACAAATCATAGAAATAATAATTTCATCAAAGAAAATAATAATAATGAGATAATCTACCCAAATTTATAGAATGCAACCAAAGTAGTAGTTTGGGGAAATTTTATATCTCAAAATGTTTATATCAATAAAATAGAAAAAGAACAAATCAATGAATTGGGCATTAAACTAAAAAAGCTAGGAAAAGAACAAGTTAAAAATTCCCAATTAAACACCAAATTAGAAATCCTGAAAATCAAAGGAGATTTTAAAAATTGAAAATAAGAAAACTATTGAACTATGAAACAAAACCAAAAGCAAACAAACAAACAGATAGATAAATGGTTTCAGGAAGTAAGAAATGATAAATAAAACTAATAAAGTGGTCTTATTTAAAAAACACAATAAACTTTTAGTTAATTTGATTTTTAAAAAGAGAGAAAATAGAGAAAAGGGTAAATTCATCACCAATGAAAAGGAAATTAAAGCATTATTTCACATTTTGTCCAACTGTATGCCAATATATCTGACAACATAAATAAAATAAATGAATATTTACAAAATATAAATTTCCCAAATTAACATTAGAGGAAACAGAATACTTAGTTAACCCCATTTTAAGAAAAGAAATTAAAGAAGCCATCAATGAAAATTGAAAAAAAAAAAAAAATCCCAGGACCAAATCCCAGGATCCCAAGACAAGTGAATTCTTCCCAAACTTTTAAAGAAAAATTAATTCCAATATTGTATAAACCTTTTGGGAAAATAAGCAAAGGCTGTCTTTTTGTATTGTGGTAACACCTAAATCAGGAAGAATTTTTAAAAAAGGTAAAGATAATTATGGACCAATTTCCTTAATGACCACTGATGTTAAATTTCAAAATAAAATGTTATCAAAGAGATTACAGCAATTTATTACCAGATAATACATTATGACCCAGGTAGGATTTATACCAGGAATTTGAGCAAGATTGATTCTAAATTAGGAAAACTATCAGCACACTGATTATATCATTTCAGTAATAAAATAAACAGAAATCAGATGATAATCTGATCTAAATCTGCATCTAAGCAGATACAGAAAAGCTTTTGACAAAATACAGCACCCACTCTAATAAAAATGCTAGAGGGCATAAGAATTAATGGAACTTCCCTTAAAATGAAAAGTAGTATCTATATTAAACCATCAGCAGGTATTATTTCTAATGGGGATAAGTTAGAAGCCTTCCCAATAAGATCAGAGATAAATCAAGGATGCCTGTTACTATCTCTATTTTTCAATATTATACTAGAAATGTTAGCTTTAGCAATAAGAAAAGGAAATTGAAGGAATTAGAATAGGTAATAAGGAAACAAAACTATCGCTCTTTTTAGACACAATGACAATCTGAAAACACTATTTGAAATAATCAACAACTTTAGCAAAGTCATGAGATATAAAATAAGACCATATAAATCATCAGCAATTCTATCTACTTGCCAACAAAGCCCACCATCAAGAGATAGAGAGAAATTCCATTTTTAAAAAACTGTATACAACATAAAATATTTGGGAGTCTATCTGCCAAGACAAACTTAGGAACTATATGAACACAATTATAAAACACTTTTCACACAAATGAAATCAGATCTAAGAAATGGGAAAATATCAATTACTCATGGGTAAGGTTGAGCTAATAAAGTAAAAATGAGGACTAGTATGTAGTAGATTATACGTTGTAGGTGGAAGGCTTGACTGTGGAAAGCTTTCAATAACAAACTAAGGAATTTATATTTTATTCAAAAGGCAGCAGCAAAAGGGAAGCAAGGAAGATTTCTGGACAAGGAAATAACTCAATCAAGTTTAATCAACGTGAAGATCTAACAGCTGTCTAGAAAATAGATTTAAAAGAGAGAAACTGGAAGCAGGAAGATTAATGAGGAAGATTAATCACTGTGCAGACAGAAGCGATGATGGTCAGAGCTAAGGCAATGGACTGTTTGAGGGGAAAGGGTAAGTGAAAAATTTTGTAGAGGTTGAATGGATAAGATCTAGCAAATGGTTGGTCATTGAAGGGATAAGAGAGAAGGTAGAGTAATGGATGACTCCAAAACCATGAACCTGAATGTCTGGAAAAATGGCTGTACATTCAAGCAAGGAGAGAAACTGGTAGAAAGGAGGCAATGTAAAAGAGTTAATGTACTGAGTGAAATGAGCAGGACCAGAAGATCATTATATATTTCAACAACAATACTATACAATGATCAATTCTGATGGACTTGGCCATCTTCAGTAATGAGATGAACCAAATCAGTTACAGTAGAGTAGTAATGAACTGAACCAGCTACATCCAGTGAAAGAACTCTGGGAAATGACTATGAACCATTACATAGAATTCCCAATCCCTCTATTTTTGTCTGCCTTCACAGGCTAATAGTACACTATTTCAAACTCTGTACAATTTTGTACAGCAAAATAACTGTTAGGACATATATGCTTTAACATACTTAACATGTATTGGTCAACCTGACATCGGGGGAGGAAATGGGGGGAAGGAGGGGAAAAATTGGAACAAAAGGTTTGGCAATTGTCAATGTTGTAAAATTACCCATGCATATAACTTGTAAATAAAAAGCTATAATTAAAAAAAATTTTTTTAAAGAGTTAATGAATTCTATTTTAAATATAAAGGTACCTTTCAAGCATCTAAGAAAAGATATTCAGCAAGCAGTTTACGTGATTTGAGTTCAGGAGAGAACTTACAATTAGAAGTATTGATTTGGAGGCCATTTATATAGTGAAAACACTTGAACCCCACGAGCTGTTAAAATATCCAAGAAGCAAAGAAGAGTACTGAGAGCAGAAAGGTGGCATGAGGTAACCCAGAAAAGGAAAATATATAGGAAGAGGGACTGGTCAACAACATCTGAAACTGGAGCATAATCAAGGAAAGTGTTGTACCATTATCTACTTGACAAAGAAGCTGGGAAAAGGAAAATACTAAAACTCAAGATATCAAGATAAGTAATCTTTGAAATTACATTATAATAACTATCATTCAAATTAATTATGGTCAACTTAAATATTAAGCACTTACTGTGTTACGGACTCCAAGCACTGGTAATACAAAGAAAAGTAAAAACCAGACCCAGCTCTCAAGGAGCTCAGCCTAATAGAGACACAACATGCAAACAATTATGTATAAGCAAGATATGCTGGAGAAAATCAATAGAGTGAAAGCACTAAGATCAAGGGGGAATGGGAAAGGTTTCTTGCATAAGAAAGTAGGACTTTAGCTGAGATCTGAAAGTCAGGAAAGTTAGGAAGCAGAGACAAGGAAAGAGAGAGTTCCAGGCAAAAGGCCAGTGAAAATACTCAAGGCTGTGAGATGAAATGTCAGGTTTGAAGAATAGTTAGAAAACCAAAGTCACTAGATCCAAGAATATGTGGCAAAGAAATAAGGGATAAGAAGACTGAATAGAAAGGTATGAGACAGGTGGTGGTGAAAGTGTTCAGGAGGATTATAAAACTAGAAAGGTAGAGAAAAAATTATTCACATGCCTTTTTAGGAAATCAATTAAAGTATAAATTGAGATATGCTCTCTTATAGTCCAAACTATCTAAATAAATATAAACTGGACTCAAGCTGAAATGATTAATGTTAATCTGAAAAAAAAAAAAAGGCTAATGATTTTGTGAGTCACTCATTTTAATTGAAAGAATACTAAACTGAGTCAGAGGTAAAATTCCATTTCCTAGCAGTAATCTTGGACAAGTCAACTGTTTCTCTGTCTCACAGGGACAGGATAAGGGGAGTACCATCTCATAGATTGTATAGCACAAAACAAAATTTGACAGTATTAGAAAGCGCTAATTCTCAGTGCAGCTATTCATAAATCAGGTTAAAATCTTTGGACTTGAGTTTCCTCACTGGCAAAATGTCACCTCTAATAATCTACAAATCTTACCACATAATTAATATGAAGTATAAAACATCTATCATCTATCATAAGATTCTTTCCCAGACTGAATAGCAATTGATGAAAAGTGAACATGTACACAATGATTGTGGCACAATGTAAAAGGGGAAAAAACACCATAACAAATGAAAGTGAATGTTGTAAGACTGAGATAAGCAAACTTTGCTTCAAAGGGAATATACAAGAGGCTACCTGCCCATCTTTGAAGAGATGGGGAACAACTACATATATCATCCAAATTTGCCATGTGTTAGTTTTGCTGGACCAGATTTTTTTTTTCCTCTTTCTTATCTTTGTTATTGAGAATGATGCTTTGAGAGAGAAAGGAATACATCAGGAAATGTAGGTAATATTAAAAGATACTAAATTTTTTTTTTCCTTCCTGGGGTAGATTCAATAAATACCAGTTACAAAATAACTGAAATAACTACACAAATTTTTATACTAAACATTCCACAATTTAGATCTTCACATTTCACTCTATTAAGAATTCCAAAACCAAAGTCTGTATTTAGCCAAATCAGTCCACAATCACATCAATTCCAGCATAATTAAATACTCCTCTCCATATGATCCACTTTCAGGTAGTATGCCTTAATTTATTTATATATTCCCTAAGAAAATAGGATGCAACTTCAAACCTACCTGACAAGGTCTCCATGGAGCTGTAAATAAAGGCTTTCCTTTCCCTCTCCAGAACATATCTCGGATGCTGGTGTCTCTACTGTGCAAAGGACCAGGTGCAAATCAGAAGAGGAAGAGGTAACAGTGCTGGCCACAGAAGCAGTGGTAGTGGCAGTAGCTGTTTCTGCTCCATAGAGGTAGACACATCCTCTCTTCACATCCTCTTTCAGCCAGTCTCTCTCACGGGAGCTGAATCTACTTCTTCTGTGCAAACAGTGTCTGCTTCCACTGCGCTTCATGTTTCTCTGAGGGGTACAAAAAGAACAATTATTAGCTAGGATAGGCAACCTCTCAAGCAAATGACATTTGGCAATTTAGATAAGTCACCAGCATAATCACATTATCCTTACTACCTGTTCAATGTCTTTATCTGCCTCCCCAACCTACTCTCATACTGCCTTGTTAGAGGCAATATCACATCACAACCAATAACCTCCTCTTTGTATTCTCCTTAAGCCCATAAGGCTCTAAAAAGAATACTTTTCACTCTAATGCAAAGACATGGAACTCCAGATCTACTAAAATTAAAAGCTACACTTAGAAATATTTATTACTAATCACATAAGGTCTACATGCCATCACAATTAAACTGAAAAGTTACCTACATAGCCTTACTATTTCCTCACTGTCAGAACAATAGCAGGAGTCTGATGTCATATATTTCTAAAGATTTAGTACATCCCTGTTACTTGATTTTTGCTGTTCCTGTCTCATCTTACACAGGAAGAAAATCCAACTGATTGTCCATGGAATAAATATACTATAAGAGGAAATGAATCGTAGCAATCTTGATATTCTTATTCTAAATTAAACACAACAACAAAAAGAAGCTATTCACAATGATGTTTCACAGATGCTATTTGAAGAGGCAAATAAAAGAATTGATAAGGTTGGTTTTATCATGCATCCAAATGGCAATAATAAAACATTTCACCAAATGGTTTGTCATCTAATATTACATTGCTCAGGATAACATTAGCAAGGAGAACAAAATGAAAATAATTGCTGCTTAAGCGTCAACTTCTACTTGACAAGGACCAAAAGGAAATAAGCATTTAGTAAATACCTACTATATACCAGGCACTATGTTAAGCTCTTTACAAATTATCTCATTTGACCTATAATGTAACCCTGAGAGGTAATTACTATTTTTATCAAACTCATTTCACAGATGAAGAAATTCAGGCAAACAGAAGTTAACTGATTTATCCAGATTTACACAGCTAGTAAATATCTGAGCCTGAGGTCTTCCTAGCTAGAAAGTTTTCCAAAAGAAACTGATAAGACCCTCCAAATTAAATCAACATACAGTGAACAGGATAGGAAGGTAAAAAAACAAGTCAGAAAATATGATTCAGAACAAAGATATATTATGTGTAGAACTTCAGGTCTCTGTAACTATATTATCTTTAGGGTGACTAGAGATGCTGAACAGAGTGAGTACCAAATGACAATTATAAAGAAGAAACAATTCTAACAGGCAGGAAAAGGATTTATTATCACTGGGCAGTAAAATCCAAGTAAGCTCTTTGTGCACAGCCCACTTATTAAAACAAAAGTCAATCCAAAGTTTAAAAGAAAAATACTAAAATGAGAAGAAAAAGTGAGCAATTAAGGCAAATAAGACCTGATCTACCAATAAACAAGCAGTTAAGACCTATTTTATGTTATACTAGAGATATAGCAAAAACTCAATAGTCCCTATTTCCTCTGTGCTTACAATCTATTGGGGGAAAATAATACAAAATATTTTAAGTTGATGCAAAATATAAACACAAGGGTTGTAATTGGGGATAGGGCAAAAAGGGAAGAATTGGAAATGGCCTGACTATAGCAAGTGATATATAAACTGAGTTGAGAAGAATCTGAGATCTATGAGATAAGGGAAAGGGGAAGAAGATTCTGAGAAGATGACAAAGTAGATTGGTAAATTCCAAGTTCTCCTGATTTCTCTCACAAATAGAACAAATTTGCTCCTCAGGGCAAACATAGACTAGTAAAAAAAAATCAAGATTTTTGGGGGGCAGAAAGGGAGGGAGGGTCTTCCAAACACACCCAACAAGATCTGAAGAGCCTGAGCTGGGGATTAACCTGTCTGAAGTTCCAACACCTGGCTAGCTCCACAGAAACATGTAAAGAGACTCCTAGGACCAGCTGGGTGTGACTAGAGCCTCAGCAGAAACAACCAAGACTTTCACCTCCCAAACTGTGAAGTTGGAGTTGGAGTCTGGGAAGACTGGGGGAACCCCCCGGCCTAGCCATGCTACAGAGTCATAGCCCTAGGTGAGAAGGAGCCAGCATACCCCAGAGTGGGGAAAGGGGGCAGGGATGCTGCAAGTTTCGGGCACTTGCTGCAGGGAGGAGCTTTTGGTTTGGGGTTCCAAGTCAGAGGGGAAAGCTGAAGTGAAGCTACAGATATCATCCCCCTGTTCCAAGATTAGAAGGGCTTATGCTAACATCTCTAATTTTTTTAATTGGCAAAGAAAGAATCCCACCATTGAAACATATTATGGGAACAGGGAAGACTGGGGTTCATCTTCAGAAAAGGACACTTAAAAAAAAAAAAAAAAGCTTCTACCCCAAAGAATACAGTGAAATGGCTCCCCTGCCCAGAAAGAATTTATAGAATTAAAAAAAGAATTCAAAAATCAAATAAGATACACTGAGGAAAAAATAAAATAAAATAAACCTTCCAAGAAAAACAACAAGCTTATGAAAAGAAGTTAAGTAACTGGAAAAGGAAGTAGATCATCTCAAAGATGAAAATAATTCTTTGAAAATTAGAATTGGGCAAGGGGAACTATGAGAGACCAAGAAATAGCAAAACAGATTATAAAGAATGAGAAAATAGAACAGACTATGAAATGTAAGAAAAACGACATGTGAAGAACAGATCCAAAAGAGAAAATATAATAACTGGACTGCTAGAAAGTTGTGACCAAAAAGAGAACCTTGATGCAGTAATGCAGGAAATAATCCAAGAGGATTCTCCTGGAGTGATAGAACATTAGGGGAAAAGGGAAATAGAAAATATCCATCCTTCATCACCTCAAAGAGATCCTTTGTGGAAAACACACAGGAATATTATTGCCAAATTCAGAAATCCCCAGATCAAAGAGAAAATGTTGCAAGATACAAGAAAAAAACAATTCAAATTTGTTGGAGCTACAATTAGACTTGTCCAAGACTTATCAGCAGCTACAATAAAAGACTGCGGGTCCTGGAATCATATCTACTGACAATCAAAAAAACTAGGCTTTTGGCCAAAAATACCATAGCCAGCAAAATTATCTATAATTTTGAATAAGAAAAAATGGACGTTCAACAAACTTGCAGATTTTTAGGATTTTCTATCAACCAAATTCAAACTTAAAAGAAAATTTAATATATGGATCAACATGTAAGATCAATTTTAAGGAACTTAAACAAGGACAAACTGTTTCAACATGGAAAAAAAAATTTTTTTACATGGGGAAATGTATATTACATGTTTAAGATTCACATGAACAGTAGAGTAGCTCAAAACAAAGATTGGCAGAGTCAAGGTAAAAATAGTAACCAGGTTATACAAATGAGGTGCAGCAGAATAGACACAGAGGTATTAGAGGGGGAAGGAGGGCTTGTAGTTCTGAAAACCTACTCACATCAGGAATGGGTTCAATAGGCAACACTACATATACAAGGTATGGCACCTTCCAAAATCTATGAATAAATAAGGACACAGGGATGGGCACAGGGGGAAGCAAAGGGTGAGGGAAGAAGACAAGGGAGCAATCCTTGGATGGTGGGAGGTTAAATAATAGTAAGCTAGGCTATGGAGCAGAATTTAATTGAAAAGTCAGCAGAGACAGGAAAGACATGTGTATGTGGGGTATATGTGGGATGTGTGGGGGTGTGTATATATGTATATATCTACAGATGTATATATGAATATATCTTCTTAATTGGGAGTTGGGGGGGCGCTGAAAGGATGAAAAAAGAATAAAGTAAATAAGGTGTACAGCAGAGAATCAAAGAACAATTTACAAGGAAGTAAAGACAAGATAGACACTCATGAATATAATTTCTTCTACTAATATTTATATTTTCTTGATCTGATATTTGTTGTTATATATTTTAAATCTTCCCATATGTTCTGTGGGCACATGACAACATTTTCTTTTGTTTTCCTTTATTTTGTTTTGTATTTCTTTTGTTTTTCTTTTTTTTCTTACTCTGTTTCTTCAAATAAAATAAATTTAGTAAAAGATATAAAAAGCAAAAATATTAAAAATAATATAAAAACAAAGAGATAAAGGAGAGGATATATTATTACAGTCCTGTAAGCAAACAACCAAAAGGGAGATAGAATGCCATGAATGCAGAATAGCTTTTGTTAGTTCTTTCATCCATTTTACATTTTTACCTGCCTTAGAATATGGTGATTGTGCAAATCAATCACCATAATGAGGACACCCAAATCTTCTTTCAAAGAGAGATATGACAATAAAGATAACAATGGTTTAGAACAGAACTCATCTATAAAATCTTAAAGAGAATAGCAGTATTACCGCAAAACAGAAGAGTGGATAATCTTTTACAGAAAGACAATTAAGACAACTTGAGTTGTGTCTTCACAAGAGACAACTAAAACAAGTCATCCTGAGGATTTAAGATGAAATCATATAAAAGATCAGAAATGGAGATCTATAAACATTTTTATATTTATTTTATTTTATTTTTTATTTTTAACATGCATTGTTTTATAAATCATGTTGGGAGAGAAAAATCAGAGCACAGGGGAAAAACCATGGGAGATATTAAAAAAAGAAACTAGAAAAAAGAAATGAACATAGTATGTGTTGATTTACATTCAGTCACCATAGTTCTTTATCTGGATACAGATGGCACTTCCTGTCCAAAGTCCATTGGGATTGCGTTGGATCACTGAATCACTGAGAAGAACCAAGTTTTTCATAGTTGATCATCATGTCTTTGCTGTTATTTTATACAATGTATTCCTGATTCTGCTTGTTTCACTCAACATCAGTTCATATAAATCTGTGGCTACCACACTAGCACCCAGGATACCTCAGAATCAGCCAGAATCAGAAAGCAAAAGTCTTTAGTCTTTCTTCTTGGTCTTTAGAGGTAGAAGTGAACAGGATGGAAGTAGAATCTCTGTGACCGCCTTCTTCCTCCTGTACTGCAAAAAGTGACTCCAGCTCCTCTTACTCCACCCCTTAGTCCCTCCTACAATCCTCTGTATACACCAATCATTGAGCCAGCACAGGATAATGGGAAGGACCATTTTCCAAGCATAGCCCATAGAGTATTGTCCAATCAGTAATTAGCTCTAAGTGCTTGACTGGACCTCAGTGCAAGGACTCAAGAGTTTCAGCCCTCTATATAAATCTTTCCAGGCCTTTTAAAAATCACTTTGTTCATCATTTTTTATAGAACAATAATATCCCATTACTTTCATATACCACAACTTGTTCAGTTATTTTTCATTTGATAGGCATCTACTCATTTTTCAATTCTTTGTTACTACAAACATTTTTGCACATGTGAGTCTTTTCCCCTCCTTTATGATTTCCTTGGGACACAGACCCATTAATGGCACTGCTGGGTCAAAGGGTATCCATAGTTTTATAGCACTTTAAGCATAATTCAGAATGGTTGGCTCATTTTACAACTCCGCCAACATTGCATTAGTGTCCCAATTTTCCCACATCTCCAACAGTTATCATAATCTTTTCCTGTTATTTTAACCAATCTGAGAGGTATGAGATGGTATCTCAGAGTTGTTTTAGTGTGCATTTCTCTAATCAATAGTGATTTAGCGCATATTTTCAAATAATTATAGATGGCTTTAATTTCGTCATTTGAAAATTGTTCATATTCCTTGACCATTTATCAATTAGGTAATGACTTATATTCTTATAAATTTGAACAGTTCTTTATATATTTTGAACATTTTTATATTTAAATCTTTTTGTATTAATAATAGTACAATCTCCTGCCACATTTGGATTCTCAACACCACAGCCCTAGATGCACTAGAAAGTACTGAAGAAAGGATGAAAAAAGATGAAGTATAAAGAGAGGAGGTCTGATGTGAAATGAAATTTTGAGAGCACTGAGGAATTAAATGCTTATGACAGAAAAAAGACAAATGATGAAACATTTCTGTTCAATGGCTTCAGTTTGTTAGATATCAAATAAGCCAATAAATAGGAATATTACACAAACAGACCTGTGAGGAGACATAGGAACAGCTGTCACTTTAACTTCATTTTTATACTTTCACTTGAATTGGTTAAAAGAATATGCATGCATATACACAACTTTGAAGTAGTAATACACTAAAATTAACAAAGCAACAGGATTAAACAAGGAGAAAGGAGAGGAAGAGAAAAGAGCAAAAGAAGATTCAGGAAGAGAAAAATTAGTCATAAGCAAAAAAATTGAAAAATCTTAGAAGATAGATCAAGAAAGGGGATAGGGGAGAAAAGCAAACACCATCATCCCTGAGCACTGCTGCTGAATACACCCCAATCTCCTTGTCATTCTTTTTCGTAATGAGGGGTAAAGGGAAGGAGTTGAAAATGTATAACTATCAACCCAAGATGAAAAAAATACACAATTAAGCATCATAACCATCAAGGAAAGTGACCATTCCCTCTCAGAGCTTGTGACTATGAAGAGGAAAGTTGGTCATAATAACACACATCATAGATTTTAGGAGAACAAATGTCAAGGGATTCAAAAGAAGGCAGGTAGGGTCCAATGGACTAAAATCCCTTAGGGTAAATAAATTAAGTGAAGAAGAAAAGTCAAAAATGAATTCCTGAAATATTAAAAGGGAAAAAAATCCAATGAGAAAGAAAAATGGGAATTGTCTTAAAACATCAACGTAGCTACACAGATAACTTATCTATCAACTTTGATTTAGAAAGCACTTGTCCAAAAATGAATGCAAGGGAAGGCAAGAGACAATGAATCCAAAAGCAATGCACAATTCTGTATGTGTCAAAAATGAATAAAGGCTAGGGGATAAACCTAAGGACAACCAAAAAGAAGTATTTTTGTTTTAGTTACAGTGGGAAAAGGAAGAACAGCACAAGGAAAGGATCTTTGAGTAGATGGACCAGTAATTAACTGAAGAGAAGCAAAACTGCTTAATTTCTTTTTTGTCTCTGTTTCTTTTGCCAAGAAGAATGCCCTCTCTCCTGGAAAGCAGAAATGGTTAACAAAAATGGTTAAGACAGTGATCAGGCAAGATCACAAGACAAATCAAGAGAGAGAGTAAGAACACTTTAGCTTATCCTTGATATACTCAATTGGCCTGGTGAACCACAGCTTCAGATTTGAAAAAACAAAACAAAACAAAAATCCACAAACAATTTCAGCTGAATGACTGTCAATGATAATTTTTTCTTAATATGATAATTTTAAAGACAGTGGAAACAGGAAAAGCATTGTAGGACTAATGAAGAGCAAATATTGAAAATATGTGAAAAATAGAATCGAGAAACATGATTTTGCTTCTTAAGAAAATGATATACTGTTATTAAAGCAATCACTAGTATGAGATCAAGAAGCAATGTTCATCAAGAAAATATTATGGCAGACTCCTTATTTCCATTTTTTTGACTAAGTTACAAACTTGAAGCTCAAAGTAATTAATACTATGGCTATAGTTCAGGTAGATTTCAGTAAAACATTCAGTCAAGTAAAACCCAGGCTAGTCTAGTAGAAGCATACATAGCAACACAGGGTAGATGAAAAAGAATTCAAAATTGATTATTTAGCCAGACTGAAAGATAATTCATTAACAATTCAATGAAAATTGGCAGAAGGTCTATAATCAGGTGCACCAGTAAATAATGATTAAAAATACATTAAATAAACATTTTTATCAATGGCTTGGATAAAGACAAAGATACATGCACATCAAACCAACAGATGGAGTGGGGGACAGTTGTTTCATTTCTGTCTAATTCTGTGTGTCCAAACCACAAAGAAACTGGAGTGGGGTCATTTTCTTCTCCCGCTCATTTTAAATGAATAAACTGAGGCAAACAGGGTGAACTGACTTTCCCAGGGTCACACTAAGTTTTTGACTCCTAATTTAAAATCAGGAAGAGGAATCTCCCTGACTCCAGGCCAGACACGCTATCCACCTTGACACTTAGCTGTGCAGAATGAGTTGAATGAGAAGGGTATGTTAATAGTATACGACAAAGTCAAAAGCCAATATTGAGCCTGATAAGTTACAGCACTGAATTGAACTTAATGATCTGAAAGTCAAGAGATCTGTGAGGTACATATTTTGGTTCAGGAAAATAACCATCTGCATACAACAGTGGGGATATACCTGGCACCTCAAGTCTCCTATACCATGTCTCCCTTTACCCTCTGGACAGAGAATCCCAACTTGATTATGAAAACAGATGCTAAAAGAAAAGAAACAAGTCACTCACAGGGAGCTCCTCCTTCTCCTGTCATCTAATCTGTGGTCATCTACCCTGTATCTCCTGTAACTCTTGACATAAACTCTTATTTTCTCCTCCCTTAATCTGGTATTGATGAAGAGGAAGTAGTCCCTCTCTTCAACACAGACAGAATCTTTATTTGTACTACTGGGCAAGTCACTTCACCCAGTCTGCCTCAGTTTCCTCATCTGTAAAATGAGCTGGAAAAAGAAATAGCAAACCTTTCCAGGAGCTCTGGCAAGAAAAACCCAAGTAAGATTACAAATATTTAGACTCAACTGAAATAAATGACAACAACCAAAACAAACAACCAAAAGAAAGTTGAGAAACAATGGGAGACGATCACTAAGGCAAGCTCCTACAAGTCTTGACAATGAAAAGAACATCTTCCTCAGAGCTTGACAAAAAGGAGGGGAGGATGAGTGAAGAGATATAGGGATCCTCTCAAAAGAAAGGCAGCAAACTAAGTATGAAGAAAACTACTTTCTTCATCACACAGGGGCTGTGTGGGTCTGTTCTACTTCAGTGTTTGTTACAACAGAAGATTGACAAAGAGAAGGGATTACTGAGAAGTGATAATGAAGAAAAAAGCATCAACAAAATATTTTTTAAGGCATAGGGGATGTGAGGTTTGGAGTAGGGAAGATAAAGCACATAATAACATGGCCTTTGGTTTTCTCAGCAGATGAGATCTGAAAAAACAGGGGGTAAAAGAAAAATAAAGAGGACATACTTTAAAATACTATTGACTTCCTTTATTTAAGCATAAATGAATCTCTATGTAGGTACATGTTATAATTTTGCAGCACAAGTTTCTTGAGAGATGGGTCTTCTCCTATCTCCAGGGCCTACAATTATGCCTTGTACATACTAGGCACTTAAGAAAACCAAGTTCCACAGTTGAATATTTAACATACAGGTTTTTCTCTTTCTCACCCTTTGCTTATTAATTCAGGTGATTTCAAATTATCTTTCATTTCCTCTCCTTCCACAAAGAAATTAACATCAATCATGTTTTGATCACTACTAGAATATACAGGAGGAAATCAACTATGCTAGAAGTGATTTAAGAGGGAAAAAAACTTAATAATTAAAGCTGTCCAAAAATGAAGTAATTTGCCTTTGGAAGGAATGGAGAACTGAAAACAAAGACTGGATGATTCCATTTGTCCGGGAGAGAACTGGGAATAAGCATTTTATTAAACATTTCCTTATTCTGTGCTTGGCACTGTACTAAGGACTCTATAGATATTTTCTCATTTACAGTAGAGATTACTTTTAAATATGCATTAAATGACCACTGAAATGTTTTCTAACTCTCAAAGTCTGTGATTTTGCAGTTCTGTACTGTCCTAGAATATTTTTCAAAAAGCTTTAGAAAAGATGCTCAGAGAATTGTAAAAAAAGTCAACAAAAGTCTAAGCATTGTTCAAATTCTCTATTTTTCGCAGAATCCATTTAATCCAACCAAAATCTTAAGGAAAATTCTTTCTACAACATATCTGAAAAGTATCCAAACAGATTTTAATTTCAGAACTTCAGAAAAGGAGTAACATATCATCCTTAAGAGGGTGGCCATTCAATCTGATTGATTAAAAAATCTCTAATGGTTTAAGATACCCTTCCCAACTTCAAGCAAATTTGTCTGTTTCAACATCCAATCATTGCTCCTAATTCTGACCTCTGGGGACAAAAAGAACTAGCCTATCCATCTTTCTTATGACAGCCAAATACTTCAACGGAAGTCACTGTCCCTTCAAGTCCTCTCTGCTCCCTGCTAAACATCCCCAACAGCTTCAAGTCATCTTTATGCAACATGAACTCAAGGCCCTACACCGCGCTACCAGCCCTTCTCTGGACATTTTGTGGCCTCGCTTATCAGGAGAATTCCCAAACTGAATATAATACTTCAGATGTAGTCTGATCAGAATGGAGTATTTACAAGACAACCCACCTTTCCTCCCCTTCTCCATCCCCCAGTCTAGAAAACTACACCCTTAATTATCCTTCTTAAAACAGTTTAAGATTAGATCAGCTTTCTTGGATGACAGAGCCTATTGATAACTCATATTTAAAGTAGTCCATTAAAACCACCAGATTGCTTTTTTAGCTTAACTGTGTTCATACAGGATACCACTCTTCCTCTTCTTCTCTGCCCCTTAATGACCTTATACTTAATCACACAGTCCAACTTAACATTCCTTAGAGACTAAGCAGTTAATATTGCTAGTTCCTTTCCAGTGCTAAGGAATCCTCTTTCTGCTCTTCGTGACTATCTATGCTAC
The DNA here is from genome assembly GCF_016432865.1 of Antechinus flavipes. NCBI lineage: Eukaryota > Metazoa > Chordata > Mammalia > Dasyuromorphia > Dasyuridae > Antechinus > Antechinus flavipes. The sequence goes on from NC_067399.1 coordinate 44,736,085, forward strand.
CCACCCCCATAACTAAATTCCTCATACAGTCCTGGATTTCCTTCTTCTTGTAAAAAATGTTTAAGATGAGAAAAAGATGACATGAATAAGTCATGTATAGGATAAAAGATGGATAGAAATGTTATCCTAGGATCCACAAAACATAAAGAGTATCAGAAGATGATTTCTACCACTTGGGATAAATCTTCTATAGAAAATTTAGATAAAGAAATGGAGGAAAATTACATGTGGCAGTAAGGATGGATTACTACCTGAACTAGTGATACTAACCATGATGAGATCACAGATATATTGAATATGTGAAGTAATCCTAACATTATAAACTTTCTGAAAGCAGGAAATATCTTCTACAAGTGATTGTATTAAGTATTTTGAACATAAGATCTAATGTATGCAGCACAGATTATCTATCTATGTAACGCTTTATCCCAAAGACAAAAAAATTTTCTTCCCTCAATATACAATGCATATCAATTCAACCCTATAAGGTAAAGTGTTGAATTCTATTTTTTCCTATGTTATTCTCAATTCTCTTAAACTGATTCACAACCATATTAAAAAGACTGGATATCAAATAAGCTAAATTCTTCTATCAGTGACCATGCTTCGTTAAGACTCAAAAGAGGTAACTAATGAATTACCTGATGCTTTCCTCCTCTCTTGAATCTGCCTGCTTCATGCTCTAGGTGCTGCTTTATTGCCTGAAATGTTCTAAGAATCTTGGATTGCCAATTGGGAGGTTCTTGGCTTTTATCACCCTACTCCTAGGGGCACTCTTCTTTGACAAAAATATGAGGGACATTGTCATAAAGTAAGATACTATCCAAATAGCTCATCTTTAGAACAGAATAAGGCTATAACAACCAACCTTTACAAAAAAACATACAAATTGAATATTTAAAATTTAAAAGATACTTCTAGAAAGTAAATCTTTTCATCCAATAATTACAGTTTAATATTTACTTTTCAGTTTTACATTTTTAACTGGAAAGGAAGGATAGGATCAGATTAAAGCGAAGAGCCTGAACACTCCAATTAATAGGGTATCTTAAAGTACTGACCTCAGAATCAAGAAAAACTATTCAAATCCAAAAAACAAGAGTGTTATCCTAGGTAAGAAATTTTAACCTGTTAGAGCTCCAAGCACCTTAATAATACTAAATTGCAGGGAGAAACTAATCTGCATTGCTATAGGAGAGGGAATTCCTCACTGTGAACCCAATGACATCATAGGTCTCCAAAAATAAATAAATAAGAAGCTAAATAAAGATACTACACAACATCTACTGACTAATGAAAAAAGAAACCCACATACTGACACATTCTGAATGCAGAATATTTAAATAATGAAATTAATTTTCCACCACTCAAATTTAAAATCAGAAAGAACTAGCCAATAGTGACACACATATTATTTTAGTAATCCTTGATCTCATGTATTTTCTGCAGACTCAAAACTGTTAAATGTAGACTTGACTGTGTAGAGCAACTAACCCCCAACTTTCTTTTCAACAAAAGCTCTAAATCTTTTACAAGGGATTATATTAAAAGCACAGGTCCACTCATATTCTACTATGTACTTGAAAAAGGTGTTATTATTAAAGTCTGAGAAACATTTAAATTAAATGTACCACATCTATAATTTTTGTACATAAACTGAGGCTTGAATTTACTATTTTTTAATATTCTTCCAGATAAAAAATTTCAGAATCACCCAAACAAAATACTTTATCATCCCCCTCGGACAAATCAGAAATTCTGTTAAGACAGTACTTTCCCTTGGTATAAAATACCATCACTTCTCTACTTAAGGGAACTTTCTCCATGGCTGCCCATTTATTGGCAAAGGCTACTCAATCAGTGGTCTGATCTCAGTAAAGACTACCTTCCTTCCTTCGGAGACGTACCAGCCGAGTATTTGGAGGGCAAGGTATAGGGTTTTCCCAGGTCCATCCCCAGACTGAGTCTGGGCTACACTCAAGTCCAAACGGGCCGGTCTGTTTACCTGGCAGGACAGAGGGCAATGCCTCTCTCTCAGGCCTGCCACAGACTGATAAGGAGCTTTCTGAACTTTCCTTTTCTTCACTTCAGCATGTAAATAAAACATACAGGAGGGCCGTCTTTTATTTCCTAATAAAAATTCAGAAATCGGTAGGTAATTTTGTCCTGTACTGTTTGTCACCATATGGCAAAATTCAAAGTTAATGCAAGAGACAGAAGTATAATGCTAATGTCGGAAGGGGTCAGAAATAATTTTATAATTGTATCCTTTTTCGTGGCTTAAACCATTTCCCCTATCTCCTTTTTTTTTTTTTTGCCTTGGGCGTCCCCTCTCAAACAGCTGATATGGAATGATAGCCATTCCACCGTCTCCCGCTCCTTTCTCAAAGCTTACCAACAACCTGAGCTATTTTTTTTTAAATCATATTGCATACATCTTTTTTCTGCAACAAGCTGTTACGAAATCCTGCCAATTCCTTCTCCAACGATTCCAGAATGGATTCAGACTTCAGACGAAGATCTAGCCCGTCTATTTCATTTACAGCAAGTTTCCCTAATCTAATTAAACACTGCGCCGGGGGAGGGAGGGGGAATCCACCCTCCACCAGGATCTCCCCTGAGCACCTCCCTTGGCTTTCACGTTCCCCATTAAATTCGAGCTCATCACTGAGCCCTATGCATCCAATTCCACCTTCTACACTGCCCCCAGCCCCAATGTCTGTTGCATGATTGAACCCCCTTTGTCACCCCCCTCCCCGCCCCGGGTTTTCCTGGGCTATATCCTCCCGCTCCTCTTCCCGGCCCCAGTTGCCCCCAGCCCCTGCTCATCTCCCCACCTCATCCCTGGGCCGTATGGCTGGAGTGGACTGGGCAAAGGGAGGCGTTGTCAGCGCTCAGCACACAGCAGGCGCTTCATAAGTGCTCACTCTCTCTCCCCCCCCACTACCTTTTCTTTTTCCTCACTCTCTCCTCCCCGTCCCGCGAAAGATAGACATTTCCAGGTGTCCGCGAGGAAGCCCTGCCCCGGCCCGCGGCCCGCAGCCCACCCCCATCCTGGTACAGAGGATGCCAAGACTGGCCCCGGGGGCCTGGGGAACCAAGCGGCCCGCTCACCAGGTCCGGGAGGAGCGTCCCCCTCCTCACCTTCAGGACTCGGATCCCCCCCGGCCGGCGGCTCGCGACTGGAACCTCGGGCGGTTCCGGGGGCTCTAAGGGGCCCGTGGGCCCCGGCTCCACCTCCCCCATCCGCAGCAGCAGTGGCAGTGGCGGCGGCGGCGGCGAGAGGGGAGAAACGACCGGCGGCGCGACCGACGAACGGCGCGAGACGCAGCGCGCGAGACCAGGCGGCGGCCCCGCCCCCGCAGCTCCCAGCGCAGAGCCCCGCCCCTCCCCGCCGCCCCGGCCCGGCCCGGCCCGGCCGGAGCGCGGAACGGCCTGGTTCCCGCGGTCGGTTCGGGCGGGCGGAGCCTCGGCGCTGCCGCAGGACTCGGCCTCTGCGCGGCTGCCATTGGTTATGCGTGATTCTGGTGACTGGAGTGGGGGCGGGGAAAGGAGCTGAAGCTCTAAACGTCCAACGACCCGGAGAGCCGAGCCGCGGAGGGTGCAGGCTGCACGTGGATAGGGGGCTCGGAATCCGGCCGGCGCACAGACGTAGTGCTGGGGCACGGGAGTGGGCAGGGGCTTCTGGCTGCTAACGTGACCAGAGTGGGGCAATCCGGCCCGGGACCGAAGAGCGGTCAGGGAGGCGGCCCCGGCCCTCCTGGAGTGCTCTCCCGAGGGGCCTGGCTGAACCCGAAGGCGCGCGACACTTGGGGTCACTTCTCCCTGGGGTCGTTCGTTCAAGGCTTCACAACTAATTTCTAGTCTGAGAGTTGGCGTGCGGCGCTCGCCGCGACCGGCCTTTCCGACCCCTCCCCGTTAATTCCTCCTATATTTATCTCTCCCAAAGCCTCCCTTCTAAGACCTTGTCCTCACACCGGTGCTAATGACTCATCCTTCTAAAGCGGCTTGTAAGGAATTTGGCGGCGAGACCCATTAATCTCGGGAGGTTAATATCTTTAGGAGAGAACTGTCACCAAGTTTCTCTTGCTCCAGGCTGCCTGGCCCAGACCCCCAGTAATCTGACTGAAGTACAGGAGTCCCTTTTAAAGAACTATTGGTCATCCTTGGCTTTGCTTCCTATCCCTCCCCAAGGGCCAATGCTTACAAACAGGATAAGGGAAGAAGGGAACTGAGGCATTCAAAAAGGGACATGACAACTTAATGTCGTAAAAGCAATGTAATTTTAATAAATTAAATATTCCGACAGGAACTACACAGGGTTGGAAACCGGCTTATCTAACACGGTCCCTGGATATATCACTTTTAAAAATGCAGATTTACTTTCACACTGGTCCATTTAATCACATTTCTTTAGGGGGGGGGGTCTATCTAGCTAGACGGGGGAGAGGAATTGCACTCAGAGGACCCAAGTTCAAAGTGGCACAATTACCAATGACGCTAGGTGGGTCACTTGTGTCCTTAATATTAAGTGCTTATTCCTTTCCCTTATTCTTTCATATCATGCTAAGGATCAAATATATGAGAAATGCTATACATATGAAATATCAGCTATTACTTTTATCTGATGCCCTCTCAATATACATTAATAGGCCAATTTCATTTCCATCAGACACAAAGGCTCTTAGTGTAGATAGTAACCTTAACATAAAAACTGTTCTCAATGGGCAAACGAGAGGATTTCCAATTTTGTTTTTGATCTTTTCATCAACAACTCTCAATAATTGTGAAAGGAATAGATTCTGAGTACAAAAAAATAGGTTTACCCAAGATCATCCAGAAAGATGATTCAAATTCTAGCTCTGCAAGGTTTAGGCTACTTTCAAAGATCAAAAGGTTTAAGAGACAACTTAGCTTCTATCCTCAAAATATCAAAAGAGCAAGGGAAAATTCTCTAATGAATAGGGATCAATTTCTGCCTACTTCCCTTTAGAACTTTCCCATCAAAAGTGGCCAACCCTGCCTGCCTCCCAAGATAACTGTCTACACCTTCCTTTACACCTCTCCATATGACCTTGTTGACAAATCTCATCCAGTATTCTCATCTGATTCTTTTTACTCAGCTACCACTTCTCACCTGAGCCACTCCAACAGTGACTCCCTTGCACAGGCCTGTTGCATGGCACTCCACTACTTAAACTCCACCGACTCCCTCTTATCTTTAGGTTACAACATAGACCAGGCCTCTTTTTCCAGTCTTAATACATATTGATCTCTTCCCACCTTTCTCAATCTAGCTAAATTGGCTGCTGTCATTGCTCACATCCTTCACTCCCATCTCTCAGCTTCTGCTCTGGCTGTTCTCCCTACCTGGAGAGCACCCCATCTGTCTTAGATTCTGGTCTTTCAGAATTCAACAGCCTTTACTGATGATCCTGGCTGAATACTTTTCCTCCCAAAAGAATTTTTCCATATAGTAACAATGATGAGGATGATGGCAAAATGCTTTTATATGTCACCTCATTGCATTCTCATTTATGAGGCAGCATTGACAGTATTAAGAGAGCTAGGAAGACCCAATTATAAGTTGTCCTTCCTGTCACAACCTCTCAAGAGTGGCAGAAGCTTCCTGATGTCAAGTTCTCTGTATTAGTGAAATCACAGCTCCAGTCCTCTCCCTAAACTTTCATGTGTGATGAAATGTCACTTGTGTCCCTTTATCACTCTTCCTTCCCCTGCCTAACAGCAGCCAGCACATAGCAGACACTTAAAATAAATGTCTGCTGACTTGATTCCCTATTGAGAATCTTTGGGACAAGAATTCAAAACGATAAGACATAAAAGGGTTGTAATCAGCAGAGGATGCAAGGATTCCTTTTCATCCATCCCCAGCCCAATTACTGAACTTTACACACATTAAGTACATTTATTGAAGTTCCAAATTTCAAAAGTTCAGGAATTTCTAAGTAATATTGAATTTTCCCTTTATTTCTTAAGAAAGAGGACATCAATCTGAGACCATGGGACAATGTAATTAACAGAAAACCAAGAGCCAAGTGAAAGCAATTCTGTTTAAGTCATTTCATCAAACACAAACTATGATGGAATAGATCAAATGCTTTGAAGGTGTCATTTTTGACCAATGTGGACTTACTAACAAATCTCCACAGATATCTCTTGACTCTTGATTCTTCATTGTGGTACTGAGGGGATTCTAAGAACTCAAAAGTTAATAAATAGACACAAGTTCCAGTCAGTCTTACCCAGCTGAAAAAATTTTAGGGATAGGACTAGCCTAGTTAAGTTATGAGAGTTATTATCAGGGTTAGCCGCAGAGCAGTGAATTATTAGACCATAGAAATTTACAAAATCTATGTCAGTGAAGGAAGTAGCTAAACCAAAATAATATATTCTAAAGGTAATATTAAAAACCAACAGTACTTTTTTCCTTCCCCTAAACACCTGAGCCAGTAAACATAATATTGAGTATATTTGCCCTGAAAAGTCATATATTCAGGCCAAGATTTATTTCTGAAGATAACCAACAGTTAAGACTATCTCCAAGAATGATTATTATGGATAAACATGGAAAAATGTGTTTTCTTCTCTTATTTGAGAGAAAGTAAAAACCACATGTAGTTCAAGGGAAAAGCTTCATTTTTCTTCATTTCTACTTTAAGTTTGCAATATAGGATGGCAATGGAAAACCAAGAAAAATACCAAAGTATGTTGAGGGGGTGAGTGCAAAGATGCCTTTACCAACCCTATTCCATAAAAGCTCACAATAGTTTATGTGCTTCCATCTCTGAAAGTTCCAGCAGGACATTTCTTCCATGGCTCTAAGCCGCAGAACACTAACCTTTTTTGGAATTGGATACAGGAATTTATTTTAAAGTAAAGAAAATGTTTTTCAACTAATAAAACTAGGGATGAATAGACAAAAGAAACAGAAGTAGCATTCTTAATATTTCTCTATTGAGAGCATTAACATAAAGAACTATTTGTGTTTTATATAAGTTAAAAGTAAATTAACTATGTGCTTTATAGAACAAGCATATTAATAATTAAATTTGTCCCCAAAGTTAGAATATAATGTGTTAAAATGTGTTAATCCACAGATGTATAATACATATGTACAATAATTTCACCGTAGGTACTTCTGCATCATTTCATAAAACCACAGAAATGGAAATACTTTCCACTTCAAAGTTTCAATAAAAATAAGCAACAATATTTAGACTAAATTAGGTTTCACAGTTTTCAGGAAAGACTTGCAGAAATGTTGCTTATTGAAACTGTGCCAAAAGGCACTTGCAAATAAATGATTTACAAAAGGCAATACAATACAGAATAACATTTTAAAGACTTAAAAAGGGATCATCTCTAGAAGCATCAGAGCAATAAGCACCTGAAGTTGCCAGATTCATTTAGTTACTCTCAGATGCATGAAACAGAGTTCGTTTGTACAAAACAGATCATATAATAAATCTCACTCTGGCTGGTCAAGCCTTCCCCTTGTCTAAACAAAACTGAAAATTTCACAAACAAATCTTTTATTCCTCATAAGCATAAAAATCACATAACAAATTTCCTGATTTGTGTTCAAGTGGGTAAAACCTATAGAAACAATAGATAAAAGGTAAATACAAAATGAAATGTTCTAGAGAATTATGCCATTCTGAAGATGTTTTCATTCTCTGCTTACCTTACATTACTCAGGCTCAATCTCATTTCCTAGTTAAACTGTTCAGATTGCTATTTCTGGTGAGGTTTCTTAGATTTTGAAAAGGAACAGAGGTTGTTAGTGAGTATAGTTGGCTCAGTTTAAGAACCCATCCTAGTCTTCTGATGCATTTGTAAGAAGCAGCAAAGCAGTTTTAAATCATCGAGTATTGACTTTTTATTATTAGTCACCGTTCATAATTTGTTTCAACCGAAAGACAATACACACAGCAGAATTCTAATGCATCCCATGTAAATGTTTACATCCATTATACTCCTCTCTCTCTCTCCTCTAAGACTTATCTTAAATTTTTTTACATCTCAAAAAATATGTCTGCAATAATTAGAACTTCATCAGGCACCCCACTTGGAAAGAGCCTTTAATATTTTTTTACAGTAAAGGAGATGGAATGGGGCTTGATGTGAAATGTAACTTACAACATCATGAAAGAAAAGGGACTTCACAGGAACAAAGTGAAAGTTCACAAAGAATTCAGCGGCTCCTTCCCTTGAAGCCCCCAAACAGAAAATAAAACACAGAACACACAAAGCTCAACAGCAGGTTTGTTTTTTAACTTTGTTTTTTTTTTTTTCTTTTTATAAAAACCTCCTCACTGTCCATTTTGCAGTGAGAACTACCTCTGTGGCAAGGAATGCGCTGCCTGTGCAAGCTGCCACAGCATTTTCTTCTGTGGTTAAGTGTTGAAGGCCTTGTGCAGTTAACTGAGACCAGTCACTGCTATTGCTTCAAAAAGAATTGGTTCACATTCAGTCCACTAGCCCCGTCTCCTCTTTTCCCTCCTCTCTCCCCAACCAGGGCTGGCTACAAGAAGTTCAACCTAAAGGCCTTGGTAATTAATTCCCTTCTCCAATGCCCAAATCTGCAACCAAGTCCAGATGAGTACATGCATGTGTGCACACATACACATACATGCACACTCTGTCTCCCTCTCCTTTTTCTCTCCCCCTCCCTTCTTCTCTCTTTCTCTCACACACACACACACACACACACACACACACACACACACACACTCTCTCTTTCTCTCTCTCTCTCTCTCATTCTCTCTCTCATTTAATCTATTTCCTGTTCTCCTGCTGTCTCTTGGTTCAGGACATTGAAGTTAAAAATACATTCACTAGAAAAAACATTGGCCATCCAACCTCTTTCTTTCCCCATGTGTTCTCTTGGCTCTAATTATTTTCTAATACACAGTATAAGAAGGTAAGTTTAATATCCAAGTCAGTATCCCCAAACTTATAACTCCTTTCAGAAGGGCATAAATATGGGAAGCACATCAAAGAACATATGAAAATCATTACTCAAACTCTTTATGACTAAATTCAAAATTCTTTCACACATTAAATGGAATAAGGGCTAGAAAATTGTAACTCATCCGAGCAAAAGGGAAAAAAGTATTCCAAATGTTACAATGAGGAATGTTCATTTAATGAGGAAGATCTCAGTTAACTAATGATCTCAAAAGACTATGCTCTAAAGACAGCATAAAACATTCCACTACACTGTCCCAGCCATTTTGCGATAACAACAGTGGAGCCCTGTGGTAGAAGTCTCTCAGAGAGAGCCATTCACAGTTTTATAAGCTTACTTAGATGAATCCTCCCTTAGGACTGCTTCTGGGGAAAATGCAAGCTATCTGGAGGAGAGAATGAGGTAAAAGTGCATGTGAAATTGTCCAAGGAAGTGAGTGTGTATGTGTGTGCAAGCACAGATCCCAACCCAAGGTTTAATTAAAACAGATTAGAGAGTATCTACCTCCCTACAATGGTCCTTGTAGCTAAAACGGCCCCATTTGCTCCTCCTGAAATGGTATGCCTAAGGAAAGGAATCACTGAAATGTTCATGTGTTCACAGCAATTATATCAATTCTTTTGGCTGCAAGTCATTCAAAATGAGAGGAGAGCTAATCCAGGTCCCAGAAACTAAGGCACACTGAAGCTTTCCATCATCCTAACATTAGTCTTCATAATGATCAGTACCCTACGCACTTACTTGGCTGCTAATCCTTCAGGAAGGAGCTCTACCACTGGTCAGACGAGTTTGGGCAACACTTCTATGGCTTCTTACGTCTCCAAATGTATTCATGTCCAAAGCAATCTGTGTATTAAGGCTAAGAATCTTTTTTCTTTCATGTATATGGAGGACTATACACACAATTCCCTTTTGGAATTATGAGAAGCTTAATCAATACATCTCATTCACACTGTAAACTGTGTCCTATCTAGATAGTATCTCCCATAAATTTCTTCAGCACCTCATCTCAATTCTTTAACTTCTTAAAACTGAACTGGTCACCAATAAGCAAAAGAACAGCTACTACCAAACAGAATTGTTAAAGTTCCAATCAAAAAAGCCACAAGCTATTTATATGTTAATTCTAGCTGATTTTTCACAGCATCCAAAAATGGAACTGTGGTGGGGGGAAAAAATAACAATATTTCCAATGCACAAGCAGACCAGTTTCCTCAAGTTTACAATTTGCTCAACACTATATGCAAAGGTAACATCTAGATGCTGATATTCAATCCTATACCATTGGATTAAAAGTTCCCGCTGATTTTACTCTCATATGTCATTCACATTAGCCTGTCTCCAGTCTGTCAGGTAGATTTACAAATTCCTAGCATCTGATACAGAGCTAGATTTGATAGGATACTGAAAAGTCTTTCGGCCCCAGACTGCTGGAATGAAGAGATGGGTTTTAACCAGTTTTAAGATGGCAGAAAAATTAGTTATCTGTACTATACTCAATACAGTAGTGCTCTGAAAGGATGTTTCCATCCTCAAGGATGGGCACCACTTTCCCCCATCTTCCAGAGCCTAAAAGACACAGTACTCATATTTGAATGTACACAGTACACAATGTGTACTACAGGAGTCATCTTCACCTCATTACTCTTAACAACTCAATTCTAAGGTGCACAGTTTAGTGATACATTGATCCTTTCTGAAAGGCACTCAGCATATCCCGCTCAATAGAGCTGCAGACCTTAGGTCTTTAGCCCACATGTTCATGAAAAGGTTTTCTCCATAGAGAGAAGGTAAACTACTTGTGAAACTCAGGATAAGTTAATCCTATCCTACAGTCTCTGTGTGACTTTCACTGACACAGGGGGCGAGGAAGCTACAAGGCTTCATTCCAACACCATTAAGTACAATATAGGAAAGATTTCTTTAACTGCATGGTCTTTATTTCAGTGCCAGTGTTACAGATACAACACAAATGTTCCAGTTAGAAGAAGGAATTCAAACGGAATGCCAAGGTCCAAGCCAGGCTCAGGAAATAAAAGGGAGGTCTGGAGTAATGGGGAAAAAAGACTCTCCAATGTGTTCTAGGATGAGTCTAGTATTCACTCTTCATGTGGGCAAAGGGGCTCTGTGTCCATTAGTCTGATCTTTACAACTTGGTGCTGCCTCTTTTTTTCTTACCTGTCTACCATGTTTAAGAGCCAAGTCACTGGCTGGGAAAGAAGGTTAAAATTTTGGGGGAAGTAGAGGTATGATAGCTGCTCAGCGTATCTTTATAGGTTGTCTGCCTTATACTTCGGGGGAAGAGTTTTTGAAAACTGTTTAATTATACATGACTACAGCCAAGGAGTAGTGAACCAGGGGAACTGGAAGAGCCTTGGAAAATTCTATCACAAATAGAGCACCATGACCTTCATACCAAATCTCATCAGAAATTGTTTACTGCATCTGTCCAGTGTTTACAAATAACCTCTCAAGGCCTGACCTGCTCTTGGTTATCATACAGCTAACGAACATACATGTGTGTGTCTGTGTGTATACAGCAATGCACAGAAAAGGCTACTAGGAACCTAATGCCTCTTTCAAACATTGGGGGAACCAAAAGAAAAAGGCAGGGCTCCCTGATGTCCTTTTGATAGATTTCCATCCTGAATGCCAGATGTAAAAAGTGCCTGAAGATGGTATCCCAGCTAGTGAGGAATAAATATCCTCACTTTACCCACCCCACAGAGAAACAACAGCAGAAAGAAGGGGCAACCATTTGCTTCAGAGACAGAGCGAGTGTTTTCTTGCCATGAATTCCAGTCTTCTCCTCCAGACAAGCTGCATATTTCCTTAGGGGCCCGGGGAATATTCTTTCTGGCTGTGAATGTGGGAGGGCTGGGGGAAGAAAGGGGGAAAAAGGGGGAAGAAGAGGAAGAGTGCACAGTAGCCTCCTGAAGCAGCCAGCCTCAACTGAGGAGGGGAGGAGATTAGTCTTTTACAAGATATGCTTTGAGGTCAGCAGTAACTTTAGGAAATTCCTCCTCAGTAGCTCTCCTCGGCAACTCGTGCCCATGGTGCAGTTTGGGAGGGGAGGGTGGGAAGGGGGGCTTGCCAGGGATCACAACCTCCTTCCCAGAGTTCCTTTGATTGGGTAGGGCAATAGTAAGAATGGTGCCAAAGCCTCATTGCCAGGACTGAGGGGGAAAGTTGTTCACTTCGGCTAGATCCTGCATCGCAGAGCCCTTGTGATTATACGTAAGCTTGATCCTCATTCGGAGTTGTTGCTGCAAAGTGCAGGGATAGGGGAAAGACAGAAGAGGGGGGAAAAAAAAACAATCAGGATCTTTCATTAAACACTCTCTTAAACACAAACGATACATGACAGTAGCATGGGTATATTTTATCCAAAGCAAGGTATACAATTTTAGAATTTGTCCTGTAGAAAAAGTGGTACTAATGAAAACTATTATTTTGTATCAATATTTACAAGCTAATCAATGCTCTGGAAAGCACTTCCAGAAAATTTCTTTGGTTTCCATTTCAGCACAGCTTGAACAAAATAAGTTTTCCACAAGTCAGAGAAAGAAAGAAAACAAATGTATATTTTTTTGTCCAAACCAACAAAGGAATAAGGGATGGCTTAAATAAAATAAGTCTGAATGTCTAAAATAAATTTAATCACACAAGTATCTTCATTTTACATAGAATATAGAATTAGAATTTAAATTATGAGATAGGAATCCTGAAGGGAACTGGTTTTTAAAATAATCATACGATCATACATTTAGAGCTAGGCAGAATCTTTGGCACTGAATCCAACCCCTTTCATTTTACAAATTAGAAAACAGACCCAGAGATTCCCAATGACTTGGCCTGTGTTGCAAAAGTAACAAGTGTCTGAAATAAGATTCAAACATAGGTCTTCCTACCCAAGCCCAGCCCTCCATCTTTTTCAAAGTATTACACGAAATTCTCAAAGAAGGCACCCTTATTTTCAATCACCTTTTCCCATGTCCACTAGCTTTTCATGGTAATTTGTTTTGCTAGAAAATTTTAGAAATCTATGTCCTGCAGGCAGATGAGAAGCTATAGCAGAAAAGACCAACAAAGAAGAAAGCAACAGAACTACTAAACATAGGAGGAGACTGATTAACACTGGCTATGTATGTAAGGGGCACTTAAGAAGTAACACTGGTGGATTGTGCTAGCCTGAAGAGATTTTTTCCTAAATACATTTGATAAAATTTTGTAAAATATATGTAAACATGAGCCAATCATTTATAGCAGCTTCCTTCCCTGTTTAAGAATAATTCTAATTTATGTTTCAAAAAACAGTCATTTCTTCCATCTATCTCTAAAAATCATTGTGTTCCCTAAAAATAAATGATACCAAAGACTTTTCTCAAAATCAGACTTTTAGCATAAAGAGTACCAATGACTAGGAGATGGCTGAACATACTATTTTATATAAATATAATGGAATTACTATTCTGCTATAAAAATGAATGAGGAATTCAGAAAACCACAAGACTGGTGTAAATGAAGCAGTGTGAAGAAAATAAATGCAGGAAAGTACATACACACACATACACACACACACATTTAATATAATCAATCATGTAAATTAAAAGACCATGAAAAGCAAGTGGAATTGGATCAGGTAGGTGTCAAAGTAGAATGCTGAACTTGGGAGTCCAGAAAACCTGAGTTTAAATACTACCTCAGACACGTATTTAATCATGTAATCCTGGGCAAGTCATTTAAACTTGGTATATCATTTTCTTCATCTGTAATATGAGAATAATAATGGTTTCTTCCTTACAGAATTGTTATCTGGATTAACTAAGATAATATTTGTAAAACGCTTTGCAAATGTCTTTTATTTAGAGAAATTTTAACAAATAACCTTGTTCACAGAGAATAAAACATAGAAAATATAACCCTTTCTCAGAAGAGATGTGGAGGACTGCAGATGCAAAGTATTATATGCATTATCAATTCAAAGCTATTGTATCATCTAGCTTTGCTTAACTATTTTTTTTATCATTAGAAAGGAGGTAATCCATCAAGAAATAATTGATATTTAAAAATTGATACCTTGGTTTTTTTTTACAAGTCACACTATTAAGATTCCAAATATATTTTTCAAAGTTTAGCATCAATTTATTTCCCTAGGCTATCATTTCTTCATCTGGATAATTACATGATTCAATGTGACATACTCTAAGGCTCCTTATGTCTCTAGAATTCTTTGACTTACTCTCCAAGAAAAACACAGAAATTAAAGTAAAATTTAATTTAGGACACATAAGTTGAATCTTGTTAAGTTCTCCTCTAATGGGCTGCTTACCTTCTGTGGGTTCAGAACTTTAATGACTTGTGTGATGGTCCCAGTATTAAATGCTGGGACAATGCTGCTGCTAGGAGACAAAAGCTGCAGCTGGAATGTCTGAAAATAGGAATGATACTCTTTAGAATATGAAATCATTCTATTATGGAAATATAGTTTGTATGATTGCACATGTATAATATCAAATTGTCTACCATTGGGAGCGGAGGGAGAAAGAAAGGGAGAGAATTAAGATCTCAAAATTTTAGAAAATGCCTTAAAAACTATTCTTACATGTAATTGAGAAAAAATTGAAAAATAAAAATAGCAAACCATTCAATATTAGCCACCATATAAACTTAACAAGTGAGATGACCTGATCAGTTTTATATAATCACATATGAAGGAAAAGTTAAAAAGAAAAGAAACAGGAAGATAGCTAATGTTTTACATTTGCTTGCTCATACATTTTACTACCCAATGCCATGTGAGTCAACTACCCAAACCACGTTTCCCATTCTCATGAACCATCACAGACAATCTGGCACAAACTGACAATCAGAATATATATCCTTACTTTAAATCCTTCATTCTAGAGTTAGTTAACCCACCAGAAGAAATCTTTAGGCATCGATTTTCAAAAAGTAGCCAACCACTTGTCATTTTAAAAGTATTTAGGGGAAATTCCATTAAATTAAACATGTGAAAAAAATTGTGTTAAATAGACACTGGCTAAATCAGGCCTTTTTAAACTTTTCCCACTCATGATCCCTTTTTTCTGAAGGGACATAAAATAGGCATACAAATCAAATATGTACTGATAATGAATCATAATTTTATAATGCCCACATTCATTTACAAGACTTCATATGGGGTCACAAACCACAATTTAAGAAGCTGGGGCTAAATGAATGCTACACAGAACCTAATACAATTAATTGTAACAAAGTAATAATGAGTATTTCTATGGTAACTATCATATGCCAGGCACTGTGTTAATTACTTTTCAAATATTACTTTATTTGAGCCTTAACAACAATCCTGCCTGATAGGTGCTATTGTGATCTTCATTTTATAAACTGAAAGGAAGTAACCTGTCAATATCAGGTCTTCTTGCCTTTCAGGCCCCATGTTAAAAACTTCCTAAAACACTAAGCCAATATTTCAGTTTCTGAATT
Source organism: Antechinus flavipes (assembly GCF_016432865.1). Lineage (NCBI taxonomy): Eukaryota > Metazoa > Chordata > Mammalia > Dasyuromorphia > Dasyuridae > Antechinus > Antechinus flavipes. Next base: position 44,751,566 of record NC_067399.1, read on the forward strand.
AATAAAATATAATATGGTATAATTTGATAGATACATAGATAAATGGATAGACAGGCTAAAATTAGATTACAAGTCAAAAAGAACAACTATATAAAAGAATTATTTTCAATTCTCCCTGAATGGAATATAATATGGCAAGGCTGACTGGCAAACTGACACTCTAGAAATTTTTCTGGCAAGCACACAATGACCATGTGTTAAAACATTGGCCTGTATACCGTATAATCTAGACTGCAAAGCAAAAATCTTGGGGAAAAAAAGATTTAGAGTTGAAAGGAGGAGGAAAGAAGGAGTAAAGGAGAAGAAAGCTAGAAAACCTAGGTATTTGCTAGGTCAAAAATGTCAAAAGTATTCTACTTCTATGCTTAGAAACACCAGACATTAACACTGGGGCTGCTAGGTGGCACAGTGATGGCCAAGTCTACATTTAAGAAGCCCTGAATTCAAATCTGATCTCAAGCACTCACTAGCTATGTGACCTTAAACTCTGGATCAAGCCACTTTACCCCTTTGCCTCAGTCTCCTTCTCTGTAAAATTAGCTGGAGAAGAAAGTGGCTAACCGCTCTAGTGATCTTTGCCAAGAAACCCCCAATGGGGTCACAAAGAAGTCTTTCACAGCTGAAAACGACTGAATGAAGACTGAACAAGAACAAACATCAGAACATAAACTCTCTGAAAACAGGAACGTTTTGGTCTTTCTTTAAGTCCCTCGAGCTTGGCACAGTGTCTGGTTCTAAGCCCAGAACTTAATAAATGACTGCTTAGAGGGAGAAGCTTCAAGAGATGATTAACTGGAATACCAATAACCCACCTGAGAACCATTCTTAAGAACTTTTAACCATACTGTCTCTTTATTACTTATCTTTTCCTTTACATATAACTTCTCTTTACATATTAAATAGAAAAGAATTAAGATATGGAATGTATTCTCTCTACTTTGAAATTTTAGCTATTTGAATGCAATGATCACTAAGGTTACCAATTTCTTAAAAAAAAAGTAATTTCTTTACCCCAATTTAATAATTCAAAATAGCAATAAAAATATGTCTTCATTTCTAAGTATCAATAGAAGAAATAATCAAGAGTTATCAGAAACAAGTTAAGAAAAAATGGATACATGACCTAGATATAAAGAGAGATGTAAAAATTAGAAGAATGCATTACCCATCAGTCATAAGAACATGAGAATTATGAATAAATAAGAGATAGCATTGTGAGATATAAAATGGCTAATTTTGTTTACATTATATTACAAAGTTTTACACACATAAAACCTATGTGGCCAAAATTAGAAGAAAAGCAGAAAATCGGGGGGTAAATATTTGAGAAAGTTTCTCAAATAAAGATCTTATATCTCAAATATGTCGACCACTTTGTCAAATTTATAATATGAATAATTATCCAATTGATAAATATGGTCAAAGACTATAGAAAGGAAGCTTTTCAATACAAAAATCAAAATAATATATAATCGTATGAAAAAATGTTCTAAATCATTATTATTTAGAGAAATGGAAATTTTTTTAAGTTTGAGGTATTTCACTATTAAATTGGTAAAAATGAGAAAGAATGACACGTTGGAGGGGATATAGAAAAATTGGGACACCAACATATTGCTGGGAAAACTGTAAATAGATCCAAACATTTTGGAGAACAATCTAGCATTAGGCCCAAAGTGTTATAAAACTGAGAATGTCCTTTGACTTATTCCCAAGATAATTAGGGAAAGAATCTATATGTTCTAAAATACTGATAGCAGCTCTCCTAGTGGGAACAAAGAACAACTGGATATTGAGAAGACATGAATCAACTGGTGAATGGCTAAATAAATAGTGATGTGTTATTGCAGTACTGTAAAAAATGAGCAGCATAAGATGACAGGAAAAAATAATGCTTAATGTTGAAGGGGATGCGGAAAAACTGGGACACTGATGCATTGCAGGTAGAGTTGTGAATGAATCCAACCATTCTGGAGAGCAATCTGAAATTATGCCCTAAAAGTTATCAAACTGTGCATACCCTTTGATCCAGCAGTGTTTCTATTGGGCTTATACCCCAAAGAGATACTAAAGAAGGGAAAGGACCTGTATGTGACAAAATGTTTGTGGCAGCCCTCTTTGTGGTGGCTAGAAAGTGGAAAATAAATGGATGTCCATCAATTGGAGAATGGTTGGGTAAATTGTGATATATGAATGTTATGGAATATTATTGTTCTGTAAGAAATGACCAGCAGGATGAACACAAAGAGGTTTGGAGAGAATTACATGAACTGATGCTGAGTGAGCAGAACCAGGAGATCATTATATACTTCAACAACGATACTGTATGAGGATGTATTCTGATGGAAGTGGATTTCTTTGACAAATAGAAGATCTAACTCAGTTTCAAGTGATCAATGATGGACAGAAGTAGCTACACCCAAAGAAAGAACACTGGGAAATGAATGTAAACTATTTGCATTTTTGTTTTTCTTCCCAGGTTATTTCTACCTTCTGAATCCAATTCTCCCTGTGCAACAAAAGAACTGCTCGGTTCTGCACACATATATTGCATCTAGGATATATATTGTGACATATTTAACATGTATAGGACTGCTTGCCATCTGGGGGAGGGGGTGGAGGGAGGGAGGGGAAAAATCAGAACAGAAGTGAGTGCAAGGGATAATGTTGTAAAAAAATTACCTTGGCATGGGTTCTGTCAATAAAAAAGTTATTTAAAAAAAAAAAAAAAAAAAAAAGGAAGAGTGACAACACAGAATACGGAAGATAAAGGGTCATATCTATTTATTTCCTGAGAGAGATGATGGACAGGATGAGCAAGATGAGACATATTTTTATATGTGGCCAATGTTGGAATTAATTTGTCTTAATTGTGCAAATTTATTAAAAGGTTTTATAGATTTCAAAAATAAAAAATGAACAGCATGTTGCTTTATAGAAAAACTATGGGAAGATTTGCATGAAAAAGGAAGAGTGAAATGAGTATAACCAAGACACCAATAATAGCAATTTTGTTCAAAGAATAACTGAACTACTAAACTATTCTTAGTACTGATAATATTAAAATCAACTAAAAAAAGATGTTATTTATCTTCAGAGAAAGTAATGATAAACAGAAGCATGAATAGCATTTTTTTAAGACAACAGGCAGATAGACAGACTCATAGATAAGACAGAGATAGATGAATATATCTCTATGTCAAATGTAGGTCTTTTCTAATGCAGAGTGGAAAGGGAGGAAAAGAGACAATTTGGAACTTAAAACATACCAAAATTATAAATAAAATTACCTTTTAAAAAATAGTTGGAGGAAAGTAATTGATGAGATCACAGAGCCATCTAAGTAACTATCATTATAACTTAGTCATAAACTCATAATTTATTATGGGTTATTTTATTAATTTAAACATACAAAGTTTGTTTTGATACAAAATCAAAACCAACACCTTAACAGTAGTCCAGGTAAAATAGTCTTCTAATATTTATACACTTAAGCAGGGAGCAAGCCTCAGTTAAGAGTCCATCCCTCATCCCTAGTGATAAGTGGTACCATTCATAAAATCCACTAGTGGGAACTTTGGGCTGCCTCTCTCTTGAAAAGACCCTATAAGAGAATAAAATGACGTGACTCTAATTGAGCAAGGTCATTCTCCACTCAGAGATGGCCTAACACCACATGGGAAGAAGGCTTCTTGTGAAGCAAGTGAGGGTAAGCACCTTTTTTTTACTCTTATATACAAGCTGTCAAATTCACTCAGTCCACCACTCTCTACTCCAAAAAATAAAAAAGTTTCTATCATACCTTTGGTACTGCAGCTTGGAAAACAAAGTCTGTCATGTCCAATTCTGTGCTGTTGGAGGCCTGTATCGTGATAACTGTGACACTGGGGTTAGTGTTGGACCTTTCAAAGGTGAATTCTATCTTTAAACCATTCTTACTGTATGCCGTGATGGAGGGGATACCTAGGAGAGGACAGAAAGATCTGCCTAAGAGTGAGCTGCCCGATATCTCCAATCCCTCCCGCTGCTGCTGCTCAGTGACTTTCCGTGGCTCCTGACGTGTTTGTGACCTTACCTGAAGCAATATCATTGAAGAGAGGCTGTGATGAAAGCCCATCCAAGAGGAAGGGAGGCTGTGATAACTGAGGGACTGAGGCAGGAGCAGAAGGTGGAGCACCTAAAAGAAACATAATCAATGAAAGGTAATGTTTAGCTAAGAACCATAATCCCTCAGGAGAGAAACACTTTAACTAGAATTTTAAAATTAAAAAAAATTCAACTAAGGATCAAAACAAAAAAAGAAAATGAGTCAGATGTGGATACCTATATTAAATGACTGTATGTCAAGTGACTATATACATGTAGAATCAGATCATTCATAATTCCAACAAGGAAATAAGTCAACAAAAAACAGAACACAGAGAAGGACAAGATGGTATAGTAACTACAGAGTTGGCCTGATCGGAAAGATCTGTGACATTGTCCAACGGTATTAGCCCCTGGTCAAGCCATGTACATTCTGAAGTGTCCCAGATCTGACACTATTATCATCAATCTACATGGAAAAAGCACTTTCTTCAGAAATGAAAAATCATGTCAAGTCAAAAAAATTAAAAATTAATTTTATCTATTATTATTTAGTGGAATTGGAAAAGGATAGAAGCACAAGACAGTTATCAAAACAAATCTAAGGACTTAAGAGGGAAAAAAATGTACTTTCATATTTTAAAAATGCAGAAAAGGAATATGGATAGACAAGAAAAGATGTGCACACACAAAGGTCTCACACAGATAGAACGCCTGAGAAAAAAAATCTAAGCAGATAAATAACAATAATAACAGCTAATGGCTGATACCATGGGCTTTCAAGTTACTCATTTGATCTCAAAACAATCTGGGGCCTAGGAGGCTGTAGAGTGCTCTTACTCTTATAATCCCCATTTTATAGATGAAACCCAGTAAAGTTAAGTGACTTGACCAAGTTTACACAGCTAAAAAAATGTCTGAGGTCAAGTAGGAACTCAGGCTTCAATGACTCCGGTACCAAGCCCTATCCTGTCATATTACCAATTGCCTGATCATGGAGGGACACAAAGAAACAAAAGTTACATTCTATAAAACACAAGTTTCTTTAAAAATGATGGTGAAACTTAGGATGGAGAAAACCATCTGTACCCAGACAGAGGACTGTGGAGACTGAATGTGGATCACAACATAGTGTGATTTTCACCTTTTTTGCTGTTGTTTGTTTGCTTTTAGTTTTTTTTTTAATCTAATAATTCTCATGCAGATGATACTTATGGAAATACATATAGAAAATTTACACGTTTTATATATATTGGATTACTTGCTGTCTAGGGGAGGAAGAAAGGTAGGAGAAAAATGTAGACCATAAGGTTTTGCAAGGATGAATGTTAAAAAATATCTTTGCTTATATTTTGAAAATAAAAAGCTCCTATTTAAATACATAAATGAATGAATGCATGGGAAAAAAAAGGGGAGAAAAGAGAAAAAAAAGTATTTCTAATCAAAACTAATTGAGAATATTCATGTCATTGAAAGCTATAGATATATCAACCATTAGGTAGTCTTTAATGAGCAATTACTTGTATTGTTTACTCTTAAAATATGTCAATATCATTAAAAAAATAAGCTGAACACTAATAAAATTTGTTAAATTAGTCTTTGTTAAAAAAAAAAAAAATTGAAGCAAATCTTACCCCTAATCATATGCTCCCTTTGGCTTTCATTATTATTTTAGAAGTAGGTATATATTACAAAGTGGAAAAAAACTGAAGTCCCAAAATAAAGCATGTATAGCAACCTTCCAATGGTCTCAGTTCCTTTCCACACAGGCATCAAACAAACCAATTGTATTAATCTACATTTTTGGAAAATGCTAACAGAAAAAAAAATCATATGGAAATTTATTTAATTTTTCTAAAATATATGAAGTTTATTCTTATTTTTTTCCCCAAGTCCACTATGATAAATCACTGAAGCATACTTGTAGTGATCATTTTAACACTGATAGAAAAATCAGGATGATAAACTAAAAGTGATAGGAAAACATTAAAAAAAATATCTTAAGGTATCCTTCAATTTATTTTAATAATAGTAAATTTTTAATAACAGCTTTTTATTTTGAAATTAAATGCAAACATAATTTTCAACAATTCACCCTTACAAAACCTTGTGTTCCAAAATTTTCCTCCCTTCTCCCCATTCCCTCCCTTAGATAGCAAGTAAGCCAAGATATGTTAAATATGGGCAGTTAAAAGTTCAGAAAATTTTTTTAAAGGTTTAAAACCTTAAAAGAACAAAAAGGGAAAAATCTGGCCATTCTGTAAATGGGAAAGAAAAATGATTAGAGAACACTAAAAATACAAGGATATTAGTCATTTTTTAAAAGTCCATGTTCAATATAAAAAAATCAATTGGACAAAAGAACAGATAACTTTCAGATAGGAAACCAAAAATGAATGGTACAGAACTTAAAAAAAAAAAAAATGTCTATTGAGGCAACAAGGATTGTGAACAGAGGCTCAATTCTGGAAGGGTTAAGTTCAAGTTTCACTTCTGACACATTCTAGGCAATTCTCTTAAGAATCTAAATTACAGACCAAATCCTAAGATCTTCCTTGGAGAGAACATGCATAACAAAAATGAAATCATTGATCCAGTTCAAGAAAACCCCAAACCAAGAACACCAGTGATGTAAATCAAGAGTATGAACTTAATCTGAAGGCAGAATTAACAGGCGAGATACTAAATGATCTCTCCAAGCTTTTATAATCCTAAGGTATATTAAGTCTAAACTGGCCAATCAGTCTCACATAAGCATCATCTTTCAAGGACTGGCATCCAGAAAAGGACTCAACTGTTAATATCCCAACTCTTCTCAAAATCTCAAACAAAGCTTCATCAGTAGCTTACCTGTCAGATTGAGGTCTCCTAGTAAATCAAGAAGCTCTCCACCAGCAGAAGCTGGTTTGCTTGTAGGTACAGTTGGAATAATGGGTGTTATATCATTTCCTCCCAACAAATCTAATAAATCATTAGCCTAAAAAAGGAAATACGACCACAGCATATGAGTCAACTAACTAATCCATGTCTACATAGTTCTAGAGTCCTGGATACCCACTATGTATCTTCCTTAATATTTTTTTTTGTACCATCCCATTACCCCATTAAAAAACTAATTAGCTAACTGAACAATCAAAAACTATCTGAATATTCAAAATAACACATTCACACCCAAGAAGTCATTAGTGCCTAGTCCCCTACTTAATATTGCCTTATGTAACATACTGTCACCATGTTTCATACTAGCTGAAGCTCAATATAACTACTTGTAACACTAAAATTTGTTCAGCTGCACACAAGGACTTCAGATCAGACAAGTGGAATTGATACTATGGAAAATAATCTGGATGCCTCTGGTTTAAGGCAAAGTCTTCAATATTAACGGTAAAAGACTGAGCCAAAAACCAATCAGAAATGCCAAAAGACATTCAGCTAAGAATAGTAAGACATGTATTTAGGTGCTGTGATCATGTCATGCCAAGAGAAGAAAAGCTTCCCCATTACCTGACTGGCTGGCTGCGGCCCAGAAGGTGGAGGTTTTGTTTCTAGTGGCGCTGGTTCTGTCTCTCCATTTGTCTGTACAATATCAGTGGGGCCATTTGTAGTTACCTTTTCCATGACTGGCATTCTCTCAAGCAGGGCTGACCTAGAAGAACCAGAAGTCCTTTAACTCTGGGCCATTAATCTAGATTCTTAACCCAAAATAATTAGGATAACTAATCAGAAGTAAAACATGAATAAATTACCACATCTCAATCTCCTACCAAAATGATAGGTAGAGCATCAGAATACATGAGTGGATTAAGGATTTGCAAAAAATCGAGATTGTTTTAGTTGAACAAACTGTCAATCAGAATCCTAAGCTTTGTACTTTCATAGTGGAGGATTTTACGATGGAATGGGTAGAGAAAACAGGTAAGGAAGCAGTAAGAGTACTAAGACTCTCCTGTATCTATAAATATCTATACATAAACACACATAAATACAAATTAATAAATGAGTATTGTACAGAGATTTTGAACCAGAAATAATCTTAAAGGCCATTCAGTCCAACAAATAAAGAAGTCTGGTGACTTATAAAAAGTCACAAAGTCTGATGAAATGATCTGGTCAGATTTATTAGCCACTCAAGCATCACTCACCTCATGTGGTCATATTTCTTGAAAAGTGCATTGTACTCTACTGCCCTCTGCTGGAGCTCCACATCAATGCTGCTTCCATAGATGGACACTACTTTCTTAATTCGACTACAGAAGAAAGTAACAAATAGGTTAACTAACACTCACTTTAAGAGAAATTTACTCCTGGACTATTTTTATTTTGAACAAGGGGAAAAATGTGAACTAAGCGTTTTCTGTATAAATGGTAGATTAAAAAAAAAGTCAAATAATTGCCTTTTCACATTATTTTAAACTAATAATGAAAGTTCCTAATTACTTAAAATAAGTTCTCTTCACTTTTATTTTTGTTCAATAACCATTTCAGTCATCATTCACTATAATTCTATTTTAAGAACAAGATTGGCAGTCTATCAGAAATCATTTCTTCTGGTCATAACATCCCAGATTCTATATCTTGTTCCTTCAAAAGTACCACTATTGTTTCCAGTATAAGGTTTTAAGAGACTCAAGATTAATTTAAGTAAAATACACATTATACAAGAAAGGTTTACTTTCAAAAATCAATCAAGCATCAGCATACTGGATATTTAACCTTTAGCACTTAAAATCAAATCTTATTTTTAGGATGCTTTTCTAAATTTAAAAAAAAAAAAGCCACGAGAGATCCAAGTCTGACCAAAATAACTCTAGAAGAAACATGGGGTTTTGTTTTCTTTTTTTTTTTTTTTTAATATAGCTAGCAAAGAAGGAAATGCAAAGCTCGAAGAAACTAAAAGAGGTATCTTTCTTCCTTTTGTCAAGGTAATTTGAATAACTGAAATCAGATAATTTACTAAGGGGCAAGGTTTCTCCCCCCCACCCCAAGTTTGTATTTGATATTGATTCCAAAAAGTAGAAGCATACTAATCAAGATTCCTCTAATAACTTATCCATCTTTTCTTCCCTAAACACTCACTTAACAGTACAGCTGAATCGCGTTGAGAGCTTCATGATGGCAGTGAGAGCATAACCCCGGGTAACAGATGTAGACATGTTAGAGATGAGAACACTTTCCAAGATATCAAGTACTTCATCCTCTGTAACCTGGACAAAATGCAGAGTGGTTAATGAAGAAGAGAATCCAGATTGGATCAGTTACAAGTTACAGAAAGTAGCTTCAATGGTAAACATTTCTGTAATGATCTTCTGCAGACAATGAGACCAAACAAACTGTCCGGGGACTGGGCAAAGAAAATGCATGTGAATACAGAACCAGAGGGCGGTTTTTTACAGGCAGAGCTTCTCTCTGGCTAATGGATCATCAAGTACTAAGCACCAAGTCTGCCAGACTGAAAAACAGGATTTCCTAAATCCAATTCTTAAAAATTTCAAGTGCCTGATATTGTAGCAGCACTATAGAGGACCCTTAATAAAGACGAGCCCCCAAATGATTTTACTCAATTCTTGTCCAAACAAGGACAGAGGGTATCATGACTCTCTCTCAGCCACATATCAAAGAACTTTTAGCCTTTCTATAGGACTAACAATACCTGAATGGGCTCTTCCTCTTCACATTGACCAGATACTAGCAGGTCTCCATATTCACCTATACACCAGGCAGCTACTTGCACCAAAGGTTGCTGTCAAAAGGAAGATAATTCAATGTCAGAGTATTCAATTCCTTAAAATAAGATTTCATATAAAATCATCAGTTTGTTAGCTAAGCACATTCATTTAAAAAAAAAACTCAGTTAAGAAAAGTAGTCTAATGCCACTTCATGTCTCTCATATTGGCTAAGATGACAGGAAGACAATGATGAATATTGGAGGGAATATAGGAAAACTGGGACATTAATACATTGCTGGTGGAGCTGTGAACCAATCAAACCATTCTGGAGAGCTATTTGGAACTATGCCCAAAGGATGATCAAAATGTCCATACCCTTTTATTCAGCAGTCTCACTACTGGGGCTGTATCCCAAAGAGGTCATAAAAAAGGGAAAAGTACCCATATGTACAAAAAATGTTTGTGGCAGCCCGTTTTTGCAGTGGCAAGGAACTGGAAACTGGATGGATGCCCATGAGTTGGAGAAAGCCTGAATAACTTATGGTATATGAATATTATGGAATATTATTGTTTTGTAAGGAATGATCAGCAGGATGATTTCAAAAAGGCCTAGACACACTTGTATGAACTGATGCTGAGTAAACGGAGTAGAATCAGGAGATCATTATACATAGCAACAAGAAGATTATGTGACGATAATTCTGATGGACATGGCTCTTTTCAACAATGAGGTGATCCAGGGCAAGTCCAATGGATTCCAATTTTAGACTTGTGATGGAGAGTCATCTGCGCTCAGAGAGAGTACTGTAGGAATTGAATGTGAATTACAACATAGTAACATAGTATTTTCACCTTTTGTAGTTGTTGTTTGTTTGCATAATTTTTTTCCCTTTCTTGCGGTTTTTTTTTGATCTGATTTTTTTTTTTTTGCTCAGCAAGACAAATATAGAAATATGTTTAGAATAACAGCACACATTTAATGTATATCAAATTGCTGACTGTCTTGGTGAAGGAGAAAAATCTAGAACACAAGATTTTATGAAGGTGAATATTGAAAACTATCTTTGCATGTATTTGGAAAAATAAAATACCATAAAAAAGTACTTCTAAAATAAAAAATCACTTAAAATAAAGGGCGGGTTGATTTTCTCTTGGTAGTAAAGAGATACTTACTTGGGAATAATCACCAAGAATGGCTTTGTAGAGGCGCTGAACAGTGTAGGCATGCATCTCTACACTATTGGTTATCAGCTGAATCAAGTTGGGGACAGCATCATCACGGACATAACTCCCTGCCTAAAAGAAAACCCAGGCATTTTACCCCAGACATATAAACTCAGAGTAACAAGAATATAGGATGAAGGAGGCCCTTTTTTTGCTTCTCTTTCTCTTACAAGAGATAAGCCCCATTCAGACCAACCCACCGTTTTGTTCCTTATACAAATTCTGCAATCCTATTGCCTCACTACTTCCAAATTCCCATTTCAAGTGTAAGCTTCTCCCTCCTTTTTATCAAAGAGGAAAAAAAAAGTACAACATACTCTTTCTTTCACAAGAAATTTCAAACAAAAAATAAAAATTTTAAGTGTTTTTTCTACATAGCATTAAAAACATGAGATTGAATTTTAAAAATGTGAAAACATCTACTCCTTTGGGGGCTAAATCAATGTATTACTAAAGTCTAACTACAATGAATGTTACCAAAAAATTATGAATGAGAAAATGATTAAGATAAAGATAAAAAAATCTTATCATTTTCAATGTTATAAAGCAATGAAATGACATTTTGACAGAGCAGGTCTCATATAATTTAATACTTATTTTGGCCCCTAGGTAACTGGGACTAACCACCTGTCTGATCCCATTTATATGGATGCCTCAGTAGAAGTCATAGGCTTCTTAATAGTACTTAATAGTACCCATATACTAATTTAGTCAATTTCTTGACCAATGGCATGTATGTGCTGCCATCAAAAGATTCTAAAACAGAGCATAGATAATTGGTCAGTTCAACAACCAACCACTTCCTTAACCTAACATGTTAGCATCACAGCTTTATCAAATGAACACAGACAGAAAATAAAGAATTATGGGTAGACAAAGCAAATCTAGTCATATTTTCAGGGAAGAAATACTTCAGAATAACTAAAAGAAAAGAAAAAGAGGGGCGGAGGGGAGAAGGTAAGGTTGTAATGGTGAAAGAAAGAAAGGAAACATGTTAAAAAAAAAGAGTTTAGATTGAAGACTGGAATAGATAATTACTTTAGACGCACCTCTTAAGTGGAAAATACTTCCTGAAAATACTTAGAATTGCTTTAAATAAAAGACAGAAAAAACTACCCAATATGAGACAAGTACATCCTGGAGGAGAGGAATGAAACAAGTAATTTTTGGATTGAAATAATGTCACACACTTATAAGCACCATTTTATTTAACAACTCTACAGTTTACTTAAGGATCTTAGAAATATCAAGATTAAAAAAATAAATAAATATCAAGATTTGTGTCTTATGGATTTCTTTGTATCCATTTTAATTACTTGTTTTTCTAGAAACAGTAGCTTTTCTTTAAATTGAGACTAGATGTACTTAGTTTCCATAATCCACGCAATGCTTAGTGGAGACTAAAAAACCTAGCATCTCCCTATTCAACATCCCTTTTGTCACACCCTCAAGCAAGAAGACCCTTCAAATTTCTTCAGAAGGTGTCCAAAACAGCTACAATCATGTGTCAGACATGAACTGAATCTTTCCTCTTGAAAATGAACTAGAAAAAACTCTAGAACCTCTGCAAAATACCCACTAAAAAGATACATTTCAAACTTAAAACAAAAAATCTTATTTATATAAAATTTTAGAGCTGCTACTTACCGTTGTTAGAACACGCATAATTGTGTCTATGTGCCATCGTTTAGAAGGTGCATACCTGAGAAAACAACAGCACACAGGGTGAATAACTGATGTTTCACAGCACACTTTCAGTCATCTAAGAATCTCTTTGCTGGAAATATCTTGAGTCATTTCATTCCCAGGTCTGGCAGGTAACATTATTACAAAGGCTGAGGAAGAGATATATCTAAACTTGGCCAGCTCACATAATATTGCCACAGGAGCCAGTCAATTAAAAATGGAATTCCTTTCTCCTCAACTTCTTCAGAAAAAAATGTTGGTATCTAGTCATTAGTTAAAAAAAAAAAAAAAAAGAAAAGAAAACCAGACAACAGAAAAGAAGGGACTGTGCCCGTAGCTAGATGGTTTTAAAGACTAGAAACTTATTCACTAAATGGAAAATGGAAAAAAAGGGAAAGAATTATTCTTCATATCCTGACACACTCATCTCTGAATTTTGAAGGCAAAAAACTTAAGCCTGTTAACATTTCTATTCTTCATGGGATAAATAATTAAATGAAATAAAATTCATATTTTTATAGTACAGAGAGGGTTTCTCCCTTCAAATAGCTAAGTGGTAGGTCCTTCAATTCAACTAGCAGCTATGAAGCACCCACTATATGCTAGGCACAGAAGATACAAAGAAAAAGAAAGCATCCCCTACTCACAAGCTGATTACTTTCTATTGGTAGGGATGGAGATAATCACAAACACAAATAAACAAAATTATACAAAGTAATTGGGAGAGTCAGGAATACACTACTAACAACTAGAAGGGGAAAAGAAACATCTACTGTAGGAGGGAGCTCTCCAACAGAACTTTGAAAATACTCTCAGAAGTAGGGGTGAGGAGGAAAAAATGTTTCAATAATTGGGGTCAGCCTGTTCAAAGGCAGAGAGATGGAAGATAAAACATTATCTATAACTAACACACAGCAAGCAAGTAAGCCATTTTACCCAGAACATGTAATAAGTGAGAAGAAATCACATGACATCAGTATGGAAAGAAAGACACAAACAAAATATAAATATAATAGAGACAAAACTTATATATGGCTCTATCAAAATCAGGCAAGGGCAAAGTTATTGCACCTGTCTTTTACCTAAATCAGCATTATAAAAAATTGAACCTTACTTTTCTGCAGCAAGGAAGATCCCAGATGCACAATCTGCCTTAAATTCTGGCTCACAAGAATCCAAAAAATATAGCAATTCCTTCATCATACCACGAATATTATTTCCATTTACCAGAGCAAAACTTAATTCCATTGCACGCCTTAGAGGGGGAAAAAAAATGAGTCAAGTACTGAGATATCACAACCTTTGTTTCATTTTTCTTAATTATAAATCCCAAGCTCCAACAAGTAGATTCATTCTTAGCCTTCATTCTCATGAACATTTGTCATAAAACAGTACCAGCTCCCAAATGCAGAAGACATTTCATTTCCTTCTTTTACAGAAATTAAAACCAAAGGATTAATTTCAAACAGCCCCTAATGACCAAGTGCTTCTATTTCTATGTCTACTTAAGATAGGGGCATGATCTCACTAAGTTTATTCTGTGACAATGAAGTTCTTAATAACATAATACAACCCTTGCATTCTCAGTGCATTAAAGGAAGTTTAAATATACATTAAAAAGTTGCTACACTAACAGTACTACAGTCTATGTGCCATCTGAATAAAATGTTCACCCATTTACTTAGAGGAAATAGTGAGGGATTTTCCATTAAACAGAAGCTAAGGTTATGTATTTTGAAACCAACTTCTGAAAATTATCTTTTTCTACTTTTGAACTTCAAATGTACTAAGAAATCAATGAAAAATTTATTTTCAAGGCAAATTTTAACTAATCAACATAAGTCTCCTTCACACAATGATCTGAGAGAATATTCTTAAACCAGGTTCTTTAAAAATCTTTTTTGCACTAAAATTTTCCTCACCTTTTGTCCCAAAATTATTTCTAAGTGCATATAATCATCTTAAGTGCAAAAGAAAATTGAGAAAAACTGATGGCAGTCTCTGCACACTTGATCAGGATTAAATATTTTCTCAAAAAGAAGATAAGCTTATATTGCAGTGATTTGTTTTGAGTCAATACTTTCAACATTAATTCTTCAGAGCATCTCCTAAGAAATACAGCTGTTTTACACATATATAGTATATAGTCATAATAAAAATGTGTGCTGTCAGCAGCTTGAGTCTCAGCATTGTGACAAAGCACTAAGCCGATGGATCACTCAAAGTTTTCATCCTCCAACACACAAAGCACAGTAAAATCCACTGAACATTAGGCTACATAGCTAACATTACCTTTTCCTACTTTTATATTTCATAGCCCTCTGTCCTAAAGGGAAGAAATACAGGGAATACACATTTATAGAAATGCTATATAGCACCTGTTCTGTACCAGACACAGTGTCAATAACTTTATAAATATTATCTCATTTGATTTTAATGACACCCCTGTGAGGCAGGTGCTATTATCATTCCCATTTTACAGATGAGAAACTTGAGGCAAGAGATAAAATGACTTATCCAAAATTACAAAGCTAGTAAGTGAATGAAGCCGAGTCTGTTTTTTGTTTTGTTTTGTTTTCTTGTAGGCAACTGAGGTTAAACTTGCCCAGGATCCACATCAAGTAAGTAAAGTGTCTTAGTCCAGATTTGAAGTCAGGTCCTCCTAACTCTACTACATAATAATATTCATTGTATATTGGTATAAGTTAGCCCAGAAACATGAAAAAAGGTTTTCCATTCATTACCGTTTAATTGAGACATCAAGATCCTTCAGGCAGTCCACAATGGTGCTTCGATGTCTCTGTACTGCATTATGATCTGTCTGCACTGTCTTCAACAATGATGTTAGAGCTACATACCTAAGAAGAACAGACAAAAACAAATCAGAGAAATTAATTACTACAAAAACTTAATCCCAAAGAATATGATTCAAATGGAACTTCAGTGTCAGGACATAAACTATTGCCAAAATACACAAGGAAAAGAAATTTTTTTTAAAAAAGTGATTCACCTACTTTTTGAAAGCATAGTTCAAAAAGATCACTTCTTAAATCTGCTTCCTAAGAAATATTTCCTATTGTAATGTGTACTACAAATGAGTGATAATACCTAATTGTTCCTGATTATCTTCAAAGATACAAAGTTTGACTTCAAAAGTTGAAAATTTTATTTGACTCACCTAATATTTTTGTCATTGTTCAATAAGAAACGACCCAGGATATTTATGGCTAATACCTAAAAAGAAACAAAAGTAGGTATAGATTAAAGAGCTATGAAAAGAAAGTATTTCACAATATTGCTTTGAGACCCTTAGAATTCCTACTATTTCTAAACTGGTAGCAATAAAAAGTCTAAAGAAAACATCATTTAAATTAATGTTATTAAATTTGATTTCACACATGTATCTGTCGACACATGTATGTATCTATGGATGAAAAATTAGATTTCCTATAAATGATAAGGCTTTCCAGATGTTTCTGTTTACAGATGACCCTGTTAACATTACCCCAGAATACTAAAAGCCTTGTTCCCCCAAAATGAAATTTAAGTTATCACTTAGAAGGGAGCTTAACTGCTCACACAAAAATAAAAAAAAATTTAAGAATAATTATTTGGCCAAACCAATATGCAGTTACACAGACAACCTACATAGTCAGTCTATTAGTATATCCATTTTGTTATAGACATTATCCATAGACAATAAATCGGGTCCAAAATTTAAAAATTAAGAGGGGCTAAATTGTATTTGGGGACCTGAATATAATGCTTTTTATATGATACCAAATTTCAACCTGAAACAAAGGACCATCTTATTAACAATAATATTCTTCCAGTGATGCCACAAGTCATGGAATACAAGTCTGAAGAATTAATGTTAAAAGTTATCCAAAAAGACAATAGGAGGCTCATGATAGGTATAAGTAAGGTGCAAATGCACAATTACCAAAGAACTATGAAGAAAAACATAAAGGATGCCAGAGGATAAGACTGGAAAAAAGAGGATAACCAACGAACAGTCTGTGCTCCATAATGGCATCTACACAATGTCAAGAAATCTAAAGAAAGATCCCTAAACACAAAAAATTGACC
Source organism: Antechinus flavipes (assembly GCF_016432865.1). Classification (NCBI taxonomy): domain Eukaryota; kingdom Metazoa; phylum Chordata; class Mammalia; order Dasyuromorphia; family Dasyuridae; genus Antechinus; species Antechinus flavipes. Next base: position 44,768,318 of record NC_067399.1, read on the forward strand.
CTGTGGATATGAACAAAACACAAAAAACTGACCCTGTGAACATGAACAAATGTAGTACAGGAGAAGGCATAAATTGGAAAAAGCATTCACACTGATGAGATCACAAACCTATATAAGAATACATGTGTGTGTTTATGTTTGAGAAACAGTAACTGCAAATTACTCTAAAGAAGAATACTCTAAAAAATACTCTAAAAACAAGTATGAAGGCTAAATATCTTTTTTTTTTTAGAGCTTATAGAACTCAGTTTCATATTTCAGGTATCACACAGCTACTTCTAGAAATAACTTAAAATGTTTCCTGACAATGTTATAGCCCCAAGTCTTATTTTGCTCAATAGTTTCAAAAATACCATATTAAATTCAGTTGTAAGTCTTCAATGGGGGCAATGACACGTCAGGTATCAGTAAGGTAGATCCTCTATAATGGAAAGACCCATACCTTAAGTCAATTTTCCAGCATTACTTTGGTCATTAACAGCTCCAAAGACACTAATGACTACGTAGTTCATTCTAAACTAGAAGCCTTGCTGAAAACAAGATAAAAAAAAACATACTCTTAGTCCACTCTCTGACTTGATGTCCATAATAGTCAAAACCGTTTCATAGAGAATAGCGTTTCCTACATTTTTACTAGTCTCCGTATTGGTGGCAACCTGAAAAAAACATAAATGAAAAAAGTGATGACAACATCTGACAGCATTAAGTTTGAGACTGCCTAAAGCCTACTAAGTATTCAATTCCACAATCACTCTCAATGAACAACAGAATTAAAGTTTTTCCACTCACCTGTGCCAATATATCATTCATTGCTTCACTTGAGTCATCATCATTTCGTCCTAGAATTCTTAGTAACCGCAGGATTCGCACCTAGAATCCCACAAGCACAAAGAACACCAATATTATGCCCAAAATGTGTCTACCCTGCAACTTCATATGTCAATTTCAATGAGAACATTAAAAAAATCTTTAAAATGGCACATATGTTGCTTCTCACAATGAAAACCTCATCTATTTCTCTCTATCATCTTACTTGATAAAGGTATCACATACTTCTTAGCAGTTCTTAACTGCTACCTAAATAGTCAATGGCCTAGGCTCTCTCTCTAGTCACTAAAAACCATCTCAGTAATCACTTAGCAGTTTAAGAAATACCTCAATCATCTGAATCTGTTAATAGTCAAATTGTCACTCTTTAAAAATATGGCACAAGATAAAAAGTTTGCATTAATATCTATGTTTTAAATTTTACCAAGTGCTGTTTTTACAACAATCTTGTGAGGTAGGTATGGCCATTTAACAAAAAACCAAACTATGGCTCACAGTATTAAGCTCAGTATGCCAAAGGGAGGGAAGGAAGGAGGGAAAAACAAAAGAAGAGAGGGAGAGAGGGAGGGAGGAAGAAAAGGAAACAAAGAGGGAGAGAGAGGAGAGAAGAGAGTTTTAAGCGAGCGCTATTGCCTAATTTTTAAAATTTGGCAAACTCTTTTTTTCTCACCTGTAAGAAGGGGTCACTGATCCCAGACACGTCATGCTCTGGTGAATATCCAGACATGATAAGGTTCTTTAGAATACGAACTAACTGTGGTACAAGCTGTAGAAAATAAAGATATTAAAAAATGATGACCACATCAAAGAAGATTGTTTAGAAAAAGTAGGAGATGCCTTGGGAGAAGATGGATGACTGAATCTAAGCAGATTTTTCTACCAATTCAGCAAACTGGAATACAATATCACTAATACATAATATTAAGTGAAGGATAATTAGACTGAGGAAATTTTAAAATGAGTACCTATTAGCTTATTTTTAGGAAATATATGTCATTGTAATAAGACTTAACTTATCTTTCTTCATCTTGTGGGTTAATAATTTAAGATATAATGACACTAGAAATACCATAGTCACATAATACTGGGTCAAAAGTAAAGAAACCTATTCCTATTTTGGAATATTTAGGAATATTCAAATATCTGCTATTGGAGGTCATGATATTTATAGATTACTTCAAATAATTATTTCAAATAAAAATTCTAATAAGTATGACATTTCCATATCCATATTACTGACAAGTTTGTTTTTCTAATAATTAAAAATCCTTTACCAGAAGGATTTAAAATAGGGTGGGGAATTGGTTTTCAACAAAAAGAAATTTTTTTAATGCAATTAACCTGGAGAGGTCTCTATGAAAGCAAAAGAAGCAGTGAAAGGATTTTTAACATGAAAATGTGTGGCACCCTCAGTAATAAAATATTATAATATTATGTAATTTTAAATACCTGATATAATGTCCACATTATTACTGAACTGCCATGTCATGTCACACATATGACGCATTTCCAATGAGACTGACTATAAGCTCTTTGCAGGAAGAAATCCTGTCTAGTAATACTGCCCAACAGCACTATTTTTACATCTCTTGCATGCTATGTAAAAATCAAGACAAACAACGAAGAAAAGTTTCCTATTTTGATTCACCTTCAACAGTAATCTACACAGATTGAAAAACTTCTCAAGTTATCTGGTTCGATTCCTTATTTTTTTTTTTTACTTCACTATGTGGGATTTTTAGATATGACATATTAGTAAATTAGACTACTAGTTCAAACATAAGCTTTACCTCTAAAATGAAATCTTTTTTAAAGGAGAAAAAAGTATATATGTGTGTGTATACATATATAATATATATGCATATACATATATTACTTATATATGTGTATACATATGATATGTATGTATGTGTATATGTATGTATTATGTGTGTATAGGTACATACTTTTTAAAATTATATTTTATCTGAATCTTTAGGATTCTTTAAATAAAACATTTATCTACAAAGAACAATTAATTCTGTTTTCTCATTTCCTATGCTCCTTCCTTTCAGTTGCTTTTTCTTATTTTACTGTTATAGCTAGCATTTCTAGAACAGTTTCAAATAATAATGGTGATACCACTTATAACTTTCATTTATCTCTGATCATACTTGAAATGCATCTAGTATTTTTTTAAAAATCCATTATACATAATGCTAACTCTTCATAAATACTACTGTGGTAAATTAACAGTTCATGAAGATGATCTTAAATCCAATTCCTATTCCACATTATAAATAATCCTTAGAACATAACAATTTAATCTTATTTTTTTTAATGCTTTTAACAGAAATGAGTGCCACAGAACTTATTCTGCATTTTATGATATAAACATGATTTTCTTTACATTAATATAACCTGACATATTTACGCATTTTCTTAATAAATTCTGAATTCTTGATATAAAAACCACCTAATTATAATATATAATATTGATATAATTTCTTTGCTAATATTTGATTCAACATTTTTGCATTTATATTCACATAGGGATATCAGTTTGCAATTTTCTTTCTTTGATTTATATCACAGAAGAAATCTGAAAAGATCCTTTTTTTCCTTTTTTGGAAAACTTTATATGAGTGAAATTAATTCTTTAAATATCTAATAGGATTTATCTGTAAATATATGTAGTCTTGGATTCTGAAGAGGAAGTTCATATATTGTTTGTTTAATTTTTGAGATTCTTTTAATTTTTTATTTTTATATTCTCAATCTATTCTTTATATTTTTGTAAAGATTCATTTTTCATATAGCAGTTTTATTTTAAAAACATAAAATTGGACAAAATAGTTTTGGTTTTTTTTTTTTTTTGACATTGATAAAGTGGTTTTCTTCTCCCTTAAAAATTAAATAAGTTAGCGGATAATCCGCCCAGGAAAACTGCTTTTCTTTATTAATTCTTTCAATTTTATTGAAATCTTTGACTTTCAGACTGTCTTCAGATAGTTTTGTGATTTCTGCTTTGTCTAGGTTTTTTTTAGTGGCATGTCCAATTCACTTATTTATTCTCTCTTTTATTGATGAAAATGTTGTAAGATATAAATTCCCTCTTAAGAACTATTCACAGAAGAAATCTGATCTGCTTTTTCTGGGACCTGTTTTTTGACCTACCAATTCTTTAAGATTAACTTATTCAATATCTCCATTTAAATTTGGATTTTTTAAAAATGCCTTTTATTGACATACTTTTTTTGTGTTGTAGTATAGAAAGAATGTGTTTAATATTTCTGCTTTTCTACATTTGTTAATGACTATTATATACCCAATTAAATGGTCAGTTTTTGTAAAAGTACCATTCACATTGAAAATTATGTAAACATCATTTCAAAAACTTAAAAAAAAAATAGTACTCTGATCAATGCAGTGACCAACCACAATTCCACTGAACCAATAATGAAGCATGCTTCTCACCTCTTGATAGAGAAGTGACAGACTAGAGATGTAGAATGAAATATACATTTTCAGACACAGCCAACATATGCATCTGTTTTGCTTCACTAAGGGTTTATCTTATAATGGAAGGTTTTGTTGTTGTTGCTGTTTTTCTTAAATTTGAAGGGGTAAGAATTGGGAAGTGAGAGAATATACATGACAGCAATGCCACAAAATAATAAAAAGAAAATAATGTTAGCAGAGCATTTTTGATGCACATCAGAAAATAGTAGAAAGTTTACAGGGAGATAGAGACAAGCAGAACCAGCTTTGGAACTAATATGTTGAATTTGTAATATACGTTTAAAATAAACAAGTTATATGTGAGAAATTTGCTATTTCATATACAATCTTTTTCCATTTCTGTGTATAGAAATATTCATGTTTGTTGAGTATTTGTCAAGTTCAAATAACAGAAATAAACACCTTTTTAAAAATAATGCAATTATAGGTCCAAACTACGATTTTATATAAGCCAAATTTGGGGAGGAAGAGAGGTGGTTGGAGGTGGAAATGCAGGCAATAGCCAATAAGGTAATTATGTAAAATAAAACCATTTTTACATTAGACAAATATTATAAGTTTACCAAAGTTACTTAAATTTAGACAAGGCCCTCCATCTACAAAGGTCATACCACATGATTTTAAAGCATTTTTCAACTGTTAATGAAAAATTCGGTTTTGCTATAATGCAAAAGAGGACCAAATAAGCAACTCTTAAAAGTCAAAGTGAATTAAAATGGCCCAACTAAACTGAAACCAATTGTATCCTTTTTTTTTTTTTAAAAGATTGAGACAATGCAAATTCATTTAATTTCAATCCTTTTTCTTCGTTTTACAGACTCTGTTTCTCTTTCAACTACAAGATATTTTAGAGAAGTAGAACTTTCATGGAAGTCAAGCTTTTCAGAAGGCATGCAATTCAAATATTCATCTTTAAATGTGAATTCCAATGCTGTGGCCAATATTCAAGACTTGATTCATGATCTAATTTGGACAGTTTAAAGGTTAAAACTAATTTAAATCTGTCCTCTTAACTTCAAGGATAAAGTAGAAATTCAAAATAGAATCCTTATTAAATCTGTCCATTTGATGGGCATATCCACATTGGCCATAAAGTACAAGAATTTAAAAGCATTCACATTCACAGAAAACTTGCTGTATGTTCCCTATAATCTATTTTTTGTCCTGTAGACAATGTTCAAGACAATGAAGAAAATCTGGCTCAACTCGGAGAAGTCTTTTCCCTTTAAGCTTCTACAAAGCAAAGATGGTCTTAATTATTACCAAAAGCCCAGCACATCACAGGTAACTAAGTACTAAGCATTCAAACTTTTGGAACCTGGTTTATTTAAACACAATGTAAGTTACTAAAACCAAGTGACAGGACAAACAAAATAAGATGACAGTGGGAAAGGCAACAGCCAAGAACATCAGTTAAGGCCTACAAATTCCCCTCCAACACCCTGCTCACTTCCCCTACTCAAACACTGTAAGCAAAATTCAGATGAAGTGAAAAGGTCCTGCTACAAGTTTCAATGTAATTGCTCAGAATTAGCAACAGCTTCCTTAGGAAGCTGCCCATATTCTCCTCCAAAGGGTCACTTGCTGGCTTTTTTATCTACTCCAATAGGAAGCAAAACATTTTGTGTCCAAGGAGATCTAGGGTTAACAAGAACAAGACACTGGGAAACCATTCAAAATTTCTCTCAGAGAAGAAATAGCAGAGAAATAGGCTTCCAATTCACAAAAGGCGACAACTGAAATCCAAGGCTGATCATGGAGTGTAAATGACAAGACAAAAAACCAAGACTTACAAGGAGTTAGCCAAAAAACAAAATAAGACTAAAATAAAACATTCTCATAATAAATCACAAGCAGAGCTGCAGCATTAGTATGTTACAGTTAATGATGGCCGCACAAAAGCTTCTAAGGACCTAATGCCAGCATGCACCATCTAAAAGAGGGTTAATTCTTACCTTTTCATTCTAACATACAGCAGGATTCCAAACAGAAAACAGGAACAAAACACATAAAGCAAGCATTAGGGACAGATACGGGTCTCATACTATTTTACAATAATTTAATCAAGACATACACATCTAGAAGAAAAAAATATAACCAAAAAAAAAAAAAAAATTGTAAAAATTCCACTAGCTCCAATGTATGCAGGATGCCAATTCTTTTATCAAAAGTCTTCTACAAACTTTCCACTCTCTTACTTACTGTCTAATTTTAACTTGATTGAATAATAATTGTTTTTAAACTACTATTCCATTAGAAAGGACAGAAATGTTTTAAATCTACTATTCCAGTAGAAAAAGAAGAAGAAGAAAAATAATTAAACCCTTACTTGAGGAGTCCCCTGCCTAGAACAGTGAGGAGGCATAGAAAAAGTTGGAGAAGACTTCAGTTTGAGATTTGGAATACAAAAATTTATGAAAAAAGAAACCAATGACTGCAATTTATCCGGAACACAGATTACTATCTGCTAAAAGTCAGGCTTTCAGAAAATCTCTCTTTTAACATGAAAAAAGAAAAGACAAACAACATATCCAGGTTCCCAATCCAACAGCAAAGTAAGGCCTGGCTAACATTTCCATTAAAATTCAGCTCCTTAATTTCTTTCCCTTAAACAATAAAGATGAAGAGAAGAAAACTCACATACTGCGCAGAATAAAAGTTTAGCTAAGGAATATCCCACTTTGTGCCTACCTTTCGGAAATGTGCCAGCATGTCTGGGCTTCTCTCACACATCTCTGTGAGCAGGACAACAGATGTGTGAAGGACACCTGTACAGGAAAAAATAGATAGGCAGGTATAAAAGAGGTTCAACATTTTCATCAGCTTAATGATAACTAGACAAAATTTCTCAAGAACAGGAGACATACTTTCTATTTCTTTCATATATGCCCAACTCCAAAGCCCTTAGGAGGTAATGCAGTGTTGACTGCCCCCAACAAGAATTTAATTTTTTTCTTCAACTTTGCCAATTGAGGGGCATGAAGTGGAACTTCAGAGTTGTTTTTAATTTATATTTCTTTAATTATTAATGATTTGAAGATTTTTTATCATATTTGGTCATAACCTGGCTTTCTGTCTTTAAAAATACTTTGTTCATATCTTTTGATTGTTCACCTACCAGAAAATGGTTCTTGCATTTGCAAATACATGCAAATGTATTTGAATCAGTTTCTACATTTTGGTTATGAACACATTTTTGGAGAAATCTGTTGCAAACATCTCACTCTTAAATATGTATATTGGTTTTGTTTGTGCAAAATCTTCAACATTATCAAAACTATCCTTTTTAATCTGTGATTTTTTTATTCCTTGTTTGGTCATGAACACTTCTCCAGGGCATACTTGCAAAAGGGTATGATCTTTCTTCTTCTTCTAACTTGTTTATGATGAGACCCTCTATGTCTAAGTCACACTACATTTGACATATGGTGTGAACTGTTGGTTTATACCTGATTTCTTCCAGACTCCCAATTTTCCAATAATTGGAGTACGGATTTGTCAAATATTACATAATCATATTTATTTAAATTTGAATGTTGTATATATAATCTATTTTACTGTTTGACCTTTCTATTTTTTTTACTTACTACTAAAGGGTTCTTTGCAAGACAGTGTGAAATATGGCACTGCTACTGCCACTTTTTAAAATTATTTTTCTAGAAATTCTTGGTCTTTTGTTCCTCCAGATGAATTTGGTCACTTTCCCCCCCCCCAGTTTCATAAAGTAATCCTTTGGCAGTTTGATGACTAATGCTGTCATTTTTATTATGCTGGATTAATACATATTTATTGACTTACTGTCAAACAAGGATACCGTGACATTTTTTTCTTATACCACCACCAGTATTGGTATAAACTGTATTATTACTGCCCAAATAGAAACTTTGTTTATGCCTTTCCACTCCTCAAGTAGCTATAAGAGAATACCTACAAAAATAAATTCACAAGAGATACAAAATAGACATCATCTACTTCATATATGCTACTAAGCTGTTAGCAAAATTATCTATCAATCTTAGAGAAACTGAAATAATTAAAAAATTTCTGGTGAAGCCCCGAGCAAAACTTCATTATAGCCTATAAATATTTGGATAGCAGGAAAGATAAATTTATTTAGAAATCCTGGGGAGAAGGGAGAGGAAAGGGAGGGACACGTCTTTGTAAAAAACAGAATAAATTCATTAGGCAGTCTTAGTCATTCAAATAAGAACTTTCTAACTCAATATTTCTTATTCTGACATGAATAAATCATAAATGCTGGAATACCTACAAATTCTATTTAATGCTTCTGAAATTTTTACAAATTTCTTAAGGATAATAAAATGATTATCATAAATCCTACACCTGACACAATGGTTAAATGTACTTCTGTTATGAAATGAATTCATAACCATAGGCCTCCAAGAAAGTACATACAATGTTCAACCATTGAAAAAAGTATTAAACTGCACATTAGTGATGTGTCGGCTTTACAAAAATATTTGCCTTTCTAATATTTTTAAAGGACTACTGAGAAGATTATTCTCAAATCAAAGGAATCTATCACTGATGATTAGACTCCAAGAATTGTAGTACCTAGTTATGAAAAATAGTCTTAGTTCACAAGGACTTTAAATGAAACCATTCAAGGCATATATTAGCCAAATAACAACTTATTTCACTTTTGCATAAGAAAGCCTGGTAACCCCAATCTTCCCTCCCAAACATCTTGTAAAGGCTCTCAGAAGACATTACCATGGTTCTTTTCATTCAGTAAGTTTTTTGTGGCTGGCAAAAACATCTCCATAAGCTCAGGTACCTTCCTGATGACATGTACAGCACAAAGTGCTGCCTATAAATAAAGTGATAAAAAGTTGGCTTTAGTTAAAATCATTATCTTTAAAGAAAGGTAATTAACATCTGCCTCTAATAAATGAGGGCATTGAGAAATACTTAAAAAAAAAAAAACTCTTGCCTATAAACTAATTCCTAGTTCACCCAACCCGATATTCATGAATATCTCCCAAAGCAATGTTTCTGAGGCTGAAATGAATGAATAATTAATTGATAAATCATGCTAAGCAAATTATCAGTGATTTGGGAAAGCAGTTTCATTTCTTATACTCCCACCTTTGGGAAGGGGGAACAAAGGTTACCAAGTATCCTAAGTGCTCTCTAACTTTTTTTTTTTTTTAATGTATAAAACTTTTCATTATCCCTGTTATTTAAATGTCTTCTGTATCCCAGTATCACAAATCCATCACCATGCTAGGTGATGACACAATTCTTAAAAGTCAAAAGAATGAAAATAAAAGCAGATGATGACTATTTTTAGAAGGAATGAATGGTTTTAAAAGGCATAAATTTGTCATAAGGTCTTCTTCCTATCAAGACTAATTTTGTCAAATATTTGATTTTATATATATATATATAAACCACAAATGATGCTGTTAAGAGACTTAAATAACATCAAAAATAATCTTGAATGCTGAACATGCAAAGAAAAGTAAAATGCTAAACCCTAACACTTATATTAAAATAGCTTGGCAAGAGATAATGAATAAAGACATTAATTCTACCTGTTACCATTGAAAGATTTTTCTTTTTTAACTTATTTATAACCATCCTATTAAAAATATGCATACAATCTACAGAATAAAGAGCTGATTTACAGTCATGTCTCCAGTGCTATTTTCAATTCTAATCTTGATAGTATATTTAAGAGTAAAAGGGATTGAAGACTTCAATTACAGTTGCAATACAATGGGAATAGAGCTAAAAAGATAATCTGTTTGCTAGAATTAATCCCAAATGTCTCTTAAAAAAAAAAAAAAAGAAAACATTAGTTTCTTAGATTTCAAGTAGCATGACCCTACACTGGAAACTAAGGGGACATCTTCCTACAAGAGAATGGCTAAACAAATTATAGCATATTAACATAATGGAATATTATTGACACAAGAGATGATGCAATGGTTAGTATTAGAGGAACCTGGGAATATCTCTATGAAATGATGCAGAACAAAATGAACAGAACAAGGAAAAGAGTTTATACAAAGTTAACATTATAGTGAACAACTCTGAGACACTTTATAATCCTAAACAACAGAATTGTTTAAGAACCCATTTCTCACACAAAGTAAGACATATCTAAATTTTTAAACCAGCAGAGTAAAAAAAATTAATCATTGGTTTTTCCTTTTCTATAGGACTGCCCAATTTGGAGAAACAAAATTAGTTTTATCCTAAGTTACCTTTTTTCTTAAGTATGAATTGGAAGTTTTAAGAAGTTTCTCTACTTCTCCTGCAAGGTCTCGACACATTTCTGAGGAACCCATACAGCCAAGAGTGCAGAGTGCCAGCCCCTGCACATACTGTGTGCTATGATTAAGATCACTGCAAAAGAAAATAAATATGAAGGTAATTCTATGCCTTGTCCAAAGCCTTAGAAAATTGTCCAAAATCAAGAAGGTCATAAACCTAAGTCAAGTAAGGTCATAAACCTGAAAAAAGGTTTCAGAATTTATCCCATTACTGATATAGTACCAGGAAATAAGTGATTCTCATTATCTAACAGTGCAGTCAAATAGGCGAAATAACAGACCTTGCTCACAGGATTGGTATACAATGGAACCAAAGGAAAGAATATGTAATGTGTTTTGTAAACTTTAAAGCTTCATAGAAATGCTAGCCATGAATTACCAACAAAACATGAACTCTTACAGTAGTCCAATGTTACTAACAAAAAGGACTCAAAGGGAACGTCTTATCTCTACTACCGAATTCAGGCTCACTCCAGTAATTTCCAGCCAGATGATTGAGATTTAGAGCTGAAATCAACATTAGGAATCCAGTCATTTTACAGATGAAGAAACTAAGGCTCAGAGAAAGGAAATGATTGATCCAAAGTCACATAGATATTGAAATGCAGAGTCAGGATTCAAACACTTACTTCTTGTTTCAAGTTCAGAAATAGTTGAAGAAACGTACCACAAAATCTCATCTTCTGAAAGAACATAATTTCATAAAACATCAAGTGGTATCACCTTTCCACCCTATAAAAAAAGGCTGAAGGCTTCCATTAGGGAAGTCAAATACCACCTTTAACTCAGGTACTGTATGCCTATATTCAAAAACCAAAGAGGCTTTATAATGGAATTATTTAACAATAAGATTTTTGCTGCTCTTGTAAAGAGTCAACATATAAATTTTCTATTAAATTAAGGAACTCTACATTTTCATTTGATTTCCACAAAATGTTCTCTTTTCCCACAGCAGTTTGATTAACATAAAATAGACCCATTAGAGACTAGTAACACCAACTAAGTTATATATTCCCCTCTCTCTTCAGATCCCAGAGACCTGGTACTAAACAAAGATGGATTTTCAAAGGCCTTGATCATTGTATCTAAATCTCCTTAAATTAGCATATAAAAAACATAAACCTATAGAATTAAACATACTTAGGCCTACATCTTTGTTATTCAGGTAGATAGCCATACTCAGAATAATTTTTCTTCTCCAACCACATCTCTCTTCTCACTCTTTAATTACTTCATTATATGTAATTAAAACTTATTTTTCAAAGCAGCTCTCACAAGACAAGTCTCTTAGCAGGCAGGTATATAAAGTGTTAATTCCTATTTTATATATGAGCAAAGTGAGGGTCTATGAAGATCACATGATCAAAGAAATCATCCTAAATGTCCAGAGCTTTATCATGGGTCTTCTGATTCCAAGTCTAATGGTCTGTCCACTAATCCACATTTCCTCTCATCATCCTTCTCCCAGAAGGTTGAAAGGAAGTGAAATTCAAATTAATGAAGTTTGCTGCTGCTTATTAACAATTTACTGAAATTCTTTAATAAAGTGAAATTTAGGGACTCTTTATAGCTTTAATACCTCTTCCCCCTGACACCACCCCCTCCAAATATGGGCTGCCTGTTTTCTAAATATAATTTGAATTGACTTATTTTAGTTGTGTGTATATGTACACTTATGTAAACATATTTTTATGTAAAAATCATTTTTAAAGAAAAAGACAATATCTTTGCACTAGAATTCTTAAGTAATATACACCAAACAGATTTTTCATTAATGAAAAATTAAAGTATCAATTCATGTCAAGAAAAAAAAAAAATCCGAGCATACTTCTCTAACTCTAACAACAAATGACTATTTTCTTAGTTATTAGTATAGATGAAAACTGCTTGCAGATCATAGTATTTAGCAGTTTCAAAACATCTGAATAATTCAAGAAAAGTTTAAGGAGTTAGGATTGGCACATGACTGAGGTCATTTCCAAAATATATGGATTAATGTTATTTCCTCAATAAAGAATAGATTCAGGCTTTCCCAATCTTGAATAGAAAGAACAGGATGTCAGAGTCCCATAAAAAGAGCAAAGATTTGCCCTCTGGCTACATTCTTCATACTTCTTAATTTATCAGTCTAAGAATTTGTACTTAGGTCTAGTTTAAACTCAGCTGCTCTAGGGAACAATCACATTATCAGGCACGTGGTTGAAATAAGGGTAGCTATAGGACACAAATAAAGCACAAAGTTAAGACACACCCTTAGGGATCAAATTCCAGAGAAGGACAAGTTGAACCAGCTGAATAGCTTACCCTATTATTTTTATTATCCAAATATTTTCAAGGGCTAGTCAAGTGAGAAATTCTTGAAGACCCAGTTCACAAACTCTCCCTATAAAATTAGAAGACACTTTATAAATACAAACTAATCCCAGTTCCATCTCAAGGTTTCAAGGCAAGGAAAGAAGGAAGAGATAAAGGGAATGAACTTTACTATGTACAAGGCACTGTGTTAAGTGCTTTTTTGCAAATATTGTCTTCTTCAACCTCACAAAACCTTGCAAGGTAGATGATATTGTCACTTCCAGTTTATAGTAGAGGAACTCAAGGCAAACAAGAGGTCACAAAGCTAAATATGAACTCGGATCTTCTTGATTTCAATACAGAAAAAAACCTTAAACAAATGCAACATTAGTTATGGCAGGAAAATTTCAGTTCCTTTACATCAAATTTACCTAAACAAGTGTAATTTCAGTCACATGCAATAATATTTTAATGAAAAACAAAAATTCCAATAAGAAAGTAGATTAAAGATTTCATCATTAAATTGCATTTCATACAACTGAAATCTCGGAAGGACTTAAAAAGATAAAATTTTCTCTCCTTTTATAATCTCTTAAAAGTATTGGACTTAATTGCTACCTCTATTAGTCATTTAGTAAGGAATTACTACCATACATTTATTCCTATTATGGGAGAGTTAAGTGGAAATCAAAGAATGATGCCTGGCTTTTGCTGATTGTTTCTCTATTTCTACAGGGGCAAAAAAGTCCACAAAATTTTATTTCCCTGATTTAAGTCTGAAGGTGCTACAGATCCTAAGCTGTATAGAAAGATGTTTATTGATAAAAGGAATGGTTTCAGAGTAAACTAAAAAAGACTTGTGTAACTGATACAAAGTGAAATGCACAGAATAAGAATTTATACAGTTACAATAATATGCTCAGGATAAACCTCTCAAAGACTTAGAAACTCTGATCAACAGAAAAAACAATCATAATTTCAGCACTCATGACAACAGATGCTAACCACCTTCAGATAGAGAGCCGAAGGACTTAGTGAAGATTGAAGAGTTTGGTTTTGGACATGACTAATGTGACACTGTTTATAATAGGCTTTGTTTTTCTTGCTTTCTCAATGATGAGGGGAAAGAAGATAATCCAAAGCTGAAAATAAAATTGAATTAACAAGCTATGCTCTAAAAATGTCAATGATTCAAACTTCTCCAGAGACAGTTTAGATAAATGGGGGGGAAGGAGGGGGAGGGAGGGCATTTAAAATCAAATACAAATCAAATGTATCTTAGCCACTCTGAATACAATTATATGAGTGTTCCAAATCATGGGCAGACTAATGAGTTTGGAGACGGAGGACACAGGTCTGACTCCTGGCTCGATTACTCACCACACTACCTGTGTAATCTGAACCTGTTGCTTAGTCCCTCTGGGTCTCCTGTAGCTCTCAATCTATGATTTTAGGCATATAATCTCAATTACCATGTACTATGACAGAAGAGGAAATAAAAAAATTGACTCACTTCTTGATGCAGTTGGTCATTAGAAGATGTACGTCCTGTCTCTCGTCTAGCAGCAGCATGGCCCCTAGGTAGCCGATTCTTTTGTCTGTGAATTTTTGAGAAGCAATAAGCTTGAGGCACTCCAACTGTAAAATAAATATGAAATCAGGAAATAACTATCACAGAAACAGTTCCAAAAGATGCCATTATTTTGTGCTATTTCACTAAGATAAATATGTATACAGATGGGACTATAAATATTTATATTTCCCAATTAAAAAAGCTAAAGATTTCAGATCTTAGGTAATGTAATAAGAGACACAGCATTTTAGAGTTTTAGAGTGAAAAGGGATTTTTGCTATTATTTAGTCCTTGGGATTCTTACTTTCAAAATTAGTGATGTTAAACTCAAATAGAAACAGATCCCATATTTTGAAAAATAAGAAGCTCTAATAAAGAAAAAAAAAAGAAAAAAGAAACAGATCCCTGCCACATAGTGATTTTAAAAAATACAAATTAACTCTTATCAATAATGTACTGTATTTTTATTTATTTTATTAAACATTTACCAATTATACTTTAATTTGATTCAGTGCTACTCTGGAGTTTTCAACAGCAAAGTTCTCTGTTCCAAACAATCTGTGAACTTTATTAAACAATCTACATGCAAAATGCAAGCTTGCAAACATACGTTAACATTTCAATAGGAAGTGAAATCCAACACCTAACTCAAATATTTGAGGATCTAACAATATACAAAAACATCTAAAAAAGGAGAAATTTAAAGAAAAAATTTAAGTTAACAAAACTAAGCAGAGTTTTCAAAATATTTCATATTAGCAAGATAGAAAATTTATTTAAAATAATACATTTAACTAAAATAATATAATCCAATTGTATTTCATAAGCTAATAATTTTAAAGCCACTTTTTCAAATATTATGAGAAAGTGTTTGAAATGTTACTATTCACCACATTTTTACTAGGTACAAATGTATACTATGAAATGTGCAATTAAAACTGACATTCTAACATAAATAAACCATAAACAGATGGGACAAATCTGTTTGTCTCCCCCCACAATGGGGGAGGGGAGAGAATGACAAGACAACCAAGTTGACAAGTGAAAGGTATAATAAATGCTGTGTGAAACAGAAACAGAACAATTACATGCCAGAAATATATTATAGTTCTGCCGCTTCCCCCTACAGTCTTTAACCTAAGGTCTGTCAACTTGTTTTAAAATTATTTTGATAATTGTGATTCAACAAAATTAGTTTCTTATAGTTCTGTTATTTTATTTTGTGCATTTAAAAACAATCTTCTTTGAAATGGTACAAAGGCTTAATTTGACGGCCAAAGAGCCGGTTCAAGATTCAATCAATGACCTGTATGTGCCAAAATGTTTGTAGCAGCCCTGTTTGTAGTGGCTAGAAACTGGAAAATGAATGGATGCCCATCAAGTGGAGAATGGCTGGGTAAATTGTGGTATATGAATGTTATGGAATATTATTGCTCTGTAAGGAATAACCAGCAGGATGAATACAGAGAGGCTTGAAGAGACCTACATGGACTGATGCTAAGTGAGATGAGCAGAACCAGGAGATCATTATACACTTCGACAACGATATTGTATGAGGATGTATTCTGATGGAAGTTGATTTCTATGACAAAGAGACCTAACTGAGTTTCAATGGATAAATGATGGACAGGAACAGCTACATCCAAAGAAGAAACACTGGGAAACGAATGTGAACTATTTGCATTTTTTATTTTCTTCCCGAGTTATTTTTACCTTCTGAATCCAATTCTCCCTGTGCAACAGGAGAACTGTTCGGTTCTGCAAATATGTATTGTATCTAGGATATACTGCAACATATTTAACATATATAGCACTGCTTGCCATCTTGGGGGGGGGGGTGGAGGGAGAGAGGGGAAAAATCGAAACATAAGTGAGTGCAAGGGATAATGTTGTAAAAAATTACCCTGGCATGGATTCTGTCAATACAAAGTTATTATTAAATAAAATAAAATTTAAATTAAAAAAAAAAAGATTCAATCAATGATTAAAAATTATTAGCAGGTCAGAAACAAATTTCTAGAGACTCTTTTCCTTCCACGTTGAAGGGAGAAAAATTATTTTTTGAACTCTTAAATAGCAATTCACACTTAATAAATCAGCTTAGATATAGATATTCATAGAGATACATATATAGACAGATAGATACAGAGTGAGAATAGATATCAACTAATGGTCCCCACTATCAAATCTCTCCAAAAAAGTTCCAAACATAGAAGAGGCAAAAAATATTTACTAAAATGGTGCTGATGACCTAAGTATGGTGCAAGACAGCAACAATGTTAAGAATCAGGTGCTAAATATTAATGAAATTAATAAAATATTAATGAAAACTGTACAGTCTTTCAATTCATACAGAGGCTTGGTGTGAACTCCAATGAGTAAAGGTGCAAACACAAGCACTGTATCAATTAGTTCTACTTAGTACCTTGTTTCAGGTTCTGGCCCCAAACATCTTCTTGTAAGATCAGATCAATAATCTATCAACTCTAATGAGTTATCAGTTTGTAAAGATTCCAACAGCCTGGTAAACATTTTATAGTACATCACTTATTTTGCTAAATCTGTTTAAGGCAGAGTATGAACAAACATAAATTAAAGGAAAATCCTCTAAAGTTAAGAAATGAATTCATTAGAATACAGACATACACACAAGGATTACAATATAAAATACACCAAATTAGACCAAGGTTTTTAATTCACTCCAACATCTTCCACTTAGCATATGAAACCCTCGGGGCAAGGGGGGTGGAGGGTGGAGTGGGGGGGAAGGAGAACATGGCTTCTGCTACTAGTTATGCTATTATTTGTGTGATCTAAGACAAGGTTACCTTTTCAAACCTCTGAATAGCTATAAAAGGATATCTATAAAATGATATGGTTAAACTAGAACATGGCTAAAATCCTGTCCAAATAAATCCCTGAAAATACTTATTTTTCTTTTATTCACTGCAGCTGTTTTTTAGAAAAGTCCAACATATTATATGTTCATAGATATTTATTTTTTCTAATGTTTCCTTGAGTTGCACTTTTAAAGAAAGTTATACCCAATTTGTCATCCTTCAGGATAGGTTTTCAAAGCCAAATGCATATACTTTCCTTTTTAAAGCCATTTACTTTTTAGTTTTGTGTAAAAAAAAAAAAAAAAAGTCATTGCAATTACCTCTGTGATATAAATAATAATCTTGATAAAAATTGGTGTGAGAACTGCAACAGATTACTCTAGGGTCTCAAAAAACTAGTTTAACAATTTCAATGGGCCTAACTTTTTCCTGAATTTTTACTGTTGATGATGTTCACTCTTTCAATCATGTTCAACTCTATAACCCCACTTTTGAGGTTTTCTTGGCAAAGATAATGTAATGGTTTTTCATTTCCTTTTTTAGCTCATTTTACAGATGAGGAAACTGAGGTAAACAGGGTGAAATGAATTGCCCAGAATCATACAGCTAATAAGTGTCTAAGGCAGGATTTGAACTCAGGAAGATGAGCTTTCCTGAGTCCAGGCCCAGCACTCTATCTTAGGAGCATTATCTAACTGTTGTATCACCCCCTTTCCTGTCTTCTTTACCTCTCCCCACCTGAGGACAGCCTCTATTCTAGACATACACATAATCAGATTTACACACAGATACAAAGAAAACACACACACACACACACACACCCTCACCTTTGTATTTCTTTCTCCCTCTTCCTCTCCCCCTATTTTCTCTCTCTCTCTCTCTCTTTCTTTTCTCACCAAATTTAACAGATACTTCAAAAATCCAAAGTGACCTTCATGACATGAGGTACCAGCTGAGGTCATACATACTTCTTCCTATGCATATTTACACACAAACAGGATTATTTCTTGCATAATTTTTTTTTAAAGAAATGCTTTATTACTGCCAAGCCTAACAGAATTGATTTTCAATTCTCTCAAACACTTAAAAAGGTATTAATGCTTCTTTCCTTTTAACAGCCTCAATCTGTTAATAAACAGAAACTAGAAGAATAGGAATAGAAATAACTTTTTTTATATTTCATGAACTGAAGTGGTTATGAATAAAAAATATTTCCAAGATATATTAAAAGATTCATTTATTCTGTGTCTCAATAGTAAACAGATCTATTAACAAAGGGAGTTAAACCAATGACACTTATGACAACAATGACAAGAAAGTTTTTCTTAATTTCCCAAGGACCTTAAGCTCCCCACACTTCCAGTTGGCACTTGAAGTCAAGCTAAAGCTGAAATTTCCCATGGGGGAAAATAGCTCTCCCACAACTCTTATTTTAACTGAACTTAAAATTTTCTTAAATATTCATTCTTAAGAAGAAAAATCATAATTAAATTTAGGTTAAAATAATTGGAGCTACATCAAATAAAGTATGGCACATGAATATAAATTTTGGCCTTATCTTGGCCAAACCCAAACTTCCATTGAGCTGCTGCAATGTGATCTCAACTTGAGGTATCATCTCACCACCTCTTCCCTCCCAGAAAACTGAATTCCATCTCTAGAACTAGGGCCCATAGGCAAGTTTTGGTTTTACCATGCCTCCAGAGCACCACCAAACCATTTCGAAACCTCCATTTCTCTCCTCCATTAAAATATAAGCTCCTTGAGAGCAAGAGCTGTATTGTTTGCTTGTGTTTGTATCTTCAACCCTTATCACAGATATTGGCATATAGCTCTTAATAAATATCTAAGCTATGTAGTAGACTATTATAATGTTATAAGATGAATATGACAAATATAGAGTAGCATGGGAAAACATGAATTGATGTAAACAAAACTAGAGAAACAAGATACACAATGACAACAATATAAACGGAAAGAAAATATAGGAACTGAACATTGAAAAATTAAAATGACCAAGAATTGGCTCCAAAGAGATAAGAGAAGGCACTTCCTTCCCCGCCTCTTTCCTTGCAGAGATCCACGTATTTGAAACACTCTGTTTAACCTTTTTCAATATGTTGGCGAGTTTTATTGAACTGTTTTCTTCCTCTTTGCTATCCTGGCTCTTTGGGAAGGAAACAAAGGAGGGACCCTCTAGGAAACATAGGTGATTATAAAAACTTCATTATAAAAATTAATTTTTTTTTAAAAATGAGGGGTTAATAATATTTTCACCTTTGGTGTTTATTTGCTTGTTTTTTCCTTTCTCATTTTTCGCCCTTTTGATCTGATTTTTCTTGTGTAACATGATAAATGTGGAAATATATTTGGAAGAACTCACATGTTTAACCTAAATTGGATTACTTACTGTCAAGGGAAGGAAGGGGGAGGGAGAAAAATTTGGAACATAAGGTCTTGCAAGGGTAAATGTTAAAAACTATCTTTGCATGTATTTTGAAAAATAAAAAGATTTTTTTAATCCATTAAAAAAGGATGTAAGTTTCCAAATGTAGACTGTCTGATTTGTCATTGAGTCCCTTAAATAAAATATAAATTGATTTATGCATAAAAAATATGATAAAATAAAACAAAATAAAATGAGGGCTGAACATGGAAGAAATTTCCAATGATCTAATAGGATAAAGACTAATAATGTCTATTAAGAAAATAGGAAGTATACATCTAAAAGATATGGCAAAATACAAGTGTTTTAGAAAGATCCTATCAAGAGATAGTAGGTAGAGGAATATGACTAAACTATTTAATTTCAATGAACAAAAGGCTTAATTAAATGAGAGCTACCTATTATGGCTCACTGAGCATTATAATAGAAAACAGAAATAATATTAAATTTAAGCTAGACAGGACAAGATCTTCTGGTCTGGAGAGGAAGATGGTGGTGAGAGGGATGTCTTAACTTATTATTTTAAGATAACTATGTTTGAATATAATTGATTGGTTCCCTTTATATCCTTACAAATTCACTACAAATTTAAAAACATTCTCAGCAGAAGTCCAAAGGCTTCACAAGCCTGACTATCAGAGGGGTCCAGGACACAAACAAGGTAAAAAATCATTTTCTTAGACCAACCTCTTTTTTTGTTTTATTTATAGTTGAGGAATCAAAAACCCAAAAGGTGACTAACTTTCCCAATATTCCACTTACTAGTCAGTAGCAATGGTGTCTCCTGACTCCCAACCCAGGAATAGGAATTCCACTGTCACCCAAATACCTTGGGCAGGAGGTGCTAAATTACATTTTGTAAGTGGGACATACCAATCTTGTTTCCTCCAGAGATGAGGCATATAAAAGCAGTTATGATATAAATGATCAAACCACAAAAGAAATTCCAAAAAGTGAGGACCCAGAATTATATTATGAGAATATCAAACCAATATTTAAATAACAATGGAAACCAGAGATAAAGCCTATGATTAATCCAAATAGAAGATTAGGGAAAATTAAGACTGCTATAATTGCCAAAAATGCTGTCTAATCTAGGGTGTATCTTTGATTTACTATTTTTGTTTTCAATTTTCAGCACAATTGAATAATCTCAGTTTTCAAAGGGAGTTCAAGAGATCACCTACTCTAGCTGGGTACCTGAACAATCCCTCTTACTACCCTTGACAAGTGCTCATCCAGCCCTTGCCAAACTCCACTGAAGATGAATGTACTTCTACCCATCCAGGACAGCAGCCTGTTCAATTCACAGTCTTTCCTTACATCAAGTCTATATTTGCTCTTTGCAATTTTTACCCACTGATCCTCTTTCTGCCCACTAGGTATAAGCAGAACAAGTCTCATCCTTCAAATACTTAAAAGCAATTCTCATATCCTTGCTCTTGGCTTATAAAGTCTTTTTTTCTCCTGAGAGAACATCCCCAGCTCCTTCAGCTGAATCTCATATGCTGTCCCCATCCTATCTATGTTTATCAATTTTATTCCAAAAAAGGGGTGCTTGGAACTGAGTATAAAACCTTTTTGACAGATTGCCTCTGCAACATGACAAGGACTCTCACATCCCTCAGAAGGCAGAGGACACATTTCTCAATACACTAAACCTTCCATAGCCAACTTATCATACTAGCACTTCATTATGTCACTGTAATCCACTGTAAGCCTCATATAAACCAATGTCTAGCCACAGCTTCCCCTCCTTATAAACATAAAATTGATCTTTGTGAATCCAGACCATTAACATTTACCTGGCTTAACATTTACCTCTATTAAAACGGTATCCTATTAGACTTCAGCCAAATGTTCTAACTTGGCAAGTTTTTTCATATCCTGCTTTTGTTATTTACTGCATCTGAAAATACAAACCTGTGCCTTTATCTAAATCACTGATAAAAATTAATAATAATAGACTCTATATGCTATTCAGTACTTTGAGGTTAAAAAAAAGTTTAAAAAACTTTATAAATGTTATCTCATTCAATCCTCATACCCTAAAAGTGCTATTTTCCACATTTTTATAGAGGGGAAAACTGAGGCAAATACAAGTTAAACAGCCAACCCAGGTCATCGAGTCTGAGGCTGGAACTGAGCTGGGGTATTCTAAGGTAAGTTAGCAGCATACTGAAGAGTGTGCCGGGTTTAAAGACAAGGAAGACTGAGTTCAAATCTGACCTCTACTCTCGGATATTTACTAGCTGTGTGAACCCAGGCAAATCATAGATTACTGTTTGCTTCAGTTTTCTTATTTGTAAAATGAGGATAGTAAGAGCCTCTATAAAATTCTTAGCTCAGTGTCTGGCTCAGAGCAGACAATGCTTATTTCTTTCTCCCACTTCCCGATTCAAAGTTCACCACTCAGCCCCAGCCCCAGCCCCAGTCCTGATCCCACCTAGATGCTGATCACAGGTCCCTTGAAAAGGCCACAAGCAGTCTTCAATCAAGATGATGTCAAACCATTAATAAATACTGTATGAGTCTAGCCATTCACCTAACTGAATCCATAAAATTGCATAAAGCTATAGCTCATATCTCTTCACCTAGTTCAAAAGAACAGCAGAAGACCTTCAGATAAATGCCCTTCTGAAATCTAAACTATATCTACAGCATGAACATCATCTACCAGCCCAGCAACCCCATCAAAAAAAGGGCAACCAAGTTAATTTTTGTATGACCTGCTCTTGATGAAGTCATGTTGAATCTTCCTTTTCCCAATATTCACTAATCTGTCCTTTAACAATACAATCTAGGGCCATCTCCCCCAACTTATTTGCAGAAGTGAGGTCTATGACTATATAGAAGAAAAAAAAAATTTTTTTAAACAAGTTGGTTAGTTTATTGAACTTTCCCACCAACTACCTATTTTTTCTAACAAAAGATTACTTTCTTATAAGAGACTGTTCTCTGGGAGTGAAATGTGAGGTGAAGCATATTAGGAAACAGATGATGTAAAAACAAAATATATTAACAAATTATTTTTTAAAAATAATACTTTCTTGGACTTTGCCAGGAGTCACTATGCTAATTTGCAGACTCCCCTTCAGTGGGAGAACAGGACACTTATTCTTTTAAGCCTGTGATGCTCTACCTATTCTCTTTCAGATCTTTCAAAAACCATGAATAGCATTAGCAATTTACATTTATCAGTTCTTGCAGTACCCAAGGATATAGCTCATCTGGACCAGGTGCTTTCAAGGGTCCTCTTACCACATAACTAATTACCTTATTTATCTACTTTCTAAAGCACTTTATATTCTATTCTTTCCAATCCAAAGATCATTCTACTTGGCAAACAAAAAACAGAAGCATAATAAGGAGTAGAGTAATTCTGCCTTCTTAGAGTCCTGTTTATCACCACCTCATCCATGCTGTATAAAAATCCCATCCTCTCTTTGGATTTGTTCTTTTTTCCAACATGGCAAAAAGAAAAGGCGGGGGTAAAAAAAAAACAAAAAATACTTTTACTGTTCTCAGTTTTTCTTGCTGGCCTCAGCTTCCTCTGAGCTTTGAAATTCCTAACACTCTTCTTATTGGGCTATGCCTGGTCTTGTCTTCATCTCTTTGAGTTCCCTGAGAATAATACTGATCGTATTAATCAACAATCACTGTATTCCATGTGAGCAGAACCAGGAGATCATTGTATACAGCAACAACAAGATTGTATAACGATCAATTCTGATAGACATGATTCTCTTCAACAATGAGATGATTCAGGACAGTTCCAGCTGTTCATTGATGAAAAGAGCCATTTACACCCAGACAGGATTGTGGGAACTAAATATGGATCACAACATATTATTTTCACTTTTTTTGGTTGTTGTTTACTTGCATTTTTTCTCATTTTTTTCTTTTTGATCTAATTTTTTGGGGCAACATAATTGTAGAAATATATATAGAAGAATTGTACATGTTTAGCATATAATGGATCACTTGCTGTCTGGAGGAGGGAAGTGGGGGGAAGGAGGAGGAAATTTGGAATAAGGTTTTACAAGAATGAATATTGAAAACTATGCATGCTTTGTATTTTTTTTAAAAATCACTTCATATTGATTAAGGTGGTTTTTCATTAGGACCTCAGGAGAACATTTTCTGGGAGCTTTTCATTCCCCTAAGATCTGGCTTTTCCTGAAGAACTGTAGCCCATGTGATTCTACTATTGCTTTCTGCAGATCTCATGTAAAATAGTTAGAAAATATAAAATTTAACTCTGAATCTATAAAATCTTTTCCTCCAAAAGTCTAGGATATATCAAGGAGTTACTTTCCCCTCTTCCCCCCAGACTGTCATCATTGTCCCCTAGTAACTAGTTCTTCTAAACAGGAAAAATCAGATATATTTTTTTCTCTCTTTCTCACTTGGGAGAGGGGGGGTGAGGGTTTAGGGTGGAGAGGTGTAATTTAATACAGACATAGGGATAGGGACAGAGATAAAGATAGAGGTATCTTCCCCTTTCCATTCAGACTAGTTGCAATGTTACTGGCTATTTTGTTTTGGGCAAAAGGAAAGGGAAAGCACTCCAACAGATATATGAATAACTGAAGTCTGTTATTTCTACAATATACTATCTCTATGCCAGGCCGGAGATCTGTTTCCTGTCTGCCTCTTTCATTTCCTTCTGTCCATTTAGGAGGTTTGAGTTTGTTCCAATAACAATTTCTCTTCTGTCTCTTGAGATCTTTACCAAAACACTTTCCCAGCATGTTTCCTCATAAGTAGATCTTCACTACTACAATGTTATTTTACCTAGCCCTTTTACTTAGGCCTCTCCTATTGGACAAGGTATATCTTTCCCAGAACCATGTTGCATGTAGTGAAGGATCTCAATCAATCTAATATATTTAACACTTTCCAACTGGTATTTCTTGAACACTTTAACAATTAAATAAACTTCATTAGGTATTATATCCAATTAAGAGGGATGCTACTTAATATAGCATATGAAAAAAAAGACACTATAAATATTAGTTGTTATTGTTACCTGAATATGAGTTCAAAAGAAGGGGAAAGATTGAAGGAGTAAAACTTTAAGCCTAACACTTTTTAAATCTTAAAATTAAAAAATCCTTAAGTCTTTACATATTTCAAGGTCAAAAAATTCAGTTACCGATTCTTCCATTGTACTCAGCACTATTTACTTTTTATCTAAAAGTTAACCACTTTTGCAATAAACCAGGAATTTACTTCTACTTAGGCCAAAAATAGCTATCAAAATTTCCTATTTGAGGATCACACTTTCCATAAAATTAGCTTTTACTGTTAACATGAACAAGTAATTCACAAAGCTATTCATTTCTACTCAAAAATCTCTTCTATTTCTATCTCCCCATTTCCAAATGCCCACCTTCTGACTCCTTTTCAAATTCTACATACCATTAAATAAATGGTCAAAGAATATAATCAGAAAAGAAGCAAGCTACCATCAACAATCATATGAAAAATGCTTTAAATTACAATTCTAACAATGGAAATGGAGATTAAAACGTCCAAGATTTCACCAGGCATCCAACAGATTGACAAACATGACAAAAAAGGAAAATGACAACTGTTTCAGTGTGTAGGAGGATACACTAATGAATTGTTGAGAGCTGTGAATTGGTACAATCATTCTGGAAAGCAATTTCAACCTAAACTCAAAAGATCATTAACCCACTAAAAACTAAACAGATCACTAAGCTAACTTTGCATTCAGCAACAGCACCACAAAGCAAATACCACAAAGTTAAAAGAAAAGAGAATGGATCCAAACAAATAAAAATATTCATAGCAACATTTTTTTTGGGGGGTGGGGATGGAATACACACACACACACACACACACACACACACACACACACATTTAAAAAAAAAAACTGGGAACTAAGGGAATGACATTCAATTAGGGAATGGCTGAGAAAATTATATGTATAAAACAGAATATTATTGAACCATAAGAAATGATGAAAGGGATTAAAAAAAAAAAGTAGGAAAGCCTGTATAAACTGAAATAGACTGAAGTGAGCAAAACCAGAAGATCAATTTATACCAAGATTACAACACTGTGAAGAAAGGACAGAGAACAGAAAAGAAAGTTCAAACACCTTTGAAAACAATATGTTGAACGTATTCTATATTAACAAGCAATAAGTAATGAAAATCCATACAAATCTCTTTTCCTCCTCTACATATATAGAAATTTGATGTAAGGCTCAAAAAAACAACAAAAAAAATTTTACCAAACAATGATGAAGTTTAAATTTTTTTTCTTAGGAATATACAAGTTAAAATCTCAATGAAAGCATTCGTAGTAATAATTATATTAAATAATACTATAATCAGAAAAACTTTTTAAATTCAATGGATCAAAATGACAAACTTGCCTTTGTTTTGTTTCCCGTAAATAAAATTTAAAATAAAAAATAAAGTTTAACATCCAATTACTCAAGATATATTTGATAAAATATACTTAGTACTGTGGTGAATTCTCACTCAAATCTTAGAGCAAAAAGAAGAGTAAGAACAGGAGGAGAAGACAAGGAAAAGAAAAAGGAAGCAAAATTGGTGATGGATTTTTTTTTAAGTCTATTTTATCCAACTACCTATTTTGAGACCTAACCCTGTTAAGCAGAGAGGCATTATAGCAATTATCCCTATTCTACAAATCAGAAGACTGAGATTCAGAAAGATTAGGTCATTTGTTGAAGGTCAGAGGCAATATTTTTAAAAAGGTTATAATCTCAAATCTTTATCAAGTGGTTAATGATAGATATATAAGGCATATGTAGTACCAATCTAGAAGCGGGAAGGAGGGAGAGATGGTGTTGGACTTGGGGGAGGAAAGGAATGTGGAAGTTAATAATATTAACTTCATTTTTCTTTAGACAAAATCCTTTTTCTTAATCAAAACTTAAGCAAAAGTTGCTGGCTTACCAAATTAGAAAGTCAACTAATTAATTATTATGTTAAAGCTGGAATGAGGTGAGTTCTTAGCAAAAAAATAAAGAATCTACTACATTTCTTCCCCTAGAGCAACCAAGATTCTTTATCCTATCCCCCAAATACTTACCATAATTCCTTCAGTCAGCACTCCTGTTGCCAAAAGAGAACTCAAATTCAAAGCATTTTCTATCCATTATCCTCCCCCTCAAAAAATTCTGTATCTTGACACTACCCATTTTTACCCCTTATCACAGCTTTCCTAAATCTCCATCTATAAAAATACAATATATTTACTTTTTACATTAAGAAGACTATATGAAATCTCTCTAGTACAACACCAAAAGTACAATAAAATACAAAATTATAAGAGACTCATAGACTTAAGATATGCTAGTCATATTACTGTGCTTCAGATCCTCAAAGTAATCCACTTCAATGGAGCACAGGCTTTCTCTCTTACCCACTTACAACTGCCATTAAAAAAATTTTTTTTGGAAGGGCTTGTGTTAAAAAAGAAAGCATCATCAAGGTTTATGATCATGTAGGTACAAACATAAACCAATTCATGAGTACTTAAATCAAGATATAACATGGGCAAGAAAAGAGATGTTTGACCTGAGATTCAGGTCAAGCTCTAAATGTAGTAACACCAACAACTACCAAAAGTAGCCTATTTCTAATTTAAGTAAATTTATAGTGAGTGGTCCATAATCAGGTATGAGTGTACTTTTGAAGACAACAATATAAAAATAACTGTTATGCCAGGTCTGATTTAACTATCATAAAAGCATTATAGAATCATATATAACAGAAAAAAAAATTAAGCACATACATGTTCATATTATATTTGTGTATAAACAAGAACACCTTTGCATTTTGTTTTGAACTACCACATAAGTGCTACAATAAGCTACTTTTAATCTATATCTCCTTACCAAAAAGAACCTTTGGCTTGATATGTTATAAGATTTACTTAAGAATAATTTCAGTCTTTTGTGACTTAAAATCTTTTTATAGATCTGGGGAGAAGAGACTTTTCCAGTGTCCACAGAATAAGAAATAAATAGAATTCTCCTCCCCCCCAATAGATTACTATGACGCATTAATTAACCTTTAAACTTGCTACCACTACCATATTCCATCTCCCTAAAATGTGAACAAATTCCCAATGGGGAAAAGAATATAGCTCACACTATTACATGCTTCCCCTAATTCCCACAATGTACATAAAATGAGGGAAACCAAACGTGCCTTGTCAAGCATGCATGAAGTACCATTACATACCAAGCACTAGACTTGGTGCTGAGGATCAAATATAAAAGTGAAATAATCCCTGCCCTCAAAGAGCTTACAACATACAAGCAAAGGAGTTAGACCTAGATGAGCCTACCTGACCAAAATGTGCAGGGTAGCCCAGCATGTGCATGTAGAGCAATTTTGCAACATTCCGACAGCGGTACGTATTGTCTTCTTCTCTAAAAGATGACCGGATGGCAGCACATTCTTTCTGGATCATTTCTCGTTCTTCTGCTTGGGTTCGGGCTGTCCGGATGGTCCGGATCAGCTCCCGAAGCCTTATGGGGGCTGGCATCCTCTAGAGAATAAAAATATATAAATGAAGATGATTACACAAAATTCTCAACTAGCCAAAGTATTCAAACATTTTCCACTACAAAATCATAATGCCTGAACATTAAAAGGTTAACTGTGTGCAAGAATTCACCCTAGTTTAAATTCCAACTCCATTACATAACGCACACCTTGTACTTACTACCTGACATCTTAGGCATGTCACTACCATTGAAAATGAAATAACGTCTGACCCCATCCCTTCTAGCTTTAAGAGTTGAAGGTAATTTTCTAATTGTGAGCATAAGGTACAGAACACAATTAGGGTTATCCTCTATAAAGTTACTGCCGATGTTCATTTTGTCATCCTTCAGTATGTAAGAATATTATTAAAATCAGTTAAATCAAGAAACAATTCAAATTTGATTAAATGAGTTCAGTAAAGACTTACATTTAACCTTAAGCAAGCAACC
This sequence comes from Antechinus flavipes, assembly GCF_016432865.1. Taxonomy (NCBI): domain Eukaryota; kingdom Metazoa; phylum Chordata; class Mammalia; order Dasyuromorphia; family Dasyuridae; genus Antechinus; species Antechinus flavipes. The sequence goes on from NC_067399.1 coordinate 44,797,113, forward strand.
ATTATTTTGTTCTGAAAAACTATAAAACTATAAATACATAACAATGGAAACAGAAAAAATCTGCCCAAAAGTCACTAAAATATGTATACTCTTTGAATCATGATACCATTAGGTCTATACTCCACAAACAGATCAAAGAAAGTGGAAAAGGGCTCATGTATACAAAAATACTTATAACAACTCTTTCTGTTATAGCAAAAAAAAATGGAAACAAAAGAAGTGCCCATCTACTGAAGAATGACTAAATAAATTAGGATATATAATTTTGATGGACTCTTATTGTAATAAGAAATGACAACAGGGAGGGTTTCAAAGAAACCTGGGAAAAGACTTAAATGAACTTTTAGAGTGACAAGAATAATCAAAACAATTTTATACAGTATTATAAAGGAAAAACAACCTAGAATGGCTTGGAAATTCAAATCAATGTAATGACCAACAACAATTTCAGAGACTTGAAGATGAAGCATGCATTTTCCTGACAAGAGAAGTGATGGACTCAAGACACAGAATAAACATACATTTTTGGACACAGCTGGGTTGGGAATTTGTTTTTCAGAGCTATGCAATTCTGTTACAAAGGCTCTGCTTTTCCTCCCCTTTTCCCCCCAGAGGAAGAGGGGATAGACAAGGGGGAAACAGAGTAGCACAAAGAAAGAAATGATAAAAGTAAGGGGATATTTGATAGAAAACATCTTTGTAGCCCAGATACATTTCTTAGACTGCTGGATGCCCACCACAATATTAACACACATAATTTTATTTTAGATACTTTGCAACTACAGAAAGTGCTACGATGAATAATGTCATCACCTTGGGGATTGTTGCTGTTGAGTCATTTCAGTTCTGTCCAACTCGCCATGACCCCATTTGGGATTTTCTTGACAAAGATACTGGAGTGGTTTGCCATCTCTTTCTCCAGCTCATTTGACAGATGTGAGGCAAGCAGGGTTAATAACTTGCCTAGGATCACACAACTAATAAGTATTTCAGGTCTTCCTGTAGTTTGAGTTTTCTCAATTCTAAATCATTTTTCAGAATGACAAGGCCAATGCATAGCTCCACCAAGAATATATTAGCATGTCTGTTTTCTCCGTCTATGCCCACTTTTTAACACACATTAACATGCCCATCTTTTAACATCCATGGCAATTTTACAGGTATTGCCTAAAAATCATTGATTTAATTTGCACTACTATTAAGGAAAGGGAAAGAAATAAGCATTTAAACAGCATCTATTTTGATCAAGACATTGTGCCATTCACTTTGCAAATATATTATTAGCAATGTGGAACATTTTTTCCTAACATGATTGCCAAGAGTTTCACTTCTTCTTTCAAGAACTGTTCATATTCTTTTAACAGTTATTAGGGAATGGCTCTTCATCCTATATATTTTCATTAATTCCTCATAGATCTTCAATAATAAAGTTTCCTAACTGAATGAAAAATATTTATTAAATGCTTCTTATGTGCCAAGGACAGTATTAAGCAGAGTATACACATACAAAAGATAGTAGCTAGCCTTAAGAAATTCTCTTTCCATCCATTCTATTAAAAGAAATGGGAATAAAAGAAATAGGGAAGTAGTTTACAAGAAGTGTAAGAAGTCCTGAAGATAGTAATATATGAAGCAATGAAATGACATACTCTTTCCAAAGATAACAGTAGTTTTGATTTGATTATAGTTTTTAGAATAAAAGGTATAAAGTGGTAAGTGTACTGACAAGTGACTGATTTTCCCAGAGATTACCATGCCAAGGATCTGGTCTCTGGTCCTTCACTTCAGAGAATGAAGTGCCAACAAAACGGAATGAACAATATCAGATTTATCTGATACCAAAAAAGTTTCCCCCAAGTAGGCAGTTTTATTCTAGTTGCACTAATCTTGTTCATAAAGAAACTTCTAAATTTTACATCTTCTAAATCAGGGTTGTCATACTTCCAGGTAGCAAACTAAATAACTGGAATTTGATTAAAAAGTATTTGAGAAACATTTAACTAAATATATAAAAATACACCATAATTTAATTTGTGGTTGTCCAAGTTAATATGAAGCCAAAGGGATGCACTTCCATTTAAATTTGACACCACTAATCTTAATCATTAATTTTATCTTTTATGAGCATCCCACCTACTGTTTGGTTGATAGTCCTCCTTGTAATCATAGATCTTAGAAATACATCTCCATTCTTTCCCCTCTTTAAATAATGTGACATTTTATATTTAGATAATGTATCTATCTGATACAGTATATATAGTAGTTAATGTTAGGCTAACTCTCTTTTCTGCTATGCTGTTTTCCTATTTCCTTAGTAGTTCTTGTTAAATGAAATTTTGTTTGTTTTTTGGCCCAGCAATATATTCTTGAGTTTGCTGAATAAGAGACTATCTTTTATTGTCTAGATCTCACTTATCTGGTTTTTTCAATTTTTTGAAATCTGATAATGCTAATGCTTCTTTTATTTCTTCGTTTTCTCCCATTTCCCTTGAATTTCTAAATCTTTTGTTTCTCCAAGTAAATTGTTATTTATTTTATTTAGTTCTATACAGTAAAGTAGCTTTTTGGGAGTTTGAGTGGCATATCACTAAGTCTCTAAATCCATAAATTAAGTTTGGGTAGCATCATTCTTATTACAAGAAAAATATCACATAATGAACTGTATTTTAGTGCAGCTTTATTTTTGTAAATAATTTATTATAATTAAATTTATTTTAGCCCTAAGTGTGCCTTAGTATGTTAATAATCAAATATTTTATGTATCCCTAACTGTGAGCTCTTTTAACTAGGGCTGGTTTGTTTTTTGTTGGGTTTTGTGGAGTTTGTTTGTTTTTTGGGGGGAGAGGATATTCTTTCTATTTCCAGGGCTGAATGATTAGTAAGTTTTCCCTTCCATAATTTATTTCTCAGCAATTTCTACCCCTCTCTAGGAAGCTAGGTGGGCGATTCAAATCCTGACTCAGATACTTATGGCTGTATGGTTATCCCCATTTTACAAATGAGGAAAACAGAGAAGCTAATAAATAAGGGACTTGCTCATGATCAGAGGGCTAGTAAGTGTCAGAAACAGAATTCAAACTCAGATCGAAGTCCGGTAGTCTTTCCATGCTGCCTCTCCAGCACAGAGAGAAAAAAATACACAGAAAAGTAACATGAGAGAACGCTGGAATGAAAGGGGCCAGATTATGAACAGCCATGAAATCCAGGCTAGAAAGTTTGAACATGACTCACTAGAGCTACGGGCTCTTAACTTTCTTTGCATTATTAGACTCCTTTTTGCCAGCCTGATGAAATCTATGGACCCCTTCTTAGAATCACGTTTTTAAATGCATAAAACTATTTAAAATACATAAGATTATAAAGGAAACCAATTACATTGAAATGCAATTGTCTTACTATTAAAAAAAAAAAAAAGTTCACAGATTCCAGGTTAAAAGAATGACTGTACTAAGCAATAAGTCATTAATGAAGAGTTTGAGCTAATAAGTGACATAACTATGTGTGTATGAATTCAAACTCAGGATTTAAATTGAGGAAGAGAAAAGAGTGGAAGAATCTGTTGGGAGATTAGGGCAGTAGTCTAGTTAGAAATATGTGGACTACCAGGGCAGCAATAGGGAAAAAATTCATTCTAATCAAGTATATCAATTTGAGGTGACAGCATAATATTTACATTGAAAGAACTCTGGCTTTGTTCAAACTCAGACACCCTCACTTACAAACCTCTATGTGACCAAACCAAATCCCTGGCCCTTGCAGCCTTCAGTGTCTTCACCTGTGAATTGAATGAGTTACACCAGATGTGTCCCTTCCATTGGAGCAAATTGTGGAAACTGAGTGAACCACAATGACTCCATTTTGTAATTCGGTTCTAGAGCTAGTTCAATTATGTCTGGTCCAAATTTTGTCCTGTGGGAAAACTTTATTCAATTGTGGGAATTTACAGAAAACCTAGCTGCATTGTGTGAACTTAGCCCCATGTGTCTAGAAAGCTGGAAGATGTCTACTTGCTGCTTAGAAACCCCTAAGGATTTGGCTTACGTGGACCAGAAACTTGGTCATCTGATACAAGACACTTTTAAATAACTGTAATATAAATAAGGTATATACCTTACCTAAAAACTGGCTTCATACTAATCATTCAATTATTGTTTCAATGTTCCTTTGATTGTAATCGGCCATTTAGGGAGAGTGAGACACTTCTTTCTGATTTCAGGGAACTGCACCTGTTTGCTCTCCCCCTCTTTACTTGGAAAGTTCCTAAACTTTCCTTCAATTAGAAATCAGATTATTCAATGTTGTAGTCTGGTTAATTGTTTTCTTTTAATTAATTGGCCATATTTTATTGTTTTTAATATATAAGTCTATCTCCTCCCATTTTAGGAATCCAGTCCTAAGGCAAGGAAGAAGTTATCAAACAGATAACAGAAATTTGTTTTGGGGATTTTTTTTTTTTTTTGAGTTCTAAATTCTCTCCCTTATCCCCACCTACAATTAAGAAACCACTTGTGAAGTTTTACAAAATATGTGATAGGAATCTATTTTTTAAAAAATCTGATTTTTAATTATTTGTGAGGGATGCAGGGTAAAGAGAATAGAAACTTACTATCTTTGAGGAACCTAAAGTCAGTCACCTAACATTTACTTAGAAACAAAGAAAGACTATTGATCCAGATCAACTGAGGACACTGAATTAAAAGATAAACTTAGATACTAGGAGTTAATTAAGAAACTTCCTAAATCTAATTCAGATCAATGTGATATAAAAGGATTACCAAAGAGGTTTAAGCACCTTAAATAAAGGGGCAGTCTCTGGGTAGTTCCTAACTCTTAACTTAAATTTATTAGAAAAGGAAAAGGAAAAAAGTTGGTAGACTAGATCACCTCCAAAGCCCTTACTAATTCTCCCACTGCCATATAAGTAGTATTTTAGTATAAGAAAGGTAATTCTGCATTCACATAGATGGCTCCTTTTATTTGGGAGGGAATGGGAGGGAGTTAATGATTTAATTTCTGGTATCCTGAAAAATATAATTTAAAATAAAGATGTCAAACTGAATGCCTGTGTCAGACCTGCAAAACTCCAGAATGCTACTGGAATCTAATTTAAATGTAATTTGGAAATGTTTAGCAAAATAAGTAGAAATACAATGCAACATAGTTAATGTGAATTTGTGGTTTTTTAAGTCAATAAGCTGCTGGCAGGAATCTTTTTATTTGAGTTTGACACCACTGATTTAACATACAAGCAAAGAAAGATTTAGAAGACAAATGCATTAAAGAACACTAAATAGGCTTTGACATGTGCTAGAAATGTCCCTGAGCAAGTCATTCTCTCAACCAGCTCATTAATACTTATATAATATACCTCCCATCACTATCTAAGTATAAAGAGAATCATTGTGATCCTCATCACTAACACGTTTTTAGTTTTTTTTTTTTAATTTTTAATTACACTTACAATGCTTACAATAATTCCCTGTGCACAGGAGAGAGTTGAACAGTGTTAAATAAATAACTAGCTGTCAGTTAAGTCTTGTGAATAGTTCTGGAATGATATTAATGAACATAAAGAAATCTGCAAAATGTAAATTCCTGACATGATATCCTAAAAACATTCAAAAACAGGAAAATGCGTTCTAGGATACAATTTCTGAAACTAAGGACATTTTTTCTATAAGACCAACTCTATTATCTACTAATAGGTAACTAGGAGCAAAATGGGACTATGTCTCTTCCCTATAATTCAGTTAGAACCTTACCTGCCAACAACAGGGTTCTAACAGCATAATTCTGGGGGGAGGGAAGGGTGGAAGCTTTAAATTACTAAAGATCTACAAGTTATCTATTACATGACATATATTTTTAAACTTCTGTCTCTTGTAATTAAACAAATTTTCCCCCATTTTATGAAAAATAAAAAAAGATTTTTAATCTGAATTTCTTTTCCCTTACTTACTATCAGTAATATATATATATATATATATATATATATATATAGGAAAACTTTGTTTTCCAAAAGACAAGATTAAAGTTTCTGAAGTTATGAAGCACGAAAAGATGGAAGGAGAAATTGGATTCATATGTGGGGTGAAGGTAATCTGCAACTTAAAGCAAAGAATTATCATTAAAATCAGATAAATCAGGGTTTTCTGAGGTCATAAAAAATGTTTGCAAGATTCCTTTTCCATTCTTTTAGATAAGGTATAAAATTATTTGAAGTTATAATTATGTAAAATGGGAACTTATTTTTTGCACTAATCAAGACCTACTAGTGTTATTATTAAATATGCTGTAAGCATCATAGGAAGTTAACAAAAGGAAACAGTGGCCATGATAATTTATGCTTCTTGAAGTCAGAGAAAATATAATAAAACTGAACCTGGAGTAAGAAAAAGTAATTCAAATTTTGCCTCAGATACTTATTAGTATGATTTTGGGCAAGTCACTTAATTTAAAAGCAAATTTAGCCTTGTTTTCTACACCTGTAAAACAGGGAAAATAATAACAATAATAACAACTCTTAAGAGTTGTAGTGAGGATCAAATGAAACAATATTTGTAAAGTACTGTTGAAACCTTAAAGTGATATATAAATGCTAGTTCAAAAAAAAAAAAAAAAGATAATACATCTAAAAATATTTATAGATTAAAACAATGAAGTCCTCACATAAAAAAAAAAAAATCCAACCAAAAAATAAGTAGTTAATAATTATAAAGTTTCAGTCATATACATATATAGGTAAGATGTGTCATTCTTAAAGATTTCTTTTTAAAACCTCAGCTCATTCATTACTATACTTTTCACATCAATATAATTCATAAAAAGCAGTTTAAAAGAGAAGGAAACTGTACTCTGGGCAGAGCACTAAGAAATAGTAATAAAAAAATTAACTTTACTTAGTATCAAGATGAAATTGAAACTATTTTCCACTAGAGAGAGTTGATAAATAAGGAACAGATGAATAAATGAGTAGTGGGAACCTCTGGCAAGGTGTGGTGTGTGGTGTGCTCAAGTACATAAAGCGAACATGCACAACCCAGAAGCTAGACCTCACCCCAAAACTAAAATGAAGACAACTCTTTTGCTAATGTTGGGTTTTATGTACTTTATTTGGTTTGAAATATTCAGCTTTGAATGCCAAATATTTGATAAGACTATAAAGTCTTTTAAAACTCAAAGCATCTTTTTTTTCTTAAAAAAATTGGAAATTCAGCTTCATAAATTCCTATAACTTTCATATTTTATTATTTCCAAGGATCCACAACACTAACCTCAAAATATAACAATTTGAAAGGCAAGAAATACTCCACAGGCAAAACAAATACCAACTACAAGCAATGGTCCAAGGCAAAGTGATCAGGTTACACTGTGACTACTGTATTGTTACAGAATTGGAAAAAAAAAAAAGCTAGTCTTTATTCATAAAGTATCAAAGGTTGTAGATATACTTCCTCTTGAGTCATTAAGCAAAATATGACTTAACTATTTAACTGAGACTTAAAGAGTTAATTTTTTAGTCAAATTTCCAAATCCCCAGATAAAGTACACTACTTATTATCCTTTCGTAATATATCCTTTTATACTAAAGTCTTAGTTGATGATTGAACATGTTTAGCCAGTGAGTCGGAGGTGTTTTTCTATTTTTTAACTTTATGACTTCTTATAGAGGCACAGATTCATGCCAAAGTTAACTGTTCAACAGTTCAACACTCCTTCAGAGAAAAGGAAATTTTTATTTGTCTTCATAATGCAGATGACACTTATCTGGCCTTTTAATTTTCTTTTTACTATTCAGACAAGTTTTTCTAATCAAAATAATGAAGGGGATGCTAATGTAGACAATTTCATAATGGAATGATTTTTTTTTTAAACCTACAAGCTAAAAGATAGAAATATAAATTGCCCCCAATTTAAACTGCTTATAAATGCTATTATAAAAAGCTGAAAGTAACAAAGTGAAAGAAGTTAAAAGCAAGAAAAAAACTGGAATCTACACCCATAACACAAAAATTAAATCATCTTGAGAATCTAGAACTAAACAAATTGTCTTTGCAGACAGATTATAGATGTAAATTTGCTGAAGTTTTAAAATGTTGGAATACAAGTCAGTTTTAAATTTGATACCAACTAACATTACACAAATTCCACAAAAATTAAAATCTTTGTGTACAATGAAATAGTTTGAGCATCTTTTTTTAAAAATCAAATACCTTAGTAGTATTAAGATAAAATAAACATATAATGATATAATCCAAATCATGCTACTAAGTTTCCATTCAGAGAGAAGTAGTCCAAAGGGGCAGGACATAAGTTTTCACAATACCTTGATAGTTTTGTTTTTTTCCCAAACAATATTCCTCAAAATTATATCTTATAAGTGTTATGGGAATATTTATATTTATTAGATTGATGGTGTTATAACACAAAATACATTACTTGAAAATTCATAAAGCAAAAGCCCTTGGTTCCACTCAAAGTGAGAAAAAAAAAAAAAAACACTCCACTAAATTAAACCATTATATGCCCTAAGTTAATGTATGTGTATATGTACACACACACACACACACACACACTTCTAATGCAACTATTAGAAAGATATAATTCAAGAAACTAACGTGCTAATAATAAATATCTGCATACTGATTACTTGTTCAGTGTTTCCCAGCATTAATAGTAGTTTTAAATCACTTAATTTATCTTCGTCTCTTTTATAAATAGATATACCACTTACAACATGGGGTTATGAACAAAGTAAACATTAAAGTGCGACAGAAATGTGGGGTAGTAACTAGAGTGAATAAATAGCCCTAGTACATAACATTAAACTATACTTGTTTGAAATCTTTGTGAACTTGAACACTTACAAGATTACTTTATTTCTTACAAATTTTAAATAGCACCAATTTCCTCTAAACTAAATTCCTTAGTTCAAAAGTAAACATAAAAGGACTAAAATTCATATAAATTGTAAACATTTCCAAAATGTTCCTCAAAGTGAGTCGGTCATATGACAAAAAATAAGATACATGGAAACAGTTGAGTATTTATACTGGAAAAGTCTCCACTCGAGAATACATACAGCTCACACACAAGATTTTATAAAACTACATGATTAACATCTTGTGAAAAAAGCAAATCAGTAACGCATAGAACAAAAAAGTATTATACATCCCGCTTCAGATTGAAGTCAAATTTTACCTCTTATCACTATGACTTTTCTGTGAACTCAAGCAAGTTATTCCACTTCTTTGCCTGGGTTTCTACAGCAATGACACAGGAATGATTCAGTCCCACTTAACTAACTTGAAATGACATGAAGAATAACTAACAAATTAACTGTGAAATACTTTTCATCTGCCTTTTCGAATACTGTTAAGAATGTATTAGGGCACTATGCTTCGTCAATGGGGTGTCCCAAAAGACTAAGATTTCTCAAGTCAAGTCAATGAATGCTTTTTTAAAAAGGGGGGAGGGGATAACAGAACTTAACTATTCCAAAGTTGGGGAAAATTACTAGCAATAGGCACTATTGCAGCCCCCAAATTGATAATATGTCAAGATCCCCAGTGAGTTCTCCCCTGGTGTGAACCAAGAACCTAACTTTCCACCTCTTCGAGATGAACCTTCCTCAAGGACACCTCCCCCCCACCCCCCATCGCCGGTGGTGCCCGGGAGAGCCGGTGCTGGACTCGCCTTCTCCAGCTCCTGCTGAAGGCAACAGTCGCACACCTGGACAAGCCGTAGCACGACGAGGGGCAAGAAAAGAAAAGTCACATCCAGCGGTGCTGGAGAAGCCACGAGCCTCTTTCTGGGAGCAGTAAGGCCGGAGCCCGAGGCCCGGGAGTCTGGGGAAGCCGGGCGCAGGGAAAAGAGAGGGCAGCATCCGGCTCTAAGTTTCAGAATCAGAAAATGAAGAAGGTAGGAAGCAAGTGGAACCTCCGAGGAGGGACGCGCCAAGGAGTGGGTGGGTGTGTGCACAGCAGGGGGGAATGTGTGGTTGTCAAGTTTCAGAAAGGTGGGAGGGTCCCGCCAGGCAGCGTTCGCTGGTCGGGCGCCTATTCTCGGGGGCAGCGGTCAATTTCGGAGAGTGTTGTCGGGGTCTGAAGGACTAAGGGGAGCTGGGGCTGCCAGCAGCCACGCGGAGGTGGGGCCCGGGAACGCCGCGAAAGCCCCAGTTCCCGGGGAGGATCCCTCCAGAGACCGGGTCCGCCCGGAAGAGTCAGCGGGCCGGAGTCCCGCACTCCACGCGCGACCAAGGTGGGCGCGGCGCTCAAGGCCTCCAGAGCCCAGGTGGGCCCAGGCCTCGGGCGGCCCCAAGGAGCCGCAGCCGGGCTGCCCCTCCGGGCTCCGGCCTGCTCCTCCTTCTCCCCACCCCCCTACGGCCCGGCCTCCGGGCTCAGCCCTCTGGTCTGACAGGGGGCTTCCGACCGTGCGCTCCCGGCCATCGCGGAGAGCGGGAGGCAGCGGCTCCGGGTGCCGCGAAGGACACTCACCGGCCCGAAACCTCGAGTCAAACCGGCAGCTCCGGGGGCGGCGGCAGCAGTGGCAGCAGGAACCGAACATCCAAAATGGCGGCTCCCTCGGCCTCAGCACCGCGACAGGCGGCGGAGGGATCCGTGCCGGGCAGCAGGGCTTTAATCAGCTTCACCCGCTCCCACCGCGGCCGGGAGGGCCCCAACGTCCTCCGCACCTTTGCCCAGGGCCCCGGCAAGCAGCCTTCGGCGCCCCCGCCGCTCCGTTAGCGCTCCGGAACCCCACTCCCTCCCAGGACTATTTGCCACGGTGGAAGTGACAGCATCTGGACAGGAGGCGCAAAACGAAGCACGACTCGGGGCTGTCACTGATGACGAGAGACGCCGCTGCCGAGTCACCGCTGCGGTGAGCCCCGCCGAGAACCGTCCGGTCAGGCCCCGAGCCCACGGATATTCGTTCCGGGGGGTGGGGAGTGGAGGCGTGGCGATGAGGGAGGGGCGGAGTTTCGTCTGGGAGGACGAGGGAGAGATCAGGAGGTTAGGTTGAGAGGGGGAAGGGAAAAGCTGCTCAAACCTGGGAGCCGGGAGAAGGAGGAAAGGAGACTCCTAGGGACACGTGATCGGCCCCAGGTTAGGAGTTGAGTTTTTCCTTTCAGTTTGACCTTAAGGAGTGTTCTGCTGAACTTTAGGTCTGGAACTGAATGGTTTTCCGTCATGCTAGCCAAGCCAAAGTCTCCAGCCTAAGAAACAAACGTTGACCGGCCCCATAAATGATTACACAGGCTGGTCAGTGTTTGCTATTTAAATGTAGAAAGGGTCAAGGGGTCTCAACTCCCTCAGGAGGAAGGAGGAGAAGGAAGGCGACCTCCCCGGCTAGTGGGGAAGGACAGCAGAAAGTGAACCTGAGTAAGTTTCTCCATCACGTGCTGACGATAGTGTCAGTTACCCAGTTAACCAGCATTTCCTAAGCGCCTACTGTGTGCCAGGCACTGCCTCCGAGGAGCTCACGGCGGAGACCACAAACCCCCCACCGAGGCACAAACAATAGATGATAAACTAGAGCTCATCAAGCCACCGGCGCACTAGGGGAGGGATGAGAAAGACCAGGTTGAAAAACAAGGCAAGATTTTTTTTCTTCTGAGACAAATGAACATTTGTTAAATTAAGTGGACTGAATTCAGAAATTTCCACACACCTCACAAAAGTTTTGTAGTCTACGTATTTCTTCCTCTGTGCTTGGCCGTAAAAAGGAGCTCAATAAATGTTTGTTCAAGTGAAATGAATTTAAGAAATGAAATACTTGCAAAGCGCTAAATAAATGGCTAGTTATTATTATTACAACTACTACCAACTGCATGAGGAATCTCCCAGCCTGCTTTCTAACTTTGTCCTTTGATCGGCGGATTTGGAAGAATGAAAGCCGATAGGTAGAGCTCACCTAAAGCAAACCCCGCAAAAAATAACGAGGTCGTTTCCATTCCACTGAAGGTTCCCCCAAGTTTTGCAAAGAAGCCTGAATTTACATTTAAAAACAATCATTAAGCCCTACTCTTCCCTAAAAGGCCCCTCTCTACCTAACTTTTTTCGGCCTGGTTCCTGGGCTTCCTTATCAAGATTCAGCTCAAATCTTAGCTGCTGCTGAGGTGTTTCCTCGGCTCTCTTAGGCCACACCAGTCTCTTCCCTCAGAAATTCTCTTCTATTTACACTGTATTATCTGGCTGTTGCCTCATCCATTAAGCTGGGAATGGCTTGAGTGCCCAGACCATATTTTTGCCTTTCTTTGTACCTCCAAGTTCTTGGCCCATAGTAAACTCTTAATGAACGATTTTCTCACAGAAAAATTCACCAACCTGGTTCCCACCCTGAGAATTATCTGCAATCCTCCCTCCCTCCCACCATTTTCCCATAGGCAATTATTTGCCAAATTTTACCTCCACAAAATCTTTTACACCCATCCTCATTCTTCCAGCCAGGAACGTGGATCTACTCCTCTTTAGCTCTCCCCTGGACAAATCCTATAACCTGCTCACTAATGTCTCTTCCCCTTCCTCGTTCCCTTTTTTCCCCTTGCCTTCCCTTCCTTCTCCCCTCCCCTATTCTCTTCCTCCCCAATCATCCTCTATATCCAGGCCAAGTAGAAATTCCCAAAAGCATTCCCCTCCTCCAGGAATTTAAGCACCACCTCTTGCCCCTAGTACAGATAAAATGCCTTCTCCTCCTTTATTTGTCTTTAAAGCCCTTCCAGGATTGGCTCCAGCCTTCCTTTGTAAGTTGTTTCTTGTACACACCCTCCCAAAACATGACATTCCGTCTCCTGCCTTAGGATGTCCCTTTGCCCAGGTCTGGAATGTGGCCCCTCCTAGAATCCCTGGCCTCCCTGAGGGCCAGCTCAGCTGCCACCTCCTACCCCAGGCTTTCCCAGATTATGGCAGTGTCCAGTGCCCTGCCAGGCTATACACACTACCCAAAAATGACTATCCATTCACTTTGCAGATAATTTTTATTGACTGCTTGACTTAAAAAGCCCTTCACTTTCAGACTCCCTCTACCTGTTCTCCTGCTTGACCTTCCTTCAGCACTCCAACCCGGCGTGCTTCCACACCATCTAAGCCATCTCCCTCACACAGGGCACCCGGCCTTTGCCAACACTGTCCTTGCTTGCTCACCTCTGCCTCACCAAAACCCCAGCTTCCTTCAAAGTTCAGCCCAAATGCTAAGCGATTTCCCAATTCCATCCCAGGTCCCTCCCCAAAAAATAATTTTACAAAATGATTTTATTTTGTATCTAATTTTTATATATGCTTAACCTGCATGTATATTTATGCATAGTTATTTACACACATTGTAGTCAAAGTGAGACGGATCTTAACCTTTTTTTGAATCCCAGAAGTTAGAAGAGTGTGCATGGTACATAGTAGGCAAAAATAAATATTGATTGATTGATTGATCAGAAGAAATATGAGTTCCATAAAGATAGATAATGATTCATTTTGAGCCTAAGCATTGAGCCTGGCATATGGTAGGCACTTAATAAATTCTTATTGAATTAAATTGCTGAAACAAAGGATGTTGTTTTATTTTGCTGGGATTTTTTTGTTTTTAATTATTTTGTTGTTTGTTTGATTGCTTTTTCAAAAGAACCCTTGGGGAGATTTTGTCAAATGAATAAAGGCTGATTGTTTTAACAGTTCTGTTTATTTTTATTTATAATGTATATGCTACATTTTATTATATCATCCACATGATATGATGTTAACATGTTATTATTAATACATTTTATATTTCAACTTGACAGCAAGAAAAACAACAGAAGAATTTTAGCCTAGTTATAAGACGATCTTCCAATTTTTGTTATGTTATTAATTAGTTTTGATTGTTTAAATTTTTTTGGACCTGAGTTTCCTCTTCTATAAACAGAACCCTGTCTACCTTATTTAGCTGTAAGGATCCAACTTTTTAAAAAATCACATTTGTATAACACCTAAAGGAAAAAATTGCTATGAAAATTGGGGAAAAGGCCTATGTAAACATAAGACATGATTTTTTAAAATTGTAACTCTTCAGAAAGTTGAATCAGCAGAAATATAACCAAAAAAATGAAAAGAGAAAAAAACTGAAAAAAAAATTTTCTCAAAGGAACAATATAAAACAGGAAGTTTTTTAGGAAGCTGCAATCTCTTTCTTTTGTATATTAACTGCTATCTGACCTAAGAACAAACAGAGCTGGTGCTACTTCCCTAAAATGAGTGCTTAAGATTTACAGAAAGAGAAAAGAAAAAAAAAAAACAATATTCTACCCAAAGTAGTAGGTTGTAGTGGAAGAAAACACTAATTGGATCTAGGTTTGAATCTACTGTTGCACCTTAGTACCTATCAAATGAAGAGGTTGGCGTCTCTGACTTAACATCCTTCCTTTTTTAGGGGAAAAAATCAAGGCTCAAAGAGAAGGGATTTATTTGTCTAGTGTCACACAAGAAGAGGAGAGTCCATCAAGAATTGTTACTACTACACTATCCTGCCTCTGAAGTCTAACATTATCTTGAGCTGACAAGATATGCAAACATACAAGGAATTCAAAGATGGTGTTTAGTGCCAACTCATTAGAGTAAAGGAAACCAGAGCAATAAGAAAAGGCCTCACGGGAATAGATGATCTTTCATCTAATTGTGAATTTTAGCTCTAAAGGGCAGATGAGAGATCACATTTGGGCTTTTGAATGACTCCACTAATATCTGCCACTGAAGTTATGAAGGGACATGACATGACAGATGGAGAAAGGCTCTCCTTATAGAAAGAAATCCAGTCAGTATCTTTCCCAGGGGAGACTCTCCCCTCACTAGAGTCTGCCATGGAATTCAACTTAGGAAGGAAAAGTCCGAGGAAATAGAAGGGGATCTGAGACCTGTCCACTGTCACAGTGAGAAGGATAAAGCCAGAAGCTCCACTCAGTTATTTTGTTACAAATGGAATCACCCAAATCTATAAATCAATCTATACTGCAAAAGAAAATTGCTTCCTCTTCATTGTTTACATAAAGTACACAGAATAAGGATTTTTACAGTTCTTTTGTAGCAAAATCATAACTTATCACAGGCTGATAGAAAGGGCTTAATTTTTTTTTAATTTATTATAGCTTTTTTAGATACAAAACATATGCATGGGTAATTTTTCAACATTGACCCTTGCAAAAATTTCTGTTTCAACTTTCCCCTCCTTCTCTCCCTTCCTCCCCTAGATGGCAGGTAGTCCCATACATGTTAAATATGTTAAAGTGTATGTTAAATACAAAATATATATATTATTACATACATATATATACATATTTGTACAGTTATCTTATTGCACAAGAAAGATCAGATTTAGAAAGAAGGTAAAAATAAGGGTTTAACATTTTAATCCGCAATTCTGAAGACTCTCCATGAAAACTAAAACCTAGCCTCCTTCCTCTAAGAAGCATTACTGAATATTCCTACAATGTAACTTTGATATGGAGGCCAAAGACCAAAGTTCTTCCCGCATTCAGGAAGCTTTGAAAAGGACTGCCAGAGCTCCATTTAGGATGCTTCATAATGCCTGGCAGTAACTTTAAAGAAAAGTCCTCTTGGGAATTACAGATATCTTCCGTGCTATAACATTGGTTTCTTATGTTAATGCCTTCTGTGTAAAAGTTTCACAGGATGTCATAGACTATAACTGATTAAAGTACGAATGACAGGGAGAATCTAGAATGTAAAGCAGCTTGACCCACAGAAGAAAGAGTACTGACTTCAGAGGGAAGAAAACCTGGATCAAATCCTGTTTCTGATAATGCTGGCCCTGGGACCCTAAGCAAAGAATGGAACCTCTCAGTGCCCCAGAAAACAGTCAAATGCTGCAAACTCCTCACCAAGAATATCCAAATATCGCATGCATATGGCTAGTTTTGGAGAGAAGAAGGGAGAGAGACAAAGACAGAAAAGAGAATCATTATTTCTTCATTACTGAAGAATAAAACTGATATGAGAGCCGGTCACAATCAGTTCAAGACTTCTGAATCATTCACCGTTTTTCAATCAAATAATCAGATCTCCTTTTCTCTGTGCCTCACAAAATTCAGCTTGAAGAAAAATATTAGTAAATGCAGGTGTGGTTAAGAAGTTTTATTGGACAAAAGTTGGGCCTTTTCAGTTCAATTTTGTATCTTCTTTATTATCTTATATGTCTCACTAGAGAACTACTCAATAATAAAACTTTTGAAGCCAAACCAGTTTTTTAAAGAAATGAATGGAAACCATTTTGGACATAAATATGGAAATTCTGTATCCATAAAGTAGGAAATAAGTCTCTGCAAAACAAAACATTACATTAATTTTTAAAAATCTGGTCATATTGTTTCTTCAACCTTCCCTTATTTTGTTCTCATTACAATCTAAAAGTTAGCTAAACTGAAGCAAAGAAGAATCCTGTAGAGATTAAGAGCAACCAAATAAGAGAAAAAATGTGTCAGAGGAAAAGTAGCTTAATATAATAAATGGGATGCTATGAAAGGCTTCATTACATGAATAATAACCTGGAAAGGACCTTGGAGATTAGTCCAACCCCTTCATTTTACCACTGTGGAAACAGGAGCACAGAGGCTTCTCTCAGGAAGCTATTGGCAGAGAGAAGGCTTCTGTTTCCCTATGCTTCTCAGCTAAGTTTACAATCCTATAAGGAAGCTCTCTAAGGACAGGGATGGTTTCCTTTTTGTCTTTTTTCTCAGCACCTCCCATGGCTCCTGGCACATTTTATCACTGCCGTTCAGTCATTCTCAGACATGTCAGACTCTTCATTGATCCCATTTGAGTTTTGTTTTGTTTTGTTTTGTTTGCATTTCCTTCTGCTCATTTGACGGATGGGAAAATTGAAGCAAATGGAGCTAAGGGACTTGCCCAGGGTCACCCAGCTAGTGAGTGTCTGAGGCCAGATTTGAACTCAGGAAGATGAGTCCCCTGCACTAACCGTCCCAAAACCTGCATAGGCAAATTTTGCATAAGCAAACTTCAGTGGATGTCCTGGCACATGGTAAACACTAAATAGATGCCAGTAGATTGATTGATAGAATTCAGACCCTAGGACCTTGTTCTTCAGCATTTGAAGCCTCTGGTTAAGACCTTTTAAGTCCGTATCACCCTAACTAGAAATACTGGTGCTAATAAGTGGGTTTTTGTTGGTGCTTGTCTCTCTGGCACAAATGGTAAATCTGTCAACACAGAGTAATCAAAGAAGTCATGCCTCCTGTGCTGACTTGGCATTCTTCTGGCATGGCCTCCAGACTCTGTCATTAAAATATATGCGTTCACAAATTGCTAGCCATTCAATTCTCTAATAGCATCCCCAGCTCCTAAGATAATGAGCCTATGGCTACTCTTACATTTTAATAATAGTAAAAAAGAAAAATGTTAATGTTGCTGTTAATTGAAACTGCCTGAACCAGTCATTGTAGAAATAATATGTCAGATCCATTCCATCCATTCATTGATTCATTCACCAAGCATTTATTAATTGTCCACTAACTGCTAGATATGGTGCTAAGCTCTGGAGGTGCAAAGCCAAAACAAACCCTAACTAAAAAGTAAACAAAGAATGAGTTTAGTTTTAGGGAGTTACCTATGGCTTGACAGATTAAAGGATTTGTCCACGGTCATAAAGTGAAATGTCCAAGGCCACAAGAAGGATGGATATAAAGCTAGGTTTTCTTGCCTCTAAATTGAACATACTGCCCAGTACCCATGTCGGCTGCAGTCAAATTGGAGTGGATAACTTGTCCATTGGCTATGGCAGGCCACAAGCATTATTAAGTGGTAAGTGAATATCACAAATGCTTTTAGCACAAGATTTTGGATTGCTAGGGTTTGGGGTTTCAAGGGAGATTCACTTTAATTATCTAATTGGTTTGTGTTTTTCCTAAGGCTTAACCAAAGGAACATGAGTGTTTGCTTGGAATGGGGAAAGGCAACTTTAGAACACAGCACACTTGAGGTAGACAAGATTAGAATCTATGTTACAGTGAGGGCGATCTGGACAACAGTCACGGCAGTAAAAAGACTTTGGATTCCTGGCTACCAGAAGGTTTTATTGTTCAGTCAATTTGATCGTGTTCAACTCTTCATGAACGGTGGAGCCTACTGTTTGGCCAAGATCCAGGAGTGGTTTGCCTTTTCCTTCTCCAGTGGATTAAGGCAAAAATAGGCTAAGTGACTTGTCCAGGGTTAACAACTGGTATCTGAGGCCAGATTTGAACTCAGACCTTCCTGATCCCAGTCCCAGTGCTCTATCTACTAAGTCCCCTAGTTGCTGAGAAAACAGAAAGAGTAAAATAAAAGGTGAGAAGATTCTGAGATCAATCTCGATCTTGATATGTTGCCCAGGGCCATACCAGCAATGATGCACAGGAGCTACTGCCCTGGAAATCATTTCAGGGGTACCATGAGTTTGTAGGACCTGGTCTAATAGGAGTCTGGCCAAAGACCAGTCAGGTTATAAAATTTCTATCTTAGAGAATAATGTCCTCAGCAGATACTCTACATCTGGGAGGGTTCAAGTTGTAGGGTCAGTAATGCTTTATTGAAAGTTATAACTACTTCTGAGGGTATTTAAATTACAGTATGTATCTCAAAACATTCCCTCTTCATCTTTTCCACACCCACTAAAAATCCGCAGCTACTCGTTAGGAAAAAATGTTTGTCTTGCATAGTCCTATCATTCCCTGCTTATGAATTTCAGCACAGAATTTTCTTCAGCCAAGTGCTAAACAGAATGTGCTCCACTTCTGCATCTCTTCCTCCAAGTTTTCTCTGTCAGTTTTTCCAACCGGATTCCAGCTTACTTTGTTTTCTAAGAAATCTGATCTCCAATGAAGGTATCTTCCTTTAATGACCCAAGAATCTGAAACCATCACCTAGCAACTTTTCCTTCCACCAGTATCTTCCATACTTATTAGAAACCTGGGCTGGAGATGGTGTCTATATATCACAGTGAAGTACCTGAAATAGATAAAGTACATCCTATGAAGGGCATCTGACTGACTGAAGCACCAAAATGACACTAACAAGTAAGCATTTTGAAGTAGCTGAGCTGTTTCATCCCATTAGCAAATAGAAAGAAATACACCAATGGCAGACTAGTCTCTAATCTTTTAGCGAATTATAAACCCTTCTCCCCTTTCTCTCTTTTACCCAATTTTCTGCCCATAGAAAGCCAGGGCTCTTCCTTCTGGACATTGATCAGGTATTGTTAAATACCTCAAAACAGCAGGAAGAGGGGCAAAGGGATAAGTTAGGAACTCTTTATATATTGAAGTTCATTTAGTCAAATGTAAATAGTGAGAAAGTAAATCTAATTATGTTGTTTAAAATTAAAGTTTATAATAATTTGACGTAAAAAAAAGATATAAAGGAGAAAAAACCCTATAACCTAGTCTAGCAATATGAGAAAAATAATTCTCTTCTTTCATTTTCATCAGATCCTAGAATTTAGAACTAAAAGGGCCTCTGAGGTCATCAAATCCAATTCTGTCACTTTACAGATGAGGAACAGGCCCAAAGAGGTGCTTTGACTTGTCCAAAACCATACTGTCAGCTATTTCCACTTGATGGGCATCCCCCCTCAAGTTCTAATTCTTTGCCATGGCAAACATAGCTAGAACATGCTATCCAGCTCCAGGTAGAGAAGGCTCAGACTGCAGGGCTGCAGGATGAAGCATATTTTCTTCTCCTTCCTCCTGTTCATAATAAAACCACCGAAACTCTCATGGAAACCAGTAATGCTATGGGGTACATCACTTCCATTCCAGATTAAAGATTTTCATCCTCTGCAGACACTGATAGGCTGCTCCTCAGAAGGTGAGTGAGAGAAGGACGAAATCAGTGATGACAAAATCTCCAGCACTCTCGTGGTCACAGGCAGCGTTCCCAATGGGGCTCATTGGGGCTCATGAAAGCACATTTCTTCCTGAGGTCACTTTGTCTTCACATCCTCTATAAATCCAATCATGTGCTGTACTCCAGCCTGAGGAAGGAGAGCAGGAATAACATTAGATTCCCAGCAAAAGACATTTCAGTGTGGCGTTAGGAAGATGTTCCCTGTGTTTGGAATCAAAGAATCCAAATCAGAGTCTAGTCCCTAAGTGTTCATGAGCATTCCTCCTGTTTGGGCCTAAATATCTTCATTTCTAAAACAAATAAATTGCACTTGATGAGTTCTAAAATCTCTGCTGGATTAAAACTGTGTGATCTGTGATCCCCAAATAAAATGTAAGCTCTTTTAAGGATGCTTTATTTCTTTCTTTCTTTCTTTCTTTCTTTCTTTCTTTCTTTCTTTTTTTTTTTTTTTTGGATATCTTCAGTTCTGCCCCTAACAGACTCCAGATCCATGTGTGATTTATTTTGTTCCTTCACACCTTCTATAGGCACAAGTTCACACCTATATGCTGCTTATGCACCTTCATACCAGCTTCTCAAGAGTTCACTAGAACCAGCTTTCTGAGCAAAAAAGGTACCTCCCCCCCATAGCCATTTGGGCATACCTAGAATTCCCTTAAAAATCCTTCATGTAAGGTCTTAGAGGTTTATCCGTGTTCAATAGGTTTACTATTAAAATGAAAAAAATGTTTGCTGGCATAATACTCAAACTAGTATTAGCTAACTTGTTAAATGGGATTAATTAGCACCTCAAGAAAGGGCAGCTGAAGCAGGCCCTGAGGAGAGTTTAGAGCTTGGTCAGCCATCAGAGAGTGAGAGTCATCCACTGAATTGGGGCCATCGCCAGCATCCTGACTTAATTTATCCTGCCACTGGACTTTGATAACTGAAAGAAAGAGGCTGGATGTCTTTGGGCAGCTTTGCCTCACTGAAATCCAATTCACTCTGTGATGCCATTGGTCCTTTTTGAAAAACAAAGAAAAAACAAGAAGTAGGATATTTCATAAAAGGAGTAGGAGGCAATTCTAACTTCACACTGAATGAAATGAAACTGAATGAGATGAAAGCCATGAGATCCATGACCCTGGACAGCAATACCCTTTTATTTTTTTAATTAAATTTTATTTTATTTTCTGTTCCAAATTCTATCTCTACCCCTTCCCCCAACCGTTAAAAAAGTAAAACTCATCACAAATATGTATAGTATAGTCATGCTAAACAAATTTCCACACTAGCCATTTTCAGAAGAGTATATGAGAGAAGGAAGGAAGGAAGGAAGGAAGGAAGGAAGGAAGGAAGGAAGGAAGAAAGGAAAGAAGGAAGAAAGGAAGGAAGGAAGTGAGGAAGGAAGGAAAAGAAAATATGCTTCAACCTGTGTTGGAATCCTTACTAAGTGCTAACTAATTAGAGTTGATCTAATCTTACAAGAAGATGTTTTGGGCAGAACCTGAAACTGTTATGCCACAGTTTTCTTTAACTGTCCTGACTCAGTTTCCCTGTCTCAGTTTCCTTAACTGTTCTGTCTCTGACCCAGTAAAACTAAGGATTATTCGCTCTCGGGTTATGAATTAGCAAGATAAAAGAGTAGCTCTCCTGACTCTTTTATGGATTTACAATATTCCTTTAGAATATTCCAAGACCAACCCATGATATCTTTACTTCTTTGTCTCTGGAATTTTTAGGTTTTATGGCTTCCCCTCCCTGATAAAAAAACCTTCCCTCCCTTTCTCTTCTTTGTCTCCAAAAAGGTATTTAAGAAGTTGGGGTTCCTCCATTCATTGCTGGAGAATGGCATCTGGCAGCTGTATGCTGGACGCTGGATTCTTTGGGTCCTCCAGCCCTGGGACCAATATGGATTCCTTGGTCCCAGTATACTTATCTCTGTCTGACTGGATAATCTGAGACGAGAGTCCTGTCCAGTCAATCTTACTCTCCCATTAATAAAATATTAAAAACTCTCTAATCTCTCTCCTGCCTCAGTTTCTCCGGCATTACAAAACAAGGTACTAAGTAGAACTAATTAATACAAGGCTTGTGTTCACACCTTTACTCATTGGAGTTCAATGAGTCCACACCTCCCTTGAAGCTCTTGGGCCAGAGAGCACTATGGGAGAAAACCCATAATCCCATTCTCTCAGAAGAGTCAGATAAAAGGCCAGCGATGAGGGCTCTATGGCAGAATACATTATTTCCTCTTGGCTGGCTGGTCGCAGAAGAAAGTTCAGTTGGACTCTAGAGGAGCGACTCTGGTGGCAGACGAAGGGTTTTCAGAGGATAAAGCTACGAGTGAGAGTTCAGTGGACAACCAGATTCATCTTCATCTCACACCACTGTAGTTGGTGGCTGGGCTCCCCAGAAGGAGTCAAGAGTGACATTCCATCTCTGTGTTGATTGGAGGCAGAAGAAAGCAGAGGCAGAGGCTGAAGGACAGAACCTTTGGATTTGGAGACATCCAAAGGGCTCTAAGCCTCTAAATCGGCTGTGCATTGAGAAGAACAAGAACTCCAACATTTGCGCCCAAGCATGGGAACCAAGGACCCTACTTTCACTGAAGAAGTCTCCAGTGACCAGGAACTGAGTGAGTACAACCTTTTTTGGCTGAAATGGGACAGATCCTAGGTAAAGATTCTCCATCCCCCCCCCAACCCCCCCAACCCCAGCCCCACCCAGGAGTGGTGCTATAGAAAGCCTGCTTAAGCTGATAGAAGATCAAGGGCTACTTGTAACTTGGGGACAGGCAGCTAGACTTCTGGCTACATTAAAACGCACCTCCCCTTGGCTCTTAGAGGAAGAGCAAATCTCTCTAAAAAACTGGGCATTGGTTGGTCAACAGCTCTCCGCATATTACAATGAAAACGTCCTCATTCAGTTTCCATTGAAGTATTCTTTTTATACAATACCATACAGATGGCCTTAAAATACCGTACTTATTCTAGGAGAAAAGGAAAAAACTCTAGGAATAGCCAAAGGGGTAAGCCTGAGATAAAGGAGGAAGACAAAGAACAGATTACTGGCCATATCCCCACAGGGCATGGAGATTTAAGTGAGGCTCAAGGGTGGGGTGAATCTGAGGCAGCCTCAGCCCCACCTGAGGAGCAGGTAATTGACTCTCCTTCATCAACTCCACCCTCCGGGATGGAGGAAGGAGGGGTAGTGGGGGGGGCAGTGACAGCAACAGCACCTCCCCCCCAGCATCTAGCACCTCCCCCTCAGCATCCAGCTGCTCCTATGAGTAGATTGCAAAAGGGACTAATTAAGGCCAGAAAAGAAGGGAAAAATGTATCAGAATTCCAACACCACATTTTTCCTGTAATTCAACAGTTTAATTCTTCAGGTCAAGAAAGTAGAAGATACTCACCTTTTGATATAGAAATCCTCAAAGACCTGAAAAAAGCTTGCACTCTTTATGGGGCTACATCAGCTTATGTTAAGATGCTATTACAAAATTTGTCTTTTGAAATCTTGACCCCTAATGACTGGAAATCTATAGCAAGGATATGCCTAGAACCTGGACAGAACTACTTGTGGCTTTCTGAATATAGTGAGCTCTGTAGGATACAAGCCCAACAAAATAGTCAAAGTGGAGTTCATACTGCAATCACCTGTGACCTACTAACAGGTACAGGTCCTTATGCAGATGTCGCAGCACAAATTGGTTATTCTGTAGCAGCATATCAGCAAATTGCTGATAATGCTATCAAAGCGTGGGCTTCTCTTCACAATAAAGACGACAAGGAGGGGGCCTTCACAAAAATAACACAAGGGCCAAATGAACCCTTTGCTGACTTTGTGGGACGCTTGCAGACAGCTATCACAAGAACAAATGGAGAAAATGCAATAACAGACATTTTGATAAGGCAACTTGCTAAGGAAAATGCTAATGAGGTTTGCAGAAGAATTATACTAGGACTGCGCAAGGATGCTCCTTTAGAGGAGCTCATAAGACGCTGTGCCACAGTGGGCACAGGTGCCTTTTATAGCCAGGCTATGATGCAGACTTCCCAAAATCCAAACATGAGAAGACAGAGTCCCTCTTGGCAAGGGACTTCCAGAGAGACTCGTAGATGCTTTCAGTGTGGAAAAGTAGGACATCTGAAAGCTCAATGTTGGTATAGAGATAGAATGGGAAAACAAAGTGGGAGAACAAGACCCCAAACCCCATGTCCAAAATGCAACAGAGGCTTCCATTGGGCCTCAGAATGCAGACAGATTCAGGGAAACGGGATGAGGGGCCCAGCCCCAGGGCCCAAGGCAAAAAATACTTGGGGTATGATGGCAGCCGATGCTACACCCAGAGAGTACCTAGAAGTCCAGTACCCAGACATGACCAATCAGCCAGAAAGCCATATGATGGGAGAAGGGGATTACACAGTCAACCAGCCATCAAGCAACTGATGGGAGAAAGGAATTACAATTGGGGAGAATAGAGCTGTATGCAGCTGGGACAACTGAGATACCCCCTGGAGAGGTGAAATCTGTTCCTCTCCAGCCTATGGATCCCCTACCTCCAGGCACAGTAGGCTTGACCATTTCACCTCCTTGTATGTACAAAACAGTGTCCATCCACACACTGATGTGGGAAACTGGGAAATGTGTAGATAATATCCCAGTCACTAATACAGGTAGACAATGTGTGACCCAGGAGACGTAGTAGCATCAGGTTTACTCATACAGAATCCTAATAAGCAGCCTCGTGATAGTCACCCAGGTTCTGACTCCAGACCACAAAATCCAGGAATATACTGGACAGCAGCAGTAACGGCTGACCGACCTATGCTCACTATCTATATAAATGGCCTACCATTGGAAGGATTGGTAGACACAGGTGCGGATCGTACAGTTATTAGAGGTGCCAGTTGGCCCAGTCACTGGCCAAAGATTAAAGCAGATACCTATATGTCTGGAGTAGGAGGATCAATAGCAGCTGAAGTTAGTGCTGCCCCTATGAGATGGACTTTTGAAGGCAAAACAGGAGTTTTTATTCCTTTTATAGTTGAAAAAATCCCCATCAATCTGTGGGGAAGAGACGTTTTACAACAATTGGGGTTAAAAATGAGTACTTCGGTTTTTTAAGCAGGGCTGCTATTGAAGGCCTGCCAACACTTTCACCTGTTCCTATCCAATGGAAAACTGATACACCAGTGTGGATAGAACAGTGGCCCTTAAGTAGCGATAAAATTCAGGCCTTATTAGATATAGTACAGGAGCAGCTTGAACAAGGGCATTTACAACCTTCTCTAAGTCCTTGGAATTCACCAGTGTTCGTTGTAAAAAAGAAATCGGGAAAATGGAGGATGCTCACTGATTTAAGAAAAGTGAACGAACAGATGGAAACTATGGGAACTCTTCAGCCTGGACTTCCATCTCCTACTCAGCTTCCTAGAGAATGGCCTCTTTGGGTTATAGACATCAAGGATTGTTTCTATTCCATTCCTCTGGATGAGGAGGATATGAAGAGATTTGCCTTTTCAGTGCCCAGCATTAACTTAGCTGAGCCTTATAAAAGATATGAATAGACAGTTTTGCCACAGGGAATGAAGAATAGTCCCACTATGTGTCAAATGTATGTTGCTGCTGCTCTTGCTCCAATAAGAAAAGCATTTCCAAAAGTTATGCTATTACATTATATGAATGATATATTGGGATGTGCACCTGAGGAACAAATGCTAGAAGCATGTCTACAAAAAATCATAGAAACACTAAGATACTACAAACTTCATATCGCTACAGAAAAAATTCAAAGGCATGCTCCTTTTCAATATTTAGGATATGAAATATATCCTAAGGCACTTACACTACAAAAACTGTCTTTAAGAACAGAGAGGTTGAACACCTTAAATGATTTCCAAAAATTAATAGGAGATATCCAATGGATGCGTCCAGTATTAGGTTTAACTACCAATCAATTGCAACCCCTATATGACATTTTAAGGGGAGACACTGCTTTAAATTCACCACGCCGGCTTACAAAAGAAGCTCAAGAGGCCTTGAGAGAAGTTGAACTGGCTTTATCCAATGTAGTTGAAAGAGTAACTCAAAAACCTTTGGAAATACCAGTTTTGCTATGAAAGAAGTACCCACAGCAGTCCTTCATCAAGGAGACAGTGTGATAGAGTGGGTGAACCTCCCAGCACAACCAGAACAAAGCCTTACGCCTTACCCAATGCTTGTGGCTAGGATTCTCTTAAAGGCCATTAAGCGAGCAGTACAATTATCTGGGACAAGACCTGACAAGATATACACCTTTTATACAAATGCACAAATTAATGTATGCTGTGAAACCATCCCAGAGTGGCAAATTTTATTGGCCATGGCTCCAAATTTTGCACATGGATCTCCATTAAAGATAACCAGACTACTGCATAATTGGCAATGGATTTTTGAGGAGAAGGTTTCTAAGGTTCCTCTTGAAGGACCAACTATTTTTACAGACGCAGCCAAACACAATATTTGTGCTGTATACTCTCATGACTTAACTATAAAGAGAATAGTCAGAACTCCTTTTCAGTCCACTCAGCAGAACGAATTATATGCAATCATGCTAGCTCTCACTTATTACCCAGGCAACATAAATATAATATCTGATTCAGCCTATTCAGTAGGTGTGGTACAAAGAATTGCCACAGCCCAAATAAAATTTGCAGCTTCTAATATATATCAGCTCTTTAAGGAACTTCAAGAGCAAGTGAGAAAGCATCCAGGAAAGATTTATATCCTGCATGTCCACTCACATAGTGGACTTCCAGGTCCTATTTTTGATGGAAATTCAAAGGCAGATAGCCTTTTAACTATGTTGGCCAGTACGCCTTTATTTCAGGAGGCCCAGGAATCCCATTCTAAATACCATCAGGCTGCTTGAGCTTTGCGCTTACAGTTTGGGATAACAAAAGAAGAAGCTAGGAGCATAGTGAAAAGCTGTACAGCTTGCCTTCCCTTCCACGCTCCTACACTGCCTCCAGGGAAGAACCCTCGTGGTTTGAGACCCAGTGAAATCTGGCAAATGGATGTGACCCATTATAAATCTTTTGGTCGTCTGTCTTTTATCCATGTTGTGGTAGACACCTTTTCAGGATTCACTTTTGCCATACCAGCAGCAAAAGAGACAGCCCGAGTGGTCACTGAATTCCTCATTCAAGCATTCGCAATTATGGGTGTGCCACAAGAAATAAAAACGGATAATGGACCAGCATATACCTCCAAACATTTTGAACACTTTTGTGCACAGTATAAGATTTTACACACTACTGGCATACCCTTCAATCCTCAAGGTCAAGCAATAGTAGAAAGAAGAAACAGAGACATTAAGACACTCCTCCAAAAACAAAAGAAAGAGGGAGCCACGGGTAACCCTAGAGAACTTCTAAATTTAGTTCTCTATACCATTAATTTTTTAATCTTTGATAAAGATGCACTGGCTCCAGCAGACAGGTTTTATAACCCACCAGAAGAGCAGTGTCCAGTGCGAGCAGCTCCACTATCTTTAGATAATCGCCAGGTGATATGGAGAGATCCAGAAAGTGGTGAATGGAAGGGACCAGATAGGCTAACTGCTTGGGGGAGAGGATTTGCTTGCATCTCTACATGTGGAGAAGGAATCAGATGGGTGCCGACGAGCCGCATTCGCCTTGTCCATCGCAGAGAGATAGAGCAGACCTGTGAAATGAAGGAGAAGACCCAAGAAATATCGGGTGGTTCTGTTGCTGATTGTGCTCACCAATGAAAGAGCATAGCTGACAAAGAGACTGTTAAAAAGACTTTTAAAATCTTCAGGAATCATTGGATTTCCTAACACAAGATGAAACTGTTTTAGTTCTTGAAAAACCAGCGAGAATCATTGGATTCCTTAAGATGAAAAATTGTTGATGAGACCTTTTGCAGTACTTCAGAGCTTACAAGAATTATTAGATTCCTGGCACATGAACTAATGGACAATGGAATCCTATTGGACTGTTTCTAGGACTTATGGACATGTGTAAATTTTCAGGATGATTCATGTTATTTGTTACATTACTACTAGCCTGTGTTATATTGCTATGTGCTTATGTAAATTATGTATAATGCCTCCCATATTGATGGATTTATGTATACCATGTATATCTGTTACAAAGTTCTGGCCCATATTGATGGATTTATGTGTACCCCCTCAGAAACCCCCTATGTTTTAAAACAAAAGAAAGGGGGAGATGTTGGAATCCTTACTAACTGCTAACTAGAGTTGATCTAATCTTACAAGAAGATGTTTTGGGCAGAACCTGAAACAAGGTACTAAGTAGAACTAATTAATACAAGGCTTGTGTTCACACCTTTACTCATTGGAGTTCAATGAGTTCACACCTCCCTTGAAGCTCGTTGGGCCAGAGAGCACTATGGGAGAAAACCCATAATCCCATTCTCTCAGAAGAGTCAGATAAAAGGCCAGCGATGAGGGCTCTATGGCAGAATACATTATTTCCTCTTGGCTGGCTGGTCGCAGAAGAAAGTTCAGTTGGACTCGAGAGGAGCGACTCTGGTGGCAGACGAAGGGTTTTCAGAGAATAAAGCTACGAGTGGAGAGTTCAGTGGACAACCAGATTCATCTTCATCTCACACCACTGTAGTTGGTGGCTGGGCTCCCCAGAAGGAGTCAAGAGAGACATTCCATCTCTGTGTTGGTTGGAGGCAGAAGAAAGCAGAGGCAGAGGCTGAAGGACAGAACTTTTGGATTTGGAGACATCCGAAGGGCTCTAAGCCTCTAAATCGGCTGTGCATTGAGAAGAACAAGAACTCCAACATTTGAACTCTAACAAACCTGCAGCCCTGTGTCTGAGCCTTCTCTACTGAAACTGGATAGCATCTTTCAGCTATGTTTGTCATGGCAAAGAATTAGAACTTGAGAGAGATGCCTATGGGGAAATAGTTGACAAAGTTGCAGTATATTAATGTGATAGAATACCATTGTAATATTTTTTTATAATGATGATAAGAACAATTTCAGAGAAACCTGAGAAGATTTGAATACTCTGATAGTGAAAGGGAACAGACACAGAATAATTTGTACAATAACAATAATGGTCAATGCAATGACCAACAACAATTCCAAAGGATTGTTCATGAAATATACTACCTGCCTCCTAAAAGTAAGGAGATAAATTCAATGTATAGAAGGAAATACATATATATAAATATATACATATGTATGTACATATATGTATGTACATATATATGTGCAAGCATATATATATATATATATATATATATATATATATATATATACATTCATATAAGATATATACAAGATATAGCTACAAGTATACAAGTTATATATCAGATACCGTTACAAGATCAAAGGATAAATTGGAAATGACATTAGAAAAAAAGGCACCAGTGTTAAGCACTAGGAAATGCTTTTTACAGAAGGTGAGATTTTAGCTGAGACTTTAAGAAAGTCAGAGAAGCCACAGAGAGAATTCCAGGCATTCCAGAAAGCCAATAAAAATGCATAGAGCTAGGAGATGGAGTGTTTTCTGTAAGGAGCAGCCAAGTTTCTAGTGTCATGGATTGTACAATTTGTGGAGATGAGTTAGTTTTAAGAAGACTGGAAAGATGTGAGGGGAGGCAAGTCATGAAGGATTTTAAAAACTAGTTTAAGGTCATTAGGAAACACAGGCAGATATGATACCTTAAAAAAAAAAAAAAGCTGGTTTTATTTAATGCAGATTTACAGTTTAAGATACAATCCTCTTTTTCTATTATACTTTGGATATGAAATTATTTAATGTTGGGTAAGTTCAGAATTTTAAAAAAGAAAAAAGAGGAAGGATTTGGGGTAAAGTAGCACTGTATATTAAAAAGAGATATTCGTGTGAGGAAATCCAGGAACCAAAAAGGGAGGAAGCATGACAGAGAGAATTTGGGTGAAGGTCAATCGAGGAAGAAACAGCAGTGATTTTGTAGCTGGAGTATACTACAGATTACCCCAGCAGAAAGAGGAAACGTGGGTTTCAGGAAAGGAGACCACATAATCTGACACAAAAGCATGATATAGTAGTGCTGAGTAACTTCACTTTTTTAGATATCAGTTGAGAATCTCTCTCTGGCAGAAGCAAACTAGCCCAAAACTTCTTAACTGTGACTTAGTGATGACTTCATCTTCCAAAAAGCAGAGGAACCAATAAGGGAAGAACCTTTTCTGGATCTGATTATCAGAAGGAACTGAGGGATGGGGAGGAAATTAGGAGTATGCTAAGGGTAAGTAACTATTCTGTCCTAGAGTTTGTGATAGAGAAAGAAAGTCTGAAATCTAGATTTTAGAAGGGTAGATTCCAAAGGGTTCCGAGGGAAGAAAGGTAGGATCCCTCAGATTAAAACTTTTCAGGGAAAGTTAGCCCAAGAAGTATGGCAATAATGAAATTCTTTTTTTTTTTTTTTTTTTTTTTAGGTTTTTTTTTTTTTAATTAAATTTTTTTATTTAATAATTACATTATATTTACACTCATTTCTGTTCCGATTTTTTTTTTCCCCTCCCTCCCTCCACCCCCTCCCCTAGATGGCAAGCAGTCCTTTATATGTTGGATATGTTGCAGTATATCCTAGATACAATATATGTTTGCAGAACCGAACAGTTCTCTTGTTGCGTAGGGAGAATTGGATTCAGAAGGTATAAATAATCCGGGAAGAAAAACAAAAATGCAGATAGTTCACATTCGTTTCCCAGTGTTCTTTCTTTGGGTGTAGCTGCTTTTGTCCGTCATTTATCAATTGAAACTCAGGTCTCTTTGTCAAAGAAATCCACTTCCATCAAAATATGTCCTCATACAATATCGTTGTCGAAGTGTATAATGATCTCCTGGTTCTGCTCATTTCACTTAGCATCAGTTCATGTAGGTCTCTCCAAGCCTCTCTGTATTCATCCTGCTGGTCATTTCTTACAGAACAATAATATTCCATAACATTCAAATAATGAAATTCTTAAGCCACAAAGTCAAACTATTACAATGAGAAGGAAAAATGGGATTTGCCTGTAGATATATTAATGTGAAAGCACAGAGAACTCACTAACCAACTTAGATTTTTAAGGAAATATAGAGAATATTAATAACAAAAAAGTGCAATAACATAAAGGCAAATCTTATTCCAAATACTTTACAAAATGCGCAAAATGTCTGGATCAATTTACCAAAGCATATAAAATATTTCTATAGATTCAATTACAAAATTTTCCCAAAAGAAATAAAGAACAATTTAAATAACTGGAGGAATATTTATTGATTATGGCTGGATTGTGCCAATATAAGAAAAATGATAATACTACAAAAATTAATTAATAACATTATACCAATAAAAATCAACTGATTCTTTATAGTATTTGATAAAATCATAAAATTAATTTTTTTAAAATTTGAATAATGAAAAGAGGTAGGGATAAAAGGAAAATAGCATTTTCATATTTCAAACTATATTTTAAAGCAACAATCAAGAAAGCCATTTGGTATTGGTTAAAAATTAGAGAGAGAAATCAATGGAATAGATAAGGGAAAACCAGAAACAATACAATTCATTGTGTTTGATAAACCAGAAAACATAAATAATTAGAAATAAACTCCATATTTGATTTTAAAAAAGAAAATCTGCTAGAAAAACTGAAAAGCAGTCTTGCAGAAATTAGACTTAGACACGCAACTTAGACCACATTCCACAATACATTATAAAAGCATGTGACTTAATATTAAAGCTTATACTGTAAAAATTGGAAGAGAAACAGATCATATATCTACCCAACCATAGATATGAATAGGAGATGTACTCTTAAACAAATATACAATAGAAGTAATAACAGAAGATAAAATAGATAACCTTGATTACAAAAAACTGAAATGCTCCTGCACAGACAAAAATAATACACTTAGGATAAGAAGGGAAATAGTAAAATGGGGGGAAAAATTGCATCAATTTCTCTTAAGTTTGGCATACAAGATATACAATTAATATGCTTATGAAGATGTGCACACACACACACACACACACAATGAAAAAAAGCTATTCCCCTATGCATAACTGGTCAAAGAATAAGAGCAAAAAATTTTCAAAAGAAGAATCATACATTATTAATAATCATATGAAAGAATCTTCTCAAAATACTAATAACAAGATAAATACAAGTCAAAACAACTCTGGGGTTTCATCTCAAACTCTACAAATTGTAAAGATGACAAAATAGTCTTGGAGGACTTATGGGAATATAGGCACCCTAGTTCTTTGTTGATACAGCTGTGAATCAGAACAACCATTTCAGAAAGCAATTTAGAACTATGCAAATACATATATACAGTTTAGTAACTGTATATATTCTTTGATCCCAAGATTTCATTACTGAGCTAATGATTTCATTACTCAGGTCATCAGAGAAGCTGATATTACTTAGTCATTCATAAAGAAACTTCTCATGGAGGCTTGGAGAGACTTTCATGAATTGATGCTAAGTGAAATGAGCAGAACCAGGAGACCATTATATACTTCAGCAACAATACTGTATGAGGATGTATTCTGATGGAAGTGGATATCTTCGACAAAGAGAAGATCCAATTCAGTTCCAATTGATCAATGATGGACAGAATCAGCTACAGATTCTGTAGGAGTCTGTACTCCTACAGGGTAAGTAACACCCTGTTAGAAGTGGAGGAACACTGAGAAATGAATGAGGACTACTTGCATTTTTGTTTTTCTTCCCGGGTTATTTTTACTTTCTGAATCCAATTCTTCTTGTGCAATAAGAGAACAGTATGGTTCTGCACACATATATTGTATCTAGGATATACTTCAACATGTTTAACATGTATGAGATTGCCTACCATCTAGGGAAGGGGGTGGAGGGAGGGAAGGGAAAAGTTGGAACAGAAGTGAGTGCAAGGGACAATGTTGCAAAAATTACCCATGCATATGTTCTGTCAATAAAAAGCTTATAATTTAAAAAAAAAAAAAAGAAAGAAACTTCTCATGGACACCAAAACATTTATAGCAATACTTTTTATGATAGCAAAGAATTAAAAACAATTAATTAATTTGGGATTGGCTAAGCTAATTGTGATTTATTAATGAAATGGAATATAACTGTAAGAAATTTTGGATATAGAGAAGCCTGAAAAGATTTACATGTAATCATGCAAAGTAAAGTAAGCAAAATCAAGAAACTAATCTGCGTAATGACTATAATAATATAAATTGAAAGAATAACCACAAAAAAAAAAAAAGAATAACCACTAAAACAAATAAAAAATGAATGTTACAACATTATAAAGAACAAATATGACTCAAAAGGAGAGATTTGAGAAGATAATTCCACCTCACTGCTTCTCAGAGGTAGGTCTACAAATATTCTACATTGTATGTGTTTTCAAACTTTTCAAACTTTATTTTTTAAAAAAAAATATTTTGAGGCAATTGGGAGTGACTTAATCAAAGTCACACAGCTAGTTTGTATTTGAAGTCAAATTTGAACTCCAGCATTGATCCTCTATCTACTGAGCCACCTACCTGCCCCCAGTTTCTATTAATGTATTGATCAATTATGCTGATTTTTTTCTTTTCTTTTTTCTTCAAAAAATAGTGTTTGTTATATGGTATGGCTCTCTGGGAGGAGGGAAAAGAAAGAGGGCTACTAGAAGAAATTATGGTTGTATTTTTTTTTAAAGACATCAATAAAAACTTTTTTTTTTTTTTTTTTTTTTTTTAAAGAAATATACAAGATGGTGGAGAGCAGATATGACTCTCTGGGACCTCTTCTAACCTCTCAAACCAACAGCAGGTTTTGTTCTAAACTGGCTTTGAAGTCAAAGAATCCACAAATATTTATTTGGAGTACAACACATTTCTAGAAGAAGTTGCCTTGGAAGAACTTCAGAACACATCTGTTTCAAATAGGCAGTAGGATAGTCTGCCGAACTGCCAGATCACAGCACTTTTGCCCGGGGCAAAAAGCTGGGGCTGGGAGTCAGAGCACTGTACCTTCCAGGGACCTGGGAATCTTCTGTGAACCTCTTAGGTCCACTCTGTCCTGGTTGCAAGCAGGTGGTTTGGTAGATTTGCTGTTAAAAGCAAATTGTAAACCACTGAATGGACCTAGCTGCCATTACCCAGCACTGGAAATCAATCAGCAGAATTTCCCCAGAGCAAATTAAAGCAGCTGTCACTCTACATTGAATAGACCTTAAGCCTTAAAAAAATAAATAAATAAAAAACAAAAAAGAACTCTCACCATAGACAGCTTTTATGGAGAGAGAGAAGACCAGACCTCAAATCCTGAGGTTCCTAAAGGTAAAGCAACTCCAGAAGAAGTCCCAAAGAGAGACATGAGCTGGTCTCCATTTCACAAGGCTTTCTTTGAAGATTGCATAAAGGATCTTAAAAGAGAGTTAGAAGAAAAATGGGGAAATGAAATCATTTCAAGAAGGAATGGAAAAAATGAAAAAAGAATGCAATGAATAAAAAAATTGAATTGGCCAGTTGCAAAAAGAGCTAAAAAAAGTAGCTGAAGAAAATAGTACACTAAAAATTAGAATTGAACAAATGGAAGTTCATGACTCAATAAGACTTCAAGAATCAGTCAAGCAAAAACAAAAAAAAATGAAAAAATAGAAGAAAATATGAAATATCTCTTAGGAAAAACAACTGACCTGGAAGATAGTTCTAGGAGAGACAATCTAAGAATTATTGGGCTTTTTGAAAGCCATGATGAAAAAAAGAACCTAGACATTATCTTACAGGAAATCATAAAAGAAAACTGCACTGATATTTTAAAATCAGAAAGTAAAATAGCCATTGAAAGGATCCATAGATCACCTCCTGAAAGAGACCCCAAAATTAAATCCCCAAGGAATATCATGGCTAAATTTCAGAACTATTGTGCCAAGGAAAAGATATTGCAAGCAGCCAGAAAGAAAAAAATTAAACACTGAGGAGCCACAATTAGGATTACCCAGGACCTAGCAGCATCCATGTTAAAGGATCAAAGGGCCTAGAATCTGATATTCTGAAAAGCAAAGGACCAGGGATATAGCCAAGAATAAGCTATCCAGCTAAAATGAGCATTATCTTTCAGGGAAGAAGATGCACATTCAATGATATAGGTGAATTTCACCTATTTCTAATGAAAATTCCAGAACTGAACAAAAAATTTGATCTCCAATTATAGAACTCAAGCGAAGCATAAAAGAAATATACAGAAAAAAGCAAGGACAAGTGACAGAGGGAAAATATAAGAGGAATACGTATTGTCAATGTTAAAACTCATAATGATTAGAACAGGTTATAAGGAAAGCTAAGAACACTGTAAAAGGATTTTCTATAGGTATGTTGAGATAAAAGGGGGGAGCTAAAGAAGGGAAAAGAACCTTGGCTTGGGGTGGATGGAACAGTGAGACCTCATAAGACACAAGACAAAGATGCCCAAATCTTATTTTGTTTCTGCTTTTTCTTTATTAAAAAAAATTGCCTTTAATGAATTCATGTTACCCAGCTCAGATCAACTACACTCCCAGGTTCTATAAGAGTTGGCAAATGTGAACTCTTTAACTACTCTCAGTCACATGGAAAATGAGACAGGATCCACGTCATTGGAGAAGGGCAAATGTTCTGATTTTCAGAAGTGGGGGGGGGGGTAGAAGAGACAAAGATGCCCAAATCTTACTTTGTTTCTGCTTTTTCTTTATTAAAAAAAATTGCCTTTAATGAATTCATGTTACCCAGCTCAGATCAACTACACTCCCAGGTTCTATAAGAGTCCCCAAGCTATCAGTCAATAAGCTTGAGTTCAATTCTTGGGAAAATTCTTGAATGAGTCATTAGAGGGTTGGTTAGTAGACATTTAGAAAGAGAAGTGATTATTACAGTGATCCAGCATGGGTTCTTCAAAAACAGGTCATGCCAGACTAACCTTATTTCCTTTTGTGATAAAATTACAAAACTAGAAAATTAGGACAATGCTGTGGAAATAGTTTATTTAGATTTTGGCAAAACTTTTGAAAAATTATATTATTCTTATTGAGAAGACAAAGAAATAATGTGTTAGACAATAATATAATAGATTAATTCATAGCAGGTAATTACTATTCAAAGAGTAGTTAATGATTCAAAATCATGGTAGAGTACCCACCATATATGTGCTTGGTCCTCAGCTATTTGATATTTTAAGCAGAAATTCAACCACAAAGGATGGCATGCTCATCAAAGTTATAGATATCAAAAAGTAGATAATATACGGGATGATATATATATATATATATATATATATATATATATATATATATATATATATATATTTTTTAAAGGATCTTGACAAGCTCAAACATTGCATTAAGTCTGGGATAAATTCAAAATAGGGATCAATATATGATCTTAAAGTTGGCCATAAAAAGTCAGATTTAAAAATATAAGATGAGAGAGGCATGGATACAGCCATTATTCAGAAAAAACCTGGGAATTTTAGTGAATTGTAAGAGCAATATGAGTCTGCTAATGTGGATACCAAAAAACAAATGTAACCTTGGACTATAGTAATAGGAGCCAACCTTCCAGGGATGATAGTTTCACTATATTCTGACTTTGTGAGACCTTATCTGGAAAATTTTATTCATTTCTAGACACCATCATCATCATCATCATCATTATTATTACTGAGGCAATTGGAGTTAAATGACTTGCCCAGGGTCACACAGCTAGGAAATGTTAAATGTCTGAGCCCGGATTTGAACTCAGGTTCTCCTGACTTCAGGGCTGATGATCTGTCTACTGCACCATCTAGCTGCCCCTCTAGACACCATTATTTATGAAAGAGATTGTTAAGCTAGGGAAGAGGACAACCAGGAAGCCAAAGGAGCTTTAATCCATTTTAGATGATGATCAGTTAAAGGAATTTGGCATGTTTAACCTGGAGAAAAGAAGACTCAGGGGGTACATGATAGCTGTCTTCAAGGGTTTGAAGAACTGTCACATGGAAGAGGATTTAGATTTGTTCAATTGCCCCAGAAGGCAGAACCAGAAGTGATGGATAAAAGTTGCAAAATAATCAATTTCATTTTGATCAATAAAAACTTTCTAAAAAGATGAGCCATCCAAACCTGGAATGGATTGAAGTTTGCCCCTTCTTGGAGGTCTTTAAGCAGACTGGACACCCTATGTCAGTCTTGTTAAAGTCGGAATTCCTTTCACGTCTCAGTTGGACTAATCAGCCGCTGAGGTCCCTTCCAAAGCTCAAGTTCTGTGAGTATCCATGATCTGGATAGAGTGATAGGATGCTGCTGGTTTCAATTATGCCACAGTTTTGCCTGTGGCATAATTCAATAAATTTGTTCTGCATCTAGGATCCAGTCTGCAAATTTTGGAATCAAATTCATTTTTCACTTTTCAAAGAAAAGAAAGGAGAGAGGGGAAAAAGGGAAAGAGGACATCCATCATCTTGCTATAGGGCAGAGATTCTTACACTTTTTCCATTTGTGATCCCTCTTAACCCAAGACATTTTTACATGACCCTGGACATACAAGTATTTATATAGGTATACAATCAAACATTTACTGATAACAAGTCCTAATTACATGACGCCACGTGGGGTGTGACCCACAGTTTAAGAAGCTTTGCTTTAGGTATGCCAGTTTTAGTCTTAAGTGGGCACACATTGGCTCTAAGAAAACTTGAAAGGATTCACCAGAGGGGTCCAAAGAAGGAACACGTCCGACCAGGGGAAGTAATGTGTGGGCCATCAAAGGCAGGAAGAAGTCATGATGAAGAACAGGTCCTCCTCTGTTCTTCTCCCTTCTCCTTGCAGCTTAAGCCAGAACAGAGTCCAAGACCCAGCAGAGGAGGATGGCAATGAGCAGTGGACAAGGTACCCAAAAATGCGGGGTGGCAGCATCTGGCTTTCTTACTTCATAAGTGACTAAGGCATAGATTTTAGTTTTTAAAGTTTGAAAGGCGTTTCACATGCTACCCCATTGGATGCCCACTAACAGCCTGCAGAAGCTATCATTATCTCTGTTTTACAGATGAGGAGGGAAGTTGAGGGACTTGCCCAGCTAATAGGCATTTGAAGTAGGGTTCTACCTCAGGGCTTCCTCACACACCTGATTCCTGCACTGTTCACATTGCCTCCTCATTTCTCTCTGGTGAGGGAGGAAGAACCCAGGACTGAGCCCTTGGGGAAGGAGAATAGGACCCTGAGACAGTGGTCCCTGTAGGGTAGAAGTCTCAGGAAATTACAAGGCTCTCCTTGGGGGCAGGCCACAGAAAAGCTCGTCTGAGATGGGCCCACGCAGGAGAAGGAAAAAGGAAGTGTTCTCTCCTAGTCTGGGGTATGGTTACTTCAAAAACACTAGCCGCCATGCTAGTGATGACGTTATGGAGCCTAAAGTGGATTTTAAAGTCCTGTCTGAGGCCTGTGCTGGGAGTACAGATCACATCTGGAGGAGGAACTTTAATGGAGCTGTGGTTAGCAACTTCGGAGGCCTGAACGAGGCACGGGACAAGCAGCATGACAGTTCCATCAAATCAACTTTTTGAACAAATTCAGTTGCAGTTCAGTGACTGAGCCCCCAGGAGAGAAAATCCAAGTCTTGGGGCACTGGTCTCTGGGGGTGGAAACGGCAGTAAACCACAAGGCTGCTGCGTGGATGGTTGGGGTTATGCTGAGCTCATGGACATGCGACCGCTAGTGAGGAAGCTGGCTCTCTGAGGGACTTTCAGTTTGGCTAACTCCACAGAGTCCCAGCGCTCCTTTCTGCACCCAGAAACGCATTTCTTTTCCGACTCCTCCCTCCTGCCTCCTGGACCCTCATCAGAGGGAAATATCACCCTACAGGATCTTCAGTACAGGGCAGAGTCATGAACTCCAAAACGAGGTCCAAGCCAGTCTCCATTTCCCAGATGGATGCTTTCCTTGGGGCATCTTTGCACTTCTCCATAATGTTCCTTTTCAGCTTGCTTTTGTGCTTCTAGGGCAGGGATGTCCTTGTTCTCACGTGTATCTCCCGCACAGTCCCTGGCACATAAAAGACACTCAATAAATACTTGTTGATTAATTGCTCTAATTTTTGATGTTGAGGTAAGCCCCTTCACCCCACCCTAGTTACTGATCTGAACGTTAATCTACTATAGGATGAAAATCCTGAGTCAGTTCTGCCTGGCTTCCAGCTCTCATAAGACCATAGACTTAGGTTTATAGAACACTCTGTACTGAGCAGTCTTAGCCAGGTATTGTTCTTCTACGCTTTGGGGCAGAGCATCCACACTCCACTTGTATGGGAGCTGTAAGCCAGGAACACAGCAGAGTTAGCTAAACAGACAGCCTGAAACAAAAGACTCAGAAAGGCTCTCATTTCAGAGATTCTGCTTCATTTATCTGAAATATATGACGTTAGGCTGATCCACACCTAACAACCATGGGGTGCTCATATAATTAAATCTTAGTTATACAACTGTATGTCTCATATAAATCCATAACTCAATACCATGAAATGATGATGACTCAGATTCCAGGAAACCTGAAGCATAAAAGACAAACAGAAGAAGAGGGGGAAATTTTCTTGGAGGAAAGGGACCATATTTGTAATTTTCTTGGTCTTTGGAATTCTAAATGAGAGCAGTCCCTTCTTCCAATCCAGATTAATAGTTCTCTGTACCTTGTGATCTCAGAAAACTGTCTAAGGCCACACAAGGTTAAACAATTTGTACAGAGTCACAGAGCCAGTATGTGTCAGAGGTGAGACTTGAATCCGGCCAGTTTGCCTCCAAGATTAGCATTCTCTCCCCAGCACAGCATGCTATCAATGAAAAATTGTTTGTGGTTTGATTGGTTTGGTTTTTAATAAATGTCTTAGTTTCCAGGATTCTGGTTTTTTGAAAAGGTCCTGGCCTTGGAACTTCTTAGCTTGATTACCTTCTTTCAAATAACAATTAATAGAATTTAAGGAAAGTGGTGATTTGTTTAAGAATTCTTTTTTTAAAAAAAAGCCACCAAAAAAGTCAAAAGACAAATGACAACCAAAGTTTTCTTGCTAAAACCTTCCATTCCCTTGGACAGCAATTTCTTTACATCAAGGGCTCTTCCGCTTCTTGTTATCTCCTAAGAAATGAAGGGGCCTCAGAAACCCTGCTGATGTTATGATTCTAAGCAAATAAAACTTTGAAGACTCACACTTAGCAAATCAGCCCACTGCAGTTTAGATTTTTAGAAATGTTCACACTTAACTCAGCCACTTCAGGCAGGAGTCAGGGAATTGCGCAGATCAATGTGGGCACAGATCAGAATCTAGCTTCCTAAGGAACTCAGAATAATAAACCAAAGTGCTCTGAACTTCAGTTTTCTGTGTGATTCAAAGACTGCCCAACATATTCCCCAGCCCATTAGAGACCCTGGCTAAGTACTGGTTGGTGCATTGGATGGAGTAGCTGAACTGGAATCAAGAAGGCTCATCTTTATGAGTTCAAACCTGGCCTTGCACCCGGACCAGCTGTGTGCCTCTGGACAAGTCCCTTCACCCAATCTGCCTCAGTTTCTTCATCTGTGAAATGAGCTGGAGAAGGAAATGGACAACCTCTCCAGCACCTTTGCCAAGAAAACCCCTGATGGGGTCACAGAGTTGGACATGACTGAAAAACCACAAAACAGCAAAAATAACAAAGTAAAGCTCCATAAAGCAAAGAATCCTCCTTCCCCAGAGTAAGAGATAATCTATATCATTGCTTTGTACTCACAGAATCCCTTCTCTGAATTGGCTTATTCCATATTTTCCATGCTGCCGGGAAGATGAGGTTGGGATAACAGCCCCAAATCGATAGCATATGAGTCTCTTGACTGTTGTTTTTACAGTGTGTAGCACAACATCTCAAACACAATCAAACTGAATTCTCAGGACTCCAGAAATGAGACAAAGAGTTTTACTTTGGGGATAGAATCCAGGTAAGCTTACCAAGATTGCAGGAGAGCTTCAGGATTTCCATTGTTTCTACAAGTTAATATTCCCCATTCATCTGGATCTGTTCAGCTGGATTATATCCTTTTCCTGTTTCCCCAAAGCCAGATAACAGGCAATCCCCTTGTTGGCTCTCTCAAATTGTTCAGCAGCAGCAGAAAGAACATATTTTACTGAGGCCATGCAAGGAGTATGGCAAGTGGGAGCTTGGACGTAAGCTAGGTCCTTTGGAGGGTATGGGTTTGCTTTAAGTAATGGTTGAGAAGAGGAGAATAAATGCAGGGTCTTGAGCTTGAGGATGTCCATAAAACCAAATATTGTTAGGGATACAGCATGTGCAATGACTCTATGCAATCAAAAACAAGCCACCTGTTTACAGAGGTCACTATATATTTCTGTCTTAAAATCACAACTAGCTGAACTTTCAACCAGTTAACAAGTGTTTATCAAGCTCTTGCTATGTGCCAGGTTCTGTGCCAAATGCTGGAGATCTAAAGAAGAAATCCTCTTCTCAACCATTACTTAAAGCAAACCCATACCCTCCAAAGGACCTAGCTTACGTCCAAGCTCCCACTTGCCATACTCCTTGCATGGCCTCAGTAAAATATGCTCTTTCTGCTGCTGCTGAACAATTTGAGAGAGCCAACAAGGGGATTGCCTGTTATCTGGCTTTGGGGAAACAGGAAAAGGATATAACCCAGCTGAACAGATCCAGATGAATGGGGAATATTAACTTTTAGAAACAATGGAAATCCTGAAGCTCTCCTGCAATCTTGGTAAGCTTACCTGGATTCTATCCCCAAAGTAAAACTCTTTGTCTCATATCTGGAGTCCTGAGAATTCAGTTTGATTGTGTTTGAGATGTTGTGCTACACACTGTAAAGAAAAATACATCTTGCCCTTAAGAAAGTTATACAGAAGATTTTAAATTGGCATGAAAAAGTTGCAAAGTGGAGTCTCTAGCAGAATTTGGCCCAGTCCAAGCTATAATTTCTTTCCTATGATAAAAAAAGAAAGAAAGAATGTCAATAACCAGAACATTTGTGTCATGAGATAACAGCAATCATGGGACTTTTTCCAGACAAATAAAGATCATGTTGCCACATCATTATCATTATCAAGAAACATTTATTGTGTTTGCAAAGAATGTCTGTGTTAGACCAAGAGTCAGCAGAATAGAGCCTTAATCCTAGGGCTGCTGCTACCTAGCAGATAAGTGACTTAGTAGATAGAGGTTTGGACCTAAATTCAAATCCTACTTTGTATATTTGCTAATGATGTGACCCAAAGCACTTAATCTCTTACAGCCTCAATTTTCTTATCTATAAAATAGGGATAGTAACAGCACTTAACTTGAGATGGTTATTGTGAAGATGAAATGAGATAATATATTCAAAGTGCTTTACAAAGCACTATATCAATACTATTTATAACATATAATAACACATAATGTAATAATAAATAAGATTATTATCCAGCTGTCATTAGTCAATTAAAAAGTTGTAACTTAAGTTTTCTCTTTTATAAGAATTGTTATTGTTCAGTTATGTCTGACTCTTCATGGCTCCATTTAGGATTTTCTTGGCAAAGATTGTAGAGTGGTTTGACATTTCTTCTTACTTATTTTACAGATAAAGAAACCAAGGCAAACAGGGTTAAGTGACTTGCATAGAATCACTCAGCTAGGAAGTGTCTGAGGCTAGATTTGAACTCAGGGAGAGGAATTTTCCTGACTCCAGGCCCAATGTACTATCTACTGTGCCACTGACTATTTGTAAAAATGGAAAATAATACTATTGACTTATCCTGAAAGATTATGGTGATCATTTATTGACGAATTCCTGAGACAAATGCTTGTTAAAGGGGCAGCACAATGGATAGAGCACCTGCCCTGGAGTCAGGAGGACCTGAGTTCGACTGTAGCTCAGTCACTTAACACTTCCTAGCTGTGTGACCTGGGCAAGTTTTAACCCCAATTGCCTTGTTTGGTGAGTGCCTGAAACGTGGTACAGGGGCTTGAGTATTGTATTTGGAGTTTGGAGATGTGGGTCTGAATCGTGGCTCTGTACTTTCTGTTATAAAAGAATAAGTTTAGAGCTTGTCATCAGATGAGACCTTTATTCAAATCTTCCCTCTGACACTAATTTTGTAATTGAGCAAGTCGCTTATAGCTCTCTAATCCTTAGTTTCCTCTTCTGTAAATGAGAATAATAATATTTCACAAGATTGTAGTGAGGACTCAGGGAGGATATTTATATAACATGCTTTACAGATGTCAAAGCTCTATATAAGTGGCAGCTGTTATTATTCCTTCTGTGCCTTCAACAGATCATTTAACCATTTTTCTATAAAACAAAGAGCAGATTGACTGGAAGACCTCTCCTTTAGCTCTAAATCTAGAACTCTATGATCTCCTTACAAGCACTATATTAAACAATGAGATAGACATAAAGTTAAATAAGGCATATGTCCTGCCTTTATAGGGTTTATAATCTATAAGTGTAACAAGACAAGAACACCCATATACAAATTAGAATGTGATAAAAATTCTATTTTAATTTGATGGTCATTTTAAGTATGGATAAGCCTTTGATACCCCCAAACTAATTTTTTTTAGTCAAGCTTTCTATTAAGCTCTGTCTGGTCTTTCTATTAGGAATGCTAGAAAGACTTCAATTTCATTAAGAATTTTTTTTTTCTCTTGAAGAATTAACCCAGTTTTGCTGGGTTAGGTTGACCAAAGTTTGGTCAACTTTGTTTTTTAAGATTTTTTCAGTATTTTGTTGTGCCTCTTTTACTGAACTATTAATGGTTTTTTCATAATTTTCTTCTTTTGCTTTCATTTGCTGAGTAGGTTGTTCTTGCTTATAATCCTAGCTCTTTTGTCTCCCAAAATATCATATTTCAAGCTCTCTGCACCTTTAATGTTGAAGCTGCTAAATTTTCTGTGATCCTGGCTGTGGCTCTGCAGGTTTTTGTTTCTTTCTCGCTTCTTGAAGTATTTTCTCTTTAACCTGGGAGCTTTGGAATTTGGCTATAATATTCTTGGGAGTTTTCATTTTGTGATCTCTTTCAGATGATGATCAGTAGATTCTTTCAGTTTCTGTTTTACCCTTTGGTTCTAGGATATAAGGGCAATTTTCCCTGATAATTTCTTGAAATATATTATCTAGTCTACATCCAAAGAGAGGACTGTGGAAACTGAGTGTGGATCACAACATAGCATTCTCACTCTTTTTGTAGTTGTTTACTTGCATTTTATTTTCTTTCTCATTTTTTTCCCTTTTTGATTTGGTTTTTCTCATGCAACAAGATAACTGTATAAACATGTATGCATATATTGGACTTAACATATTTTTAACATGTTTAACATATATTGAATTACTTGCTATCTGGGGAGGAGAAGGAGAAGGGAGGAATTGGAACACAGGATTTTGCAATAATTAATGTTGAAAAATTATCAATGCAAATCTTTTGAAAATTAAAAAGCTTTAATAAAAAAAGTTCTTAGTGGAATAGGGAGGATACAGGATAAATTTAAGTGATGTGGAAAAAGACATTAAAGAATTCAGCTCAGAAAGAAAAAAAAAAGAAATATATTGCTTAGGCTCTTTGTCTTGCTTTCAAGTAATACAATAATTCTTAAATTATTTCTCTATTTTTCAGGTCAGCTGTTTTTCCAATGAGATATTTCATATTTTATTCCATTGTTTTAATTCTTTTGACTTTCTTTCATTGTTTCTTAATATCTTCCACTTGCTTCCACTTGTCCAATTCTAATTTTTAA
This sequence comes from Antechinus flavipes, assembly GCF_016432865.1. Taxonomy (NCBI): domain Eukaryota; kingdom Metazoa; phylum Chordata; class Mammalia; order Dasyuromorphia; family Dasyuridae; genus Antechinus; species Antechinus flavipes. The sequence continues at coordinate 44,841,753 of NC_067399.1, forward strand.
GGAATCACTTTCCTCAGTGAGCCAATTCTACTTTTTAAGGAGTTATTTTCATTGTTGAATTTTTGTACCTCTTTCCATTTGGTCAACTTTGTTTTTTAAGATTTTTTTCAGTATTTTGTTGTGCCTCTTTTACTGAACTATCAATGGTTTTTTCATAATTTTCTTCTTTTGCTTTCATTTTTTTGCCTAATTTTCCCCCTACCTCCCTTATTTGATTTTGAAATTGATTTTTAGTTCTTCTAGAAATTCTTGTTGGCCTTCTATCAAATTCACATTTTGCTTATACTCTCAAGCTGTTTTGATTTCATGGTCTTCTGAGTTTGTGTTTTGATTTTCCCTGTCACCAAAGTAAATTTTTGTGATCAGGTTCTTTTTTTGTTATTGTTTGTTCATTTTCCCACCCTATTTTTTGATCTGGAACTTTATGCTAATGTTATGTTCTTTCTCAATGTAGAGGAAAGATTGGATTTCTGTCTCAAGCTTTAGGCTTATTCACATTACTGTTTTCAGAGACAGTTCTGAGGGATTGGAAGTTTTCAATGCTTCCCAGGAAATATAATTTGGGAAGAGGGGCTGGTCTGCACTCTGGTCCTTATCCAAGAAGGGTCCTTAAGTTCTTGAAGCCTATCTAAGAGAAGCCCATGTTCCAGGAACACAGGTTTCAAACCGAAAAGGTTTTGAGTATGTTTTCAGTCATTGATTGTATGTCTATTACCTAAGAAACAAATTGGTTAAAGTCAGAGAGGCTGATCATCTATAAGTTTAATTATAAGGTGATACCTCGATTCTTTTTTTTTTTCCTTTTTTCTTGAGGCAATTCTTGAGGCAAAATACACATATATTTACTCTAAATCCATCACTCCTCTGTCAGGAGTAGACCCCAGGTTTTCTGACTCCAGGGCGTAGTGTTCTTATCACTATAATGTAAGCTAGAATCAGAGAAAAGAAAGCACTTGGTTTCTTGTTTTTTTTTTTTTCTCCTTATATAAATGTCACTTGAGTTGGAATGTAAAGGAAAATCTTTGGAGAGGGAGACAACTTTGAATTTCAAAATTCAATTTATAATAATGTCACTGAACATAAGCAAAAATAAGTATGAATTATATAAATAGAATAGAAAACATCTTCTTGCATTGGCAAACCAAAAACCCTACTTGTATCAGATAGTTGTCTCCATTGCCAATGAACTGAATTGGGTGTTATTTCTGTGCTTTGGAAACTCAAATGCCATTATTCTGTCAATCATCATTACATTCCCACTTGTCAGAAGTATAGTCTTCCAAGTATAAATGCCAGGAAACCAGATTCTGGGGGGAATCTGCCATATTCCAAATTACCCAGCAGGTATGAATAAGGCAACCAATGTCTAGAGATGAACTTCTAGAAGGAGAGAATGAGAAAAATGATAGGGTCATCAGGGGTGTGTGCTGGAGCCAGCTTTAACCAGCCTGATAGAACCGCTACTAAACTTTCATTGGGATCATTTATGTATCAGAAATCAGCAACCTACAAAGGACCTTGATTTATTGTTTTGTTGATTATCTTACGAATATGTTAGTAATTCAGATTAAAGAAAATAGTATGCATTCATACATTTATCTCCCACAAAACCGGGTTGTTGAATATTTCCCATCATAGCCTATTACCTTATAACCTTTGCTTAGATTACTAGCTAACTCAAGTTAACTGAGAGGCACTCTACTTTGAACCCAGAGCCAAGAATAATATAAACTGTCTAAAAAGACACAGAAAACTACTCCTGAAAATGAAAAGCCTGAAAGGATTTTTAGATTTTTTTTTTTAGGAATAATGTAACAATGTCATCATTTCCTGAGATTTCCATGGAAGAATATCTTTTTTTTTTTTTTTGTTAGCAGACCAGGGCATTTATTTTATTTTATTTTTTTAAATTTAATAATTACTTTATATTGACACTCGTTTCTGTTCCGATTTTTTTTTCCCTCCCTCCCTCCACCCCCTCCCCTAGATGGCAAGCAGTCCTTTATATGTTGGATATGTTGCAGTATATCCTAGATACAATATATGTTTGCAGAACCGAACAGTTCCCTTGGAAGAATATCATAGAAGAATTCAGAATTTCTTCTCATTGTTGTTCCATTCATTCCTTCTGTGATTCATCCATTCATCCTGTATTTATTGATCATTTCTGAGGTTCCTCAGGACTGAACTGACTTACTGTGCACCAATTACCAGAACCTGAACCTTGGAATCAGAAGCAAAAATTCTGATTGCCAATGTTTCTGCTCCAGTCCTTCAAAGTTGTGAAGGAGGTTGGTTGGCTGTTGTTTATTTTCATTGATGAGAATCTTAGCAAATCATGTAGGAAGACTGGAAAATAGATTGCCAGTGGGGAAGTCTGTCATACAAAGGGACTTATCAGCCATTAGTGGAACTTCTTCCAAATCAATCATTAATGAATTCTATTGAAATAAATAAAGGCATAGGAATGAAGGATAGTAGAGTTGTCCAGAATCACAGATAAGTTTTGATTATTATATGTTATATAAGATAATTATATAAAACATAAGTATCTGTGATTCTGGGTAAGAAGGTTTTTCCTGAGAAAGTAAAATTGACTGAGTTTTTTGTTTTTCTTTCAAGTGTTCTTTGTGCTTGAAGTCAATTGCCCTTTTTGCCATTAACTTCCAAAGCAAATCCCTTTACTAAAACTCTGAATTAAATTAAATACATTCTTGGCATTCTTAAATATAGAAACACCAAAGCAATAAAGCATAAAACACTGAAAATCCCCCATTGGCATGTTCCTTCATTTTTACAAAACAGTGTTTCCCAGGTAATGGTCTATCTCCAGGGTTGCTCTCCGGCTTTGGAAGCTGGAAAAATCCTCTTGAAAAGAGCCAAAGCTGTTGTCTGGACTACCATCACTGGTACTAAAAAGGCAGAAAAAAACAGACACTCCAGGCTTCCCCTTCTCCCACCCCCACTCCCTCAGGCTATGATAAAACTAGCTGAACTGGTATGAAACCTTGTTTACCTGAAGAAGAGATTAACAAGCATGACAAGTTTTGTTTCCAAGAACCAGGCCAGCTCAAAGCCTCAAATACAGCTAAAAGATTCAAGAATCCAGGGGAAGGGCAGAAGTTGAGAAGACAGATCTAATTATAGTTTTTATTTCCCAAATATTCCACAGTCCCTTCAAATTTTCTTTCACTTTATTGATTCCGAAAATTCATTAAAAGAATTTTTTCAAAAGAAACCACTGAAAGAGAATGTAAATGTACAATGCAAAAATGGAACCGGATTGAGGGTAGAAATAAGAAACAAAAGAATGAATGAAAAACAAATAGAACAAAATAGGACAGTCCTTCAAGTGCAAATGTGTTGTTTTAAGGCAATAAAATATTTCACGAGCAAATACATGTTAGCAATCCTAAAAGGAAAGAGAAATAACATGCCTACTTATTTGGAGGATTTTTAAATAGTCATAATGGGAAAGGGAAAGGGGAGAACCACAGAATCTTGGAGCTGGAAGGGAGCCCATAATCCCTATCTTCTCAAACTGGGAGGTACAACCCCATATAGAGTCTCGTAACTGAATGTAGGGGTTGCAGAATTATGATTTATTATCAGTAAAGTTTGATTTGTGTATCTATTTTATATACCTATATACCCAGGGTCATGTAAATATTTCTCAGGTAAAAAGAAGTCACAAGTAGAAAAAGCCTTGTCAATTTACTCCTTAACAAGAATCCCCCCTCTCCATCTTCAGAATCTGATTGTCCAGCCTCTGCATTAATGCTTCAAGTAAGAGAAAATCCACCACCTTTCAGGGCAGCTCCTTCCACTCTTGGATAATTCGAATCATTGAGAGATATTTCCTGACATCAAGGTATCTTCCTGTGCATCTTCCATTTATTCCTCCTAATTCTTGTCCTCCAAAGTCAAGCAGACCAGATAGTTTTAGTTATTCTAATTGCTTTATATTTAAATGGTCATATTAACATACACTACTAGCATTACTATATTACTTCCTACCATGAAGTATTAAGTCACAGGGCCACAAGAAAGGAGGATATCATGGAGAAAAGGATTGTGTGACAGGCCTCTGCTGAGTTAATGACCAACCTTCCAGAACTACACCAGAAAATAAGGAAATTAATTCCTTTTTTCACCAATAGGGACACTGTCCCGAAGCAGACACACCTTGGAAAGGATTGCAGTCCCAAACCTCCCGTTAGTGGCCTCCCTTTGTCTCTTTTCAGATTTGTTTGAAAATGAGTTAGATGGATATATATCTAGACCAGTGAGGAAATTGTTCAAACTTGAGAAATAAAGACAATGGAGGTGGAGTAGGAAAGTATCAAGGAGTCAGAATGAAAAGAACTGGATCTGAATCCTTGTTGTCCTTCCTATTAGCTGTGCAACTGAAAGTAACGCTTTATGTGCTCCCTTAGCTCATCGGTGACATACGGAGATAGGATCCGCTGAGCTTCAGGGTGCCTTCCAGGTAGTGGAAGTTCTGATTCTGCGTGCAAAAGAATTTCAGAAAGGCCTAATGCATCCGCAGATATTCTTTATAAGATGTGTTTGATAATTTTGGGATAAATTGGCCCCATTCTCTCTGTCAAATTAGGAAGAGACAATGTGGTACAATGGTACAATGGCCAGAATACTGACTTTGGATTCAGGTAAGCTGAGTTCTCTGTCAACTGTTACCTCTGTCAGTAAGTCACTTAACCTTTCTAGGCCTAAGTAAGTATCCTCATTTGGAAAAAGAAGTTTAACTAGGAAACTTCTAAATTTTCTAATTTTAAATCTAGAATCTTATGAGATATCTACAAGGAAAGATTTTTGTCTTTTTATTTAAAATATTTTGATTTACTTAAATACTAAACAAAATGAGCATTTCCATAGTCATGAAAAAATAATCATATTGAGAGGAGAAAGAACCATCAAATATCATCACTGGAGTGGACTTCACAGTCCATTTATTGTAACTTACTCTTTAACAAGATTCCCTTTATATATCTTCAATAATTGGTTATCTAGATTTTTCTTTAAGACTTCAAGTTCATTTCAAATATGATAAGTATAATATATAGCTTTCTTTTTAAAATTAAACTTTCTTTTCTATTCAAACAATGATTCACCTTTTAATTTCCCCTCACCTTTCACCTGTCCCTATTGAGAAAGGAAGAGAGACAAAACCCCTATTGAAAAAAACATGTAGGGGGCAGCTAAGTGGTGCAGTGGATAGAGCACCAGCCCTGAAGTCAGGAGGACCAGAGTTCAAATATGGTCTCAGACACGTAACACTTCCGAGTTGTGTGACCCTGGGTAAGGCACTTATCCCCAATTGCTTCAGCAAAAAAAAAAAAAAACAAATATGAGTAGACATTACTCATTGTGTTGGAATTATGGTTGGTCATTGTGTGAGTCAGAGTTCATGCATCTTTTCAATTTGTTTGTCTTTATAATATTGTTATTATATAAATTGTTCTTCACGTTCTCTTCCCTTCACTCTGCATCACTTCATACAAGTTTCCCCAATTTTTCTGAAACAATCCTTATCATTTTTAAAAATATTATGAGTATTCAATCACATTTATATACTGTAACATGTCTAGCCATTCTGCAATCAATGAGAACCCCATCAGTTTACAATTGTTTGCACAATAATGAGAGCTGTGATAAATATTTTTGGACATATGAATCCTTTTCCTCTTTTTAAAAATCTTTTTGGAGTATAGACTTGATAGTGGTCTCACTAGATTTGAAAATTGCTTTTGAGAGTGACTGAGCATCAATCTCTCCTCCATCAACAGTACATTAATATTCCCGTTTTCCCAAAGCTACACCCACAGTGTTCATCTTCCTCTTTCTGTTGCCTTTGCCAATATGATGGATATGAAGTGGAACTTCAGCGTTGTTTTAATTTACATTTCTCTAATTAGTAGTGATTTCAAGCATTTTTCATATTGTTGTTGATTGGGTTTTTAAAGAACTGCTTGTTCACATTCTTTGATTACTTACCCATTAGGGAATATAATTATATATTTAGTTCAATGTTTAATCTGTTTTAATCTGTTTTAATCTGTTTTAATCTGTTTTAATTTGTTTTAATCTGTTTGATATATTTATCAAAGAAATTTTTGCATAATTTTTCTCACTTAATTGTTCTCTATCCTGTTTTAATTACAATAGTTTTATTTGTACAAAACCTTTTAAATTTTATACAATTAGAATTGCGCATTTTATCTTCTATAATCTTCTATCCCTTTTTTATGAAGGATATTCTCTTGCATGCTCCTCTGTATTGTTTAATGAGATTTTTTATCTTGACATATGGTGAGAGAAGTTGGTTTATTCTTCATTTCTGTCACATTGCATTCTACTTTTCCAAACAGTTTTTGCCAATCCTTAGCCAATAGTGGGGATTGGTGGTTAATCCAGAACATATTATTGTATTGTGTACCTGATTCTACTGGTTGACCTCTCCAACCAATATTAGATAGGTTTGATGATTACTATTCACTTTGATATATAGCACTGCTAGGCTTCCTTCCTTCTGATTTTGTTCATTTCCTTTGAACTTTGTTACCATTTTCTTCTTTCAGCTTAATTTCATTATTATTTTACTATATTATAAAATAAGTTACTGGTATTATTGGCTCTATATTAGTAAGTTGATTTAGAAATATTTTATTGCTTTGGCCTAACAATAAGATTAGTTTTTCTCCAATTTCTTAAGTCTGTCCTTATTTTCTTAGTGCTTTTAGTTATATTCATATAGTCCATATGTATGTCTTAGTAGATAGACATCTAAGTATTTTGTATATTTAGTCATTTTTTAAGTGGAATTTCTCTTTTTATTCTTTCCTGAAGAATTCTGATATATCAAAACGATAATTGGTATGCGTTTATTTTATGAACTGAAACTTTGGTATAATTTTAAATTATTTGAATTAATTTATTATCTGATTCTTTAGGGATTTTTAGATAGGCCATTATCTGAAAAAAGTGATATTTTTTTTTCCCTTTTTCCCTATGCTTATTCTCTCAATTTCTTTTTCTTATCTTATTGCCAAAGTTAACATTTCTAAAACTAAATCAAATAATAGTGGTGATAATAGACATCTTCACTTTAATCCTGATGAAAAAGGCCCATATTCTTTCTCCTTTATATCTAATATTGTTTCTTTCTTTTAGATACATATTTCTTTTTTTAATCAATATTTTATTTTTACCTAATTATATGTAAAAACAATTTTTTAACATTTGTTGGTCTGACTTTTGTTGTTGTTTTGTTTTGAGTTGCAAATTTTATCGGTCCTCTCCCTTCTCCTCCCTGAGATGGTAAGTGATTTGATATAGGTTCTACATCTGCAGTTATAGATATATATTTCTTATCATATTAAGGAGAGACCCATTTATTCCTATGAATTTTAATGTTTTAACAAAAATGGGTGCTGAAATTTTTTAGTTTTTTCAGAATCTTTTTATATAGTCACATAGTTGTTATTTTTCTTTATATTAAACAGCTCTGAATTCCTTACATAAATAAAATAAAATTATCTTAATATGTTGCTGAAATCTTTTTGTTAATATTTTGCTTAATACTTTTCACAAAATTCATTAAGAATATTGATCTATTATTTATTTCTCCCTCCCCCTTTGTCTCTCATGCAGCTATGGAGAAACATGGATCAGGTATCAGGACCTTATTTGAGTCATAGTGGGAGTTTGGTAGGATCCCTTCCTTATTTTTGAAACAGCTTATATGATATTGGAATTGATTCTTCTTTGAATGCTGGATAGAATTCATTTGTAAATTCATATAGTCATTTATGGCTTATTCAATTTCTTTTCCTGATATTGAATTATTTAAATAATATATTTCTTATTCTGTTAATCTGGATGTTTTACTTTTTGTAATTTTTCCATTTTATCTAAATCATAAGTTTTGTTGGCATATAATTAGGGAAATAAATGTTTTATATCAACAATTTGGCTTTCCTCTTTTAAAAAAAATTAGAATAACCAACTGTTTATCTAATTTATTCATTTTTAAAAACAATAACTCCTACTTTTATTTAGCAATTTAATTGGGGTTATTGTGATTTCAATTTTTCTTAGATTTTCAGAATTTTTAATTTTGTGTTCAGTTGGGTTTTTGGATTCATTGCTTTTCTTTTGTTTTCTTTTTCTTTCTTTCTTTCTCTCTTTCTCTTTCTTTCTTTCTTTTTTTCTTTCTTTCTTTTTTCTTTCTTTTTTGACTGAGGCAATTGGGGTTAAGTGACTTGCCCAGGGTCACACAGGTAGGAAGTCCTAAGTGTCTGAGGTCACATTTGAACTCAGGTCCTCCTGACTTCAGGGCTGATGCTCTATCCACTGTGCCATCTAGTTGCCTCAATTCATTGCTTTTCTAGGATTTTTTTTTTTAGTTGTATATTCAAGATATTGTTTTGTTCTATCTTTTGTTGATGAAAACATTTGGAGATATAAATTTTCCTAAGGATGATTTTGGCTGCAGATCAAAAGTTTTGGTATGTTGTCTTATTGTTGTCATTTTTTAACAATAAAATTTTCTATTGTTTCTTTGATTTGTTCTTTGACATATTTGTTCTTTAGGATTAAATTATTTCCTCTTTAATTTTTCTTTCTTTATTCACAGATAATTTGTTAATTAGAATTTTATAACACTGTGATCAGTAAAGGACCAAATACATGGTCAGTTTTTGTTTTGGTATCATACACAAATGGGAAATATGTATAGCCCTTTCTGTTATCATTCAATAATCACCAGAGATATCTCAAATCTAACTTTTCTAAAATTACACTCTGGTATTTAACTTCTTTTTTTGTGTATCCTTTTGTTATTTTTGTCTTGGACTGAAAGGGATATATTGAGGTTCTTCACTATTGCAATTTAATTATATATTTCTTTTCCAAATTTATTAGATAGATGACAAAACTGATTCAAGGAGAAAATAAGTGACTTGCCCAGGATTATACAAGTAGTTTGCAAGAGAGCTGGTACTTGAACTCAGGCTCTTTGAACTTCAAGACACAGCTAGACAGCAGTTCTAAAAAGGATTGGATGGTCTTGTGATAGAGAACCATCTGCAGCCACTGAGAGAACTGTGGGGATTGAGTATGGATTACAATCTAGTATTTCAACTTTTTTCATTGTTGTTGTCTAGTTTATTGATTTTTCTCCCTTTTTGATCGGATTTTTCTTGTGCAACATGATAATTGTAGAAATATGTATAAAAGAATTGTACATTTTAAACATATATTAGAATACTTGCCATCTAGAGGAGGGGGTGGGAAAAAGGGAGAGAGAAAGCATTTGGAATACCATGTGTTTTGAAAATAAAAAGCTTTATAAAAAATTTAAAAAAAAAACGGATTGGCATTCAGCGTGTTAATAGACTGGGATTCACTATGAACAACAGGTGGACATGCTTAAAAAAAAATCTAATCAATCTTAGGTTGCATTAGGATAGATAAGTTATAGAGAAAGTAAAATATAAAAATAATAATACCAATGATAATAGCTAGCAGATATATTTCTGGAAGATTTGCAAAAATTTCTGTGTGTGTAATTACCTGTGATCCTGGTGACAACCCTGTGAGGTAGTTGCTATGAAGTAGTTCCCATTTTAGAGATCAGGAAACTGAAATTAGGAAGCCCTCCTTCATAAGGTCACATAGTTAACGACAGAGGTAGGATTTAACTTCAGGTCCAACGTGCACTATACGCCACCTAGCTACCTTATTGTGTTCAGTTCTGCTATATTTTCTAGAGGATATTGACAAGTCCATTCAGTTATTGTAAGGGCTATCTTGTAAACAAGAAAGTAAACTTGTTCTACTCAGCTCCAGATTTCAAAACAAGGAGAAATGGTAAAAAATGAAATCAACTAATAAAATAATCCAAAAGCATTATGTTCCAGGAACTATGCTGAACACTGCCAACAGAAAGAAAGGTCCAAACAGTTCAAAGCTTGAAGGCATTCATATTTTGGGGGAAGAGGAAGACACAACTTGTAAATAATTAGATAAATCCAAGTTAGTGGGAGAGTGAATAAGCGTTCATTCAAAAGGAAAGCTGTAGCATTTGCGGGACAAGTATCTTGCAGAAGGTAAGATGTGAACAGTCTTCAAAGAAACCAGAGCCACTAAGTGGAGGAGGTCAGGAGGAAAAGCATTCTAACTGTGGGGGAGAGTCAGTGCAAAGACTCAGAGTAATGTGTGAGAATAAGGCATGCATTCTCCAATTGATAAATGGTCAAAGGATATGAACAGACAATTTTCAGATGATGAAATTGAAACTATTCCCACTCATATGAAAGAGTGTTCCAAATCTCTATTGATCAGAGAAATGCAAATTAAGACAACTCTGAGATACCACTGCACACCTCTCAGATTGGCTAACATGACAGGAAAAAATAATGATGAATGTTGGAGGGGATGCGGGAAAACTGGGACACTGATGCATTGTTGGTGGAGTTGTGAACGAATCCAACCATTCTGGAGAGCAATCTGGAATTATGCCCAAAAAATTATCAAATTGTGCATACCCTTTGATCCAGCAGTGTTTCTATTGGGCTTATATCCCAAAGAAATACTAAAGAAGGGAAAGGGACCTGTATGTGCCAAAATGTTTGTAGCAGCCCTGTTTGTAGTGGCTAGAAGCTGGAAAATGAATGGATGCCCATCAATTGGAGAAGGCTGGGTAAATTGTGGTATATGAATGTTATGGAATATTATTGTTCTGTAAGGAATGACCAGCAGGATGAATACAGAGAGGCTTGGAGAGACTTACATGAACTGATGCTAAGTGAAATGAGCAGAACCAGGAGATCATTATACACTTCAACAACAATACTATATGAGGATGTATTCTGATGGAAGTGGATTTCTTTGACAAAGAGACCTAACTCAGTTTCAATTGATCAAGGATGGACAGAAGCAGCTACACCCAAAGAAAGAACACTGGGAAATGGATATAAACTGCTTGCATTTTTGTTTTTCTTCCCGGGTTATTTTTACCTTCTGAATCCAATTCTCCCTGTGCAACAAGAGAACTGTTCGGTTCTGCAAACATATATTGTATCTAGGATATACTGCAACATATCTAACATATATAGGACTGCTTGCCATCTAGGGGAGGGGGTGGAGGGAGGGAGGAGAAAAATCGTAACTGCAAGGCATAATGTTGTTAAAAAAAAATTACCCTGGCATGGGTTCTGTCAATAAAAAGTTATATAAAATTTAAAAAAGAGAGAGAGAGAGAATAAGGCATGGACCTGGATTTAGTGGGGAGGGAATAAAGTATGAGAAAACTGAAAAAGTAGCAAGGGGCCAGATTGTGAAGGTTTGAATAAAGCTTTTGATGTTTTGTCCTAAGAATAATAAGGAACCACTAGAGTTTATGGTATAGTGGGAGAAGGAAGTACATGAGTGGATCTCTTCTTTTTAAAAATTTTTTTATCGAAGCCTTTTTATTTTTGAAATGTATGCAATGATAATTTTTCATCATTGACCTTGGCAAAACCTTGTGTTCCAATTTCTCCCTCTTTCCTCTCCCACCCCTTAGATGGCAAGTAATCTAATGTATGTTAAATATGGTAATATATATATATATATATATATATATATATAAATCCAATATAGACATACATATTTATACAATTATCTTGCTGCACAGGAAAAATCAGATCAAAAAGGAAAAAAATGAGAAATAAAATAAAATTCAAGCAAGCAACAACAAGAGAAGTGAAAATGCTATGTTGTGATCTACCCTCAGTTCCCAAAGTTCTCTTTCTGGGTATAGATGGCTTTCATCATCATAAGATCATTAGAACTGGCCTGAATCATCTCATTGTTGAGAAAAGCTATGTCCATCAGAATTGATCATCACATAATCTTGTTGTTGCTGTATATTACGATCTCCTGGTTCTGCTCATTTTACTTAGCATCAGTTCATATAAGTCTCTCTAGACCTCTCTGAAATCATCCTGATGATGGTTTCTTATAGGACAAAAAATATTCCATAACATTCATATTCCATCACATTCATATTCTATCACTTATTCACCCATTCTCCAACTGATGGCCATCCACTGAGTTTCCAGTTGTCACTACAAAAAGGGCTGTCACAAACATTTTTGCACACGTGGGTCCTTTTCCCTCCTTTAAGATCTCTTTGATATATAAGCCCAGTAGTAACACTGCTGGATCAAAAGGTATGCACAGTTTAATAGCTTTTTGAACATAGTTCCAAATTGCTTGTGGATCTCTTCTTGAGGGGAAAAAAATCACCTTAGCCTCTGCATTGAGAATCTGTATGAATGAGAATAGACATTTGAAAGCTATTGCAATAGTTGGAATTGGAGGTGATTAGGGTATAAACAAGGGTGGTGATTTTGTGCCTGGAAAGGAGGTATTTCAAGAAGTTCAGGGAGGTTGAAATAAGATGATTTGGCCAGGAATTGACTGTATTTGTGGGGTGAGAGTGAAGAGTGAAGGATAAAGCTGAGATTGTGAACCTAGGTGACTAGAAGGATGACAGTACTCTAGAAGGTAATGGGAAGTTTTGGAAGAGAGGAAGATTTTGGAGAAAGGAAAATGAGTTCCCTTTTTGAACATGTTGAATTTAAGATGTCTATGGTATATCCATTTCAAAATGTCCAAAAGAAGTTGGTACAATGGGACTATAAATCAAGGGAGGGATTAGGGCTAGAGATATAGATCTGGAAACCCTCTGACATGATATGACACATGAACCTGTACGAGCATGAGATCACCAAATGAAATAGTATAGAGGGAGAAGAGAAGAGGATTCAGGACAGATCCTTGAAGGACACTTTAAATAGTAAGCAAGTATGCTATGGATGAAGAATCAGCAAAGAAGACTAAGGTGGATTGGTCAGAAAGATAGGAGAACCAAGCAAGGAAAATATCACCAAAATCTAGAAAGAGAATGCCTCGGAAAAGAGAGTCCATCAACAGTATCAAATGCTGGGAAGTCAAGGAGGAAAAGGCTGAAAAAAAAAGGCCGTTATAGTTGACAATTAAGAAACTGAGAAAAGAGGAAGTACAGACATCTAGTATAGACGAATTAAAAGAGGGAGGAGGAAGAAAGGGATCATGGAAGAAGGGAAGGGGGGAAGAAGAAAGAGAGGAAAAAGGGAGGAGATGAAAGAAGAGGAAAGAGAAATAGAGGAAGAAAGGAAGGTGGACAGGTGGGGAAGGGAAAGGAGAAAAGGAGGGAGCAGGAAGGAATTGTGGAAGAAGAGGGGGGGGTAGAAAGAGAGGAAAGAGGGAGGAGAGGAAAGAAGGCGAAAGAGAAATAGAGGAAGAAAGGAAAGTGGATAGGAGGGGAAGGGAGAGGAGGAAAAGAGGGAAGAGGAAAGTGGAAGAAGGGAGGGGGAGGGAGAAAGACAGGAAAGAGGGAAGACAGGAAGGAAGAGGGAAAAGGAAAAGAAGAAAGGATGGTGGATTGGATGGAAAGGGACAGGAGGAAAAGAAGGAAGAAAGGGAGTGTAGAAGAAGGGAAGGGGAGGGAGAAAGAGAAAAAAAGAAGGGAGAAAGGAAGGAAGGGGAAAGAGAAATAGAGGAAGAAAAGAAGGTGGATAAGAGGGGAAGGGAGAGGAAGAAAGTGGGGAGGGAGTTGGAAAGGAGGGAAAGCTTTTCCATTCCCTCTGAATTCTAGTGATTTCCTTCTTTTAATTCTATCCAATTTATACTGTATGTAGCTTGCTTTGTACAAATTTGTTTGCGTGTAGTCTTCCCGCTTAGATTGTAAAGTCTTTGAGGGCAGGGACTACTTTTACCTCTTTTTGTAACCCAAGAGTACTTGTAACCTTGTAAATACTTAATAAATGTTTATTGACTGAAAGGAAACAAGAATTTATTCAATGCCTACTATACTCTAGGCACTACGCTAAGTTCTGGGGATTTGGATATAAGGGAGCTTAAGATCAGGGGGAAAGATGAAGGTCCCCAGGGTGGAGGCATGATTTTGAAATCCAGAAGACAGGAATAAAGTTGGGAGAAAAATGAAGTCGGGTCAGTCTGGACCTCTCACAAACGGGAGGGGAGCCACTAGGAACTTACTGTAGGCTTGACAGAGGGGTGTTTCATGGGAAGTAAATCACAACAATCATAGGATGTTCTAAGGTGAGGAATATCTAGACCTCCTCAATTACATCTTTTTTTCTCTCAGTTTCTCCTTATGATAATAATAGCTACCATTTAAAATCCCCAGGATCAGATAGATTTATAAGTAAATTTTACTAAACATTAAAAGGATAACTAAATACAATACTATGTAGGTATATTGTATCTAGAATATACTGCAACATATTTAACATATATAGGACTGCTTGCCATCTAGGGGAGGGGAAAAATCGGAACAGAAGCGAGTGCAAGGGATAATGTTGTTAAAAAAAATTACCCTGGCATGGATTCTGTCAATATAAAGTTATATAAAAAATAAATAAATAAGCTAGTTGAGGCCCCAGGCAAGGAAACTAGACAGTGAAGGAGATAATAAAGGATTTGGACTTAAAAAAAAAAAAAAAAAAGAAAAGAAAAGAAAGGTGGTGGGTGAAGGGAATGTTTAGGGGGAAAATAATAGTTTCAGTTTTGGACATGCTGAGTTTGAAATGTCTATTGAAAAGATGGATATCAGTTTGGAAGTCACTAGAGAGGTTGGCACAGAATAGGTAGATATAAGAATCTTCAAAATAAAGCTGGTAATTAAATACAAGGAGCTGATAAGATCACCAATTGAAAAAGTAAAGAAAGGGCTTATGAAGGAGACTGAGAAGGAGCAATCATATAGGTAGAAGAACCAGAAAAGAGTTATTTTCTGAAAATCTAGGAGAAGAGAGCATAAAGAAATAGCTAGGTAGTGACATAACTGGAACCCATATCCAGATTTTTTTTTTTTTTACTACATTATACTGACTAGAATTTCTATTGAAAAAGAATGAAATTTCCTTGCCTAAAGACATTTTCCAAACCAGTGTGAAAGTTGTGGAATGATTAATCTTGAACTTAAATTTTTATTAATTAAAAAAAAAAGCAAAAACAAAAAACAATACTATGTAGGTTATATGTAAAGAAAGAGTCCTACCAAATAGCATTATAAAATGTTCAAAGAACTTTACATATTCTTTACATAGTCATCCTCATGTATTGGCTCTTTGATGATAGTATTAATAGAAACAGGGAAGCTTTGAAACAGGATGGTTTGGGGAGATATATAATAAGCTGTATTTTAGCTTGAGATTGTGGGAAAAAGGTTAGTTTTATTCTATCTGCTTCCAGGGGGCACAAGTAAAAGAAATGGGTAATTCTTTTCTCTTTTCTTACCACCTCCAAATATGTCCATATATCCTCCATTTTTCAAAATCTTTCACTGATCCTACTATACCCTGAAATTATATTCTTGTTTTATTATATATCTTGATATATATATGTATATATGTATGTGTGTACGTATACATACATATATATATACACATATACATACACATAAATATACAGCTTATTATGTATCTCCATTTACTTTTTAGTTCCTTGCATTCTGAGTTCCAACTTTACTACATGATCCACACTGCTGAGTATTCCTTTCTCCTGGGTACTCTCTCCTTGGGTTACTAAACAATTTCCTTTGCTCTATCATTATCCTCCTTGTACTCATTAAGGGGGAGTATTTCCAAAAGCTCTATTCAGGAACCCCCCCATTTTTTCTCTCTCTGCCTTCTTACATCCTCTCATTCAGCCTTTTATGAGGGCATCAAAATCAATGTAAGAAATAACACATAAAATACTTTGCAATTTGACAGAATTTTGAATTTGAATTTGAAGAATTGTCATGATAGTTCTGATGAACTTTCTCTTGAACTCAGTCCTTGAATTAGCAGCTATTTGCTGTATATCTGTGTGGATATCCCACAGACATCTCAGAATCACAGAATTTGGAAGTAGGAAGAACCATCTAGTGATCATCTAGTCAGGAGTTCTTAATTTGGGAGCTGTAAAATATGTTGATCATTGTATTTCAGTATAATTGACTCCTCTGTAATCCTACATATTTTATTTTATGCATTTTAAAATATTATTCTGAGAAGTGAATCATAAGTTTCACAATATAAAAGGGTTCATGACTCAAAATTTTAAAAACACCTGAAATCTAGTTCAATCTATAACAGAAAGGAATTCTCACTAAAACATACTTCACAAGTGGTTACCTAGCCTCAGCAGGAAGACCTCCAAAAAGGAGGAACTAACTACCTTTTCAGAAAGATATCCCAGCCTTAATGTTGAGAAGTTTTCCTTGAATTTACATCTTCTAATTCTCCCCTTTGCTCCTACTTCTGCCCTGAGGCACACACATACACACAAAATCTAATCCTTTCTTCACAATCTCAAACTCAAGCCTAAAATAGAATTCATTACATCTTTCCCCACATATTTTCCTCCTCCACATTCTTTGGGTTCTGTTGATGATACAATCAGCAATTCAAAATAATGCAATGCAATTCAGCAAGCATTTATCAAGATTTGCTATGTGCAAGGGACTTGCTAGGTACTAGGGTTATAAAGACAGTAGAAAAAACTGCCTATGCCATTCTTTTAGTCATCCAGGTTTTCAATCTTAGAGTCATTTTGATTCTTCTCTCTCCCATCCCCCATAGCTAATTAATTGCTAAATCTTATGACCATTGTCTATAATATGTCTTTTTTCTACTCACTGCTATTAAACTATTATAATAGCTTTCTAACTGATCTCCTGATTTAGTTCCTCCCTTCTCCGATTCATCCTCCAAACAGTTGCCAAACTAATATTCCTAATGCACAGGTCTGACCATCTCAAAAATCTTAATTGCTCCCTCCCTCCTCCTCATCAGTTATTAGCATTTTCCACATTTGAAATTACTTTGTACATATCATAATCCCCAAGTGGATGAGCAACTTGAGTGTAAAGGACTGTTTGGCTTTTGTCTTTGTACCACTAAACATGGTGCTTTGCACATAATAGGCATTAAGTAAAAATGTTAGATGAATTATGGAAGAAAAAACTTCTGTATAATGGAAATTTTCCAAAAGTAAAATGGACTTTATTGATGAATTTCTTACTATAGAAAGAACTCCTGTTCCAGTGGGAGTTAGCCATTCAGCCACTGAGGACCCCTTCAGTTCAGTTCAGGTCTGTAAAATATTATGTACTTTGAACACACATTAAGGGCACATTTCATTGATGCACAAATTGCAAACCCTCTCTGATTTTAACATGAACTGGTTTATGAAGGTCAGTCTTAGAACATGTGCAAATATTTTCTATTTAGTTTCAATTCAAGGAACCATAGGAGTTTCAGTCCCATGTGTGACTGAGGAGCTTATGTTAGGAGATTATGAAAAGTCATCTAGTTAGCTGTCTGTCTAATTGGTGAGAAGAATAGATAACTCAGGTGAAGTTGAATGAATACGTTTATCTCTCCCTTTTTCTTTACTGCTTCAGAGACTACTTATTTTTTTAAATGGTATTTTATTTTCCCAAATCCTTGCAAAGATAGTTTTCAACATTCACTTTTGCAAAGCCTTGTGTACCAAATGTTTCTTCCTCTCTTCCTCTTTTCCCTCCCCAAGACAGCAAGCAATCTGATATAGGTTAACCGTGTGCAATTATTCTGAACATATTTCCATATTTGTCATTCTCACACACACACACACACACACACACACAAATCAGCTCAAAGGAGGAAAAAAAAACACAAGAAAAAAAATTAAAAAACAAACAAACAAACAACAACAAGAACAAAAAGATTGTGATCCTCATCCAGTTTCCATAGTCCTCTCTCTGGGTGCAGATGGTTCTCTCCATCACAAGTCTATTGGAATTGCCTTGAATCGACTCATTGTTGAAAAGAATCATGTCCATCATAGTTGATCATCATAAAGTCTTCTTGTTGCTATGTACAATGTTTTCTTGGTTCTACTCCCTTCACTTAGCAGCAGTTCACCTAATCTTTCCAGATTTTTCTGAAATTAGCCTACTCATCATTTCTTATAGAACAATAATATTACATTACATTCAGAGACCATAACTTATTAAACCATTCCCCAATTGATGGGCATCCACTCAGTTTCCAATTCCTTGCCACCAGAAAAAGAGCCGCTACAAACATTTTTGCCCATGTAGGTCCTTTTCCCTCTTTTATGATCTCTTTGGGATACAAATGATCAAAAGTTTTATGCACAATTTTATACCTTTTTGGGCTTAGTTCCAAATTGTTCTCCAGAATGGTTGGATCATTTTAAAACTGCAACAACAATGCAGCAATGTCTCAGCTTTCCCACATCCCCTCCAACATTCATCATTATTTTTTCCTGTCATCTTAGCCACTCTGAGAGGTGTGAAGTATCTCAGAGTTGTTTTAATTTGCATTTCTCTAATCATTATGATTTGGAATATTTTTTTCATATGATTAGAAATGGCTTTAATTTCTTTGTTTCAAGGACTACTTATAGTTGGTCACAAGAGCCAGGTGAAGGAAAAGAGCTCTTGTCCCCTATCTATACATGGCAGCTGTGAGTCCATGGCTTTCTCTATTTCTCCATCTCTGTTCTTTCTTGATCTTGGACAAATGAAAATTCTGAAATGAAAGCATAAGATCTTGTAAGATCAGGGGATCCACTTTTTCCACTTGGGACCCCTTTTTGCCTGAAAATTTTTTACATAACCTTGGAGGCATAGGAAAATAAAATAGGTACACAAATCAAACATTTAAAATCGTCATTTTCTGACCCCCCACATCCAGTTATGTGACCTCATGTGAGGCTGTGACCCTCGGTGTAAGAAGCTTTGATCTAGAGAAGCCATGAGGAGACCCTTAGCAGTTTGTGGCAGAATGGCAGTAGCGACCGGAATAGTGCCCACGGGCGCGGACATGGCTGCAGACAGATCTGGAAGGATGGCCCCATCAGGAAGCATCACCAGTCATGGCAGGTAGAAGGGCCCTCAGAAAGCTGGCGCCCAGGGGAACTTTAAGAGGGCTCCACAAAGAGACTTTACGGATCCGGAATGGCGCGTACCCCTTTGTTACACTGATTCACTCTATATCCACTTCCCCCATAGGCTTCCCGTATTTTGGGGGGAGACTTCGGACGGGATGCTCACTCCTTACCGTATCTGTCCTTTTTGATTTTAAGCTAATAGTGTCAGATGCTTGATGCTAAGTAGGTCACTCACTCGTTGGGGTCTCTTGGTCACTCACTCGCTGGGGTCTCGGGCATAGAAACCCAGCACGCAGCCTTTCAGGCTTGCCCCGGAACTCGAGCCGGCTGCTGCCCGGGCTAAGCCGCCTGGGAAAGCCCAGGCCGGGCTGGGAAGGACTAGAGGAGGGCTACAAAGAAATGTAGCCCGTCTCCAGAATTCGAACGCATGTCCTTAACTTCAAGGCCAGAAGCACTGTGTCCCTGTGCCTCTTTTAGGCAGCGCGAAACGGAGGGAGGGAGGAGAGGGGGCCGGTGGTTGATTGACGAACAGAAAGTTTACGGCGCCTTCAAGCAGGGGAAGCGAAAGTTAGCGAGTGCCAGCGCTCCCGGGGATCGGCACGTCCCCAAGGCGAGCCTTTTCCCAGGGATGGAGACTCCGCCCACCCAGAAGGAACGTCGTCCTACATGGGCTTAGTTCTCCCACAGCAGGAGGCACTGATCTAACCCACGGGGGCGGCCTCCCGGACGCGCACAAAGGCCTTGCACCTCGGGGTCCAGAGTCTCACAAACAAAGGCGCCGGACTTGCCCAGGCTGGGGTCCACGTGCGCTCATAGACCTTCCACTGTAAAGGGGTGGGGTCAGAGCGAGGTCAGGGTCACCTGGGGGGAAAGGGGGCGGGGCTCACGGACACGTGACCCGAGTCTCCTTCGGGCGGGGCCGCAGCCGCCGGGGTTCGGCCAGCTGGTGGTGCTCGGGCTCGGCGCTCATACCCGCGGCCCCCCGCCCCCCGCCGCTCTGACGCCATCTCCGGGCGCCGAGGGCAGGATGCGGTGACGCCATCTTCAGGCGCCAGGCTGGGGGCGCTGGGCTCTGGGCGCTGGGTGTGGGGCGGCTCCGGGGCCCGGGATGGCGGCGGCGGCGGCGGCGCCGGCGGCGGCGGCGGTGACGGCTCCTCGGGCCACGGCCCTGACACCAGCGGGAGGAGCCAAGAAAGCGCCGTGAGATGGGCCGGTAAGTCTCCCCGCAAGTGGCCGTAACCCCTTTGGGCTCCGCTGTGGCCCAGGCCGGGGCTCGGGGGGGATCCCCCATTCTGGGTTCCCCCTTAGCGGGACCTCCCCCACTGACCCCCACCCTCTACTCCTCGTGAGCGCCATCCTCCTCCCGCGCCGTGACCCCCAAACAAGGAAGCGGGCGCCCTCCCTTCGAGGTTCCTCTTGTGGCTCGCTCTCCTCCGGAAATTTAAACCCATCCCCCGTCGTTTCTGAATCCGCGGCCCTGACGGGGAGCCCTGGGGTGCCCGAGCAGCCGGGGAGGTGAGACCTCGGAGCAAATGCTTCCCCGGGCTTAGCGGGAGCCCCGAACCTCCTCCGGCTCCCCGGCTCCCACCCGGAGCCTCGTCCCGAGGGGGCTGTTCGGTCCGGATAAGTGATCAGTGCTCTCGGGGGCGGGCACATAGGCTTTTCTCCCCCGTGCCTTGTCTCGGTGAACGACCGACTCCCGGGGCATCCTCTGTCCTTTGGATGCTTGGCTCGGCATTCAGGGACAGAAAGGCAGGTGCGGGGAGTTTTCTTCCACCCCCCTCCCCCCGGGGGTCGCAGCGGGACCCAAAAGTGCCCCAGCTTTTCCGCTACTGTGACTCGAGGATAGAAAGGGCATCCATGACTCTGTAGCGTGAAATCTGGGCTTTCATGGCCACTTGACCCTTTTAGTGAAGAGTTCTGTCTCGGTGCCCTCTTGGTGGCTGTGTCCCGGCTCCCGACTTCGCACCGAGGTGACCCGTGGGTGTACTGGGAAGCGGCTTTGTCGGCCAGCAGCTGCCGGGAGTGCTTGGGCTGCTGGTGTGAGGTCCGCGAGGCTGGGGGCGGAGGGCTGGGCTTTCTCCATTCGAAGATCAGGGCTGTGTTTGGTTTCGTTAGCATCCGATACTGTTTTGTACAGAGCTGGTGTGTAGCAAATGATACTGGCTGACTGGTTGGGGTCCAAATTGTTTTTGGTTGGAAGTCTTAATAAAGCTTCCTCTTGAGTGATTTGATTCCCTCTTGACCTCCTTTTCTGCCCCAGAAATATTAATAGTTCTTTTCTCTGGTGTCTCTCGTATTCAAATGACCTCTGTGCCTTAGCTTTCAACAGCTCAGGGCAAAGG
Source organism: Antechinus flavipes (assembly GCF_016432865.1). Lineage (NCBI taxonomy): Eukaryota > Metazoa > Chordata > Mammalia > Dasyuromorphia > Dasyuridae > Antechinus > Antechinus flavipes. Next base: position 44,863,118 of record NC_067399.1, read on the forward strand.
TGAAGTCATGAAATTGATCTTTCTTGTCTTTTTACTTGGTCATAGGCTTAGAGAAGCTGTTCTATTTATTCCTGGATCCAGTGGAATATTTATGCTGAATATAAATTGAAACTGAGAGGATAGTAATAGGTCTGAGCAGAAGGAATTGAGAAGGCTATCACATTGTAGAGACAGTGAAATTAGACTCCTGACTGGTTTTACATCCTTAAGCCACATAAGATTAAAAAATGACTTTAAAAAAAAACAACAACAGATTATGTAGCTGCATTGTCTAGTCGATGTACTACTCTGCTTAAAAGAGCTGCAGAATTCACTTTTTTGTGTCTCTCTTATTACCTATTCTCTAATGGCTTTTGGAAGGGTCAGAAATGAAAGTATCCTATTCATTCTTTTCTCCTATCCTGTTTCCTTTTTCCAGGCTACTAAGTCAGTCGGGAGGAGACTGCTTCATATTACAGTTGCCCAGAAGCATTGATGGAAGCTCAGGTAATAAATATGGGCATCTCTTTGGGTTCTTTGCAGAATAGCTTCCAAAGTGTAAGAGTAGGAAAACTGAAGAGAGCCCAATATATAACTCTTTTTATCCTTCAGAAATATATTCTGAATGCTGAAGATTAATTAAAAGGAATAAGTAGTAAACTACATAAGAAGGGCTTCTAAGCCAAAAAAGATTCTGATTAATCATGGTCAAAAATGCTTATGAAAGGTAATTAAGGAAAAGGAGAAAAGAGAAAGCTTTTTTTTTTTTTTTTTAAAGAATTGAGAAAATAAACCTATGATTCTAAAGGGGAACAAGTACTTTAGCAAGTGAGCATAAAATAATACATTTTTGAAAATTCCAAGGAAAAGGAACCATTGACAACATGAAGAAAAAACAAAGGTAAAAGAATCAAGAATTACAGGTGATAAAATATTGCTGATCAGAATTGGGGGGAGGGAGGTTAGTCAAATGGAGGGGGAAAAATTGCTCTTACCTGAATAGGAACTATAGTCTTTTAGCCCAGTCGAGGTCAGATTGGGCTACCTTTTGAGGATGAAAAGAAACAAATATAAGTGATATATGAAACCAGTTCTGACTATGAGAGCTTGAGTTGCTCTGATTCATAATGAGAAATGACATTTTTTAGAACTAAGTTGATGGCATTTGAAAGCTAGCTCAGGAAGTTATATGGGAGAAAAGGTAACAGTAAGACAGTAGACTAGAAGGCCTAGGGAGTGGTGATTATTGGGGGAGTGATACAAGCCAGGAAAGGTGGGAGGGTAGGGGGGAGAAGAAGGGAGAAGAGATAGGTGAAGTCATAAACCAAATAAGAGAAGGGAGAGGAAGTGAGGATGAGATCATAGGATTGAGTGAGGAAGATGACACATTAGTGTATGATAGCAGAAAGGAGAGCGATTTAAGGAAAGAGGGTCAGCAATAAAGATTCTGTGTGTGAGTCCCCACAGACGGGGAATCTGAGCTCTGGCAACAATCGAGGTCATCATTGGAGATGTGACTGCAGTGGAGCTGTTGGTCTCCTCAGAGGAGTGGTGCCCACAGATTATTGATGTAGCGACTTTTTTTTCCCTCAGAGCTCTTTTTGCTTTGTGGTTTTTCTGTATGTCCTGGCTAGCCAATGGGGGTAGTCCCTCTTGGTGTTTATTTGTCCTTTTCTCATTTTTTTTTGCCGTGTGCTTTGTCCCTTTCACCTACATCTCTCTTCTCTCACAGACTTCCCTGGGTCAGACTTGCTATTTCCTTCTGCTCGGTGAACCAACCCTTTGTTTGCATGTGGAGCCCACCCCCAGGTCATTTCTCTGTGCCTTTGATTTGTTCCCCAGCAGATGTGGGTGCCCCAGTCAGCAGTGGAAGGGGGTACAAGGAAATCACAGAGAAGTCTGTTCTGATGTCCCCAGAAGCAAGCCGACCCCCTCCGGGCTCTGGGAATACTACAAAGCAATATGAAACCTGTTCATGAGAGGAGTCAGGAATGCCTTCCACCAAAGAAAAGAGACCTCCCTGTGACCAGCGAGGAGATGGGGAGGACCAGCAGCTGCTCCACCAACCACACACCCTCTAGCGATGCTTCTGATTGGTGTCGGGGGGTGGTGGTGACTGGGCAGACCCAGGCCGGAGTAAGACAGAGCGTCGGCAGTGATGGCGTGGAGGCCCTCGCTGGTCTGACCGTGGACCAGTATGGTATGCTGTACAAGGTGGCTGTGCCACCAGCCACGTTTTCCCCAACTGGCCTCCATCCTGTGGTGAACATGAGCCCCCTGCCCTCTGCCTTTAATGTAGCATCATCACTGATTCAGCATCCAGGAATCCACTATCCCCCCATCCATTATGCTCAGCTTCCCCCCACTTCTCTGCAGTTTATCGGATCTCCTTACACTATGCCCTATGCCATGCCACCCAATTTCCTCCCTGGTCCTCTGCTCTCACCTTCTGCCAACCTCACGACCTCTCACGTCCCTCACTTTGTGCCATATGCCTCGCTCCTGGCAGAAGGGGCTACCCCTCCCCCCCAGCCCACATCTCCAGCCCACACGTTCAGCAAAGTCCCTGCTGCCACTTCCCCCCCGGCTCAGCTGCAGCATCACTCGGGCACTCAGCCAGTGGACCTCACTCCAGGCCGAGTGCCCATTTACTACCAGATGTCTCGGCTCCCCGCTGGCTATACGACGCATGAACTCCCTCCATCCGGAGCAAGCCCCGATTCGGTCCCTGCACTACATGAGGTCCAGCCTGTTCTGGATGTGACTACTCCCAATGGCGGGCAGAGGCACATGGAACGGAGCGCGGCGAGACGGGAAAGTGAAGGCACGGACCCTCCCGGCGGCAAGGACGAAGGCCAGGGACCAGGCACGGTGGTGGAATGTGTGGTCGATGGGCACTTGTTTTCAGGTTCTCAGACTCCACGGATGGAGGTTATGGTGCCGGCACACCGAGGGACTCCGGAGACCGACCTCGAGGTGCAGAGAGTGGTTGGAACCTTAGTGTCTCAGGACTATCGAATGGGGGCAGCTCAGAGACAAGACGAGCCCAGCCCCCTCAATTTATCCCATCATGCCCCTGACCATCAGGAGGGCCGAGGCTTGGCTAGGAATCCAGTCGAAATGGCAGAGAAAAATCAGGCCCCGGGCCTCTACACTCAGCCTCCTCAAGAGCTGGCAAAACATAGACCTTTACCCAAAGCGATGGTTATAGCCAATGGCAATTTGGTGCCCGTGGGCACTGAACAGGGCCTGCTGTCTGTGGGGTCAGAGATCCTGGTGACGTCGAGTCTGGATATGCAGGTGCGAGCTCCCTTTCCCAACAAGGAGCCGAGCCCGCCGCCCAGCACTTCTTCCCACTTGCCCTCTCACTTCATGAAAGGGGCCATCATCCAGTTGGCCACAGGAGAGCTGAAGCGGGTCGAGGATCTGCAGACCCAAGACTTTGTGCGCAGTGCAGAGGTGAGCGGAGGGCTGAAGATCGACTCCAGCACCGTGGTGGACATTCAGGAGAGCCAGTGGCCTGGCTTTGTCATGCTGCATTTTGTGGTTGGGGAGCAACAGAGCAAAGTAAGCATCGATGTGCCCCCCGAGCACCCTTTCTTTGTGTATGGCCAGGGATGGTCCTCCTGCAGCCCGGGGCGGACAGCGCAGCTCTTCTCTCTGCCTTGCCACCGGCTGCAGGTGGGAGATGTCTGCATCTCTATCAGTTTACAGAGCTTGAACAGTAACTCGGTTTCTCAGGCTGGCTTCCCTCCCCCAGACCAGTTGGGTCCCTCCCAAGAGAGGCCTGAGAGGACAGTCTTGGGATCCAGAGAGCCATCTGACAGTGACAGGAAGAGCCAGCCTTCAGGAGAGGGGGCCTTGGCCCCGAGCTCCCACCTGGTGGAGCCCTCCCAGCCTGAGCCTGGAGCTCAGTCCTGCTGGCCAGCCACGGGCTTCCAAAGATACAGTCTGCAGGGAGAGGAAGCACGGGCCACTCTGCTCCGTCCCTCTTTCATTCCACAGGAGGTGAAACTCTCCATTGAAGGGCGTTCTAATGCAGGAAAATGAACTCTCTTCCCCCCATGCCAGGATGGGAGTTTTAGTCCAGAGCTGAGTCTCACCGTGAGCAGGTGGAGAATTTGCACACGCTGAGGCGTTAATCCACTCTCTTAGCCAGGGGAATTTGGGGAGGGAGGAGAGAGACATCAGCCTCACGCAGCCCTTGGCATTCTTCTGGGATGGCTCCGGAAAATGCTTGGGTTGGGAAGTGAGGGTGGGGAAAGGGCAGAGGTGCCAGTCTAGGTGAGAATCGTAGTATTCCAAGCCCTGGTGCCTCCTCTGCCCTCGCCCATCCCTTGCACTAGAGAGGTCTGAGCATCAGGAGCGGGGGGTGGGGGTGGGGCAGAGGGAGGACCACAAAGTAAGAGCCAAAAACTATGATCCACACACAGCTTAGAGTAGCAGCAGTTAAACTGTCTGGAGTTTTTTCTTTTCTCTTTTGGGGGTGGGGGCAGGGGAGACCCCCCTCTTTGGAATAAGAGGCTCCTACCCCAGAGCCCTTCATTTGAGAGATGTGCACTTTAAAGGGTAATTTTGTTACAGATGGTCATCTTTGGGTTTGTGGGCAAGGAACACTGTCTCCTCTACAGGCTTGTATTTAGACCTCATCATCTTCTTTCTCCCCCATCTGTTTTCACTGTCCTATTTCACAAGGCATGCAGCAACATTCAGACTGGAGAGAAATTAAACCACCTATAGGATTAAGAAGGAAGGGCAGAGAGCTGGCAGCTGGAGGACATTAGAGGAAAGAGTTTTTAGGCAAGTAGATGGAGCTTATGGGTATCCACGGGTCTCAAAGTCCAACCTGCTTAGATCATTTATGACTAGTTCAAAATCATTTGAATTCCTCTATCAGAATGGAGAGTCCTTGAAACATTCATATATCAATGCTTTACTTAGACACCTGCATTCCCTCTCCTTTCTCTGCAAATGTGCCCAAGTGCCTGCACTTCCCCATCTCCGTACTATCTTTGGGCAGAGTTTTTCCATTTGGGCCTCTTCTGACTTCACTGGTTTCATCTTAAAACTTTTATCCATCACTACTAAGCCTGCTAATTTTCCAGGGACTCTGGGTTTCCCCTCTGATGATCTTTGACTTTTCTTTCCATTTCCAAAATCCCCTGGGACTCCGTGGGCATGGTGGCCCTTTCTGCTGCTGAGCAGCCAACTACATCCCATTCCCCAGATGGGTTCCAGGACTCGCTGGCATCTGTCGTGACCCCACTCTCTCATCCCATAGTCAGGCTTCCTCTCGCCATCCACCACGCTAATGAAGAAGGGCTTTAAGGTTGGGGATTTGTCTTGATGTACATATTCCAATACCTAATGTCTTCTGGCCTTGGTTGTGGCCAGTTCCTCATGGAAGGGTATTTTTAAAATGCAGATATTCTTGCTTGGCCTCCTCCCAATGTGGAAGCCCCAAGTTGCTATGCCTGAAACTTTTAGCTTCAGCCAGGCTCTTCCAAGAGCCGCTGGATCATGAATGAGTTTATTTTAGTTTATTCAAGGTAACTCAGGGCAGTGTCACCTAACTCTGCTTTGGCTTCTCCCTGGTTACAGATTCTGGTTCTGACCAGGAGGTAGCATGTATTTTATGGAAATGGCTCTGCTCGGGATCGAATCCATGAACTCCCAAGGGCTGACCTCAGTTTTTTTGCTTAGTGACATTAGCAAGTGCTATGACCTCTCTGTCTCACTTTCTCCCCAACAGCCAGATGGGGATGAATATTACCTACCTCCCGGGGGATGTTCTGACAATGGCCAGCCAGAGAGAACACAGGAGAGCGGAGTGACTGAAGCCTTGATGTGCTGTCTGCCAGTCATGCACTTCAGAGTTTCCTTTTGGGGGGGTAGCTCTCTGGTCACTTTGGAAAGCCCCATCTGCCGGACTGGAGCCCAGTCCCTTGAGTTGCTAGCTGTAATAAGAACCAAACGTTAACCGTGTCTGGTGAACACTGAACCTTGGTACTGCATTTGAGATCTCTGCCTGCCTCCTTTCAGTCCCCCCCCCCCCCCCCCCCCCCGTCTCCCTAAGTGCTGCTTTTTCTTGCTTGTTTCCTCAAGTTGGGGCCTGGAGGTGGTCTGATGAATTCCCTCTTATCACAGAACCTTGGGAGAAGACACCGCTTTCCAGTTGTTCTGAGTAGATGGTGTCCAGGGAATTCCACTTGCACAGGTTTCTCAGCAATAGTTTTCTTTGTGGGAAAGCTGATTACCATAGGATAATGCCCTGCAGGCTGAAAGGGCTTGAGAATGTATCATTGATCCCCCCATAAGAGAGGCAGGTTCCCTGAGTGGGTTGTACTTGGGCTTGGAAGAAGGGAGCCGTTTTGTGCCCCTCCAGCCAGCGGTGCCCATGCTCTCCTCTCCTGTGCTCTGCCCTTTCTGCTGCTCGTGGGTAAAGTGGGGTTTTTAGGCTGTATGGCATTGCCCAGTGCCGTGCACACCCCGCATGTCACTTGGCTTTGCTCTCTGGTGTCTTGGAGGATGGTCTCAGGTCCGTGGTGCTGCTGGGACTTCTGTCCTGCTCGCTGGAGGATAGCGACTTCCTCTCACACTGGGGCATGGGGTTGAGGATGGTTAGGAAGAGGATTGCAGGAACAGAGGTCCCGAGTTAGGTTGAGGAAGGAGAATGAAGCCAGAGCTTTGTGAGAGAAATGGAGGTGAGAGAGGAAGGTGATTTCTGTGATGGCTGGCAGGCTTTCCTCCACGGGGTGGAGAAGCCATTATGAGGAGGTGATAATCCACCATTGTCCCAGCTTTGGATCTCCAGTGCTCCTTTCTGAGAGCCCAATCCAAAGCACAAGAGGCACCAGCCTGACTTTGAGTAGTCGCGGTGCCCCCAATGCTGCTTGGTCGCTGAGGCAGTCTGCCCTGGGTCCTGCTTCCTGCTTGCTTCCTGCATTGCTGCTTTCTCCCCAGGCCTTTCTGTCCCCTTGGCCAAATATTTTAAACTCAGGCTGCAGAGGAAACAGTAATACCCTGTCTTTGCCCCCGTTAGGCCAAGATCACTACTAAGAGTGGTCTGTTTTGTCCGGTTAAAACGAATAGTTAGGAATGATTTCAGGATGAGTGAATGGGAGAATAGGAGGCTCAGGTGCTTGTCATCAGACCCATAGCTCCAAGCATCTCTTTGCCGTTCGCCTTTAGCATAAATAAGTTGGTTGTGCGCGCACATATGTTCTCTTCTATTGACTTCTTAACCTTTCTGATTTTTTTAGTGACCCGATTTTGAAGGTAATAAAGGGGAGTCAGAAGCTAAGGCCTACATCCCTATCCTCAGAGGCCTCCTTCCTACCAGACCCTTAGAGCCAGCCTAGTGGTGGGAGAGGGCCGAAGCACTTGGGTCTTCAAAGGCACTTTGGTTGCATTTGTAGCAGCACGAAGACTTTGAGGGTAGCAGAAACCCTTCGGGCTGTACAGAGCAGGATGCTATGGCCTAACAGCAGGCAGATTGAGAAGAGTTGGGAGATCATGCTGGAGAGTAAAAGTGCCCAGAGGCCAATGGAGGAAAGACTACAAAATTAACTGACCTTGGAGAGCCTGGAAGGATTGGCTAAAAATGGAAAAAGTGGCAAGTTTTAGGGAGACTTCCTGGCCCCCCTAGGGGAATGCCTATTCACACTGAAGCTGCAATACTTTCCAGATGAGAAAAACTGTAGTAACAAACACTACAATGGAGGGCTGAACCCTGCTCACATTGGATGGGGATGAGAAGGGACTGGGGGAAGCCTGCAACCCTCCATTCCCTGGGCTTGGGCAGGCCTCTCTCCTTATGCAATAATAAACCGAGCATATGGTTCTGGAGCTGGCAGCTGCAGCCCAGAGGCTTAGTCTATGAGCACAGCCTGGAGCCAGGGCGCTCCTCACTTGCAGGCTCTGGAGGGGACAAGGGTGCAGTTTGCCCTGCTGAGCTTCCCTAGCAGGAGCAGTTGTAATTCAATGCACTTTTCACACTAAAAAAGGCTTTTTTCGTTTTGTTTTGTTTTTCCCCCTCCCCTTAAACCCAGATTCTCCCTGGTAGATAGAGAACTCCCAAGTCCATGTAATCCCAAAGCCATGTCAGCTGCAATCCCCAGCGGTGACAGTGGCCTCAAGTCGGGTCCCTGCCCGCGGTGTGCATGGCGCGGGGGCCCTTGTGCCTTTACTCAGTGTCAAACCCACAAGCATTTGCATCTTTCTGGCTGTCATAGGGACTGAGATTTCTTCAGTGGAAGCTGCCTGGGGGGGGATGGGAGTTGGCAGTGGGGAGTGAGTGGGTGGCCCCTCAGCTTCCCTGACTCCCTGTGTTGCCTGGAGGAGACCGCGTATTGTGTTGGGGAGAGGATCGTAGCACATCTGGAGTCTTGTCGCAGGGCTGGTCCCCAGCCACCTTCTCCGGTAGCCAAACCAGTGTACATCCCAGCTGCGGTGGGGCGCACAGCTCCGCTTGTACAGCACCTTAAGGGGGTGGGGGGCGAGGAGAGGGATGAAGATGGGATAGGGAAGGGAATGTCATCCAGGAGGGAGAGAAGGCCAAACCTGGAGAGGCCCGGCTGGATCTGTTTTAGGTAGGAGTTCCCTGTAGATAAATTACCGATCCCTCAACTATAATCCCCATTATGTAATGGCTGAATTAACATGTAACCAACTGCATTGTATCTAAAGCCTTAGAACTAGTCAGGTGCTCCCCCCACCCAATACTGTTTCTTACCCTCTAATCCTACCTGATCTTTAACAAAGCATTAATAATTCTAAGGATAATCTATTTTGTTGTGCTTTTTTGTAACTGTTTTAAATAAATCAATTTGTACTGTATATTTGTACCTTTTGTGAAATCCTTTTTGCTGTTTTACCATTTTAAGTCTCTGTACTTGGCTACACAGATTGTATTTTTATTGTTAATGCTCTTCTTATGGATACCTGCATTTAACTTGTGGACTATGTAAACACAGTATATATCAATATCTATATATCTCTATATAAACTAATAGCTTTTCCTTTTGGTGTTTGCGCCTTCTTCCTATCTCGGCCCCAAGGTTGTGGGGGCACGAGCTCGTCTGTGGCTTCTCAAAGCTCTGAGCAGATCATCCTGAAATCCCTTGTCTGCTGACCAGTTCTGATGAAGACCCCAGGGGACAGAATAATAGCTGGAAGGACCCATAGGTGTATTTATTTGCTGCTCTTCCTTTCCTCGATGCCTCTGCCTGGCTTGGGAAGGGGATTTTTTAGGGGATACTTATCTGTCAGTCGCCAATGTTGCCTCTAACGTGATCTGCTACCAGTAATAGTCTAATAGACATACACTGTCAGTCACAAGCAAGTAGCCCCTGGAGCAGGTGCTAAGTGACCTGGGTGGATGATCTCCAGATTTATACTGTTGCCTCATTCTGCAAAGCCCTATCTAGAAAATGAGAATAATTCAAAGTGCAGAGAACAGCAACTTAGCATAAATATCTGGTCCTTTCATCTCTAAGCCAAATGCAGAGCACAACAGGACTGGGTGGGAGTGCTAGGGGTGGGGAAGGTGCCTGTCTGAGAAGGCACAGAAAGCCCTGGGCAGAACACTGGTGGAGAAAGGAATCGAAGAAACCTCTTCCTTATGACTAAGAAGTAGTCTCGCTTCCTGGCAGAGTCCATTTTCTGATTACAACTGAACTAGGCTACTTCCTTTTATTTCAACTGCAGCCTCCCTCCAGCACTGGGCAGGAATGGTCCGGGGTGGTTCCGCCCTGCTGTGTGTGAACTTTGGCACCTTGGCCTGGCAGCTCTGCTCTGACCATGGGGGGCGGCGGGGGGGGGGGGCATGGCTGCTCCATTAATGAATCCTCTCTTTTCCTGAGTTTTAGTCCTCTACCTCCAGCTCTAAGTTATTGAGGGAACAGAGCAGAGTCTTAGTTCCTCACTAATGGGGACCTATGATTGCAGCTGGGGAAGCGCACTCCAAAACAGGAGAGCTGCTTGGGAGAATGCATTAAGACACTGGCAAGAGAACCCAGCCTGGGAGCAGCACTTGGCACCTAGCCCGTGCGGCACCACCTCCTCCTCTGGACTAGTGGCAGAACTGACCCATATTTTCCATTAGCTCAAGAAAAGGCTCTCTGTATTCTGACTGGGGAGAAGGCGGCACTGGCTAGAGTTCACTGGCTATATCATGGGGACAGTCTTAGCTTTTAATATGATCAATGGAGTGAGCCTTCCCTTAGTCAGCAGTCCTTTTTCTCTTATAGTCAAATTAGATTGATTCTCCTATTTTATTTTCAGTACCCCATGTGCTAGGTCTTGACCCACAGCCCCTCCTTGGGAGAAGAGCCAAGGAAAGCGGCCTCTGCTTCTGTGACTCCGACCAGCATGCTCACCTTATCAGCCTGGAATTAAGCTGACATAAAAGCGTGAAGGGACTTAATAAAGATAAAATTAATTTATTTGCCCTCCTCAAGTGGGGGCTTTACCTAGTTTGCAGAGCACTAATCATGTCCTGCAACCATGGCTTGGGAATCTAGTCTGGAGTGCCTGCTCCCTCCGGGGCCACCTGAGCCAGCCCTCTTTGTCCCCATTTTCCTCCAGCATGCAAGGGAAGCTTCGGTGTGTGTGTGTCGGCATGAGCTAAGCCGGGGCCAAACCCAGGAGCCTCCCCAGCAGTGGGGGCAGAGGCTTGTGGGCAGGCAGAGGACTGGTCCATGTTGGCCAGGGTGGATCTGGTCTGGTCAGTGGAGGGAGCTGCTGTTCTGCTCCTCGAAGGCCACCTTGCCCAGAAGCTGACTCTCCAGCTCCACGCTGCCCACCGGCAGCTGAAAGAAGCTCATTTCAGCTGCCAAGGCGGCCACGGCAGAGGGGTCCTGACCAAACTGAGCTCGCAACATCATGTCCATTTTTTCCAGCCGCCGCTTTAGCCGCTTGGCTTCGCGCTCCCGGATAAGCCGGGCCTGCCGCTTCTCCGGAGTCTCGTTGGCGCGTTTAAGCCTCATGGCCTCTCGGTCCCGCTGCAGGCGGCGTGCCCGCTGCTCGTCAGTTTCCTGCAGGCGCTGCAGGCGCTTGGCTTCCCGGTCCCGCATGCGCCTCACTTCCCGTTCTTCAGGGGTCTCGTTGTCCCTCCGGCTCTTCTTGGCCGTGCGTTCCCGTTCCAGCCTCTGCAGCCGAACCTCCAGAGGCTCGTTCTGCCGCCGCAGCGCCCATTTGCGGACCCCAGGCGCCTGGGCTTCTAGCAGCTTGCGGTAGGCCGCACAGTTGTTGCACACCAGCAGGATGCCAGCAGGGTACACGGGGGGACTGAAAGCAATGTCCTTCCCCTCTGCACTGGAGGGGCCTTCGCTGTGGTTGGGGGGTACAGACTCCATATTCAGCACTTCTGGAAGCTTTTCACTGAAAAGAAAAAGCATGGGACAGTCAGTGACCTCTCTGCCTGGCTCAGACTGTAAAAACGTCTGGTCCCCTGGGCTGACACGGGCTGGTCTCGCTGTCCCCCGGCTGTCCCCCCACTCCCTAGGACAGATGCAGGGGAAGAGGGGAGTGCTTAGGGCCAGGCCCACCAGGGCGACTGGCTTTTGTGCACATCTAGCGACTCAGCCCCTCTATTCTTCTGCCACTCTTTCTAAATAGAAAGTCTCTCCTGTGGACCAAACTCTTAGAACTCTAAGTTCAAGGAAGCTTAAGCACGGCCCCAAGAACAACGCCTGTGAAGGGAGACAAGGCACTTGCCCCTTACACTACATTAGCCTCTCTCCTTTGGCATCGATTGGGATGAAGAACAAAGGGAAAATGTCAGTCCTGAACACAAAGTCCACCGGGGCTAAGCTGAGGCAACCATACAGCATAGTGGTAAGCATTCCTGAAGCAATGGAGACCGAGGCCTAATCACTGGCCATCCTGGCAAAGGCCTTCTCTTCCCAAGGCACAACTGACTTAGGACTTTCTTAGTGGGAAATGGGAGAGGGAAATTGGGAACATTTCCCCTCAAACCGAAAGGAGTAAAGCAGTTACGTGCTAGTACTGATTCTGTTTCCAAAAGTACCTGGGTGAGTGTGAGCTATCTATACTGTCTGTCTCCCTTCTGGCAAACAGCAGCTACAGCGTGTTCCCCACGTGGGGAAGTGGAACATAAAGCTGACCTGTTGAAGGTGGCGTGGCTGGTGAAACGAGCTCCACACACTGCACAGTTAGACCGCTGGTCCTCAGAGTGGATGAGGAGATGGCGGCCCAGCGATCCTGGGGAGCTGAGGGCTCGGCCACACACCGGGCACACGTAACTCTTGGCACTCACCACTGCTGCGGTGTGCTGGAAAAGAGAACCTGGTTTCAACCAGCAACTTTCTCTCACAAACCATTTTCAAGCCACCACCCTCACCACAAACACCACCCACTGGGCAAAGTTCATCTGCCTTATTGTGAGAACAGAAGACTCTAAGCTCCTCTCTGCATGACTCCTGTAGGAGCGAAGGCTTGTAGGCGTTCCACTTTGGAGCTCCTGATCTACTATCTTGCTGGTCTAGGTTCTGACTCTCCTGAGAAATGGAGAGGCTGGATGAGTAAATTTATGTGCATGACTCATGTAACTACAGTGTCTGAACTAGAATACTTTTCAGGATCTCTTTCTGGACACATAGTTGGAGGACTTTCAAGTGCAATTTAAAAATGATGAAGAAATAAAGATCTAAGTAGGAAACAACAGAAGAGAGCTATGCAAAAAAGAAGAGGGTATGTGTTAGCAGGAATATGAGCTTAAATTTATGTACTTTTGAAAAAAGCACTGGAGCTAATATATTCTCAAGATATATCACAAGGCACACACCTTCACAGTTGAGTCTAGACTACCAACTAAGAAGGGTTATCTTGTCAGAAATCATATAGGTACTCTTGATCAGAGTATACAAGTCCCACTCTGATCCTCCAATCCTGGTCTATCAGAGACATTTAATTTACTTTATTCTTTTAAAGTCAAGCTTTATTCGTCATTAACAAATATTAGCTTTTATTTCATGTCTGAAACATTCATTAATCATTTTAGTAGAAATCATGAACGTTTCCTCAGCATCTCTACCTGGGGACTCTAATAATGTTATCCAATATATACTATTGATTCTCTCCAGAGTGTTGTGCAATGAACAGGGAGCAGAAATCAAGCACATTTTCCTGAAGAGGGAACTGAATCCCAAGGAAGGCAATTAACCTAAAATCAAGGTCAGAGGTTAAGATGGCACATCTAGGGCTGAAAAGAAGTTAAGTGCAAAAGAATGTGTGCTTCTCTCAGACTCTATACCTGGTAGACATGAGCAATGAGTTGTTCTCGGCTACCACAGTCCAACTGACAAAGGGGACACTGACAAAGACCAAGCATGGGATCTGAATTCAAATGTTCCGTGACCTGTAAACAAGCAAAAGTTAATTAACAATATAAAAAACAAGTAAACGGATATTGCATTCAGCTGTTCCTGAACCCAGTGTCTATTACTAACTTCTTCCTCTTTTCCCACCCCCTTCACAGGGCAGAGAACAAAAACTGACTCCATCTCCTCCTCTGCTCTATGTAGAAACAATTTAGGAGGAGATATTTAAATTCATCCCCATTTCCATCCTTCTTCCAGCTCCCAGCAGGAGAAATGAGGATGATTTCATAAGCACTATTCTCCTTTTCCTATCAAGATATGTTTAGAGGGAAGAATAGCTATGTAACTCCCTTCTTTGCATAGTTCAAGGGGGGAGGGGAAAAGGAAGGGATATAACTGGAAAAGAGAGCTCCTTGGGTAACAAATGCTTGTCTTTTCTTTTGTATACATGAATAGAGGATAGGGAGAATGTGTTCTGGAGAGAAGAAGGGAAGAAGTGGAGGGCAGGAAGTGGGAGAAGGCTGACAGGCAGAGACACACACACACACACACACACACACACACACACACACACACACAGAGAGAGGGAGAGAGAGAGAGAGAGAGAGAGAGAGAGAGAGAGAGAGATGGTTTTGTTGTTTTGGGAGGAGCCAAGGAAGAGTCAAGGGAGGGGGCATTCAACCCGGGTGAAGGGCAGGCATGAGAGAGATGGGCCCATGCTGTGGGCACTGGTCACTTGCCTCATGCTCCCCTATCACCTCATTCCCTCCAACACTCTGCTCTGCGTTCTCTAACTCCTTTTTCACTTTCACCATCCCGCCATCCTCCTCGGATGTGTGGGAAGAGACTTCGTCTTGTGTGGTCTCCTCTTCGTCCCCCTCACTGTCGCCTAGAAGACACAAACCGGTCACTTAGTCCGACTCCATCGAGCCTCAGCCCTGAGTTTCCCGACACACAGAGTCACAGCTGAGTCTGCAGGCAACGTAGACCCAGCTATGACATGCCGAGAACCATATGAGTTATGGAAAATATCCTACAGAAAGAGTTTGGGTTCTGGACACTGTACAAACAGACAGCGAGCCGGTGTTGTTGGAAAATGGTCACAGAGCCCAATTTGTGTCAGAGCCCTGCCAGGAAAAGCAGTCTCCCCCCATGGGTCTCCATGCATTTATTTCACACTTTCAAGTCAAGCCTCCCCACACAAGCCACTCGCTGATCCTCCCCCAAGCACCATCTCCAGGGCTACATACATTCACCTCCAACATCCCTTATAGACACCCCCTTCGGCTTGCTAGGCATTTGGCACATTTATTACTTCTCCTCTGCTTGAGGTCCCCAACATTCCTCCCTCTTCATGGCAGCCCCCCAGATCCTGCAGGCTCTTTCCCTTACTGGATGAAGGTGACTCCCCTGGAGAAAGGGCTGTCTTGGTCAATGCTATTGAGGTTATTTTAGAGAAGATGCTGCTCATTGCTCGCAGAGCTTCCAGCCAGGAGGAGCATGAGCTTAGGAGGCCTGCTCCCATATTTTCCTTATTTCTTAAGCAGGTGAATCCCTGAAGAGCTGACTGGAAAGGACAGGCCATATTTCAATAAAGGACAAAGTGTAATTCTTGATAACTAAAGCTGGGTTTGGTTTGCTTTTAGTTACTTACAGAAGATGGATTAGATTAGACTAAAGACTAGACCAAAGCAGCTGCAAGGTCCCTGGCCTCCATTCCAAGGAAGCTGAGCAGTCAAAACAAATCCATGAGACCCTAGGTCCTGATGGGCTTGGGCCCAGCTATCGGCCGATTCCCAGGCCTGACCATCAGGCCAGGAGGAGTGGACAGACACCAGTTGGCTCCAAGCATAGGCAATGGGAATGACTTCCACTGGCACAACACTTCTTACTTCCTACCTACATCCCTTGTACCTTGAGATCCAATATCGACTGACATTTTGGAAAAAATCATCCATTACGACGGTCTGAGAGCAAGTCGGATCCCTGAGAGAAAGATGGCCATCCAGCTTTCTGCTCAGCTTCCCAGTATCTAGGAAAAAGTGCTTTGCACCAACTACACAGGTGCTGGATAAAGGCTTGCAGAACTGAAGGTGCTCCTTTCCATTTTTAGACAAGTAATAGAAAATTTTATATTACTGATTTATAACATTGAGCTGAAAAGTAGGTCCCTCTAACTTCCATGCACTGGTCTGTGGATCTCTTCAGGATTTATAGGATGAATCCAAGATTATCTATCTAAAGCTACATGTTTATGTTAGCTCCTCTCATTGGCTGATGGGCTGGATTGGAACTTTATACATACAATAGACATTCACATACACACACACACTCACTCTCTGAATCGAAGAACTTTGAGTTATGTCCTTAACTTTATCTATTCAAAAGCTTCAATGCTTTGATAATGAAGGATTGACACTTATTCAGTAAGTGTGTATTTTATAACCAACTCTTTTTTTGGTGCAGGAGAAAAGAGGAAAGGTGGCAGGTTACTTCTAAATTTAGATGAAATGTTTAATACAACTGATTGTATTCCTCTTTTTATAAAAAAGCCTATCAAAAGGAAAATTACATTTTTTCTTGGATGCAACTGCCTTTTTGAACTCCCTCTTTCCCATTCCCCCCAGCTACCATGCTCACTCTCTAGAGAACAGAGCCATGTTTTTCATAACAAAATGATTAGATTTTTCTGGATTTTGTCAGGCCCAGTCATGTCTCTTATTAGAAACACAGCCTTGTCCACTCAGTATTTTCTATCAGTATTTGAGGGCACTGTTAGATATTTTCATAGTTAATCCTTTCAACTTCCTCTCTCTACATTATAATGTTAAATAAAAATTCTTAACAGGAATTTCTTTCCTGCAAGGAGATGTCAAATTTGATCTAAGGATCACTGCTATATCACACTAGACATTGAAATGCAACCCACATTCCCAAATTCTTAGAGAATCACCATCCCACCCACCATCCCTCTTTTAAAACTAGAGCTGTGACTTCAATGGGGAAACTACACCGATGACTACTTTTCAAGAACTGTCTCAAATCCTGGCAGTTTCAGTGACTCATCAGGTCCACAAAGCTAAGACTTTGTCAGAGACACAGTGTGAGCCCAGGTTTTTCCCGGTTCTGTGCTGGCTCTCGAGCCAATGTGACACAAAACATCTCAGAGACTCCTTCTGCCTTTTATTAATTACAAAATATAAAGAGATGCCCCAGAAACAAGGAACCTCTTTCCCCCATTTCCATGCCTGTTTGGGCAGCAGTTGTTCCTATGCACACAAATATCATATACAGTAAAAAGTGGTGTGTCCAGCCCTGGGTAGAGAGGGAAACATGATTTCCACCCTGTCCTAACAGAAGGATAGCACATGCCCACCTCTCAACCACAACACCTTTTGTGAGTCTAACTTCCCATCTCCTTTCATCCTCACCCCCATGCATACTCCCCACAGCACACACTCTGATATTCCTCTCCCCATTGCCCTGAGTCATTACCAGAAGGTGCAGAACTCACTGCTACTGGAGGCCTGATCTCTCAGTTGTTGGATAGCTGGATGCTGATTGCCAAGATCTCCAGGAAAATCAGTTTTCATCATCGCCTGTCGGGCTTGCTCCTCCAGCCCAGCAAATACCTGTTCCCCTGGTGGTCACAAGGAAAAACAGTCAAGCTACGAGCTGGAGCAGCACATCTCCAGGGAGGCTGGCAGGAAGGTCAAATCTGACCATTTAAATATAAGGAGACAGGCTGCAAGGATCCTTCATCTCCAAGTTGGGTTATTGCCTCCACTAGGCTTCTGGGAGCAGCTAATCTTCCTAAGTAGTATTCAATATCTTCTGAGATATCCATGGCCAACATCTCTAGAAAAAATTACATACTCCCTTTCTTTACATCCTATGGCCTTTAGTTACTTCAAAGGGAATCAAATACAAAAGAACAATTGCTTTCAATTTTATTTTGCAAACCTTCTGTTTATGACTGGGGAAATTAAGGCAAGGGGATGGGAAGTCATCAGGCAGAGTTAGGACCTCAGGCTAGGGAAAGTGATTCCCAACACACAGTTTCTGGTATCAAAGTGTAAAGGCAAAAAGCAAGTTAGTATAACCTGCTGGCTGAGCACACACTCTCTGAAGCTTCTCTAATCCTTTCAAGTAACAAATCTAGATAAGGACCTTCCACCTCCCAAGCTGTTTTCCTCGGGTGTTTCTTTTTAATACCCAATGAGTAAGACCCCAAAAGTTCAGTAACTTCTGATTCAATAATGGACTAAAAGGAGAACAGACACTCCAAGTTCAGTAACTTCTGATTCAATAATGAACTAAAAGGAGAACAGACACTCCCTGAACCTATTTATACTGAAACATTACTTCCTTTGAGACACATGCTCTGACAGGGCTGACTGGGCACTGGATATATCCTGGGCTCTCCTCTTTCTCTTGCATATTTCTAGGCTCAACCTTCTGCTTCCTTAGCACTCAGCTCCATCTCTGGCATGTGCCAAGCATTGAATAAATGCCTGTGGGCCCACTTCTGGTTAAATAGCCTGAGACTCTGCTTAGGCCTCCAGGAGTTAACTTCTGGATGCCCTGCTCCTCATCTCCACATGGCACAGCAGGGAGAGGAGCATGGAACCCGGACCATGGAAACTACAGCCATGTAGTTAGACCAGCTATGGTCTAGCCAGTGAGAGAAGCAACTGAGACGTCCTCGGGACACCTCTCCACTGCTGGAGCCTTTCTCTTCAGAGGCAAGAGAAGAAAAGGAGAGCTTGGGTTCCACACCATGTTCCTCGGATGGAGAAAGATGGCACGTGGAAGCCTGCTTACCTTCTCCTGGCCCAGCCTCCCACGTGGGAAAGACCTGAGGGGCATCACTACAAGTGAGGGCAAGTGGGTGTGGAGTCGGGAAGACTTGAATTCAGACCTGGCTTCAGACAGACTCAGCTTTCTTATCTCTAACAAGGGAATAACAAAACTACCTCCTTCCCACTTTGAGTGAAGAGCAAATGAGGTAATGAGAGTAAAGTGCTTAGCCCAGTGCCTAGCACAAAGTGAGTGCCACATAACGTTAGTTATTAGGCAGGAGGACGGTCAGAAGAGTAATTCTGAAAGCAGATGGGAGAGAATCTCTTCTGGGCAGAGGAGGCCTGCCCACAGCAATGCTGGTCGCTGCCCCTGCTTCATACTAAGAAGGGGGGTTCACAGAAGGGCATAATCAACCAAGCAGCAATGAACACCCATCAGGGTCGGGCCCTAGACAAAAATCAGACAGGCTGTACACTCAAGGGGCTTACTTCTTTAAGAAGAGAGAAAAAGAACCTCTAAAAATCTCTATTTATAGAGACCTCAGGCTTTCCTGGACTGTCACATGAGCTCCTGACAAAAAGAGCAAGAACGGCTGTCCTCAACAGGAGACCGAGGACCTGACTTGAAACCTGGCTGCCAGGGCCCAGAGATCACTGGGTCCGGCCTCCTTCTTTTGACACTGAGGGAGCGGAGGCCCAAGAAGACAAAGGGACCGTCCCAAGGTCCCCAAGTTAGGAAGTGGGAGAATTTGGAAAACACCGAGCTGATGATCCATAGAAATGCTCTTTCTGTGGCTCGCAGGCCCCCCTGCCTCTGCCTCCTGTAGGGCAGTGAGCATATGCTTAAGGATAAGGAGGAACAGACCAATGTTACTCTGGAGGCCAAAGGATAAGCAACAGAGACTTCAGTGAAAAACAACAGCCTTTGTAGCATTCTGACCAAAAACAACTGGTCTTAAAGGGAGGTAATAAGAAGCTTGTGATTGTATGGTTAGAATATGACATCAGGGTGACTACTATTGACCGGGAAGTCCATGACATCCAAAGAAAATAGAAACATTTTATGGTTATGTTCTCCAATAGCAGCTGAGAGTTTCCCAATGAGAGACATAACTTCGCAGTTCAGCTAGCCACCACCAAGGGGGCTCAAAGGTCTCCCCGCCCATGGCTATCTTCCACAGACAAGAGATCCAAGTGGACAAGAGTCTGTTTTGCACAATTTCTCTTCCTCCAGGATACTCTGACTGCCTTCAGCTAATATGCTTAAACAAATGAATTCTGCCACCCTTCTGAAAAAAATTTGTCAGGAAAAGCTTATAATTTTTTGGCTTCTAATCTTCCTGACCTAGAGGTAAAAATTTCACCATTTAAAATAAGTGAGCAAAAAAAAAAAATCTATTCTTCCAGACAAAGTACAGTAAAAAAGGTTTTATAATAGGAAGGTAAGACCTATGAATAACTTTAAAGAAAGCAATATTAATCCAAACACTAGGAGCTATATTTCTATATGAAAATACTGGACTTAGTGTTTATACCCAGCTACAGTTGAAATCTGAACAGATTATAGTAATAAATTAAAAAAATAAGTGAATAATTACAGAATTGCTTATGACCATTTCCTCATTTTGAAGCAAGGAGGACAGATTCTTTCTCCTTTATGTAGTACGAGAATAGCTTAATCAAGTATGACTGCTTGGCCACTAATAGTTGAGAAAAAGGCATTTGACTACGACAACAAGCTAGCATAATCCTCCCCATCCTTGCCAATGAAATGGAAATATTATGGTCTCGGTCTGGCAAAAGCTCTGGCAGCCTGGCTGATGCTCAATGCAAGGAAGACCAAGGAGACCAAGTTAGGAGAAAGAACAATTAAAAGGTATGGGATGGAAGGTATGATATATGAAGTCAAAGATTTTAGGATTTGATTTCTTTTTTCTGTGACCCAGATATGACAAAATTAGTCTCATGCCATTTTAGGCTTTTGTAAGATACAAAAGCACATCCTGAGAAAAGCAGTGAGCCATGAAGTGCTGCCGCCATAGGGGCCCCCCTCCCACTGATAGTCTGCTTTACTATTTCCTCTTGTAAAATGTAGACTAGAATAGTCCCCTCTCTCACAGGGATGCTAAACCCAGCATGTTCTTCTGATAAAAGAGAGAATACATGATTGGTGCTTCAACAGCAAAGGCTCTGGCCCTTTTATAAGCTCTCTCAGAGTGGGGACTGTCTCTTGCTTCTTCTGGTTTCCCCACAGCACATCAGTGCTTGGCACTGAGTAATTAAGGTGGCCTGCCCACACCAACACTGGTCGTTGCCCCTGCTTCATACTAAGAAGGGGCGGGGGGGGGGGGGGTGGGAGTGTGAGGTTCACAGCAGGGCAGAATCAACCAAGCAGCAATGAACACCCTTCGGGATTGGGTCCTAGACAAAAATCAGACAGGCTGCACACTCAAAGGGCTTACTTCTTTACTTCTTTAAGAAAAGAGAAAATGGACCTCTAAAATCTCTATCCAGTACATAGTACTAATAACATAGTAGGTGCTTAATAAACGTTGATTGGTTAAGATTGCAATAAGAAATTGAAGACCTCTTAAGATGAAAGTTGATTTTTGAGCAGCTTGCTCTATGTGAGTACACTAACTGAAAGGCACATGGGAGTTGATGTATTTGTGGCTGTCTTTTTAGAAGCAGCTGTCAGGGACTAACAAGAGATCCGACAAATATCTCAGACCTTTAACATCTGCTAGGTCATTGAAATGTCACTGAGATTTCCTCCAAGTTTTCATTCCAAAAGTTCTGTGTTCACTTCTTTTAAAAATGAGCTAGATATAGCCCAGGAATCCCTCTGGAGAATGTTTTGAGGAGGAGGAAGGAAGAAGTGAAGAGAGGCAGATGGTCACCAAGCCCAGCACACTCCGAGCTCCTCCTGCAGCAGGATCTGTGGAGCTGTGGCTAACAATCGCAACCCGGTCGCAGGAGTGGGGTGCTGCTGCTCTCCTAGGACTCTGTTTTCCCGGAATGCAGATCCACTGACCCCAACTATTACTGCTCTCCTCTGCTCATGAGCCCTGCCTGGGAGCAAAGCTTCTGCAACCTTCTCGTGCCTCCTGGATCTTGAGTCTTTATCAGAGGATGAGGTAGATACACAGGATCAACACAGGACCTCCCTTTCAGTCAGGTCAAGCAGAAGCATCCAAATGACCTACAGGCCATCGGCATTATTCCCCCAGGGCCAGTGAGAAGGCTGTCTTGTAGTGGTCAGGGCCAGCTCTATTCCACTAATGAGAAAGAAACAGCCGTAGGGAACAGACCTCCACTATCTTTTTGCCTTTCGGTCAATCCTGGTAAGTCCACTCTCTGAGAGGGGTTCAGACTTTCAGACCCACTCTGTTTGCCTGTTCTCCAGGAGCAGTTCCTATTTGGAGCTCCTGCCCAAGAGGGGAAGGTCTCTGCAGAGGAGCCTACTCTGAGCTCCATCACCATACCAGCTCCAGTTACTCCCCTCTCATAGAAAGGTCACTCAGCTTGGCTAGGGGCACCGAGGCAGCTGCAGATGCACACTGCGCTGCCCTTCTCCCCCACTGACTCTCTGGGCCTCTGTCTCTGGCCTCCACTGTCAAGGCTCTCAGGATCTGGCTAATGCAAGAAGGGATTGGAATGGAGTGAAGTCTCCAGGGGAAAAGCCACAGTGTGTTAGGCCTCCCACACAGTATTTACCGACTCCCTTTCATTCAGCCTGACCAGTTTTTCTACACAGTGAGTCCTAGAGATGAAGGCTATCCTCCTCTGATTGGCCTACACTGAATCCTGCTAACTTACCCCAAGAGGGCACTGTGCCCCAGCCTGGCCCTGCCCTGCCCGGAGCATTCTTTAGCAGCTCTCCTCCCTTGCCTGGTGGCTGCCCCCATGGCCCCTGTGCCAGATCATACCAGCCAAAGGTATTCAGTTCTCCAGCTTCTTTACCACACTTCATTCTTGCACTGTTGCTTTGCCCCACTCCCCCATCACCAATCTGCCTCTTCTCTTTCATCTTCATTTAATTCAGCCAACCACACCCACCTATACCCAGGAAAAACCCCACACCAGAGAATTTCCAACTCCTCCACCCATGCTAACAATTTCTCTCACAATTATTGCACAACTGCTCTGTAACCTCAATCCTTTCACCAAAAGCTATCTCAACTCTGACTCAATCACCATCTTCTCCTCCTAAGAATGCCCCCATCTCATTCCTTCGGCTCTATTTCCATCCAAAGTTTCTTCTCCAACCACCAGACCTTACATCAAGGCTCTGCTTGTTACCCCAACTCTCAGACTGATACTCTCACCATTTTCTGGATGAGAACCTCCAATTAGTATAGATAACTTCCCCTTGATTCAATTAAGTTTTTATGGAGCACTTGCTATGTACATATGGCCTCGGGTTATTCCCATAGGAAAATTTTCTTTTAAAAATCTGTTCTTCTATCTCCAGCAAGACCTGGACACCAAATTATGCCTCCACTCAGCAAAGAGTTAAGGAGCAATGGTAGGCTACCTATTTCTTGCCAGGACTACTGTAAACCTCCCTTCTTCAATGTGTTTTATTTACTAAGAGGCAGTGTGGCAGGATGGAGAAGAAAGCTGGCCCAGAATTTGGGGAAAAGTAGGGGTTAGGTTGTCAGGCCAGCCACATACCAGCAGCACACCCCTAAGCACTTAATCAGAGGCTGTGGGTGGCACAGTGGATACAATGCTGAGCCTAGAGTGCCTCAATTTTTTCAAATGAAAATGGGGATAATCATAGCACCTACTTCCACGAGTGCTGTGAAGATCACATGAGATCATATTTGTTTTTAAAAAAAAAAAATCACTTAGCGCAGTTTCTAGCACATAGTAGGTGCTCTATAAATGCTTCTCCCTCCACCCCATCCCCCTTTCTCTCAATGCCCTACGAATCTCTCTAAGATCAAAGATTGTGCATGTATTAATTTGTATCAGGGAAAGAATTCTCTCATCAAAAACTCCCTATGCCAATGTAATCGGAGGAAAAGCCTCAATTCCTTTCAATTTGGACATAGTACTCTGCACAGGTCACTCTTCTGCTCAAAGACTTTCAATAGCTATTCATTGCCTGCAGAATCTGCTTTCAATTTGGGGCATTCAGGGCTCTCCAAGATCAAAGCCAAAGCCACCTCCCCAGCCTTGCCTTCTAGTTCACCAACCAAATTCTCTGTAAACTAAGTGTCTAATCACTGACCCTTAGGTAACCCACATCCATGGTCACTCCAGGCTTTGATTTGGCATGTCTTCCCCCACTCTGTTTATCTAATCACCTTTACCTCTCATAGGCAATTCCCATCTGTTTCTTGAGGTCCCACCTATCTCATGGCATCTTCTTCAATCCTCCTGTTCCCAGCACTCTCTCAGTCCTCCAAAGGCCTGCACTTCTTACTGGCTGGACCACTCTCTTTTAACAATTAACTGACAGAAAGTATCTGCTTTTGATAGAATTTCTTGCATCCTTACTATCAACATTCTGTTACAAACTCTGCTCTACCCTCCTCCACAAATTAAACCTGATGTTAACTACTGACAACTAAATTTTGCCCCTTGGTCTAGAGCAGGCTCCTTAGAACTTATTTACTCCAGATCCCTTCATTTTCCTCATACTCACAGTGAACTTTATTTGGATTGGTCTGTTTCCGACGGGACATGTTTCCCTGGCCCCGTAGCTCTGGCCTTGTCCAGCTTCACCACTGGAAACGTTCCTGCCTTCTTGTAAGATGCTGACCTAGAGAGAGGGGTAACTGTTAGGCATTCTTCCCTCTGGGATCACACAAAGAGTAAAAGATTTTCAAAAATAGCCCCATAAAAATAGCATGAAAAACCCAGGCTGTAAAGGAGCCCATGTATCAGGAAATGAAATTACCCCCAGAAAAATAGAAATGAACATATTCTCCAGCCTAAGGCCAAAGTCCTCAGAGAATTCAGTAGAAGAGGGGACCTCCTCCAAAGTCCTCCACAAACTCCATTTGGAGGATGAGCAGGATCCTGGGAAGTGATCTTGAGTGCAGCTACCAGACAGAGCAAGAGAAAGACACGTGAGGACCCTGATCCAGGATGATTTGGGGCCCAAAGAAATTCTGCCCCTGAATGGCATCTGAGGTAAGCAAAAAGCCTGGAGGGATTGGAGCTCACATTTCACATGCCTACAGGAAGTCAAGCACTGCACACGGCAACAACTGGAGCTTCCAGATGGCTGTCAAGCTCACACTGTCGTTATCTCACCCGGAGGTGACAAAGGCATCAGTCTCTGTGGGATAGGAAAGGTCCCCAAATCCTGGACATCTGTAAATGAAAAGGGTGTGGGAAAACCCTGTTTCTGCCTAGCAAGCCAAGTGTAATGATGGATGAGTGGATGCATACGAAGCTAACTGCCCAAAGGAAGAAAGACCCTCCGCTGTAAGGAGCTCTTACATGGCCAAGGCTAATGACTTCACCGAGACTTGATCTGCCCTCCATGACCTGGATGATTCTGCCGACAAAGAAAGAAGTTCCCTCTCCAGAAAAGGATGCAGAATGCCTATTCCCTCATCCCCTTTTTCTGCTATAACAGGAAAAAGAAGTCAAAGTAAGAAGGTGCTTCAGAATCTCTTCTTTAGGAGGAAAGGAACAAGCCAGACCATAAGCCTCAATCCTACCAAAGGCAGAGCAGCCTGTATTCCATTCCCTTCTAAGATTTCTAGTCTTCTTCCTCTACAAAGCCATCCCTTTGACATACAAATAGATCTTATTCCAAGTTAGCTGCCTACTGGTTTAAACCAATAGTGGCTTAATTATATTTCCAAACAGTGAGGCCTTTACCATTTGTTATACCAGACTCAAAATCAGATCCTACCCCCAAGAGACAGAAAGCAGCCCCAGACAGAGAAATGGCAAGGGGAAGATGTTTTTACCAGGCATCTGCCTCATCCTTAAGCAAAGAGAATCTTTTAAAATCATGAGTTAAAAAAAATAAAGCCCAGCCTTCCCCCAGAAAAGATTATAAAATGCTACTACCAGAGGGAAGGGTTTTCTGCAGCACTAACCTGAGACTTTTTCTTCCTACTCCAGTCCAGTGAGTTAGCCTTTAAATAGTGCACAATATGATTTCACCTAGTTTCCCAAAGGAGGCATTTAAAAGGTTCCCCGCTTTTATTCAGACCTCGGGGTTAATAAACTAAGACAATCAATCAAAAATAGCCTCAATGACCTTATTTTCACAGAAGTTTCTCCGAGGAAAGGTTTAGTGCCTCTCTCTGGCTCCTCTTACTCGGGCCAGGTGCTATGGAGAAAGCTACAGTCGGCGACTAGGGAGCAAAGCGCTTCAGCTTCTAGGCTGCCCCGGCCCTAGCATCCCCTAATTCCCCCTAGCGGCGGAACCATCTGGGCACAACAACCTGTGGGGTTCCAGGCAGGAGGAGGAGCACCCCTTCTTTCCCTATCTCTCCAAACGACTCGCAGACCCCTCCAGTCCGCCCAGTAACTAACGGCGCAGCCCTCCGCCCGGAGGGGAAGCCAAAAGATCTCGGCTTCCAGCCCCGCTCCGGGCAGACCCGGGCCGCGCTAAGGAGGCCGGTGACTTCCGTGCCTGACTTTGCTGAACAAAGAGCGGACAAGGAGACAGAGAACTCCGACTGGGGGGATCCAGGGGCCCTTAACCGTGGTGGCGGCAGCGGCCGGCTCGAGAGCACTCCCCGGAAAGGGCCGCGGCCCCCCGGGGCGAGTCGCTGGGAGCGAGCCGCAGCCTCCTCACCTGCGCTCTTCAGCAGCCCCAGGGAGCCGGGGGCCTCCACCGAAGAGGCGGGTTGTACCTGCGATATCCGAGGGAAGAGCCTGTTACCACGGCCCGGCTTGGCAGCGGCTGTTCCCAACTGGAGCACAGGGCAGGCGTCCCGGGGACCCCCCCCCCCCAGCACCTCGGGCACTCTCGGCAATCCAGAATTACAAAGTTTTCCCGGGAGCCTCAGACCTTAGGGTGGATGCCCCTCCCTGCCCCCAAGCCTGGATGGCTCTGCTCCCACGGCCACCTCTTTGTCACCCCCCCCCCCCAGCCCTGCCAAAGACAGATGGACGCGCAGACGGGAGAGGGGGAAAGGGAGGGGGGCGGGGAGGAAGAGGCGCGGGGCACCCCCACACCAGGCTCCCTCGGCGATCGGCCAAGGCCAGGAAGACAGACACCCCCCTCACCCCCACCCCCGCCCAAAACCCCCAGAAGAACAGCTTGGGAAGTGAAGCCCTCCAGTCCCCCGGCCCAGAAGCACACAGACAGATGGACAGACCAACAAACAAGGGAAGGAGGATGGGGGCTTCGGGGCTCGCCTCTTCCTCCCACCTTCTTTCAGACCGCCCGGAGGGTGCGCTCCCCTCCCCCACCTCAGACGCAGACAGACAAAAGGACAGACAGACCCAAGCCCGGACCGCCTCGGGAGGGGGCGGGGGCGGCTCTCCCTCCCACCCTGCGCCGGAACGTTCGGAACCCGGGCCGGGGAAGGGAGAGGGGGGCTCTTTACCCGGTACCGGGAGCTCCAGACCCCCACGCTGGGCCCCGCCTCCGGCCGGCCAGACAGACAGACCGCCGGACAATGGACCCCGGGTTCGCGGCTCGGGCCACGCCAGGGCCGGGGCCTCTCCGGGCCGGGGCCGGGGCCGTGCGGGCTCTGGCCGGGCCGTGCGCAGGGATCCTACGGGCGGCGTTGCAGACGGACAAAGCCAGCGGCAGACAGACAGACGGAGGGGGGAAAAGATGGCGACGCGAGCGGCGGGACCGCGCCGCTCGTGCACCCGCCAGCTGGGGGCGCGCGTGCACGAGCAGGAGCCGCCGGAGCCGCGCCCCCGCCTCCCTCATCCCGGTTCGCCGCTGCCGGCTCCTCCTTCTCCTCCTCACGGGCGGGGCAGAGGCGGAGTCTCCCTCCGGAGCCTCCCCTAATCAGCCAAGTCCGCCTTGGGGGTTGGGCCTCCTTTCCGCTCTACCACCAAGTTCAATCGAAGACCCCACACTCTTGCTTTCCCTGCCGACCCCCGCCACAACCAGTTCCCCCAAACCCTAAAGTGCCCGGTTCCTTCCGGCCTCCCTTCCTGCCCGAGTACACGCCGGGGGTGGGGGGGGGAAAGGGGAGGAGTCGCGAGTGACTTTGACCTCCGTCCCACCACTCCGGCGCCGCGCGCCCCGCCCCCAGCCGGAAGAGTCAGGGAAGTGGCCTCGAGGGGAGCTGGGCTAGCCTGCGCCCCTTCTCGTCTTCCTTTCCCGCGGGCCGTCTCTCTGTCACTCCCTCTCTGGGTCTGTTTGACTGTTGCTCCTTGGATCTGTCTACGACTATATCACTCAGTTTGTCTCTCTTTGGGTCTGTGTCTGACTGTTTCTTTGGTTCTCTTTGTGATTGTCTGTTTAGGTCTGTATCTCTCCGAGTGTCTCTGACTTTCTCTTTGGGTCTGTCTGGCTCTGTCTGACTGTTTCTTTGGTTCGTCCTGTGACTGTCTCTTTGGATCTCTCTGCCTCTCTTTGGGTCTGTCTGTCTCTGTTTCTTTGGTTCTCCCTCTGACTGTCTCATTGGGTTTGTCTATCTGACTGTTTCCTTGGTTCTTGTGACTGTCTCGTTGGGTTTGTCTGTCTCTGTTTCTTTGGTTTTCCCTGTGGCTATCTCTGGGTCTATCTGACTGTTTCCTTGGTTCTTGTGACTGTCTCTTTGGGTTTGTCTGTCTCTGTTTCTTTGGTTCTCCTTGTGACTTTCTTTTTGGGTCTGTTTGTGTCTGACTGTTTCTTTGGTTTTCCCTGTGGCTGTCTCTGGGTCTCTGTTTCTTTGGTTGTCCTTGTGACTGTCTCTGGGTCTGTCTTTCTTTGGTCTGTTTCTTTGGTTGTCCTTTTGACTGTCTCTTTGGGTCTGTCTGTGTCTGACTGTTTCTTTGGTTCTCTTTGTGATTGTCTGTTTAGGTCTGTATCTCTCCAAGTGTCTCTGACTTTCTCTTTGGGTCTGTCTGCCTCTGTTTCTTTGGTTCTCCCTCTGACTGTCTCATTGGGTTTGTCTATCTGTTTCCTTGGTTCTTGTGACTGTCTCTTTGGGTTTGTCTGTCTCTGACTGTTTCTTGGGTTTTCCCTGTGGCTATCTCTGGGTCTGTCTGTCTGTTTCTTTGGTTCTCCTTGTGACTGTTTCTTTGGGTTTGTCTGTCTCTGACTGTTTCTTTGGTTCTCCTTGTGACTTTCTCTTTGGGTCTGTTTGTGTCTGACTGTTTCTTTGGTTTTCCCTGTGGCTGTCTCTGGGTCTCTGTTTCTTTGGTTGTCCTTATGACTGTCTCTGGGTCTGTCTCTCTTTGGGTCTGTCTGTGTCTGACTGTTTCTTTGGTTCTCCTTGTGACTGTCTCTTTGGGTCTGTCTGTGTCTGATATTTTCTTTGGTTCTCTTTGTGACTGTCTTTTTGGGTCTGTCTGTCTCTGTTTCTTTGGTTCTCCTTGTAACTGTCTCTGGGTCTGTATGTCTCTCTTTGGGTCTATCTCTGACTGTTCCTTTGATTCTCCTTATGATTGTATGTTTGAATCTGTCTGTCTTTGACAGTTTCTTTGCTTCTTCATGTGACTGTCTCTCTGGGTCTCTGTTTCTTTGGTTCTTCCTATGACTATCTCTTTGGGTCTGTCTGTCTCTCTTTGTGTCTGTCTTTGACTCTTTAGTTCTCCTTATGACTGTTTGGATCTTGCTGTCTTTGGATCTGTTTGTCTATCTCTGTCTGACTGTTTCTCTCTGTGACTGTCTCTCTGGATCTGTCTCTGTTTCTTTGCTTCTCCCTGTGACTGTCTCATTGGGTCTGTCTACCTCTGTCTGACTGTTTCTTTGGTTCTCCTTGTGACTGTTTTTGGGTCTGTCTCTCTTTGAGTCTATGTGTCTCTGACTGTTTCTTTGCTTCTCCTTGTGACAATCTCTTTGGATCTGTCTGTCTCTCTTTGTCTCTGTCTGACTGTTTCTTTGGTTCTCCCTGTAACTGTCTCTCTGGGTTTCTATTTCTTTGGTCCTTCCTATAACTCTCTCTTTGCATCTGTCTTTGACAATTTTTTTGGCTCTCCCTGTAACTATCTCTCTGGGGCTTGTTTATATGACTGTTTCTTTGGTTCTCCTTGTGGCTGGTAGCTGGTGGCTGGTGGTGATGTTAGCTATTAGTCATTTTCTCAGGGTTTCCCTGTTTCTCTTTGGGTCTGTCTCCACCTTTCCACCTCTCTCCTCAGTTTCTCATGTCTTCTCTTCTCTCTTTATTTTTAACCCCTTTATGGCCCCATTAATGGCCCTTGGATTACTAAACAAGTAAAAAAACCCTGGTCTTAGAAAATGATCCAAGTGTCCATACACTGCTTGGGAATAGAGTTATCTTAAATCTCCATTGAAGAACAGGCAATTTTTAATCTTGTGCTTAATTTATTCCAGTGTCAATCTTGGGAGATCTTGTTCCTTAGAAAATTTGGTATGTGAAATAGCTTTAAAAAAATTTTTTTTTAATTTTTTGGTCTGGCTGTTTGTGCTAGTGCTAGTCAATAAAATGTTTTTGGTTAAGTGATTTCCCCTAAAAATAACTTGAAACCTAAACATTAAATACTTGTTTTCTGCCTTCAATCAAGTGTAAGACTGTTTCTGGGGAAGAATTCAAATAACAAACTTTGGCTTTTCCACCTCACAGTAGTCCTTTTTCTTCTTAAAAAACAAACTTCAAACTTGGATATGTGTGTGTATTTTATTTTGAACTTAACTAATACCAAATAAAATGAAAATTTCTGTCTACAAAGTAGTACAACAACAAAAGATTGTATCTGGAACTGGGAGTATCTGTTATGTTATTTTTCCTTTTTAAGTACATGATAAATTCAACACCTAACTTTCAGAACTATGACGTTTCTTTGTTTGCTTCTGCCCTCCCTTCTGTTCTCTTCAGCGCACTTTAAAAATGCTTCAATGACTCTGTTTCTTCTTTTTGTTAACCCTATAGATGCCCTTTTCTTTTTCCTGTTCTTCCCTCCCCCACCAACTGGGGAAAAAAAAGGAAAGGAAAAAAACTCTTGTTATAAATAGTCATTCAAGCAAAACAAATTCCCACATCGGTCATGTCTGGAAAATGTTTATTTGTTTTTGTATCTTGAGCCCAACACTTCTCCTACTAGTAGTTCTTGCCATCTTATAGTGAGGAATACAAATGGGGTGTTATCACACAATGAAGAAATCAAGTTTCAGAATATGTGAAAAGATAAAAGTAAAAAGCAGTCCCCAGCTGTTTCCTGTGCTTCTGTTTTTGTGAATTCTTATTTCTCCATTCCAAAATAGTCATAATGCTAGTCACCTTCCAACAACCCTACTTGTATAGTGCCTCAGAGTTGTAACTGCCCTTCAAAAACTTCTCTTTACTTTTTTCGATGTATCGGAAAAATAAGTTAATATAAAATAGAGCATGAGCCTCAGTTTCCTCAGCTACTTCACTGACAGTCAAATGAGGGGGCGAGAGACATGAAAAGTGCTTTGTAAAAAACAACAACAACAACAACTGCTTTGCTCCACAAATGTCAGCATAATAGCTATTATTATTATATTTTACCAGAATTAAAAGAGGATAAAGATGCTGAAGGGTTTTGAGGTGGAGAATGGGGGAGAAGCACATGACAGATGGCTTTAATTTTCTTGGTAAAAGAGGAGGTCAGCTCATCTGCTGAGAGGATTTTGAGGGGGAAAAGATTTGGAACATCTGTTGGAGGAAGGAAGCATAGTAGAGATTTAATCAGAAGAGATCCATGTGGCACTGGGGTACCAGCTGTGCTGAGGGAACATTAATGAACAGTGGTCCCAGATTCCCAGTTCCTCTAACTTCCTTCATCAGTGTTCAGGACTGTGGAGTAGGGGCAGAGAAGGGGGATGTGGGGTGGGGTCATCCAGGCTTGGGAGGTTAGCAGCATAACTAAGGTCATTCCTTCCAAATACCCCATGTGTACATGTGCACTTATAAATGTACATGTATTTATTAACTTTACAGTTAGTTTATAGTGTGTATGTCTGTGGGTATGAATTGGATTTAAGTGAGAGGTACACATAGTCTTTGGACTCTCTTCCAGTCATCAAAGTCCATTGGCACACAAAAGTCAAGCTGAATGTCCAGTATCCAGTCTTTCATGCTTGACTGAACTTTCCCCAGTGCCTGCTTCAGCACCTTCATGGCCACTGAATCAAATTGCTCACATTTGTCCATTCCAGCAGGGAAAGTCTTTACATTCTTGGGGTACCTAGTATCCCTATAGAGTACTGATAAGAGTCCCTACAACCTATTAGTGCTTCAGGGCCACAGGGCCACTTTAAAAGAGCCCTGACTTTAAAATTTCTCAAAAAGTTTTATTCCTGCAACTAATTTTATATCTTAGTATATTTCTGAAGTTATTAAAGCTTAAAACTAAACAGACTTTTAGGACACCCTATATTCTGATATTTGAAAAGAATTCAATAGTCATTACCAAGTTCCTTGGAAATCAGTGTAGCAAAGAGAACAATACAATAAATTACTTTTAATATTAAAATCAGAATCCATAAAAAAGCAGAGGTAAAACCAAGATGGGTGCCTTTAAAATTCTTTTCTTTTGCAAGAAACTACATATGTCTATAGTTCAAAATTGGTGATATGGATGGTCCTCACCATCCCTGATAATACGACTTTCATTCATTTATCTTCAATGTATCAAGAAATGTTCTTTTCTCATAGTTATTCCTTTCTTATTGCTTGCACAGGTATTTTTTAACTTAAAAGCTTTGTTATTGAGACTTTCTTTAGTTCTAAATGAAATCTGTATTTTTAAAAGAAATAGTAAAAAATTAAACTCTTTATTTCTCATCTGGGGTTCCCTTTTTGTTCCATTACATATTACATATCTGAACCTTCACACAAGGTTGCATTCATATATAACTTGCAGTTATGAATATGTTTTTATAAAATTATCCTAATCTGTAGTTATAGCACATTTCTATATTTTGAGTCATATTGTATTGAAATACAGTAATTCATCAAAAAAAAAAAAAAGGATTGTTTTCCATACTGATGACAAAATTAGATTTTTACTTTTTATTTTTTGAGGGGAGGGAATCTGGTGTTGTGACAAAACTGGATTTTTAAAGTTAAAATTGAGGTGCTGGTAGAGGGTACATAGATGTGTCTGGAAAAACACTGCTTTTGTATGCTGAAGTCCCATAGGAACTGCTAAAATAAATTATACTGAAATAATTATATACAAAAACTATTATTACAAACACGTATGTATATTATAAATGAGAAAGAGAAAATATCATAAAACCTGATGTTTCTAACAGACTGATGGGGATAGAAGATGGGTAGCAAATCTGTGAAGTGGATACAGTGTTGTTCCTCCCTCCGACACTTTCTAAGCTGTGTGATCATTTAACTTTTGCCTCAGTGAACTCATCTGTAGAGTGGGAATAGTAATAGCACCTGCATCTTGGCGTTTATTGTGAGACTCAAATGAGACAAAGTATGAAGAGCTTACAGAGATGTTTTCTACTACCATTATTATCAAACATTCTAAAACACAGCTTTCCACGTGGTCTTTGGAAATGGGTGCCATAGCGATAAGCAGTTCAGTTTAACTCGAGCCTAAATGACCTGCAGAAATCCATTCCAACTCCAATCACAGAAAAGATGTTTGGGGGTATTAGGAATGTTATTTATCCAACATTTATTAAAGTGGGTGCTTCTTCCAGGCTCGAAGTATGGAGGACCTGAGTTCAAATACAGCCTCAGACACTAGGAGAGTGACTCTGACCAAGTCACTTCACCCTGTGTGCCTCAGTTTCCTCATGTGTAAAATGAGCTGGAGAAGGAAATTCAGGTTCAGGGTTCAGGAAGAGTCGGTCACGACTGAAAATGCAACAGCAACAGGAAACCGATTTAGAATTTGATGAGCCTAATCACAGAAGATCAAGGTGAAGAAACCTCACATTTTTTTGAGCAAAATTAATTTTAAGGAGGGAAAAGTGAGGGGAAGAAGGGGGAAAGAGGAAAGGACTAATTAGGGGAAAAGAAGCTAGGGATGGCCGCCCCTGGGGGCCGGGAAGGCGGGGCAGGCGAAGGATGCAGGGGTGGGGTCGCTCGTATCCAAGGTTACCGAGCGCTCCTGGGGAGAAGCTGAGGGAAGCGAGGGGGAAGGGCAAGGAAAAGGGAGGAGGGACAATGAAAGGAAAGGTGGGGCACGGAAGGCGGGCACGAAAGGCGAGCCCGGAATCTCAGAAGAGAGAGCAGCCCCGGGAAGGAGGGCGGAGGTCTTTCCTAGCGAGGAAACCTCGGCAAATCAGTTCACCTAACTGGACTTCAGTAACCCCTTTTATGAAATGGGGAGGTTAGAGTGGTAACCTTTAATGCCTCTTAACAGTCCTAGATCTTCGATTCTAAGGGTCCCGGCCCTTTAATAGGCGGCCGCCCCACCCAGCTCGTGGGCTCCCCACCCCAATGACTCAAGACTGCGTGACCCTGTAGCATTACTTGCTCTCCTTAGGCGAGCGTAAGGTAGAGCTCTTCCGCTACGGGAAGTAGTCCCCGCTCGGAGGCAGAAGTCGGCCCGGAAGCAGGGTCCAACCTTCGGGAACCGGAGAGGGGAAGTCCCGGGAAGCCGCCCAAGTGCAGCCTATCTCCGGAAGGGGGTGTGGCCCATGTCCAATAACGAACGGGGCCTATCCCCGGTAGGGGGCATGATCTATCTCAGGCAGGTGCTCAGCCTATCCCCGGAATGGGGCGTGCCCACCTCTCCCCCGCGGATCCCTCCGCCTGCACCAGTGGGACTGAGGCCGAGCGAGCCGCCATTTTGGACGCTGGTCTCTCTCTGCCGCCGTCCCTGCTGTAGCCGCCGCCGTCTCCAGTCCGCTGTCGGGCCGGTGAGTGTGCAGCCCCGGGCCTGCAGCGTCCTGTTCTCTTCCCGCCGCTTCCCGGAGACAGCGAGGGAAGGAGGGAGCCGGGGCCGGGAGCTGCAGGCATCGCTCTGTCCTTCCGCCCGTCTTGGAGACTTGGCGGGGATGAATCCGGCCCCGGGAGGGTCCGCGATCTGTCATTCAGCCCGGGTCCCTTTGTCTCGGGGCAGGTTGTTCTCTTCAACCGTGGCCTGGTTCAGCCCACTGCACACACGCCCATGCGTGCCCCCCTGCAGAGCTGCCTCCCCTGGGGGTGGAAAGGGGCGGGGGAGGCACCTGACTGTCAGGCCGGACCCAGAGCGGGGGTGAGGGGGGGTGACGGGAGGATCTGGAAAGGAAATCTGTGAGTGGGGGCGTGGGTCTCACCCGGCGTGACACAGTTGGAGGGAGAAATCGCTAAGTGCTACGGGTGAAGGTGGGGGTCTCACGCTTGTCACGAGTGTTTTAGAGGAAGGGGCGGAATGCCACTTTGGGGCACCAAGTCTGGGGCATTCCTAACCATGTCTATGCCATGGCCCTCTTTGTTCCACGGGTGAACTGTGCGAGCCCCTTTTCGGTCTCAGGTTTTAAATACAAAAAACAAGCCACTTGGACTGAAATTCCCGAACCGGAACGTAATCCAGAAATTCACATGCCCCCGGGGAGAAACCGCCTGCTGTGATAGGCGTCCTTCGGTGCCCTGCCAAGAGTAAAATCCCTCACATAACATCGCCGTTTTCAGTTATTTTCCATTAAAAAATGTAGCAGTTAATGGAAAAACTCAACCACCTTTCCCCAAGACACGCTGGAGGCAGGAACCACGCCTGCGATTTCTTGGCTTCAGAATATTCTTGGAGGAAGGCGCTCCTGTTGCCCATTGAGGCTCGTCTTAAAGCCAGCGCTCTTCCTCCCGGGGCATGAACTTAAATAAAAAATCAGTTTGATAATTGTCCTTCTCTTTTATGCATTTAAAAACATCTGAGGATGATTTAAAATTATCCATAATGAAAAAAAGGTCTATGTTAGGATAAACTGAGCTGGGGGTCAGAGATCTTCCTCAGTTGGAGGCGGGTCGGTCATCTGTCTATTAGCATTCTTGACTTGTATAGTGGTTGGTCTGGTCTGCTAGGCACCTTTGTTTCTACTTTCCTCTTTTAAGTCCTTTTGGCCATCCAAATATGTCAGTTTTTTTCTAGATCTCTAAAATAATTCTTCAATCGCTTAATTGATATGATATTGAATGAATAAATTGATTTAGGTTGTGTTTCTCTAAAACCTAGAGCTGATTTTAGCTATAAAAAGCATAGTTTATAAACTATGATCTTAGTTTATAAGATTTTTAAAGGCACCTGTGTTTATAAATCAATATTCAAATGAATTAATATAAACAAAAATTTGGCATTTGGTAATATATTTACTACATTGGTAATATAAATAGACAAAAAATACTTAAAGTCTGATAGAAATGCTTTGGTGAATTGTTAAATTCAATATATGTTTTGGTAGCATATAGAGAATATATAAAATAATCAATGAAAAATTCTGTAAAACAAAATTTTAAATTGCTTAGCTTTAAGAACATTTTAAATTTAAAAATTATAAAGTTTTCAGTGGAATTGGGAATCGTATTTTCCCATTACTCATTTTTCTTCTAGTATGCATTGTATTATAGTTTTTTATTTACAACACATATACATGGATAATTTTTCAACACTGACCCTTGCAAAACCTTCTGTTCCAAATTTTCCCTTCCTTTTCCCCACCCCTTCCCCTAGATGGCAGGTATTCTAATACATACTAAAATATATGTTAAATCCTATATATATAGACACACACACATATCCATACAGTTATCTTGCTGCACAAGAAAATCAGATCCTGAAAGAAAGAAAGAAAAAAACCTTGAGAAGAAAAACAAAAATGCAAGCAAACAACAGAAAGAGTGAAAGTTCTATATTGTGGTCCACACTCAGTTCCCACAGTCCTCTCCCTGAGTATAGATGGTTGTTCTAGTACACATTATATATAAAGTTGCTTAGATTGCTTAAAATGCTGCTTTATTAGCAATGTATGAATCTACTTTTAGACATAAAACAATGTTTAATTTGGGCCCTAGTGCTTTTGAAACAGATGGAGTCAAGCTATGATTATGTGCTTTATATATAAATCTAGACTAGAAGTATACAGAATTTTTTGGACTGTGAATACAGTGGAGGGAGCAAAATTACTCCATTTAGTGCTATTTAATATATAACAGGGAAGTCCTAAGTTCATGATAAGTAATGTTTGTAGTCTTTATTGCACCGTCTAGATTTCCATAATGGCAGCTGTAACATACTCTTGAGTGTAGGATATTTTTTCAATGTCTGCATCATACACCTCAGGAGGCAGCTGGACTCAGTGGATTGAGGGCTGGTCATGGAATTTGGAGGACCTGAATTCAAATTCTATCTCAGATACTAGCTGTGTGACCTTGGAAAAATGACTTAAGTTGTTTGCCATAATCCCAGGGGAGAAGGAAAAGGCAAGTCTTTCCAATGTCTTTACCAAGAAAATCCCATGGACAGTAGACAGTACTATAGGTTCAACAACTAAATCTTTGATATTGATCAGCATAGTGATTTCCAATTAGGTTGATTTTGAAGAGAATGTAAGAGCCTTGATTATGTGAATGTCATAGGTTTCGTGATTAAAAAAAAAAAGTTTCCTCATCAAAGTTATGTTTGTAATTTGTGGTGTGATATAACATTAAACTTTCTTCTATTAGTTGAGACTGCCTAGTAATAGACACTTCTTCAAATCAAATAACAATGATTATACTGAGGAATATTGTTGTGTTGTGTTGTCTTACTCACCAGAGGAAACTCAGGATCCTTTGTGTTGTTTATTTTGTATTCTAATTCTTTAAAAATTGATATTCTCAATCATTCTATGTGATAAGACTTTTAATTAGAATATATGAATAAACAATGCTTCATTCCCCACTGTGAATTTAATATAGAGTTTACTTAGCTGTTTTTGTAAAGAAGTTCAGATCAAACATATCTCTGTTCTTTAGTGAATCCATGTGAGTGCTTCCCTCAGAACGAAGTGACTCTTATTTTGGGAAATTCTTGTCCATAAACTCCCCCAAATTCTTCACAGGGCAAGTCCATCCATGTCTTAGAGGCTCTTCTCTGGGTACTTTAGCATTTTGTGGATAGCATTGTAGCACAGTTGTGTTACTTTGTAACACTGTTTACCTTTCTGCTTACATTTATCCTCATTATTTTAATTTCATTTCTTATGCAAGCCCTCAGTAGAATGCTGCAGCCAATTTATGTCTACCATGCGCCCTTTGGGTCACTCACAACTTTGATTCTTTAAAGATTATAGTGTTCTGTGACTCACAGTCCTATTAGAACTAGAAGAGTATTGTTAATGGAACCCCCAAAGATGGTTTTTCAATTTCAGTGATCAGGATGGGTATTCATAATGCATCGGTCTATATAGTTGGAGGCCTTTGAGTCTAATGACTTCATGAAGAAATTGAGGGCCAGGAGAGGGTTGTAGAATTTGTGCAAGGTCACGCAAATAGTAAGAGAGTACTGACTCCTGAGCTTGATGCATCACACAATGTTATCTATCTATCTATGCTGCTTTTCAGCTGCTATTTTATTTACATTAATTTGTATAACCAAAGAGATAAGCCATATACACAATTTTGCTTTTGATTCATTTGGAATCTTCTCGTGGAGTAGGAGGCATCTTTCATTACGTTTGGACATAAGTTTCATAATCCTTTGAATGAAGTTGATATACTGAAGTGTAAACTGTTGCCATTAATTTCTTTTTTCCCCCATTAGTTCATTTCTTTCATAAATGAAATGACAGATTAATAAATAATATTAATTTGATAAATGAGTAAATATAGCAAATGAAAAATAAACAGCTAAGTCCCTGGCCATCTTTCACTTGAGTATGTTACCCATGGTTTTAGGAAAATGGAATTTTCCTAACCTTCTGTTAGCTAACCTTCCATTAATTTCACTTAAGTCCAAACCCATGTCACTGAACCTCTGTAGGAATAACAGGAATGCCAATCAAGAATGCCTTTCTGACAATTCCTGGCTTCAGCAATTTGTAAGTCATTTATATATTCAGTAATTAATCAACCATTTCTGGATCATGTTCTCAAAATAAATCTCATTCCATCCACTATTGCTAGGTAAGCTATTTGGGAATAGATTTATTAATATTTCTAATACAATAAAAATTGGAATAAGAACTCAGTTTCTTAAGTTTCCTTTAGGCACTTTAGTTTTAGGTAGAAGAAACAAATCACAGGAAAATAAATTGTGTGTGTGTGTGTGTGTGTGTGTGTGTGTGTGTGTGTGTGTGTGTGTGTGTGTTAGACTTTCAAGGGAAATCTCAGGGGTCATTATACTTTCAGCTAAGAATGCCAAATACTATATGAGATTTTTAAAATGTTTTATTAAAAGTTTTAAACTTTGATTCATTCATTAGTGGCCATACAGGATACAAGGATTGATGAAGCTATTCTTGCTTGGAAAAAGCACATTCTAACATAGGGGAATCATATGAACATATAAGTACAGTTGGAACAGTTTGTGAGGGGGAGTTCTGTGCAATCAATCTGGGAAAATATGCTGGAATATGAAAGAACTTTAAACATCAAGCAGAAATTTTTATTTTGTTCTAAACTGGGGAGCCATTGAGATTTATGCTTTAGGTATATCAATTTAGCAGCAGTGTGGATTGGAAAGGGAAGAGACTGGATACAGGAAGAACAATTAGGAAGCTATATCTCTGTAGTATAGACAGCAAGTAATAAGGGGGGGGGGTGTGGTATGAGTAGAGGAGACTGGAAATAAGTGTCTGAAAATGAGTTGAATGATTGGATAAA
The DNA here is from genome assembly GCF_016432865.1 of Antechinus flavipes. Lineage (NCBI taxonomy): Eukaryota > Metazoa > Chordata > Mammalia > Dasyuromorphia > Dasyuridae > Antechinus > Antechinus flavipes. Next base: position 44,902,070 of record NC_067399.1, read on the forward strand.
TGGCGTTTCCTAGGACAGAAATTAGGAGTGAATAGATTTTAGGGAAGGATAATTTTATTTTAGAAAAACTGAATTTTGAGATGCCTATGGAATATCAAGGTGGAAATATGTGCAGGTTGATTGACAATCAGCTGGATGTCCCAAGAATTCTAGGGGTGAGGATTTAGAGGAAGGGCTGGTCAGAATCAGTGCAAAGAGCTCAAGAATGATGGTCAAGAAAAAAGGGATCATGAGTGATGCTCATTATTAAATGCTCACTATATGACAGGCACCATGAAGGGGGGAAGGAGTCATAGGATAATAGCATGAGGAGGTAGTAGAGCAAGTGCAGGATTTTGTATAAATGTGAAGGTTGGTTGGGATGAGAGGATCTGGGTAGTTTGAAGGTAGGCAGCAAGGAACCTGTGTTAAGCTAAGGAGAGAAAAAAAGATAATGATTTTATGGAAGGACAAGCTGCCCTTACTAAGCAGGGCAGCCTCAACTTCTTAATTTGGAGCAGAAGAGAAAAGCATAGAGAATCTGAGGTGATTGCTTATGATTATTTATTTAGTTACATTTAAATTAAAACAGTCCCTGAACAGGAGGAATTCTCAGTTTAGTGGGAAACATAACAAGCAAAGAGATATATGCAAACAAACTATGTAAGGATAATTAAGAAATAATAATAGAGGTGAGGCACTAGAAAATTTTTTTTTTATAATTGTATTTTTTGTACTTTTATAGTAGATGCCTAGCAATTAATGGGTAAATAACATACACAGAGGAATATAATGGAGTATGACTCTGCCATAAGAAAATAAATGATGAATTCAGAAAAGCACAAAAATATTTATGTAAACCAATAAAAAGTTCAGTAACAGAGCCAGTAATATAATATGCATAATAATAACTAAAGCCATGAACATGAAAGTAAGAGTAAAAACAACAAAAAATTTAAACCAAACACTATAATGCTCAGCTTTGACCCTGAAAAAATGTATGAGTATACATCTCTCACCTCTTGTTTCATAAAACTATCAATTTAGATTTTACATATATTGTCTAATTGGGTTTGTAATGTTGACTAATTTTAGTGAACTATTGTTTTCCTTTTTTTTTTTTTTTTTTTTTTTTCCTGAGGCCATTGGGGTTAAGTAACTTACCCTGGTCACACAGTTAGGAAGTGTTAAGTGTCTTTGATTTGAATCAGGTCCTCCTGACTTCAGGGCTAGTGCTCTATCTACTGCACCCCTTAGCTGCCCCTAATTCTTTTTTTTTTTTTAATAGCTTTTTATTGACAAAACATATGCATGGGTAATTTTTCATCATTGACCCTTGAGAAACCTTCTGTTCCAATTTTCCCCCTTCTTCCCCTTACCCCCTCCCCTAGATGGAATGTAGTCCAATACATGTTAAATATGTTAACTGTATAAATATGTGTACATATATTGTGTTTATCTTGCTGCACTAGAAAAATCGGATTTAGAAAGAATGTAAAAATAACCTGAGAAGGAAAATAAAAATGTAAGCAAAGAACAACAGAAAGAGCAGAAATGCTATGTTGTGGTCCACACTCATTTCCCATAGTCCTTTCGCTGGGTGTAGCTGGTTCTCTTAATTACTTAACAATTGGAACTGATTTGGATCATCTCATCATTGAAGAGAGCCACTTCCATCAGATTTGATCATCATATAATATTATTGTTGAAGTGTATAATGATCTCCTAGTTCTGCTCATTTCACTTAGCATCTGTTCATGTAAGTCTCTCCAGGCCTCTCTGAAATCATCCTGTTGGTCATTTCTTACCAAATAATAATACTCCATAACATTCATGTACAACAATTTATTTAGCCATTCTCCAATTGATGGGCATCCATTTAACTTCCAGTTTCTAACCACTACAAAAAGGGCTGCCACAAACATTTTGGCACATACAGGTCCCTTTCCTTCTTTAAGATCTCTTTGGGATATAAGCCCAGTACTAACACTGCTGGATCAAAGGGTATGCACAGTTTGATAATATTTTGAGCATCGTTCTAAATTGCTCTCCAGAATGGTTAGATCCATTCACAATTCCACCAACAATCAAAAGAGCAAAGAGTTATTAGTAGGAACATATAAGGTGTAAGAAGATTGGAAAATCAGGGAGGACTAAGTTATAAGGGGTTTGAACACTAGAGGATTTTGTATTTGATGCTGGAGACCATGGGAGCTTTTGGAATTTGTTGAGTAAATGAGTGACCTTGTTGTTTTTAGGAGATAATTTTGTTAGCCCAATGTTTATAGAGACCTGAGGCAGGCAGATCAACTAGCTATTGCAGTAATTCAGGTATGAGATGATGAGGGCTTGACCCAGAGTGAGGGTAGTATCAGTGTATCCAATTCTTCACAACCTGCATGTTAGTGCTTTCAATTATTAGAGTTGTTTTTAGCTAATAAGACTTTTTCAAGTAGTTATTAGCAATGTTTTCTCTTTTTTAAATTACCTGTTTTATTTCTTTTGACTGAAGGTTACCACTCTAATGGTTCTTTGTATTTTACAGACAACCTATATTCTGAACGTTTTGATTTGTCTTATTTAATTTTCTCAGAGCCTAGTTCTGTGATAAAGGAATCTTAAAATTGTTAATAGGTTATTTTATTTAGGTGTTATTTCCATTTTAATGGATTCTTGATAATACTTTTACCCAAAGGAAGGATTCTTAGCAGTAGAAACTTTGGGCATTGAGGAAAGTCTGGTGAGGAGTCTTTTGGGGACAGTGACTCTCCACGTCCTTTAAAAAGTTCTATTGCCTTTCATTTTTACACTGGCGTCATCAAAAACATGTAAACAGACAAGCTGTATCCATGATAGTGACTGACATAATTCTATTTATGATCCCCATCCTTCCCTCTCCCTCATTGGGATTAAGTGATTTGCCAAGGGTCATACAACTAATAAGTATCAAATATCTGAGCCAGATTTGAACTCTGTCCTCTTGATTGAGTTGTTTTGAAGATAAATGGCAAGATTATTTGAAAGAGGAAAACAAACTTTTATCTAAAGATAATATTATCTGTGAGGGTTTATAAATTAGTGATTGATACATCATGGTAGAACTGAAGCCTAGCCATTTTGTTAATGTTCTGTTTATTTTACTAATGTTCTAAAGTAATGTACAGCTTTACTGGTTCCTGTAAGTTTTGTTAAAGAGTTGTTTTGGGTTCTGGCATATGATACTTATTTTCTTTGACAGTACAATATATCTTTTTATGATCCTCTTTTTTCTTGCTTTTTTCTTTCTCTCTACTTCCCTCTGTGTGTCTTGCTCTCTTCTTTTTGTCTCACCCTTCTCCTCCCCATATCCCCCTTTTGTATACAGGTGGATGTTGGGGTGTGATTTTTGCTGTCTTGGAAAGCACCAACTTCTTCCTAAGAGCTAAAACTTGGTTAACAGGAAATGAGAAATCCAGATGATATCTTACTCACTGGTTTCTTAGTGCCATTTCTCCCTTCCCCCCTTCTAAATCCTTTTAGATTTGGGAAAACTTAGGGGATCTTTTTCTTTTCCTTGTCTTAATTTTGCCTTTTTTCTAAAGAATGTCAGGTGCAGCATATAGGTCTTTGAATGGCATTATTATAGCAGAAAATGCTACCCTTCTCGCACTACAACATGTCTCTGAAGTTCACTTAGGTGTTCAGGTAGCTTTATATGTTTATGTTTTAGTGAATGGCTATTTAGCAATTTATTTTCATGTCTTTTGGAACTGTTGGAGTTCTGTTTGAAGAAATCAGCAGGGGTGCTTTTGTAATATATTGATAGTATCATAGAAACATAGATTATTTTACAGATTAGGAAACGGAGGCCCAGGGAGAATAAAATACTTGCTCAAGATCATACAAGTAATTAGCATCAGAGAAAGGGCCCAACACTTTTTAACTCTAGAGCCAGTACTCTTTTTAATGTGTCTTGATAGTTTTTTTTTTCTCTGACATCTGGTAGCTTTTGTTAATTTGCATGGTTGATACTCACTTGGATCTTTTCTAACATTCTATATAGTTAAACAAAATGGGATTTGAATGGACTTTCTTTTGTTGCTGGAAGGAATGGGATTTGTTTATCTGTCATTGAAATAAATCAGCATAGTTATCTATAGCTACCCAAAGCAAAACTTTCAGAAGGTTTAAAAATGTTCCATGTTTACTTTATTGGTCTGAACATTGGGGCATCTGCCCAAACTTCTCTCCTTGTTTCCCCTTTTCCATACACTCAGTAGGCTTATATAAAATTTAAGGGGGAATAATAACCGTTGTTATTTTTAAACATAAGCATTTTTTTTCTTTTTGAATTCCTTTTGAATCACTTTTTAGGGATGAGATATTTGTACTGATAGTTTCATATGATATCAAATTAAACTTAAGATATGATGATAAAAAAAAAGCATGACATGTTCTGTTACAGTAGGTACTATAAAGATAACCTCAGCCAAACTTTTTACCTTGATGATGTAATGATAGTCTTTTTATGTGTAATTTTTTGACATAAAAATTGGAGCAATTGTATATAAATGCAATAATTCTGACTCAGTTTGTCAGTTATTTTGTTAAAATACATCTACTTATAAGTGTTACAGGCAGTATACCTTGGGGGAAAAGTAGTAGTCTTAAAGCTCTTGTAGACTTCTGTTGCCAACTCTGTTGTTACCAGATAGATGCTCTTGAGTGTTAATTTCTTTTCTTTTCTTTTCTTTTTTTTGTGCTGAGGCAACTGGGGTTAAGTGACTTGCCCAAGGTCACACAGCTAGGACGTGTTAAGTGTCTGAGATCCGATTTGAACTCAGGTCCTCCTGACTTCAGGGCTGGGGCTCTATGTACTGCGCCACCTAGCTGCCCTTCTTGAGTGTTAATTTCATCTATAAAATGTAGAGTTGTTTAATTCTATGACTGAATTTGTGATTATTTAACTAGAACTTGACTTTTTGACCAGGCAGACTGCCTCTAAAAATATCTCATTATGGCTCCTATATTTTCTCCATAGGAAATATAAATCATGCTGGGCTCTGGGTTCAAGGCTGAACGCTTAAGAGTCAACTTGCGCCTGGTCATAAATCGCCTCAAACTGCTAGAAAAAAAGAAAAGTGAGTACTTCAGCATGGCATTTATTTTTCCCTTTTCTCAGGTTTCTCACTGGATCCTGGCTATGGAATTTTTTTTTCAGGTTGTGTAAGTAAACTTCTATGCATCTTAGTTTCTTTATCTGCAAAATGGAGACTAATAATAGCACCCATTCCCAGAGCTGTTCTAATAATGAAATAAGATAATATTTGTAAAGAACTTAAAGGTGTGTATATATAAAATAAATGCTTACTGTTGCTGTTGGTTGTTATGAAGAGTAATCTTACCAAGGAAAAGGAATAAAAAGCTCAAATGAGCTTTTTTTTGGAATGTTGAACCAACCTAGGAAAATGATTTTTCTGTAGGTTTCATGCAGAATTTTTATAGCATAGACTGCTAGTACAGTGTATCTTTCCTGACCATGGGAAAGCTCATTATCAATGTGTAAAAAAATATATACTGTTTATATTACAGCGGAATTAGCCCAGAAAGCAAGGAAGGAGATTGCAGATTATCTAGCAGCTGGGAAGGATGAACGGGCTCGGATCCGTGTGGAGCATATCATTCGAGAAGATTACCTTGTGGAAGCCATGGAGATACTAGAACTCTACTGTGATCTGCTCTTAGCCCGATTTGGTCTGATCCAGTCCATGAAGTAAGACATGTTACATTCCCCTGAGATTTTTGGCAGGAATGGGCATGGATTTTATTTTACATGATTATGTGGGGAAACTGGCATGATGTTATTGTCCTTATCTGTAGCCTGATAGAGTGGTCCCATCTGAAGTGGGATACCTAGGGCATTCTTTATTCCCCCACCCCAATCCCCGAGGCAATTGAGGTTAAATGACTTGCCTAGGGTCACACAACTAGGAAGTGTTAAGTGTCTAAGACCAGATTTGAACTTAGGTCCTCCTGACTTCAGGGCTGGTGTTCTAGCTACTGCGCCACCTAGCTGCCCCTACTAGGGCATTCTTAAGAAATAGTACAGTGTAGTTTTAGTTTAAAATACTGAGTTAATTGTGTTTTTTCATTTTTATAATTTCTTAGAGAACTTGATTCTGGTCTGGCTGAATCTGTGTCCACTTTGATATGGGCTGCTCCTCGACTCCAGTCTGAAGTGGCTGAGTTGAAAATAGTGAGTATGATTTTTGATTTCAGTAATTTTTATAATCCTTCAGTGAAATAAGACATCTATTTCTATGTTTGCTGCCTCTGTTTAGTTCATATGTATGATTATAGATTATCATTTTTTGAGGGGGGGAATTGTGTTTTTTTGTTATACTGTTTCTGATAAAAAAAATTCTTGTTCTGAGACTTTATTTCACAAATTGATGGAATGTTTAGTATGATTAGAGAGGAAATGATCTGTTCTTTTCCTCAGTTGCTTGTTGAATGGTTTCTGCATTTTTTTCAGTGTTCTTTTTTTCTCTTTAGGTTGCAGATCAGCTTTGTGCCAAGTATAGTAAAGAATATGGCAAACTATGTAGGACCAATCAGATTGGAACTGTGAATGACAGGGTAATGTGCATACTTGTTAAAAAATAAAACCAAGCAAGATGGGTAGGTGATACTTTTGACCCGCTACAATTTTGGTAGACACAAGTAAGCCTAGATTAATGTAGAGTTGTCCATTTCATTGTCAGAAAGGAGGGAAGAAGAAAAGGGGACAGTATTGAATTGTAGGTTAACAGTGCAGTCATTTTGTCCCTTCACTTTTGGGGCGTGTGACTTTTATCTGATCCTAGTCCTATAATATTGCTCTTTTATTTATCGTTATATTCAAAATTTATTCAACAATTTCATGAAACATCTATTTTGTACACATAACTATTGTAGTACGCACACTGGAGCTATAAAAATAGCAAAATGACATCATCCCTGTTCTCGAGCTGATTGGAGAGGAAGTAGTGGAGGAGGCACCTGATCCATGTTTGTCAGCAACTACATATTTTATTTTTCCTCAGATTAGCCAAGCAACCAGCAGCTAGTAAATGCTGGAACTGTTCTAAGTCAATAAGATTACAAAAACAAAAATAGAATAGTACTTGGGAAATGGACCCTGTTCCGTGTGCCTAGGAAAAATGCTAATGCCAAATGCTAATACTGCTACTAACTTAATTTGCGACTTTGGGAAAATAATTTATCTTCACTTTGTCTTGTGCAAGAAAGAAATACTAAAAAGAGAAAAACAACTGATTAATTGGTGATTGCTACCAATTTTGTAATGAACACTAAGCCGCTTATTGTACTATCATAGTTATAGGTATCTTGGGATGAAAGTGGATATTCATTTTCCGAAGTAATTTGTTTTGTTTTTGTTTTTTCCCCAGCTAATGCATAAATTGAGTGTGGAGGCTCCACCCAAAATTCTGGTAGAGAGATACCTGATTGAAATAGCCAAAAATTACAATGTTCCTTATGAACCTGACTCTGTTGTCATGGTGAGTACATTAGGTCCAGTTGAGGTACAGAGGAGAGTGAGGATCTCTCAGTAGGACCATCTTCTCCATTGTTTAGACAACTTGGTAATACACGTAGGGATTAAATCTCTGCTTTTGCTTTGCTAGTCTGTAGGAATAGTAGAACATTAAACAAAAAAAATAGGTACTTTACAAATGGTATTTCATTTGATCTTCACATTTTAGAGATGAGGAAACTGAGGCAGATGATTGGCTCAGAGTGAATATAAATAGCAATTGTTTCTATTTTGGCCAGAACTCTGAGGACTTCCTTTCCCAGACTGATTTTTTTTTAGGGGGAAAGGGAGTAGGGCTGGGAAGAGACTAGTAAAGAGGTCCATTCTTTGTCTCAGTTCTTACCTAGTCTTAATCATCATAAAGGACATTAAAGGGCATTACCTCAGTCAAACTGAGAACTTATTTTAGAAAAGATCAAGCTGTCCATGCCATTCAGATCCATTTCCAATCCTGATCTAAATCTAACCCAGATTGGCTCTGGAGGGCAGAGTGAGGCTGGTGACCAATTCACTTGCATATCATGGCATCAACTCCCTGCTGAGGAGCTCCTCTTGGAGAAGGAAGGACAAATTACACTAGAGACCTATGATTTACTCATCTAGGAATGACCATATATAAATCCTAGAGAATTGCCTGAGGCACATAAGGTTAAGTGATTTGCCTCAGATAACAGATTTAAATGAAGATCACCTAAGCTGTATTTTAGGCTTAGTCGGTGTCTCAGACTGGATGTCACCTTGGCCTTCCTTACTCCAAGAATATATCCACTGTGCTACCACTTTGTGTATGATAATTACTATCTAAATAATTAAAAAAATTATACAGCAATATGTATCTTAGGTGATATCATTAACGTAGCTGTTCTTTCTGACTTGTAAATGTGAATTGACATTGAGGAATTCATAATACCCTCATGGATTGTGAGGTAACCCCCAGGCCTCTGGGCCTGTTGTGTAACTATATATTGGTTCCTTTCTTTCCTCAGGCAGAAGCTCCTCCTGGAGTTGACACAGATCTTATTGATGTTGGATTCACAGATGATGTGAAAAAAGGTGGGCATGGAAGAGGAGGAGGAGGTGGTGGATTCACTGCACCAGTTGGTCCTGATGGAACAGTGCCCATGCCTATGCCCATGCCAATGCCCATGCCCTCACCAGGTTCTCCTTTCTCATATCCACCTCCAAAGGGACCAGTAAGTATATATAAGATCTTTTGGTAGAGAGTCTTGAGAATAGAATGGATATTATCAACTTTTGGCACTCCACAATTGAAGATTGAAAAAGCAACGTGACTGGTATTAAGTCTAGTGTAAACTTAGGAAAATAAGTTTTACCATTTGGATTAAGGGGCTATCTCTTGGCTCAATTGTACATCATAAAGAAGTAAAACAGGATTTTTTGGGGAAAAAAATCTTTCTTGTATGTCTCCCAACTGTCATTGGGCCTCACTCACTATAGAGGGACTTTATAGCTACTTCCCATGTGGTTAACAAGAACACTTCTGCAGAGAATGGTTGCTGTTGGAGAGAATGACTTTTACTGTTGGCAAAGGGTAGCCTTTGCAGGACTGGTCTGATAAGTGTTTTTGGGGAAGATTCAGCAAGTTAGTTGCATTTCTGTTTGCTATTTGGATTAATTGCCTTATGCTTATGTCTTTAGAGCTGTTTTAGGTAATTTTTCCTAATAGGGTTCCTGCTTTGTTATTTTTTTGATCCAAACAAGAAATCTTTCCTAGTTGTAAACTGAGATCAATACTGTATCCATGACATTGATTTTTTTCCTTTTACAGTCGGATTTCAATGGATTGCCAATTGGGACTTATCAGCCTTTTCCCAATATCCATCCACCTCAGATACCAGCAACTCCCCCAACATATGAATCTGTAAGTGCCTGAGCTTCCTTTTATAAGCAGCAGCTGCAGAGAGAATCCCATGAAGAGGGCAGAATAATTGTCACAGGGAAGGCACAGTTTCATTCAGCCCCTAGCACTAACATGGTTTCTGCTTTAACACTTTTCATTCTGCTTCATCCCATCTGGGACATAGTGGTGGTATTGCTTTGTCTCTCAGTGATTGATTTAGGAACAGGAGAACAAGGTCACTGAAAACTCCTAAAGAAGACCAACTAAAATGTAATTGGAACCAATTCTTTGGATCAGATAGAAAAGTTCATGGACCATGTGTACCTGGTGATGTAGTTTTAGGATTGGAACTCTAAATGCCACTTACTTATATTCTCAGAAACCATGGAAAGGGATGTCTTTTAGAATACAATGTCATTTGGTACAGTTTATGGCTCTTGGGATTTCTGCTAGCCCCATGTTCATGACTTGAAGCAGATTTCTACCAAATTCTGTTATAGCAGAAAAAAAATTAGCTTGGTTCAGATATTGAAGAATCCTGAAATGGACATGTATTATAAATTAATCACTTGAGAAAAGCTGCCTGCTCCTAGGCCTGCTTGGGTTCTTTTATTGACATTTTTTTTCTCTGTGAGTGGTGCATCATAAGTTGAGTCTTTCCATTTTTGTTTTTAACAGTCTTTTCTTGGGCATTGGCCTGTGCACACGCTAGAGCATTGCTTGGGATTGTCTGGGAACAGTGGAATGGAAGAGCTTCGTCCCTCCTAAAGTGATGGACAGAATATTAGGCTGAGAATTTTCTGGTTATTGGCTTTTGTTGTTAGATGACTAAATGTAATGGAAGGAAGAACAGCAAAAGGATGCTAGAGGTTGATAGCTCAATTTCTTTGAGGGCTTGAGTCTTTTGTCTATGGTGAGCAGTTTCACTTGGTGTAAGCCACTGCATTCTCTTGAGTGATTTTTTTCCTCCATAGTAACCCTTTCTGTGTTTCAGGCTGATGTTAATGCTGATAAGAATGTTCCTTCTGCACAGGTTGTTGGTAAGTACAGTATAGTAGTTCTTCTCTCTCATTCTATCCCCAACCTAAAGTGTTTTTCTTTCTCCTGAAATGTTTATTGAGATCTTGTATTTTTAGAACAAGCATTCTCTTTTTTTTTTTTTTTTTTTTTAATTTTATTTTATTTAATAATAACTTTGTATTGACAGAATCCATGCCAGGATAATTTTTATACAACATTATCCCTTGCAATCGCTTATGTTTTGTTTTTTCCCCTCCCTCCCTCCACCCTCCCCCCCCCCCCCCCAAGATGGCAGGCAGTCCTATATATGTTAAATATGTTGCAGTATATCCTAGATACAATACATATTTGCAGAACCGAACAGTTCTCCCGCTGCACAGGGAGAATTGGATTCAGAAGGTAAAAATAACTCGGGAAGAAAATCAAAAATGTAAATAGTAGAACAAGCATTCTCAAAGAGTTTCTCAAAGCTTAGTGCTCAGCCTTCTGCTCTGTCTCTGTGCTGTCAGAATTCTCTTTTCTCATGACTCCATTTGTGTCTTCTGTCTTTACCCAAAGTCAACATATTCAAAACAGAACTTCTATTCCCCTTGCTCCCCCCATCAGGATTAGCTCTTCTTCCTTTTTTCTTACCTTTCTTGGGATGGAGATACACACACACACACACACACACACACACACACACACACACACACACACATACACATTTATTTTTTATATTCAGGAGCGTTAGAATGTTATACCATGTAGGTTAAAGAAATATCTTGTTTTTGTTTGTTTTTTGCAGGCAGTTGAAGTTAAGTGACTTGCCCAGGGTCATATAGCTAGGAAATGTTAAGTGTCTGAGATCAGATTTAAATTTGAGTCCTCTTAATTCCAGGGCTGGTGTTCTATCCACTGCACTATCTTGCTGCCCCCTTAAGGAAACATCTTAATCACTTTCTATGCATTTTTGAGAATGACATTATAGATTAGAACAAATGTACATTTTTGAAATTTTCATCCTGTAAATTACATCTTCCATGTAAATGATCATCAGTGTAACTTTTTTATTCATGGTACTTGGATGCCTTTAAATTTTCCATTGTAAAGTCCAGCTACATTGAATCTTTCTTATAAGAAAAAATTAGTTCAAGAGCACTAGCAAACAAAATAACCTCATTTGAAGCTACGTGCAAATTTTGTGCCTGTAGCTCTCTACTCTGTACTCTAATCCCCTTCTCTCTACTGAAAGTTGAAAAGTCTCTTTTGTCTTTTCTTTGGGATCACGATTAGGCATTATAGTAATCTGAGTTCACCTGTCTTTTAGCTGTATTTTAAATTAGCATACTGATAGAATTATTTTTCTAGTCTCCCAAACTTGAGATCTCAGTGTTATTTTGGATTAAACCCTTTAAAATTATCTAAACAGAAGTTTTAAACTTTAGAGTTTAAATTTAGAGTTAGAATATGTCGAATCCTTGTTTTTTTTTTTTTTTTTAATTCCTATTTCCTTCACCATATTTAAAATCTTCATTTTTACCTATTTAGGTTACTTTAGCAGTTTTCTTGTGAGCCTTTTTTAACTCCAATGCCTCTTTGTCACCTACTTATCTTTCCTAATGTCAGCCTAGCTTCCAAGAATTTTTTTAATCTAGCCTCATCTTTCTTCTAATTTTTATTTTTTCCTATTCCTCATTCTCCCTGGTCCCATAAACATATCATGTGTCATTTCCAGCTTATGCCTTCCCTCTCTTTGTTCCCTTAGTCTTCTCTTTGTTAGCAAATCCATCTACTTCAGCTCTCACTTAACTCTGTTGCTCTAAACTTTTAGAGAATCTTTACCATGACCTTTGGAGTCAAAGATCTAGATCTTTGTCCTAGACACTTAGTAGTTGTGATAACTTGGGCAAGTTATTTTCCCCATTAGAACTTCAATTTCCTTATATATAAAATGAGGATTATAATATTTAGAATTTTGACCTACAGGCATGTTATGAGGAAAGTACTTTGTTTCCTTTCCTTTAAGCTCTGTACAAATGTGACTTACTATTATTTATTTTCTTATGTTCACTACTTCCTATGTATTGGTTTACAATTAGATTGTAAATTGTAACAGGACCACATGTGATCATGCTACTGTTAGCATAAGGTTGGGTGATTGACAATAGAACTGAAGAATTTAGGATTTCTGGATGTTGGGTTTCTGATGAAATTTTTTTTTCTTTCAAAGATTTGAACTTTTTAAAGTGACCTTAAAATTAAAGAACAAGATTATCTAGAAACTATTTTGCCGGAAGAAATGTAATTTTAGTTAAGAAATTCCTGGCAAGGATTGTAATTTTAAAAATGCAACCATTTTCATAGTAAAAACCAGTATGATTAAAGTTGAAGGTATGATTGTCAGATTTTTCTTGGAAAGGAGGTTGAAATATGAGCTTTTTTTTTTTGTGAGAGGATTAGGAAGAGACTGGGACTTATAGGGAACTCTCAATGTCATTCAGCACCTTCTTTGTAGATGACAGTTTTTGGATTGGGACAACTCCAGGATAATCTGGAGTATGTTCCAGTGACAGAGTTGAAACCAAGTCTTCTGTAGTTCAGGATCAGCCTTTCTCCATTATGTATGCCATTCTCCTCCTCCAAAATACTTAAAGAAAGAATACAATTTTAAAAACATCCTTACCCTCAAGGATTTAATAATTTCTGTAAAATTTTAAAAGAATTTTCTCCCATACAGGCATACAAATGTATATATGTCGCTTGCCTGAGCATTAGTCTGCTTAAACTTAAATATCCATAAAGTAAAAAAGATTTCCAAGTTCTAGTCAGTGCTTATAGCAGCACTTGTCACATCAGAATTTCAGGGAGCCCTTTGGGATGTGCCACATATAGGAGAATGAATATAGATCTTACTGTTTGGCCATCATGAAAGACTTTGACTTTGTTCATTTATAAAAGGAAACCCTTCTTTCTGCCCAATAGGATTAGACTATAATTAGAAAAAAATATATTGTAGTGCGTTTTATTGACTCACCGGATTAAATTTTTCTATGTTTTAAAAAAAGTACTGGGCTAGTGATGGACTGGACTGATGTGTCACACTGAGTCAGTCTGTTTTCTGAGAACCATTGTAGTTAAATTTAGAGAGGCTTATCACTAGATTGACCACAAGGTGTTGGATTTTGGGGCCATGATAGTATTTGAAGACCAGTTACCAAGCTGTTGAATTGTTATCATTTTTGATACTGGGAAGAGGGATTGGGGACATTGATAAATCATAGATATGTGAAGTATTCAAGTATGTTTTCTCTTATGTTTTAATAAAACAAAGCATTTTAAATAAAAGTTGGCTGTATGTTTTGAGGGGACATAGATATGAAATTTTTAATCAATCTGGAAGGCTTAAACACCAGGTTTTTGAGGCAGTAGAGTATAAGAAACAGGGTTCGTGCTTGTGCTGCTGACTTCTTGTGATATATTCAAGTTATTTTGGGGGACCCTGATTTCCTTTTTGAGAGGGGGGAATGAGAGGATTAAATCAGTTGATCGCTTCCAATTTGAGCAATCTTTAACTCTATAAATGGAAAGCTTATCAGCATATTTAATTCTTTGCTCATTGTAATTAATTAGGTCCTGGCCCCAAACCTGAAGCTCCTGCAAGACCCACTTTGAAAACTACAGATACCTTTGACAACTTTGTGTTGCCTGAATTGCCGTCTGTCCCCGATACGCTACCGACCACGTCTGCAGGTGCCAACACCTCAGCCTCTGAGGATATTGACTTTGATGACCTCTCCCGGAGATTTGAAGAGCTGAAAAAGAAAACATAGACTTTCTTTTGCTATACCGCTCCAGGATTTGGGAGTTGGGACTGAGCAGCTCTCTTCTTGTAATGAAGATTCCCATAGAATTCTGTTTCCTGTATTAACGAATGCTCTCTTCCTCTTGAACTCTCTTCCTGCTGTACCAAATTCTGCTGCTTTCCAATTCTTCATGACTTCAGGAGGCTAACTATTGGGGATCCTACAAGAACACTAAGAGGAACGACTCCTGCAGGTGTGGGTTGTTCCCTCAAATACACTTTTTCCATCCCCCGTTAGTGTGGTTACAGATTTTGTGCTTGGCTATTATGAAGCAATTCTGCAGGGGGAATAAGGCAAGGGAAAACACTGGGAGAGTCAAGGTTTGCTGGACCATAGGAAAGAGGGTAAGATGAGGCTTTTTCATCCCCCTGACCCCCAACTCAGAAACCCCTTCGTAAGGGACATTTTCATGGGTGTGAATTAGGGGCAATATTTCTCACATCTTCAAATAGAAGGGGAGGAGAAAACATGGGAATTACAGCAATAGTTGCTGGAAGCTGGGCAATTTCATTGCATATATACTACTCCTGGCTGCGGGATGCTCTTGCATCTGGATCCAGTTGCAAAGATTTTTCTGGAAAGTCGATGGCCCCTCTTAGTTCTGCTGGATTCTCAGGGAGCCCTCCGTGGCCTTTTACCCCTTTAAGTTTGAATGCTGAGTTTCTCTTTCATGAGGGATCAGTGTTACAGTTTCCTGCTTTTCCCCATAGCATATTCCGTTGTAAGTCATTTGTTTTTTCTTCTTGAGTGTACCACTGGCGCAGAGATGACAGTTTAGGTGAGGCAGAATATGCCTAGTCGAAGGTTCTGGCTGCCTTAACACAAGCATTCAAAGTCTCTTAGTGAGTGAGTGGAAAATCCACTGCAAATAAGGAAATCTGTTTTTATTTGAATTCTTTAAGATGATGTGGAACCTTCAACAGTATAGTCAAAAATACTTGGTTGGTGCCCACAGGAGGATAGTAGTTCTCTGCTTTCCCTGCATAAATGGATGGAGGCTGACATCCTGACTCTTAACTCTCCTTGGTCCTTTTAGCCAGTGCTACTCTCCCGGGGGGAAGGCCTCCTATATCAGTGATGTGTGACTAGTCTTTTCTGTGTAATGTATCTGTACAGAAGTTTCAAACAGCTTTTCTTTAATTTTTGGATTGATTTTTATTGTGGAGATTAGTAGCTCCTAATAAAAGTAAAGATTCAATGCCCTGTTTTGCTACCGCTTGGCCAGAGAGTAAAAGTATCGATAAGGGGCATTGGGAATGGAGAGCCTTAGTGACTGTATGTAGAGGGTTGTTTAAATAAGCGACCTATGGAAGCACACCAGGCAGTCCTAATGCCATTCCTGGAGACTTTTAATTACTCTAAATGTTTAAGTTAAATAGTTTGGAGTTGTTGTATTTAGTCACAGATAGTAACTTTTGAATTATTTCTTGGGTTCATAATAAACTGAACCTCTTGTCAGTGCCTTTGTCTTGCAGAAAAAAAAAAAATCTGATATTAAAATCAGTTCTTTTGCACAGGTTGCAAGGAACTTGGCTTCATTCTGACTATTTACCCTCACAGTCACTTTGTAAATGTGGGCAGTAGAAGTCTAAACTGGCTGTGCCGAGAGAGTACTGGGTGGTTCTGCTAACCTTCTCTACCTCATTGGCAGTGGGACTGACAGTGCACTGTGATTGGTCTGTCCAGGATCTTTGCTCATATGCACCTCAACCATGTCAGGGCCCTGAAGAATGCCTGAAGTCCACGTAAATGGAACACACTGCTGAGGTGACTTTAATTCTTCATTGAATCTTACAGAGTTAAGTTGTAAATAAGAATGGGTACATGCAACTGTCATTCCCCAGGCCATGCCATGCGAAAATAAAAACCACCGGGATGCTTTACATTAATCAGCCATGGTAGAAAAGCCAAGGATGGGGAAAGAGAAAGTCAAGTTAGTTCGTTCTCTGCAGTTTCCGTGTTGGTGCCTGCTGCTGCTGGGACTCTTTGCTCTGGCGCCTTTTGAGGCCTCTGTATTCCTAACAAATTGGAGAGTTTCTGCAGCAGAATTTCTGTAAGTGGTGCTTCTTTCTGTGCCTAGTTGTGGAAAAAAAAGGAGGATAAGAATGAGACAAAACTTAAAAGAATTGTTAGAGGCAGAGCAAAAGGAACAGTGCTAATGTAGAACCTTAACGTGTTGCTAGAAAGTAAGATGTCACTACTATTTAGTAATTGAGTGTCAGCAGGGTGCTAGGAAGTGTGTGAAGAACATAGAATTTAGTGTCATTCTACAAGTAGGAAACTGGCTCAGAGCCCTCTGTAGAATAGTATAGAAGGATAATGGTGCTGAGTATGCACATCCATTCTTTGCTTTGGTGATATTGAGTCTTTCTAACAGCTGAGTCTTCATACTTACTGAGGTGGGGAATTACCTACCATAATGGACTTTCTCTCCTTGCTGAAGGTCAGCATAATTGCAGAAACAAAAAGGTTAACGATCACAAGCACTAACAAAACGACACTGGTGATGATCAGAAAGGAGCCCAGGACTGGGTCTAAGGTGATAACCTGAAATGGTAATGGAAACAAGTCCTGAGTAATACATGTAAATTCTGATGGAATTTTATTTCTGGTTCCAGAAAACAAAGTAATATATTGTTTGGGATTCATTCATAAAAAGCATTTATAAATTTAGAAAAGGAGAAGAATTATTACTGGAAAGGATTAGAAAAGTGCAACAGCTGATTTATTTAAGGGTGCAATACACTTTGTTTAATGTAAAGGGATGGATGAATTATAATAAAACTGTAAATTACTTAGTTCCCTTTTTTTATGTAGGTGACGATGTCCAAACTCATTGGGAGGGCATGTGTTCATTTTTAAGGAATAACGGGATTGTGTTCAATGAATACATAAACACTAGAAACAAAACTATCCATTAACACATCCAGAAACTTATTAAATAAAAATGTAGTGGGTTTTCAAAGGATAACTGTATAGCCTTTTATCTTAGTATGGTTCTTTTACTTCCTTATGGAATTGTTTCATTGTCACAGAACAATACAGTTCTGTTTCATCTTCAGTTTTCAGTATTGAGATCATCCATTTCTCTTATTTGGAAACCAACCAGAGCCACATGCCTAGGATTGTTCTTTTTATTTAATTTCACTTCCCTTGACTATAGAGGTGGTGTTTGCCATTGGTTTTGGCCTACTGAATACTACTTGCTTCTTTCTGCTTTTTTTTTTTTCAAAAGTCACTAGGGGATTAAAAATGCCATTAGACTGCAGACCAAATCCCAGTGTAAATGCTGCTATCAGTCACTTAATTGAAAAAAAAACAACAACATGGGATATATCTAATTTCCAAGGCAACTAAAGCCACAAGATCTTATATGTATCTCTGGCTAAGGCCATTTACAAATGTTCTTTAGTCTCATTTTCCCTTCAAGTTGCAAAGTTCTAAAGGACTGAATTTGAAGGAAAGGACAAATTTGAAGGAGCCAAAAAAGATGTCAGCACAATATGAATGTGACAAAATCCCAATTGTGATTGAATTGCTTAAGAGTTTGAGAGGCCTAAAACCTCACCAGGAAGAGCTGCATCCTAGCAGCTAAACATCTCTGGATTTTGAGGTGGATGCCATCTTTCAAGATCAACGATGTCATCCTTCTACTATTGTAACAGTATCTCTGGAATGTTTACATTCTGATAGTTAAAAGAGATTTCTTTAATTTAAATTGAACATTAGCCTTTAATTTAGTTTCTTAACACTTTATAAGTAATGTAAAGGTTTGATCTTTTACCTTTCCTGAAGATAATTCCTGTTTTCCTGAAATGAGGAATTTCCAATGGCAATAAAGAAATAATGGAGTTCTTCCTAAAATTTTGTTTAATGTTACTGTTGACACTTTTTAGGTTTTTCCTCCTATTTGTACATTTTCAAAGAAACCTTGAGAAAGAAATCAAAACTCCTTATTACCTTGGACAGCTGCTTAATGAATATGGAATTTAGGTTTGTGCCTCAAAACTTAAAGAACAATGGCCTTTGACACTTAATTCTGACAAGCACAAAAAGTAAGGGAGTAAAAATAGTCTTGTAAGAGTAGATTTTTAAAAGGAATAACCATATAGGCTCTGGTCACCAGAGCACTACACAAAAGCTAATGCTCTGCTCTGGCAGAAGAGCTCAAGTTTGCATCCCTGGCTTAAGGGAAATCTATCCATTGGGAGCAGCTCATGGTTAGACACACATATTAAGCAAAATGGAACTTAGAACTATAGAGCAAAAATTCTCACCTCATGGTAATCAAAGATCCCCATCAGAAGGCCAACAATAGTTACAGCTGAGTTGAAAAAGGTTTTGTAGTCAGCAATGCTCCATCCAAAAAGAATGTTGAACTGTGTAAGGGAAAATGCTGGTGAGAGGAGTAGTGGCCCTTTAGCACAACTTCTGTGCTCTTGGAGAGCAGGCGGCGGCAAATGGCCATGGCAGCGGAGATTTAGAACTAGAAAGAATTGGAGGGACCATCTCTGCCCACCCTTCATTGTACTGTTGAGGAAACGAGTCTCATAATGCTCGTAATGGAGTATACCCGTGTAGCACCCGTTATGTGCCAGACACTGACTGTTGTAAGTGCTTTAGGTCTTACACAGTAACCCGGGAAGGAGGCGCTGCTATAATCCCCATTTCATATTTGAATTAACTGAGCAAGATGGAGGCTCTGACTTGTCTGTGGTCAAACAGACCCCATTTGACCTTGGGTCTTCCTGATGTAGGCCTAGTGGTGCATCCACTTTGTTACCTCTGTGTTTCCAGCACTCCTTGTTCTATACACTGCATCTCCCCAGAAGTGCTTTGTTATCTAAGGAAGTTTAGAAATGTCCCTAGGATGTACTAGGATCTGGAATTGAATGCCTTTTCAAATCTACCTTCAGTGTTGCTGTTTGTGTGATTGGGGCAAACACTTATCCTGTCTGGGCCTCTTGGAAAAGCACTCACATATCCATTAACTTTGATCCTTAGCATTTCAGTGCCATAGGTATCGTTTTCTCCATTTTATGGTGAGAAAATTAACCTGGAGAAAAGTTAAATAAAAATACTGATAGTGACAGCTTTGACTGAAACCTGGTCCTGTGACTCTTGAGTGTTTTCCCTACCATGTCATAGCAACATCTCTGACCTAAGAGGGTTAGCCATTGTGTTGCCCAGGATTCCCCTCTTGCCAGCGTGTCAGGAGGGAAGCATCGGAATGGCTTACGGCAATGGAGTAGCCTGTCAGCAGGATCAGAATGATCAGCGAGAAGCCGACCACCTCATCCCAAGCTCTCCTCAGAGTTGTGCTGATGATCTGGAGTCGGGGGTTGAGCCTCAGCAGGCTCCAGAGCCGAATAGTTGTCAGCAAGACCAGGAAGCCAAGGAGGTAAGTGAGAACAAAGGCCACTTGTATGACTTCATGGAAGCTGATGAATCTACAAGAAAGTCTGGCCATTAGTCATCACCACTGAAGAATCAAGCCCTGCATTTCTTTGGCATTACTGTAAGCTTAATAATTTAATACACAATCTTTATATTGCCAACTTTTCCTTTGATTTTGGCCAGTTTTGACTGAAATAGTTACTTCTACAATATTGTTTCCCAATAAATTTTAGTGGGAACTTGACCTTGGATGAATGGATGGTTGTCATTGGATGTGGCGGGGGAGTTGTGTTTGAGATTTCCCTAAGCCTGGTCTTCACTCTGAATTTAGGGGTCTGGTCAGCCCCATCTCTTGTGAATGTGAGCAAACTCTCATCTCAGTTGGAGTGACCTTTTCCCATGAGGTATCAAGAAAGCCTGAACTTTGGTGTTTTCCTAACCTGTTCCCAGGTCAGTGATAATCAAATCCGAGATTGGGAGATTCAGCAGTGATAGCAAATAGACAGATTTGTGTGGGGAATAAGGTGCTTGCTGAAAAGTTTTCATAAGTGTATGATAGTTTTGCTCAGAGAGGTCTGTCTGCTTTCTTCATCTACTTTCCCCCTTCCTTGCCCTCTAAATATTTGTTTTTGTGATATGTGTATCTATGGAATCAGGGAGGTTAAGAGCCTCGGTTTCCTTAAATGTAAAATTAAAAAGTTGGACTTGATATCCTCTGAGTATTCTCCTATAATACAATGAAACCTAAATAACTACTTGACTTGCCTGGTGAGGGGCTTCCAAAGAAAGAGGATTAGTAATTTTATCAGGTTATTTTGTATTGTAATATCTTGGCTCATAGAAAAGACTTTTTGTATATAGAAGTGTACTGTTTAGCAATGATTATATTGTATTATTATATATAGCTGACATTTTCTGTTAAGTAAAAGGAAGGTTTTCCCTTTGCCATATACTGGACTCAAGATCGCCACCTGTGAAATCTTAATATAGATGTTACTCTTAAGTTGGCTATTTCTTCATAACCATTGATTTAGAAAACAACTTGTTTCCGTGTCTGTAATGTCGTATGTCTCATTACAAGGGTCTATGCAAAGAGGTGCCAAAAATAGCTGCCATTGTGGTCTTTATGGGAATATAGTACTTTTTCCAAGAAGAAAGGGGGTACAAAAAAGTTCTACACCCAGTAAAGCTCATAAGACACTTCACATCACCTTGATGTTTTCAATTCATTGGATTGAGATGCCTATAACTTGCTATTTCTTAGAACAAGAAAACCATTAATTCATGAATTAGGTTTTGTGATTCTGTTGTGCAGGATTATTGTCAAACCCAATTCCTTGAGTGCAAAAATGAGTATATAAAATAATGAATAAAGTAAGCTCCTTGAAGCAGGGGCCATTTTCATTTTTGTCTTTATGCCAGGGGCCTGGCACATAGTCCTTAATAAATCCTAGTTCAACAGACTAAATATCATGATGAAGGCAGAAATAATTCAAATAAATGCATGGGGAAAATATAAGCAGTATTGTAATTTTCTAATTGTTGTTTACTGTGACATTGGCCCAAATTTGGTTTTTAGCTGTGATAGGCACAGAAATATAGGAGACTGGAGAGGAAGGAAAGAGTAAGTTTTGTTTGCTTTCCTCTTTGCCATAAGCTGGAGTTCTGCTTGGGAACCTTGGTACTCTATGTCCTGGGGACTCTTATGCCAGCACTGCTTGCTTACCTGCTTTTATTATGACGGTACTGATCCATAACTCTTTTATGCAAAAAAAAACCCTTCACCTGGAGTACCAGCATTATAAAGGTTATGAAGATTATGCTCGTGTCCAGGATGTTGCCTTTCTTGGTGAAGTATTTCCATCCTTGTTGTTTCAGCCGGGGCACCTAAACATACAAGTCATGTCAGATTGGATAGTTTACTCTTAGAAAATCTTGGTTCAGTAAAGATTGAAATGTAAAATGATTTGATTCTTGCTCTGTTCTACAGTCATTCAGAGCTAATTGTTATAGAAAGATCGGCTGGTTCTAAATGAGTAAGAAACTTGAATTTGAACAGCTTTTCTTTTTGGAGAATCAAGAACTTAGGTTTAGGAATAAGAAACTTGAATTTGAACAGCTTTTCTTTTTGGAAAATCAAGAACTTAGGTTTAGGAATAATTATTTAGGGAATTTTTAAAAAATGCCAAATGGTCAATTTCCAGAAAGTTTTAAGTTAATTTGTTATCTAACATAGTCTCTGTTGTTTCATTTCCCCTCATAGGGAAAATACCCCTTTCTATAAATAGAATACCAACCAGAGAATTGAATTAGCCTTCAATGCAGAGTTTTGGCAAAGTTCTTTCATTGTAGAGTTATCACAGATTATATCTAGCAATACAATTATGACGCACTTATTTCATGCCATCAGTTTTAAGTGACTGACCTTCAGAATAGCCTGTAGAATTTAGAGCAGATCAATCCCCGTTTTACCTGTATGAAGACGTAATAAAAGAGTAGCAGAAAATAGATAACATTCGAGGCAGTGAACCAGATGAAACTTCTGTGGGTCTGAGTGATCTGTAAACTGTTCACTTTGATAGAATTGAAGAAAGCTCCTGGAAAGAATGCAGAAAGTTTTGGGAGAAGAGTCCAGCTTTCCCTCTGGATTCTCAACTATGCAGACAGTCCCTTAACTGACCATTGCTATTTCCTTTAGTCCTGAGTTTTGTGAACTCACCCTGCTCAGTACTTCCTTTTATCAAATAAATGTGATTGCTTCAAGAGTAGAAGCCTAAGTGTTTTTTAAAAGAAGGGAAGAATGTATAAATATAAAGAGAAAAAAGTAAAAAGTGTTGCTAGTATTTGTGTAAATGGTTTGTTTTTCTAATTGCTACACAGTGGAATATATATTGACTCACAGCTAGTAAGAAAGTAAGTCAATGAACTCTAAGTAGAAAGAAGATGCATAATCTATAAAGAAAATAGGGCAGGAAAAATAATCTTTTTGATTCCTGTTGCAGTGCTGACTGACGTGAAGCTTAAGAGAAAATACGGTAGGATGGTAAATAGAAATGTGTAAAGACTGATATGTAAAAAGTAACACCTGTTTGTTTTAAATGTTTTAAAGAATAAAAATATTTTTTGCTAAGAAAAACATTCTAATAAAAGTATGTAAAGATAAATTTTGAATGTATAGTTGTCTTTTATTTTGTTCTATAAGGAAAGTAGTATATAAAAATTCAAGATGTTACTATCCCAATTAAAAGAACCCTTATTTCCATATGAAGTATGACCAAAAATATGAGAACTCTTTAGTCTCCAAGAGCAGTAGGGATGAGACTGATTCAGTCCTACAGCACATGAAATAACCATTACAGTGCAATTTTGAAACCTTTTTGTGACTTTGTTTACTACTGATATTATTTTTGAAATTTCCCCCACACTTTTTGTCTTTCTTTGCTCTATCAGTAATCTGGGGCAGCTCGGTGACTCCAAATACTAGAGTGGCTTGGAGTCAGACAGGTTTATCTTCCTGAGTTCAAATCGGGCCCTCCAACAGTTTGTGGCTGTGTGACCCTAGCCAAGTCACTTAACTCAGCCTTAGCTTCCTCATTTGTCAAATGAACTGGAGAAGGAAGTGACAGACCACTCCAGCGTCTTTGCTAAGAAAGTCCCTAATGGGGTCACCATGACTCAAACTCGTGAACAACAACCTTTAGAAAATGCTGGTGTGTGCTTGCCTCCGTAGGAGGGCCAATTAGAAGCTTTGAGGAGACCAAAAAGAAAAAAACTTTTCTCAGAAGGTGCAAGGGAACAAGCAGGCCCTTGAGAAGAAATAAAGGGATGATACATAAGTTGACCTGCTACCCAGATGTCTCGGGAGTTTATACAAGCTCAAAACCCTGTCCCCAAATAAGGTGTTGAAATTAAAATGTTTTCAAAAAGCACAGAATATTCCTAAAGTAAAGCAGACCTCTCCTTTAGCCTTAGGAGCTATGGAAAGGCCTGGGGAGTAAAGCTGCTCTTACCCACACCATTGGACTCCAGAATCAGGGTCACCACGCAGAAGAGGTTCACGTTAGCATTATAGACAACAAATGATACAAAGAGGCTTCTGGTGTGTCTATCTAGCCAATGGTTTTGTTTCAGATGCTGAAGAATTCTAAGGTAGTCAGAGGAGAAAAAGGGTAAATAACCCAAATCTAAGAAGGAAAAAAATGTCCTTTTTTTTTTTTTTTTTTTTTTTAGGACTTAATATTTATTGCATTGGATTGAATTAACTATGAAGGAATAGAACAAAGTTCTTTAAAAACCTAAAGTTCCCTCTAGCTGGATTGAAGCCTTTACTTGATACACATTAATTTTTTTATTTTCAAAATATATGCATGGATAATTTTTCATTATTATCCCTTGCAAAACCTTGTGTTCCAATTTTCACTCCCATCTCCCCATCCTTTCCCCTAGATGGCAAATAATCCAATATATGCATACATATTTATACAATTATCTTCCTGCACAAGAAAAATCCAATCAAACATGCCCTAATATTTTGTCCTCTTTTCCACAAAACAGAAGATGAGTTTTTTGTGTCACTTGAGTGGATGCTTTTTTGTGAAATTGTGTTTGACCACAAATGCTAATATTTCTACTGATGTTGGCATAAAAACAGTACATGAAGTTGGTAAACTTAACAAAGAAAAATGCTCAGCATTAAAACACCCTGATGGTATACAACATCATACAAGTAAACATTTCTAGAATTAATTTCAAAGAAGGAATCGTTATATATGGTGCTGGTTAGTTGCTAATGTGGACACCTTAGTTTCAGTTGAAGCACTGATAGCTTTAATCTTTACGGGTCAAGCCCAGGATCATTGTTTGGGTAATGTAGCTATCTCCCCTCCCCCTGTTCCATATAAGTTTAATTAATGGTGTCATAATGGAATGAACCTTCAGGGATCATCTTGCAATTCTTGTAGATGAAGAAACAGACTTAAAGAAAATTTAAGTGATTTGCTAAGGTCGCACAATAAATCAAGTGTCAAACCAATTTACTTTTCTAAACCACATAACCATCAACAAAAAAATACAGAGACAAAAAATAGTTGTCTATAAATGGTATCATTTATGATTTGTTTTTTAAACATTTAAAGTAATTTTGACAAACTAACAATAAAGACCAGCTCTTCTGATGTCAAATCCAGTACTTTGTCACATGTGATTGAAGCCTTCATTTGATACACATCAATCTATGTGTTTCTGATAATTAGGTAGTTTTTGAATAAAGTGTTCATAAAGAAAGTCATTTAATAGTTTGGTCAACTTTGAGTTATACTTGAAAATATCTTACCAGAACAGCGATGAAATGGATTTTTGCCCTACTATGTACCTGTAAAATGAAACAAAATCTAGAACTTTGTATCTAAAAGGAAAACTTCCTCAGAAAGATGTTCCCTAAAATGTTAGTAACATGGTAAATAGATATGGTATCTGTAAGCCTGAATTTATAATACATTTTGTTAGCTCTCAAATGCCCAACTTCAAGAATGGATAGAAAGCTGCATCCCAGAACTTTTGCTCAGAATTCAGATTGGCTCACCTGTTAGCGTCCTTAGAGTTGTTCCCAAGAGTAACAACATAACCTCCTCCTGAGTAGACTGCAAACTGCCCTTGGATAGGGTATCCACCCAAGATTTCCTCATTCTGATAACACCAAATGCTCTCTTGATTTGTACCATTCAGATCAAGAGGGGTCCAGTTAACTCCATAATTCTTTTGATCCTCCTGATACTGATAATAAAACTTCACTTGTTCACTAGGAGAAATTCTTTTTGGAAAGGATACAGCATCAGGAATCCGGATCTGGCGAATTTGGACACTACCTATAAGTAAGGAATTTCCTTCAGCGATAAAACCTAGGGACCAAAAAAAAAAAAAAAAAAAAATCATTAGAGCATCCAGTTAAGTGAGAGAAAAAAGCACTGAGAAGTTTACTGGAAATACCTAAAATAATAGGACTTGCTCCACTAAGACCCTAAAGATTCATTAAAACTTTATAAAGAAATGAATCTATACAAAAATTTTTACTCTATTTTGTAATAATATAAAAGCATGAACAATTCACATGTCCAGTGAATGAAAAATGTCTATATAATGGTAAACATGAAAAAAAGAAATGTGAGATGATATAAAAAGTGATATAAAGAAAGAAAAATGTGGACAATATATCACCGGTGACTGCAATTATATAACAACTTAATAGTGACAACCCCATATACACAAAGAGGATGTTTTTTACTGTTAAAATTACGCATTTAAGAAACAAATTATAAATGATACCATTTACAGGTGATCATTTTAATTTTGGTTTTGTATTTTAATTTTTTGTTGATAGTTACTTAATTTAGAATAAAAGTAAGCTGGTTGTTTAGATTATAGAAGAGATGATTAAAGGACAACTTGCCAAGTCAAGTAATAGTGCTTTGCACATAACTTAAATATTTGTTGAATTGTTCAGTCATGATTCCATTTGAGGTTTTCTTTGAGAGATTTGCCCTTTCCTTTTCCAGTTCATTTGGGTGAAGGGACTTGGCCAAGTCACATAGCTAGTCTATGTCTGAGACCAGATTTGAACTCAAGAAGATGAGGCTTTCTGATTCCAGGCCCAGTTCTCTCTCCATTGTGCCACGGAGCTGCATCCATTTGTTAGATTACAATAAATCAAAGGTTACAATTGGTAAGTAGTAGATCAGCCTACCGCTTTAATAGATATCCATAACCAAAGAAATAGCCTTCAATTGTAGCTATAAAGAGTGTGGTTAAACTTACAGAAACCTGGGACAAATTCTAATTACTTCTGCAAGATGCAGTCAGCCTGGGAAGCCTGGCCTAAAATAGCTGACTTTTAAAAACTCCAATTACAATATTGTGGATGATATTTTATAAACTCTAATACAGAAATTATTTGTAAAAGAATTTCTTTGCTGGAAACTGCTGGAAAATTGGAAAGCAGAAAAATTATAGACTAATATCTTTTACCATATACCACAATAAGCTCAAAATGGATAGTTGAGCTGAATATTAAAGGTCATTCATTTTTTAAAATGGAAGAGAGGTCAAATAGCTTTCCTAACTATGGCTAAGGAGAGGATTCTTAAATAAGGGATAGAGGTGATATAAAAGATAAATTGTTAAGATCACATGAAATTGAAAAGCTCTTATGTTTATCAAAAGAACTAGTTTGAGAGAGGAAGTAGTCAACTGGTGGGAGGAAATCTTGAAGGGGTGGGGAATTTGCCTCGAACAGCTTTGATAGTTTCCTGATGGCAAACATATATAGAGAAATAGCATAGTTATATAACCAAGACACATTCCTTAATGGATAAATAGCAATGGAATGTGAATACACTGTTTTCAAAGAATTGCAAACTTTTAAAAAATGCACGATTTCTCCAATTCACCATGATGCACTATAATAATAGTGTAAGTATAGTAAAAAAAAGTATAGCATACTGGAATAATGATAATATAAGAACCACTGTAATAATAAATGCAAATCAAAACAGATCTGAGGTTTTACCTTACACCCGCCAGATCGACAAAGATGGGAATGGGAAATGTTGGAAAAATTGTGAAAAGACAAACATTATTGATACATTAATGGCAGACTTATAAATGGATACAACCACTCTAAAAAGCAGTTTGGAATTGCTCTAACAATGTGACTAAAACGCTCATGCTCTTTGAACCAGAGATTCCCTGCCAGGAATGTGCTTTAATGAGGTCAAAGGGAGAAGGTCCTATACACACAAAAATATCACCACCATTATTCTAGTAAGAAATGGAAACAAAGTAGATGTTCGTTAACTGAGGAATGGCTTAAACAAATTATGTAATATGTTCTGTAGGGGTTGATGACCATGAAGAATACAAAGAAACTTTGGAGGTATGTGAACAAAGTGAAAAAACTAGGAAAATGATATACAAAACGGCTACAATCACACCAATATATATGTGAAGAGCCACAAGAGATGAAATTGAAAGTTGTATAACTAACATCATCAATTTTGGCCCCTTGAGAAGAGTGGAGACAATGTACCTCCTTCCTTTGCAGAAATGAGAGACAATATGGCACATTGTATCAGACTTAGTGGGAGTTTTGACAAACTATGATCTATTTTTCTTCTCTCTCTATCTCTTGCAATAAGGGATGGTTCTCTAAGTGAAAATGGAAGATAGAAATTAAGGTGATACAAAAACAAGAATAACCAATAAATATTAAAAGAAAAAAAAAACATTGTGTGGAACCTATGGAAACTAACAATATCAACCCATCACTCAGTATTCAGACACCTGCCATGTGCCAGATATCATGCTAGGTGTTGGGGGATACAAAGTTCCTGTCCCCACCATGTGATTCTTACCTCTATATTTCCCATACAGGTTAGGAATAAGGGTTTTGTTGGTCCATTGGTAGAAGTGTTTAATACGTTTGATCTCTTCAAAGGGGTTATTAATTCTCTTCTGGATGGCCTGATTGAGGTAAAACCTGTTGTAATTCCTTTCTGAATGAGCGGAAATCATCAACATTACAAGGAAGAGGATTTGTACTGTTAGATAGAGAAATCAAATGAGTGGTTAAAAGGCAGCAATGGTACAGTAAGTGGAATGTTTGGGTTCTTAACAATTAGCTATCCTTCCTCCAAAAAATTGGAATTCCCTACCAGGATTTTTTCCCAGAGTAGTTCTTTTTGTCTTTTCTATTAGACAATATTTTCCCCCAGAGGAGGTAAAACATATCTCATCTCATATACATCAGCACTATTGTTGAGTTTGTTATAAGTCTATGTATAATGTATGTGGGGATATATAATGTCTGTGTTCACAAAGCAGAGTAGCACTTGTGTTTCAAAATCCATGGGATATGTTTTCGGCTGTATTGATAATGTGGAAGTAATCTACTTAATCATATACCTTATTCTTTTTGAGTGAATTAACAATTTTTTAAAAAAATGTTTTTATAAGTGATTCATTTTCTTCAGCAATTCTGTGAGATAAGTAAGACTTATCATTATTTCTAAAATTCACATGGGGAAAAGGAGTCATAGAGAAATTAAGTCTTTGTCCTAGGAAATAGACCTGAGTGGGACTGAAATCCCTGTGTGGGACTTTCCTTCTTGATACTGTCTGAAGTCTTTCCATTGACTATACTGCCCTCTAAAACTCAAATAAATTCTCAATGGACAAATTCCTTCTCCCCCGCATTTTTTCTGTTTGCTGGCTTAACACGCTGCCTTGTTCTTTCTCATACCAAAAATTTCTCTCGCCAGTTGGAACAGTTGCTTCTCTTTCGTGGTTCTTTCTGGAATTATAACTGGGCTGGTCACAGCAGGGACTTTATAAATGGGATTGTTCTCATCTCTTAAACCAGGTGATGACAACGAGGGACATCTTGCTGTCCAAAAAAAAAAAAAAAAAAAAGCAAAACAACAGAGGCAAAAGAAACACTATTCTTTGGTGAATACTGATCTTTGCTGAATAGTTTGGTGAGATATTGATCAACATAACCCTGGACAGAGAGGCAGAATCCCTAAATGTATAAATCCATCCCAACCCAGTATGCATTTGTTAAATGCCTGCCTGGTTGTTGGCACTTTGCTAGATACAAAATGACAAAATGAAAATTGGTTTGATTCAATAAGACCTGCCTAGATTTTAAGTGATTGTGCTAGCACAGTACACTTGGAAATCAGTCAACAAGCAGTTATGAGTACAGCTAGGTGGCCATAGTGCGTGGAGCACTGGGTCTGGGTCACCTTTCTGAGCTCAAATCTGGCCTCAGAGACTTATTCCATGTGTGATCCTGCGCAGATTACTTAACTTTATTTGCTTCTGTTTCATCATCTGTAAAATGGACTGGAGAAGGAAATGCAAACCATTCATTCCCATATCTTTGCCAAGAAAACCCCAAGTGGAAGCACAAAGAATTGAACATGTCTGAAAATGACTGAATGACAAACAAAACATCAAGCACTATACTAAATACTGGGCTTACAAAGAAGGGCAAGAGACACCCTGCTCTCTAGAAGCTTATGGTCTAACAGGGAGACTGCGTACAACAACTATATATAAACAGGATATGTTCGGGATAAATTGGGGGAAGATCCTAAACCTAAGGAAAATGGGGAAAGGCTCCTACGTGAGGGAAGATATGAAGGAATTACCCAGGAGAGCCAAGATCTTTCTCATCTGTTGTTCCTTCTCTTTGTTGTGCCATGATATCCTTGTCAGCAACAGTGAGAGGAACACTGTGAGTATCGTCACCTACAGAAGGAGAGATTTCTTGCTAAACCAGTGTTACAGGATTCGTTTGGGGGCAAGAAGTTGAATTTTTTGCCTAAAATAAGGGTTGGCTATGATAAATAGATTTCAATACCATTAATTCTATTATACTTACTTGGTGTTGAACTTAGAACTGTCTGTTTTCACTATCTTTGTAAAATTACCAATTTAAAGTTCAATATTACTAATATTATAGATACTTAGGTATCAGTTACTTATGTGTATAAGAGGAGATGACCCACAGCATGGAATTCTGATAGTAATTATTTGAGAAGGGAGGAGAGAGGAGAGGAAAAAAAAAAGGAATGGGGGAAGGAAGAAGGGAGAAAAAGAAGAGGAAGGAAAAGAGAAAAGAAAAGGAGGAAATGAACATGGAAAAAAGAAAGCAAGAAAGAAAGTGAAAAGAAAGAAGGAAGGAAGGAAGAAAAAGAGAAAGAAAAAGAAAGAGAAAGAAAAAAGAAAGAAAGGAAGAAAAAAAGAAGGAAGGGAGAAAAGGGAGAGAGGGAAGGAAGATAGAAAAGAAAAAGAGGGAAGGAAGGAAGGAAGCAGGAAAGAAGGAAGGAACAAAGAAAGGTAAAGAGAATATTATCTTACACCTTACTTTATGAACATGATAAGTAGAAGATCTTGTAATATTGGAAAGGAAGTAGACCACTTGTGATGACTGAAAAATTGCTTGACCTCGTTCCCTAATATATCTTTGGAGGGACTCTGTTAATTAATTTTTTCTGAGTCAAGGGTAAAAAGCTTTATTATATTGCCATAAAATTGGCAAAGTTTCTAATGAATGTGTCATTAACAAAGGGGAAGATACCGTCTGTTAATGAATTTTTTAAAAAGTCAAGTATTAAAAATCCAGCAGAGGATAGAACATGGTAGAAAGTCTTGTAGAGGACTATGTTAAGCACTAGGGATAAAAAGAAAGAGTGAAAAAAAAACCAACCCTCTGCTTTCAAGGAGTTTACAGTTTAATGAGGAAGAATATGGCTTGATGACAATGAGGGAGACAAACAATCTGAATTTCAGTCCTCACTCTGATGGTATGAAGGACAAACAACCTGTCATACAGATATTTAGTAAATATTTGTTGACTTGACTTTGAAGTCAGTTCTCTCTCCATTACATTTCATCCTTTCTATTAATGATTAGTTCTTTTAAAAACAGGCCTTTAAAAGGATCTTTATAAGACGTGAGGTAAAACCTTAGTGTTGTCTTATTTTATATTTCTCTTATTATTAGTGATTTGGAACATGTTTTCATATTGAATTGATAAATTGTCATTCTCTTTTTGTAGAAACTCTTCTTATGCTTTGACAATTTACCTTTTAAAGAATGGAACTTAGGCTTATAAATTTTGTCAATTCCTTATATATCTTGGATATCAGATTTTTATCAGTGATAGTGATAAAAAGTATTTTTTTCTATCTGGACTGATTTTGATATTGTAAAACATTTTGAATTTGTTTGTTTTTAATTCCTCACCTCTATTTCTTGTTTGGCTATTGATTCTTCCCCATCTATAATTATGACCAATTCTTCCCTCTATTCTTTTTAAATAATTTTTAAATTTTTAATTAATTAATTTTTTTTTTTTTTTTTTTTTTTGCTGAGGCAATTGGGGTTAAGTGACTTGCCCAGAGTTACACAGCCAGGAAATGTTAAGTGTCTGAAGCCAGATTTGAACTTGGGTCCTCCTGACTTCAGGGCTGGTGTTCTATTTACTGTGCCAACTAGCTGTCCCCCTCCCCTTTTAAAAAATGTAACCTTTAGTATTCAAGTCAACTATCTATTTGGAACATTATTGTGGTAGAAGATGCTGGTCTAAACCCTAATTTCTGCCAAACTGATTTCCAGTTTTTCCAGTGGTTTTTGTAACATAGGAGCTCTTTCCCTTATAATTTACATTCTTGGGTTAATCGAACACTGAACTACTTTTCGTTAAATTGCTTTTGTTTTTTTGCTTAGCTAGTCTATTGCATTGTTCTCTTTTTCTATTTCTAGAATAAAACTAAATAGTAATTAAATTGTGGTCATTATATAGTTTTAGGCTTTGTAATACTCTGTCCCCTTAATTTTTCTGCTTTTTTCATTATTTCCTTTGAAGGTCTTCCTAGCACTAAGGTCAGCTCTCTGTACTTAAAGGAACTGCCTTTAGGGATACAGAACAGAAAAGTATTTTTGTGATATAGGACTTCTTTAGCAATCCAATAAAACCTATGAATCCCTTTTCAGAGTAATGTTTTGCAATTCATAAAATTAAACACTTAGGATTACCAAAAAATAAAACAAACAAAACAAAAAACAGATTAAGAAACCCTCCTTGTTCTAGTCCATTATTTTACCAAATATCTTTTGCTGTTATTTTGCATGGTTTTACAAAATATCTCTTTGGTAGTTTGGATAGAAATTTACTTCAGTCTCATTTGTATTAAATTCCCACTTACTTTCACTGGCTGGATTATGAAGATGTTCTGGAGGACTGAAAGTACCATGGAAATGACCCAGCTGGTTGCTTGATCTTTGTTCAGTTTTAGGCTATAAAGAGCTGTGAAAAAGGCTGAGACCAGACTTGTCACACCCAGAAGGAGCCAGCAGATATAAAGGGACCATTTTGGCAGGTAGCTGGAGAGGGCAGGCTTCTCTTCCTCTGAGTCCAGAATAGGGAAACTCGTGATTTCACTATGGAGAAGAGATTGGGGGCAAGAATCTTGTATTTAATGATGTTCTAGGAGGAAGGTGGAAACAGAAGTAGGAAGGAGCCTCTTACCTGCAGGGGCCGCTGGCCTTGGAGAGAATGTGGGTCTCCACAAGCTCCTTGAGGCTTTGTAGCTGGCTGGCTGAGTCCAGGAAGTCATGCGGCTTTGTGGATGGGCTTGCCAAAAGTGTCCTGCATTGGGATTGCAGCCTCTCCAGGACTCTGAGCAAGTAATGGTTTAAATTGTGGAGATTTTCTGGAATCTCTGAAAGCACATATGGATGTGAGGATGCTTCTCAAGGGAAAGTTCTCAATCAAGGCTGGTTATTAACAGAGATCTGTTTCTACTTTGGTGAGTTGGACTTATCTCTACATATGACTATGCTTGATCTTGCTTTACAAATCATTCAGCTGTAAGTATTTAAAATGGTTCAAGAAACTACACTTCCTGGGGCAGCTAGGTGGTGCAGTGGATAGAGCACCAGCCCTGAAGTCAGGAAAGTCTGAGTTCAAATCTGGTCTCAGACACTTAACACTTCCTAGCTGTGTGATCCTGGGCAAGTCACATAACTCCAGTTGCCTCAACAACAAAAAAGAAAGAAAGAAACTATACTTCCTCCCTTTCCCTTACCCCAATCAGTCAATAAGTATTTTGTTATTGTTTTTTTTTTTCCATTCATGTTTAACTTTCTGTAATCCCTTTGAGGTTTTCTTGGCAAAGATATTGGAGCGATTTGCCATTTCCTTCTCTAGCTCATTTGATAGATGAGGAAACACAAACAAGGTGAAGTGACTGGTCCAGGCTAGTGAGTGTCTGAGGCTGGATCTGAATTCAAGTCCTCCTAACTCTAGACATTGTGACATTTATTGGACATTTACTAGCTTTGTGACCCAGGGAAGTCACTTTAACCTTTCTTCTTCAATTTCCTCCTCAGTAAAATGAGCTGGGGAAGGAAATGGCAAATCATTCCATTATCTCTGCCAAGAAAACTCTGAATGGGATCATAAGGAGTCAGAAAGCACTGAACAAATCCAGCATTTATTAAGTACTTGTGGTATTCCTGTAACTGGGAATACAGATACAAAGCTGGGATAGGGAAGATCAGGAAGGTAAAGCGAAGGAAGTATGTTTAGTATGAGTTGTGAAAGAACCCGGGGATTCTAAGAAAGGGCATTTTCTGCACTGACAGGCTGTGTAAAGGCATGTCAGAAGGTTCAACCAACTTTTAGATGCTCTTTATAAGTGAAATATACTGGAATTATTGTGAGAAACAAGTTGCATCCAGACCCTGATTTCCTCAATCGTATGATCTCAGTGATCTCTAGAAATGAACAAAGAGTTACAATAACTTCCTAGAGAGGGAACTGGGCAGTTGGTCTCTGCTGTCCTCAGGGAATATTCAATGGAATTACTCTTAACATTGTAGCTTTGGGAAAATTCTTGTATTAGTATATCTGATGAAGAGATTTGGGCTCAAAGGGGTTAAAACTAGGAAGAGGTAAAATCACTCTCATCAGTAGTTCAGTGGTTGGGAACAGTGGGAAGTTAAGGAGAGAGAAGAAGCAGCAACAGCACTTTACCATTTGTAAAAAGTGGCCCTGTCTGCTGCCATCGGCCTCCTTGCCTGTCTAGGTGAGAATGAATGAGGCTGAACAGCTGCTTGACGAGATCTGGAACACTGTCAGAACTCCAGTTGGAGCCTTCCCACTCAGAAGGCAAGCATGCATTTTTCAAATGCAAAAATCCCACTGTTTCCTTCAGCTCCTGAATGGTAGAACCAAGATGAAAAAAGTTAATTCTATTTGTTTTTTACAAAAATTAAGAATGATCGTATCGAAAGTATCAGAAGAAACACTAAAGAGCAGGACTATATCTTTTGTTAAGGGGAAAAGCTGCTTCACCATCAGAGATTTGGAATTGGAAAGGACCCTCAGAGACATTCTCAAGTACAACAGTCAATTACAAATGAGGAAACTGAGGTTAAATGATCTATCTAAGGCAGGATGTGAACGCAGGTATCCAGAGCTCATTCATCTATTCAGCACCTACTATTCAGCACTACTATTCAGTTACGCACCAGGCTGAGTGTTAGAGACACAAATCTCTGTCTCGGTCTCTCTGTAAGAGGGACATCAAGAAAACACTGAAAGGTAAACTGCTACTTGAAAGGGGAAGGGAATGCAACAGAGTTGGAAAGAAGGAACTTTTGCGTGGAGCAATCAGAGGACAGGGCTTGGGATAGGTGGTTTCCTACTTTAAATCATTATTCTTACTCTCTACATACTAATTTTAATTGATTTTGTCTTATAGAGGAATGTAAATGCTATTGAAATATAGATGCAACAAATTTGGAAATTGTGCATTATTTTGTAAACATTTCAGATTTTTTTTTAAATTTCTAACTTCAGTTCTCCAGGGACACAACACTGATGCTTACACCTTAGATAACTATTATTATTTTTTATCTTCTTTTTATATTTATTTATTTTATTATAGCTTTTTATTTACAAGATATATGTATGGGTAATTTTTCAGCATTGACCCTTGCAAAACCTTCTGTTCCAACTTTTCCCCTCCTTCCCCCCACCCCCTTCCCTAGATGGCAGGTAGACCAATATATGGATAACTATTATTATTGAAAAAGAGAAACGTGTAATGTGGCTCAACTTACCTCAGTTATTTTTTGAGTAGTTACAGATACTAAAGTTGTATCTGATATGGAAACTGCCTGAATGGGAATGAAATGAGGTGGAATCTTCTCTTGTCGCTGAATCAATGGGAAGATTCTCCCAATGATAAGATTGATTGGGAAGAGGATAGAAGAAGTTTGGATGCTGATGAGTAGTTCAGACCAGGTCACAGCAAAAGGTCCTACTGAAGGAATACAAATAGTACCCAGATTCACTATGCACAGTGTTACCACTATAAAGACATTCATACATTCCCAGTCACATATAATTACTTTTATAGCAGGCATAATTTTTTTTTTTTTTTTTTTTTTTTTATAATAAATTTTATTTTATTTAATAATAACTTCGCATTGACAGAATCCATGCCAGGATAATTTCTACACGACATTATCCCTTGCAATCACTTATGTTTCGTTTTTTCCCCTCCCTCCCTCCTCCCCCCCCCCCCAGGATGGCAAGCAGTCCTATATATGCTAAACATGTTGCAGTATATCCTAGATACAATACATATTTGCAGAACCAAACAGTTCTCTTGTTGCACAGGGAGAATTGGATTCAGAAGGTAAAAATAACTCGGGAAGAAAATCAAAATTGCAAATAGTTCACATTCATTTCCCAGTATTCCTTCTTTGGGTGTAGCTGTTTCTGTCCATCATTTCTCCAATGAAACTCAGTTAAGTCTCTTTGTCAGAGAAATCCACTTCCATCAGAATACATCCTCATACAATATCGTTGTCGAAGTGTATAATGATCTCCTGGTTCTGCTCATCTCACTTAGCATCAGTCCATGTAGGTCTCTCCAAGCCTCTCTGTATTCATCCTGCTGGTCATTCCTTACAGAGCAATAATATTCCATAACGTTCATATACCACAATTTACCCAGCCATTCTCCAATTGATGGGCATCCATTCATTTTCCAGTTTCTAGCCACTACAAACAGGGCTGCTACAAACATTTTGGCACATACAGGTCCCCTTCCCTTTTTTAGTATCTCTTTGGGGTATAAGCCCAATAGAAACACTGTTGGATCAAAGGGTATGCACAGTTTGATAACTTTTTGGGCATAATTCCAGATCGCTCTCCAGAATGGCTGGATTCGTTCACAACTCCACCAACAATGCATCAATGTCCCCGTTTTCCCGCATCCCCTCCAACATTCATCATTGTTTTTTCCTGTCATCTTAGCCAATCTGACAGGAGTGTAGTGATATCTCAGAGTTGTCTTAATTTGCATTTCTCTGATCAATAGTGATTTGGAACACTCTTTCATGTGAGTGGTAATAGTTTCAATTTCTTCATCTGAAAATTGTCTGTTCATATCCTTTGACCATTTATCAATTGGAGAATGGCTTGATTTTTTATAAATTTGAGTCAGTTCTCTATATATTTTGGAAATGAGGCCTTTATCAGAACCTTTAATTGTAAAGATGTTTTCCCAGTTAGTTACTTCCCTACTAATCTTGTTTGCATTCGTTCTGTTTGTACAAAGGCTTTTTAATTTGATATAATCAAAATTTTCTATTTTGTGATTGGTAATGGTCTCTAGTTCATCTTTGGTCACAAATTTCTTTCTCCTCCACAAGTCTGAGAGATAAACTATCCTATGTTCTTCTAATTTATTTATAATCTCGTTCTTTATGCCTAGGTCATGGACCCATTTTGATCTTATCTTGGTATGTGGTGTTAAGTGTGGGTCCTTGCCTAATTTCTGCCATACTAATTTCCAGTTATCCCAGCAGTTTTTATCAAATAATGAAATCTTATCCCAAAATTTAGAATCTTTGGGTTTGTCAAACACTAGATTGCTATAGTTGACTATTCTGTCTTGTGAACCTAACCTTTTCCACTGATCAACTAATCTATTTCTAAGCCAATACCAGATGGTTTTGGTGACTGCTGCTTTATAATATAATTTTAGATCAGGTACAGCTAGACCACCTTCATTTGATTTTTTTTTCATTAATTCCCTTGAGATTCTCGACTTTTTATTGTTCCATATGAATTTTGTTGTTATTTTTTCTAAATCATTAAAATATTTTCTTGGAAGTCTGATTGGTATAGCACTAAATAAATAGATTAGTTTAGGGAGTATTGTCATCTTTATTATATTTGCTCGGCCTATCCAAGAGCACTTAATATTTTTCCAATTATTTATAGCAGGCATAATTATTACAAGGCAGGAGGAAAAGGAGCTCAGTGATTCTTGTGGATAAAATGCTGAATTTGGGTCAGGCAGAACTCAGTTTAAACCCTGCTTCAGACACCTACTAACTGTATGACTCAGAGCAAGTCACTCTCTCTCAATTGAAGTTTTCTCATCTGTAAAATAGGAATAACAATAGCACTTATGTCACAGAGTTTTTGTAAGAATCAAACAAACTAAAATTTGTAAAGTGTTTTAAGGTAGATATTAGCTATTGCTATTGTTAGGAAAAGGAGGATTAGAGATTTTCCTTCCTTCTCCAAAGGAGAGTATCCCAGGCAGGCAGGGCAGCTTTGAAAGTTGAATGTTGAATTTACTGTACACTTAAAAAGAAGAACATACTGTCTGAAAGTTTGTAGTTTCATATACATTCCTCCCCTGTTATACAGAATATCAGAATGCTCATTTTATTTGGTGTTTGTTAAGTCAATATGGAAATAAAATGAAATAAAATTTAAAAAAATTCTTATATAGCAACTTTCCTTGTTGCAGGTTTGGCTAGAGATAGAAAACTATTAAGAACCTACAGGATTGGGTAGCTAGGTGGTATAGTGGATAGAGCACCAGCCCTGAAGTCAGGAGGACCTGAGTTCAAATCTAATCTCAGACAAGTCACTTAACCCCAATTGCCTGAGCAAAAAAAAAAAAAAAAAAAAAGAACCTACAGCTGGTAGTTAAGTGGTGCAGTAGACAGTGCTGGGCTTAGAATCAGGAATCACAGATTCAAAACCTAATATAGTTACTTAACTGTGTGATTCTGGGCAAACTACTTCATCTTTTTCAGACTCAGTTTAATCATCTATTAAAATGAATGGGGTGGTAATAGAAATCTTACCTCACAGTGTTTTTAAAGCTCTAAACAAACACTAGCTATTATTACTAGTTTATTGATTAATAAATGAAAGGAGGTGAGAGCAGAGAAACCTTCCTAGAATGAAGGAGATCACCCTTCCTTTCTTGGTTCTGAAAGAAGGCAGCAGATAATGAAGGTCCTGGGGCTAGATTTACCTTTGTCCTCCATGTCTCTGTTCTCCATGCTGTTTAGCTTCCAGAACATGATGTTGATGACCATGTTACAAATAAGGATTGTCATGCAGCAGGAAAGACGCTGGACTCGTGTGACCTGGTTCCAGGGGCTACAGGTCACCACTGACAGCCACAGGTGCTCCTGGGTAAATTTTTCTACAATCATGGAGGAAAATAAATGTCTGAAAAGAGAAGACAAGAGATGGGAAACCATGAACTCAATCCCTTCTTCTTCTTCTTCTTCTTTTTTTTTAAGAAATTGGGGATTTGGGGGCACATAATGGAAAGATTGCTGGGGTTGGAGGGAGGAGAGAGTGAGTTTGAATCTTATCTTTGACCCTTTTTGCCTCTGTACCAAGGAAACCTAAACTCTATGTGCCTCAGTTCTCAATGGGGATTATGTTCTCTGTGAATACTGTATGTACTGCATTATTTGAACCTTAAATGCTATAAAAGTCTGCTGTTTCATACAATAATAACAATAATGATAATTGCTATTTATATATAGCGTTTTTAAACTCTGCAAAGCACTTTACATATGCTGTCTTATTTTATCCTCATAAAAATATATATAAGAATATGGAGGAAGTAAGTCTTATTGTTATCCCCATTTTCTAAATGAGGAAACGGTGATAGAAGTTAAGTGGCTTATCCAGGGTGATACAGCTATTAAAGGTCTGAGGTTGGATTTGAACTGAGATCTCCCTGACTACAGGCCAAACACCCTATCTACCGCATACCTAGGAACATATTTTATATAGTGCTTCGAAGATGAAAGGGAGGGAAAACAAAAGTTAAATAAAAACATTTTTAAAAAGTTAAAAATGTACTTGATTATTTCATTCAAAAGTACAAATTAATTAGATCTCATTTCCTACCCCTACTTCTTGCTTCTTTCTCTTCTAACAACGTAAGAAAAGACAAAGGATTATTTATTCATAGTATACTCTCTCAGCAAATAAAAATTATCATGAAAATCCTAGCCAAAAAAAAAAAAAAAGACTAGCAAGTAGAAGCAAGAACTCTAAATTTTTCATAAGCTTCCAGACTTAATTCCACCTTCATTTCCTTTAGACTTTGAACATGTCAATCAGTAAACATTTAGTAAACAACTACTATATACCAGGCACTATGATAAGTCCCGGCAATACAAAGAAAAACAAAGGACAATCTCTGGTCTGGAGGAAGCTTACTGCCTAATGGGAGAGAAAAACAACATGCAGATGGCTCTGTAGAAACAAGCTATAGCTAGGATCAATGGAGATATCAACAAAGAGAAGGCCTTAGAATTAATGTAGATTTGGAAGAGTTTCCCATAGAAGGTGGATTTTGGCTGGAAGTCGAAGAAAGCTAGGGAAGCCAGGAATCAGAATGAGGAGCAGTGTTAGCCAGGGAAAATATCCAGGCAGGAGATGGAATGTCTTGTTTGAGGGGCATCAAAGGCCGGTTGTCACTGAATGGCTGAATCCATAGAGTTTGAGAACACTGGAGAGTGGAGGGGGAAGGATATAAAGGTCTTTAAAACTCAAACAAGACTCCATATTTAATTCCTGGAGGCCATAGGGAGCCACTTGACAACTAAATGGGAGAAGGTATCCGTTGCACAAACATGGACCAACAAGCTTTTTATTGCTTTAGTCAAAGCTTGACTTGAAGAAGTCCTGTACCATTATGGTGACAGTGTCAGAGTGGAGAGGGGATCTCTTTGTAGAGATGTTGCAAAGGTAAAACCAGCAGGCTTTAGCAACATTTTACGTGTGGCGGAGGGTGGGGGATATGTAGGCTGTGAGAGAATGAGGAATCCAAAATAACTTCTAGGTTATGAGTACAAGGGATGGGAGGATACTGAATTTAAGATGTCTCCATCTTAGTATTTGTATTCTACATAAGTATTATAAAAATCCCTCCAGTGCATCTATAGAGATGCCTGAGAAATCCTGAAGGATTTAGTTCACAGAAATCCTGTGAACTAAAAAGAGACTGATATGTGTATTATAGTCAGGAGCTACTGCAGAAATCCTAGAAGCAATCAGAAGGATAAAGCGATTGGCCCATAGCAAGGCTATGTGGCAGGAGAGACTATATAGCATTTGATATCGGGTTTTTTTTTTTTTAATATCAGTAATACCTAAAAGAAAGAAGTTCTTTCTTTGAGACTGATGTGAAAACCTGGTCCTGTCGGCAGTCTCCCAGGTCAACAGCCAGCCAGCAGTTACATAAGAAATACCACTTCTTCTTTGTGGCCAAGTCACTGACAATTACTTGGTTTACATACCTGTAGTGAAACAGAGAATTTTATTATTAGAATACATGTCAACTGTTTGCTGAATGCAAAGGAAGTGGCCTTGATCTGTCCAGTGATAAGCTCATGTCCTAATGATTCTGTTACTGAAAGCCAAAATACATAGAAAGTAGCCCTGAATTTGGAGTCAGAAACCCTGGGTTTAACTCCCATCTTGGTTACTGTGTAACTGAGGGAAAGTTATTCAAGCTCTTTGGGCCTCAGTTGAACTCCTTCTAGCTCTGTCTTTTGATCCAAAGAAAAATGATAGCCATTCTTATCTCCACCCATGGCCTTTTCCCATCCCCAGAAGAGTTCTTTACTGTATAAGAAGAGAATACCAGGCTCGTGGAAATATCTACTGGGAAAAGGTTTATAAAAGCATTGACATGAGGACATAATTAGAGTTGGGTGACTGGGATTTTGTCCCAGGTGCTGAATTTAGAGGGAGTGGACAGCTCTTGCAATTTAGTAGCATAGAAACAACTAACCTTAGCTCCTGATTAGCAAACATAATTAGTTAAAATAGGTACCAGGGGCTCTGGTGCTTCTCTGACCGATCTTAATCAGATGGACCCTCACCAAGGGGGCAACTTCTTTTTCTGGCTTCCCTCCTCTTCTCTCTACCCA
The DNA here is from genome assembly GCF_016432865.1 of Antechinus flavipes. Taxonomy (NCBI): domain Eukaryota; kingdom Metazoa; phylum Chordata; class Mammalia; order Dasyuromorphia; family Dasyuridae; genus Antechinus; species Antechinus flavipes. The sequence continues at coordinate 44,943,597 of NC_067399.1, forward strand.
AACTTCCCCAGAAGAGTCTTGCAGCATCACAAGATCTCTGCTATTGTTGCTGCCCCATCTTCAACTAAGGTGAGGGTGTATTTTGTGTTGCTTGCTCCAGGTATAAAAACTGCTAGCAACCACTTTAATTGTGAGATGGAAAAGGCCTGGATTGTGCAGATCTCATTGTCTTACATGGTCTAGTGTTTGTGTGGCTATGCCTTCCCACTTGTACAGGCATTTATTAAGCATTTACTATGTACTAGGAGGAGGGATTTAAGGAGATTTTAGGTTTTAGGAACCCTGAAAGCAGATCCTTTCTGCATAATAGTCAGATCTTAATAAATTTATCTTGTTAGTGACTCCCCTCCCAAATAGATGCTCATTTTACTAATTGTTAGCTCAAGAGTATCATCATTTTTATTATAACGCCATGCTGGTTTCTCTAAGAGATACAAAGGGGAAGAAACAAACCTCGGTGAAAATAAAATACTCACCAAGATGGACTGGTCCCAGAATTATCATGCCAGAGTCGAATGCTGTGCAACTCCCCTAATGGGGATCTGGTTGTTAGAAGGAAGACATCTTGTGCCCCTTGTTCAAAGACGACTTTGTGGGGGTCACTCAGGTGGTGAGGATCACTGCGCCCCTCTGACCCATAAAGGATCAGAATAACCTTGAATCAGACAAAGAAAGATTAACAGAAGAGTTCATAACACTTGACATTTAGAGATTGGACCTAAGGAATGAAATGGAACATCAGAATGGCTGTTAGGTAGATTCATTTGACTTATATGAGAATTCAAATGAAGTCTCAGTCCTCTGGATTTTTAAGTCTAGGAAAGGATAGTCTAAAGGATGGACCTATGATCTTTTATGATTTGTTTTTAAATCAGTTAGCATACAATGATCTATTTAAAAACAAGGATTGACTGATTTAAAGCCATGCCTGTATTCCAGACATGGTGCTAAGAGCTAGGAATACAAAGAAAAGGAAAGCAGTTGCTACTCTCAAGAGCTCACAGTCTAATGAGACAATATGTACATAACTACATACATAAGAGAAATATAGAGATTAGAAGATAACAGGGAGGGAAAAAATATACTACTATCAGAAGTCAACAAGTCAAATATCCAGTTAGTCAATAAACATTTATTAAGCACCTACTATGTGTTAGAAAGGAAAAAGAGAAATCCTGTTCTTGGAAAGCTCATTTTCTAAGGTAGAGACAACAAATATGTACAACACGATTATATTCAGGATAAAATAGGAAATCATTAACAGAGGGAAGGCATTAGAATTAAGAGGTATTGGGAAAGAGACTTCTGGTAAAATGTGGGATTTTTAAAAAGTCAAGAAAGTGAGGAGTTGGAGATGAGGAAGGAGAGCATTCAAAGCATGGGGTACAAGCAAAGAAAATTCCATTAGGAGATTTAGCATCTTGGCTGAGGAATAATGAGACTAATGTCACTGGATGGAGATGAGGGATATAAAGTGTTAGAGGATCAGAAAGATAGCAGGGTCAGGTTGCAAAGGGCTTTGAACACAGAACAGAGGATCATAAAGGTGACAGGCAGCCATGGGAATTTATTGAATAGGGGGCTAGAGAAGGTTGTGTGTGTGACATAGGTGGCCCAGCATTTCAGGAAAATCACCCTGGTAATTGAAGGGAGGATGAATAGGAGGAAAGAGAGACTTGTGATAGAGCAGCAAGAAGATCATTGAAATAGTCCAGGACTCATGTGTTAGGAGATGAAAGAATATTAGAATGAAAAGTTTTTGTCTTACCTTAGCTGTTGTAGCTGCCTTTCTTCGATACCCAGTAAAGACCTGAATGAGATAGTAAGATTGAGAGCTGGGGGAGTTATCTGCCAGGATGGTGACTTTTATCTGTAGGGTGACCAAAATCAGAAAAAATCTTAATATTCTTTTAAGATGCTTTCTCCCATAACAGAAATAGAATCATAAAAATTCACTGTCATGGAATTATCAATATAAAATTGCTTATATAAAATTAAATTATTGACATAAAAATTCAGGGCAGAAGTATGGGGTTATGTACAATAGATGTCCTAGGAGATAAGGAAGACTGACTATAGCTATAGTTGATCTCACACACTACTACTACTACTACTACTACTACTACTACTACTACACAAACATAAACACACACACACACACACACACACACACACACACACACACACTCCTATACTTATACAGCCTATCCCAAAAGTTTGTTAAAGCTTAATTTTGAATTAAGATTTTCAAAACACACTGTATATATGTGTATATATACATATATGTACATATATTCATAATACATATATACATCTAAGTGAATATAAATAAACATATATGTATATATACATATATATATATAAATAGTATATTTAAGTCATTATAGCAGTAATAAGGCTGAAGCTATTTATCTATACAATAGATCATAGTATCACTTGACTCTTCATCAGGATTACAAGGAATGAATGGGTTGCTTTCTATATTAATTAGGGAATGAGAAATACATTAGGTTCCCATTGTAAGAAAACTAGATAGAAAATGCCCATCTTATTTGGCATTTGTTCAGTTTAGAATTTTCTTTAAAGAAAAAGCCAGATAAAAATGATAAAACATAAATTTAGGTAGTAATTATTTATATTAGAAAAGGATTTTTTAAAGCAAACTAGTAAATAATTATCTATATGCAACTTTATATGAATGAGGATAATAATGAATAACAAATAAAATAGATAATAAATAGGATTAAATTTATGGTACTTTAAGATAAATACTGGTTCCCTCACAACAATCCTGTAAGGTTGGTAAAACTAAGAATTATCATTCCCATTTTATAGACAAGGAAACTGAGGCTTTAAAAGTTAAGTGACTTGTCCAAGTTCACACAGCTAATAAATGATGAGTCAAAATCAAATCTATCCACGAACCTTTAGGTTTGTGGATTTCAGGTTACGATCCCCTGGGATTAAAGTAAAGCACAATGAGATTTAATATCTGCTACAATTTCTAGAAATTCTTTTCTAGGCTTCCACTGTACTAAAGCCTGGTGAGATACAACTCCCTATAAAAAAGTGTGTGTGTGTGTGTGTGTGTGTGTGTGTGTGTGTGTGTGTGTGTGTGTGAGTGAACAAGACCTATATCCTATCACTTGGGTAGCTGAAGCCATAAAAACAAGATGAAGAAAAATTTCCTCCTCCTCTTCTTCAGTTTCTATAATATACAGTGCCAAGAGCCCCGGACTTGGAGGAAGGAGGCCTGGGTTCAAGTCTTGATTCTGAGCCTATGCTTGTAAGCTTGGATAGTCACTTCAACTCTCTGAGCCTCAGTTTCCATATCTGTAAAGGATGGGAAGAAACTAGATGATCTCTAAATTCCTTCCAGATCTGATGCTATATGATCTGACAAAGGCATTCTTTCAAAGATAATAACAACTAAAGCTAGCATTTAAAAAGCATTTTTAAGGCTTGCAAAGCACTTTGAAGATATCATCTCATTTGACCCTCACAACTATCCTGGGACATAATGCTGTTATTGTTTTCACTTTACTGATGAGGATACTGAGGGCTGACAGAGATTAAGTGACTTGAAAGTGAATAGATAAGACAGGAGTTGAACTCTGGTCTTTGATAATTGATGTAGGGGTTTGTGAGGAGAAGCATTTTGCCAAAGCTCCCAATGTACCTCACCTTCTTCCTGTCCTCTCTATCTTTTCTCCAGGCCCATACAATGAAAATGATATAAAATCCCAAAAGGCTAGCTAGCAAGGCCACTCCGACAGGATTGTGGGCCACCCTATGAAAGAGCATGACTGTGTCTTGGATGTTCACCGTCCTGGGCAAGGCCATAAAGAAGCTGCCAATAGAGGTCAGGTGGCTGCAGAGGCACTGGGTCTTGGTGATGGTGCTCTGGGGCCCTACCTGCAATCAAAGGAAAGGAGAAGAGTTAGCTAAAAAGGAGCTAGAAGAGCAAAAAGGCAGGAGAAAAGTGTCAAGTGCAAGGATATATACTCATCACTTGAAGTTATAAATAAGAGCAATTTTTTGGTATGAGTTTTAGGACTTTTTATTTATTTTTATTTTTTATTTTTTGCCATTCAGAGACCATGCAAAATACTGGACCTCTTTGAGAATAAAGGATGAACAACCTCAAGAAAATACACACATTATGTAGGGGTAGGAACTGGGCCTATGATTTCATTGGATAAGGGAACTTCTACCAGTGTAGGTCATTCGCTCCTCTACAATGTCCAGAGTGCTACTTGTAGTTAAATAACTTGCCTGGCCATCCTGAAGCCAATATATGTCAGAAGTTGTTCTTAAACTTGGGTTCTTGCCTTTGAGATTAGCTCTCTACCCACTATTCTATGCTGTTTCTCACAAGTTAAATAAGAAATTTAATCTTTGTCCCAGAAGAGGTTATTATTATTGAAGATGATAACAAATAATAGTTGTAGTTTGCAAAGCACACTAAATACTTGATCCTTGTCCCCTTTCCCCTTAGGCAGTTGGGGTTAAGTTACTTACTCATGGTTACATAGTAAGTATCTGGAGCCAGATTTGCTCTCAGGAAGATGAGTCCTCCTGATTCCAGGCCCAGCATTCTATCTACTGTACTTTGTAAAAGCTCATCCAATGTTAAATTGTTAAATGGAATTGGGGGTCCTGTTCTCTTCACTCTCTCCTTAAAATACTAGAAACAGCCAGTAGGGGTTGAAGCCAATGGCAGTAGAGAAGAACCACCCACAAAACCTAGAATATACCTTGAGGGGTGGATGTAACAGGCTTAGCCTTGAGAGAGTTAATCAGTCAATCATATCTTACATCATTTGGTCCTTACATTAATTCCATGAGGAACTGGATGAGGATGAGGAAATGGAGGTTTACAGGGTTTCAGAATCATAAAGTAATTAGATTCCACAGTGGAAAGAATACTGGATTTGGAATCAGAAGACTAGAATTCACGCTCAACTTCTCCATTTACTATTTGTCGTTAGCAAGCACAATGGATAGAGCATTGGATCTGGAGACCAGAAGACCTGACTTCCTAGCTGTGTGACTCTGGGTAGGTCACTTGATCTTATTTGCCTCAGTTTCCTTATCTGTAAAATGGGGATAATAGTAGTACTTACCTCCCGGGATTGAATCCTATAACATTTGTAAAGCATTACATAAACACTAGTTATCATCACCATCATTGTTATTATTGTTATTTTGATATGATCTTAACCCAGATGGACTTTAGGTTTTTTCCTGAAAAAGGAGAGGTTTAGACTAAATGTCCTCTTGGGCATCTCCCAGTTTTAATTCCAAATCTTATCATACTAAGTATTTGATGTGAGATTCAGACCCTACTTTGGCCAAGTTTCAAGTTTAAATCCCCTTTTCCATCTTAAAGACTGAGATGATATGGGGGGATTATATCCCTAAGGTGCTGGGGAAAACATTTGCACATTTGTTTTTGCTATATTTTGAAGTAAATATGCCTTTGTCAAAGCCAGAGCTTCCTGCTACACTCTACTAAGTCTGATATGGCTCATTTCTTTTGAATGGTATAGTGAATTAAATTTGCTATCTCAGACCACTTTACCTGTTTAAATCGGTTCTCTTTCTTGTTCTCCAGTGACACCTTTTAGGTAGCAGAAGTTCTCACTAGTTTAGTGTGAAGCTTATAATACATAAATTGTATAAATTTTATAATATATAAAATGTTGAGATTTTATAATATGTGATATACATAGTATAAATTTAAAACATATTAGAACAGTAGAACATATATATGATTTATTAATAAGTTAATATCATGTGTTAGGGGTACCTGCTCAAAATGTTTTACTGATGAGGTATGCCATCAAAAGAGTTTAGAAGCAAGTCACTGTACCATGGCTTATTTCTGCTTTCATATTGTAATTTAGAGAGGACCTCCCCTAATTCTGGAACCAGACTTTTTATTATTACAAAACATTTCTTTTTAGGAAGGCAATGAGACAAGAGGCTCAGTTCATGCAGAAGGGGGAGCTGATTCCTTATTTTTATTCACTAAAGTCCTTTCTCTAACTTTATTTAGTAGGAAATTTTTTTTTACCTAAAATGTAGCAGTAGCTCCCATTTAGATAGTGCTTTACATATCTTAGCTCATTTAATTCACATTTATCAAACTAGAATGATCCCTGTTCCCACGCGATAGCACAGAGATTTATATATTTTCCAAGTCTATTTTGTACTGGTTCTATATTTCCTCATGTCAATTGTGTTCTTTATGCTGAAACGTGGGTTATCTGGAATAATCAGTTGCATTCAGCATTTCTCAAGTGTGACTATTAAAAAGGAAAGACAAAAACAGAAAGTAGCCACATGCTTCTACTTCTCAATCCCCTCCACGCTTGTCTCAGTTCTGCCCTATACAGAATCTTCCTTCTTTCTGCACTCCAGTCTAGTCTCACAATTTTGCTTTCTGCTGTGCTGTCCATCATGAGATATCAGTCACATTGAGTAGATAGGTAAATTTTTCTTACTCGGCAGCCATTACTCTTCCATGTCTTGTTGTGAAGGTCCCAGAAAAAGCACTGAGTGGCTGCTGTGGTGACTGAGAATCCCAGAGATGTCTGCTTTGGCTCCTTCTTGCTTTCGTTCACCATAGCTGTTATATGGTAGGTACCTGTTCCATGCTGCAGATTTTCTGGAGAAAGCACCCACGAGTACATCTCATCTTAGAACAGAGAACAATATTGGGTTACCTCTTTAGAAACAAACCATAAGGAGCATAAAACAAATTAATGTTAGAACCAGTAAAAGATCCTGGATCCCATGTAATGCCAGACAAATGAATTGGACTAGAGATGTTTCTTCAGAATCCTATTTTTAGCAGTCGAAAGTATCTTAAGGTCCATCTAGTTCAACCTCCATATTTTATAGACAAGGAAACTCAAATGCAGTCCACTTAACTCCAAATGCAGGTCTATTGCCATTTAGTGACTCCTTTTGCTCTTCTCTGTTCTGCATTTGTTTTGAGACCAGATCTCCTTATCCTGCCCAGACTGGAAGTACAGCAGCTACTCACAGGAAGAAAGAATAAATGCCTGTAATATACCAAGTGCTCACAGCTCCTGCCCTCATTGAGTTTACAATCTAATGGGAGAAGACAATGTGCAAGTAAATATATAAAATATAATATATATAATGTAGTACATATAATATGTATATATATATATATATATATATATATATATATATATATATATATATATAATGGGATAATAATTAACCTGACAAATAGGAAATAATTAAAAGAGAGAAGGCATTAGAAATGAAGAAGGGTTTGGGAAGGTTTTCCATAGAAAGTGGGATTTTAGTTGGGACTTAAGAGAAGCCAGGGAAATATGGAGTTGGAGAGACAAAGAGTATTCCAGACATAGGGGACAGTTAGAGAAAATGGTGGGAGGTGATGGAGTGTCATAGTGGTGGAACAGCCTGGAGGCCAGTATCACTGTGGGGTCAGTGTGTTGGGAGGAAGGTGTAAGCATTGTGTAGAAGTGTAGAGCAATTGAGTTAAAAGAGAATAAATGACCCAAAATGTATTTAACTATCTCCATATAGAGGGAAAAGGGAAGAAGGAAGCAAACTATCTATTTTCCAAGCCTAAACTGAATCCATGGTGGATAATTCACTCACTCAATACATGGTTTTTGCTCGAAACATTTTACTGCATCTCAGATTAGATTTACTGATTTCTTCCTTAAGAGTTTATTTCTAGAGGCAGCTAGATGGTGTAGTAGATAGAGTACCAGCCCTGAAGTCAGGAGGACCTGAGTTCAAATCTGATCTCAGACACCTAAGACTCTGCACAAGTTACTTCACCCCAATTGCCTCAGAAGAAAGAAAGATAGGAAGGAAGGAATGAAGGAAGGAAGGAAGAAAGAAAGAGAAAAAACCTATTTTGGGAAAAAAAGGTGGGATTTGGCTTGCATCTGCATTTGCAAGGAAGCTATTAAAAAGAGTTTATTTCTACTTCTTTGATATTTTCAATATTTTCACTTAATTCTCTGTTCTTCTGAGTTATTTTGGAGGTTTTTAGAATTTCTCCATTGCCATTTCAGGGCTCTTTGGAGAACTTGTTCTATTATCCAAGTCCTTTATAACCTAGCCTCCTTCTACCTTTCTAGTTGTCTCACACCTTAGTCTCTTTTAACCCACTTGCTTCATTCTGGGCTAGAGAGAATTGACTTTTGTCCTCAATGTCTCTTGTTTCTTAACCCCACAATTTTGAAAAACTATTGATCGACAGAAATTCAGAGCAATGTGTTTTATCCTACAAAATGCTTATAGACAGAGAGCGTTAGAGCAAACAGAGCATTCTCTGAAGTCAAAAGATTATATCTGATCAGGCTTGGGGCTTAAGGACTCAGCGTGGGGACTGTAGAGCAATTATAGCAAAGTAGAAGTCTAAAACTGATCTGCTACAAATCTGACAATTAATTTGGACTTCAGATAACCCTAAAAACCACAAGCTGGGAAGCACCCTAGGCTCTGAAGGGAGCAAGCTGCAGGCCTTTATTTATTTATTTAACTTTCCTTTTCCCCCAAGATAGTGACTATTCTGTGTACAGTAGAATTTTGTAAAGAAAACAAAAAGAACAGATAATGAGTGGCTCTTGAAATCCTTGACTTAAAGGGCCAGTTGGATGGGATTCTTTCCTTATTAGAAGAGTTTGAAGGTTCAGATAGAGCTTGGGGGGTGATGGTGGTAAGAATAGGAAAGAATAGAGATCCTTGGCTCTCCTGGATTCCAGTTTTGAGGGAGAAGATACATGATTTTAGTCTCTTTTTAGGTCCATGAAGACTAAGACTCTGGGAAGAAAATGATATGTAAAGAAACAGAATCTCTATCATGTCCCCATCCCCGTGCTTGAAATACTAGACTTCAGGGCATTTCTGTTTGTGTGGGAGCTGGGATTATCTTGGTTAAACTGAGTTATCTCTCCCAGAGAGAAAGGTCATTCAATCTGTTTTGTTTGGGACATATTTTCATATATATTTTACTCAGATTTCTTTTATTTTCTTTTCTTTTGTTACTGACTTTGATAATTAGATCTATTTGCTATTTATTATGGGTGTTCATTGTGGAACTGGTTTTTGGTGGGAAGCCTTGGAGAAAGAGCTTGGGTTCTTCCTTCCCTGTTAAGGAACAATGATCAGGAGCTGTAGCCTGAATTTGAATATAATTTCTCCTAGACTAATAATATTTAGGGGAATAGATAGATGTAATTCTAGTCTAGTATCTCCTTTATCTGAAGAGAGCAGAGAGACCAGACTCTGGTCCAACCTACCTGGTGGGAATCAAAATCTCCCTTGTAAAGAGTTGTGGGAGAATATGCTAAAGTTGCATTGCCCATTCCTGCCTCCCTTTGACCTGTATCTAGGCAGACCCATGTGGACATACCTAGTCTGCATGGACACAAATAAAACAGCTGTTGAGATACTTTTCCAGAGCAAGCTGAGCCCTGAGCTTGACATAATAATCCTGTGCTCATCTTCTGGATGATCTGATGGTCCCAAACTTGGACAAGCCCTGACCTGGAGTCTTCTCACTAGACAACCTTGCCTCCTGTTGCTGTTATGCTTCTCTAGTGTTATTACATTACACTGTCTGACTCTTTGTTTAGCCACAAATATATAAATCAAGGTTTAGCCACACTAAAACAGGTCCTCCCACTAGAGGTGGGCTCCCAATTCATGTGTTGAATCTGTCTCTTTGCTTGCAAGCCATTTCCCTCACTTTGAAATTAAACTTCTGTTTAATTTCTGACTCTCCTGTCTCTAGCCTGCTCTGTTTGGCTGGTTTGAGGCTGGTTCAGTATGGTTGACACAGCCAAAATCATTCCATCCCACACTTGGAAAGAAAAAAATCATCGAAGTGGAGGGAACTGCTTGGGAAACTAGACAGAGGTAGGACCTGCCTCCTCCAACTCAGAGGATGACAGACTGCTCAGCCTGTCTAGCTCCTCAGTGATATCTGTTTTAAAAAAAGAAAGAAAGAAGCTCGTATATTATCTGAGACATTCAAAGAAAGCTTAAAAAAAAAAGGTCTAGTATGAATAGTTAAGAGATAAGTAGGTAGCAAAGAGAAGTAGTATTTTAGGGGATAAAAATCTCATTCCTTAAAATAACTCAAGATTCTAAGTGGTGGGATAATATAGAACAAAAGCTCTTAAACAGGGAGAGCAGGTAGGCTTAGGTAATGGCTGCTCAGATCTCAAGGAGGGAGGTAGATGAGAGACTTTCAATTTCCCCCCATCAACTATGATTGAATTTGTAAAGCACTTAGTGCAGTGTGTGATTCCATTCCACTCTGTTTCTGGATGAAGCTTCTCAGCTTGTGGTTGGCAAAAATAGAACACTGAGAGGTAAATCACAGAGGGAGGAACAGGAAAAGCGATAATTAGCAAAAAAGGAAAGACAAGGCCCCAGAGCTGGAAGATGAGGCAAGAATTTTGTTATTGAATTTTGATGGGGTGGGGTCTAGACACTTATAGGAGTCCTCAAACTATGGCCCGCGGGCCAGATGTGGCAGCTGAGGACGATTATCCCCCTCACCCAGGGCTATGAAGTTTCTTTATTTAAAGACCCACAAAGCAAAGTTTTTGTTTTTACTATAGTCGGGCCCTCCAACAGTCTGAGGGACAGTGAACTGGCCCTCTATTTAAAAAGTTTGAGGACCCCTGCTTTAGAAGAACACCTCCTACAAAGAATTGTGTGTTTTGATACTGATTCACACTAGGAGGAGAAAGCAGTTAAAAACCCAATGCTTGGACAAGACTTGAAGAGTTTTGAAAGAATTATAGGTTCAAAGAGTCTGTCAGTTTTCAGACTTGCTTTACAAGATATATCCCATAGTACTTTGCTGCTTCCTTCAAGAGGTAATGTTCTTGGGAATATTTTCTGAAGTATCTTAAAAAGGAAAAAAATAAAGAGTATGGAATGAAAGTAATACTTAATGGAGAAGGACATCACAAATTAATGTCAGTAGAATACAATAGATGGGGAGTGTGTATGTATAGGAGGAGCAGAATGATGAGGTACTACATTCTTATTTGAGCTTCAAAAGGGACAGGATAAAGAAAGATATTGGACCTGTGATTTCATTGGTGTAAAATCCCAAATGAAGAAAATCCGTTTACTAGTACATATTGGTACCATATCTCCAACTGTTAATTAAAAAATTTTTTTGACTGTAGTCTTACCTGTAGTCACAGAACCCGTATATGTCAAAAGCAATACTTATCCAAATTTTCCTAGCTTCTAGGACTGGTGAAAGTTGATGAGTATTTACCAAAAAAAAAAAAAAAAAAAATCCAAACCAACAAAATAAAAAATAGAAACATTAAATAACCCAATTTCTGAAAAAGAAATTGAGCAAGCAAAAAATGAACTAAAAAGGAGATTAAAAACCCTGGATTAGATTAATTTATACATGAATTATATTACATATTTAAGAAATAATAACAACTATTAAGCAAAAAAAAAAATCCTAAAAAATGGAGAGAGGAGGCACACTGCCAATCTCCTTTTCTGAGACAAATAACAGTCCTCATATGCAAACTAGGGAGAGATAAGACTGGGAAAGAGAAATATAGATCAGTGAGTGCAGTCAATAGAGCACTAGTGCTGGAGTCAAAAAGACTTGAATTCAGATTTGGCTTGGGCAATTCAGTTAATATCAGTTTCCTTATCTAATAAACGGGGATAATAATAGCACCTACCTTCAGGATTGTGATGAGGATCAAAATGAGAGAATAATTGTAAAAGATTTGGCACAGAATATATACTATGTAAATGTTAATTATCATATTAATGCTGTAAATAAGTTCTTTACAGTAAATATATCAATATATTCAGAAAATAAATCATTCAATGAATTGGCTTCATATTGGGAATGCATGGATGGTACAACATTAGGGAAACAATTGGTACCATGATATAAACAGAAAAGAAAAAAAAAGAAAATTAACAAAAATACATACTTATTTCAAAAGAAAAAGCTTTTGACAAGATAAAACATTCATTTATATTAAAAATCTAAAAAACATACTCACATGGAATAATTCTTGAATGTTCTCAAAAGCATATATGTAAAACCAAGAGCTAACATTGTTTGCTATAAACACTAGAAGTTGTTTTTTGTTTTTTTTTGGTTCAAATGAGTAAAGCAAAGAGCTCTTTTGCTTCACCCCACTATTTATTTGACACAATTCTAGAAATGCTTGCTTTAGCAATAAGACAGAATAAAATGAAAAATATAAACATGGTCAAGGAGAAATTGTTCATATATGCAGATGATATGATGGTCAACTTAGAAAACATTTATGAATCAGCAAAGAAATTAAGGAAGATGATTAATAGTAATAGAATGCAACCAAAATCTACAAAAATCATTAATATTTTTATAAAAGGAAAAAAATATTATAAAAGAAATTCCATTAAAATAACTAGAAATGCATAAATATTTAGGTGTCTACCATGATATATATAAGATTTATTTAAGTACAACTATAAAATATTCTTTTGAAAGAGACTTTAATTATTGGAGAAATAATCACTCTTGTGGCTAGGTCATGCCAACATAATGATAATACTACCTAAATTCATTTATGGATTTAGTGAAATACTAATCAGTTTCATAGATGGTCTCTGGAAATCCTTCCAATTCTGAAACTCTTGAACTATAATAAAATTGATTATATTTTTACCTTTATCCCATAGCTGTTCCTTTGGGAGGGTGATGTTTAGTTGAAAATGAGTAATATTAGGTTGATACTGGAAACCAAGATAAAGTGTGATGGAAAGAGGATTTTCAGGTTCTACCAAGACTATCAGAGATTCCTCTAGGGAAGTGATGTTTATAGTGATCACAAAATGGTCTGCACTCATGTTGAAGGTAGTGGGATAGGTTTCTATGCTGCCATCTCTCCAGACTATTATCTAGAATAAGAAAAAAAGTTATCCTCAGGATTCTAGGCTGTTTATCAATGCCTTGGAGTAATTTTTAGTTTAGTCATAGTTTAGTTTATGAAGGTAATAAATAATCTTTATTTCACTTCCCACTTCAGTATTTATTAGAATCAATGTTATAAGACACAGGAATATATTTAGGCCTAAAAAGTAAATGCCCCATTATCCAGTAAAACACTCTAGAACAAGAGCTGTAGTATTGTTGCCCATATAGATCTGTTTAGGTCCTAGTAAGGGGAGGGGGAAGCCAGCATGGTTTTCACAGCAAGGATATAGGATTAAGATCTAGATCTCTGATGGATTTAAGTCTTGAGATTTTCTCCTCTAGGTCTAAGATTTAGAAGAAGAATTCATATTTTTGTTAGAACCTCCAAAGTAAAAATGTAAGTAACAAAACAAAGTAATTGCCATTCAGTTAAAACTATTTCTTTCCCCACTGGATAAGGTCTTTGATCCTTTTCTGTTATGGCCTGACACTTAATATGTACCTCTGCCTCTTCCAACAAGTCTTGGATTTGAAGAGATTCATGATCAGAGGTGAGTAACACGTTTCCAATACTTCCAACAATATTCTGCTTATCAAAATGTTCGTAGGGATTAAAAGCCAGCCCTGTAACCTAAAGACAAAGAGAAAACCATTATTACAACCTCAGCAGAGGGTATATAGTGACAGATATCAAACATCAGGAGTTAGAGTAAATGTTGAGGGGATTTATAGTAATATCTTCTGAAATTAAATACAAATATCTCTCATTGTCCCACAGAAAGAAATGAAAATAAAAATTAATAAAAGATGCGTCACACTTTCCTGACTTCCATAATCTTGTCTTTATGCTTTACCTCACACACCTGGAGACTTGCCTTTTTTTCTGAGTGGCAAACACTATTGTTCTCTAGGGAAAGGCTAAGTGATGTGATTAAAGTGAGTTAGAAGACACAGAAATAAGTGTTGCCTACTAACATGATCACATACCATATTAACCATTCAGATTTTCTCAACTTTTGTACATTTAAATTAGAAGGAGCAGAGCTATAACTAGGTATGCATTCAGAATGATTTCAGTTGAGAAAATCAATGGCCTAGACTTCTGATTCCCTAAGTTTTAGGAGGGAAGCTTAGCATCTGGAAGGGAGGAGATGTGATGGTAGAAGATGGGCTTGGAAGAGAAGTGAAACTGAAAAGCATCTTGAGGGTGGTATCCCTGGCTTGGATCAGTGTAAAGTCAGAGAAAATCAACCCCCAAATACCACAAACATGGCCTTAGATGTTGGCATTTTAGGGCATAATCCCAGTTACCCTAACCTAATTATGGCTCTGAATAGATTTTTGTTTGTTGTTTAGTCATTTCAGACCTGTCCAACTTTCCTCGACCACATTTGGAGTTTTCTTAGCAAAGATATTGTAGTACTTTGCCATTTCCTTCTCCAACTCATTTTTTTTAATAATAGATTTTTATTTACAAGTTATATGCATGGGTTACAGCATTGACAATTGCCAAACCTTTTGTTCCTATTTTTCCCCTTCTTCCCCCCATCCCCTCTCTCCAATGGCAAGTTGACCAATACATGTTAAATATGTCCAACTCATTTTTACAGATGAGGAAACTGAGGCAAAAAGGATTAAGTGATTTACCCAGGATTACACAACTAGTAAGTGTCTGAGACCAGATTTGAACTCAGGAAAATGAATCTTCTTGAACAGAGATTTTAGAAGGAAACACGTTGAAATCATTCAAACTACGACAGAATACAAATAGATACAGGAGGAACCTGATGTGTGATTTCACTGATACTGGGAATTCCAGGATAAGACAACTCTTTCTATCAATCTGTGCTCTTGAGCACTGAGAGGTCAAGGGCCTTGCTCCAAGGTCGAATAGCCTGTGTGTTTGAGACAGGATTTGGAGGCCCTCTGGACTCTGAGGCTGGCCCGCTATTGATCCCTTGTTACCAGACTGCTTCTCACCAAGCACAGGCCTTCAGTTAAACCCAGAAGCATATAATTAATTATCTCTGCTGCTGTACATTTCTATGTGGCTAACATCACTCACCGCTCTGGCCAGCTTATATTCATGAGAATAATGTCATGTTTATATTGTACTTTACTCTTGGTCATCAAAACAAATGATTCTGTTCAGGAACAACTTCACACTCACTTGAATGTTTACACTTTGGTTCTTCCTCAGGAGATTGTCCAAAGCAGAGGCTGATGGGAAGCCTAAATGCATAGGTGCTGGATAATGGAGAGTAAAAGAGCTTGAAGACAAAGTTGATATATTTTGCCTTAGGGGAAAAAAAGGAAAATACATGGAATAATTGTTTTTTCCTGAAAACCAGAATTCTAAAAGTAGCTTCTCCCTTCCTCCTTTCTCTATTACCTTTTTAGCATTACAGTGGCTAGAGAGGAAGTCATTATCATTGAAGGTTGGTTGTCCTGAAGGAGGGTTTCTTGTATCTTCCCCAGGGCTAGCAAAGATGACTGTAACATGTCTTCCATCTACATTTGAAAGGAAATAACATGTCTTGTGTCCCATCCTTCTCCGTATTTTACCCCTAACAATGCATGAAGGAAGTGATAGGAATATCAAGTCTCAAGCAAAGATGACTAGAAAGGTACATTTTGGTCATAAGATCCCATCACAGAGACTTCAGACCGACTAAAGACAGATCAACCATTGCCAAAAAAAGACATAATTGAGGAAATGTCCCTTTGCCCTATAGCCAAGGCTGACCCTAGAAATACCATGAGGGAGAATATTTACTTTTCTTTTTTTATTAAAACTTTTTATTTTCAAAACAAATGCATGGGTAATTTTTCAACATTGACCCTTGCAAAACCTTGTGTTCCAAAAATTCCCCCCCCCCCAGATGTGAACTAATCCAATATATGTTAAACAGGTGCAATTCTTCTAAACATATTTCTACAATTATAGTGCTGCACAAGAAAAATCAGATCAAAAAGGAAAAAAAGAAAACAAAATGCAATCAAATAATAAAAAAGGTGAAAATACTATGTTGTGATCTATACTCAGTTCCTACTGTCCTCTATCTGGGAGCAAATGGCTCTCTCCATCAAAAGATCATTGCAACTGGCCTGAATCATCTCATTGTTGGAAAAAGACACGTCCATCAGAATTGATCATTGTATAATCTTCTTGTTGCCATGAATATTTACTTTTCTTAAAAAAATGTTTATTTGTTCTCTAAACAACTCACTTTCTGGGCATAGGATTACCTGGATGCTAAGAAGAATAAAAGGTTGGGATGTAGGACCCTGAAACATTTCAGTGGGTAGTTTCTATAGCAGTGATTCCCAGGGTAGAAATGTTCTAAAATCCAAAGAGAACATGTAACCTCCAGGATCTCCACAGACTGAAAGGAATCTCCATTCAGACATAGTAACTAAAGATTCTACGCCAACCTTCAGGATATCCTGCGGGATCCCCTCATTCTCTCCAGAGGCTTCTGTTTCACTGTTGAAGGAATCAAAGGGGCAGAAGGTTGGGGGAGCTTTCAGTTTGAAAGGATTTCCACTCAGAGACTGGACCTTCAGCAACTGCTCACTCAGGTTGGGAAGGGAACTGCTTGCATTGGTCTGTAAATATTAAAAAATAAACAAGTACAAACATATACCATCCCTGAACTTTCTTTGTAATTGGCTTGTGTGTATTTAGTGCTTTTTCTCTGGAAATAGAAGATATTTTAAAATTCCAAACAAATTTCGTAGGATTAAAATCTATTCTAATGGATATAAATAATCTTATAATTTGGTAGAAACATAAAAATCCTCTTTTGTTTTCTTTAATGGGAAAGAGTTCTCATTGTATTTTGTTCAAAAACACTGAGTCAGCCTTTGAGGGTTAGGGTGTAGCAAAAAGAAAGGAATCCAGAAAAAATCATCACTGCTGATTGAGCTGGCAGAGGAAATGAATAGCCCTGAAAATGAGTGGGCTACATGCATTTTTGTTTTGTTTTTAACAAGGAAGAGGGAGGAAGAAAATGAATGTCTGTTAACTGAAAAAAAATTTAATTTTAAAAAGAAATGAATGGACAAATAAATGGATTCATAGGCTAAAAGAAATCTGACAGACTTATACAAGATTAGGAAGTAGACTAAAAGAAATAGGATACATGTTCTTTTCTCCTTTCTATTCTTCTTTTTTTTTTAATGGGACTCTTCCTGCAGAAGAGTTGATTTAAAATCAAATAAACAAATATTTATTGAGTACCTATAATGCTCAAAGCACTAATAATAAAAGTTAACATTTGCATAGTGTTTTCTATTTGCCAAGCTCTCTACAAAAATTATATTTTATCCTCACAATGACCCTGGGAGGTAGGTGCTATTCATATCCCCATTTTACAAATGAGCAGACTGAGGGTAAGTTGCTCACTGCTACTAGGTAGGACCACCCTGCTAATTGATGTCTGAGGTTGGATTTTAACTCAGGTTTTCCTGATTCCAGACCTGACACTCTACTCACTGCACCACTTAGCTGCCTATTATGCTGCCTTTGTTTTCTCACTGTGTTTTGAATGGGCCTAGTGTAATAGATAGAAAGACTTTCCTAAAACAGGAAGAATTAGGTTCAGATTCCATTTCTGCTACATATTGGTTCTGGGTAAATTATTTCATCTAACTGCTCTAAGCAATTTCCTTCTTCTCTTCTCCTCCCTCCTTCCCTGCCTACCTTCTTTCTTTCCTTCCTTCCTTTTTTCTTTTGGGAACACTGGAGAGCATCCTGGGAGAAACTAAATATTAACTAGCATCTCATATCACATGCCAACATAAGCTCCAGATGAGACATGACTTAGACGGAAAGGGTGACATCATAAGCATTTTGGAGGAGCAAGAAGAAATTTTCTGTCAGATTTATAGATGGGGAAAGGGTTCATGACCAAAAAAGAACAGAAACACAGGAGATAAAATGAACAATTTCAATCACATAAAAAATTAAAAAGTTTTTGTACAAACAAAACCAATTCAGCTAAAATTAGAAGATAAGCAGGTAAATGGGAAAATTTTTTACAGCAATTTTCTCCCTATAAGGTCTCATAAGATACTTAGAGAATTGGTTCAGATTTATTAGAATAAAAGCCAGTCCCATAAATAAGCAAAGGGTATTAATAGTTTTCAGAGGAAGAAATACAAGCTATAAATAGCCATATTAAAAATGATCTAAATTACTAATGATTAGACAAATAATTAGGTATCATTGTAAATATAATGGACAATAACAAATCATGATTCCATAGGGATTACGATGAGACATGCTCCCTACCTCCTGATGTGATGGGGTTGGTACAGATTGAGACATGAAATGTAAATTTTGCTTGATACATGTAACAGTTGTTTTGTTTTTCTCTTGTTCTTAATGTGTTTGTGGGCAGAGTTGGAAGTGGGAGATGGATGGAAGAAATGACAGGTTTTCATTGATTAAAAAAAAAAATAAAATTTTCTTTAAAAATGAAATAATGGCTAGTCTTCAAATTTAATCTAAATAAAGTCTAGGAAATGGTTTGATGCTGCAGCAACAGTGACAATAACAAAAAACAATCATCTTTTTAAAGTGTTTATTGTGTTCAGAGCACTTTATGACACTCTGGGACAGAGGCAAAACTTCGACTAAAATATTCACTCTTACTTTCTCTTATTCTCCTCTCTCCTTTTCTTTCCTTTTTGACTTTAATGTGTCTCTTGACCCCTTCAATTCATTTTCTTACCTGTACTGTCTTGGAAAACGGGGAAGCAAACTGTATCAGCTTCTGTAGGATCTCACAAGCTCTCTGCAGTTTGGGGACCAACTGAAAATCATGAATTGATTTGTTAAGTTTCCCATTTTTTCACTTAGGATCTGCTGAGAAAAGGGGGGATGAGATCAAGTATTTAAGGGCCTTTTATATACAAGGCAATGTGCTAAGTGCTTAACAAATATTCTATTTGATCCTCACAACCTCCTTGGTGGGGTAGGAAGTAGTATTATTATCCCATTTTACAGTTAGGGAACAAACAACAGGTAAGTGACTTGAACAAGATTATATAGCTAATAAGTTTAAAATAAGATTTGAGCTCATGTCTTCTTGACTTCAGGTCCAGAGCTCTATTCACTGTGCTCTTCTCTCTGGGAATAAAGGACCTGAGGAGGGAATTTGAATGCAGAAATATGAGTTTTCCTGACTCTAAGGTAGGAGCTCTATCTGTTAGACCACCTAGCCACCTCATACCTCTGTCAAAGTCCATTACCTCATTGCATGACTATATCAGTTTGTTTAGCCATTCCCTTATTGGGAGCACATTAGGATTGTTTCCAGTTTTTCACTATCATCAATAGCAGTGGTTCTCAAACTTTTGTTTTCAGTATCTTTATCCAATTAAAAATTATTGGGAATCTCTCCAAACAGTTTTTGTTTATCTGGATTATATTTATACACATTTACCATATTGGAAATAAAAACTATTTTTGAATTTGTAGACCCTCTAAAAGAGTTTCAGAGATCCCCAGGATTCTCTAGACCATATTTTGAGAACCACTGATCAATAGTAAAGCCATGAGCATCTTTGTAAACAATCACTTTTTTTTGCCCCTTTGGTTTATTTTCTTGGTATTCCTAAAATGGAATTACTATTTCAAATAGTCTGATCAGTTTTATAGTCCTTATTATATGTTGCAAGATTACTCTCCTAAAAAGGACACTGATTTTCAAAATTTCCTATTTATTTACTCCTCTAGTGCTGTTTCACAATTTTATTTATTTTTGCTAATAGGTATATGTTATTATATATGTGTTTTAATTTCTATTTCTGCAGTTAGAAATAAGGTATACATTTTCACATGTTATTACTTTTTTTGACTATTTAAGGGCTGAAATGTGACAGTTTTTAGTTATTTATAGGTAAGATAGATATTTTAATAGTAAAACTTTATGAGATACTTTTAAAAATCTTTGTTTTATTATATTTTATACTATTAAAACTTTAAATAAACTGCCCTGCCCTATCTTGCCTGCTTCATCCTGGAACATCTCTGTGTTCTTTTTATCCTGAAATATTAAAGGCTGAAATATGGTTGAGACATTACAGAATTCATTTTCATCAATATTTTTAGTAACAGAAACAGTCTCTTTGCCAACAATGGATAAGGTAATGTCCTATTTGGAGATGAAAAGAGAAGAACTTTCCAGCTCTACCATCTTTAAGGACATTAGCAAAATAAGAAGACTTTTCTTTCCTTGGTTTCACAGAATAATACGGGAGATAATAATAATAACTTTTATAAAGCACTTTTGTCTATATGAAGCAATTTACTCACAATAAATCTCTAAGTCATGAATTATTACTATCCCTATTTTTCAGATGGAGGTGTGCTTTGCCCAGGGTGACATTTGTTGTAATGGTGAAGAATTGAACCCCAATCTCTTGACTTAAAATTCAGTCCTCTTTCCACTGAACCTTATTGCCTCTTTACTTTAATTGGCCATTTGTACCTGATCAGAAGTATTCTGAAATGATACTTGAGGATTAGTTGTAAAGATGGACAGGGCTGGTGCTTCTCTTGGGGTTGCAGGTATCTTTGACACAGGTTTTTCAGACGTAGGCTTGTTAAATGTTGTTGTCATTGGGAGAGGCGGCCTGGCAAATGGAGATATTGCCAGCAGAATCTGCTCTGTGGTCTGGGGCATTGTTGATGAAATCAGGATATTGGATATTTCTTGGCACAAGGTTGTTGACTAGAAAATATAAAGAAAATGATAATAAATGAAAGGATATGCTTTTGCAAATAGTTATAGAAATGAGAGATTTTATTTAATTTTTCTCTCCTTTTTTGCAATGCCAGAAGTTAGATCTTTGCACCAGCTGAGGGGCAGTTGTAATTAGGGAGACCTGGATACATATCCTACCTTTGACATTTACTAGCTATGTGACCATGGGAAAATGACTTCCCCTCTCTGAACCTCATTCTCTTTATCTATAAAATAGGGGGCTGGGTACAATTAATCCTAAGGTTTAATTCTATGATCTTATGATATAGAGTACTTGGTTATTCATTGTAGGGTTTCTAGGGAAGAGGCAATGTGTTAAGAAAATTACTGAAAAAAAGGAAAAAAAAAACCTTTTTTATTCTAATGGAGTTACAAAGAATAATCAACAACTAAAGTTGTTTTGAGCATAGACTCAGAGTCCAGAATTTTACCACTTGGATGTATAACTGGGGTCTGGCACATTTGCAGAACCCATCTGCTTGTCTATATTGATGGAACTTCCTGCTTCTGGGAGAGAGATGATGGCCCGGGAGCCAAGTGCCTTAGAGAGACTTGCACAGACATTCTGGAACTGGTTCTGCTCTGCTAACCATGTGGTAAATGGGAGTCACATTGATTGTGGGGTCATTCAAAACTTGTAATTGCCATCTCTCTTGTTCAGTCCATATTTGGTGATTTTTTTGTTCATAGCATCTGATGAAACACTATGCTGTAAAGAGAGTCTGTGGATTCTTCTCTCTTCTGAAGACCTATGGCCCTGAGAAATGAACCTTGGTCCTTGGTCTTTGTTTTTGTACTTTTCCCATATAGGTAAAAGAGATCGGAACCTCTGGCTTTGTGAATCTGAAAGGTAGGAGGACATTTTAGCATCCTGATGTCAAGATGTGGGTTCCATGGCCAGTGAATCATCAATATCCTAAAGAGCAAGAAGTGACTATTGTGGGGGATAATCTTTGGAATCCCAGCTCAGGAGCAACTGAGACAAGGACTCATCTCATAGAGGTGCTATTTTTGAATGTTATTTAGGTACTGTGCTAAGAGATCACATAGTGGAGGAGAATATACCCATGAGATGTTGAGGAGAAAGGTGGGGGTTACTGTTTATAATTTGTTTTTTCTATATCTTTGAAATAAATGTATTTTTGTAGAAGCCAATCTATGAAAGGAACTGGGATATTAATTACTGGCATTTAACTGTGGAGGAGTTGGGATGGAACACATCCAGTGGAGACTCAAACTAAGCACAATAGATAAGAAAACCCTCAGGATTACTTTTTGGAAATCCAAATGTAGCAGGCCCTCCCACTAGGCTGGATACAGAAGTATCAGAGTTTGAAAGGGACCTCACACATCATCTAGCTCAATCCATGCCTGAACAAAAATCTTCTTGATTCTATTCCTGATCCACTTTTTGTGGAAAAGGAAACTGAAATCCAAAAAAGTGATTTTTCTCAAGATCACACAATAAAATAGTGGCAGATCCAAAATAAAAACTAGGGTGTCCTGATTCTTGCTAAATGTTCTTTCCAAGAATAAATGAATGAATCTCATATAAAATTCAGAAAGAATGAGTTTGACAAGAGTCATATTGGTTATGTGACTCTGGGCAAGTCAATTTCTCAGCGTCCTTTAGTCTTTAAGACTATACAAAGACTAATGCTAATCTGCATCTTTATAAAAGTTTCTATATGCCTGTAAAATCATAGACCAAAAGAAACAAAAGAGTGGGAAGAATGGAGTGTTTCAGCACCTGTACCATGAAAGGATGGTTCACCCAGCTGGTTGGTTATTTAATACCCTGGATAGAGAAAGTCAAAACCTTTCTTTCTTCCCCACTGTAGCCTTTCACTTTATTCTTCATTTGCGTAAGGTTCACTGAGAACCAACTGTGAGGAATTTTATTTGTAAACTGCTGTATTCATGTTCAACTCGTCCATGTCCATCCATGTTCAATTAGTTAAATTGTGCCTCCTACACGCAAGGAAATGGGGTAGGCAGCCAGTGAAGGGATACAAGGCTTTCCTCAACATACTTTATTTTAGAAACATGAACCAACTGTCGCCAGCTATATCTTGCAAAAACTATGATTGCTATGTATAAATTGCCTTTTGGTGAGCCATGGAAATAAGAATGACCATTTATTTTTCATATTTGAAATCTCCTTCATGAGAGATAGGATAGTATTAATATATATTTCTTAAACAAGGGTCTTATTATTCAATCATATACAACTCGTTGTGATCCTATTTGGGGATTTCTTGGCAAATGGTTTGCCATTTGCTTCTCCAATTCATTTTACAGATGAGTAAACTGAGGTAAACAAGGTTCAATGATTTATCCAGTGTCTGATGCCAGATTTGCACTTACAAAGGTAATTCTTCTTCTATTTAAAGTATATAGAACCTAAGTTAAGAACCTGTGTAAACATGCATATATTTATATATATGCAATACACATATACACATGTGTATACACACAACTATTTAAATAAGATTAGTTTCCTTAGAAATCTCTAGTATTTTGTTTTATTTAAAAACCTTTGTTTGTGAAGGGGTCCTTCCGATTCTCAGCTGACAAAGAGTTCTACTACACAAGAAGATTAAGAATTTCTGCTGTAGTGAATAGAACTGACTGAGAAACCCAGAAGACAATTTCAAAATGGAGAATTTGTGAGTTCTCTGCCAAGTCCCTCAACCACTCAGAACTGTGGGAAAGTCTGGAAGTCTGTAAATTATGGAATTTGGAATATCTCTATACCAAAGAGATCATAGGCCAGTCTCTGTCCCTAGCCTTCTTCACAGGCAGAATAATTATGGAATAGTATAGAAGATAGTCACATCCACATAGAATAAAATACAGCAATGCCAGCACAATTATAGCAGGATTACTCTTCGTAAGAGAGAAACTAGACTCACTCCATGCATGTTAGAAGCATAAAGCACTTACTTGAGAAATGTCAGTGATCTGTTGACATCTGGATGAAAGATGATGGTCTGTTAGAGGAAGAAAAAAGAATTCAAGAAGTCAAGACTGTGGAAAGAAATATCTAGATCTTCTTTGAATACATCTAATCTTGGATCTTTAAAATCATTTGATTTAAGTATTTGAAGCTATTGGTGCCCTACTGGCTGTCAGGCTAATTCTAAAACCAACAGCGTATGAATATTGCCATGAAATCATTTCCCTATTAATTATTTATTATAGGTAAAAAGGACCATTTAAGGGAAATGATGTTGATTTTCACAAAGATGTGTAAGTAGATAGAGAGAGAGAATGAGAGCTAGATAATGCTCTTATGTGGTGTCCTGGAGAGAGTGCTAAACTTAGGAAGATCTGTATTCAAATCTTGCCTGTGAAACTTATTAACTGTGTGACCACAGGTTATCACTTAGCCTGTCTACTTCAGTTACCTTGTCTGCAAAATGGAATGATTAATACCAGCCTCTACTTCAAGGGGTTGTTGTAAGTATAAAATGAAATAATATTTCTTAAAAGCCTGCAAACTTTTGAATATTATAGAAATGCTAACTATTATTAGGTTCTACTTACTGTCAGTGGGACAGCCTCATTCTCCTTTAGTTTTTACAACTGTTAAAATGAGGAATATTACAGCACCTGCCTCACCGAGATGATCAATGAGATAATATCCGTAAAGTGCTTAGCACTGTGTCTGGCACACAGTAGGCATTTGATAAATGGTACATAGTAGGTATTTAACAAATATATGTTTTCCTCCCCTTTTCCCTATGTAATTTTATATACTTGGAAATAACTAAAAACTATCAGCCTACAAAAAAAGTTTGTGGGCTAACACATTTTTTTTTTTTTTTTGGCTTTCTTAGCCCTTATTTCCTATCAAGATGGCAATGTCCTCAAGGAAGGGTATAAATATAAAGTCAAAGGACTGTATGAGTACAGTACAGTATTTATATTGAAAGTGTTATTAACATTTTTCATAATGTTTAGCTCAGATTTCTTTTGGGTTTTGTGCTTCTGAGTTTGTCTTAATGCTTAGGACTACAGAAACACCTTACTTTGCCCTTCTCATCTGGGTACTTGAATTGAGATGACAGCATTGTTTCTGAGGGAGCTATGCATTTCATTTGACCAGAGGGAGTTTCAAGGTAATACTTTTTGCTAGATTTGTATATGAAGTACAGGAATATTAAATGATAGAAGCATATTTCTCCTGTTATTTGAATTTGAAGCATGATTCTAGCAATGTGAAAGAAGAAAGCAATTTCATTTCCACTATTTAAAAATGAAATAATCACTGTCATGCCCTTGGGCTGAATCATTCATTATCAAACCATAAATGACAATGTAAGAGACTTATGCATTACTGTAGAAATTTCTGTGTAAATTCTGATATCTAGCATGCTACCGAGAGGAAAGATTTATTATGAAGGAAAAAAACTAGTACCTGAGACAATCTCATTTTTCATCTTAGAGATTTCCCACTTTTTCCCCTTGATTGTTGGGTTAACTGGGGCATCCTTTCTGTCTCTTGTATGGTTGTCATGTGGATGGTTCCGAAAGGCATCTATTTGGAATCCAAAGTGGAAAATAAACTATTATATCAATAGCTCTTGCTGTGAGACAGTCTTTGAAAAATCGTGTTCTTCACTAAAGTAACAATAGAGAAAAATAAAAACAACAATTTTTAATCTGGCTATTGTTCTTTGGAACAATAACCTAAGAATGCAGAAGAAACTTATCTAGTGTTGCCCAAAGTCATACCTTACATTAGGATCACATCATATTAGAAAAAGCAGCT
The DNA here is from genome assembly GCF_016432865.1 of Antechinus flavipes. NCBI lineage: Eukaryota > Metazoa > Chordata > Mammalia > Dasyuromorphia > Dasyuridae > Antechinus > Antechinus flavipes. Next base: position 44,969,137 of record NC_067399.1, read on the forward strand.
AGGTTAGCAATCAGGGAAAAAAAAAAAGCAAATGGTAGTCAGACAATTATAAAATGAAATATTGGAAACAATTTATATTTAAGGGCAAATACCTATTTTTAAAAAGTCCCTCTAAGAAAAATCAGTATTGACCTATATAACATGGTAGATTTTTATAATAAGAAAGTTTGCCTTTAAAATGTTCCTAGCTTTAGATAAATTTGCCATTTAGTTTTAAATCACTATTTATTGTCATAACAAAATTTTAATAAAAATTTTGTTACCTTAATTATAACTTCCTAAAAAAATTCTCCTACATTAACACACACATGTATATATAATAAGTGTATATACATACATACACACATATACCCACCAGGAGATTTCACATGTATATAAAAACACTGGTTTCATCATGCACACATATGCATTCTCCTTTATGGGATTCATAATCCATGTCCCATCCCCCATATATTAGTAAAGCTATGGCTCTGTCTTTGGTTTTCTTCTCTTTTGTCTCTATATTCTTGGCATCTCATTAGCTCCCAGGATTTCAATAACTATCCCTTGTGCTGCTGACTTCCAGTTTATCTATTTATCCTTCATCTCTCTGCTGAGGTCCAGTCTCACATCTCTGACCGCCTCTGGGACATCTTTACCTGGATAGCCAATAAACATCTCAAACTCAATACATACAAAGTGGAAATCATTATATTCTTCTCTTAAATTCATCCCTTCTTCTATGAGAAGGGGAGTAAGATATGAGAAAACTAAAAAGGTGAGAAGAGGACAATTATAAAGGTGTTTAAAAGCCAAAATAGAGAATTTTTCAAGATTTGAATCTTGAAAGAACATAGGAAATGATAAACGCTAAATACTGAATTGAATTCTACTTTCTCCACTCTGTGACAATTCCTATAAACTCACTTTTTTCTGAATTATTCATATTCATCATATATTATAACTTACCTAGCCCCTTTTAGTCAATGGGTACACACTTCATTTCCATTCTCTACTATGAATATTTTGTTATATATGAATCTTTCTTTCTTTGACTTGCATTGGATTGCTGAATCAAAGGATATGAAAATTTAGTGAATTTTTTTTCTGTTCTACTTTGTATATGGAAATACAAAATTTATATGTAAAGATCAAATTTATATATAAAGATTAAAATAAAAACACTGTATCCCACCTACCATGATTCATTCATGCAAGGTAGTTGATCTAGTTATTCATATTTTATTATTTTCATCAATCTTTAAAAAATCAAAATTCCAACTTTCTTCCCTTCATCCATTCTTCTAATTCCATCTGTCTAGTACATTTAATACACATATACATATATACACATATACATGTGTGTATGTATAATTTATTAAGCATCTACTATGTACCAGGCATTATGCTAAACCCTGGGATTACAAAAAGGGCAAAAGTACAGCCCCTATCATCAAATATACATACATACATATATACATATTTTAATCTCTGGAATCTCATATATTTCTCATGTACATACATGCATATATACACATACATACATATATACACATTTTACTCTCTGAAACCTCATATATATTTCTGACAACTTAAAACAGATTTATCACTTACCTCCTTGACAAATGAAAAAATGTTCTTTTGAACAAAGGTCTACTTTGGATGAAACTAAATCCAAATTTCTGATCACATATGTGCATCTGTTGGAAGGGGAAAGCCCAGATCTTGTGAAGATGTTGGCAGAGACTTCTGTGAAAGAGAGAGCAGGTCCAGATGATCATTCCTGTTAGTAGTCAATAAATAATACCAATCTGAGATGCACAAATCTGCTAATTAACTTCTGGTCAAATGGAGGAAAGAGGTCTGAGTTTTATTTCACATTTTATCACTTTCCTCATTTACAAAATTGTAGGGTAGAAAAAGATAGATCTAACTGACCAATAAAATGCCCCTTCTAGCCCTAAATCTTAGGGCCTGTCTTTAAAACATAGCCTTTGTCTTAAGGCTTTAGAAATTAATTTCCCAAGGATGATGATAATGTCTAATATAGCCCCTACATTCATGATCACAAGGTTACAGAATCTCAGAGTTGGCAGAGACTTCAGATGCCATCTACTGCAACCTGAATAAAAATATTTGCTATAAATAACGATGCAGATACATCATCATCTGATATTTGCTTGAAGTCAGGCAGTGAGGTAGAATAGTCTGAGGAAACCCATTATATTTTTGACTGGTTCTAATTTGTAGGAAGTTTTCCCTTACATCAAGGCTCAATATGCCTTTCTGCAACTTTTACTAACTGTGCCTTATCATGCTTCCATGTCTAAGAAGAACAAATTTGACATCTCTTCTTTATTTCAATTCTTCAAGTATTTGAAGATGTCTTCTATGCCCTAAGTCTTCTATTCTCTAGATTAAACATTCCTGGTTTCTTCAATTAATCAAAATAATCTTAATATGATCTCTAATACCTTCACCCTCTACATCACAATTTACTCTTGCTACACTCAGGCTAGCTAATGTACTTCTTAGAATATGGTGCCTGAAACTGAGTGCAGTAATCCAGGTGTAGTCTGATCAAGAATGAATATATGGGACTATCACAACTTTCCTTATTTTGGAAACTAAATTTTGACTTTTTGGACAATGAGTTGACTTCTATTGAGTGATCGATTTACAAATAAACTCTAGATCTTTTAAAACTCAAACTGCTGAATATCCATTTCTTTTTTGATTAAGTTGAATTTTTGAATCCAAGTATAGTCTTTACATTCATTTGTATTCAGTTTAATCTTACTGCATTCAGCCCATCATCTGAGTCTATAATCTTAACATCCTATCTCTTTCAGCCAGTGAGTTAAGTATGCCTTGCAGCACTGTGTCATCTGAAAACTTGATAAATATCCTTGAATGTTTATTTATGCCTTTGTCCAAGTCATTAATAAAAATATCAAACTTCACAGCACCAAGGACAGATCATTGGGGAATTAGAGATCTTCTAAGTTGATATTGATCCTTTAATCAATGTCATGATCACTCAATGTTTATTCAATTAGTTCTGAACCCCTCTAAGTCCACAATCATCTATCCCATCTCTCCATTTTCCCCACAAAATTAGTATGAAATACTCTGTTAAATGCTTTACAAAAATCGGTGTTTTCCCCATTCTGAAAACTGGAATGTTATCCTTCATCAGGCCTGTGGCATTTCTCACAGATCATCTTTTAGAATCCACTGACAACATCTCAGCAATCATAGTTACTAGTTCTTTCAATGCCCTAAAATATAATTAGCTTGACTGGAGGCTTTAAATCATCATTTCTCATACACTTGGAATTTCAACTCCTATTAAACATTTTTGTTCTACCTTTCCAATTCAACAGGAAGAATTTATGAGCCTGAGTTAATATTAATTTTGACTTTTTTTTCTGCCATTGAGCAGGCAACAGAGTTCCTCATCTTTGCTGAAGAAGAGTCTTCTATGTGTCTCTAAAGATCTACAGTCCTTAATCCTCTGAGCTTCCAGCACAGTGATCCCCTCATCTTCCTGATTCCTGATTCTAGAGTTCCTAGATCTAAATATATTAAGTAAAGAGAATTCTCTAAGATAGAATTCTGGAGGTCAGAAAAAAACATATTGTACTGGGCACCTTATTCAGAGAAGATACATGATGTTACCTTTCCTTTTTAACCAAGAAATCCTGACCCCTGGAGACAGATAGGTCCTAATCTTTAGGACAGACTCTGAAGGGGTTCACTTTGAGAACCATGACATAAAGGTAAGATTTACTCTCAGCTAGATGAAGAGGAAATGAGATACGTGAGTGCACTCGTTTAGGCAATTCCTGTACCTACCACTAAAAGATGATACTTTCTCTGCAACTCAGACAGTTACTTACAGCACTTATCCAGGACAACACAGGCAGAATATGTCAGAGGCAGGCTTTCATGTCTTTGAGTCTGGCTCTCTACCCCTTTTACATGTCATCTAATTGTAAAACTCTTAGCACACTGCCTGGCACATAGTAAGCACTCTATAAAAGGTAGTTCTTATTATTATTGTGATAAATACATATCAATCACAGATATGAAGAGAAATCATCTTATCTAGTCTGACTCCTCTCATTTGGGAAACAGATTTAGAGGAGACAACTCAAGGTCACTGAAATTGTGGCGATCGAGCCAAGAGGTGGGTCCAGTCATAAGATCCCATTTTGTGGAAGACCTTTTTCTATTCTATGAGAATATCATAAATCAATTTATCCCTGTTATTCCTGTGACATTTTAAATGATTTCCTCTCTAGAAGTGAGACAATGTTCAAATTCCTAAAATGAAAGTGAGATTCTCTAATGAGACAACTCTCCCTAATTAAATCTGCCCTAAAGAGCTCAGTTACATTGTATGAGACTCAAATCATCTAAGGAAGGAGACAGTTGACTTTCCCTCCCATTTAGACCCATTGGAGAGCAGAAAAATGAGGTAACTGACTTATTTAGGAAATATATAAGGAAGTATATGGTACATCTTGCCATATAATTGGAAGAGGATTTTTTGAGTAGGAAAAACTATGATTAGATTAGGATTTATGGGTGCTTCTTTCCCAAGCTTTAACTAATTTGATTCTGAACATTGTTTAATCAACTTTGTATTGATTAGAAAATATGATTTTTTTTTCTACAAACAGAACCAAAACCAGTGAGTGGCTAACACATAGCATATCTAATGCTTTTGTCATGTTTGGGAAAGAGGGTAGGGAGAGGAAGCAGGAGGAATTATATATAAATGCAAAAAATTTTTTTAAAATAAGAAACAGGTATTATTATGCTTCTTGCATACAAGATCATAGCATCATATATTTAGGGCTGGAAAAGACCTCTGAGTCCTGTTAACCTAACACCCTTACTTTACAGATGAAGAAATAGAGACCCAGGAGGTTTGAGGATGTGTTTCAAGTCACAAAAATGGCAGCATCAGAGGTGAGATAGTAGGTGCTTCATGCACATTTGTTGAATGGAATTATCATTTCACAGTTCAGAGGAATAAGGGATGAACTGAAGTAATTTAAACAAAGACACTGAAAAAGTCAGTGGACAAAGTAGAGTTATAGGACTGAAAGCAGAGGATCAGAATACTAAGTAAAGAAGTTGTTGTACTCCTTGATACTTTACCTTTTCTCTTCTTCTTTATCAATGGATCGGAATCTGGCCTAATCCACCACTTCTTTCCTTCTTCCAGGTAATCTTTGAGATGATTTTTAATGTCCTGATTCCACATGGTCATCAATTGACCCCCCTGTCTATGGCAATAGTTCTGTGCTCCCTCGAATGAGCAGTGAACCCTGTTAAGTTGATAGCAGTCACTTTTTCTATGTTGCTTTTGGTAATTTAGTCCTCCTCCTCTTAAAACATTTTGTCCAATGCAGAGCCAAAGCCAGATCCCTGTTCGGAACATCATCCTCCCTGACCCAGAACCAAAAAATGACTGGTCTGCACTCTTTAGCAGATACCTGGTCCTTTTAAACATACATCTGGTGCTTTTGTCATGTGTGTTGGGGGGAATTGTAGATAATGCAAGAAGGAACAAAAGCTTTTTTTTTTTTTAATTTAAAGGATCAAGTTCCTCTAAGCCAAAGGGTAAATAAATGAGAATAACAAATCCATGGATCTTTGAAGAGGCAACCCCACCTGTGTCTATGTATCTGGATAACGCCCTGCCTATGGATTAAGCCATTATTTACTTAATATAAATTGTGTAGCTCTTGACCTAGAGGCTTCCTCCTGATATAAGGGATATAGCTACATTTTAGGGATTTCTCCCCTATCGGCTTATTGCCCCTTACCCAGGTGTAATCTGGAAATGTCAGCACCTGTCATTGCCATGATAGTAGCCCACTAGCCTCTCTTACTGGACGTAGGATCACTAGATTCAAAAACCATAACACAATGTTTTTTTGTAAGTTAATGAAAAAAAAAAACCAAATAGCCCCCCCCCCCAAAAAAAAAAAAACAAACCCAGATTTTTATCTAAGTCCTTAGATATCATAGATGCTTCTCTCTACATTCAACAATCCTGTCCTATCTGAAACTCCAGCAAGGGAGGAAGCAAGGATCTGCCATCTTCCCTATCATTCTCTCCTGTCTTTCATTTGTAATTTTCCTTAGTTCTCTGCAGGTAGGAGTTTGTCCTACAAGTTCTGTTCATTTTCATTGATGAGTTGACTTCTAGTCACTTAACTTTCCACACAATTTTTAATTCTAGTTATTGTGAGTGGTGTTTGTCACTTTTCCCAGGACACCAGCTAACAGCATATAACAGGGCTTGGGGGGGGTGGGGAGGTGGAAGGCGTTTAGGGAGTAGGGAAGGAAGCATATCAGCATCTTTGTTGAATGAGTTCCAAATGACTCTGTTCTTTTGAAAATGTACACCTGGATTCTACAGCTCTTTCTCCTCTGAAGATCTTTGAAGGCACAGTGAGAATGCCCTCTTTCTGGACTATTGTATTATGAAGGATAAATCCTATCTGCTTACTCTCTTCCCTGGTACTTCAAGGATATGTAGCCCACCAAGTGAGTCATGGCATTCAAATGTCCTGTCTTTCTTCAGGGCAGCTGGGCTAGATTATTTAAATTATCGAAGAGTTGCTTTTGATTTGCAAAAGATCACCGAAAAGGACTGAAGAAGTAGAGCTTATCTTGCTGCTGCTGGGGAAGGCACCATTTGTTGAAGGAGAAGTAGGTTTTTTGTAATTCCTACTATACCTAGATATTTGGGATTGTGTACATCTAAATCATTCCTAGGTGGGAGTTTCCAGGTCACATGAGTAACAAGATGGAGAACTAGTCATTTTCTTTGATCCCCATGATCTATCAAACCTTTCCAAAGCAGAAATTTTGTGCCCAAGATAAAGGAAATTCCATTCTCTCCAAAATCTGGGACACTCAGAATTTAAAAGAAGGTAAATTGTAGTCCAAGGAATAAAACCCTTGAGAAGTCAGACAAAGAGAAAGTTCATTTATTACCTCCTTAGTCCTAGAAGTTTGTAGCTCAAGATTGCATTAGTGTTTTTTGGCTGCTGCATCACAGTGCTGACTCATATTGAATTTCCAGTCCAACAAACTCTTATATTTTCTTTTTTAGACAAACTGTTGTCTAAATGTCTACATGTAAGGATGAGGTCTACATCACCTATCCCATTTTAGCTCTGATTCTTCAACTAGGTGAGAACATATTTCAATTAGTCAAAAGATCTTAGACTCAGTATAAAATGTCTTTGAAAGCCATTAGGTGAAATGAAAAAACATGAGACTGGAAGTTTGACCTAATAGGCTGAGAAAACTTGATTATACTTAGGGATGATATTTAAGTTAGCATTCTAGTTGAAGTGGGAGGTTATTCTAGAAATTGTATTGAGTCTAGAATTCAAGTTGAACTAACTCCCACATTCAACTCCCTACTTCTCTTATGAGAAGAAAATGCTTAGGATGGAGGTGGAGCAAAGAAGCTTTGGCTTTAGTTTTGACTAGTTCTGTCTCCACGTCTACTCTCCTGCCAACTATTACCCTTAGAAAAAGTCTTTTCAGATTTACATAAACTGAGGCTGAGCAAAACAAGCAGAACCAGGAATATATTGTATACAATGATAGCAAGAATGTGTGATGATCAAATATGAAAGACTTGGTTCTTCTCAGTGATTCAATGATTCAAAGCAATCCTAATAGAAAATGCCATCTCCATCCAGAAAAAGAACTAAGGAGACTGAATGTAAATCAACACAGACTATGTTCATTTCTTTTTCTTTTTTTTTTATCTCTACTATGGTTTTTCCCTTTTTGCTCTTTTTTTGCTCTCCTAACATGATTCATAAAGCACTGTGTGTTAAAAAAAAAAATAAAGTAGAAAAAGCCAAATGCATTAAATCTAAGCTTATAATCCCTATACATCTAAAACAATAAATTTCCTGAGTTATTAAAAAGAAGTCTTTTCATCTTTGTAGAGTTCAGAACATGTATAATCCCCATCTTTCCACTGGTCTTCTAGCATCTCACCCCCAAGACAGCATCAATATCCTAGCAGTGTCTCTAGATCAGTTGGTTGATTGGATCAGCGATAGACAAACATGGAAGGGATTTTCTTGAGCACCCAACAAATGAGAGAAAGGCACTTCCAGCTATCAGGAGTTATAATCTACTTCTCTGCCATAGAGATCTGGGGGAATTGTACCATCTTATTATACTATCTTAATAAATGCCCCTTTCTAAAAACTACTTAAATTTCACTAACTAAATGGATTCTCAACTGATGGTTTTTGGAATAAGTACATCCTTGATATAGTGAACATCATTTCCAACTCTTCAGGGACAGTCTTGAACCCTGAGGGGGAAAAGTAATTAGTCAAGCTCTAGAAAACCCACTTCATCAGTGGGACTAAGAAGATGGAATGAAGATGCCTTCAAGTCTACATCGGCTAAACATGTCTTTTCCATTTTGTACTTAGAAAACTGATTTTTGAAACCAAATATAAATACAGTATAATTGGTTGAAGAGAATGGCTTTCCTAAATTGTATGGTGAAAATTTTTTTATTAAAATTTTTTATTTACAAAACATATGCATGGGTAATTTTTCAACATTGATCCTTGCAAAGCCTTCTGTTCCAAATTATCCCCTCCTTCCTCCAATCCCCTCCCCTAGATGGCAGGTAGTTCAATATATGTTAAATATGTTAAATCCAATATATATATACATATTTATACAGTTATCTTGTTGCACAAGAAAAATCGAATCAAGAAGAAAAAAAAAACTAGGAAAGAAAACAAAATGCAAGGAAACAACAACATAAAGGATGCGAATGCTATGTTGTGGTCCACACTCAGCTCCCACGGTCCTCTCTTTGGGTGTGGATGGCTCTCTTCATCACTACACAATTGGAATTGATTTGAATCATCTCATTGTTGAAGAGAGCCATGTCCATTAGAATTGATCATTGTATAGTCTTCTTGTTGCCATGTATAATGATCTCCTGGTTCTGCTCATTTCACTCAGCATCAGTTCATGTAAGTTTTTCCAGGCCTCCCTCAAATTATCCTGCTGGTCATTTCTTACAGAACAATAATATTCCATAACATTCATATACCATAATTTATTCAGCCATTCTCCAATTGATGGACATCCACTTAGTTTCCAGTTCCTTGCCACTACAAAAAGGGCTGCCACAAACATTTTTGCACATACGGGTCCCTTTCTCTCCTTTAAGATCTCTTTGGGATATAAGCCCAGGAGAAACACTGCTGGGTCAAAAGGTATGCACAGTTTGATAGATTTTTGAGCATAGTTCCAGATTGCTCTCCATGTATGGTGAAATTTAAGCTTTTCATTCTGAGCATCAACAGTCCCTGCCTTCTCATTCAAGTAAAAACTGTGATAGACTTTCATTCTGAACTTATATTGTAAACCCATTAATCCTAGTCCTTCCTTAATTCGTTAACAAATTGAAGGCATTCTGAAACTATTATTTCTGACTGCTTCATTCCCTTTATTCCCAGTTAGCAATTTTATTCTAGACTCGGGGATTTTTATACTAGAATAAGCCTCCTACTTGGTAGTGACATGATTAGCTCTGTATTGAGATCACAGATTTAACTAATTAAGCTAGATAGCAACAAAATAATTTTGTATCCTTTTTTGTACTTTTTTCTTTTCAAAATGATTTATTGATACTATTTTTCACATATATCATACTCACTAACCATCATCTATTCCCCTCCCCCAAGAAGAATGCTTCCCTTGTAACAAATATGTATAGTCAAACAAAACAAAGGATACATTGGTCAAATCTCAGAATGCATGTCCCATTTCATAATTTGTTGCTTAGCAGATAATATAGATACTCAATAAATGCTTGTTTCCTTCTCTCCTGTGCTAGGGGCTTTACCAAAATTATTTGATCCTCACAACAACCCTGCAAGATGGATATTAGTGAGATTTAGTATAGAATAGAATTATTAGTTTCTCCACCTTTAGAAGGATAAAATTGTCATTCAAGAAAAACAAGAAATTATTAGATACTCTATTTTTGCTACAGAAGCACTCCAGCATGTCTGGATAATTAAGTCCTCTCTGTCCCCCTTCTCTCCCCCCCCCCATCTATTTTATAGCCTCATTCCTGTTTTATATTGTTTCCCAAACTTCTCATGTTCTCTTTCCACTCAGGTAATCCATAGCATACTTTAGTAAATAAATTGCTTCTATTTCTTCTTTTATTGATCTCCATCCCAATGCTTTTTTTTTTTTTTTTTTTTTTACTATTTTCCTACTCTGATTCCTGTTTTTCCTGCACAAATACCTTCTCAATATACAATACTATTCTCATAGCCTCATTTTATTTCCATTCCTCCTCCCCCCACTCACTATACTATCTTTATTTTATTTGAAACTTCTAGATAATTGGGTGTCACAATGGATAGCATGATGGGATTGGAGGAAGACTCATCTTCCTGAGTTCAAATCAGACACTCACTAGTTGTGTGACCCTAGGCAAGTCACTCAGTTTGCCTCATGTTCTTCATGAATAAAATGCCAAATGAGCTGGAAAGGGATATGGCAAACTACTTCAGTATCTTTGACAAGAAAACCTTAAATAGGGTCATGAAGAGTTGGACCAACAAGGATTGCCATGGTCAAGAGTTTCATTCTACATCTCAATGATATTTTTGTTCATTTCAGTATAGTATAATTACTTTTGAAGTTTTATTGGCTCTTCTCTTGGATTTTCCCTTTTCTGAATTTCTGGGTGTCTCAACTTCTTTCCTATCCTTCTCTATGGCATCTAACTTGATGGATATACATAGGTAGTTTTCTCCCTTTTCTGCTTTTAGGGCTATCACAGTTTTTACTTGAATGAGAGGACAGGGACTGTTGATGCTCAGATTGAAAAGCTTAAGACACAAGGCAAATATATTGTTTCAAATATATTCTTATTAGCCTTTATTAGACACACTTCATTCCTGTTAAGAGCCTGCCATTCATCTATTTTTCTTTTTTCTTTTTTGACTGAGGCAATTGGGGTTAAGTGACTTGTCCAGGGTCACACAGCCAGGAAGTGTTAAGTGTCTGAGGTCAAATTTGAACTCAGATCTTCCTGATTTCAGGGCTGGTGCTCTATCCACTGCACCACTTAGCTGCCCCCATTCATATATTTTAAGGCTTGGTCCAGAAATCCAAATCACATTCTCAGATACTGATTTCTTAGCCAGTTGCTCACTTCTCAAATTCCTTCTTTTCAAGATTCTTTGCTTTTAATGGATAGCAGTGATAAAAATACCACTTATGCCTCTGGTATTTTCAATTTCTTGCACATGATTTTGTAATCTTTGGTAATGTTTTCGAGGTTCCATTTGAGAATATAGTTTTCATTCATGTGAATCACCAGAAATAACCTGTGATCATTCCTTGTGACAAATCTTTGGAAGTTATCTATTTTGTTTTGGGTACATGTTCCTGGAAAATTAGAGATCTAACTTTTTTTTTTTTTATTACAATTGGCAAATGGTAACCTCAACAGGAGTCACCAGCCACCACCTTTTTCTTTTTACTCTTATTGGATAACTATTTAACACTACTGAAAATACATACAGCCCCTGTGGCTCTATATTATCAGTACTTGGAAGCAGTTGCTTCATTCTCAGAACATTTAGTTCCTTATGCTTCAGGAAGATTCTTCTTCTTTTCTTCCAAGATACAAGTATTTGGTGGTCCATTTTTTTCTTATTTCTCTTCTGTGCAACAGAAGGTATAATAATAGGTATAATAAGACCAATTCAACACAAATTTATTTTGTTTGTTACAAGGGAGGATTTCTCTTAAGGGAGGAGAAATGTGGAGGAAAGTTGAAGATAATGTGATACTCAAAAAATAAAAATGAAAAGAATATCAATGAAACATGTAAATAAATACATAAAAGAGAATGAAATAAAGTTCAGGGGAAAGAGAAAGAAAAGGGACAATGTTGGTATTCCCATGTTAAAGTTGACGTATACTTTAAAAAAGTTAAATACAGATGATTCATTGTTTCAAAAACATGTCTTTTGTATATCGAAATTCTTGCTTGTTGATGACAGTGAATTTATAATATTTATTTAAATAAAAATGTCACTTTCAATTATATCATATTGTCTCAAAGCATATGCAAATTCTAAAACATTTTAAGCTAGTGCTTTATATTTGCAAGTGAAACCTAAAGGCAATAAAGCCTTCTATGACATCTAGCTTGTATGGGGTTTACTTTAATTTCCAACACTTTTTATAAAGTTTCTAATATTATTCTCCTCAATGTACTTTTCTTTGAGGGTAAGAATCCCATTAACACAAAATCTAATTTAAATGATGAAAGAGTTGATGCATTAAATCTGCTTAATTAGCCCTAACCTCTCTCCATTTCTAGTTTCAGAGCTCCAACTTCCTACTGGATATCTTAACTGGATCTGCAGACATCTCAAACTCCACATGTCCAAAACAGAATTAATTATTTTCCTTTCCCTTTCTAATTTCACTATAACTATTATAGTGTATCACCAATCTTCCAGTCACCCAGGCTTATAACCTTAATGTCAGCCTCAACTTTCTCTCACTCCTACCCCTATATCCAGTCTGTTGCCAAATAATGTTAATTTTGCCTTTGAAAAATCTTTCCTATCTGTCCCCTTTTTTCTTCTTACACTGTTTTCACTGATGTAGGCCCTCTCTCATTACCCCATTCCTGGACTTTACTGCTAAAGTAAAATAAAGAACTAAAGTAAAGAACTTTTTTAGTTCTGTCTTTCTCAACTCTTTACTCACTCTAGTTCATCCTCTTCTCAGCTATCAAATTCCTCAATCAATACATTCAAGAGGCTCCTAATCATTTACAAGATCAAACAAAAAATTCTCCATTTGGCATTTAAAGCCCTTTATAATTGAGCACTTCTTATCTTTCTAATCATGCTTGATTTCCTCCTTCCTCACAGATGATCTAGTTGTCCTTAAAGCCAGAGGAGGACCAAAATGATATCATTATGTCAGGATCAAGATACGGTATTTCCAATTGTGACTGATGAGACCAGTATCAGTTCAGAAGACTCTACCACAGGTCAGACATAGGCTATATGAACATTTAGAGAGGAGATAGATGTCCCTAAATTTGTGCATCTCATGTTTCTTTTGAGCTACTGCCATTCTGCTTTTTTCATAGAGGACAGCATGATTGATTTTGGTACACCATGCCAGATAATCCTTTGCCAGTATTTGCAATCAATTTCAAAGTTCTTTTTTTTTGTTTGTTTGTTTACATCTCAGGTAGAGAATATTTATTTTTTTAACTTTTTATTGATAGAACCCATGCCAGGGTAATTTTTTACAGCATTATCCTTTGCATTCACTTCTGTTCCAGTTTTTCCCCTCCCTCCCTCCACCCCCTCCCCCAGATGGCAAGCAATTTCAAAGTTCTTTAGAGAGACCTTAAGAATTTGAGCACTTTCCTTGTATGAATTTTCCATAAAATGTATGTTTTAAGCAAATATATTTGACATTTAAACAAGTCCATTGGAGTTGCATTCTCTGCAATTGAGTTTAAATGCTTTGCAGTTCAGCTCAAGAAAGGATCTCAATGTCCAGTACTTTATCTTGCTACATATCTTCAGAATCTTCCTAAGACAATTCATATAAGAATGATTCGATTTCCTGGCATGGAGCTGGTGGACTGTCCAGGTTTCATAGGAAACAATGGAAGTAGTACAACATCTCAGTTTGGCAGGGAATCTAATACCTCTTCTCTCCTATACTTTTCTTTAGAGCCTCCAAAAAACTGAGTTACCTTTGACAAGTGTTGTGTGTCAACCTCATAATCTATATATACATCCCTGGAAAATATACTGCCAAGATAAGTGAACTTATTCACAGCATTCAAAATTTCTCCATTTGCTTTAACTGACAGTTCCATGTATTATGATGTGATGTTGACTGGTGAACCTGTATTTTCTTTGTCAGGCCAAAATTAGCACAAGCAACATAGAATTGATCCATACCCTATTGCATCTCTGCCTTAGAGGCTGCATTGAATGCATAATCATTTGTGATTTGCACATAAACTCTCCCTCCACTTTAATATTAGCTTATAGCCTTTTTAAGTTAAATAAGGTAGTTTCAGAGTGAAATGACCTTGATAACATTTTTGTCCTTATTAAAGCCATCAGACAATAATGCTGAAAACTTCACACTAAAAAGCATGGGAGCAAGCACACAGTCCTGCTTCATTCCACTGTTGACTGGGAACAAATTATTATTTACATGATAACATTATTATCCAGACCCCGTGCAAGCATGCTGTGCAAAACTGATGAACTTCTCCAAGTAACCAGATTTCACCATGATCTTCCATAAGCCCTCATGACCAAGTATATCAAAGGTCTTGATCAACAAATATTGTGTAATGACCTCTGTTCTATTCCTGGAATTTCTCCTGGAGTTATTCTCCTGGAGAGTTCTCCTGTAGATATACTATGTCTCAGCCCTCTCTGAAGCCATAGTGGCTGTCAGATGGTTGATCAGCTTCCAGGTGAAGGGTAAACTTATTAAGGACTCTGGTAAAAATTGTACTGGCAATGACTAAGAAACGCCCCTCATATCCCCACAGACTTCCAATTCCCCTCTCCCATGACTGTTACAAAATAATCTGTTTCCTTTACCTTTATAGAGATAAACAATGGAGGATAACCTCCTGTTGCCATATAACCTAGAAGATTATAGTCAGCTTTTTTATGAGCTGTGGACCCCTTGCTTTGTAAATTTTACTGGAATCAAATTGGCATCAGGAACTTTGTCACACAAGAGGAACCTAATGGCATTTAAAACCTCTCCTGCAGTTGCATGTTCAGCTAGAAAAAGATTGATTTCAATCTGAGGTAGAAGGTCAATGGCTTAATCATTGGTTGATGATGGTCTCCTAAGTGTTCAGCCCATCTCTTCAGGATCATGCTGTTATTACTAATCAATGTTTCTCTATCAGCACTGAGTAGTTGAGATTATCATATAACTCTGGCCCATAAATAGCCTTCAGGACATCATAAAAGTGCTTTGGTTTACTATCAAAATAAAATTGAATTTTATCTACCTTGTTACTGAGCCAAGAATCCTGCATCTTCCTAAACTTTGCCTGCACTTTACGTTTTTTTTTTTTTATTAAAGCGTTTTTATTTTCAAAACATATGCATGGATAATTTTTCAACATTGATCCCTGCAAAACCTTATGTTCCAAATTTTCTCCTCCTTCCCCTCACACCTTCCCCTAGATGGCAAGCAATCCAATATATGTAAAACATGTTAAAAATGTATATTAAATTCAATATATGTATACATGTTTATACAATTATCTTGTTGCATGAGAAAAATCATATGAAAAGGGAAAAAATGAGAAAGAAAAAATGTAAGCAAACAACAAAAGACTGAAAATACTATGTTGTGAAGCACACTCATTCCCCAAAGTCCTCTTTCTGGGTATAGATGGCTCTCTCTCGTAATCACAAGATCATTGGAATTGGCCTGAATCATCTCATTATTGAAAAGAGTTACATCCATCAGAATTGATTATTGTATAATCTTGTTGTCACTGTACTTTACTTTTAATAGAGTTAAATGCTGCCTTCTTTGAGATGGGATGAACTGTCCTTGTGGTAAACCCTGTGGAGTTTTTGCTTTTTATTTAGCAGCTTTTGAATTTCCCCATCATTTTTGTCAAACCAAACTTGATATTGGTAGTGTCCAGCACTGAGATGCTACTCACCAGATCTCTGAAAGCTGCCCCCTCCTTTTCGGTTCCATTGTTGCTAGCCATGTATTGGCTCAGCCTTGCCCCATTAACATTTCAAGCTCAAAAAAGTGCTCCAATCTGTGACATTGTCTTCTAGTTGCCTTCTTGCCTTGGACCACCACTTTTGTGGAATACAAAAATTTAGCTTGGAGAGAATAAGACTATGCTTGGTCTAGCACTCCTTATAATGACAGTCTATTGAATGGCAAAGTTGGATTTGGTTTGAACCCTATGCCAGAAGTGCTAGTCTTCCCTGAACATCCTTTAGACACCAGGTAATCTCAGATCCAGACACTAACCTCTTGGTTGTTCCTTGTACAAAATACTTCATCTCCTGGTTCTCTGAATTTTCACTAGTTGCCTCCCATGCTGCAGTGTTCTCCTTCCTCATCTCTGCCTCCTGAATTCCTTCAAGCCTCAGCTAAAATCTTACTTCTGGAAATTCTCTTTCTTAGACCTCCTTAATCTTAGTGTCTTCCCTCTGAGATTATCTCCAACTTATCCCATATATATTTTGTGTTCTTTTCATGTTGCCTTTCCTATTAGGCTCTGAGCTTACTAAGGGAAGGGGCTGTCCTTTTGCCCTTCTTTGTATCTTCTGTGGTAGCATATAATAAGTATTGAATAAACCCTTGGTGAATTGACTTATCTAAATTAATGCACTTAAAATCATATTATCAAATAGCCATTTCCTGTTAAAAATTATATTGACTTATTGTTCTGTAAGAAATGACCAGCAGGATGAATACAAAGAGGCTTGGAGAGACTTACATGAACTGATGCTAAGTGAAATGAGCAGAACCAGGAAATCAATATATACTTCAACAACAATACTGTATGAGACCAATTCTGATGCAAGTGGCTATCTTCGAGAATGAGAGGATCCAAATCAGTTCCAATTGATCAGTAATGAACAGAACCAGCTACACTCAGTGAAAGAACACTGGGAAATGAGTGTGGACCGCAACATAGCATTTACACTCTTTCTGTTATTGTTTGCTTGCATTTTTGTTTTTCTTCTCAGGTCATTTTTACCTTCTTTCTAAATCCAATTTTTCTTGTGCAGCAAGATAACTGTATAAATATGTATACATATATTGTATTTAACATATACTTTAACATATTTAACATATATGAGATTACCTGCCATCTGGGAAGGGATTAGAGAGAAGGAGAGAAAAAGTTGGAACAGAAGTTTTTGCAAGAATCAATGTTGAAAAATTACCCATGCATATGTTTTGTTAATAAAAAGCTATAATAAAAAATATTCAGAACATAATACCGTACTTCTTGACCTATACTCACTCTGAATGTGGTTCGACCATGACTACCCAGTCTCCATCTGGACTTCTATCCCAGTGGCGCTCTTTATACTGTCAATACCTCCAAACTCCACTACCTTCTCCAATTGGTGAGTTTGTCGCTGACATCCATGTCAGTGGAGATGGCAACTATGCTTACTGAAAACTGGTTCAATCTCCTTTTCTTCTGTATCTTTTTTAGCTGCCTTTTATGTGTTGTTCTCTCCTATGAGAATATAAACTCCTTTTTTGTCTTTTTTGCTTGTACTTGTACCCTAGGCTTATTATAGTGCTTGGCACACACTTATCATTTAATAAATGCTTTATCTATGTTTATATTTATTTATTTTCATTTTATTCAATTCAATAACCATTAGGTACCTACTTGAGATACAAAATTTATATAAGATAAGGTCCTTGCCCACATGGAGCTTGAGACTTCCTAACAGAAAGACAAATTAATAAACTTTTACATATTCAATATGATAGTCTATAAGGCATTATTGTAGCTATATATGTATCTATTTATGTACATATATATGTTTATGTGTGTGTAGATAGATCATATGTAGGTTGAATATTTTCTCATATACTTTGCAAGTCTAGCAATGATTAATAGTTAACAAGTTCAGTCACTAAGAGAATGTAGTGATTCTAAACTCTTGGTGCTAATCTATTAACTGCACAGCACAGTAGTTCAAACCTGCTTTAAATTAATGATTAACATTCCAACTCCAAGCTCAGCTCTAGTTTAGAACCTCCCTCTGAGTTACAGCAAACCTATATTTTGTCATGACAACAGGAGCTGGTGGCTCTTTCAGATATTTGAACAGTATGATGAATTGTTATTACCTAGACAGAGCTCATACAATTGATGTACAATAGAATGGGCTCTGTAGACTGCTTCCAAACATTATTATCAGGCAGCTGCCATGCAGTCTAGCACCAATCCAAGCAGGTTTTGGTGCTCTGAACAGCTTGAGCTGCTGTACAAAGGGAATAAATGCTTTCATTCATTCAACTTAGAATTTATGGGTGTCATGAATCTGCCAGAAAATTGTAATTTGATAAACATCAGAAAAAACAAAATTAGAGCTGTTTAAGTGCTAGGTGGTACGGTGAATAGAGTGCTGAACCCAGGAAAACTCATCTTTACGAGTTCAGTTCTAGCCTCAGGTACATTCTGACTGTATGACTTTAACAAATTAGTCATGTGGGACGATGACACTTACCCAAATTAAAATCGGAGAGTCAAAGGAAGGAGACTTCTGCTCCTAATGGTCTTTGCAGCGCAGTGCTGTGCAGCCGAGCAGGAGCTTCCTGGTCCAGCCCAGCACTTAACCTGCCTAGGATCAAGGGAATGACTCGTGTATCACTAGTATCATCTCTTGGAGGATCTCCTGGAGAGAGAATGGACACTGGAGTGTTGCATTTCTAGAGTTGAGAGATGTCTTAGGCGTGTGTGTAGGCTTTATTACTATTGTACTTCAAGTTTATGACCAGTTTCTTCCCACCTCCTACAGATTGTACATTTTTCTGGAAGACGTATGTAGGAAAATGCTTTCTGGAAATACATTTACAGGAATTGTACATGTATAACCTACATCAGATTGCTTGAAGTTTTGGGGAAGAAGGTGGGAGAAAAAAATCTGAAATTCAAAATTGTTAAAAAAAAAAAATCAATGTTGAAAACTATCTTTACATATAATTGGAAAAAATGAAATACTATTTTATATTAAAAAAACATTACTCTTTTTTTTTTTTTAAAGGACTTAGGAGCTTTTTTATGGTCATGTTTTAAAGGTTTTTTTTTTTTTTTTTTTTAATGTTTTTGTTTCTTGTTGTGTATATGGCCACTGACTAAAGGCATTATTGTGGTGATTTTTTTCTTCTTTAAAATAATGGTATAAGATAAGTTCTCTCTGGGTGAGAATGCAGGTTCCTCGGGGAGGTTTTCTGGGGGCAGCCTTAGTATCAGTTCAGATCAATAATTATGCCAAATGTAGCCAGCTGCATGTATTTCTCCTTCCAAGTCTATCCAAGGCCCGGATAGCTAGATTCTTAGAGGCCTATCTTTCTGCTCGGTTCCAAGAGCTCCCTCTGAATATCTCCCAATCCAAAGGCTAGTCCTTCAGCCCAGCAGTCAAGTGGAAAATGGAATAGATCTCTCTTGCCTCAGAGAGTGGACTTCTGGAGTAATTCCGCTGAAATCTGTCTGAGAGCCTCTGTCTCTTATATATGAGAAAGAGGAATTATGGGATAGGAGAGAGAGGAATTATGGGTTTTCTCCCATAGTGTTGGCCTAAGAGCTTCAAGGGAGATGTGAATTCACAAAGTTACAAAGTTTACTTTGTGAATCTCCCATACTTGTGAACTCCAATGAGTAAAGGTGTAAACACAAGCACTGTATTAATTAGTTCTACTTGGTACCTTGTTTCAGGTTCTGGCCCAAAACATCTTGTAAGATTAGATCAATAATCTATCAACTCTAATGAGTTAGCAGTTTGTAAAGATTCCAACACATTATGGGAGCTAAATTTTCTAAGCAAAGAACTCAACTTTTCCTTAAGTGAAAAGCAGAATGTTTGATTGCTTTTTAAGAGCAGGGACACAGAACACAAGATCTGCTCTAGCTATCTGCTAACCTTCAGTTCAACAAGCAATCATCCAAGTGTTACTCTCCGGCACAACTTTTAATCTCTTATCTCTGCATTTTTGTTTGCTCAGGATGCAATTCCACTATTATCTCTTAGAAACCGGAACTTCATTTTAAAGTTCAGTAGCACTGTCTCCTCCCAGCTGGAAATTTTCCTGATCCCCTTCAATTAGTTTGTATATTTTGTACTTACTTATTTGGATAAATAGTAAGTTCCCCATGGTAGGTGACTATGTTTCCTTTTGACTCTTAACCCAGGGACTAATACTCTTTTAGTACTTGAAGAATCAATCTCTGAGCTTTCATTATTCTTAAAATAAGGGTGCATAGAACTAAAGGAAGGACAGGTTTTCAAATCTGGCTGTAGGACCCTGGGCGAGTCACTTATCTCTGTTTGCCTCAATTTCTTCACCTGTAAAATGACTGAAGAAGGAAATGGCAAACTGCTGTCATGTCTTTACCAAGAAAACTCCAAAGGGTGTTGTGAAGAGCTGGATAGGACTGAGGAACTAGAAAATGTCTTTTATAACATTCTGATCTCAAATGTCTTTCTTAGAAGTGGGTTAAACCCCTCCATACACGTTCTGACATCAGTAATTTGGGGGAAATTCTGCTCCTTAAAAGTTCAGCCTCTCTGTTCTTTGTGCCTTGAATCTGCTAAACCATTCTGCTGTGTAGCAGAAGCAGCATTGGATCTGGGTGAGAATCCCCCAGGGACGGAATCTGGCTCTGCTACTTCTTTCTCTGTTGGGCAAAGTCCTAGCCAATTAGCACCTTTTGTTGGATCCCCAAACTGGGCAGGACCTTGTTAGTCTTGAAGGAATCACGATCTAGCTAAGACCTGATACCCGCCCTCGGAGAGTTTACAGATCTGGTCGTCTTTCCTTCTCCCGCCCTGGGAAGGGTTGTAGTTTTGCCATTTGACAGAAGGGGAAACTGAGGCAAACCGCAGTAGCTTTCCCCGAACCACGCGGCTTAAGTGACCGGCCACACAAAGGTGACTTCA
The DNA here is from genome assembly GCF_016432865.1 of Antechinus flavipes. Lineage (NCBI taxonomy): Eukaryota > Metazoa > Chordata > Mammalia > Dasyuromorphia > Dasyuridae > Antechinus > Antechinus flavipes. The sequence goes on from NC_067399.1 coordinate 44,989,920, forward strand.
CACGCTTTTACACTCCAGGTCAGATTTAGGACTTAATTACGGCCTCTTTACCCTTCAGCACTTGTTTCCTCACCCATAAAAGAGAAATAAAGTCTCTCTGAATTGAACCCAATTCAAGAAGCGAAGGCACCGGACCCTTTTCTCACCAGCCAGGAAGTGAGAAAGAAAAGTTGGGGTAGATAAAAGGCGAACTCGAAATTGGAGGCTGCCCTCCCCAGGTTTCTTATCTATCGCTCTCATTGAATTGTAAACTTTGGTCTTCCCAGCCAGCAGAGGGCAGCGTAAGGAACAAACTGAAGGGAATCAGGCCCGAGTTAGGCCTTCCGGCGTCTTGCCGTGGAGGGGAGGGTTTCTTTTGCTTTGCCGCCTCTGATTGGCCTCCGCCAATGATCACGGGGCCGGAGGCGGGGCTTCCTGCGGTGAGTCGGCCGGCATGGCGGGGCGACTGCTGAGGGTAAGGATTCCTCCACATTGCAATTCCGCCCCCCCCATGGGGGAGGGGCTCCAAATGGGGGGAGGGGGAGCCCTGAGCGGAGGGAAGCCGCGAGCCCCCAGGGGCGGGGATGTGAGTTGTGCGCGTGCCGCAGAGGGTCAGGGTTCACTTGCTAAGGTCCCGCATCACGTGCAGTGGCCAAACATTGACCCACTCTGACCCAGAGAAGCGGCCAGCTAAGAGAGGAGCGGAGTTCAAATCCAGCCTCCGACACTTCCGGGCCAAGTACTCCCCCCTTTTAGCTTTTTCTTTTCTATAAAATGGACCGGAGATGGAAATGGCTCCAGTATTTGTTCTAAGAAAACCCAACTCAACTGTGAATGCCAAGTCTGCTGGAGTAGGGGTGGGGCTGCCTTCTGAGACTCACCGGAATGAATAAAACAGACCTGAGGTCAGGAGACCTGAGTTCAAATCCGACTCTAGACTTAAACTAACGCAGTCGGCTCATCCTCTGCCTCGATTTCCACAAATGCAAAATGGGAATAATAATAACACTCCGTGGAATCATACGAGATATGTTAAGTTGCTTAGCGCTGTGTATAAACGCTCATTGTTCTCCCCGAATTCTCTTGGTCTGTGGAGTGAGGGGGCTCCTGTCCCGCCACCCTCGGCTGCCTCCCATTCACCTGCTCAGACACTGACCCACCCCTGGGGTCACCTCTCTCGTTTATAGTCAGAGTGACTTAGGGGTGCTTCACCTGGGGGTGGGGAGGAAAGGTGGTCCTTGCCCTAGAATTTTTGCTGACCGAACTTCAGCGTTTGCTCCCTTGTGGGCACTGGCCGCAAAGCCCCATCCGAGAAGGGCCGCGGAGAGAGGAATCATGAGTTCCGGGCCTGGGTGGCGGGTCTCGCCCCGGCTCTTTCCTGACCCACGTTCTCTGCAGAAGCGCGCCCAGGAGGCGGCCATTATCCTGGGCGGGGGAGGCCTGATCTTCGCCTCCTACCTGACAGCCGTGGGCGACGAGCACTTCTATGCCCAGCACCTGATGCCCACGCTGCAGAGGCTGCTGGACCCGGAGCAGGCCCACAAGCTGACCGTCCGCTGCATCTCCCTGGGCCTCCTCCCGAGCCGCGCCCGGCCCGACTCCGGCCTGCTGGTACGTGCCCTTGGGCCGAGACGGGGGGTAGGGGGGAGGGGAGGGGCGGGGCGTGGCCACGGCTTCGGGGTGGGGGTGGGGAGAGGGACAGACACAAGCCCCGGGGCTGGGCGGAGCTTCCCTGGGGCAGAGGAGGTGCTTGCGGCAGGCACAGGCAGCACACACGCGCACAGTGTACCAGCAGGCCTGGGTGCACAGACATGTACCGTGTGTCCAGGGCATCCGTGTGCAAGCGCACGCATGTAGTGCGTCCGCAGCCACCCATTGCAAACCTGCACGTGCATAACACGGGTACAGCGTAGCAGGAGACATCCCGGCAAGCACATATGCAGCACACGTGTACGCCGTGTCTAGTAGACATCCCCGTGCAAGCTCAGGCACATCTGGTGCTGTCCGAAGCTGTCCCAGAACAGGTTCCCTGGGGTTTCCGTAAGCTGGATTTCCCTGATTGGGTCCTTGATAGAACTACACCAAGTTGATCCCATAGAGTGTGATATTGAGGTTGGCTGGCGCCATTGGAACAAGTCCTTGTCCCTCGGGGGTGTCTGGAGGACGCAGAGGATCCCTGGGGACGTTAACTGCCAGGCAGCTCAAGGGGAATGTTGGGGTCTTAGAAAGAAGTGAAAAAGGTGCTTTGTAGAGGAAAAGGTCTACACTTTCAATTAAAGTCATTTCACTAATCATTATTTATGCCGTGCTAAGCTCTGGGGAAACAAAGAGGCAAAAGACAATTCTTTCAGATTAATGTTTTTATTAACAAGAAGAAACATGGCTTTGCTGCAGTTGTTGCCTCATCAACAAGGAGGTTCTCTTCCCCTTGAGCCCCCCCATTGTACCAACTTCCTTTTAGTTGCTGCTCCAAATTCTAGCTGACAGAGCGCTTGAGCCTTGGGTCAGGACCCTGGATAGAAGCCTGCCCACAAGAGGTCGTCAGTCCTTTCTTGTCATTTTTCTGTGTCCATTTTTATCTCTGACTTCTCCTAATTCTTCTCCTTTTCTGCTTTCTCACTCCCTTCCTCGTTTCTCTTCATTTCTTCCTTTCTCTTGCATTGTATAGTTTAAGATTCCCCTGGCCTTTCACTATGGAATGTGGCTAAAGAAGTGGCTGACTGTCGCGTGTCACGCCCTAGATAATCAGTTTTCTAGACTAGAGCTTTATGCAGCTGGAAGAGGAGGGTGTGTGTGTGTGTATGCATACATGCAAACATGTACAGGGCTGCAGGCAGCTATTCTGTATGAACACACGCATTCACGTGTATATGTATGTATGTGTGCGTGTGTGTATGTGTAGCTAATGGTTAAAAATGCACTTGATATCTATTGCCTCATATTTCTTTCCTTTGCTGTCTCTGTGTTTAGATTAACATTCCCTACTGCAGGACTTCTTGGGCTTTTTTGGGACATGGACCCCTTTGGCAGTATAGTGAAGCTTGGAAGACTGAATTCAAACATGGCCTCAGACACTTATTAGCCAAGTAACTCCTGGAAAGGCACTTAATCTGTCTCAGTTTACTTACTTTAAAAATGGGTTTGATAACAGCAACTCTTCCCCCCTCCCCATCCTGGTTGCTGTAACTATCCATTGAGATAACCTGTGTAAAGAACCTTGCCAACCTTAAAGGACTACATGATTGCCAATTGTAGAAATTTGTGATTGAAGGAAATATTAGATTTCAGTTTGAGGTGAATGAAAAAAAAATTTTTTTTTAAATTCACGGAACACAGGGTAAGAATCCCTGTTCTAGTGTCCTTTGCAATTGGTTGGACTTTCCTGGTTCAGAAGAAACTGTAAGAATGGAAGGGTTGAAATATAGGGGAGAATTAGGAAAAGGGAAAAAGACTTTTCTGAAAGGAAAGGAATAGGGCCTGGAAGCAATTTGTTATTCAGAGAAAGGATCTGTTTCTTGAACTGGGGAAAAGGAGATTAGGTCATTAATATTAGATTTTCTATATGAGTCTCCTTCCAGAGGCCCTAGTAGCTGTAGTCTAGGTGAGTGTCCTTGGCCTGTTAGCTTACTGAAGGCATAGTTTTAATGAAGTCATGGAGCTAGAGCTGTAAGCTTGATCTCTTTGTCCCTCTAGGAAGTGCGGGTCCTGGGCCATAGATTCCGAAATCCTTTGGGAATGGCTGCAGGCTTTGACAAGCATGGAGAAGCAGTGGACGGACTTTATAAGATGGGCTTTGGTTTTGTTGAGGTGGGAAGCGTTACCCCAAAACCTCAGGAAGGAAACCCTAAGCCCAGAGTCTTCCGGCTCCCAGAAGACCAGGCTGTCATTAACAGGTAGGTGAAGAGCTGTGGTTTGTGAAGAGGGTTTTTTAATCCAGCCCTAAAAATGAGGAAATCATCTTTAGTTTCCTTCCCTTCTCCCGGAGGGTCCTGGTTCTATCCCTTAGCATGTTGCAAATGTCCAGACGCTTTCTGTTTGGGGGACAGACCCCTTCCCATGAGCCATATTTTCTTGTACTCCACAGATATGGGTTCAACAGTCACGGACTCTCAGTGGTGGAGCACAGGTTACGAGCCCGGCAGGAGAAGCAGGCTAAGCTCACAGAAGGTAACATGGAACCCTCCCACCTGCAACTTAGCTAGGAAAATCTCAAGGTTAATTTGTTTTGTTTTGGTTTGCTTTTTTTCTGAGGCAATTGGGATCAAGTGACTTGCTCAGGGTCACACAGCCAGGAAGTGTTAAGTGTCTGAAGTCAGATTTGAACTCAGGTCTTCCAGATTTCAGGGTTGGTGCTCTGTCCACTGCGCCACCTAGCTGCCTTGCAGCAGAGTTTCTTAGTGACAGAAAAATGTTGGGACCAAACTTGTTTGTGTAGACCTTGGTGATATCTGAAACACTTTCACATTCATTATCTTAATTCTCATCACAGCCTCTTGGGTGAGACTGGCCAGGTAATATTACACCCATTTTACAGGTGAGGAAACTGAGGCACATAGCGGTTAAAAAGCTTTCAAGTGTCTGGGTCAGAACACAGACCTCAGGGCTTCTGCCTCCTCCCACTGTGTTCTTTCTGCTGCATTGTTACATCTTTGTAAAGATCTCTCGTACTCAGCAGGAAGGAAGCACCGTTTTTTAAATGCCACCCACTGTGTCCCTAGATATGTTTAATTGCTTTGTAAGGGAAACTGCTTAGGTGGTTCTGACACTTAGGTTTGGTTCTTAACAAAACCTGCCTATCTGGGGACCCTGGAAAGGTCATGGGGCAGTTTGGGATACTTTCCAGGCGCTTTCTCCCTCCTATCTTTCTCTGAATGATCAGTCTTGCCTAGGGTCATACATCTAGTAAATCTCTCAACTGGATTTGAATTCAGGTCTTCTTGACTCTGAGCCCAGGCTCTATCTATTGTGGTACCCGGCTGCAGCTGCTAATATATCTTGGTGGAGGGGTTTATTTATTCGAAGTTCCTAATACCAGTGAAAACACAGGTGTAGGTAAATTTGCAAGGTCTTGAAAATGCAAAAAGAACTTCCTTTCTTCAAGGAAGTTATATTTTGTGGGGAAGAGAGGGCAATCAGGACTTGGGCATTCATGCAAGTGTGTAAATGCAAGAGCGTGTGAGGAGGGGGAAAAGTCCTGATGGCTGAGGAGATCGGGTTCAGCTTCCTATAGGAGGTGACTCAGATTGAAGCTTGAAGAATTCTTAGGGCCGAAGAGAGGAAGGAGAAATTCTGGGCTTGTAGAACATCCTAATTTTTAATTAGGGATTTTTTTTAATGACCCACAGGGTGGCTTAGGTTCCCCATCTCATTGCCAAAGGAGAAACCTCTTATCCAGCCCAAACTTCCCCCAACAAGGAGTCATCTCCACTATTTCCCAAGTTAATGTGAACCACTGGTTTTTACCTGACTGATCCTGAAACCCCAACAAGTCAGAGTCCTCCACTTCATTTTTTACTCTCACACAAATGAAACCAAACTGGCTCATTCTTCATCTTGGGTTTAAGAAAGTTATTATCAAGTCTGAATGCTTCCTGTTAGTAAAGAGCTACCATTAGTTCTGCTGATATCTTAGACTGATTCCCAGCCATTTGTTAGAAAGACTAAGAAAGTACCATTGACCTTTGTAGATAGCAGAGTATAGCTACTTCAGAGTTGAAGCAGGTTCTCTGGATTTCAGATGTTTGTACATCCCTCTTATAGATGGCATGCCGCTAGGAATAAACCTGGGAAAGAATAAGAGCTCCTCAGATGCTGCGGCTGATTACGTAGAAGGAGTTCGAGTGATGGGGCCTTTGGCAGACTACTTGGTGGTGAATGTTTCCAGTCCTAACACTGCTGGATTGAGGAATCTGCAGGGGAAAGAGGAATTACGCCAGCTGCTGAGCAAGGTCCACCACTTACAAAATTAGGATTTTTAAAGTCACTTTAAAAAAAATAAACCCTTTTTAATTTTCAAAATATATGCAAAGATAGTTTTCAACATTCACCCTTGAAGAACTCTTAAAGTCAGTCTTTAAAAGATTTGAATTCTAATTGGCTTAGGTGGTTTTTTAAAAAGAGAAAAAAAATCAAAAGATTCTAAAACTTTATATATAGTTTTCAAAAATAAATTTTTTAAGTTGATGTTTTGTTTTTATATCATGTATATTTCCTTTCATAGCTCTCTCCCTCTGCTCTCTCAAACAGCCTTCCCTTGTGAAAAAAACAAAAAGCAAACAAAAATGCATATAGAGCCATTGATATATCTTTCATCTGGGGCTAGGAACCATAATTTCTAACTGTTCTATACTGGAAACAGTAGAATCATCTAACTTTTTAAAGAAAGTTTTTTAATATCAGCAATTCCCACTTTAAGTAAATTTACATTATGTAAATCTGACTTTAAATAATCTGAAATTCACATTCCAAAAAATCCACCTGTTAACTTTATCATACAGTGCTGTGTTCTCTCTCTTTCTCTCCATCTTTCTGTTTCTGTTTCTCTGCTCCTGCCCCTTGGCTTAGTGCTTTGTGACCTCTTCCTTCTCCTCCCCTAAAAAAACCTCCCTAACAAACTCTCATGTGAAAGCAGAGAGACCCCCACCACCAGATTGCATGCTCAGCTGGAGACAAATGGCACTTTGCCCTCTTCCGCCTCACCCCTGCCTGAATGTTCAATCCCATGTCTGTCTTGTCTGTCTGTGCTCAGGTACTATGCATCTATCCCTGGCTCCTGTGGGTTGCTCCTCCTGCTCTCACTTCTTTGTTCCTTGCTACCAGGTGTCCGTGAACCAGGTGTTGGCTCCCTACCTTAATGGGTGTGTGGCCCCCTTTCAGTCTCTCTTTTCCTATCCTCCTACACTATGGGCAGATTCTCATTACTTAAAATCACTTTATGTAGAAGTCTGCAGAATGGTCCATTTACATAAAGAGCTGTCTGTAATCATTACAGATCATAGACTGTTTAAGAGAATTGTCCTTTGTGATCTCAGCTAACTCATTATACTTTGGAAAGACTGAATCAAATTCGCATTAATCATCCTGGATCTTTTCCCCTAATTCTTCACCTCCCTTCCTCCCTTTCTCTAGTGTTATAGAGGGCAACACCATCCTCCCATCCTCCAATGTCATGCTGGACCCCTCACCATCTCTCATTCTCAAAAGTTGTTGCCAAGTTGTTGCCAAGGCCTGTCAATCACACCCCTGCAACTTCTTTAGATACTTGTTTATAATGAAAATGCAGAATTGTCCTTTTAAGTTTGACTTAATTTTTTATTTACTATTTATTCTTCCCAATCAGAATTTCCATTTGTGCCTTTTTAAGAATATCACAACCATTTTCTGATCTGTTCCCATCAGCACATCCTTCCTTGTCACAAAGAAACACTAAAGAATTGCTATGGTTTATAATTTCATTGGAAATTTTCTTGATTCCAAAAGATTTCAAACCCTACTGTTGCCTTGTCTCCAGGTGCTGAAAGAGAGGGACGCCTTAGAGGGTGGACACAAGCCTGCAGTACTGGTGAAAATTGCCCCGGATCTCACAACCCAGGAGAAGAAGGAGATCGCCAGTGTGGTCAGGGAGGTGAGTGTTCCTGCCCAGATGTGTCATGGTTTGCCTGTTTGGCTCTCATTTGGAGTAGGCCCTTTCGTTCCTGGCTTGGGTTGGTTTGCTGTCAGTTCTCATGGCTATTGGTCATGCAGTGAGTCAGGAGACTGTCCTTGTGCCGAGACAGCCAGTCTTTGCTCTGCCACTTGACCTCCTTCTTTTCTCCACAAAGCTTTGGGCCCCCTTCAGTCTTCAGCTGGAGGTTCAGCATTCACACAAAAGCACCTTCCATCAGTGTTTTCACAGCCCTGGGGGCAGCTGCTGTTAGCTCGTTTTTGCAGATGAGGCAGTTGAGGCAGACCTCAGGGAAATGTCCTGCACAGGACTAGGGTTTGACTTGGCTCTTCCCACTGCCCCACCAGCTGCTGTTATGTGATCAGGGATCGCATACCCCTCTTGATTTCTTGGGACCCCAGGTCAGCGGGCTGAGGGGATGCATCCTGGGTGTGCTGGGTATGAGCGGCCTTTCCGCCCACCCCATGTGACACATGCATTTCTCTGTTCCCACCTTGCAGGTGGGCATCGATGGCTTGATAATCACCAACACGACCGTCAGTCGCCCCGCCAGCCTCCAGGGAGCACTTCGATCTGAAGTGGGAGGATTGAGTGGGAAACCCCTCCGAGACATGTCGACCCAGACTGTGAGTGAGATGTACTCACTCACCCAAGGTAAGGCAGTCTGGACCCGGTGGGACACCTCTGAATCATGGCTCTGGAGCTATTGATTTGGGCGGGACAGATGGGAGGACATGGATGCTCATTTTCATTCATTTACCCATCAGGCAAAATTCCCATAATTGGTGTCGGTGGGATCAGCAGTGGGCAAGATGCGTTGGAGAAGATCCGCGCCGGTGCCTCATTGGTCCAGATGTACACAGCATTTACCTACGGGGGACCCCCCGTGATAGGGAAAATCAAGCGGGAGTTAGAGGCCCTTCTGAAGTAAGTGGTTTGAAGTGGTTGAAGCAGCGTCATGGACATGTGGGCTCTCTGCTCGACAGTCCAAGCTCTTTCCCCCATCCTGGTCTGCTTGTTCTAGACAGGAGGGTTTTCTCCCATCTGAATGCCTTTGCATGGGCTGACCCCAGACTTGGAGGTTCTCCTTTCACACTCCACCTCCTGGAACCCACCTTCTGCAGGAGGTATCTCCTGGTCTCCCCCAAATCTAGAGCCTTTCCCTCTGAGGTTACCTTCCTTCTGCTCTGGGTGGATCTTGTATACGCCTGCTATCTTGTTTCCCCTGCTAGCATGGAGGCTCCTTGGAGCCTGTGGAAGCTTCTTGTTTCTCCTTACATTCCCAGGGCTTAGCACAGTGCCTGGCTCATATGAACCATTTCACAAATGCTTCTTAATTGGTTACAATCTTTGTTGGGGCAGAGAGTCCACCTGGGACAAATTACAAATCTTAATGTAAAAGTAATGAGTGTATTATATATTAATTTTCTTATCTCTACTTTCTAAGAACATCAGATGGATTCCTGATGTCTTCCCATAAGGAGTAGTTTTATTAATGAGCCAGCCAATACCAGAAGATATAAAACCTACACACTTCCTAGTTTTAAAGAGGATGTTGTCAGTGGATAGAAAGTGGGATGGTTAGAAATGTGTCATCATTAGGGGGATGAGTTGCTATGAAATAAAGCCTGCTCTAGGCAATTTCTAGGACTCATCCTGGTTCTTTGTGAAGAACCAGATTTAGAAGGTTCTTTTAGATCTGGGTTGATAGGACAAAACTTCCTCACAATTCTGGGAGTAGAAAGGGCTCCTTTGGTTGGAAGGAGATCCTCCCCTCCCTGGAGGTTTTCAGTAGAAGAGGTTGAATAGCTACTGGTCAAGAATGCTTTGGAGGAATTCTTGGCCCAGTACTGGTTTTGTGAGATGGCGTCGGAAGTTTGTTCCAGGTCTAAAGTTCGGTGATTCTGTGATATGCAGGTAGATCATAGATTCTCCTTGAAAATAGGGCTCATCATTTGTGATGTCTTTATAGTAGTCTCTGTTTCTTTTGTTCCAGAGAGCAGGGTTTCAGCCAACTCACAGATGCGATTGGAGCAGATCATCGGAGCTGAGCAGAGCATTCTTTGTGATGTCATGACCTCTTTGGATGAGAAGAATCCACCTTGAAGCAGATCCCAGAAGACTTGACTTGGCTTGACTGGACTATAAAGAACAATGTCATAGAGACTTCAGAGAACTTTTGTGGCCTGTTCTCACTATGAACCTCAATTATGATTCTTTTAAAATTCAAGCCCCAAGAGCTTTCATTATTGTGAATATTTTGTACATAAAAAAAACTATTATAAAGTCATATAAAGTTTATTTTTAGAACACTAGCTGCTTTCTATAGGGACTCTTATTCTACCCACTCCCCTCAATGTGGAATTCCTTGGATCACACATTTCTGGTTGGCCAGGATAATGGCCACTTCAAGGCTGAGTTAAAATTCTCATGCTAAGCCTGCAGAACCATCACTTTTCTTTTCTAGGGGGAGATGGGCAAAGATTGGTGGTGAGGACAAGCTCAGCTCTTTTTGACTTGGAGAAGATTTTAGAGCTACTGCTGGGGGTGGCTTAAAGGATGTCTTGAACAGGGTCCTACTTCCTAACAGGGGGGTAGTGAACCGGCCCCACTGTGCATCAGAGTTATGCAGAATTTATTTTGATTGCATATTTGTGACAAGGTTTTTGTTTTTACTTTTCAGATATAATAACAGTAACAGTAGTTAATAGCATTTATGTGGTGCTTTACAGTTTACAAAGCAATTTACTCATTATCTTTTTTGGTCCTCACAACAGTGAGGTAAGTGCTGCTTTCTCTGATCTTACATATGAGAAAACTGAGGCTGAGAAGGTTAAATGACAGTTAACACAGATGAATGAAGCAGGACTTGAATTTGGGTCTTTCTAACTCTGCTATCTTCAGGAAAGCAGGGAAGGGAGGAGGTAGGTTAGGGCTATTTCCTGGCCCACAAAGATGAGAACAGAAGGAAGACCAGAAGGCACATGGACAAACAGGACATCACTGAGAGTTGTAAATGTTGAATTTCTTGTACTTATGCAGAAAAGCCAGCACTTTCCTGTATAATCCTTTTCCTCTCCAGCATATATGGACATGCTTATTTTATTAGGTGTTTACTAAATTTAAAATTAAAAAAAAAAATGGAATAATGCAAAAAAGGCAGAGGCTTTCCCTAAAACAAGAAAGAATGGGAGAGTGAGAAATGAGGATAAAGGAAAAGAGAAAATGGGGAGTGAAGACAGTGACAGACGAGAGTTGATGGAGACTACAGTGAGGCCTGAGGTGGTTTGAAACCAGGACGAGGAGGTGCTAATGGCGAGTGTGTGAAATGAAGGGATGTAGAACTGGGTAAGGTGGGGTCCCAGGGAGGTCCAGGGGTGACTCCTCCTGCACTGACTTCTGCAGGGACTCCTCCCTGGCTGAAGGTAAAGTGCTCATCTTGGGAGGAGGGCGAGTCACAAACATGTTGAATGTGACTCCACAGGGGCTTCCGGGGCTCAGTGGTTGTGCCTTTGATCTGAGGGCGAGGGATGTTTGCAACATGTATGGGGAAAGCTTTGGACGTGGCTTTGTGAAACTTCATCTGCCCTTGATGTCTTAATTGAGTTGTTCTGTAATTTCAATATATTTGTTTTTCTTTGTAATCCTGTTTTAATTTCCACATTTGAAAGCAGTGTTCTGAGCAGACTGCCTGTCACAGGGATCCATGACCCCACACATAAAAGCTTAAGGAGAGAGAAGCCCCACTTCCCAAGGGCAAGCACTGTGTCTTATTTAAACGTTGTAGTTCTCGTTATTGCTCATCACATAGTAGATGCTTAATATTTCATAGAATTAAATTAAGTTGGGACAGCTAGATAGAACACCAGCCCTGAAGTCAGGAGGACCTGAGTTCAAATCTGGCCTCAGACATTTACCACTTCCTAGCTGTGTGTCCCTGGGCAAGTCACTTAACTCCAATTGCCTCAACAACAACAACAACAAATTAAATTAAGTTGAAATTCTAAAAGTCACCAGGCCCATGGCTCTCAGTCACTTGAACATGGAGCTTAAGGATATGGCTTTGCCATTTGCCATCTCTATGGCTCCGGGCAAGTCACTTCTCTCCAAGTCTGTCTCCTCATTTGTTAAGACAAGAGCTTAGAATAGATGTCCTTTGAGATTCTTTTCTCTATGAAAACCTCACAGATCTAGAGGAATTAACAAATAATTAACAGGAATGAATAATCATTAACTGAAGAAACAAATGGAGACTGTTTTTTGGAACCAAAGGACAAAGTGCATCTTGAGCATCTTGAGCTGGGCTTTGTCAGGGGTATTAGTGACAAGGTTCTCTTCTGTCTCCTCAGGATCAGCCAATTCACCTTTTCTCTTGCTTCCTAAGTCTAGAATGGACTTTGTAAACTTTTCTTTTCATGTCATGAAATCTTTTGGCAAGCTGGTGAAGCCTCTGGACCCCTTCTCTGAATATTGCTTTTAAATACATAAAATAAAAAAATGAGATTACAAAGGAAACCAATTATATTGTAATAAAGATGTCACTGTTGTCCCATCCAGGTTCACTGAAATCTATCCACAAATAGGAAACCCTCCAGCCTTCTGTCTTTAATGTGCTTGTGCTCGCTGTCTTTCCGGGTCCCTCCCCCTCACCTTCCCCCTCCCCCTCCCTCTCCCTCTCCTTCTCCCTTTCCCTCTTCCCCTCCATCCCTCTCTCTGTCTCTGTTTCTCTCCTCCCCTGCCCCCCCCCCTTTTTTTTGGCAATCTTTCATTCTCAGGGTTTCCGAATACCATGTCTTTGCAGATGTCTCCAGCACCAATCTCTTCCCAGCTCCAATCCTGAACTTCCACATGACTGAAAGGTGCAGCTCGTATGTAAACTCATCAACTTAATTTGTCATCTGTTCCACAGTGCCCACCTTCCCTAGCCTCAGCTCCCCTGAATTTTCCATTTTGTTTCCTCATTTTTGCTGATAGCTGTGTCACCGCTCAGCTACCCAGTTTGTAATCTCAGATTCATCCTTGCCTAGGGAAGAGTCTTCCCACTCCCTCCTCAATCCTTAAATACTGACCCTTCTATCTAGCTATACCTTCCACATCTGTCTGCTCCTTTCTCACCCATACCTCCATCCTTGCCCTCCCTCCCTCCAATGCTAGATCTTTCCATCATTGCCTCTTGCTTGGGCTGTTATAAATATGTCTTCCTATTTTCTGTCCCTGCCTCCATTCATATGGCTGCTGAAATCATTCTGATATTAATTAGCACAGGTTTGATTAGGTTGTTCCCCCTCCTCAAAAAGCTTTAGTTGGCTCCACAGCCCAGAGCAAGATACAAGCTGCCAGCCTTGGCCTCCCTTCCTGGCCTTATTTCTCTCGACTCCCCTCCTTGCCCTCGGCTCCATTAAGAAGGGCATTGCCATCTCAACCTCCTGTGGCTGGGGTGGAGTCCCCCATCCTCTCAGCCTTCCCGCTCCCTTTAATTCCTCTCCTTCATGAAGCCTCTTCTGATCCTCCTCTAGCCCAAAGAGATTCCTTTCTCAGGTTTTGTTAGGATATTTTGTCTAGCACTCCTTTCCAAACCCACCACATTTGCTTTGGGGGGGCCCTTGTCCATTCAGTTACAATCCATGTAGTCCTTTGCCTTGAAGGCAAAAAAACCCAGGGTTTTCCAACTTGGTTTCCTCAGTGCATCTAACAGGTGCTTAGTGTTCTTTGAGGTGAACTGAGTGTTTTGAATGTTCTTCCCTTAACCTGAGCACTTGTTTTATCAGCAGCCTTGAGCTTGGTGGGTAACAGGTTTCCTTGTGTTCTGAAGCACACCTTGCAATGTGGACTGTGGGGTGTGGAGATGTTGCCACATCCATCTTGCCCACCTCCCTCTCCCGCCACCGGGCTCTCCCTGCCCTGGGAACCAAGAGCCAAGTCTGTCTCCTTCTAAGATCTTGAATGGGTTCTCCCTTCTCTTTCCCACTCTCCCCTGAGAGACTGCCAAGGGAGCCGTGGCTGGTCACACTTAGTGGGACAGAGATGAGGGGCCCTCGTGTGAGCAGCTCCACAGGCGTCCATGCTTTGCAAAGCTTTCACAACATACCTGGCCTTTAAAATTCCAATTGTCCATTTGAGCCTCCGTTTCCTTCTTTGTAAACGAGGGACGCCCAAGTTTCTCTTCAGTTCTGTGTCCTACAGTTCTGATGAGCAGGCCCTGAATCGGGATTCTTCAGTGAGACAGAGGTTGAAGGAAGCCGGTGGTGTCCAGAGAAGGCTTCTTGGAGGAGGTAGAACCACAGGTGATTCTTGAATAGAGCAGTTTCAACAGGCTAGGTGGGTGGGGAGAGAGGAAAGGAGGAAACAAACATTAAGTGCCATTAAGTGCCAAAAATTCAATCATTTGATTCTCCCAAGAACCATGTGAGGGAGGGGCTATTGTTATCTCCTTTTTTGTAGTTAAGGAAACTGAGGGTAAGTGATTTGCCTCAGATTTGGGACTCAGGCAGGAGGAGTCTAAAGGCACATCCAGAATTCAGGCCTTCCTCCCGCCAGGGCCTCTCCACTGCCACCCCACTGCCCCCAAGCCTCTCTACAAAGAGAGCAGTCTCCCTTTCAGGCTTTGGTTTCCAAGGGGTGCATATGTCCGTGAGCCTCAAGAGAAGACTGCTGACTCTGGAAAAAGGCAAAGGGCCAAGATCATTTCCCCGGCCCTGGTCTTTGACTCTCCCAGCGCGGGCTCTTGGCAAGTGCTATCCCGCACAATCCAAGTTAGAATTGCATCAGAGTGGTTCTTCTGCCAGGTGGGAACTGAGGGGGAAATAGGGCGCGGCCTGATTGCTTGCTCGGGTTCACTGCAGATTGCTTGGCACAGAAATCAGTCTTGCAGGACGTGAAGGGCCTTCTTCAGGCCCTGTTCTGCTACTGCCCTTGGGAGATGCTGGGCCATTGCAATTTAGAAAATCATTCCTAGCTAACATTAGAGAGCCTGGTGGTGTCTGCTGTGGGGAAGCTGTCCCGTTACACAGAGCGAGAGATGATAGCCCATGATGGATAACGGGGAGGATCAGACGTGAGGGACGGGCCCTCTCCCTCCTCCCGAATTTTGTTGCAAAAGGAGGAGCTGGAATAAACAATCCCAAGCCTCTGTAGGTTACGAAACTGGGATTGCTGCGAGCCTTTGGACCGTCTCCATACGAGCCTCCCACTGATGGGCGCCCCCTCTTAGAAGCTGCACCAAAGAGAGCAGCAGTGTGTTCAGTTTGTTGTTTGTCCTTCATCTCAAAGATGACACACAAGTGAGTCGGGTGTAAGTGAGAGGGCTGGGCCAGGGCCTCACCTTCCCCTCCAGAGCCATCCGGGTCCAGTGGCCAGAGAGAGACCAGGATGACCGGAGTGGCCCTGGAGGCAGGGGGAGACCTGGGCCTTTTGAAGCTAAGGTCCTCAGCAGGTCTCAGTGCTAGAGAATTGGCCCTTGACCAGATGGTCATGGGAAGGGCCACTGCTGACCTCCATGTTGCTCAAGAGTTCAACTGTGTCCAGCTCTTCACCCTGTGCCCGCGACCACGTTGCTTCCGGGAGTATTTCAAGTGTGTACATAGCCCATTCTCAGTTTACTCAAGAGGAAGAAAGCTTTCTTAAGAGGAACTGAGGCTGAAGGCCAAGTGACTTGGGTGGTTTATCTGAGTCTGAACACCTGAGTGACACAGCTCAGGTAGCTGAATCATTTGGGGCCGGCACTCTGCACACTTCGGCTTCACAACTGAGCTCCTTCTCTTTTGTCCCCAAGCCCTCCGCCGACCTCATTTCCCTGTCCCATCAGGGCCACCATCCTCCCAGTCACTTGGGCTCACAACTAGGGGTCTTCCTGGACTCCTAATTTTCTCTCATGTCTCACGTCCAACCTGTTGCCAAGTCCCTCTCTCTACCTTCGCGTCTTTCAGACACGGCCCCTCTCTCCCCTGCTGCCACCATCCTAGTACAGGTCCTCATATCTCACACCTGGGCTGTTGCAGGAGCTGGCTGGTCCCCTTGCCTCGGCTCGTCCCATCTGGCCAATCTTCCTGCACACAGTTCTGACCGGGTCGCCCCCTGCTCTCCATCCCTTCCGGAATCGTTTAAAATCTTCTGTCTGACTTTCCCGGCCTTCCTCCGTTATCCCGCCCTTTCCCACCTTTCCCGAATCTCGCACCTCAGTTGGAGATTCCTTACACTCCATGCTCAGGTGAAATCGGCCTCCTTGCTCTTCCTCAGACAAGCGGCTGCCTCCGACTCTGGGCCTCGTCACTGGCCATCTCCCGCGGCCAGAATTCTCTCCCTCCTCACCTCTCTTCCCCAGCTCCCTTCAGGTTTTGCCTAAAGTTCTTCAATGAGAAGCCTGTCCCAGTGCTTTGCCCTTAGATAGCCTCCGATTTATCCCGTTTAAATCTTGCTTGTTTGCATGTTGTCTCTCCCATAAGACTGAGCTCCTTGAAGGCAGGGACGTGTTTTGCCTATCTCTGGGTCTCCGCACTTAGCGCAGTGTCTGGCACACAGTAGGTGTTTAATAAAAGCTTACTGAGCTGCATGGACTAGCGTTTGGCTTGTAAGGAGCCATTGCTTAGAGATTTCTCTAACCCAGATCAGTATTTCCATTTTCTTTCTGCTGAAGGCGGTCTGTTTTGACTAAAGCAGGGATGGCCTTTCTAAGGCCATGAAAAGGAAGAGACCAAGACAATACACATTTATTCAGCACTAGCTATGTACAGGCACTGTATTGACTCCCAGAGATACAAAAAAAAAGCAAAACAATAACTAGCTTTCAGGAGGTCAGGATCCCTGCCAGGAATCACAGGGAAGAACAGGGCTGGCCTTGTATACCGTAGGTGTCATCTAGAAAAGTGTCACTGCATCAGCAGCATCTTCCTGCTTTCATATGGCTGTTCCACAGAAGACTCCAGAGAAGGATTTTTGCTGGTGGGTATTTTTTTCTCCTTAATTGCTTTCAGGGTGTGAAAAACAAATAAATCAACCCAGACCAACAACCCGGAGCTAAATGTTCTTTTGATGGGTTAGTCAAGGGCTGTATCCCAAACTTCTACTGGAAATCCCCGCCTCCCTTCTGCCAAGTTCAGGGTTCACTGTGCCAGGCACAGGGCTGTTGGGAATGGGTAGGAGTTGGTGTTTGTTCAGCTATTTCCTGAGCACTTAATGATGTGTAAAACACTGTGCTGTACAGGAGGACACACAAAATGGCAAGAAACAACTAGATTGGGTAATAACGGGTGAGGTTACTAACAAGGGGGCTCTGTTAACTTTTTATTAAAGAAGTAAAAAGCACTCGGAACAAAATCTTCTCTATCTTTGCCAAAGGCATTGTGGGGGCGTTCTGGCAAATCAACTGAGCCTCCAGTCGTTCAAGTTTAAATGTCGTTAACATTTTCTCCACCACTTCTGAGGCATAAATGCTCTGAGCTGGTGGGATCCGCTGGGACACCCCTGATGAGGGCTTGCTTTAGGTGTGGCTGTAGGTGAATCCTCCCCCTTCACGTGGTGGAGTGAGTCACCTAACCTCTATCTCATTGTTTGCAGATTGGAAATCCTGCCCACTGTGCATCTTCTCCGCAGTGATATTATAACAATAAAATGAGATACAGTCCAATCTTAAATCCCTGTGCAGTGCCAGCTGTTTGAAAAATACGCTATATTCTTTCAAATCTAACCCAGATGCCACTTCCTCCAGAAAGCCCTCTCTGATCTCGGTTAAGTCCGTTAATGACCTCAGAAGGCACTATTTTGCAGGTCTGTCTTGCATTTATCGTGTAATCTTATGTACTATAGTTGTTTGTGTATAACTAGACTGAAAACTCCTTGAGGGCAGGAAATATGTCAACAGAATTTTATGTCTCCCTCTGCCAGAGGTGTTGGATGTGCTGGGGAATCATTATGGCCTTGCCATAGCACGGCCAAATGCAGGGAAACTGGATTAAAATGTAATTAGGAAATACTTAGTCAAGGAAATAAAAATACAATAGAGCCTGGATAATAGTAACATGGCATATGGCTTGCAGGGATCCTTGAATATGGTTTTTGTTGTCACTGTTTAGTTGAAACTCTGTGACCTCATTTGGGGTTTTGTTTTTTGTGTGTGGGGCAGGTGGGGTTAAGTGACTTGCCCAGGGTCACACAGCTAGGCAGTGTTAAGTGTCTGAGGTCAAATTTGAACTCGGGTCTTCCTGACTTCAGGGCTGGGGCTCTATCCACTGAGCTATCCACTAGCTGCCCTGTTCCAATACTTTTCAAGGAAAATTTTAGCTTTAATTTGCATGGGGAGAGGGCTTTGGATATTGCTCTCACCACACTAATCAAAAGAGAGATTTCCCTGGTGTTGGAATAAGGTTTATATGAAATTTCTACCATATGGAAACCTTGCTAAAGGAGGCAGAGGAAAAATGCTCTTCTTTGTTCTGATGTTTGGGATTGAAACAATATATTCTGGGAGGAGATGGAGCAGAGTACCACCGACTCAATAAGCTTCCCTCAGATTCCCTCAGACAGAGCTAGAAAATGCACCAGACTCTTTCTGGAGGAGGAGATACAAGAAAATGGAAGCGTGGTGGTGCAATGGATAGAGCTCTGGCCCTAAAGTCAGGAGGACCCGAGTTCAAGTCTGGCCTCTGATACTTAACACTTCCAACCTATGTGATCCCAGGCAAGTCATTTGACCCTTCAACTGCCTCACACACACAAAAAAAAAGTCTTTGGATTTTGAGGATGACTCTAACCAGGAGAGGTTGCACCGAGTCCTCCAGTGCTGGAGAAATGCTAGACAGCAGGGCAGGAGGAAGTCCCCAATCCATACTGGGACGCCACGATGGCAAGGGGTACTTATTGGTAGCTTAGTGGAGCCCCACCCAGTTCTGGGTCACAGTCCCTTGGGGAGTCTGGAATCAGGAGCAGGTCCAGAAGCAAACATCAGCAGGATGGCCCAGATCTCAGGAGCACGGAAGGGGTCTTGCTTCTAGCTTCTAGCTTCTAGGCCAGTTTGAAGCCTGAACAGATTAACAAGGACAGGCAACCCAGACCAAAAGGGAGCTTGCAATTCTGAGTGTGAACTGTCAGAGATTCCAGCGGTGTTTTTTTGGTTGTTCAGACCACTTAGGTCAGAAATTTGCAGCGCTCAAACTAGGAGCATAGTAATTAAACATGATAGCCCAAATTCAGGATTTCTAAGTCAAAGAGAAAATAGTGCAAGCCATCAGGAAGAGAGAATTCAAATATTAAACACCATTTGGATCACCCATGATTTAGCAGCCACAACTATGAAGGAGTGGAGAGCTTGGTATACAGTATTGCAGATGGCAAAAGATATAGGTTTATATCCCAAAACAGCAAAACTGAGGGGGATCATATAAGGGGGAAATCGATTCAAAACACTTTATAATGTTTTCTATTTTCCAATTTTACATTATGACATTTTTGTAAGATTCTGAGTTCCACTTTTTTTCTCTCTCTCTTCTCTCCCTCCCTCCACCCCAAGAGAACAAGCAATCTACATACAAACAGGAAAAAAATGAATTGTTAATGAAATAGAGGCTTCCAAGCTTTCCTGATTGGAAAAAAAAAAGCTGTGTAGAAACTTTGAAGTTCAAACATAGGAGGTTAGAGAAACATAAAAAGGGAAAGAAATCAACAATGATAAAGTACTAACCAAGGATAAATTTTACATTCTAATATGGAGAGATGACATGTGTTGTCTCTGAATTCTTATCACCATCAGAGGTAATAAAGGGAATTAAGAGAATTAGAGTGGTTCTATTAGATATGGATGATCTTAAGAATGAAAAAAGGAAGGGAGGAATACATTAGGTAGGAAAGGGAAAGGAAGGTTAAAGAATATTATCTCACATAATTATAGTATGAAAGAATATATAAACAAGAAAAAATAGGTGAGCTGGAGGGAGAGAGTGACTAAAATAGACAAAGGAGGGGAGAATAAACATACAAAGATTATATTTGGCAATCCTTTTCTGCCCTTTCCCACACAGTACTCTCTTGTCCTCTGGTTTCCCGTTGGTATCTCCTGTAACAGTCCCACTGGGTCTGGGCATTGGGCCATGCTTGGGACCTTTACCCTGCTTCCTCTCCCTCAAGATATTATAAGATCTGTGTTCCATTCTAAGACATGTTCTTTGTTTAGTGACTATGGGCAGGATGGGGTTTTGACTAGAAAAAGATGTAAAATCATAACCTCTAAGAGCTAGAAGTGACCTTTGAAATCATAGGAATCATCAGATGTTAAGAGAAATTTCCATGTAGATAGTTTAGTCAATAATCTTATTTAGAAGCTACAAAAAACTGAGGTTTTCAGAGATCAAATGATTGTCCAAGGTCACAAGATCTAAAATTGTTAAGTTTCTCATTTGTAAGGTGCATAAATTAGTCCTTTCTACTTTTTTAAATTTAAAATGTTGACATACACCTATGAAAGTTATATCTCCATTTCTTATCCCTTCACAAACATGCAAGATTTCAGAAAATGTGAAAATAAGAGAAAATACAATTTGCAAATACTGGCTCCAACATTCCCAGAATAATGGAATCTTAAAATTCTTGATCTCCAGTGATCGTAGAAGAGTGAGAAGATAATTAACTGGAAATCTATTTAATTTCCTCATTGGGACATATTGAAATTTTGACTATATAAATAGTTTGAATTCAGTTCTCTGCTTCATTTCTCCTGCCAAAATTGCCAAAAGCAATCTTGTGACATCCAAAGATCTCTTTTTCATTCTTATACTTCCAAGAAGTATTAATGTGGGGTTCTTGAACTTAAAAAAAAAAATGGATAATTTTATTTTAATGCAATTGGTTTCTTTTATATTTTATTTTATGCAAAATACATTTTTCTGAGAGAGGTTCCAAAGGCTTCCCCAGATTGTGACCTAAGGGGAACATGACATTAAAAATGGCCAAGAACCCTTAAAGCCTATAGCTACATTCAATTCTATTTCATATATTATTTTATTTTCCATACAGTCATAGATTTAGAGCCAGAAGGGACCTCTAAGACCACTGATTTCAATCCTCCATTTTACAGAGGGGAAAACTGAAGCCCAAGGAGATTAAATAAATGACTTGCCTGAGGTAATAGTGAATGGTGGGGTCAGATTTGAATTGAGTTCCTGAGGCTTAGTGCTCTGTACCATTCCCATTGCTTGGCTGCCTTTTGGGAGTTCATGAAAGGATGCTCTTCCCATGGATAACACTAACTCACATTACATCCTGATGAGCTAGGTTGTTATGTGCTTTGGTGGGGATCAGAGAGTTTCAGTCCCCTGCCCTCAGTCACACAGCTTGGACGCTTTGGAGCTGGGTCATATCCTGGGACTTCTTGGACTCAGCCTGGCCTTTGCTCTGTAAGCTTTGCTGCCTCTAAATAATGGGATAATGGAAAAAAATCAAATAGATCTGGAGATCAATCTTATCTCTGACACTCAGGACTCCAAGCAAGTCACTTGGCCTTCTCTGAACCTGTAAAATGGGCAATAATCGTTTCATTATCCATCTGAGGGGGCTCTTTGGGGAGCTCGCCTCCTACGTCTGAAGCACTGCAGAAACAATGTTCAGGTCACTCTTGGAGAGCTTTGTCAGGTGTCTTTGATAATTCCTCTTCTCAACCTTATTTAACCAAAGCCTTCTCTCTGCTTTTTTCTCTTTAGACTCTCTTGATTTTAGTCTCCTACTCTCTTTTCATTCCTGGATTTTTAGCTGCCCTGATACCTTGAATGTTCCTTGGATACTTAAAATTTAACATGGCAGCTTGGCTGTACCGTGGAGACAGTGCTGAACATGGGGTCAGGAAGGTGTGAGTTCAAATCCTGTCTAGAATACTTATTAGCTAGTTTCTGGACAAGAAAGAGAAAGTTTCTCTTTCTGCCTCAGTGTCCTCATCAATAAATAAGAAAGATAATATCTCTCAGGATTGTTGTGAGAATCAAATAAGCTTATTTGCTATAATAATGGATAGCTAACATTTATACAGCAGCTACTCTGTGTCAGGCACTGTACTAAGTGCTTCACAATTATTATCTCATTTGATCCTCAGAACAATCTTATTTTACAGATGAGGAAACAGAGACAAACAGAAGTTAAACTTGCTCAGGGTCACATAGCTAGGAAGTGTCTGAGGCTGGATTTGAACTCAGGTTTTCCTGACTCCAGACCTGGAACTCTATCCACTGCACCACCCAGCTGTCTCAGGATGTCTTAAAATTCTTAATGTAGTTTTAATCTTTGATTACTTCAGAAGTACAAGGGTTTCAAACTTAACCACACTCCCTACTAAACTGTCAATTATTTAAAAATAGCAATGTTATATTAAAATGTTATACATTACTCAAGCTGATTAAAAAAAAAAAACTTTCATCAGCTGCCACTTGATGACTGAAAGGATTGCATTTGTAATCCTAGGTTTAAGATTATCCAAAGAACAAGATTTTGATGTATACATCTTGGTTTTGACATGACTCCACAAGAAAATGTCTGCAAAAGACACTCCGAGAATGTTATCTACAAACTATGGAACATGAAATATCCTGTATTGTTAAAATTAAAATTAAAACTTTAACTCAAAGTTAATAAAACTGAATAAGTATAAAAGGAATTTAAATAAATTTTAAAGTGATGGTTCTGTCTATAGCATCTATACTTTTGAAATTATTAAAGCTTAAAATGACACTAAAACTTTTGGGACACCACATATCTATGAATGTATATATGTGTATATGAAATATATTAGGGCTTTGCAAACTTTGCATTGCTAGATAAATGGCTTTTATTGAGCTTCATCATTTTCCACATACATTTATTTACCCATTATTTATTTCCCTAAACCAGTCAATAGTTATGTCCTTTTTTTTTTTTTTTTTTTTTTTTTTTGATATTCCAGATTTATAATCTTGGGCTCATTTTAATTCTTGTCATCAATTTAATTTTTAAAACATAACTTTTTAGTGTTGTCTACAATTTTTTTAAACATCATCCAAATTTTCCTCTTTTTTGTTCCAAGAGTCATTAACAAATAATATTTTTAAAGATATAAAAAAAGATGGTAAAACTGATTAATATTTAAAAAAACATCTGAAATACGTATGATGTGTCATATTCATGGACCTACTCACTTTAGAAAGTTGTGGAGTGGAGTGTCTCATGGTATCTTTTCTTTGGAGCCATGCTTATTCTCTATTATTTTGCAACATTCACTTTTGCGGCTGCTTTTTCATTTATATTTGTTATAGTGATGTCCTTATCATCTATTTTCCAGGTAACGTGTCCTTGATCTATTCTTCTTTCCTTTTCCAAAGCCATCAATTTCATATGCCTAGATTACTGTACCAATCTTTGTAAGTACATTTGACTTCCGTCTCCCCATTTTGCTCCATTTTGTAAAAAAACAAAAACAAAAAAACAAAACTCCTAGAATAATCTTCCTCAAATTTTTTTTGTCTTTTCAATTATCTAATAGATAAAACCCATACTTGAATAAAATTCAAAATACTTCACCAGTTACTCTTCCACAGTAATGTAATTAGAATACTTGTTTATATCCCCATCCTCATGCCTTAATCTCCATGTTAAGTTTTCTTAGTTGTACTTACTCTTACTTTGATCCAAATCAATCATCCATCTATAAATTTATGACTTTCCTTTCAAAATCCAATTTCCTGAACTCAATTCTTTTTGGAAGTCCTCCTAATCATTGTCTTTGAAATGTCACAGCATAGATACTAGATGTAGAGTTATGTTAAGGGGCAGGTCAATTCTCAGAGAGCCTCCCCAGCTGTGGATCATAGCATCTGAAGGAGCTGCGGGGCAGCCTTTGCTGACACAGGTGTTGCGGACTGGGAATGAGATAAATTGGAGGCAGAGGGAAGAGGAGAGAGGTCAGACAATGCAATGGCTTCTCAGTCTCCTTGTATCATCCTCTCACAAGAGGAGATCTATTCTGTAGGTCTGGGGCCTCCAGCAGCCACTGTCAGGTGGCTCCTGTGTATTCCAACAGCTCTCCCATGTATTCCAGCAGAGTTAGGTTGGGGTTTAAATCCTGACTTTGATGTTTAGCTGTGTATAGTCTTGGGTAAGGCATTTAACCTCTCTCTCCACCTCAATTTCCTAATCTTTAAAATAGGTTAATTATTCCACTAACATATCTTAGCATAACTTTTCATGATTTTCAGTCAAGAGCAGTGATTTTTTTAGATTTTCTCTCCTTGACCTGTTTTCTAGGTCATGGTTTTTGATAATATACGTTTCCTTCTCTCTTTTTTTTTTTTTTAAAGTAGTTTAATAATTCTTGAGTAGTTTACCACTCTCTGTTCTGAAGCCTTCATTCTCCTTGAGTTTCTTTGCTTCCTAGGTATTCCTTCATTTCTCCCAGGGCAAGACAATTGCTCTTGTGGCTAGGACATTTCTTTTCTTTGAGGCTCCAGTCAGATTCGTTGCAGAGAGTTACTCTGTTCTTCTGATTTATACCTTAGATTTTTTTTTTTCTGCCTGAGGCATTTCTTTCTTATTTTATTCTTTGAATTCATAGCATGGCCTCCATTTCTGGATTAAAATGCTACTCCCATACAGCTGGAGGTTTGGGGGAGGCTCTGCTTGATTTGGCATTAGATGGTTAAGATTAAGCCTTGCCTTCTGCCAGATTGATCTGTCCTCTTGTCTCTTTCTATAGTTTGGGCCCAGGTTGCCTGGAGGCTGGGTTGGGTGCAGGCTAGCCCTTTCTCCTGCCGTGGATGGGGTCCTTGGGTTGCTGGTCTAACCAACTTCCCCTAATGGCTGAGGCCCTGGGTCCCTGCACCACTGTTCCTTCTCTCAGGGGGTCCTTAGGTCACCCTGTTTTCTACCAACACGAAGCACTAGGGTTGCTTATACTGGACATTGGTTGAGCCCTGTCTCCTGGGGTGGGGCCAAGCTGCTCACTTTGTACCTGTTTGTTTTATAGTTGTGTACTTTGCTTTCTATCTACCCTAGCATGTGTCTGCTCAGAACTTCTTGCAGAAAGATGGCAGTCCTTTTGTGTAGTCTTTGAAATCTCTTTGGTTTTATCTCTGTTCTGTTTGATGTACTTTTAGAGCTTGACTGGTGTTGCAGGGGATTGATGCTCTAGGTTGTATTTCTATGTTCAAATTTTGTAATCTATAAAATATTATCATGTGATACTACTACTACCATGTTTTCATATACCATTTCTAATATTTTAGTTTGCACTTGTGTTAAGTGTTCTGAAGATATGCAGATTTAGCCTCCCCAATTAGAGCATAATCCTGTCCTATGAATAGAAAATGTCTTTTTATTTTGAATTTTCACAATCCTTTATTGTGTATTGTTTAGCACAGAGGTTTTTGTTGTACTTTAAAAAAAATCGAATTTGTTAAAATGGAGAGTTGGACTGAAATTATTCTTTGGGAGTCCTAATCATAATACTAAAGGAGGAGAAAGTTCTTACTTCGATAAATTGAAGATTCAATCATCCCCTAGACCAGCATAGGATTTTTTTCACTGTTGCATTTGAATAAGATTGGGTCTAGCATTGTGCCTAGCCCAAACTTTCTCCTACAGAGCAATCCATAAAGTGACACTGAATAACTTCTTTCATTGCTTGCTGGGTCAATTGGTTTTAAGCAACAGAGATATCTATAAGAAGCAAATGAAATACATTTGACAGAAGTACTTTCTATAAGGCCTTACCTAAGGAAGAATGCAGGAGGTTACAAAGGATCAGTAATGATTGAGAAATCTCTAGTTTTAGAAATTACAGAAACAGATTGTATCTCAGAAAAGCTCTTCCTAATCTTTTCAAGAGCTGATTCCAAGAAAAATTCTGGCAGAGTCCTAGGGACATGAAGTTGCCAAGTCTATGAACTACCAGGAAAAATAAAAGGGGAAACTGAAATATGATGCAATTCCTTAGCTCCCCCTCAGGCTCTCCCCCTACTTCCCCCCACCGTGTTTGTGGTTTTGCTATTGGACAATGCCAATAGCCTCAATAAGGCCAAGGCCGTGTGGTCAGTGGAATTGCAAAACTGAAAAGGGGCTGGATGCACCAAGAGAGGGATAAAAGGATCACAGCCACCCCTTTCACATCACTCTTCTAGACACAACACAGCCCCAAGATGAGGTAAGTGTTTTTGTTCCCTTCTTTATTTCCCCCTTTTTTTCCCCTCATACTTTTTCCTGCTGAGGCACTAAGTATGGAAGGAGGAGAATTCAAATACGTTCTCCTCACCCCAGTGCAAACAGGGCAAATGAAGTATGTACTGAGTGAAGGGTTTGGTACTCCTCATCCAGTTCTTTCCTAGCAAATGTTTTCTGAGGCCATTGATGTCTTTCCCAAGTGAACAGTACAAGGAGAGGGTTCATTTGCCTGAGATCATTGGGTTTCCAGGAAATTTGTACTGATATATCTCCTTAAATTTGATTTAGATTCAGTTGGAACGTCTCTGTATGTTGGACTGTTAGGATGGGTATCTGAGGAATAGACAAGATAAGAGACATGGTTAAGTATCTCTCCTCAGTGACTGGAAAAGGAAATGACCCCTGCTTTGGGGATTTCTCTTCCATTTTCTCATCTATAAAATGTTGCATTAGATAAAGGTCTGGCTTCAGAGACAGGAAGATTTGGTTTCAGGTCCTTTCTTTGCTACATATTGGCTGTGTGATCACACTGGTTATGAAACTCTGAGCAAGTACTTCTCAGTGCTCTAGGGGACTCTGAGACTCAAGTTGTGGAGATTGCACCAATCTGTATTGGTGGAGCAGTTTCTTGTAACAATAAAATCATAGATTTGATTTTGGTGGTGTGTTGTGAAACTCAAGTGAGATGATATATGAAGTGACTTGTAAACTTAATTGGCAAATGCTGGTGATTTTTAAAAAATTATTCAGATGACTCATGTAGCCTTTAAAATTTTGTTTCCTGAATGCTGTCAGAAATTAGGACCTACCAACAGCAGTTATCGCTATTAGTAAGCCCTTTCTGTGGTAAGCTGGTTTGTAGCAAGTGGCAACGTGGGATCCAGGGAATCTTTTTTTCAAGAGGATCAGCTTCTCACCCAGTAGAATAGATGCTCCTTGAGGGTAGGATTGAAATAAAAAAACACATTTGTATCAGCAGTACCTAGCACATCTACAGCAGACAATTAATTGTTGAACTGAATTGGTCTTGAAAGCCTTGTTTTTCCTCTGTTTTGTGCTACGGGCCCATGTCTGTGTTTGGGAGTCAGCCTATCCCTTGGGGAAAGGAAGGACGTCATTGTCACTTTGCCTACTTTCTTCCACAGGATTCTGTATACTGTAGTTGCCCTCCTTCTCTGCGGACTGCTGTCTGTAGATGCCCAAAATGAAAACGATGTCATGGATATGGAAGGTAGGTGCACTTTGTGAGGGCTGGAGGGTCGTGAAGCACAGAAGCAAGATAGACGGCCACTGACCTGTGCCCCCTCCTTCATGGCACTTAACAGTGTGGCCTTGATAGAGCCGATGCTATTACAATTTCAGTGAATCTGCGGCCTTAGAACACTAATCTTCCTTTCAATGTCAAATCCCTTGCATTCTGGGGCAGGTCTGTCTCATCAATATCTTAATTTATACTTTCATGTAAAGTATTGGGGACCCTAGTATTTAATGGCTGCTTATTTTATACTTTTAGTTGGCAATGGGGCCTTTTCCCCATTTCTTCTTCTTTTCTGCTTTTGACTGAACAATGGGGACCTTTTTTTCTTCTGAGCTCTGGTGGGGATCCGATTTGGTGTCTTAACCTGATTCTCTTTTCTCACAGATGAGCTTTGTCCAAGACCTCCTTCTATTGAAAATGGCTATGCTGAGCAGGCTGTCCGCTACAAGTGTAATAAGTACTATACGCTGAAAAGTGATGGAGATGGTAAGCTTTGAATGCTCATTACTAGAAACACTCCTCCTTTAGAAGTGGGATTAAACTAGTGATCCACAGTTATATTCAAGTCCATGACTTCCATGAGGAATTATTTCTCCCATTGTAATCTTGAGGAAGTTAAATCTTCTATTTCTTCAAATAGGGATATTACCACCCATTCTGTCCCAAGGCTGTTGTGAGGATCTAATGAGGTCATGTATACAAAGTATCTTTGGGATAAAAGAAGAAATGTTTTAAATTTCTGTCCTAGATGAATGTATTTGGTTTTCTTTAGCAGAGATTCTTAATTTGGAGTCTGAGATTTTGATAACTACATTACAGTAGAATTTGTTTCCTTTTTAATCTCTATTTTTGAACAATGAATTTAAAAATGTTCTGAGAAAGAGCTCATACCTTCAGTAGATCACCTCGAAAGCAGGTCATGAGACAAACAGATGAAGAACCCTTGCTCTCTTATTAGACTGCAAAGTCTTTGAGGAATTATTTCATTTTGTATTCTCAGAACCTTTCACATAATAGGCATTAAGAAAGTTTGTTAAATGAATACATTCATCAGTGACTGAATCCTACCACAATTTTTTTTTCCAAATCTGAAGCTTTTCTATGCCCATTCCAGTTCTAGTAGCTGTTTCAGAATTTAATTGCTTGATTTCAATCTTTTTAAACACTTTTTGTTATCTTTCCTTAGGAATCTATATCTTAAATAAGGACAAACAGTGGGATATTGGTGAAAAACTACCTACATGTGAAGCAGGTAGGCACCAGAAATTATGGGGATAAAGCCAAAAATGTGGGAAGCAAATTGGGTGGAATGGATGAAAGACTAGGCCACACATTTGTTCCAATGCTGTATTTCATCTGCGATCTACTCAAGAGAAAGGGGAATTGAAGCTCTCAGAGAAACAAGGTCTATGTAGCCAAACTAAATACATAATTGAATAGTTTTCTGCTGATAAAAGTTGGGAAGCCCTTCTGGTTCTTCCACAAATTCTCCATCCTTTAGGTGGGAAGAGTGTGCCCTTAAGCTCAATTCTGACCAAGGTTACTATGAATTCTCTCTTCTACCCCAGGCAGAACTCTTTCAGATGAACCCCAAGGGACTATCCAAATGGATGATGAGTGCTATTTAAATAAGACAGTTGTTGGCTAGGGCTTGAACATCTTTCTTGTGCATATATTTTCATTATAATAGCATTTTAACCACAAATCGGGAATCTTTTTTATCTTTCTGCCTTTATTTTTCTCTTCTTTTCTATCAGTATGTGGAAAACCTGAGACACCAGCCAAGCCAGTACAGCGGATCATTGGGGGCTCACTAGATGCAAAGGGCAGCTTTCCCTGGCAAGGTCTCTTGGTTTCCCACAAAAATCTCAGCAGTGGAGCTACTTTGATTAGTGACCAGTGGCTGCTAACGACAGCGAAAAACATCTTTCTGAGTCACAACCAAACTACCAGTCTGGAAGACATCACCCCCACGTTGAAGCTCTTCCTGGGGAAGAAGCGTGTGGACATTGACCACGTGATTCTACATCCCGATTCCTCTATGGTGGACATTGCACTCATCAAACTTAAAAGTAAAGTACTTGTTAATGAGAAGGTGATGCCCATTTGCTTGCCTCAGAAAGACTATGTAGAAGTGGGGCGTGTAGGTTATGTGTCTGGTTGGGGGAGAAATAGCAATTTTGCTTTTACTGAACGTTTAAAGTACGTCATGTTGCCTGTGGCTGACAATGACAAATGCATAGAACACTATGAAGGCAGCACAGATCCAGAAAAGAAGAAACAAACGAGTCCTGTGGGAGTTCAGCCCATATTGAACCAACATACTTTCTGTGCCGGTATGACCCGATTTAGAGAGGATACGTGCTACGGTGATGCTGGCAGTGCCTTTGCCGTTCATGATGAGGCTGATGACACGTGGTACGCAGCAGGTATTCTGTCCTTTGACAAGAGCTGTGCAGTGGCTGAATATGGCGTTTACGTGAAAGTGCCCTCCATCCTGGACTGGATCCGAGAGACAATAGCCACCAACTAAACGGAAGGCAGGCTGAAATTCTGGTTTTGTCTGTTTGTACCAGCTGAAGGCATGGAATGAATTGTACAAGATAAGATTTCATGTAGGGCTAAGTAAGTTGGATGTCGCACAAAATATCTGTAAATTAGTGGGAGCTACTCTAAGTACAAATAATAAAGTGTTCTCTTGAATATACTCAGATGTGCTCTTCTTAAATCTTGGTCAATTAGGAATCTTTACATGTACAATTTGGGCAGCCTTTTAGGCTAGAATCCATTGGGGAAGCAAACAAAAAGTGAAAAATTATCCAACTGGCAGCACCACTGGCAAACAAGGATTCCCCTCATGACAAAACAGACTTTGGGTCAAAGCTCCACCATTACTGATAAAATGAATTTAACATAGACGGGGAAAAGGTTTCCATTTAGATTTGAGTTTTCAGCACTTTAATGAATACAAGGCAGCATGGTCTAATGGCAAAAAATATTAAAGGTTTAGCTTCCATTCCCAGACATCCGAGGAGCTAGCTATATAGCCTCAGATATGTTTATAAGTTTTTCTGTTCCTTAGTTTCTACATCTATAACTAAATTAAATAAGCATTTATCAAGTGCCTACTATGTATATATCAAGCCCTGGAAATATGAAGAGAAAAACGAAATAGTGCCCACTCTTCAAAGGACTTACATTCTACTTGGGGGAAATGACATATTCACAGATCACTTATTAATTGGAGGAATTGGGAAAGAAATCATATGGGAAATCTTGCATGGAAGATCATTGCAGGCATGGGAAATAGCTTGTTCAGAGGCACATAGATGATGGTGAATAGCCCTGTTTATCTGGAACAGAGATAAAAGTTGAATCATAGGAAGATGGCCTGGAAAGGTGGAGAGGAGTCAGCATTTTAAATGCCCAAGAGGAGTTTGTTTTCTACACTAGAAATAATATGGAATTACCAAATCATCTTCAACAGGGACCTATGCTTTAGAGGGGCTGGATGGGAAAAGGCAAAGACAAGAGGAGATACATAGGTGGCTATTAAAACAATCCACTTCAGAGGTGATGAAGATCTGTTCTCTGGCAGTATCTGAGTAGAGATAAGGGGATGGGTTAGAGAGATGTTTTAGAGTTAGTGATTTAGCAATTGATTGGATTGGGATTAGGAGGGAGGCATTATTGTCAGAGAGGGAATGGTTAAAGGTGATGTTCTAGCAAACAACTTATCAGATAGGTGGGAAGAGAATCAGGAAGTGAGCAATGTCACAAAACTCCAAGGAAGAGAGAAAGATGGAGATGGTAGAAAATATTAAATGTTCCAGTCAAGCAGGATAAGGATTAAGAGAAAGCCACTGGATGTAGCAATTAAAGAGATCACCAGCATGGAATAAATGCTTAACAAATGTTTGCTGACCCACTGGCAACCCTGAGATAATAGTTTCAGTCAAATGATGGATTAGAAAGCTCCATTACACAGGCTTGAGAAGTGAATAAAATGTGAGGAAGAATAGATGATGAATGTAGACAACTTCTTCTACGAGTTTGGTAATGTAGGGGAAAGAGCTATGACAATTTTAAAAATAATTTTATTAATATTTTATTTATTTACATATAAGTACAAATAAATATATTTATAAATAAAAATATTATAAATATATATTTTTAAAGTTTCATTTTATAACCTAACAATTTGATACTGATCCAAGTTCTCTTACACTCCAAATAGGTTGGAAGAAGAGAAAAAAATCTCATAACTTTCTTTCAGAAAGTTCTTATTTCTCTCTCTCTCTTAGTATTTAGGTAATGGACAGCACAACAGCACTACCTGTTCAATCCTACTGCCTCCTTCAAATTATACCCTTCTTTTTCAAATATAATTTCCTACCATAAATCATTATTTAGTCTCTACCAAGGCCCATTTTGTTTCCTTATTAAATTCCCTTTGTGTGTGTGTATATATATACATATATACACACACACACATACATACACTTATATATAAACGTATATGTACATATGTACACATATATGTATATGTACACACACATATATGTAGATATATGTATGTATGTTTATCTGATATTTTCACATCAGTTAATAAGTTTCAAGAACTTAGGGAATAATATAGCCAGCAAAAAATAATTACTTTATTTTATTGGCTAGCATCCATTCAGTATACAGAAAGATAATATTACAGATTTACTCTATTTAGACAGGAGGCACAATAGAAGTGGTCTTGGAACAAGGAAGATCAGAATTTGAAAATCAACTCTTATGCACACTGGTTGTGTGGCTCTGAGTCATTTAAATTTTCAATCTTCCAGGCAACACTTGAAGAACATGAGGGCAGAGAAAGTGACACCTGCACTGGGAGAGGGAATTTCCTTATTTTGGAGTTTCATTAACCAGTGAAATCACAGGTCCAGTCCCTTTTCCCCTAAGAAGCACACAATTAAGAAAGAACGATTTGTGGAAATTAGTACTCCAAAGATGCATTCCCAAAAATCCTCAAGAAAAATGTGACTAGAGTAATGAACCTTGTATAAATAAATGGGGGGATGGTTTTTCTTTAGATGGTATTATTACTGAAGCCTTGGAAGAATAGGAAATTCCAGAAGACTAGAAGTCAATAGAGTGAATTATCCAATGCTATTACTAATCTAATTCAGCTTCTTAGGTTTCCTTCTTTGGGCTACTTGGGGAGACACATTCTATGAAAGTTTCAAGCTTGGGCTTGAATCAGATGAGGTACAGAACAGTGGGAGTCTGAGCTATCCTAAGAACCACTTTTCATCCAGACAAGTACAAATAATAATTGCTACTTTATGCTTGAAACAAGAGCACTATTGCATAAATTCATAATGTTTTCAAGCTATTAAAATACTCAAAAGGTTCTAGAACAAAACTTGCCTATCACTGAACCTCATCTTCTCTTTTTTCCCCTTATCCTCCCAGGTAAGACTAGAAGATAGGATGAGATGGAAGCAACTATAGGAGTCTAGTTTCATTAGCTACTTAAAAAAAAGGGGGGGAGGCCAAGAACTACAGAGGAGGAGAAAGCCATTTACTGTTTTCATCCTTGATATAATAAGCATAATAATAAGCATAATTCAATCTGGTATTAATTAGCTCCATGTTAAAGAATAACCTACATTCATTTGGGGAAAAAGATAAATGGGGTCTACTGAGAGAGAAAGAGCAAGTTGGTAGAAGAGGGGTGGGATTAGAAATTAAGCCTGATTCCAAGACTGAAAGTATTTAGCACAATTTGCCAAATGTGTATAGATAGTAGAAAATTAGGGTCCAAGATATCCTCAAATATCAACAAATTTCAATATATCTCATAATCAATTGTCTGACACCATTTTAGAATTTGATGTAAAATTCAAACCTCTTCTCTCTGGTGTATGATCTCTTCAGTAAAACAGGATGATCATGTAACAATAGCTTATTTGGCTATATATATAGTTTCAACTGCATTTCTCTTTTCAATTTCAGTTCAAGTTGATGTTTTAAATGCCTTGATAAAGAAGGTCATATTTAGGAATGTTCTTGGGATCAATTGGACTTTGCACAATAAGTTTTCCCCGCATTGCTCCTCGATAGATTACTTCAACTAAATCTATGAAATCCTGTTTAGTTTTGAAACTTCCCACAAACTTTGTGTGATCTGGAGACCTACAGGAAAAAAGGTAAAAAAAGAAAGAACCCCATTTAGAAGTGCTTCAAACCATCTTATTGAAAACTTTCTGAAAATCTGAAATGACAAACTACTATCAGAGAGATTTTGTACATAGGAGGCTATCATATGGCTTTGAATATAATTTTTAGGGAGTTATCTTAACATAGCAGTTTTATATTTGAAAGATTTAACTCAAAGTCAAATGTAAAAAGGAATTAAAAAATTTTCTCAGTTACATTTCATTGTCAAAAGCACTATATCTAGAGCATGGGTAAGCAGACATGATCCATAATGACTTGGACCTATGCTTTTAAAATGCACAATAGCAACACAGAAAGACAAATAACTCAATTGTATCAACAGGCTATGATATTGACTATAAAAATCATTAACTGGAAATAAATGAAAAGATTTTGCATTTTGTACAAGAAGCTTTGGTATTAGTTTTGTGTTGAGGAAAGATATTTAAGTTATAAAATGAGGTATACTATACTCTTTTGCAAAACATAAGTTATTGATCCTAGAAGTTTAAAAATGTTTAACCAAATGTTTACCAAATATTTAAACATTTTAGGTTAAAGAATTCCTCAGTGGGAACTTTGAGGAGCTCACTAGCATCTGTTAGATTAAAACATTTAATAGTATTTTACAAATCGTTCTGTTACATTACTGAAATGTAGGAAATAGGTATTTACCAATAATATTTAAGAAAACTGCTGTTTCTCAGGAAAGTTTTTTCAAATTGTACCTTTTGATATTTTTAAGATACTGGGTTTTTTCCACTTTCCAGGGAAAATATATACTTTAACATATACTTTAATAAATATATAATAACTAAGTACACTTTTCATTATTATTATATTATTTCTCCGTGAAATGCTTAGCAAACAGCTAAGGCTTTCAGAAAAAAATTAATTTTTTAAAGAAATGAGCTAATTTAAAGAGAGAATATTAAGTGGGAAAAATATCAGTTCCCAGATTTAACTATTTCAAGATTGTCATGTGACAAAAATCATATTTCAAGCAAACAAGCAAATAAAACTGTTCGATAGTGCAAATTTCTAAGATTATATCAACAAAGTGATGTCAACTTCACTTACCCATAATCTACTTTCATATGCTGCCCATTGAAGAAAAAGACAGTTGATGGAATGTAACTGATGTCAAAATACTGGGTATAAATTGGTGTTTGGTCCACATCTACCAGATATATCATAGCCATTTTACTTAAGTCATGATAAGTCTTAGAAAGCTGTGGAATTGAAAAAAAAATAGACGTTATAATACAGGAAGAAGCTAATTGTTCTGTGTGATGTGTTTCTGAGTAGTATGTTAAGAAAACATTGGACCAAGAGTTAGGAAAAGTTTTGATTTTATGCACATTAGGCACATCATACGGCGCTACTTCATGACAACACACATAACCTAAAGAATCTTGTGTAAAACATACTTACGATGTCATCTATTTGTAGACAGACAGGGTCCTCATCTCTCCCAAACCTGAGAACCAGAACCTTTTCTGCAGTACTTTTGATTGCCTGGTCCACTTCTTTTT
This sequence comes from Antechinus flavipes, assembly GCF_016432865.1. Classification (NCBI taxonomy): domain Eukaryota; kingdom Metazoa; phylum Chordata; class Mammalia; order Dasyuromorphia; family Dasyuridae; genus Antechinus; species Antechinus flavipes. Next base: position 45,024,727 of record NC_067399.1, read on the forward strand.
TAGAAGTAAGCTTGGGCAGCAAGAGGCTCATCCCGAACTGGGCCACACGGAGGCTCCCACCACCAGATCTGCAACAAAGCCGAAGGGTGGGTACTGAAGGACCCCGACGGCCCCGCTTGGTGACCGAAGAGTGTCTCCCATAACAGCCAGGCAGTACAAAGGCACACACCCTGTTCCCAAACCACGTCAAACCAACTCCTGCGAGTGACTGTAGTTTTAAATCCACATTGTTCAAAGCTCTGACAACTTCTCCTTGTCTCTTTCCTGAAGACAGAAGTTTTCAAAAATGCACAGGGCCATTTATAGAAATAAAAATAACCCATACTGATATAACTTAATCAAGTACTTTCCTGACCCCATAAGGCAATATAAGTAATTAACAGAAACAAAGGCGGTGGTGGAGTCAGTCAGTAAGCATTTATTAAGCACCTGCTGTATGCCAGTTCCAGTGCTAAGTACAGCCTTGGACCTTGGGCCAGCTGCCCTCGGCAGCTCTGGCCATGGCCTGGATGACCTTAGCTTCCCTCCGCGAGGGGCTCTGACTAGGGGCCACAAGAACCATTGCAAAACCCAGCAGAGGCAGGTGCGCCTCTCTTAATGCAGACGCATCAAACAACAGGTCATTAACTAGGGAGGTCCTGGCGTCATCTGTTGCCCACACCCCATTTCCTAGAGGTATCCTGCCGAGAACAAGGGGGCCCGGGGCCCCCTCAGAGCAGCCCGGCCACCAAATGGGCAATGATCGAGCCCACCAAGGTCATGCAGCCAATGGATACCATTCACCAATTAAGGGGGCTCAGCTGTCTCAGAGCAGGGAGCGGACCTTATAACATCATCCCGTTTCCTCCGTTTTCCCTTCCATTTTACAGGTGAAGGAAACTGAGACCCAAAGAATTAGACCAGACCTAGAGCCCCTAGAGAAGGCAACTTCCTCACCTCCACCCACGCCCTCCCGGTAAGTCAGCACAGGCGCTCAGCTCCCTCCGTGCATGTCAACACCAGCAGGGCTTCGTCGTAGCACCCCCCCAATCCGCCGTTGCTTAGCAACCCCTTAAAAGAGAAATTCTTGAGCGGAGATCATGGGTGAGGAAGCGGAAAAACGTTTTTGAAGCGCATGCGCGCAAAGCGGCTTCCACCTCGAGTTTCCGGGGGTCGGCGCGCGCTGCGCACTCAGGTTCCCGGTTCTCCCCGCAGCTCAACTGACGGAAGACACCAGCCGCTTCCTCTCCCTCTCACCCGACAGGAAATCTCCGAGCTTGGAATCACTTCCGGCTGCATTCACCAATCGTCGGCCCTCCAGTTCTGACGACAGCTCCCAGGGCTTCCTCGTCTTTGAATTCGGGAGCGAATGATTGGCTGTCAGGGAGAGTCGGAAGTCTCCGTGATTGGAGCGCAGAGAGAGGCCACTCTAGGGCTTCCTCTCTGTGGGGGTGAGCATGGCTCTGTTTCAGCTCTATGGTTTTTGGGCCGCTCTCGATGGTGCGGGTGGCCGGATAGAGCAGACGCCACGGGGCTTTGTGGGACGGGAATGGCCGCTTTCGAGACGTTCCTTTTGCCTGGGTTCTGAGGCGACGGATGTGGGACAAGTAGGGTAGCGGAACTGGCGTCTACATAGCGGGAGGGGAGCGGCCGCGAAAACCCCTGGGCGGTGTGGTGAGTGGCCGCTCTCTCTTCTCCCCAGGGTCGGCTCTGCAAGGGGCTGCGTACTGGGGCTCCCGGGTGCCGGCCCTGTCCCGGCCTGGGAAGTTCAGGGTGCCTTCCTCCAGGGCTAGTAGAACTTCCTTTGCCTTTCCGACGCTCCTTGCTTTCCTGAGGCGGCCGGCCTGGGAGGGAGAGGGATCGAATCAGGTCGGGTCCTGGCTCTGGACCTCCGGGGGTCTTCTCTATAAGAAGAGGGAGACTAGGGCCTCCCTCATACAGCGTCTCCCTCCCTTCCCACTTTGCAGTTTACTTTGTCTCGTCGGGACGTAGTCGTTTGCTTGTTGCTTCCTCGTTAGATTGTAAGCTCTCGGAGGGCAGGCCTGGTTTTTCCCTTATTTTGTACCCCCCAGTGCTCATCATATAGTAGGTGCTTAATAAATGCTTGCCGACTTTTGATTGACTTTGTGATCGCTTAATTAATGCTTGTTGACTACTTCTTGTGGGCTCTGGTTTAGTTTAGATTTTCCCTCTTTACTGCACATTGATGACACCCAACCCCGTACTCTGTTTTATTGAATTTATCGTTTCCTATAGACTTGAGATTAAAAAAAAAGAAAATTCCAGCGTCTGAAAAGGAACCTAAAGGTGTTCTGCTCAGATACCCTCATTTGACAGATGGGGAAACTGAGGTCCAGAAGGAGGATGAGACTCCTTGGCAGCCACACCGTAGGGGGCAGGTCATTTCGGATTCAGCACTCTCCCCAAGTGACCCGATTTTTGGTCTTTTGGTCAGGAGTGGTCTTTGAAGGTGCCCTTGTGCAGAGCTGTGTGCGTTAATAGGGGCCACACTGCAGACCCCGATTCCTTAAAGACTCCTCTGGGTAAAGGTGCAGAGTATCAATTCTCAGGCTCTCAGAAAGGATCCTATTTTAAAGCAAGTGTGGGAGGAGGAACAAGGAAGAGTTTTGTCTTTAGTTGTCTTGGAAGATTGCTGGAGCCTTTAATTCTAATAATTCATTTAAGTAAATTACAGCATTCTGTGACCATTCTTGTTCTGTGGATAACCATGTGTAGAGTAAAGGTCTGATGAAACAGGACCGTAGGTGGGGGTGCTCTTCTCCAGAACCACTGTTAGTTTTGCACTAGAAGGGTGGAGGATAGTCATCTTTTGGTTCCTGTGGGGAGGAGGTGTTCTGTTTATTTAAGAGACTTTCCCTTCATTTGGCCTCTCCTGGCTAAAGGACTATCTTTTGGGGCTCTTTTTATATGTGTGGGTCAAAAGTAGTTCTTTTGTATATTCATTTCTGAAGTTCATTTGTTTTCCCTCCTAACCTTTGTTGCCTGATAATTTGCTTTTTCAGAGAATTCCCTAAGCTTGTGATGGAAGACACCAGTGAGGATGGTGAGGCTTCCATTCATCGACTAGAAGGCATCGACCAAGAGACCCAGGTCGGCGGCCTTATTTGCAAGACCAAAAGTGCATCGAGTGAGCAGCATGTTTTCAAAGCCCCTGCGCCTCGTCCCTCATTGCTGGGGTTAGACCTGTTGGCTGCATTAAAACGGAGGGAGCGAGAGGAAAAGGATGATGGCGAAGACAAGAAGAAGTCTAGAGTTTCTTCCTACAAGGATTGGGAGGAAAGCAAGGATGATCAGAAGGATTCTGAGGAGGAAGGGAGTGACCAGGCCAGTCGAAGCAGCAGGAAAGACAGGTAAAATCAATTGCATGGTAGAACAAAAGGGGATGAACTTTTTAAAGGGTACATTAAAATAGCTTGGGTTTGTTTCTTAGTTTTTTTTTTTTTTTTTGGAAATTTCATGTCCTCCGCCAACAGTCCTTAAGTAATGATCACAAAACCTTAGGCATTCTCATATCAATGGGGAAGGGGAGAGACTTTTAAGAATAATTACTAACTTAAGATCAGGTGGAGACTTTAGTAGTTAAGATGAGAACTGAACTCCAAACTCTCCTGTCTTGGTTAGTGCTGTCTATAAGACTGTTCTTCTGAGGAGATAGCAGGCTAATGGGTAAAATGCTTGTTTGGAGCAACCAAGAGCTTTTAGGGACAAACAGCTTTTAGTAGCAAATTTGTGTCTCCTCTTGGTTCAGACATTATCGAGCTGCCCGCGTGGAGACACCATCCCATCCTGGTGGTGTAAGTGAAGAGTTTTGGGAGCGAAGCAGACAAAGAGAACGGGAAAGGCGAGAACATGGTGTTTATGCTTCTTCCAAAGAAGAAAAGGACCGGAAAAAGGAGAGAACTCGGGACCGAGACTATGACCGGAAGAGAGATAGAGGTAAAGACTTTGGTTACTAGTGAGTAGCAGGAAGGTCGGCCTTCCCTCAAGGGTAGGCAATAGGCAAGCCAGTGCTATACTCATAGATCAACAATTGTGAACCATTTATTAAGTGCCTATTGTGTACCGCTCACTGCTAGCCACTAGGGCTCCAGATAGTGTAAAACAATCCCTACTTTCAAGGAGTTTACATTATGACATGTACCCAACTTTTTGAAGATGAACGGGATAGGAGTCGGCACAGCAGCAGATCAGACCGAGATGGTGGTTCAGAGCGGAGCAGCAGGAGGAATGAGCCAGAGAGCCCAAGACATCGACCCAGGGGTAAGCTGGCCAGTTAGTATGTAAGAGTAGGTAACTCATAAGAGTCTCATCTCCTTTTGGTGGGTTTGAACTTTCTCATTGCTTGCTATCTGAGTATCTTCCAGATTTGGTGGTAATAGCATTTAGGTCCTCTATACTTTTTAACCTATATCTAAGTTCATGAGATGTGAAATTGAATAATTATTTACTTTTTTTTTTTTTTTTTAAACTTTGGTATTAGATGCAGCAACCCCTTCCCGTTCTAATTGGGAAGAAGAAGATAGTGCATATGGTAGCTCTCGACGTTCTCAGTGGGAATCACCCTCCCCGGTACTTTCTTATCGGGATTCTGAGAGGAGTCACCGGACTTCTTCCACTCGTGATAAAGAAAGGTAATATTCTGGGCCAAGTAGCCTAACTTCACTTGTTATTGTTGTTATTCATTTTTTTTTCTATTGTATTTGATGCTTTATGGCCACTTTTGGGGCTTTCCTAGCGAAGATACTGGAGTATTTTTGCTATTTCCTTCTATAGCTCATTTTTACAGATGAAGGTCACCCACCTAGTAAGTGTCTGAGATCACATTTGAACTCAGCTTCTTGATTCCATGTCTGGCATTCTATCCCCTGCTATCTAACTGTACAGCTTCACTTCAAGAATTGTTAGAAGAATGTTAGATTGTAATAGAATCATTAAAAATGATGAAGTCCAAAAAATCTGTCCTAGAAGGAAAAGATGATTGGAAGGGAAATGTAATAACATGAGTGATATTTTTTGTTTAAAGATGTTGGTTAATGTTATCAATTTTTTTCCCCCTAGGTCTGTGAGGAGCAAGTGCCCAGATGACACACCTCTACCTACCCCATCATACAAGTACAATGAATGGGCTGATGACAGAAGACACTTGGGGTCTACTCCTCGGCTTTCCAGAGGCCGAGGTAACTATGTATAATTGTGGTAGGGAATGGAAAGATAATAAGATTGAGCAAATGAGGGCCATGTTTCTAGAATAATAATCTGGGGCAGACATGTCATACATATAAACACTACCAAGTGTGGCTAGAACCAGAATAAAATGTAATTGAGAAATATTTAACAAAATAAAAATACAATAAACCAAATAATATTATATTTTAAAATTAAGCCAATATGCAGCCTATAGGAGTTCTTATGTACAGACTAGTAACCCTTATTTCTCTTTGAATTTGACCTCACAGCTCTGGGGTATCCTTTTGTCACAGCATGAGGACTTAAGAGAATGAGATGGAATACCATTTGTTGCTAATAGTTCATTATCTTTCAGGAAGGCGGGAAGATGGAGAAGACGGAATCTCCTTTGACACCGAAGAGGAGCGGCAACAGTGGGAAGATGACCAGAGGGTAAAAACTTTATTTCTGGTTCTTTTTTGTTGAAAGAAAGGTTTTGTATAAACTGGGTGAACAACTTTTTTGAATGATAGGACCAAATGAAATAATGTATACAAACTCTTTGTAAACCTTAAAATGTTATATAGATATTTGTTATCATTAGCTAAGATTAAAAGGAACAACTGCTTGCCTGTGGTATCTTTTGTTCTTAATGTCACTTGCATGTCTTAGGTTATCGTTTTTCTCTCCCCTTCCTAAAAGGCATTTCCTTGTATCACAAGGATGAAAAGAATTCAGCAAAACTATCTCACAGATTGGAAAAAAATCTACCCATTGATAGTATTCCATATATCCATAGTCCCTACTTTTGAAAAGAATCAGGGAAGTGTCTTAGCATACATATGCTTTTTTGGGGCTAAGCTTTGTCATAATTTTATGATGTTCAGTTTTTTCCAGTCTTGTAATTTCCATTTTGATTGAAGTCATTGTGAATATTGTTTCTTTGAATTTTGTTTTTTTTTTACTTTGTATCAATTTAGTCTTTCTTTGTTTTTCTGTGCTAATCACAATATTACTTACACCTCAGTAATATTTCATTATATCCATGTATTGCATCTTGTTTAGCCATTCCCTAATCCTTGGGTATCTCCTTTATTTCCAGTTCTTTGCTACTACAAAAAAAATTCTACTGTAAATAGATTGCTCTATATGGGGCTTTTTTGTCATTGACATCTTTGGACACATTCCTAGCAGTGAAATCTCTGGATCAATGGCTTCGAACATTTTAGTTACTTTCTTAAAATAATTTCAAGTTTTGGAAGTTATGAAATTCGCTGCTCATAGAACATCACTGGGCTAGTCCTGGAATAATGAGGTCAGACCCAGCTGCCTGTTTTTGTTGTGTGTTGGCGCCACCATGTGGTGTTTCTGTGAATTGCTCTTATACTTTATACTGCTGTGTTATAATGCTCTTTTCCTATATTTTTCACTTGACTAATTATAGTAGGACAAGAGCTTGATTGAGCATCATCTCCTAGAACATTACAGTGCACCCGTTAAACATTGTTGATATTTCACTAAATATCTGTACCTCTCTCCCTGATTCTGTGGTGTAATAACTGGCCTGTTCAAAGGCAGTATCTCTTGTAATACCTGTTTTTTCTTTTTAAATTGTAGCAAGCTGATCGGGACTGGTACATGATGGATGAGGGATATGATGAGTTTCATAACCCACTGGCTTATTCTTCAGAAGACTATGTGAAGAAACGAGAACAGCATCTCCACAAACAAAAACAAAAACGCATTTCAGCCCAGCGGAGACAAATCAATGAGGTAGGGATGGAAAAATTCAACTTAAAACCTACCAGTCAACCTCCAGTTTCATGATGACAGCTTATGGGTCATATAAATGGGCTATTTCTAGGTTATAGGGCCATCAACAGATTTTATTTTCATTATTCAAATAAGATTGATGATGTTACCTAAAGAATAGAGCCATGTGAGGTTAAAAAAAAAAAAACATACCATCATACTCAGTTGGAAGCTGCTGATGGGAAATTGACACAAAATTCTATTCTCTAACTCAGTTTAATCTCTGATTTAAGTAAGATTATTTATAACATGAAGGGATTGGATGAGATGATTTCTGATTATCTCTTCCAGCTCTCAGTTGGCAAAGCATGTACATTTTCTAGAGAAGCTTGTTGTGATTTGAATAACTAAAGATTTGGAATGGTTTGCTGATGCAAACTTGGAGTAAATGACTTAATTTTACAAGGAACTATGAGTCAGATTCTGCATCAGTTTGCTTCCTGTTTTTATCCCTTAGGTTTCATTTTGTAAATATGTTTATTGAAGTTTTGATGATTAGGTATAAGATGGAGGAGGTCATTATGGACTATTGTCAGACAGCAGTTGTTCTGAAAAGGATAATTTGAATTTTTTTTTTTGTTGTTGGACTTTACACTCAGTATGATTAAATAATACACCTTCACATCCTCCAGAACTATTGAAATCTTGGGCTTCATTAAGAGAAGCAAAGTTTTGATAATTCCTTTGTACTTTGCTCTTAACTAATGTATGCCACAGCTTAACAAAATCGATAAGCTAGGCAGTATCTGAAGGAGGGCAACTAGGATTGCGAGAAGTCTTGATTGTCTGAAGGATCTTGAGTATGGTTAGTCTGGAGAAGAAAGGATTCAGGGGAGAGAGGAGAGCTGTCTTTAAGTATTTGAAGGCTGGCATATTGGGAAGGGATAAGACTGCTTGTATTGGATTCCCAGAAGGCAATGAGTGGGCATCATTCAGAGGCTAATTTAGGCTTGCGAGCAAGATAATAAAGCTGGAGAATGGACTGCCTCAGGTTGGGGCTAGTGCTTCCTTCTTACATGCTGGATGACCACTTATCAGATATATTATAGTGGGGATACCCTGGGCTTATCCCTTCTAGGCCTTCCTTTTTGTGATTCTTTAATTCTGTTTAGGGTTCTGTCTGAATCAGCAAGATAACCTACATTTGACCATTTCTTTACTGATTTACTAACTGTTTTGGAATTCCACAGGATAATGAGCGCTGGGAAACTAACCGCATGCTGACCAGTGGTGTGGTCCATCGACTTGAAGTGGATGAAGATTTTGAGGAAGATAATGCAGCCAAGGTGCATCTGCTGGTGCACAATTTGGTGCCACCCTTTCTGGATGGGCGCATCGTTTTTACTAAACAAGTAAGGATTTTTCTGTATGGGGAGAGGAAATATGAGTAGTGGAACCAAAGATCATGTATCTCCAATGGCAGCTATTATAGTGTTTGTACAAAAGTTAGCATGCAGTTACTGTAGACAAGTGAATTTAGGGAAAAAAAAACAAACACCTTTTTAATAGTTCATTAAGGACACTTTGAAATGATTTGATTGTCTTTTATTGTTTGAACGATTTCATGACTGAAGAGGAATTTCTCTTTTTGATAATTTCCTATAGCCAGAGCCTGTTATTCCAGTTAAGGATGCTACTTCTGACTTGGCCATTATTGCTCGAAAAGGAAGCCAGACAGTACGCAAGCACAGGGAACAAAAGGAGCGTAAAAAGGTTGGTTTCATAGGATTGAGGAAATTACACGGTGAGCATTAGGTGCGATTGTTCTGGAGTTGTCCTTGGTCTTCACTGGGCCTCACAAGAAGTGTTCTTTTTGAGACCTGGCAAGAATCTTGTATGGGAAGACTGAATTGCCTTCCTTTCTCCTTTAGTTAACTTAACCCCAGTTGTATGTTAAGAGTCCCCAGGGGCTCAGGCACCTTAATTCTTTGTACTTAGGCCTTGGGATTCATTGATCCCCAATGTCTTTTGAATGTTATTTATCAAACGGGCAAATTATGAACATACTAGTAGTACTGATGGAATTGGCCCACTTTTCTTATATATTTTAGGCCCAGCACAAGCATTGGGAACTAGCTGGTACCAAATTGGGAGATATTATGGGCCTCAAGAAAGAAGAAGAACCAGATAAACCCTTGACAGAAGATGGCAAAGTAGACTACAGGTAAGAAGAGGTCCTTGATGTTAGAATGGTCCTTCCTTGAATTTGTCTTTCATTCATTCTTGGGAGGTTAGGGCCTTTCCAGGGAAATATTAACGTCTAATGTTTTCAAAATTCAAGGACCATTGATTCAGAAAGTAGGATATCACTTTGAACTTAAGATAAAAGGACTTTTGCTCTCTCCCTTGTTCCCCCACCTCCATATCAGTTCTTAGAAATTTAATTCAAGATTGTTAGTATTATCAAGGATGAAGTTTATAGGATCTTACCTAGTTTTGGACTATGATATGACCAGCTCTGTGCTGGTCTTTCTCAGTTAAGGAGATATCAGCCTTGGATATTTTTTTCTTCCTTTTCTCTACTTGATGCACTTAATCACACATTCTATTAATGACCTTGCAGTAATTAGTTGCATGATAAAAAAAATAGCCTTAGTTAACCTTATTTAGAGCCTAGAATTTCACATGTACAGTCCCCTCAAAAAGCACTATATCAAAGCTTGTATGAGCTGATGGATTGCTAAATTGAGGCTTCATCCATGTGAAGAAGATGGGTCACTACATTTCTTGCTGTTTCACTGGGATGTGAAGAAATAGGCTTTCCAGAGAAAAGTCTTAGATAGATTAAAACACACACACACACACACACACACACACACACAAAACTTTTGTCATATTGGTTTGGAGTTGAAGCCTTTTTCCAATCTGAGGAATGAAGTAGCATAGTTGAACCAAGTGGGAGGGTTCTTTAATTCTGATTCTTTATACTACTACCAGTTTCAGAGGTAGCTATGTTAGGTTATCCAAAAATGAACAGTTTATTTGCTTTATTTTTTGATCAGATTATTTTCATGCATGGGCAAATTCAATGAATTTGTCCAGTTAGTACATGTGATTTCCTCTGTTCCTTATTTGGTTTTATTTGATTTTGTGGGTAATAAGTTCTCAGAGACTTGTTCCCAAAATGATAATCCTTTTTCTTCAAGCCTGAGAGGCTGCTCTTTGCTATATTATTCTATGTAAATTTTATGATTTACTTCAATCAATCAACAATCTTTTAATTTTCTTTCTCCATCTCCCTTTCTTCCAACAATAACAAAAAAGGAATGAAAAACAATATCTTTGTAACAAATACATCTAGTCAAGCAAAACAAATTCCCATGATGACCATGTCCAAAAATTTGTCTCATTATGTGTCTTGAATCTTATCAGCTTTCTGTCAGGTAATGAGAATACAGTTCATCATTATGGGACCCATAATTGTGATTAGTTGTTGAATAGATGAGAATTTTTAAGTCTGTTGAAGTTATTTGTCTTTACAATGTTATTGTTAAGTGGTTCTGCTCACTTCACTTTAGATTGCTCTGAAACTGGACCCTTTGTAATTCATTAGCGCACACTCATATTGGATCACATTTGTAAGTCCTAATTGTTTAGCCTCTCCCTAATTGATGGCCACCCGCTATCCTCACAGTTCTTTGCGGTTACAGAAAGAGCTTTTATAAATGTTAGGACACCTGGGTCCTCCCCTTGGATCATAGCATTTCTCCAAGATTTAATTCTTTTCCTACACTGACCTGTTTGTTTATACCTGTAGAGGTATAAACTAAGCCAGAAGTCATCAGAGGAGGAGGCACGGGCTTCTGACTGCAGTTGTGTCTCTGTAGGACGGAGCAGAAATTCGCTAATCACATGAAAAAGAAGAGTGAAGCCAGCAGTGAGTTTGCCAAAAAGAAATCCATTCTGGAGCAGAGGCAGTACCTACCTATCTTTGCAGTGCAGCAGGAGCTGCTCACCATCGTCAGGTACCGCTGCTGCTACCTTGTGCCCCCTGTGCCCGCCAGGCTTGCCCTCTCTGCCCGCCAGGCTTGCACCTCCTCTGCCTGCTAGGCTTGTGTCTCCTCTGCATTCCGGGCTCGCGCCCCCTTTGCCTTCCTGCTTTGCCTGTTCTCACAGAAGTGGAAAAGGGAGAGGGCTCTTTCACGACCTCCTACTAGGTACCTGGCTGGTCCTGCACCCAAACCATCATTTTGGTGGTTCCTGTTGGTGTCCCAGTACAAGATCCACATTGTGCATGGGGCATTGGTATTTTTCTTTTGAGTTTTCCATTCATATGGAGCATATCCCTCCTTTTCATTATCACATCCAGAAAGGAGGAATTGGTGGGGTTTATGCTGTATTTTTCAGGCAAAAGTATACTCTGCTTTTTTAAAAATAGGTTTCTTTTTACTAATGTAAAAAGTGTACTAGTGTACACTTTCAAGTGTAGTTGAAAGAGATTAAGCTTTGGAGTCAGGGTGACCTAGGTTCAAGTCCTCCCATGCCTATCACAGTACTCTGGCCCTCTCTTGAAGACCAGAAATTGTAGAGAAAGCGACCTACATTGGTAGAGGGAGTTTCCTCACCTGGACTTTCCTGTACCAGGGAAAATCATAGATCTTGTCTCTGCCTACTTTTCCCTGAAAATCTCAATGAAACCCAGTTGTTGTTTTTACTTCAGTTCAGAGGCCTTGAATTTTTTTTTCCTTTTTTAACAAATGGCTTATTTCTGTACGAGGCTTCTTCCAAGCAACTTGGATTAGAAATGATGCCTCTGGGTTTTTCTTTCTTGAACCTTGGTTTTTTCCCTTCCAGTTAAGTTCATTAACCTTCTACCTCTTCTGCCTTCCAGAGACAACAGCATTGTGATAGTTGTGGGGGAGACAGGGAGTGGAAAGACCACTCAGCTAACTCAGTACTTACATGAAGATGGTTACACAGACTATGGCATGATTGGCTGCACTCAGCCCCGGCGTGTAGCTGCCATGTCAGTAGCCAAGAGAGTTAGTGAAGAGATGGGAGGAAGCCTTGGAGAAGAGGTAAGCAGATGCGAAGGGACAGTTGGGAAAATTTTTGAAGTATTTGGGTTCTTACCTTGGTGATTCATTATTGACCTACTGAGTCCTGCCTGAAGATGTCCTGGAGGCAGCCTTAGAATAGGAGGTCACTAGAAGATAAATCATGAGGCCAGCCAAAACTATGGGGTCATCTCTCTGCTTTCATAGGTGGGTTACGCCATCCGCTTTGAAGATTGTACTTCTGAAAACACTGTGATAAAATACATGACAGATGGGATCCTGCTTAGAGAGTCACTTCGAGAGGCCGACCTGGATCATTATAGTGCCATTATCATGGACGAAGCCCACGAGCGTTCGCTGAACACAGATGTGCTGTTTGGCTTGCTTCGAGAGGTGAGGCTTTCTGAGGGTGGGTAGGGGAGGGAGACAGACTTTCTCTTTACACTGTCCAGGTTTACTTGAGCTAGCAGCAAAGGAGGGTTGTTCTATTAGTCTGGAAGGGATTGGGAGTGCATTTTGGGAAAGATGAAGTGACTTTTTTTTTTTTTTAATATGGCCTGACTAGGGTACTTTGATGAAGATGACCTGACTTTGTGCCTCAGGCTTAGATTTTGTAGGTTCATCTATTGCTTCTGACTCCTGGCTCCTGCTCCACTACAGTATCTCATGATTTCTGGTGTCAGTCTTGAGACTAATGTATAATCTCGAGATCCAGTTAGAGCCTTGCTGGAGGGGATTGTGTTGCCTTACGGGAAGGATGGGGCCCATTGTCTCGGAGGACATGCAGCCTTTTTGTCCAGGCCCCCTGACAAATATTTCCCATTTAGGTAGTAGCTCGACGCTCTGACCTGAAGCTTATCGTCACTTCAGCCACTATGGATGCAGAGAAATTTGCTGCTTTCTTTGGCAATGTTCCCATCTTTCACATTCCTGGCCGAACCTTCCCTGTTGACATTCTCTTCAGCAAGGTACTGAGATCCTGGTTGTTTCTGTTAGCCTAAGTTATGAAGAAGAGAAAATTGGGGAATAATAGAGTAGGCATTCTGGGCACAGTGGTATTGGGCTGTTATTCTAGAGTTCATAGAGTGGATTGTTGGATTCATAGTAATTAATAAATCTTTATTAAGTTCCTACTATGTGTCAGGTATCATGCTAAGTGCTGGGCTTATAGAAAGTTTGGCTCTTGAGCGGCTCACAGTCTAAGAGACAAAAAGCAAATAACAGTGTGAAAACAAGCTGCCTAGATCAGAATTAATTAAAAGACAGAAGACAGTGGAATTAAGAGAGGTTGGGAAAGGCTGCCTGTAGGAGATAGGATTTTTGTTGGAATGTAATGGAAGGCAGGAGGCAGAGGTGAGATGGAAAGATCAGAGACCACCTGGTTCAGCTTGTCCTTTTTATAACAGCTGGGGGAAGGGAAGGTGCAGAGCTCTGTGCAAAAGTGGGGAAGTTGGCTTGTGGAGGAATCTGAGGGGACTGGAAAGATTTTATGTTTCAGACCCCTCAGGAGGATTACGTGGAAGCTGCAGTGAAGCAGTCGTTGCAGGTGCACCTCTCTGGGGCTCCCGGGGACATCCTCATCTTCATGCCTGGACAAGAGGACATTGAGGTGAGGGGTTCCTGCCTGACCTGCTGTCTGTAGCACTCCATAGTTCATGTGCTCAGCCTGTTTGTAATAGTCCAGGGTCTTTGTGTCCTTCAGGTGACTTCTGATCAGATCGTGGAACATCTGGAGGAACTGGAGAATGCTCCGGCCCTGGCTGTGCTTCCCATCTACTCCCAGCTGCCCTCTGATCTCCAGGCCAAGATCTTCCAAAAGGTATCTTGGCCAGAATCTCTTTGGGACCTGGTGCCTCTTTTCCTTTCTTTGCCCCATAGTGAAAAGAGCTAAATAAAGGCCTTAGTATTGTTTCTCCTGATGTCCAGAGGACATTATTGTTGCTTTGATGTGATGGATAGGGAAGTGCTTTTTGTTTCCATTTGAGGGACCAATTACTTTCCTTCCCTCCTGTGTCGTAGGCTCCAGATGGAGTCAGGAAATGTATTGTGGCCACCAACATTGCAGAAACTTCGCTGACTGTGGATGGCATCATGTTTGTTATTGATTCTGGCTACTGCAAACTAAAGGTGAGAGGTGAGCCCTCTGTGATTTCCCAGATGCCTTGATGTTTGGGCTGGAGGAATCCATTCAAGAGTTTGAGTTTCCTGGCCTTGGAGGATATTCAGGGTTTATGCCCTTGTAATCTGGGACATATAACTGAAGCTCCTTTGCTCCTGGCTGTTTATATCTCTCTGTTTGAAGTATCTAAACACTTCTAGCTCTGAGCATTCAATCTTGATTTCCTTTTCCATCATGATCTTAAAGTTTTTGTCTTCCTTCTTTCCACTCTTTTCTAAGGCTATTTCTACCTTTGTGATATCTTGCCCTTGCTGGTACTGCTTCCCTTTTTTCTTTTTGTTGTATCTTTAATGAGTGTTCTTATGCCTCATTTCTTAGGTCTTCAACCCCAGGATTGGGATGGATGCTCTGCAAATCTATCCCATTAGTCAAGCCAATGCTAACCAGCGATCTGGGAGAGCTGGGAGGACGGGCCCAGGTCAGTGCTTCAGGTAGGAGCCTGCTTGCAAATGTCCTGAATGTGGTGCTGCTGGGGTGTCTGGGGCTGCTTTTTTTTTTTTTTGCTCTGACCTGATGTGATAGAAATTGTGTTGGGCTTAGAAAAGAAGGATTTTCTGAGTTATAGCTTATCATCCCTGTTGAGAAGTAGGGTAGCTCTACTGGTGGTGAGAGGAAGAGACTGACCTCTCAGGTAGTTCTTCCATGGATAGCCGCACTACAGTAGGAGTGAAAGATGGATAGGATGGTCTGGGTTATAGCATAGTTGATGAATGATTGCATTACTTCAGAACTAATTTTAAAATTAATCTTACACACTTGGCTCTGTCATTGGAGTTTTTTTTATAAATTTTAAAAAATGAGAAAATGAAAATAATTAGGAGTTTTTCTTTTCTCTCAGATTAGTTTCTTTTTGACTTTTTTCTATTTTGGTTGATCATCTCTATTGTTTTAGCTGCTGTGACCTAGGAAGTTTTCTCTTGTTATCTTTGTTACTCAAAATGATTTATTTTGTAGTCTTTATTTTTCTTTTTCCTTTTTTTTAAAATAACTTTTTATTGACAGATAGTCTTTATTTTTCAAAAATATTTGCAAATCTTCACAATTTGGCTTCCACTTCTGCACAGATTCTTTATGCTCAGCTAGGACTAGGGGCTTTGGGTAGGACAGTCTCTCACTCTTAACTGTGTTTCCAGAGCTTTATGTGTATCTTTTGCCCTTCTGGCTTTTAAAAAAAAACAAAAAACAAACAAACCCTTGTGCCAATACTCTCTTTTCGTGTGCCTTGATAGAATCAGAATTTATCACCTTTTGTGATTAGGTGATAATTTGGATAGCAATTGGCATGGGGATCCTTTTAGCTGGACCTTGAGTCCCAAGCTTTCTAGCTTCTTATAATTGCCACAGTGGACATTTGAAGTTGACAGTGGGCAAGGATAGTGAATATGAGCTCTAAATATTTGAGTTCTCTGGTGTTAATTCATAAGTATTTTACCTTGTGTGTTTTCTGTCATCTTATGGACTCAGTTGTATTTTGTCTATGTCTGGCAGGTAATTTTAATAAAGATTTCGGAATGGGAGAAATTTATACTAATAGTTATTCTGAAGTAGTGTGAAATTATTCTGAAACTAATCTGAAATATACATGTGAGAAATTAAAAGAGATTAACCTAGCTGGTCCCACAATGGTGACAAAAATTTTTTATTTTCAACTTTATTTCTTTTCAGACTCTACACCCAGAGTGCTTATAAAAATGAGCTCTTGACCACAACAGTCCTGAGATTCAGAGAACTAATTTGGCTAATGTTGTGCTGCTGCTCAAATCTTTAGGGGTCCAGGACTTGCTTCAGTTCCATTTTATGGACCCACCCCCAGAAGACAACATGTTGAATTCCATGTACCAGCTCTGGATCCTAGGGGCTATGGATAACACAGGTAACAGTAGTTGGAACCTAAAAAGACAGGAAAAGTTATCTGTTCTCTTTTTTCTTTATCCTATATCCCTATCACACTGATGTCTGTGCTGCCTTTTCTTAGGTGGTCTTACATCCACTGGGCGCCTGATGGTGGAGTTCCCCCTGGACCCAGCCCTCTCTAAGATGCTGATTGTCTCCTGTGACATGGGTTGTAGCTCTGAGATTCTGCTGATTGTTTCCATGCTCTCAGTCCCAGCCATATTCTATAGACCTAAGGTAGGGAAGTTGTCTCTTATATTTAACTCCTAGAGGCCACTGAATTGGCAAATACTAGAGTAAGAATCATTTTTACACTCTCCTTCTTTTCCTATAAAACAAAGGGAATATCTTTGAGAAATTTTGTTCTATGTACACCCCAGCAGTTACTGTATCTTGTGGATAATTCGGGGGGGGGGGGGGAGTGGGGAGACAGAGTAGCTACTGACACTCAGAAGGGTGAGGTTGCAATCTGCCTGGACTTCCACTATATTGAAGGTCTCTGACTTAATTTTCTCCCCAGGGCCGAGAAGAGGAGAGTGATCAAATTCGGGAAAAATTTGCTGTCCCTGAGAGTGATCATTTGACGTACTTGAATGTATATCTACAATGGAAGAACAATAATTACTCCACTCTGTGGTGTAATGAACACTTCATCCATGCCAAGGCCATGAGAAAGGTGAGGTGCAAGGCTCAGGGCTCAGGTGAGCAGTACAGATCCAGGCCTTGGAGAGACACAGATAAAAATCTGACTGGCCCTGCTCCCAGGGACCTCGCTTTAAAGTGCAGGGATCTGGCATGTAAGCATAGATGTCTGATGCAAGGGTATGTTGGATGAGGAGAAAGGGGAGATCAGACCAAAAATAATTGGAATCAAGTGAAAGTACTGTTCTAACGGAGTTTGTAATTTGTCCTTGGGGGACCATCAGGTATTCTGTTTGGGTGATGCCGAAGATTTATCAGGAAGAACATTTTGTAGATATTCTCCTTGGGGGTTGTAACCTCATATTTAAAAACTAATAAATTTATGTCTCAAGTATATATGTAGAATAGTAGATTTGATAGATTTAACTAAAACACTTCTCAAATTTATCAATTGTTTCCCCCCACATTATAGCACTTTTTCAAGTAGATAGGAGAATATGAGTGGACCTTGCTTTTAATAATCCTTTTCTAGAAGGTGGAGAGCTTCTATTGAAGAGAAAGTGGATGTTTAGAAAGTAGTTGAAGATATGCAGATAAAACACAATAGGCCCTGTTTATAATTTTATAATGCAGGGATATGCTATAAGAATAGATGTCTAATGTAAGGGTGAGTGGGATGAGGAGAAAAGAGAGATCAAACAAGAAACAGCAGGGACATTTGACATGGAAGAGGACCCTTTCAGCCAGAGGGATCAGGTTCCTTAACTCTTTGTGCTTCAGATTATTATCAGTTTGGTCCAACCTGTTATGAAAAGAGTGGTTTCAGAAAACCAGGTTTCTTTAGGGCCTCCCAAGGAGGCTGGCCAGGGAGGAGAGGGAACTTAAGGGGTTTGTAATTATTGTTTTCAAATTTTCAAATATTTGAGGCATATAATTTGGAAGAGGTAACAGACTTAAAGGAGTTTTATTAATGTCTTTTGTTTTATCAGTTTATAATGTGACTTGATGTGACTCCACTCCCTAAAGAAAAACTTTTACTAAAGAAAAAAAAATCAAAACACATTGGAAATTTTAAATTGACATTCTTTACCCATAGTCTCCACCCCTCTCCCAAGACGACAGGACATTTAATCTTTTTTACTTGGTCCATGCTTGATTATCGTATTGAATCAGAGGTCAGTTGCCTTTTAGAGTTGTTGCTGTTGTCACAGTATTAGAGTTCTTGGTTTGGTTGGTTCTCCTGGTTCTTTCTTGTTCAGCCTTACTCTGCATGGCTTGGAGGGTAGAACCAGGACCAGTGGGTAAAAGTGAGAGGGAAATGGATTGTAGCCTAAAGTAGGGAAGAACTTGCTGGTAATTAGGACTTTCTAGAAGTAGGATGGGCTTCCTCTGGAGGTAGCAAGTTATGTATCTCTGGAGATGTTCCAGCAGAAGTCAGGGGACCCCTGGTTAGAGCACTTACAAATGGGTTTTCTGTTTTGGTGAGGGTTAGGCTGGATGAGCTCTGAGCTCCCTTTTAATTCGGCAGTTCCGTCTCACATGGTGTCTCCTGACAGGTTCGAGAGGTGCGGGCCCAGCTGAAGGATATCATGGTTCAGCAGCGGATGAGCTTGGCTTCCTGCGGCACCGACTGGGACATTGTCAGGAAGTGTGTCTGTGCAGCCTATTTCCACCAGGCAGCCAAACTAAAGGTGAGCTAAGAGTGCAGCAAGGGACACTCCTCAGACATTAGAGGATTCTCGTTTCCTTCCTTGTTTGATGTAGAGAAAAGGAGATTTCTTCTTTTTCCCATTTTGACCCTTTCCCATATGACTCTGTAATATGGACATGTTTTTCAGGGAGGGGATAATTATATTGGGCTGGGGAGGTCTCCTAAAGCA
The DNA here is from genome assembly GCF_016432865.1 of Antechinus flavipes. Taxonomy (NCBI): domain Eukaryota; kingdom Metazoa; phylum Chordata; class Mammalia; order Dasyuromorphia; family Dasyuridae; genus Antechinus; species Antechinus flavipes. The sequence goes on from NC_067399.1 coordinate 45,043,296, forward strand.
CCTGATAAATGTCTCTCCTAGGGAATTGGAGAATATGTAAATATCCGGACAGGAATGCCTTGCCATTTGCATCCTACCAGCTCTCTCTTTGGAATGGGGTATACTCCAGATTACATTGTATATCATGAATTGGTCATGACTACAAAGGTAAGCCTGCCCTGTTGTGATCCCAGCTGTCTGCGCTGAATATGAAATCATTCATTGTCTTTGCTTGCTACAGAATTTTAGCTTGGGGAAGTTGTTTGTGATTTCAGTTTAATGGAGAAGACTTACTGAGTTTGTATCATAATGAAAAATTTTGAGGGAAGGTGGCAGGAGATGTTTTGTACAAAATTGTTGGTAACTCTATTGCCCTGGGAAAGCAGATCTTACCTAATTTCTTTTTTAAAGAATGTAGGCTCTTCTTTGTACCATGGCTTTTTTCTTTTTATTTGTCATCTTGGTTTGTGAAGAGAAGAAACTAGGACAAGTAGAAATATAATGATGTCTGGACCTTTTGCCTACCTGCTTTGGTTTCCCTGGGATGCTTCCTAGAATTGGTGATGTTTCTTTTGAGAGAAGATAGCTAACTAAGGGTTTGAGGGTCACTTGGGTCCTGGCTTAAGCTGCTTCCACCTCAGCATTCACCTTGATTTCTATATTTCTTTATAGGAGTACATGCAGTGTGTGACTGCTGTGGATGGGGAGTGGCTAGCAGAGTTGGGCCCCATGTTTTATAGCATTAAACATGCAGGCAAATCACGCCAGGTGAGTGATTTCTTTTTCCCACCAGGAGAAAATCTATTCAAGAACCTGTGACTGTTTCCTGTTGCATAGCTGATTAAATTCAAACTCATCAGCTTAGGATTTCCATAATCTCTTTTTTTGCTTTATTGTGTTCAACTTTATTTCCTTTTCCTCTCTATCCTGACCTGACCTTTCACTCCTAGCAGGCTGCCTCCTTCCTGTCCTTCCATGTGTTTATTCCTAGCTTCATGCTTTTGCTCATATTATTTTCCTTGCCTGGAATATCTTCTCCTTTCTTCTTTCTAACAGCCAAGTTGACTGTCCATCCTTCAGGACCCAGATCAAATCACTTCTCTCCAGAGACCTTTTTCTGACTACATCAGCCTACATTTATCTCTCCTTTCTCTGAATGCCTCCAAATAGTTAGGTTATACCCAGAGTGAACATTGGTTGGTTGTTGCTTTTTCTCATGTGGTCTTATTTCCCCAGCAGGATAAGGAGCATGTTAAGGTCAATGATAGATTTTCTTTTATAAGCTCTATAGGAAGGATATAAATAGCACCTAGACTGATGGCAGGCATCCAGTAAACAGACCTTTGTTGAAGAATAGACTACTTTGTAGTCTCTGAGTCAGTGTTGAGTCCTCTAGCTCTGATTTAGGGGAAATAAACATATAGCAACCTCAGAAAATGAAGAGGAAGGACAGAAAGAGAAAGAATGTGTGTCCCTCTTTGTAGAGTTCATTGTTAGTGGAAGGAACAATCCTGCGAATTTATTTGATTCTGGGCCTCTACTTAAAATGTCCCATAGTGACAAGTTGGCTAGGATGTGTTAAGATATATTTTGTCAGATGATCTCCATTTAAATCAGTCTCTGTCTCCTTTTCTTCTGTAGGAGAACCGCCGTCGGGCCAAAGAGGAAGCATCTGCTATGGAAGAGGAGATGGCATTGGCTGAAGAGCAGTTACGAGCGCGACGACAGGAGCAGGAAAAGCGTAACCCCTTGGGTAGTGTGAGGTGAGCAGGGCCTGGGGAAGGAGGCAGAAGTGGGGTTCATACCCGGCCAGTGAATGCTTTGTGAGAGCTTATCATTGGTTATTCTCCTTTTCCTGTTCTGTTATTGTGGACTTATAAGTTCCTGTAGAAAATGGACATGGATTCAGTTCTTCACAGGGAATGGAAGGGAGGCTGGGTCAGTGGTCATGTGGACAATGGGAGGAGTTCTTACTAAACCTAGATGGAAGGAAATGACTCATTACAATAAAGAGCACAACTTCCCACTGCTGACCCTTGTGTCGTAGTCTTCATCATGTTTGTCCAGACACATTAAGAAGACATGGATCATCTGTCCCAGGATGACATGCAGTGCACCAAATTTGCCAAATCTTCCAGTCTGGACTTAAAGGAAAAGTGCTATGAAATCACAAGGCGGCTCGTAGTGAAAGGTGGTCATAAGCACATGTCCATTTCTCCCAGTTTAAGAGTCATACACCAAGATCTTTCAGTGTGACTATCAGGCAAGAAGAAATTGGCCTTCTTTTATAAGCAGAAGGCTTTGTTCCATTAGCAGAACTGGGGAGGCTGGGATGCTCAATTTGTATTTTTGTCCCTTTTAAGAAAATTCCCTGGGAGTGCAATGTTTTTCATTGGTGTGAAAAGAATGTTTCTGAAAGTAAGGGAAGCCTGGGCAGTCAAATAAGCAAAGCTCAAATGATATCCTTGATTATTCCAAACTTCATTAAAGGAATGAGAAATGAAATTGAAAAAGAGCCCAGTATATGCCAGGCACTGGACTCAGCACGTTATGGTAATTGTCTCATTTGATTTTTACAACATCCCTGGGAGGTCAGTGCAGTTTTGATTCCTTTGTTACCCTTGAGGAAACAGGCAAGCAGAGATAAAATGACTTCGTAAAGGTCACATGTCTAGTGTTCAAACTGGAATTGAACTTAGGGCTTCTGATTGTGGGCCCACTACTCCATACTTTTATTTGGCTGCTTCTGCCTTTAAATTTTATCATGTTTAGTTAATATTTTTTGGTTTCCTAGTTCTAAGGGAATTTCCAGAGTAATACACATTATTCTGGTTCTTGAGGAGTTTACAGGCTTGGTGTTTATGAATTGGCTCACAGATGCCACATTGCCAAATTCTCGAAAGAACATGGTCATGGCCCTGTTTGTTCTTTGGGAGAGTCTTGTGGACTCCCACCATCCTCAGGGCAAGAGACAGGATTTTTTTGTTTGTTTGTTTTGTTTTGTTTTGTTTTTTGCTGAGGCAATTGGAGTTAAGTGACTTGCCCGGGGTCACACAGCTAGGAAGTATTAAGCATCTGAGACTAGATTTGAACTCAGGTCCTCCTGACTTCAGGGCTGATGCTCTATCTACTGCACTACCTAGCTGTCCCAAGAAACATTTTAAAGAATGTTTTCTGAACCTCATGAAGCAGCTTCTGTTACTGTTTATTTCTTCCCACTTCTGGATAGTTGCTCGAACTCAGCATGTCCTGTTTCTAAAAACAATTTGATTCATGGTGACTGTGCTAGTGAAGGAGCCGGAGGTTGTGCCATCCAAGGTTTATTGGAAAGCATTGTGATGAGGGGGGAAGGAGTGAGGCAGGATATGAGAGATTTGGAGGTTCGGAAGGGCTTCTGTGTTTCTAGATGATGCATTAAGCTCAATGCTGACTAGAAGTCACGGAAAGGTGGCATTCTTGGTAAGCTGACCCAAAGGTGATAGTCGTCTGCTCATGGGAACTCTTGAGAGGAGGTAAGATGGCCACAAAGAGGCTGCAGAGATCCCTGCCCCCACTGAGGTTTTGGAAAGAGTGACTACTTTTCTGCAATGTGAGATTCTTAAGTCAGAAAGGAAACTTGGGAGCTGCCTAATTTTTTTTTTTAACATAATTTTTTTTATTATAGCTTTTTATTTACAAAACATATACATGGATAATTTTTTCAACACTGACTCTTGCAAAACCTTCTGTTCTAAATTTTCCCCTCCTCCCCCCGCCCCCTCCCCAGATGACAGGTAGTCCAATACATATTAAATATATTAAAATATATGTTAAATCCAATATATGTATACATATTTATACAGTTATCTTGATGCACAATTGCATCCAGAAAGAATATAAAAAACCTAAGAAGGAAAACATAAATGCAAGCAAATAATAACAGAAGGAATGAAAATGCTATGTTGTGATCCACACTCAGTTCCCATGGTTCTCTCTCTGGGTGTAGATGGCTCTCTTTATCACTGAACAAGTGGAACTGGTTTGAATCATCTCATTGTTGAAGAGAGTCATGTCCATCAGAACTGATTATCGTATAGCCTTGTTGAGAACCATTTTTTTCCCACACCCCCTCCAACATTCGTCATTATCTTTTCCTTTTATCTTACCCAATCTAGAGATATGTAGTGGTATCTCAGAATTGTCTTAATTTGCATTTCTCTGATCAATAGTGATTTAGAGCACCTTTTCATATGACTAGAATTAGTTTCAATTTCTTCATCTGAAAATTGTCTTTTCATATTTTTTGACCATTTATCAGTTGAAGAATAGCTTGATTTCTTATATATTTGAGTCACTTCTCTATATATTTTGGAAATGAGACCTATATTAGAACCTTTGGATGTAAAGATGCTTTCCCAGTTTATTGGAAAGCTGCCTGATTTCCAGGGAGCTAGTGGTTTCCCCTATTGCTGATGATTTCTTTTGTCATGGAGAGACAGAGACTTCTAACTTCAGTCTGACACCCTTTCTTTTTGGCCTCAGGTTCCTCATCTGTAATATGAGTAGGTTGGGCTAAATGCCCTCAGGTGCCATAGAGCAGACGACCCAAATCCATATTCCCAACCAAAAAAAGAACCAAGGAATAATAAGGAAACTTGTCACAGACATTTTATTCCTTAGAGGATCCCAAAGTACAGGTGGGAAAGAGAACTATAATCCAAGGCTTCTCTGGGTTTCTTGGGTTGGGGTGAACGTCCTCAGTTTCCTGGCCAACTCTGCCTTCTGTCTCCTAGGTCTGTTAAGATCTACACGCCTGGGCGGAAGGAGCAAGGGGAGCCTGCTAGTCCTCGCCGGACCCCAGCCCGCTTTGGACTCTGAGCCAGCGCTGGATCTGTGGGAGGCCTCTAGTATCCAGGAGCCAATGCTAGCTTCCTCGCAGACCTGGTGGTGGCTGTGAATGAAACTTGTATAGACTGGTGGTTCTTGCTGAGACCCAAGATTGGAAAGCACGGTTGTCTTTTGGTGGCTTAATGACACTTTTTCATCGACCTCTTTCCTCTGGCATGTTGGCAGGGTGATTCCTTCAGGGATGAGGAACCTCGGTCCCATGAGGGGCCGGAACCCATCTTGTCTGAGAAGGGAGGGACACTGCAATGCTCGGTGTATAAATGTATCTTTGCTTTGTGTCTTGTTTTTTAATCTTTGTGTAAAGCAGCAAAATGGATCTGGTGGGAATTGTAACTTGTTTACAACCCAGGAATTTGGAAATAATTTTGTTTCTAAAACTTTACTGTGTTTCTGGCTATTCCTTTGTCTTATGCTGCCCTTCAGCATCACTTTAAAGTTGGATTGGATTGCTCACATCTTTTCTTTTTATTTTTCCACAAATCCCTTGGTAGTCTTGGCTTCCTTTCTTTTTTCCCAGAAAATACCATACCTTTTCCTATGGAGCATGCTGTATAGCTCCCCACAGAAAGGACCCTTGAGCTGGATTAGGATTAGTGAAGCTATGGTTAGCCAGCTTTGCTTTAGGTTTAGTTGGCCATGACAAAGCATTGACTGTGCAATCATTAATGGGGTGTGTGGTGAGCAAGAAGAAATGTCTATCAGAAGAGTGGCTGTTTTAGCAAGTCCTTCATCTCCATTACTCCCAGTTATTGGCCATTTCTGCTTCTAGACAGTTTGATTCTATTGGCTAAGTATTGCTTTATTGATTTTCTGAGAAAAGAGTTTCCTCTGTCCCCCAATTAAAGAGGCTCTTAGTTTTGCTGAGATGTTTTTTTTTTTTTGTGTGTGTGTGTGTGTTCAGTCTTTTCACCTGCCTGGTTACATCCCTCTTAGATGTTCCCAAGACAGTGGGGTTTTTTTGGGCATTTTTTCTTAAATGAATTTTATGTTAGGAATGAATTAATGGCCTTTGTCTTATTCGACAAAGGCCAATGTTGAACTATTCCCAAATGATCTATAACAAATAAACTATTTGTTATTCTCAAACAGGCGAAGTCCCTGGAAATTCTATTTCAGAAACTTGGTTTTCTTTTTGTTGAAGCTGTGATCCCTATTTTGTGATTGGAGTTGGAGGTCTGGCTCATACTGAGCATCAACTAGGAATGTTTGTAGGATGATCAAAGCAAATTCTGGAGTGGAATTTTGATATCCAACCTGTTCCCAGGGTAGTTTCCTAAATTGACCTTGGTGGGAGAGCTGGAAGGATCTAGGTGGGAATGATAATCAGAGGCAACAGAGCTGAGGCCACTGGACTGGTAATTGGGAAACCTGAGTTCTCTCTAACCTTGTCTATGCCATTTCTATAACCCTAGATCAGTTAACGTTCCTCAGCTGTTTCATCTGTAAAATGAGGTGGACAAAATGATCTCAGAAGTCTTTCATTTTTGACTTTAATGTCACCCCCTTTTAGAAGGAAAGAATTAAGTTGAATCATTTGAATATAGTGTGGAAACTCACCCATCCATTTCAATCATGTCTGACACTTCTTGGTCCCATTTTTGGAAGTTTTCTTGGGAAAGATAGTGGAGTACTTTGCCATTTCCTTCTCCAGCTCATTTTACAAATGAGGACAACTGAGGCAAACAGAATGAAGTGGCTTGCCTTGGGTCACACGGCTAATGAGTATCTGAGGTCACATTTGAACTCAGGAAGATGAGTCTTCCCAACTCGGTGCCACCTAGCTGCCTTGAAAATGAGGTGGCTTTTTTTGCTTTCAGGGTTCTGCCAGACAGGTCAACATTCTTATCGTGAGGCATTGCCTATTTAATCTGCAGATAGCCATTGATGTAGTTACATTTTTCTTGAATATTCCTGCCTAATGTTGAGTTTGTGGACACAGTGAAGGCTTTTAGTTTAAAAAAATAAGGCTAATTATTGGAGCATTTTATGTTTGATATGTAAGTACTAAGCTCCATAGATTACTTCACAGGTTCTCTGCTCATGCAAGCAGCTTCCTTTTCCTACTCTTACTGACTAGAGAAGGCACAAAAGTCACTTAAATATTTTACAAAGGACCTGGGATTTAAAGACATTTTGAATAGTGAGGGCAGCTGGGATCCTTAATCATGTGGAAAATCTGATCTTTTTGGGGATTGAGAAGATCAAAATTCCTAGTGAAAGACCCCCTTTTCACTCCTTTAACTTTTTCTGTTCTTTCTCCCTACAAACCAACGCAAATGCCTCATTTAATCTTAGTTTTATGTCTGTGATTCCTGGTGAACAATTTCATTCAGTCAAATACTTTAAAAAATTTTGTTGAGTTTGTTTTGGCATAAGACTTCCCAATAACCTTCTACAAAGTAGGGTTTTTTAGCCATTAGAACGGAGGGTTATGTGCTTTAACCACTTTACCTTTATTCGCTATACTTTACTTTGCTACTTAATAGATTTGTAGACAGGCAACACTTGGTGAACTCTTCTAGAAACTCCAATTTTCCTGTTTTGGGGAAACAGTTTCTACACTTAACATTTCTGTGTGTCCCTCTTGTAGCCAAAGCCTCCCAGTACTGGTTTTGCTCTCAAGAGACAGTGCATTGAGTCTTCAGATTTGTGTGTGTCTCCCATAGTTTACAAATGGCTTTTTTTTTTGCAGTTTGAACTCACTACTGGTTAAAAAGGAAAGAGGATTCCTGAAGACTGAATAACTGAAGAGTCTGAATATTGTGACTGCTTTCAACATACTGACAACCAGGTGTTTTGTATTTGCAGAGGTAGTAGTAGCCCATTACAAGAAGCTGAAAATGCAACCGTCCAAATCTTTTGTTGAATTATATTTTCAGAGTAGGATCTATCATTCTTTAGAGGTTTCCTGAATAGAATGTGTCTTATACTCAAGCAACTTCTGTGGTCTGTCATTTGGCTCATTGGAAGCTTTGTTGATCAGCTTATAACAAATTTATGACAATGAGTAAAATTCAGTCCCTTCCCATATAACTATCACCATAAAGAATGTATCAATGTGTGGGTTTGATACTGTAGAGCCAGAAAAAGGTTTTTTTTTTTTTTTGGGGGGGGGGAGTTATTGAGTAGCAAATATATGTCTCACATAGCTCCTTTTTCCCATCTCTTCATTCTTTCCTACTTTCACTTCCCTTCCCTCCCAAGAAGTTCTCCCAAATCATCTTAAATTGAACACAAAAAGAGTTAAATGTTAAGTATTGAGAAGTGAGAGCAAGCATTTGGTTCAAAGAACATTTTTCTACTTGGTGATTCACTATGGAAAGCATGGCATTAACTATTTTTCCCCGGGTCCTGCAGATTAGGAATGTGATTTCTAGCACTCTAGTCAATGTAATGCAGTTTCAACTTCAATAAAATAATTTGGATGTCCTGTGGATTTTATTATGAGGTTTTGTGTAGGAGAAAAATATGGTTAAAAGAAAAAAAGGATAATTGGGGATTGAGGAGAAGGTAGTTAATGTGTTTTCTGCTTTCATCTTGAAAAATTTGCATTAGGGTTCACTATTGTTCCTCACATTTTTCATTTTTTGTTGGACACCCCTCCCCCCCTTTTTCCTTTTCAAAGTTTAAAGATTCTTATATCTTTAGATCCTTTAAACTCTGAATGATTTTCTGTTGAATTAAAAAAAAAAAAAACCCAGAGGTTTGCTTTGGGAGTTATCTATGAGTGTGGTAAAATATTTGTCAATATAAATGAAAGAAACCTATCATTACTTTGCCCAGGATCAGAGTGAGTTAGGGCTGAGGGAATGGCTAAAGTGAGCCCTGAAATGGGCAGAAGGATCTGGAGTCTCATTGACACTTCTTCTGTATGAAAGACTTTTATTACAAATCTCAGTCTGATAGATGCTAATAGGATCTAAGGCTTGCTCTTCTGTGGCTCTGTGTGGACAAAGCTGAAAAGCATTTAGGAGCATAGGCAAAATAGGGTTCTTGCCATAGCAGGTCCTCAGTGGGAGTTGATTAGATAAGTCATGAGGCTGCAAACTCAGTTCTCTCCTGAGCACTGTGACATGAGATGATATTCAATGCAAGGAATTGTAATATCATATTGAGGAACCTAGGAGGAAGCAGAAAATGAAAATTTTGACTTGAGAAGAAAATCACAAGTTTTGAGGCAACTGGAAATCTCAAGAGATGATTTCAAGAATGGCATCTTCCCTCTGATTTTACTCTGCAGTAGGGAAGAATGATGGAAAATTTAAAGGTAGCAGAAAAATACAATTGTAGAGTCATGATTGTTTTTTCCTCAAGAAAGATTAGGAAAAACCCATTGATTGAGGAAATCTGATCTTGTGCCTTGGCAGTGGGGTCTTAGCTAGGCTTCTCTGGTGTTTAAGGGCCTCTTAAACATTTATATTTCTAAATAAGAGTATAAGAAAATAATATAGCACCTAAGTTACATGTGAGTTAGAATTTGTGTGTGTGTTTAGCTGGCTATGAACATTCCTCTCTCCTGTGAGGTATCCTTGATTTCCTACCTTTCTCCCTTCCCCCCAGTGGCTGGCTGCCCTTCTCTGGTGGTCAAACTGCTACTTGGTGAGCAGCACTGTGCATAGGCATTGATTCCAGCTCAAGTGATATGGCTGCCATCATTCTTTAGGGAAGCACCTCCAGTTTCCTTCCATTATTTTAGTCTCCTTTTGGCCAAGGCCTGGAAAATTCTCCTTACCATCAGATGCTCATTTTTTTGACGCCTATGATCTATTTCTTTCCTCAGCTTCTTGTTTTCATGCTGCAAATGGACCATCACGTTGTGGAGATGGCTGTGGGGAAGGAAGAGAGTGTACCAACAGTGAGGGATCAGTATGGAACACAAAGGCATCTGGGACAGATGGAGAGAGGTGCCGTTTTTAGAATGATGGAATTTTGAAAGCTGGAAGGGGAATTCAGATATCACTGAGTCTCCCTTGATAAAGAATATGGAATAGGCCCAGAGGGAAAGGATCTGTGTGAAATCATGCATCCAGGGGAGCAGCAGAGTCAGAATTGCACCAATCCTCTGATACTCTTCAGTCTAGGATCCAACTTTGTGTTTCCTTCCTTGAAATGTGGGCCGAGGGTGGGGAAGAAGAATCCCTTTGGGCTTCTTGTTAGGTTTGAATGAGAGAAGTGTCCAAGTTCTTTGTGGATCCCCTTGTCTGCCTCAGGGTAATGAATAAGGAAAGGGTATAGACAGATTCAGTCTTCATAAACTAGGGTAACTTACTCCTTTTCATCAGTCAGTTGGCAAATGCATTTGACCTGCTCTTGGATTGTGGATCCTAATAGCTCAGTGTTGTCTCTGTAATTAAATTCACAAGCGAAAATAATAATCCAGTCTCCCCACCCTGTCTCACCCCCTTTTCTTATCTTAGACCAAAATACCATAGCTGTGTAAGATTCAAGTTTTGTGGCTGGGAAGGCTGAGTGCTTAGTTCTATATTGGCAAGAAAGAATCCTGACCCCTTCAGCTTATTCCAAGGGTTTTCATGACAGAATCAGAGAAGTTTTGATGAAATAAAAAGAAGTGCCTTTGGGCCTAATTCTATACCAGTTGAATGCTCCAGATCACTCTGATCTAATCCTTCTCAAACTTAGTATGGGCTGGAACTGAGGGGCAGGGATTATACAGTGTTTTCATGGATACATTTGGGTCCGTGTGGAATGCCCCAGGGCAGTGAGGCTGAGCTCAAGGATTATCTTCCTCCTTACTTTTGTTCTTTCACCCAATGATGTACATTAGATGCCACCATTTCTCTCTCCTGTTGAAGTGTCCAGGTGTCCTTGTGAGCATGCCCCAGGCTGTTCCGAAGGGCTTCCACCTGGGACAAGTAATAGGCCATATGGAAAGGCAGAAAGTGGGAAAGAGGCAGGGGAGTGGCCCCCGCTCACTCCTAAAGCTCAGGTGAGATCTATTCTCTCCCAAGGAGGAGACTAACTTTGTGCCCTACTATTTTTGTCTGAGGGCAGATCCTTAGATTTATTTCCACTAAATTGTTGTTCTACCAGGAACAGTTATGGTTGGGAAGAAGGTGGATAGGAAAAGAGGAGCTTGGCTCTTAAATGCCCAGAAGAAAATTCTCCAGCACATTCTTCCCTAAACCCCTTTTGGATTCTCGTTCTAACCAACCCTCCTCTCCCCCTCCCCCCCCCCCCCCCCCCGGTTTGGGAGTTGCTTAAGTTGTATGTTGTTCTTTGGTGTGTAAAGTGAACCTCAAATCCCAACACTCATCCTGTGTCCATGGACCCAGGAAAGAACCACATATATGGGATGTTAGAAGTGAGGTTAGAATGGGGACCAAGAGAACCTGCAGGTGGAGAGAGGCTCATGTACCTCACAGCTAGTTGTTATATATCTGTGCTTTAAGATGGAGATTTCATCCTGTAGAAAGTCTTTCTATCAAGAAAAATCAGATGACAGTTAGAGTCTGACACCATGAACATCCCAAATCTCTTCAGTTCCCAGAGAAGACACTTCTTACTGAGCCTGGCCCCAGGGTAGGGGGCATTAGGAAACCTTGGCCCAAGGAGGCTGGCCTGTTACCCTTTTCTCTTCTTCCCGTAGGTTCTCCTTGAGGGAGGCCATTTCCACCTTAAAGATCACAAGCTGCTCATCTTTGGCTGCCAAGAACTGGAGGTCACTCTCGTGTGTCTTCTGCCAGAAGGCCAACTGATAGTTCATATCTTCGATCTGCTGAATGAAGGCTTCAACCTACGCAAGGAAGCGGAGTCCAGCGTGTGAGACAGGCCTTGGCCCGGGAGCATTCCCTGCCCAGTGGGGGGGGGAGGGGGGCGGTGCTCCATTCACTCTGGGAAGCAAGAAGGGTTAGGTCCAGTTGTTCAGGAAGAAAGCGTGGTAGAAGGCAGTGGTCACCTGAGGCCTAGGCCCTCAAGGGGCTCTGCAAACCAGCCCACAGACCCAGGGAGGGGAGAGGGGTGGACGAAGCTTGTAACTTGAGGTGCCAGGCCGTCCTGGGGCCTCTTGGGTTGGGGGAGCTCGGGAAAGCTACCGGTCTGAGCTGCACAGCCCAGGCTTGCCCCACCAGGCCGGGGAGGCGGGCCAGGCAGGACTAGGCTGGTTTTGGGAGGCAGACCGGAGCTCTTACCTCTTCCTCACTCTGCTGGTGGAAGTCCTGGAGTTTCTTCAACTCCCCATTGAGCTTTTTCATGCGATTCTTATAAGCACATGTCTCCTCCTCCAGCTGAGACTTCTTCTTCTGGGTCTGCTGTAACTCTTGGCGAAGCATGACTGCCTCCAGGTTGGCCTGATAGAGCTTTGGAGCAGAGGCCAATAAGTTGTGGTGAGACCAGCTGCAGCAGCCAACCTCCCCCCCTTAGGTTAAGGGTGAAGGACATGAGGAAAGCGTCCCCAAGAGATCCTGGACAGCATCTCATTGGAGGTTGCTTCCTTTTGGAAGGTTCTGCTTTTCTCTAGTGACAAGACCTCTAGCTAGTGCTTTTCTAGGTGGGTTAGGAAAGAGAAAGGGAGAAAGTTAACATTTTTGTTTATTTTTGGAAAAATTTGTTAGTTTTTTTCAATTAGCAATCATTTTTTTTTTCTTCCTTTCATTTTCTCTCCCCCTACTTAAAACAGATAAATCAAACAAGATAAAGACCCCCTCAAAATAAATATGCATAGTTAGGGGAAACAAATTCTCACATTGGCCCAATTTCAAATGGTGGGTCTCTTTTTGTACCAGTGAACCAGTGTAGCTGAGAAAGTTAGCTGAGAGTTATCTCTACAGATCAATACTCAGCAATAGAAAGGAATTGCCAAGAGTATTAAAAACCAACTTTTAGTTTTTTTTTTTTTTTTTTTTTTTGCTCTCAAGTTCTCTCTTTTTCTAATCATAATTGATTAGTTATACACCTTTAAGGCAATTCATCTTTATCCATTTTCCCCTTTATTTCAAGTCCATCTACACTTGGCCCTTGGTCCTCCCTGGGGCAGGATTAAGAGCAGCCAGGTGTTGGCTTTTCCTTCCTGCCTTGATGGTGGTGGTACTGTGGGAAGGGAGTATGAGAAAATCTCCTCTCCTTTGAGGTGCCACATGATTTGGCTTCCAGGTTTTGTTGAATATTTTGGTCATAGCCAGATGCATGGCAATCCCTGCCCCTTGCTCTTCCATTAGTCCCTATCCTCTGAATCTCATGCTCTAAGCTTCTGAGAAGTGTTTCTGTACAAGGGGATAGGAGGTTATTTCCTAACCTTCTCCAAAGCCTCCTTCAGATTGTCTTGATAAGCATCTGATGACTTTTGAGGTGGCTCCGGAAGGGAGGGAGTATCTTTGAGCTCATTCTTTTGATCCTGTTTTTCAGGCTTTTGCTGATCCTTTTCTTGTTTCAGAGGTTCTTTCTGGCACATCACCTTGAAGAAGGGAACACCATCATCCATTTTCCAACTCTCACCACTAAGTACTTTTAGAGGTCTTGGGTTGGATACTCTTGTGAAATCTATTGTGGCTTGTTTTTAAGCTCTATTGATGGCTAATTTTCTTTGGGATTATGTTTCCCATTTTTAGGAGTTTGGGGCTTGGTACATGATATGTTCAAAGGAGTCTTTCATGAGTACTCTGGATTAAGTATGAAGGTACAGCCTTGTGTACTTAACATAACTTCCTAGAACTGCTGCTTTCTAGGATGATTTTTCTTAGTGTTAGAAATAACAAGAATGTATTCCCTAAAGTCAGACTTAATAGGAAAACTTTACACCCAGGCCTTAGAGCAAGCTATGTAATATGTTATTTAGAGAAATGTGCTTCATTTGGAATTGGAAGATCTATTATTTGCACTTACCTCATAGGATTGTTGTGAAGATCCAATGAAATACACACATACAGTACTTTATAAATGCTTGACACTGTTATGATGTTAAAAGTTTGGTTGGCTAAGCCTTTACCCTATCTTTGTATGAATAGGAAGGAAACCTAACCATGGGTATTGTATGCTTGGCTCTCCATCTGCATTACATCTGCATATATACACCCCACCCATACACACACACACACATCCATACACATACACACACACACACATCTATTGTCTTTCAATGCTGTATTCCCTTTTATCCATTGCAGTGGATAAAATGAAATTTTGGATTTATAGCACCTATTCTTGTGGAACCTCAAGATATTTTATCTTAAGAATTACTGTGTTGAGAAACAAGACGAATATTGTCTAACTTGTTAATACAAATAGCTGTAGGATAAGAATTCCTAATATTAAATTATTTGGTCTTCTGTCAAGAAAAATGTTTTCTCCAGAGAAGCTAAGGAATATGGATTCAGAGGAAATGAAGGGATCCCTAAAAAGTCTGGAGGTTAATGCTAAGAGCTTGAGAAATTGACAAGATTGAAAAATTCCAACATAAAGGTGAAATACAAAAAAGATATAGTTATGAGGACAGACACACTGGAAGCCAAAGTAGAAGTCAATGAGAAATATGTTAGAGGTGCTATCATGTTCTAAAGTGACCAGAGAAATCAGGATTCATTTCACTTCCATAATGGAGGAGAGTCAGAGCTTCTCTGTGATTTACCTGGGGAATGATTCCCCAACATCCAGTTCTTTGCAAGGCTCACCTCATTTTCCTTCACCTCGGTCGCCTTCTCAGCAGTCTCGAGTTTGTTTGCAGTTGAATCCAATTGCTTTGTACAATGTTTCAGTGCATCCCGGAGGATCTCGTTCTCCTCCTCTAGTTTACCCACTTTCTCCTTCTCCTACTCCCTCATTGATCAAATGAGATAATATATGTAAAGTACATTGCAACTCTTAAAGCATTATAAATGTGACCTGTTTACTAGTATTGTGATTTTAAAAGCAAAGTGCATACTTGCTACTCTTCTCTATAATTCTTCCTTTTCTCCTGTGATACCTTGACCCTTTTCTCTAGCTTCATTGACTATCTTTTAATTCTTCTAAAAAATTTCTCTCTTGCAAATAAAAATGGGGCAAGTTTAGTTGGAAAAGAAATGATCTTGGTTTTCCTTTTCCTTTCTTCCTCATTTTAGAAATTAGGGTTGGTAACTATCTACTTCCACTCTTATCCATTTCCCCTTTGACTTCCATGTTTAAAAACAACCAGCAAATAATTAGCCATTGCCACATGTAACTAAAATAGGGTTAGGAAAGGCCATGATTGGGAATTGGCTTGGGGAATTCTACTAAAGTAGTCGATCAATTATCAATATTAAAACCCTCCCTATATAAAGAAAGAAGCTGACTATCTTTGAGTCATTAATTGAGATGTATAAGTGAAACCCTGAATTGACAAGTGACTAGATAGGGGTGAATGATGACCAAGAAGCCTAGAAAGGAGCTTGGTCATAGGATTTGAGGTATTACTTATTTACTGGGTAGTGGTACATCTATGACAAAGGATGGGTGACCTTCAATATACAATCATTGCTCAGAGCTGTTCCTCTTTCCCACCATTTGTGGTGCTCTTGGATCTGCTCACCTTTTCTACCTGCTCTTGGATCTTTTCAACAGCACAAAGCTTTCTTGAAGGTGAATCACATTGCTGAGTCTCAGCCTCAGGTTCATTTAATTTGTCCTTTTTTGACTCCTTATTGAAGGAAAAAAGAATCCAGACATCAGGAATATCTGCCACCCCACATGTTCACACCTATCGCTCAGACACACAGTTTCATACTTCGTCTTGTGATGTGTGCCTGTTCTCATCAATCTCTCTCCTCTTCTATAAACTCTTATAAAGAAAATGGGAGTGAGTTTGCACACTGTCTTGATATATTTTTTTTTTGCTCACTTTTTCACTTACAAACTAAGGAGGGTAGGTAGCCAGCCTACTGCCCTCCACTGTCACACATTTCTCCTTTGGTTTTCAGTTCTCAACCAATCAGCTAGTTAACTAACCTCATATAGGAGGTGGGAAGAGGTGCCAAGGTGCAGGTGATTTGGGACTCTTATGAAATGTATGTTTTTAAAAGTGCTCAAAATGGAGAAAGAAGTGAACTTCGCTTCAATAAATGTGACATGAAAGTAAAGTGGGTTTGGTAGGAAGATAGACAGGTTTGGATGTTGATTGGGAAGGATTTTCGATATAGCCTCTTACTGGGGAATGAAATCTGTGTGAAAAAGGATGGATATCTAGATTATAGAATGACAATCCAGGACTGTCCATTTCCCCCACCATTTTGCTGCTCTTCACTCTACTTACCTTTTCTGCCGGCTGAAGGCTCTTCTTCTCAGCTGAACTGTGTCTTCTTGTAGGTGAGTCCTGTTGCAACGAATAATATCATATATCTTATCCCTGAGACTCTGGCTGTCCTCCTTGGGCTCATGGAAGCTGTCCTTCTGCTTGCCCCATACATCAGTAATTATTTGTCACCTTAAGTGCTTACTCCTAGCACCCTGGGGCACGATCCCACACTTCATTCATCCTGTGCTTTGTGGCCTTTTCTCATCAAGATCCTTCCTACAAATTCTTGCAATGAAAATTATGTGAGTTTGGGTGGAAAACAGCCTGTCATGTCTTTCTTTTTGCTCACTGTCTCCATCAAATAATAGGAATAAGGGTAGAATATAGGAAATAGAATTAGAATTAGAAATAGGAATAATTTAGGTGGGCTGCTCTTGGCTCTAGCTCACCCTTTCTGCCTGCTGTTGGATGGTCTTCTCAGCAGAACTATGTCGTCTTGTGGGTGGTTCCCATTGTGATGGATAACAGTGCATCTTCTGGATACTCTGCTTGTAATCTTCGGGCTCACAGCATCGATCCTTCTCCTACTTGTCATTGAAGAAAAGCTCCGGATAGTCAAGAATTACCTTCCACCTAAAACAGCCCATCCCCAACACCCCGAGTCCTACACACTGTCCTGTAATGTCTTGACCTATTCTCCTCCATCTCCTTGGCTGCTTCTACTATTCTCTTATAAAGCAAATGGGAGTGAGTTTGGTTGAAAAACTGTCTTGACTTTCTTTCCCCTTATGTACATAATAGGAATGAGTGTAGGGAATTCCTTGCCTCCTATTCCCCCCATTTCTCCTTTGATTTTCAGCTCTAAAACAACTAAGCAACTAACCAGTTAGCCAATCTCAAGTAGGAGATGGGAAAAGGTCATGTCAAGACCCAGGTAATTTGGGGCTCCATATATAATCTTTATTATTATTATTATTTGCTGAGGCAATTGGGGTTAAGTGACTTGCCCAGGGTCACATAGCCAGGAAATGTTAAGTGTCTGAGGCCAGATTTGAACTCAGCTTCTCCTGACTTCAGGGCTGGTGCTCTGTAACCTTTATTATTAAAAGTCTCTCCTACATGGAGAAAACATTACCTTTGCCTTGGTGAATATGACTAAAGTCAGATTTCATTCACTTTGGTAGGACAGATAGAGATGAATGGTGACCAAGAAGCTTAAGAGTGAGCTTAGTCATATATTTGAGGCTGGTTACACATTGCTGAGAGATACCTCTGTGACAAAGGATAGGTATCTAGTTTGCAGAATGACTCTCTAAACATAGCTGCTTCCCCACCATTAAAGTGTTTTTGGATCTGCTCACCTTTTCTGCCTGCTGTTGGAGCATCTTCTCAGGAGTGCTGAGTCTTCTTGTAGAGTCCCATTGTGATGAATAACAGTGTGACTTACACTGTACAATCTGGTTCTCATCCTCGTCATCATATGATTTGTCCTATTCCTCATTTAAAAATAAAGTCACATACTTCAGGAATTAACTGCCACCTAAGTTGCTCACACCCATGGCTCTGAGCCACAGCCTCATACTTCAACCTTCTTGGCCTATTCTCATCAATCTCTTTGACCACTACAAACTCTGACATAGAAAACTGAATAGTGTTTATTTGGAAAAGTTTCTCAACTTTTTTTTTTTCTTTTCTAATTTTTTGGCTGAGCAATTGGGGTTAAGTGATTTGCCCAGGATCACACACAGCTAGGAAGTGTTAAGTGTTCTGAGGTCAGATTTGAACTCAGGACTTCCTGACAGGGCTGGTACTCCATCTACTGTGTCACCTAGCTGCCCCTTTAACTTTCTTTAAAAAATTTTTTATTTCCTTATTCACTTTGTAGAAAACAGGGTTTGGTAGTCTTCTGCCCTCCACTCCCCCTGATTTCTATTTGGGATTCCAGATCTAAAACAACCAGCAATCAACAAGTTAGTCAGCCTCAAACAATAAGTGGGAAAAGATGGTGCAAAGCACCAGGGCCCTGGGAGTTACTATGCTCTGTATTTTAAAGCACTCTTCTTATAGGGTAAAAATATTGACATCACTCAGTGTGTGTGACATGAAAACGAAACGTGGTTTTAGTAGAATAAGTAAGGTTGGAAACATGAGATTGGTGTCAAAGGATTTTAGGTATTTGCCACTTACTGAAGAATGATAGCTCTGTGACAAAGGAAAGATGTCTAGATTACAGAATGAATTTTCTGAGCTCTCCCATTTCCCCACTATTTTGATGCTCTTGGCTCTGCTCACCTTTTCTGCTTGCTGAAGGATCTTCTCAGCACAACTGTGTCCTCTTGTAGGTGAGTCCTGTTGTGATGGATAACAGTGCCTCTTATCTCTGAGACTCAGGGTGTCCTCCTCGGGCTCATAAAATCTGTCCACCTGCTCATCATTGAAGAACAAAGCCTCAGACACATCAGGCATTAGTTGCCATTTTGAATGCTCATCCCTAACACCTGAGGCTCAATCCCACACTTAGACTTCTTGGCCTGTTCTTATTAATCTATTTGACTTCTCTAAACTCTTTAATAAATAACTGGAGTGAGTTTATAAAACTGTTGTGACTTTTGTTTAACTTTCTCATTCTTATTATAGGAACAAGTATAGGTAGCCTCCTGCCCTCCACACCCACCGGTTTCTATTTTGATTTCCAGATCCAAACAGCAATCAAGAAGTTAGCCAAACTCAAATAGGAAGTAAAAAGGCGTGTAAAGCTCCAGGTGGTTTTATGCTTTTTGATTTGGATTTGTTATTTTATAATTCTCTAGATTGTAAAAGTCTTGATCTTTGTCAACATGACAGGTGGTCTAGATTACAGAATAGCTGTTCAGATCTGTTCCCTGTTTCTGCAATTGAGTTGCTCTTGGGTCTGCTCACCTTTTCTGCCTGCTGAAGGGTCTTCTCAACAGTACTGAGACTTCTAGAAGATGACTCCCGTGGCAGTAGATAATGTTGTATCTTATCCCAGAAATTCATGCTGTCATTTTTGGACCCATAGTAACTATCCTCCTCCTACTTGTCATTGAAGAACAAAGCCTCAGACATCAGAAATTATCCACTACCTAAAATGCTCACCCCCTCCCCCCGCCCCCAGCACCCTGAGGCACAGTCCCACACTTCATTCTGTGATGTGTTTGCCCTTTTTTTTTTTTTTTTTTTTTTAAAACGAAGTCTTGCAAAGAAAGTGGAAGTGAGTTTGGTTGGAAAACTGACTCTTGAAGACTTTTTCTAATTTCCTCATCCCTGTGGAGCAGTGGGAATAGGCAGCCTCATGGTCTCCACTCCCACTCATTTTCTCCTTTGGTTGTCAGCTCTAATACAACTAGGTAACCAACTAGGTAGGTTGAAAGAGCAAGTATGAAAAGCTGGTGCAAAAGTCCAGGTGAAAATACTGACCATTGCCTTAGTGAGTGTGACACAGAAGTAATATCTGGCATTGGTGGAGAGATAAGTCAGGTTGGATGTTCACCAGGAAAGGTAGGAGGGAGCTTGGTCGTAGGATTTTAGATTTAGTCACTAACTGGGGAACAACAGGTGTATGACAGGATTGTCTAGATTTCATGACGATTCAGAGTTTTCCTTCCCCTTTCTCCACCATTTTGGTGTTCTTGGCTCTGCTCACCTTTTCTGCCTTCTGAAGGATCATCTTTTCAGCAAGACTAAGTCTTCTTGTAGATGAGTCCCGTTCCAATGGATAGCATTGACTCTTATCTCTGAGAATCAAGCTGTCATCCTCAGACTCAGAGGATATATTTTCCTATTCATCATGGAAAAACAAAGTCCCAGACAGCAGCACTTACCTGCCAGCTAAAATTTTCACCTCCCCCCAATATCTTGAGCTACAGAGCCCCATACTTGATTCTGTGACTTCCTTGGCCTGTTCTCATTAGTCTCTTTGGTTTCTTGTACAAACTCTTACAAAGAAAATGGGAGGGCGTTTAGCCAGAAAATTGACTGTTTTTCTTTTTCCAAAATCCTTACATAAAGAGTTGAAGGAAAGAAAGTAGGTAGTAAGCCTCCTTTTCTCCTTTGATATTCAGTTCCTAACCATGTAACTAACAGGTAATGAACCTCAAATAGGAAGTAGGAAAAGATGTGGCAAACATCCAGGTGATCTGGCACTCTTATTTTAGAGCTCTGTATTTTAAAACACTCTCCCTGCATGGTAAAGGTACTCACCATTGCCTCAGGGAGAGTGACATGGAAGCAAAACCTGGATTTGGGAAGAGGATAAATTAGGTTGGATGATGACCAGGAAGCCTATGAGACTGGTCACAGGATTTTAGGTGTTAATTACTCACAGAAGAATGATAGCTCTGTGATAAAGGATAGATGTCTAAATTACAGAATAAGTGTTTAGAGCTTTGTCCTTTCCCAACTATTGTGGGGCTTTTGGCTCTACTTACCCTTTCTGCCTCCATAAGAATCTTCTTCTCAGCAGAACTGAGTTTTCTGGAAAATAAGTCCTGTGGCAATGGATAATATTGTGTCTTATCCCTGAGAATCAGTTTGTCCTCCTTGGCCACATAGGTTGATATCCCAGATATCAGGAATTACCCACTACCTAAAATGGTCACCCCCAGCACCCTGAGGCACAGTCCCACACTTCATTCTGTGATGTGTTTGCCCTTTTCTTACCAGGTCTTGCAAAGAAAGTGGAAGTGAGTTTGGTTGGAAAACTGACTGCCTTGATTTTTTCTAATTTCCTCATCCCTGTGGAGCAGTGGGAATAGGCAGCCTCATGGCCTTTACTCCCACCAAGCTCTAATACAACTAGGAAACCAACTAGGTAGCCCAGTTGAAAGAGCAAGTATGAAAAGCTAGTGCAAAAGTCCAGGTACTTGTTACTATATTTGGGTCTGACATTCTCCTGACATTGTGAAAACATTGACCATTGGCGCCTCAGTGAGTGAGACACAGAGGTAATATGTAGTGGGGAGACAAGTCAGGTTGGATGCTCACCAGGAAAGGTAGGAGGGAGCTTAGTATAGGATTTTAGGTTTAAGTCACTGACTGGGTAATGACAGGTGTATGATGGGATGGGTGTCTAGATTACAGAGTGACTGTTCAGAGCTTTCTCCTTTTTACCCCCATTTTGGTGATCATCTTTTTTGTCTGCTCACCTTTTTTGCCTGCTGAAGGATTTTCTTCTCAGCAGCACTAAGTTTTCTTGTAGATGAGTCCCGTTCCAATAGATAGTATTGCATTTTATTTCTGAGAATCAGGTTGTCATCCTCGGGCTCATTGGATCTATCCTTCTCCTACTCATCATGGAATAACAAAGTCCCAGACATTCCAAGTTACCTGCCAGCTTAAATTCTCACCCTCCCAATATCCTGAGCTATAGCCCCAAAACTTCATTCTACGACTTTTTGACTTATTCTCTTTTTAATAATTTTTTATTTCTTTTTTCTGGTTATACATATATTAACTTTTTTTTTTTTTTTTAAATACACATTTTTAATGAGTTATGTTGGGAGAGAAAAATAAAGTGAAAAACCATGAGAGAAAAAAAACAGAAAAAAGAAGTGAATGTAGTATGTATTGATTTACATTCAATATCCGTAGTTCTTTTTATGGATGCAGATGGAGTTTTCTCTCTAAAGTTTGTTGGAATTGGCTTGAATCATTAAAGCACTGAGAAGAATCAAGTCTTTCATAGTTGATCATCACACAATCTTGCTGTTACTATGTACAATGTAGTCCTGGTTCTGCTTGTTTTGCTCAGTATCAGTTCATGTAAATCTTTTCCAGGCCTTTCTAAAATCATCCTGTTCATCATTTTTTTTTTTTTTTAACAAAACAATGATAATCCATTACCTTCATATGCCACAACTTAATCATTACCCACTTGATGGGCATCTACTCATTTTCCAATTCTTTGCTACCTTAAAGAGAGCTGCTACAAAACTTTTTGCATTTTTACCCTCTATTATGATTTCCTTGGGATACAGACCCAGTAACAACACTGTTGTGTCAAAGGCATGCAGAGTTTTATAGCTCTTTGGGCATAGTTCCAGATTGCTCTTCAGAATGGTTGGATCATTTCACAGCTCCCCCAACAAATGCATTAGAGTGACTTTTTAACTTATTCTCATCAGTTTCTTTGATCTTTGTACCAACTCTTGCAAAGAAAATGGGAGGGGGTTTAGCAGAAAATTGACTATTTTTCCAAAATCCTTACATATAGAGTTGAGGAAGGAAAAGTAGGTAGTTAGCCTCCTTTTCTCCACTCCCACCCATTTCTCCTTTGGTATTCAATTCTTAAACAAGTAACCAATAGGTAATGGAACCTGAAATAAGAAGCAAAACCTGGATTTGGGAAGAGGATAAGTGAAGGTTGGATGATGACCAGGAAGCCTATGAGAGAGCCTGGTCATAGGATTTTAGGTGTTAACTACTTACTGGAGAATGATATTCTCTATGACAAAGGATAGATGTCTAGATTACAGAATGAGTGTTTAGAGCTTTGCCCTTTCTCCCCACCATTGTGGTGCTTTTGGCTCTACTTACCTTTTTTGTATGCTTAAAAATCTTCTTCTCAGCAATACTGAATTTTCTGGAAATTAAGTCCTGTAGCAATGAATAATATTGTGTCTTATCCCTGAGAATGAAGTTGTCTCATCCTTGGCCATATAGGAATTATCCTTCTCTTACTTGTCATTGAAGAACAAAGCCCCAGACATCAGGAATTGCCCACTATCTAAAATGCTCAACCTCCTCCCCCCCAACACCCTGAGGCACAGTCCCACACTTCATTCTGTGATGTGTTTGCCCTTTTCTTACCAGGTCTTGCAAAGAAAGTGGAAGTGAGTTTGGTTGGAAAACTGACTGCCTTGACTTTTTCTAATTTCCTCATCCCTGTGGAGCAGTGGGAATAGGCAGCCTCATGGCCTCCACTCCCACTCATTTTCTCCTTTGGTTGTCAGCTCTAATACAACTAGGTAACCAACTAGGTAGCCAAGTTGAAAGAGCAAATATGAAAAGCTGGTGCAAAAGTCCAGGTGAAAAAACTGACCATTGTGCCTCAGTGAGTATGACACAGAAGTAATATCTGGCATTGGTGAAGAGATAAGTCAGGTTTGGCTGTTCACCAGGAAAGGTAGGAGGGAGCTTGGTCATAGGATTTTAGGTTTAAGCAACTGACTGGGGAATGTCAAGTGTATGATGGGATGGGTGTCTAGATTAAAGAGTGACTGTTCAGAGCTTTGTCCTTTTTATCCCCATTTTGGTGATCTTAGGTCTGCTCACCTTTTCTGGCTGCTGAAGCATCATCTTCTCAGGAGCACTAAGTGTTCTTGTACATGAGTCCTGTTGCACTGGATAATATTCGTGCTTTTTCGATCTGTCCCCCTATTCATCATTCAAGAAACAAAATTCCAGATGACAGTTAACTTACGGCTTCAGTGCTCACCATCAAAGCCCTGAGCCATAGTCCCACCCTTCATCCTGTAATTTAAGTAAGATTTGATAATGACCGAGAAGGCTATGAGTGAGCTTGGTCATAGGATTTTTAGGTATTAACTGCTGAAGAATGATAGCTCTGTGATAAAGGACAAATGTCCAGATTACAGAATGAGTGTTCATAGCTTTCCCCTTTGCTCACCACTTTGGTGCTCACCTTTTCTATTTGCTGAAGGATGATTTTCTCAGTAGCACTAAGTCTTCTTGTAGATGAGCCCCGTTGCAATGAATAGTATTGTATCTTATCCCTGACAATAAGGTTGTCATCCTCGGACTCAGAGGATCGGTCTTCCTCCTACTCATCATGGAAGAACAAAGTCCCAGATATTCAGGACTTACCTGCAAGTTGAAATTCTTACTCCTCCCCGCCCCCCCCCCCCCCCCCCCCCATACCCTGAGCCATAGTCCTAAACTTCATCCTGTGATTTCTTAGCCTGTTCTTACCAGTCTTTCTGATCTCTGGTACAAACACTAAAAAAAGAACTGGGAGTAAGTGGTTGAAAAAGTGACTCTTCACTTTTCCCAAATTTCTTCCTTTACCAAAGAATGGCCAGAGTAGGTAGCCTCATGTCCTTCACTTGCATCCAGTTCTCTCTTGTTTTTCAGCTCTAAAATAACCACGTAATAGATAGCTAATCTCAAAGAAGTGGAAAAATGGTGGTTCAAAGGTCCAGGTGATTTAATGCTCCTGTTTTAGGACTTTTTTATTTTCAAAGCCTTTCCTACCTTTTGAAAGGATTGACCATTTCCCTCAGTGAGAATGACATGGAAGCGAAACTCACATTTGGTAGGAAAATAAGTAATGTTGGGTGATAAGCAGAAAGCCAAGGAGTGAGCTTGGTCATAAAATATTAGGTGTTAGCTACTTAATAAGAATGATAATTCTGTAATAAAGGATAATTGCCTAGATTATAAAATGACTGTTCAAGCTATGCCCTTTCCCACTATTGTGGTGCTCTTTGCTCACCTTTTCTGCCTCTACAAGGGTCTTCTTCTCAGGTACACTAAGTCTTCTTGTGGATAAGTCCTGTTGCAATGGGGAATTGTGTCAAATCTCTGAGAATCAGGTTGTCATCTTTAGAGTCTTAGGATCTATCCTTCTACTCATTATGGAAGAACAAAGTCCCAGACATCAGCTGTTACCTGTCAGCTAAAATCCTTCCTTCCTTCCTTCATCTCTAAATACCCTGAGCTATAGTGCCATATTCTGTGACTTTTTGCCCTATTCTCATCAATCTGTTTTGACCTTTTCTACAAACACTTGCAAAGAAAATGGGAGTAAGTTTGACTGAGAAATGAACTGTTTTGAGTTTCTTTTTCCAAATTTCCTTACTCATTGAAGAGCAGTGAAAGTAGGTACTTCTCATGCCTTTCATCCTTACCTATTTCTCCTTTGGTTTTCAGTTCTAAAACGACTGTTTTAGTAATGAACTAGGTAACTAAACTCAAGGAAGAAGTATGAAAAGCTGGTGTGAAGGTCCCGATGGTTGCGTTTTCCTATATATGGACTCTCACACTCTTCTTACATGGTGAAAATATTGACCATTTCCCTCAATGGGTGTGACGTGGAAATAGTACTTGGCATTGGTGGGAGATAGGAAAGATTGTTTCCTGTTTATCAAGAAAAGTAGAAGTGAGTTTGGTCATAGGATTTTAGGTTTTAGCCACTGATTGGGGAATGATAGCTGTATAATAGGATGGTATCTAGAATATATAAGAACTGTTCAGAGCTTTACCCTCCCCCCATTGGCTTATCACCCAACATTACTTATTTTCCTACCAAATGTGAGTTTCGCTTCCATGTCATTCTCACTGAGGGCAATGGTCAATCCTTTCAAAAGGTAGGAAAGGCTTTGAAAATAAAAAAGTCCTAAAACAGGAGCATTAAATCACCTGGACCTTTGAACCACCATTTTTCCACTTCTTCTTTGAGATTAGCTATCTATTACGTGGTTATTTTAGAGCTGAAAAACAAGAGAGAACTGGATGCAAGTGAAGGACATGAGGCTACCTACTCTGGCCATTCTTTGGTAAAGGAAGAAATTTGGGAAAAGTGAAGAGTCACTTCAGGTTTTAGCCACTGATTGGGGAATGATAGCTGTATAATAGGATGGTATCTAGAATATATAAGAACTGTTCAAAGCTTTACCCTCCCCCTCCATTGCAACAGGACTTATCCACAAGAAGACTTAGTGTACCTGAGAAGAAGACCCTTGTAGAGGCAGAAAAGGTGAGCAAAGAGCACCACAATAGTGGGAAAGGGCATAGCTTGAACAGTCATTTTATAATGCTCTTGGGTCTGCTCACCTTTTCTGCCTGCTGGAGGATCTTCTTCTCAGCAGCACTAAGTTTTCTTATAGATGAGCCCCGTCGAAATGAAGAGGATGGAGTCTTATCCTTGACAATGAGGTGGTCATCTTCGGATTCAGAGGATTGGTCCTCCTCCTACTCATCATGGAAGAACAAAGTAGACATCAGAACTTATTGTCAGCTAAAATTCTTACCCTCAATATCCTGAGCTATAGTCCTACACTTCCATCCTGTGACTTTTGGGCCTGTTTTCATCAATCTCTTTGATCTTTGGTACAAACACTAGCAAAAATGAGTGGTTGGAAAAGCGACTTCACTTTTCCAAAATTTCTTCCTTTACCAAAGAATGGCCAGAATGCCCTTTATTTCTACCCATTTCTCTTTTGATCTTCAGCTCTAAAATAACTAAGTAACTAAGCTACCTTTGAAAGTATTTACCATTGTCCTCAGTGAGAGTGACATGGAAGTGAAACTCACATTTGGTAGGAGGATCAGTGATGTTGGATGATGAACAGAAAGCCAAGGAGTGAGCTTGGTCATAAGATATTGGGTATTAATTACTTAATAGAAGATCTTAGCTCTGTGATAAAGGATAATTGCCTCAGTTACAGAATGACTGTTCAGAGCTGTGCTCTTTCCCCACTATTGTGGTGTTCTTTGCTCACCTTTTCAGTTTGTGGAAGGCTCCTCTTCTTAGGTGCACTAAGTCTTCTTATTGATGAGTCCTGTTGCAATGGAGAATTGTGTCTTATCCCTGAAAATCAGGTTGTCATCCTTAAGAGTCTTAGGATCTATCCTTTTCCTACTCATCATGGAAGAACTAAGTCCCAGACATCAGCTGTTACCTGTCAGCTAAAATTCTCCATTCCTTCTCCCTAATACCCTGAACCATAGTCCCACACCTTTATTTTGTGACTTTTTGGCCTATTCTCCTGAATTTCTTTGATCTTTTCTACAGACACTTGCAAAGAAAATGGGAGTGGGTTTGGCTGAGACATGGACTGTTTTGACTTTTTCCAAACTTCCCAACTTATTGAGATTAGGTACCTTCATGCCTTCCACCCTCACCCATTTCTCCTTCAGTTCTAAGACAATTAAGTAACCAACTAAGTAGCTAAACTCAAAGAGGAAGTATGAAAAGCTGGTATGATGGTCCAAGTGGTTGGGTATATTTGGGCTCTCACTCTCTCCCTACATGGTGAAAATATTGATCACTGCCTCAGTAGGTGTGACATGGAAGTAAAACTTGGCATTGGTGGGAGATAAATAAGAGGTTGGTTATTCACTAGGAAATGTAGGAAGGAGCTTTCTCATAAGATTTTAGGATTTAGCCACTGATTGGGGAATGACAGATGTATGACAGATTACAGAAGACTGTTCAGAGCTTTCTACTTTCCCCACCATTTTGTGCTCTTGGGTTAGCTCACCTTTTCTGCCTGCTGAAGGGTCCTCCTCTCAGGAGCACTAAATTTTCTTGATGATGAGCGCCGTAGATAGGGACAGCATGAGGTCTTATCCCTGACAATCACTTTGTCATCCTCAGAGTCAGAGGATCGGTCTTCCTCCTACTCAGAATGGAAGAACAAAGTCCCAGACACCACCAGTTACCTGCCAGCTAAAATTCTCACACCCCTCCCCCCCTAATACCCTGAGCCATGGTCCTATACTTTATCCTCTGACTTCTTGACCTGTTTTCATCAGTTTCTTTATCTTTTGTACAAACTCTTGCAAAAAAAAAATGGAAATGAGTTTGATTGGAAAAGTGACTTCATTTTCTTTTTCAAAATTTCTCCCTTCACCAATGAGTAGTGAGAGTTAGGTATCCTTATGTGGTCTTCACTTCTACCAGCTCTAAAATAATCAAGGAATCAACAAGGTAGCCAACCTTAAAGAAGAAGTGGGAAAATTTGATTTAGGTGGTTTGATGCTCCTGTTTTAGGGCCCAGTATTTTCAAACATTTTCCCTATCTTTTGAAAGTATTGACCATTCCCCCCTCAGTGATTGTGACATGGAAGTCAAACTTAGATTTGGTAGGAGGATAAGTAATGTTGGATGATGAAAAGAAAGTCAAGGAATGGGCTTGGCCATAAGATATTAGTAGTTAGCTACTTAATAATGATAGCTCTGTGATAAAGGATAATTGTCTAGATTAGAGAGCTGTGTTCTTTCCTTACTATTGTGATGCTCTTGGGTCTGGCTCACCTTTTCTGCCTGCTGGAGGATCTTCCTCTCAGCAGCACTAAGTCTTCTTGTAAATAAGCAGGATGGGGTTTTATCCCTGACAATGAGGTTGTCATCTTCAGACTCAGAGGATTGGTCCTCCTATTACTCATCATGGAAGAACAAAGTCCCAGACATCAGGACTTATCTGCTAGTTGAAATTCTCACCCCCCTCCCCAAAATCCTGAGCCATAGTTCTATACTTCATACTGTGACTTCTTGACTTGTTTTCATCAATCTCTTTATCTCCTGTACAAACTCTTGCAAAGAAAATGGGAATCAGTTTGATTGGAAAAGTGACTATCTTCATTTTCTTTCCCCATATTTCTTCCTTTACCAATGAATGATCAGAGTAGGTAGTCTCATGCCCTTCACATCCACCCGTTTCTCTCTTGTTTTTCAGCTCTAAAATAATCAAAGAACCAACCAAGTAGACAACCTCAAAGAGGAAGTGGGGAAATGTGGTTCAAAGGTCCAGTTGGTTTGATGCTCCTGCTTTAGGAGTCTTTATTTTCAAACATCCTCTTTACCTTTTGAAAGTTTTGACCATTGCCCTGAGTGAGAGTGACATGGAAGTGAAACTTGGATTTGGTAGGAGGACAATTAATGTTGAATGATGAGCAGAAAGCCAAGGAGTGAGCTTGGTCATATTAGTTGTTAGCTACTTACTAGGGAATCTTAGCTCTGTGATAAAAGAATAGATGTCTAGATTACAGAATGGCTGTTAAGAGCTGTGCCCTTTCCCCACTATTGTGTTGCTCTTGGCTCACCTTTTTTGCTTGTGGAAGGCTCTTCTTACGTGCACTAAGTCTTCTTTTGGGTGATTCCTGTTGCAATGGATAATATTTTGTCTTATTCCTGAAAACTAGGTTTTTATCCTCTGCTTTATAGTAGCTATTCTTCTATTCATTATGGAAGAATAAAGTCCCAGACTTCAGCTATTATCTGTCAACTAAAATTCTCACTCTCCACACTTGAGCCACAGTCCCACACTTCATTCTGTGACTTTTTGGGGTTAAGTGACTTGCCCAGGATCACACGGCTAGGAAGTGTTAATTGTCTGAGGCAGGATTTGAACTCAGGTCCTCCTGACTTCAGGGCTAGTACTCTATCCACTGTACCAGGTAGCTGTCCCCTACAAATACTTTAAAAGAAAATGGGAATGGGTTTGGCTGAGGAAAGGACTGTCTTAACTTCTTTTCCCCAAGTTTCCTAACTCACTGAGAGAGTACAGGTACCCTCAACTGACTATGTAGCCAAGCTTAGGGAGGAAGTATGAAAAGTTGGTGTGAAGGTCCAGGTGGTTGGGTATTCCCATATATGGGCTCCCTCACTCTCCCTACATGATGAAAATAATGACCATTTCCCTCAATGGGTGTGATGTGGAAATAGTACAAAGCAACAAGTACTAGGGAAAGGTAGTAAGGAGGCTAGTCTAGAGAATGGCAAATATATGACTGGATAGATGTCTAGATTACAGGAGGACTATTCAGAGCTTCACCCTTTCTCCACCACTTTGGTGCTCCTGGCTCTGCTCACCTTTTCTGCTTGCTGAAGGATGATCCTTCTCTCAGGAGCACTAAGTCTTCTTGATGATGAGCCCCGTGGAAAGGGACAGTATGAGGTCTTGTCCCTGATAATCACGTTGTCATCCTCGGACTCAGAGAATCTGTCCTACTCATCACGGAAAAACAAAGTCCCAGACATCACCAGTTACCTGCCAGCTAAAATTCTCACCCCCTAATACCCTGAGCCACAGCCCCACACTTCATCCTGTGACTTCTTGACTTGTTTTCACCAATCTCCTTGATCTCTTGTACAAACTCTTGCAAAGAAAATGAGAATGAGTTTGGCTGGAAAAATGATGGTCTTCACCTTCTTTTCCCAAATTTCTCCCTTTAGCAATGAGTTGTGAGAGCAGGTATCCTCGTGTGCCCTTCACTTCCACCCATTTCTCTTTTGTTTTTCAGCTCTAAAATAACCAAGGAACCAACTAGGTAGCCAAGAGGAAGTGGGAGAATTTGGTTCAAAGTTCCAGGTGGTTTGATGCTCCTGTTTTAGGACTCTATTTTTTTCAAACACCTTCCCTACCTTTTCAAAGTTTTGACTGTTGCCCTCAGTGAGTGTGACATGGAAATGAAATTCGGATTTGGTAGGAGGGTAAGTAATGTATGATGAGCAGAAAGCCAAGGAGTGAGCTTGGTCGTAAGATGTGAGTTGTTACTTACTAGAGAATCTTAGTTCTGTGACAAAGGATAGCTGCCTAGATTAAAGAATGACTTTTCAGAGCTGTGCCCTTTCCCCACTCTTGTGGGTCTCGGCTCACCTTTTCTGCCTATAAGAGGATCTTCTTCTCAGGAGCATTAAGTCTCCTTGTAGATGAATCCTATTGCAATGGATAATATTGTGTCTTATTCCTAAGAAGTAGGCTGTTCTCTTGGCCCCATAGGATCTATCTTCCTCCTCCTCTTCATCATGGCAGAACAAAACCTCAGACTTTCAGCTATTACTTGTCAGCTAAAATTCTCTTCCTCCTCCTCCCCCAGTACCCTGAACCATAGTCCCACACTTGCATTCTGTGACTTATTGGCTTATTCTTATCAATCTTTCTGATCTTTTCTACAAACACCAGCAAAAAAAAAAATTAGTAAGTTTGGCTGAGAAAGGGACTATTTTCACTTTCTCTTTCTCAAATTTCTTAACTCTTTGAGGAGCAGTGAGAGGAGGTGCTTTCATACCCTCCCTGCCCTCACGCATTTCTCCTTTGGTTTTCAGTTCTAAAACAACTAAGCAACCAATTGGGTAGCCAAGCTAAAAGAGGAAGTAAGAAAAGCTGGTGTGAAGGTCCAAGTGGTTGGGTATTCCTATATTTGGGCTCTCACACTCTCCCTACATGGTGAAAATATTGATCAGTGCGCTTCAGTGGATATGACATGGAAGTAATACTTGACATTGGTGGGAGATAAGTAATGTTGGTTTTCACTAGGAAAGGTAGAAGTGAACTCGGTCATAGGATTTTAGATTTTAGCCACTGACTGGGGAGTGATAGTTGTATGACAGGATGGGTGCTCAGAGCTTTCTCCTTTCCTCACCACTTTGGTGCTCCTGGCTCTGCTCACCTTTTCTGCTTGCTGAAGGAGCTTCCTTTCAGGAGAACTAAGTTTTCTTGATGATGAACCTCGTTGAAATGGACAGTCTGAGGTCTTATCCCTGATAATCATGTTGTCATCCTCGGACTCAGAGGATCTGTCCTCCTCCTACTCATCATGGAAAAACAGAGTCCCAGACATCACCAGTTACCTGGCTAGCTAAAATTCTGACCCTCCCAAACCCTGAGCCACAACCCCACACTTCATCCTGTGACTTCTTTATGTATCTTCATCCATCTCTTTGACCTCTTGTATAAATTCTTTCAAAGAAAGTAGCCATGGGTTTGGCTGAGTAAAGGAGTGTTTTTGACTTTCTTTTAATAGGTAGCCTTGTAGCCTCCTGCTCTCCACTCTCCCCCGCTTCTCCTTTGATTTTCAACTCCTTGACAATGAAGCAATCAACCAGGTAATGAACTTCAAATAAGGAAGTGAGAAAAGGTGTTGCAAAGGTACAGCTGATCTGGTGCTCTTATTTTAGGAAATTGTATTTTAATACACTATACAGTGAAAGTATTGTGCCTCAGATAGTATAACATAGAAGCAAAATCTGGATTTGCTAGGAGATTAAATAAGATTGGATGATGAAGTTTTAGGTGTTAGCTCCTTACTGGAGAATGATACCTTTGTAATAGAGTACATGCTAGATTATGAACTGACTTTCAGAGATTTACCCTTTCCCCATCTTTTTGGTGTTCTTGGCTCTACTCACTTTTTCTGCCTGCTTAAGAATCTTTTTCTCAGAAGCACTGAGTCGTCTTGTAGATGAGTCTCGTTGCAATGGACAGTTTTGTGCTTTATCCCTGAGAATTAGGTTGTCTTCCTCGGACTCAGAGAATCTATCCTCCTCCTCATCATGGAAGAACAAAGTCCCAGACACATCAGTACTTATCTACTAGCTAAAATTCTCATCCCCCAATACCACAAGCCACAGTCCCACTCTTCATCTTGTGACTTCTTGGTCTATTCTCATCAATCTCTTTAATCTCTTGTGCAAACTCTTGCCAAAAATGTTAGGAGTGAATTTTGTTGTAAAGGTAATTGTTTTCACTTCCTTTTTTCCATATTTCCTCTTTCCTCCAAGAGTGGCCAGAGTAGGGAGGCTTATGTCTTACTTACACTATTTCTCCTTTGGTTTTCAGCTCTAATACAACCAAGCAACCAATCAGGTAGCTAACTTCAAAGAGGAAGTTGGGAAAGATGGTGCAAAGATCCAAGTAGTTTGGAGTATTCTTTTAGGACTCTATATTTTCAAACATCCTCCCTATCTGTTGAAAGTATTGACTTTTTTCCTAAGTGAGTGTGACATGGAAGTAATATCTGCCCTTTGGTGGAAGGATAAGTAAGGTTGTATGTCTACCAGGAAACCTAGAAATGAGCTGGGTTATAGGATTTTAGGTTTTAGCCACTGACTGGGGAATGATTGCTCTGTGACCAAAAAATCGATGTCTAGATGACAGAATGACCATTCAGAGCTGTTCCCTTTCCCCATCAGTTTGGTGCTCTTGAGTCTGCTTACCTTTTCAGCTTGATGAAGCATCTTTTTCTTAGCAGCACTGAGTCTTCTTGTAGTTGAGTCCTGTAGTGATGTATAATATTGCATCTTATCTCAGACTCTGGTTGTCATCCTCAGGCTCATAGGATATGCCCTTCTCCTACTTGTCATTGTAGAACAAAGCCCCAGACATCAGGAATTCCTGCCACCTAAAAATCTCACCTCAGTTTCCTGAACCATAATCCCACCCTTCATCTTTTGATGTTTTGGCCTATTTTCATCAATCTCCTTGACCTCTTCTACAAATTTTGCAGAGAAAACTGAAATTAGTTTTATTTTAAAAATGTGACTCTCGATTTTCTTTTTAAAATTTTTCCTATTCATCAAAGAATAGTGAGAACAGGCAGCCTCATGCCTTTCCCTCTCATCCATTTCTTCTTTGGATTTTAAATATAGAGTCCCAAAATAGGATTATCCAACCACGTTAAACATGGAACCACTTTTTCCTGCTTCCTTTTTGAGATTAGTTAATTGTTAAATTTTGTAAAGAAAACTGAAATTAGTTTTATAAAAAAAAGACTCGATTTTCTCTTTAAAATTTTTCTTACTCATCAAGGAACAGTGAGAGCAGACAGCCTCATGCCTTTCCCTCTCATCTGTTTTCTTCTTTGGATTCCAGATCTAAAACCACCAAGCAACCAACAATTAACCAACCTCAAAGAGGAAACAGGAAAAAAGTGGTTCTATGTTTAAGGTGGTTGGACAGTCCCTATTTTAGGACTTTTATCTTAAATACTCTTCCCACATGGTTAAAATATTGACCACTGTTGCCTCAGTGTGACATGAAAGGGAAAAATGGCTTAGGTAAGGAAGACAAATAAAGTTGGATGCTCCCTGGTAAGCCTAGGAGTGAGCTTGATCACAGAATTTTTGGTGTTAACAACTTACTGGGGACTGATAGCTTTGTGACAGTGAGTTTTTAAATTATAGAATGACTGTTCAGAGCTTCCTCATTTCAGGTTTGTACAATCTGCCCTTGTCTACTACCCAATAGTGAAGAACAAAGCCCTCGAAACCAGGAATTACCTGCCACATAAAAAACTCCCTCTCCCAACACTCCAAGTTCAGTATTCCCTACAAATTCTTTTCAAAGAAAGGTGGAGTTATAGTTTGGTGGAAAACTGACAGTCTAAGTCTTTTTTTTTTTCTAACTTCCTTCCTCACAGAGGCATTGCTGGAGTAGATGATCTCCTGCCTTCCACTCCCACCTATTTCTCCTTTGTTTTTCAGCTCTAAAAAAAAATCTTCGTGGTACTAAGCCATCAACCAGATAGCCATGCTCAAATAGGAAAAAATAGGAAAAGATGCAAAAGTGTGGGTGGTTTGATGCTCCTGTTTAAGGGCTTTATATTTTAAAATATTCTTACTAAATGTTGAAAGGCCTGACCTTTTCTCTCTCTGAATGTGACATAAATGTGGAACCTGGCTTTGGTAGGAGCATAAGAGTGGACCAAGAAGTCAAGAAGGGACCGGAGTGGTAGGGATGAGCCTGCAGAACAGGTAACAGTGACAATGAAAGTGGGGCCAGGTTACAGAGGGATTGTTCCAGGCCTGAGCTCCTCCCCCACCACTGTGGTTCCTCCAGCATCTGCTCACCTTTTCTTCTGTCTCACAGGGCAGAACGAGTATGGACAGACTCCTGCCTTTTGTCCCATCCATTTCTCCTTGTTTTGAGATTTAAAACTACCAAGCTACCAACCAGGTAGCCAGCCTCAAACAGGGGGCTAGCAAAGGTGGTACCCATGTCTAGGTGGTTTGGGGGTCCTATTAAATCTGTTTTTTCATATCCTCAATGTGGAGAAAGCAATTACCTGACTTCAGTGTTTGTAATATGAAAGTGAAAGTTGACTTGGACAGGAGGAAGGGTGGGCTGGATTCTGATTAGAAAGCCTACAGGTGTTTAATGGGGAGGGAGCAATCTCTGAGAAATGAAGGGTGGTTAGATTACAGAGTGATTGTGTAGAGCAGGGGTCCTCAAACTATGGTCCGCGGGCCAGATGTAGCAACTGAGGACAATTATCCCCCTCACCCAGGGCTATGAAGTTTCTTTAAAGGCCCACAAAAAAAAGTTTTAATTTTTACTATAGTCCGGCCCTCCAACAGTCTGAGGAACAGTGAACTGGCCCCCTATTTAAAAAATTTGAGGACCCCTGGTCTAGAACTTTGCCCTTTCCCTGCCAGTGTGGTGGTCTAGGCTGTGCTTACCTTTACTGCCTGTTGTGGGGTCTTCTCAGCATCACTGAGCTTTCTTGGAAGCGACTCCCCTCGCAAGGAATAACACTCTCTCTTTTTTGGGAGACACTGGTTTTCCTCCTTGGACTCATAGGGTCTGTCCTTCTCCTACTCATCATTGAGGAACAAAGCCCAGACACCAGCAGTTACATGTCACATAAAATGCTTATCATACCTATTGAACCAATCACTTAGTCTACTCTTATTAATCTCTCTGACCTTGCTCACAGAGGAGAAATGAGAGGAGGTAGTCTCATGCCCTCCATTCCCACCTATTTCTCCTTTGGTTCAGCGCTTCAACAACCAAATCACAAACAGCGAGCCACACACAGGAGATGGGAAAAGGGGGTGCCAAGATCCAAGTGAATTTGGGGCTCCTGTTTTTTTGATTCTTTATTTAAAAAGACTCTCGGAGAGACTTTTGCCTCAGTGACTGTGAAAGTGAAACTTGGATCTGGTAGGAGGATACATAAAGTGGGATGTTTGACTAGAAAGCCTAGGAATGAAATTGGTCATGGCATTTGAAGTTTTAGTTATTTACTAGGGAGTGATAACTGTGTGACAAAAGATGGTGTCTATGTTAACAGAATTATTGTCCAGAGTTATATCTCTCTTCTCCACCATTGTGGTGCTCTTGGGTCTGCCCACATTTTCTGCCTGTTGTTGGACCTTCTCAGCAGCAATGAGCTTTCTTGTAGTTGAGTCCTATTGTGATGGTTAATACTGCTTCTTTTCCTGAAGATTCTGGTTTTCATCCTCGGGTTCACACAATCTGCCATTCTACTTGTCATTGAAGAACAAAGCCCCAGATGCCAGCCATTATATGCCACATAAAATACTTATCATATTTGTTGTACTGAGCCACGGTCCAAAACTTCATTATGTGATGTTTTAATCTATTTTTATCAATCTCAAAATGGGAATGAGTTTGGTAGAAAAACTGACTCGACTTTTTTCCCTCAGTTTCTCTCTCATATAATAGGAACAAGGATTGGAAGCCAAATTTTATCTTCCTTATCACCCATCTATCCTTTGGATTTAGCTCTGAAATGACTGACCAACCAACTAATCAACTAGTTAGTCAACCTTAAATAGGAGATGGGAAAAAGGTGGTGCAAATATCAAAGTGGTTTAGAGCTCCTATTAAATCTTTTTTTTAAAGTGCTCCCTTACATGGAAAAAAAATGACTCAGTGAGTGCGACATGAAAATGAATCCTGACTGATAGGAAAATATGTAGTGTTGGATGCTGACATACTGACCAACAGGCCTAGGAATTAACTTGGTCACAGAATTTTAGCTGTTAATTACTTCCTGTGGAGTGAGACCTTTATGCCAAAGGACAGGTGGCTTATACTACTGAGTGAACTTAAGAGCCCAGATTTGGGTCACTTTTTCTGCCTGCTGTTGAACCTTCCCAGCAGCACTGAACTTTCTTGTAGGAGAGTACCATTTCGATGGAGAAGATTTTATCTTATCCTGGAGATTGGTTCTCACCCTTGAGTTCAAATCACTTTTCTTGTTCCTCAATGAAAATCAACGCCTCAGATATCACCTAAAATGCTAACTCTTATTTCCCTGAATCAGTCTTCCTTTCATCCTCTTATGTTTTGGCCTGTTCTCATTCATCATTTTGACTCCTATAAATTGTTGCAAAGAAAATTGGAGTGATTTTGGTGGGAAAACTGATTGTCTTAACCTTTTTCCTCCCCTCTTCCTCATTCAGATATTAGAAACAAATGGAAGTATTCTCCACTCCAAACTATTTCTCCTTTGTTTTTCAGCTCTAAGACTATCCACCAACCAACCATGGAGCAAATCTAAAATAAAGTGAGAAAAGGTGGAGCCAGGGAAGCTCTATATAAAATCTCTATTTTTAAAAGTGCTCACACTACATAGAAAAAAATAGGATCTCTTCCTCAGTGAGTATAGCATAAAAATAGTACCTGCCTTTGGTACTGTAATGGGTAGGGTTGGATGTTCACCAGGAAGCTTAGGAGTGAGCTGAGCATTAGTTATTTACTAGGGAGTGATAACTATGTGACACACCTATGGTGGGCTGGATTACAAAAATGTCCCCTTTACTAGCCCTAGTTCTCTAGGGTCTGCTCACCTTTTCTGCCTGCTGTTGAATCTGCTTCTCAGCAGCACTGAGCTTTCTGGTAGCTGATTCGAGTCTCATTGAACAGCATTTCATCTTATCCCGGAGATTCTGGTTTTCATCCTCGAGCTCATGCCATCTGTCTCTCTGCTACTCCTCAGTAAAGAAACAAGCACCAGACATCAAGAATTACCTGCCATCTAAAATGATCAACACCTATGCCCAACACGTCAACCTGTAAAGCTCTTGTCCTGTTTTCAGTAATCTCTTTGACCTCTTCTTACCAAGAAAAATTGGAGAGAGTTTGATTGGCAAACTGAGTATTTTGTTCTTTTTTTTTTCTCAGACTTATGACTTACTAACATAATAGTAACAATTGTTAGTAATCTTCTGTTCGCTACTCTCATCCATTTCTCCCTCGGTTTCCTGCTACAAAGCAAATACTTAACCATTTAAATCAACTAACCTCAGAAAGGAGGTTAGAAAAGGTAGTGTTCAGAATCCAGGTGATTTTGGCTTTTTATTAAATCACTATTTTAAAAACAGCTCCCTCTGTGGAGAAAAAAACGATCTTTGCCTTATTGTATGAAACATGGAAATGAAAGCTGGCTTTGGAGAAAAGGGATAGTTGAATGCTGATCAGCAAAAGTCTAGAGGAGTGTGCTTCCTGATAGGATTTTAGATGTTAGTTACTGTTAAGTAATAGCACTTGACAAAGGCTGCAGAGCTCTGCATATGCTATGGAGTGACTGTAACTGTGAAAGCTGTCCCCTTCCCCACCCCTGTGGTGTTCTTGGGTCTGCTCACCTCTTCTGCCTGTTGTTGCATCTCTCTCTCAGTAGCATTGAGCTTCCTTTTAGCTGAGTCCAGTTTCAATGAATAACATTGCATTTTATCCCGGAGATTCTGGTTCTCATTCGCGAGTTCATTCAATTTGGTTTTCTCCTATTCCATCATTGAAGGAAAAAAAAAAAAAAAACCTCAGACATCAGAAATTACCTGCCATCCAAAATGCTCTTGCCTGTCACCCTGAGCCACTCTCCCACATTTTATCCTGGGACATCATGATTTATTCTCATCAATCACTTTTATGTCTTTTACAAATGCTTGCAAAGAAAACAGGACTGAATTTATTTGGATTACTGACTTGATTTCTTTTTGCCTCTCTTCCTCACATAGTCACAATGAGGGCAAGAATCTCCTCCCCACCATTTCTCATTTATTTTCCAGCTCTAAAATAACCATCAAAACCACCAAGTAGGTAACCTAAAAACAGAAGATGGAAAATGTAACTTTTTGGAAGCTCCTATTAAAAATATTTTTTAAAGTGCTCTCTAGATGGGGAAAGAAGTAACCTTTGATTCAGTGACCATTGCACAAAAGTGCTTTTGGTAGGAGGATTGGCAGATTTGGATGTTGATCAGGATGTGGAGGAGTAAGCTTGGTCACAGGATTTTAATCCTTAGTTATATACTGGGGAGTGATAGCTTTGTAAGAAGGGAGAGGTGACTAGATTACAGAATAATTGTCTAGAGCTGTCTGCCTTCAGTTCCATTGTGGTGTTCTGAGATCTGCTCACCTGTTGTGCATCCTGTTGGAGCTTCTCAGCACAGCTGATTTTGATTGAAGCTGAGTTCAGTTGCAATCTATAAAACTGCATCTTATCCTGGAGACACTGATTCTCGTTCTTGAGCTCATTGTATCTGTCCTTTTCCTACATCTCACAAAAGAATAACTTCGCAGACATCTAGAATTATCTTCCACCTAGAATGCTCACACCTATTACCCTGAGCCATTATCCCAAACCTCATCTTTTGAGGCTTTAGCCTATTTTCTCATTACTCTGACTTTTACAAAATCTGGGAATGAAAATCTGGATGAATTAGAAACACCCTCCTGCCCTTCATAGCCATACATTTCTATTTGGTTTCCTACACTAAAACAACAACCCAACCAACCAACCAGTTAGCCAATATAAAGTAGAAGTTGGGCAAAGGTGGTGCCAGAATTAGGTGGTTTGATGCTCCAAAGATAGTTTATGCATGAAAAATGCTCCCAAAATGGAGGAAGAAGTGACCTTTGCTTTAGAGAATGTGAAATAAAAGTGAAAGCTGGCTTAGGTAGGAGGATATATAGGGTGGACTGTGGACCATCAAGACAGGGAGCTTTGTCATGAGATTTTAGGCATGGTTACTGGGGAGTGACAAAGGATGGGAAGATAGGTTACAGGATTGTCCAGATCTGTCCTTTTCCCCATCACTGTGGTACTATTGGCTAGGCTCACCTTTTCCGACTGCTCTTGCATCATCTTCTCAGCAGCACTGAGCTTTCTTGTAGCTGAATCGAGTTGCCATGAATAACATTGCATCTTATCACGGAGATTCTGATTTTCATCTTCAAGCTTATTCAAT
This sequence comes from Antechinus flavipes, assembly GCF_016432865.1. Classification (NCBI taxonomy): domain Eukaryota; kingdom Metazoa; phylum Chordata; class Mammalia; order Dasyuromorphia; family Dasyuridae; genus Antechinus; species Antechinus flavipes. Next base: position 45,082,846 of record NC_067399.1, read on the forward strand.
CTTTCAGCTTTCTAATTTTCATTGAAAAATAAAGCCCCAGACTTTAGGAATTACCTGCTACCTAAAATGGCCAAAACTACCACCCCAAGTCACATTCCATCTTGTGATATTTTGATCTGTTCTTATTAATCTCTTTGATGGGAGCTAGGTGGCACAATGGATAGAGTATTGGCCCTGAAATCAGGAGGACCCAAGTTCAAATCCCACATCTTTTAGTTGCAAGCCCAATTCATTGACCTTCTCTTTCTCTATTTTATACAAATAGGCCTCTAGAGATATGAAATTTCCCCTTATTACCGCTTTGGCTGCATCCCATACATTTTGGTATGATGTCTCAAATCCCACATCTGACATCAGACACTTAACACTTCCCAGCTATGTGATCCTGGGCAAATCACTTAAACCTCAATTGCCTTGCCTCTCCCCCCAAAAAAGCAAAAAAAAAAAAAAAAAAAAAAAAAAAAAAATCACTGTCTTCTACAAACTCTTTCAAAGGAATCTGAAATCAATTTGGTTGGAAAACTGATATAGTGGACTTTTTTTTTTTCTCATTTACACACATGATTGAAATGAATATAAACAGCTTCCTGCCCTCTAATTGCACCCACTTTTCTTTTGGTTTCTGACTCTTAATTCTTAAACTAACCAACTAACCAGTTGGTTAGTCAGTATCAAAGAAGTGGTAGAAAAAAGAGGCGCAAAGAGGCAAAAGTGGTTTGGGGTTTCTATCACATTTAAATTGTTAAAAACACTCCTTATCACGGTGACTTTTGCCTCAGTGAATTTGACATGAAAGTGAAACCTTTGCCAGAATAGTTAAGGTGGGATGTGGCTCAACAAAAGCCCAGGAGCTAGCTTGGTCATAGATTTTTAGGTGTTAGTTTCTGACTGGGGAGTGTTATCTCTGACAAAAACTGGGAGGAGGCAAGATTACAGAATGACTTTCCAGATCTGTTCCTTGCCCAACAATAATGCTGCTCTTGTGTTTGCTCACCTTTTCTGCCTGCTGTTGGATCTTCTCAACATCACTGATCTTGCTTGCAGCTGAGTCAAGTTGCAAGGAATAACATTGCATCTTATCCCTGAGATGCTGGTTCTCATCTTCAAGTTCACTCATTCTGTCCTTTTTCTACTCATCATTTAAAGACAAAGATCAAGACATCAGGAATTAGTGTCACCTAAAATGCCCACACCTATGACCCTGAGCCACTCTTCTATACTTCTTTGGGACCTCTTGGCCTGTTCTCATCAATCTCTCTGACCTTTTCTACAAATTCTTGTGCTGAAAATTGGAGTGATTTTGGTTGGAAAAATCAACTTTTTCTTTTTTCTTATTTCCTTACTCAGAGTATGAATGTAGATAATTATCTTCCTGTCTTCCATTCCCACTCATTTCTCCTTTGGTAGCCATTTCTAAAACAATCAATCTAATAATTAATTATTAAGTCTCAAATAGGTATTGAAAAAAGGTGAATACCAGGGTCCAGGTAGTTTGGGGCTCATATTACATCTTTATTTTTAGAAGTTTTTTCAACAGAGAAAGAAGAGACCTTTGGCCCTTTGGCCTGGTGAATGACATAAAAGTAAAATCTAGCTTTGGTTGGAGGCCAGATTGAATTGCAGGTTGACCAGCAAGCTAGGAGTGAGCTCTTTTTTTTTTTTTTTTTTTAATAGGATCTTAGGAGTTAGTTACTAATTGGGGAGTGATATCTCAGTGGCAAAGGACAGATGGCTAGATTAGAGTGACTGTCTGAAGCTGTCCCCCACTTCTCTACCATTGTGCTTTTGGATCTGACTCACCTTTTCTGCCTGTTGTTGCATCTCCTTCTCGGCAGCACTGAGTTTTCTGTTAGCTGAGTCCAGTTGATACGAATAACATTGCATCTTATCCCGAAGATTCTGATTCTCATTCTCAAGCTCTTTCATTCTGTCCTTCTCCTTCTTCTCAGAGAAAAACAAAGTCCCAGGTATCAGGAATTACCTACCACTTAAAATGCTTACACTTTTGCCCCGAGCCACAGTCCTACACATCATTCTCTGACATCTTGCCTTGTTCTCATGGATTTCTTTGATCTCTTCTTCCAACTCTTGTAAAGAAATCTGGAGTGAGTTTGGTAGAAACATTGACTAATCTTCCCTTTGTTTTTTTCTTACTTTCTCACAAATAGAATGAGTAGGGAGTCTCTCCTGTACTCTTTTCTAATCATTTTTGTTTCTAGTTCTAAAACGATCAATAAAACCACCACTAAGCCAATCTCAAATAGGAGGTGGGAAAAGGAAGTTCCAAGTTCTAGGATTTTAAGAGCTCCAAAGAAATTTTTATTTTTAAAAGCATTTGCTGCATGGAGAAAAAAATGACTTTTGCCTCAGTGAGTGAGACATGAAAATGAAACCTGGCTTTGATAGAAGATGGGTAGGGTTGAAGGCTGACCAGTAAGCCTAGTAATGCATTTGATAAAAGATTTTTAGGTGTCACTTACTGGTCAGTGATACTTCTGACAAAGAAGATGGGTTGTCTAGATTACAGAATGATCATTGCTTGTATAGCTTTCTCTTTTCCCTCACTATCATAGTAATCTTTTGCCTCCTTACCTGTTCTAGATGTTGTTGCATCATCTTCTCAGCAGCACTGAGCTTTCTTGTAGCAGATTCGAGTTGTGATGAATAACAGTGCATCTTATCCCGAAGGTTCTGGTTCTCATCCTTGAGCTCATCCAGTCTTCCCTTTTCCTATTCATCATTGAAGAACAAAGCCCCTTACATCAATAATTACCTGCCACCTCAGTGCTCACACTTGTCAACCTCAGCTACATTCTCTTCAATCATCTTGACTTCTACAAACTTTTATAAATAAAATTAGAGTTTGATTGGAAACCTGTCTTAACTTGCTCCTTTCTCATTTCCTCACTCACATAGTAGGAACAAGGATAAGTAGCCTCCTTCACTTGTATCCATTCCTCCTGTTGTTTCCTGTACCAATCAAACCAGCTAACCAGTTAGGCAAACCTTGAATAATTGGAAAAAGATAGTGCCAAGGTCCAGGTGTTTTAGGCTTCTAAAATTTTTTTAATGCCCTGAATTCATGGAAAAAGAAGCAACCTTTGTCTCAGGAAGTGTGTCATGAAAAAGAATCTGACTTTAGATGGAGGGTTGCCTCTTGCCCTTCACACCCACTAATTACTTCTATGATTTTCAGTTTTAAACCAACCAACCAACCAACCAGTTAGCAAACATCAAAGAGGAGGCAGCAAAAAGTGATTCAAAGGTCTAGACGATTTGGAGGTTTATACTTAACCTCTATATTAAAAAGCATTCCTTACAAAGAGAAAGAAGTGACCTTTACCTCAGTGACATGAAAGTGAAACCTAATTTGAGAGTAGAATAGGTACAGCTGGAGCTGACCAGCAAGCCTGGGAGTAAGCTTGGTCATAGAATTGTAGGCATTAGTTACTTACAGGGGAGTGTTATTTCTGTGAGAAATGATGGGTGGCTAGGTTTTAGTCTGATTGTCTATAGAGATATTCCATTCCCCAACATGGTGGGATTGTTGGATCTGCTCACCTTTTCTGCTTGCTCCTGAGCCTTCTCAGCATAAGAGAGCTTGATTGTAGTAGAGTCCAGTTGTAAAGAATAATATTGCATTTTATTCCTAAGGCTCTCGTTCTCATCCTCGAGATCATTCAATCTGTCCTCCTGCTACTTTTCATAGGAGAACAAAGCCCCAGACATTAGGAATTACCTACCACTTAAAATGCTCACACTTCTCATTGTGAGCCATAATTCCATACCTTATCCTGAGATAGCTCGGTTCATTCAAATCAATTTCTTTGACCTCTTCTATAAATTCTTGCAAAGATTATTGGAGTTTGTAAAATAGATGATTCTGACTTCCTCATTCCCCTTACTTCCTAACTTCCATTTGTAGGAACAATGATAGGTAGCCACCTGTCCTTGTTTTCATCCAATTCTACTTTGTTTTCCAACTGTAAAAACAACTGGATAACCAACCAGTCAGCCAACTCAAAAAGGAGGAGGGAAAAGGTGGAGCCAAGGTCTAAATGTTAGTGGCTCCTATTAAATGTTACTAAAAGCTTTCCTTACATGGAGAAAGAAATGATCTTTGCTTCAGTGAGTGTGACATAAAAGTTTAACCTTGCTTTTGTAGAAGAATAAGTCACCAACTAACAAGTTCATAAAATTTTAGGTATTGGTAACTAATTGGGCAATGATACTTTAGTGACAAAAGTTGGGTGGCTAGATTATAGAATGAGACTCTGGTGGTGGTCCCAGTTTATAGCAATGTGATACTCTTGGTTTTGCTCACCTTTTCTATTTGCTGTTGTATCTTCTCAGCATCACTGAGCTTCTTTTTAGGTGAGTCCTGTTGTAATGGATAAGATTTGATCTTATTCTGGGGACCCTCTGGTTCTCATCCTCAGGTTCATTCAATCTGTCTTTTTCCTACTCATCATAGAAAACCCTAGCCACCAAGAATTACTTGCCACCTAATGCTCATATCTATTGACCTGAGTCACAATCCCATGTCTTGGTTTGTTTTCATCAGTGTCTTTGGCATCTTCTGCAACTTTTGCATAGAAAATTGAAGTGATTTTGGTTAGAAAACTGTCTTGACTTCTTTTTTCTTAGTCTCATAGAAGAAATGATAGATGTTCTCCTGTGTCTACTCCCATCCATTTTCTTTTGGTTTGCAGCTTTCAATTCACCAATTAACCGACCAGTTAGCCCACCTTAAAGCTGAGGTGAGAAAAGGTGGTGCCAAGGTCAAAGTAGTTTGGGGGCTCCTAATAGCTTTTTAATTTTCAAAATATATGCAAAGATAATTTTCAACATCCACCCTAACAAAACCTTGTGTTCCAAATTTCTTTCTCTTTCTATTCCTCCTTTCCCCCTCAGACAGCAAGTAATCTAATATATGTTAAACACGTGCAATTCTTCTAAACACATTTCCACGTTTATCATGCCACACAAGAAGTCAGATCAAAAGGAGAATGAGAAAAAAAAAAAAAAAGCAAGCAAATGACAAAAAAAGTGAAAACACTATGTTGTGATCCACATTCAGTTCCTACAGTCCTTCTCTGAATGCAGATGGCTTTCTTCATCCTTACCTTATCCTTCCTATACCTATCCAGGAGGGAGTTTGGTTATAGAATTCTAGATATTACTGGGTATGGATATCTCTTTGACAATTGAGTGGCTAGATTATATAGTGACTAGAGCCATCCCCCATTTTCCATCTGTTGCTGCTCTTGCGTCTGCTCACCTTTTCTGCCTGTTGTTGCTTCTTTTCAGCTGCACTGTGCTTCCTTTTCGTTGACTCCTGCTGCATTGAATAAGATTTGGTCTTATCCCAGAACCTCAGTTTCTCATCCTTGGGATCATTCCACTCCATCCTCCTCCCAGTCATTATTGAAGAGAAAAAGCCCAGGACTTCAGGAATTACCTGCCTCCTAAAGGCTCACCACCCCTCACACTCTGAGCCACAATCTAACATTTCATCCTCTTATGTCTTGACCTGTCTTCATCATTCTTGGCCTTTCCTATAAACTCTTGCTTAGAAAACCGGAATCTGTTTGGAAAGCTGCTGCCTTGAGTCTCTTTTGTGCTATTTACTTTCATAGTAGAAGTAGAAGAGAAGGAAGTTTCCTGTCTCTACCCTCAAGTTCTTTCTCCTTTATTTTCCTGCTTTCAAAGAATCAATCAATTAATCAGTTACTCTACTTCAAACAGGAAGTGGGGAAGTACACCAAGGTTCAGGTGGTTTGGGATTCCCATCAATCTATATAATTTTTAAAAGTGTTCATTACGTGGAGAAAAACCCTTTGCGTCTGTGCATGTAATAAGAACATGCACCCTGGCTTTGGTAGCATACGGAGGATTTGCTGACCAACAAACTTGAGAATGAGCTTGGTCATAGGATTTTAGGCATTGGATACTTATTGAAAATTGATCTCCCTTTGTCAAAGGATGGGTGACTAGGTTAGAGAATGACAGTCCAGAACTTTCTACCATCTCTACCAATGTGGTTCTCTGAAGCTCCTCACCTTTTCTGTCTGTTGCATCTTTTTCTCAGCAGTACTATGCTTCCTTTTAGGAGAGTCCTGTTGTAATGGATAAGATTTGCTATTATTGCTGAAGACAGATTTTAATTTTCATCCTCAGACTTGTTCAATCTGGCCTTTTACTCATTAGAAAGGAACAACCACAGATTGAGGAATTACTTGCCACCTAAAGGCTCACACCTGTCCATCCTGAGCCACAGTCCCACATTTTATCCTCTGATGATCTTGAGTCTCTTTTGTGCTACTTACTTCCATAGAAGTAGAAGGAGAAGGAAGTTTCCTGTCTCTACCCTCAAGTTCTTTCTCCTTTGTTTTCCTGCTTTCAAAGAATCAATCAATTAACCAGTTACTCTACTTCAAACAGGAAGTGGGGAAATGATCCCTACTTGATGATCCTGTTCTTATCAAACCCTTTGCCTTCTACATAGAAAATTGGGGTGATTTTGTTCGGAAAACTGAGTGCTTGACTTTTTTTCTTACTGTCATGGTAGATAGAAAGGGTGTTCCTGTCTTTACTCCCAGTTATTATTACTGTTTTGATTTTTCAGCTTTCATCCAACCATCCATCCAACCAATTAGCCCATCTAAGAAGAGATTATACCATGATCCAGATATTTTGGGATTTCGAATTAATCTGTAGTTTTAAAAGCTTTACCTACAGGGAGAAGTGACCTTTGCTTTAGTGAGCATATTGTGAATATGTGAGCTGGTTTGGGGGAAGTGGGTGCTATTCAGCAGGCCTAGAAGTGAGTTTGGCCAAAACATTTTAGGTGTTAATTTCTTATTGAGAAATGCTATATCTGTGACAAAGAACAGATAAGCTAGACTACAGAACAATTGTCCAGAACTGTCCCCATTCTCTACCAATGAGGTGCTTGCTCTTAGGTCTGCTCACCTTTTCTGTCTGCTGTTGGCTCTTCTTCTCAGGACTGTGCTTCCTTTTAGATGAGTCTTGTTGCAATGAACGACATTTGGTCTTATCCTGGAGTCTTGGTTTCTCAACCTTGGGCTCAGTCTGTCTGTCCTTCTCCTACTTGTCATTCAAGAAGAAGGCCACAGATATCAGGAATTACCTGCTACCTAAATGCTCACACCTATCCAACCTGAGCCACAATCTACACTTCATGCTATGACATCTTGGTTTGTTGTCATCAATATTTTTGGCTTCTTCTAGAAACTCGTGCAAAAAGAAATTGGAAGTTGTTTGGAAACTTGACTTTCTTTTGTCACAAAAGGTAAAAGCGGGTTCTGTCTTTTACTCCAACCCATTTCTATTTTGGTTTCCAGGTACAAAACAACCAACCAGTTAGTTAATCCTCAAAGAGGAGATGGGAAAAGGTGTTGTAAAAATTCAAGAATTTTGGAGCTTCTAATTAAATATATATCATTTAAAGTGATGTTTGTTTCTGTGGTTGTGACATGAATGTGAAAGTTAGCTTTGATAGGAGTATCTGTATGTGTGGGTACAGCAAGCCTAGTAGTGAAGCATTAGTTACTTGTTGGGGACTGCTACCTCTGCAAAGAAGGATGGTTTGTTAACTTGCAGAATAATTTATACAGAGTTGTCTCCATTCTCCACCAGTGTGGTACTCTTAGGTCAGACGCTCACCTTTTCTGCTAATTGTTGCATTTTGTTGGTGATACTGAGCTTTTTTTTAGGTGAGTCCTGCAATTGATAAGATTTGTTATTATCCTGAAGACTCTGGTTTTCATCTTTGGGTTCCTTCAATTTGTCATCCTCCTACTCATCATTGAAGAACAAAGCCCCAAATGTTGGCAGTCACTTGCCACCTAAATGGTCACATCTATCTCTTTGGGCCATGATCCCACATTTTATCCTCTGATGTACATATCAAGCTTTTTGATTACTACTACAAATTCTTGAATAAAAAATTAGAATAATCTAAGTTGGAGTGTCTTGACATTTAAAAAAAATCACTCTAATAGTAAAAATGAAGATGGGTATTATCATTCTCTATACTTCCAGCAATTTCCATTTTAGTTTCCAGCTTTCAAACAACCAATTAACCAACTGGGCAGCCTACCTCCAAGAATAGGTGGGAAAAGGTGATGGTAACATCCAGGTGTTTTGGGGTTCCTAATTAATCTATATTTGCCTCCATGGAGAAAGAAATAACCTTTGCTTCAGTGAGTGTGATGTGAATGTGTGACGTGGTTTGGGAGCTAGGTGGTGGCCGACAAGCCTATGAGCGAGCTTTGTCATTGGATTTTAGGCATTAGTTACTTAATGGGAAGTGATACAATTGTGACAAAGGACAATTGATTAGCTTTACAGAGTCATTGTCTAGAGCTGTCCCTCTTCTCTATGCTTTTAGGTCTCTTCACCTTTTGTGCTTGTTGCTCAGTCTTTTTCTCAGTGGTACTGAGCTTTTTTTATGTGAGTCCTCTTGTAATGGATATGATTTGGTATTATCGATTTGGTATTATCCTAGAGACACTCTGGTTCTCTTGCTTATCATCAAAGAAGAAAATCCTATTGGCCTATTCTCATCAATATCTTTAATTTCCTCTACAAAGACTTAAAAATTTTTTTTTATTAATTTATTTATGCAAGGCAATTGTGGTTAAGTGACTTGTCCAGGGTCACACAACTAGTAAGTATTACAGTGTCTGAGGCCAGATTTGAACTGAGGTCCTCCTGACCTCAGGGCTGGTGCTGTATCCAGTGCACCATCTGTCTTCCCTCTTACAAATATTTTTCAAAGCAAGCTAGACTGAGTTTGATTGGAAAACTGACTCTCTTTTTTTGTTTTGTTTTTTTCATTCACTTTCATATAGTTAGGAATGATGGTAGGTTGCCATTTGATTTTGAGTTCTAAACAACTATCTGTAGAGTTAGTGAATAGGAGGTGAGAAAACGTGGCATACCTAAGGCCCAGGTGTTTTAGGATTTTTTTTTAAAACAGCCCACAATGTTCATACCTATTTCCCTGAACCTCTGTCCCATCCTTCATCCTGTGATGTCTTGAACTGTTCTCATCAATCTCTTTGAATTTTGTTAAAAACTCTTGCAAAGAAAAGTAGTATGAGTTTGGTTTAGAAAGTGACTGTTCTTGACTTTCTTTTTTCTCATTTCCTTCTTTAATAGATAACTTCTTGCCCTTCATTCTCCCTCCCCCCCATTTCTCCTTCATTGTCTGGCTATTAAAATTATCAGCCAACCAACCAATTAGCCAATCTCACATAGGAAGTGAGAAAAGTTGCCTCCAAGGTCCAGGTTGTTTAGGTTTCCTATGAAATTCATATTTTAAAAAGTATTCCCAACATAGAGAAGTGATCTTTGTGTTTCAGTAAGTATGAAGTATAAGAGAAACTTGGCTTTACTGTGCAGATGGGTTTTGTTTGGATATTAATCAGCAAGCCTAGAATTGATCTTGATAATCAGATATTAGCTATTAGTTACTTTGTGGAGAAGGATGCTTGTGTGACAAAGGATGTGTAACCATATTTTAATGATTGTCCAGAGATGTCCCCCTTCTCCACCATTGGAACACTTTTGGGTCTCTCCTCCCCTTTTCTGCCTACTCTTGGATCTTCTCATCAGCACTGAACTTTCTTGTAGCTGAGTCCTGTTGCAATGGATAATTTTGCATTTTATCCTAGAATCTTTGGTTCTCAGCCTTAGGCTTATTCAATCTGTCCTTCCTCTATTCCTCATTGAAGAGCAATTGCTTGAGATATCAGGAATTGTCAACCACCCAAAATGCTCACACTTATTACCCTGAGTGAAAGTCCCACACTTCCTCCTGTGACCTCTTGGCCCATTTTCATCACTTCCTATAGAACATGGAGTGAGTTTGGTTAGAAAATTGACTTGTGACTTTTTTTTCTCTTTCTTATTCACAAAGTAGGAAAAGAGGGCAAGAAGTTTCCTGTCCATCACTCCCATTCATTTTCTTTGCTGTTCAGTTTTAAAACAATAGTTTTAAGCAAACCCAGTTATCCAATCTCAAAAAGGAGGGGGGAAAAGATAATTCCAAGGTTCGGGTAGCTTGGATTTCCTATGAAATCCATATTTTGGTAAGCAATCCTTACACAGAGGAAGAAGTGACATTTTTCTCAGGGAGTGTGAAATGAAAGCAAAATTTGGTTTTGGTAGGAGGATATGCATTTGTGGATGTTGACTACCCAAGCCTAGCAGTAAATCTGGTTGTAGGATTTTAGGTGGTACTTATTTATTAGGGAGTGATATTTTTGTTGTTCAGTCATCCAGTCATATCTCATTCTTAGTTTCCCCTTGGACAATAAGAGTATGTCAAGTCACTCTATGCAGTATCTTTGCCAATAAAACCCCAGATGATATTGTAAAGAGTTGGACATGACCAAAATGATGGAACTGGGGAGTGATACCTCTGTGATACATCTGTGACAAAGGATGCTTAGTTAGATTATGTCTTTGGCCATGGGCAAGGCTGCTTTTATAACCTTCACATTGTCTTGAACATCTCAGCCATTAGAGACTATTAGATAATTCCTATCTAGAGTTGTTCTTCTTCCCCACCATTATGGTGCTCTGCTCACCTTTTTGGCCTGTTGTTGGATCTTCTTTTCACCAGCACTGAGCTTTCTTGTAGGTGAATCCTGTTGTGATGAATAAGATTGCCTCTTGTCCGGAGACTTTGTTTCTCTCCTCCTCAACCTTATCCAATCTATTATTCTCCTACTTGTCATTGAAGAGTAAAGTCCCAGACAACAAGAATTACCTGCCACCCAGAGGGCTCACATCTATTACCCTGAACCTCAGTCCTATTTTTCATCCCATGGCTTGTTCTTGGCTTGTTCTCATCAATCTCTCTTGACTTTTTCTACAAATGCTTGCAAAGGAAAATAGTGTGTTTAGTTCTGCCTTTACTTGCCTTTTCCTCACTTCCATATATATTTGGAAGTAATGTAAGTAGTTTCCTTTAACTTCTATTCCCCTCCTCCATTTCTACTTTAGTATCCAACTCTAAACCAGTCAACCAACCAGCCAGGTAGCCACCCTCAAATAGGAGGTGGGGAAAGATGCTGCTAAGATCCAGATTTGGTTTTCCTATGAAATCAATACTTTTTAAAAGCACTTTCTACGTGGAGAAAGAAGACACACTTTTGTTTCACTGGTATGATGGGAAATAAAACTTGACTTTGGTATAGGTTTTAGAACAGGTTTGATGAACAGCAGCAAATCTAGGATGATCTTGATAACCAGATAGTAGATGTTAGTTACTTACTAGGGAGTGGTACATATATGACAAAGGATGGGTGGTGGTTAGATGACAGAATGACTGTCCAGAGCTGTCTACCCCCTTACCATTGATGAGTGCCAAGCTCTACTCACCTGTTGTTCCTGCTTTTGTATCTTCTTAGCATCACTGAGCTTTCTTGTAGGTGAGTCCTGTTGCAATGGATAATTTCGCAATTTATCCCAAAGTCTTTGGGTCTCATTCTCAGGCTCATTCAGTCTGTCCTTCCTCTATGTCTCATTGAAGAATAATGCTCCAAAAATCAGGAATTATTAGCCATGATTAAAATGCTCACATCTATCACTCTGAGCCACTGTTCCAAATTTCATCCTGTGATGTCTTGGCCTATTTATCAATCTCTCTGATTACTTCTATAAACCCTTGCAAAGAGCATTGGAGTAAGTTTGGTTGGAAAACTGCCATGGTTTTTTTTCCACCCTTTCCCTCAAACAGAATGAATGAGTTTAGAGAAATCTTGCCCAGCATTCCCATCCATTACTCCCTTTGGTATTACAGCTTTAAACAGGCAACCAACCAAATAGCCATTTATCCACCCTCAAAGAGGTGATAGGAAAATTTGGTTCCACTGGGTGGTTTAGGTTTCCTATGAAATCCAAATTTTAAAAAGTATAAAGAAATGACCTTTGTCTTAGTGAGAATGACATCAAAATAAAACTTTGAATTATTAGGGAGGATAAGTAGGTTTGGAGACTGACCCCAAACTCTGGGATTGAATTTGGTCATAAGATTTTGTGTATTGCTTTTTTGCTGAGGAATGATGCTCCCGTGACAAATTATGAGTGACTGGATTATAGAACGACTGTCCAGAATCATCTTGCTTCCCTGCCATTAAAGTGCTCTCAACTTTTCCTACCTTTTCTGCCTGCTATTGCATCTTTCTCCCTGAACAAGAGCTTTCTTATAGGTAAGTCCCATTGCGATGAATAATATTGCATCTTATTGCTGAAAACCTGGTTGTCACCCATGGACTCATTTAATCTGTTCTCCTTCTACTTGACATTGAAGAACAAAGCCCCAAACACAAATCTGACACCTAAAATGCTCACAAAATGCTCTCAACTCTTAGCAATAGTCCCACATTTCATCAAATGATGTTTTGGCTTCTTCCTACCAATCTCTTCGACCTTTTCTACAAACTTGCAAAGAACATTAGAGTTTGCTTGAAAAACTATCATGATTTTCTTTTCTCTCATTTCCTCACATAGTAGGAATGAGGTTAGGTAAGTGTTTTGCTCACCCCTTCCATCCATTTCTCTTTTAATGTTCAGCACTAAGACAACCAATCAACAAACCAGCCAATTACAATTAGCCAACCTTAAAGAGTTGGTGGAAAACAATGGTTTCAGGGTTCAAGTGATTTGGATTTCTCATGAATTCATGTTTTTAAAAGCATTCCCTGTCTGGAGACAGAAGTGACCTTTGACTCAGGGAGTGCAACATGAAAATGAGATCTGTTTTGGTAGGAAGATTGGTTGAATGCTGACAACAAGCCTAGGAATGAGCCTTGCTATGGCATTTTTAGGTGTTAAGTTGGGAGTGATGTTGTTCAATCATTCTGTCCTGTGTGACTCTTCCTGAGTCTATGGCACAACAAGACCTTCTATATCCAATACCTTTGCCAAGAAAATTCCAAGTGAGTTCATGAAGGGTTGGACGTAATTGAAACAACTGAATTGAGGAGTGATACTAGTGTGACAAAGGATGCATAGGTTAGATTCAGATTGATGATGGTTCTTAATAGTTTCCCTTCTCTATTATTGTGGTGTTCTTGGGTCTGCTCACCTTTTCTGCTTGCTGTTTGATAATCTCGGCACTAGAGACCTTGATTGTAGTTGATTCCAATTGAAATGAATAAGGTTGCATCTGGTTCTCATCCTTGGGCTCATTCAGCCCTTTCATGTCCTAATCATCATTGAAGAACAAAGCCCCAGGTATCAGGAATTTCCTTTCACCTAAAATGCTTACATATATAGTCGTTAGCCATTGTCCCAGATTTCATTTTTTGAAGGAATGGCATGTTCTTTTCAATTTCTTTAATCTTTTCTTTAACATTTTGTAAAGGAAATTGGTGTGAGTTTAGTTGAAAAGTGATTCTCTTGTCTTTTTCCTTTCTTCCTCATTCATATGGTAGGAAGTAGGTCCCTTTCTTACTTTCTCCTTTAGTGTCCAGTTATAAAACAACCAACCAAGAAAATAGCTAGCTAACCTAGAAAGGAGCTAGCCAACCTAAAAGAGATGGTGGATAACCTAAAAGAGATGGTGGACCTGCTGAGGTCCAGGAAGTTTGGAGACATTATTAAATCTATATATTTAAAAGTCCTCCCTACTAAAGAGAAATAAATGACCTTTGCGCTTCAGTGGATGTGATATGATGAGACCCTCTCTTGGTAGGAGGATAAGTAAGATTGCATTACTGACCAAACATGCCTAGGAGTGGGCCTGGTTATAGGATTTTAGATATTAGTTACTATAGAGTCATCACACCCCTCCCCCCATGACAAACATAGATGAGAGAATGACTGTCCAGATCTGTTCTCTTCTTTCCTAATTTCTGTTCCCTTTTCTTTGCAGCATTGAGCTTTTTTTAAAGTTGAGTTTTGCTGCAATGGTAACTATAGCATCTTATCTGGAAGTCTTTGGTTCTCATCCTTGACTTATTCAATCTATCCTTTTCTCTCTTCATGAAACAATTTTCCCAGGAATCAGTTATTACCAGCCACCCAAAATGCTGGCACCTCACACCTTAAGTAATAATCCCACATTTCACCAAGTGATGTTTTGACTGCTTCTTATCAATCTCTTTTTAACTCTTCTATAAACGCATGCAAAGAACATTGAAGTTTTTTTTTTTAAACTGTCATGACTTTTTCTTTCACTTTTCCACTTGTATAGTGTGAATGAGGTGAGGTAGTGTCTTGCTCACTCCCCACCCATTCATTTCTCTTTTGATATTCGGCACTAAAACAACCAACCATCCTATCAACCAAATAGCCAATCTTAAAGAGTTGATGGGAAGCAATAGTTCCAAGGTGTAGGTAGTTTGGATATCCTATGAAATCCATGTTTTTAAAAGCATTCCCTGTCTGGAGACAAAAGTAACTTTCGAGTCAGGGAGTGCAGAACATGAAAATAAGATATGTTTTGATAGGAGGATTGGTAGGGCTGGGTGCTGACAAGGACTTGAGGAATGAGCCTAGTTATGGGATTTTAGATGTTTGTTAGTTTGGAGTGATGTTCAGTCACTCTGTTTTGTGTGACTTTTCATGAGTCCACGGACCATAGCACACCAAGACCTTCTATCTAATACCTTTGCCAAGAAAACCCCAAATAAGTTGATGAAAGGTTGGACATGAAACAACTAAACTGAGGAGTGATACCTCTGTGATAAAGGATGCATAGGTTAGATTACAGAATAATTGTTCATAACAGTCTCCCTTTTCTCCACCATTGTGGTGTCCTTGGGTCTGCTCACTTTTTCTGCTTACTGTTTAATCTTCTTAGCACTCAAGAAAAATCAGCTGAGTTCAATTGAAATGAATAATATTGCATTCTATCCTTGTCTCTGGTTCTCATCCTTGGGCTCATTCATGTCCTACTTATTGTTAAATAACAAAGCCCTGGGTATTAGAAATTTCCTTTCATCTATAATGCTTACACAATACAGTCCCCTCAGCCATTGTCCCAAATTTCATCTTTTTAAAGGAATGGCCTATTCTTATCAATTCCTTTAGTCTTTTCTACAACATTTTGTAAAGGAAATTGGTGTGTTGGGTTTGAAAAGAGACTTTCTTGATTTTCTTTTTTCTTCCTTCCTCATTCATATGGTAGGAAGTAAGGTAGGTATTCTCCTGCTCTTCTCTTCCCCTTTCCTACTTTCTTCTTTAGTGTCCAGCTCTAAAACAACCAACAAACCAAGCAGCTAGCCAACCTAAAAAGAGGTGGTGGAAAAAGGTGTTTCCCAGATTCAGGTAGTTGGGAGGTATCCTTAACTCTATATTTTTAAATGCACTCCCTACATCAAGAAATAAAATGGTTTTTGCCTCAATGAGTGTGACATGAAAAATGAAACCCCTTGCTGGTAGTAGGATAGGTTTGAATGTTGATCAGCAAGCCAAGGATTGAACAGTCATGGGATTTAGGCATCAGTAAATTGTGGGGGGATTATACTTGTTTGACAAAGGATGTATGCCTTCATTAGAGAATGCTTGTCCGCATTGTGTCCCTTTCCCACATATACAGTGGTTTGGCTGCACTCACCTGGTCTTCCAGTGATTGGATCATCTCAGGACTACTGCGCCTTCTTAAAGATGAGTCTCGTTTTAATAGCCAACATGGTGGTCTCTGTTTCTCTTCTTCTGACTCATCTTCCTCCTGTTTGTCATTGAAGAATAAAGGCCCAGTCATAAAGAATTACCTGCCACTTAAAATGCTCCTCCTTATCACCCTGTGCCCCATTCCCCATCTATGATGTCATGTCCTCTTTTCACCACTCTCTTTGACCATTTCTGCAAATTCTTATCAAAATATTGGAGTTTTAGTCAGAAAAAAGACCTTCCAGATTCTCTTTTTTTCTTACTTCTGGGGGGAATGAGACTTGCTTGACAAAGGATGTATGCCTTCATTAGAGAATGCTTGTCCAGATTGTGTCCCTTGCCCACATCTGTAGTGATTTGGCTGCGCTCACCTGGTCTGCTAATGATTGGATTGTCTCAGGACTACTGCGCCTTCTTAAAGACGAGCCTCGTTTTGATGGACGACGGTATCTCTGGTTCTCCTCCTCTGACTCATCTTCCTCCTGTTTGTCATTGAAGAACAAAGGCCCAGTCATCAAGAATTACCTGCCATTTAAAATGCTCCCCTGCATTACCCTGTGCCCCATTCCCCATCTATGATGTTGTGTCCTCTTTTCACCACTCTCTTTGACCATTTCTGCAAATTCTTATCAAAATATTGGATTTTTAGTCAGAAAAATGACCTTCCAGATTCTCTTTTTTCTGATTTCCTTACTCCTGTCATAAGGATGTAATGATTTTTACTTCACTGAGTGTAATATGAAAGTGAAATCCCTTGCTGGTAGCAGGATAGATTTGAATGTTGACTAGCAAGTCAAGGATTGAACAACAGTCATGGAATTTAGGCATTAGTTAGTTATGGGGGGGGGGAGGGGGAATAAGACTTGTTTGACAAAGGAAGTTTGCCTACACTAGAGAATGCTTGTCCAGATTGTGTCCCTTGCCCACATCTGTAGTGGTTTGGCTGCGCTCACCTGGTCTGCTAATGATTGGATCGTCTCAGGACTACTACGCCTTCTTAAAGACGAGCCTCGTTTTGATGGACGATAGTATCTCTGGTTCACCTCCTCTGACTCATCCTCTTCCTGCTTGTCATTGAAGAACAAAGGCCCAGTCATCAAGAATTACCTGCCACTTAAAATGCTCCCCCCCTTATCACCCTGTGCCCCATTCCCCATCTATGATGTCGTGTCCTCTTTTCACCACTCTCTTTGACCATTTCTGCAAATTCATATCAAAATATTAGATTTTTAGTCAGAAAAATGACCTTCCAGATTCTCTTTTTTCTGACTTCCTTACTCCTGTCATAGGGATGTAATGCTCTTTACCTCACTGAGTGTAATATGAAAGTGAAACCCCTTGCTGGTAGCAGGATAGATTTGAATGTTGACCAGCAAGTCAAGGATTGAACAACAGTCATGGGATTTAGGTGTTAGTTAGTTATGGGGGGAATGAGACTTGTTTGACAAAGGAAGTTTGCCTACACTAGAGAATGCTTGTCCAGATTGTGTCCCTTGCCCACATCTGTAGTGGTTTGGCTGCGCTCACCGGGTCTGCCAGTGATTGGATCGTCTCAGGACTACTGCGCCTTCTTAAAGACGAGCCTCTTTTTGATGGATGGTGTCTCTGCTTCTCCTCCTCTGACTCATCCTCTTCCTGCTTGTCATTGAAGAACAAAGGCCCAGTCATCAAGAATTACCTGCCACTTAAAATGCTCTCCTGCATCACCCTGTGCCCCATTCCCCATCTATGATGTTGTGTCCTCTTTTCACCACTCTCTTTGACCATTCCTGCAAATTCTTATCAACATATTGGATTTTTAGTCAGAAAAATAACCTTCCAGATTCTCTTTTTTCTGACTTCCTCACGCCTGTCATAGAGATCTGTAATGCTCTTTACCTCACTGAGTGTAATATGAAAGTGAAACCCCTTGCTGGTAGCAGGATAGATTTGAATGTTGACCAGCAAGTCAAGGATTGAACAACAGTCATGGAATTTAGGTGTTAGTTAGTTATGGGGGGAATGAGACTTGTTTGACAAAGGAAGTTTGCCTACACTAGAGAATGCTTGTCCAGATTGTGTCCCTTGCCCACATCTGTAGTGGTTTGGCTGCGCTCACCGGGTCTGCCAGTGATTGGATCGTCTCAGGACTACTGCGCCTTCTTAAAGACGAGCCTCGTTTTGATGGACGATAGTATCTCTGGTTCACCTCCTCTGACTCATCTTCCTCCTGTTTGTCATTGAAGAACAAAGGCCCAGTCATCAAGAATTACCTGCCACTTAAAATGCTCCCCCGTATCACCCTGTGCCCCATTCCCCATCTATGATGTTGTGTCCTCTTTTCACCACTCTCTTTGACCATTTCTGCAAATTCTTATCAAAATATTGGATTTTTTAGTCAGAAAAATGACCTTCCAGATTCTCTTTTTTCTGACTTCCTCACTCCTGCCATAGAGATGTAATGATCTTTACCTCACTGAGTGTAGCAGGATAGATTTGAATGTTGACTAGCAAATCAAGGATTGAACAGTCATGGGATTTAGGCGTTAGTTTGTCAAACAACTCTCATTTCCCCCATAACTAAGGACGTATGCCTTCATTAGTGAATGCTTGTCCAGATCACGTCCCTTGCCCACATCTGTAGTGGTTTGGCTGCGCTCACCGGGTCTGCCAGTGATTGGATCGTCTCAGGACTACTGCGCCTTCTTAAAGACGAGCCTCGTTTTGATAGACGATGTTGTCTCTGCTTCTCCTCCTCTGACTCATCCTCCTCCTGTTTGTCATTGAAGAACAAAGGCCCAGTCATCAAGAATTACCTGCCACCTAACATGCTCAAAAACACTGCCCCGTGGCTCACCTGTGATGTCTTGGCCTTTGATCTTTTCTGGAAATTTTTGTCCAAACATTGGAATTTTTGTGAAACAACTGATCTAGACACTTCTTTTTCTCACTTCTTCACTTACATCATAAGGATATGAGAGGGAGACTACCTCCTGACCTCAACTCCCACTTATAATTCTTTTGTTTTTGATCTCTAAAATAACCAACCAAGAAAGCAGCTAGCCAACTTAAAAGAGAAGGTGGGTTTGGAGGTATCATTAAATCACTTTTTTTTAAAAGCACTCCCTACAGAGAGAGATAGATGGCCTTTACCTCAGGGGGTATGACATCCAAGTGAGACATCTGTTGGGAGCAAGATAAATTTGAATGTTGACCAGCAAGTCAAGGATTGAACAGTCATGGGATTTAGGCATTAGTTATTTATAAGGAAATGATACCCACTTGACAAAAGATGTATTCAAAAATTAGAGAATGTCTGTCCAGAATTGTGTCCCTTTCTCACCACTATAGAGATATTTTCTGTGCTCACCTCTTCTTCTGGGAATCGGATCTTCTCAGGACTACTGCCCCTCCTTGAAGCTGAATCCCGTATTGATGAATGACGTTCCATCCTATCTCTTGGTCTCTGTTTCTCATCCTCTGACTCATCCTCCTATTATTTGTCATTGAAGAACAAAGGCTCAGACATCAAGAATTACCTGCTGACTCAAATGCTCACACGCATTGTTCTGTGTCCTGCACTTCACCTGTGATGTTTTGACCACTTTTCATCAGTCTTAATGACCATTTCTAGAAATTCTTGTCCCAACACTGGAATGAGTTTAGTCAGAAAAGTGAACTTCTGCATTTTTTTTTTTTATTTCCTCACATCACAGGAATGTGAGGAGGTAGCCTTTTGCTTATAATTCCTTTGTTTTCTAGCTCTAAAACAACCAAGCAAGCAAGCAGTTAGCAAATCTAAAAGAGGTGGTTGAAAGAGGTATTTTGACCACTTCTGAATTCTTGTCCAAACATTGGAATTTTAGTCAGAAAACTGACCTTCTGGACTATATTTTTATTTCCTCATTCAATCATAGGAATTAGAGGAGATAATTTTCTGCCTCAACTAACACTCATAATTCCTTTGATTTTCTGCTCTAAACAACCAATCAGCCAAGTAGCTAGTCAGCCTAATAGAGAAATTGGAAAAGGTATTGGCCAGGTCCAGGTAGTTTAGAGGTATAATTAAATTACTGTTTTTAAAAATGCTTCCTACATAGAAGAAATAAATGACCTTTTCTTCAGTGAGTGTGACATGAAAGTGAAAGTTCATGTTGGTAGCAAGATAGGTAGGCTTGTATGTTGACTAGCAAGTCAAGGATTAAACAGTTATGGGATATAAAGTATATATGCCTAAATTAGAGAATGCTTCTCCAGAATTGTGTCCCCTTTCCACCATTGCAGTGGTAATCAGCTGTGCCCACCTTTTCAGGTGGGAATTGGATCCTCTCGACAGTACTGCGCTTTCTTGAAGCTTGGTCTTGTTTTGATGGATGATGTTGCAACGGCTTCTATTTGTTATTAAAGAACAAAGGTCTAGTTATCAAGAATTACCTGCTAACTAGAATGCTCATGCGTGTTGGCCTGTGCCACAGTCCTGCACTTCATGCCCTATTCTCACTGGTCTCTGATGATCATTTCTGCAAATTTCTGTGAAAACACTGGAATGAATTTAGTTAGAAAAGTGATCTTTGGACTTTCTTTTTTCTTACTTTCTCACTCATTGGGCAGCCAGTCTCCTGTCCTCAATTCCCACCTCTAAAATCAGTAATGAATCAAGCATCTTGCTGACCTAAAGAGGAGGTAGTGGGAAAAGTTTTTGCCCAGTTATAACATGGATGTATTGTTAAATTTCAATCTCTCTCTCTCTCAATATCTCCCCCTTCCCTTCTTCCCTTCTCTCCTTCCCTCCCTCTCCTCCCACTCTCTCTGTCTCTCTGTCTCTTTCTCAATATACTCCTTATAGAGAGAAATACATGATTTTTGCTTCTGAGTGTGACATGAAAGTGAAACCTCTCACTGGTAGTGGTATAGGTAGGTATGAATGTTAACTAGCAAGTCAAGTATTAACAGTTATGGAATTTAAGGGGATACCCATTTGACAAAGGATGTATGCCTACATTAGGGAATGTCTGTTCAGAATTGTGTCCCTTTCCCACCATTGTAGAGGTATTAGCTCACTTGTGCTGGGAATTCAATCTTCAAAATAGTACTGTGCCTTGATAAAGCTGAGTCCCGTTTTGATGGACGACTTTCCATTGTATCCCGACGGCTCTGCTTCTCATCCTCTGACTCATCCTCCTATTATTCATCATTCAAGAACAAAGACCCAGTCATCAAGAACTACTTGCCAACTCAAATGCTCATACATGTTTCCCTGTGCCCCAGTCCTGAACTTCACCTGTGATGTCTTGCTCTGTTCTCACCAATCTCTGATCATTTCAGCAAATTCTTTTCTAAACATTGGAAGTTTAGTCAAAAAATGGAAATTCTAAATTCTTACTTGTACTTTCACATTATAGAATTATGGAAAGTAAGTTTCTTGCTCTCAATCTCCTACTTAGATTTCCTTTGTTTTCCAGTACTAAAACAACCAGCAAGCACACAAGCTTGCTATCCTAGAAGAGAAAGTGGGAAAAAGTACTGTCCAGATTCAGGTCATTTGGATGTATCATTAAATTTATATTTTTAAAAGCACTTTTTACATAGAGAAATAAATGACCTTTTCCTCAGTGAGTACAACATGAATGTGAAACCTCTCATTGGTAGCGGGATAAGTAGGATTGAATTGTCATGGGATTAGGCCTGAATTTTGTTTATGAGAGAATGATACTCATTAGACAAAGGATGTATGCCTTCATTAGAGAATGCTTGTCCAGATCATGTCCCTTTCCCACACCTGCAGTGGTTTGGTTGCGCTCACCTGCTCTGCCAGTGATTGGATTGTCTCAGGACTACTGCGCTTTCTTAAAGATGAGCCTCGTCTTGATGGACGACGACTCTGCTTCTCATCCTCTGACTCATCCTCCTATTATTTGTCATTGAAGAACAATGGCCCAGTCATCAAGAATTACCTGACACTTAAAATGCTCCCCTGTGTTGCCCTGTGCTCCATTCTTGGCCTCTTCTCATCAGTCTCTTTCACCATCTCTGCAATTTGTCAAAACTTTTGAATTTTACACAGAAAAGTGACCTTTTAGATTCATTTTTTTCTCACTTTCTCACTCCCGTTGTAGGAATGTCAAAATGTAGTTTTCTGCTCTCAACTCCTACCTACACTTCCTTTGTTTTCTAAGCTCTGAAACAAGCAAGCAAGTAAAAGCAGCTGGACATTCTAAAACAGAAGGTGGGAAAAGGTATTGCTCAAGGGCTGGTCATTTGGAGGTATTATTAAATCTATATTTTTAAAAGCACCCCTGACACAGAGAAATAAATGACTATTGCTTCAATAAGTGTGACGTGAAAGTGAAACCTCTTCATTGGTAGCAGGAAAGGTAGGTTTGCATGTTGACCAGCAAGGCTAGGATTGAATTGTCATGGGATTAAGCCTGAATTTTGTTTATGAGAGAATGACACTCATTAGACAAAGGATGTATGCCTCCATTAGAGAATGCTTGTCCAGATCATGTCCCTTTCCCACACCTGCAGTGGTTTGGCTACACTCACCTGGTCAGCCAGTGATTGGATCTGGATCTTCCCAGGACTAATGCTACTGCGCCTTCTTGAAGCCAAGTCCCGTTTGGATGGACGACTTTCCATTGTATCCCGGCGTCTCTGCTTCTCATCCTCTGATTCATCCTATTATTTGTCATTGAAGAACAAAGGCCCAAGCATCAAGAATTACCTGCCACTTAAAATGCTCTCCCATATTCCCCTGTGCTCTATTCTTGGTCTCTTCTCATCAGTCTCTTTCACCATTTATGCAATTTGTCAAAACTTTGAATTTTATACAGAAAAGTGACCTTTTCTCTCTTTTCTCTCTTCCTCACTCCCATTGTAGGAATGTCAGGATGTAGTTTCCTATCCTCAACTCCTACCTTTTTCTTTGTTTTCTAAGCTCTAAAACAACCAAGCAAGTAAAAGCTAGACATTCTAAAACAGAAGGTGGGAAAAAGTATTGCTCAGGGGCTGGTCATTTGGAGGTACTATTAAATCTATATTTTTAAAAGCACCCCTGACACAAAGAAATAAATGACTATTGCTTCAATAAGTGTGATGTGAAAGTGAAACCTCTCATTGGTAGAAGGAAAGGTAGGTTTGCATGTTGACCAGCAAGGCTAGGATTGAATTGTCATGGGATTAGGCCTGAATTTTGTTTATGAGAGAATGACACTTATTAGACCAAGGATGTATGCCTCCATTAGAGAATGCTTGTCCAGATCATGTCCCTTTCCCACACCTGCAGTGGTTTGGCTGCGCTCACCTGGTCGGCTAGTAGTTGGATCTGAATCTTCTCAGGACTAGTGCTACTGCGCCTTCTGGAAGCCAAGTCCCGTTTGGATGGACGACTTTCCATTGTGTCCCGGCGTCTCTGCTTCTCATCCTCTGACTCATCCTATTATTTGTCATTGAAGAGCAAAGGCCCAGGCATCAGGAATTACCTGCCACTTAAAATGCTCCCCTGAATTCCCCTGTGCTCTATTCTTGGTCTCTTCTCATCTTTCACCATTTCTGCAATTTGTCAAAACTTTGAATTTTATATAGAAAAGCAGCCTTTTCTCTCTTTTCTCTCTTCCTCACTCCCATTGTAGGAATGTCAGGATGTAGTTTCTTATCCTCAACTCCTACCTAAATTTTCTTTGTTTTCTAAGCTCTAAAACAACCAAGCAAGTAAAAGCAGCTGGATATTCTAAAACAGAAGGTGGGAAAAAGTATTGCTCACGGGCTGGTCATTAGGAGGTATTATTAAATCTGTATTTTTAAAAGCAACCCCTACACAGAGAAATAAATGACTATTGCTTCAATAAGTGTGATGTGAAAGTGAAACTTCTCATTGGTAGCAGGAAAGGTAGGTTTGCATGTTGACCAGCAAGGCTAGGATTGAATTGTCATGGGATTAGGCCTGAATTTTGTTTATGAGAGAATGATACTCATTAGACCAAGGATGTATGCCTCCATTAGAGAATGCTTGTCCAGATCATGTCCCTTTCCCACACCTGCAGTGGTTTGGCTACACTCACCTGGTCGGCTAGTAGTTGGATCTGGATCTTCTCAGGACTACTGCTACTGCGCCTTCTGGAAGCCAAGTCCCGTTTGGATGGACGACTTTCCATCGTATCCCGGCGTCTCTGCTTCTCATCCTCTGACTCATCCTCCTATTATTTGTCATTGAAGAACAAAGGTCCAGGCCATCAAGAATTATCTGCCACTTAAAATGCTCCCCTGCATTCCCCTGTGCTCTATTCTTGGTTTCTTCTCATCAGTCTCTTTCACTATTTCTGCAATTTGTCAAAACTTTGAATTTTATACAGAAAAGCAGCCTTTTCTCTCTTTTCTCTCTTCCTCACTCCCATTGTAGGAATGTCAGGATGTAGTTTCTTATCCTCGACTCCTACCTAAATTTTCTTTGTTTTCTAAGCTCTAAAACAACCAAGCAAGTAAAAGCAGCTGGATATTCTAAAATAGAAGGTGGGAAAAAGTATTGCTTAGGGGCTGGTCATTTGGAGGTATTATTAAATCTATATTTTTAAAAGCAACCCCTACACAGAGAAATAAATGACTATTGACTCAATAAGTGTAACGTGAAAGTGAAACCTCTCATTGGTAGCAGGAAAGGTAGGTTTGCATGTTGACCAGCAAGACTAGAATTGAATTGTCATGGGATTAGGCCTGAATTTTGTTTATGAGAGAATGATACTCGTTAGACCAAGGATGTATGCCTCCATTAGAGAATGCTCGTCCAGATCATGTCCCTTTCCCACACCTGCAGTGGTTTGGCTGCGCTCACCTGGTCGGCCAGTAGTTGGATCTGGATCTTCTCAGGACTAGTGCTACTGCGCCTTCTTGAAGCCGAGACCCGTTTGGATGGACGACGTTCCATCGTATCCCGGCGTCTCTGCTTCTCATCCTCTGACTCATCCTCCTATTATTTGTCATTGAAAAACAAAGGCTCAGACATCAAGAATTACTTGCCACTTAAAATGCCCACCAGTATTGCCCTGTGCTCCATTCTTGGCCTCTTCTCGTCAGTCTCTTTCACCATTTATGCAATTTGTCAAAACTTTGAATTTTACACAGAAAAGTGATGTTTTCTCCCTTTTCTCTCTTCCTCACTCCCATCGTAGGAATATCAGGATGTAGTTTCCTATCTTCAACTCCTACCTAAATTTTCTTTGTTTTCTAAGCTCTAAAACAATCAAACAAGTAAAAGCAGCTGGACATTCTAAAACAGAAAGTGGGAAAAGGTATTGCTCAAGGGCTGGTCATTTGGAGGTATTATTAAATCTATATTTTTAAAAGCACCCCCACCACAAAGAAATTGACTATTGCCTCAATAAGTGTGACGTGGAAGTGAAACCTTTTGTTGGTAACAGGAGAGGTAGGGTTTGCATTTTGACCAGCAGCCTAGGATTGAACAGTCATGGGATTTTAGCCATTTGTTACTTTTGGGGGAATACTACCCATTTGACAAAGGATGTAAACATACATTGGAGAATACCTGTCCACAATTGCATCCCTTTACCACCACTTTGCTGATACTGGCTGTGCTCACCGCTTCATTTTGGGGTTGGATCTTCTCAGCAGTGCTGCGCCTTTTAGAACTTGAGCTTCGTTTTGATGGATGATGACGGATCTTATGCTGATGTTTCTGGTCCTCATCCTCTGACTCATCCTCCTCCTATTTATTATTGAAAACAAAGGACCGGACATCAAGAAATTACCTGCCAACTAAAACGCTCACAACATTTTGCTTTGTGGAACAGTCTTGTACTTCACCTATGATGTCTTGGCTTATTCTTATCACTCTCTTTGACCATTTCTGTGAATTCTTATCATAATACTGGAATGAGTGTAGTTAGAAAAATGACCTCAAATTTATGGGCAGAGAAAAACGAGAACACATTATGAAATGCAAAATGGATAATTTTGATTATATTAATTTTTTTTGTACAAACAAAATCAATGCAACCAAAATTAGAAGGGAAATAGAAAACTAGGAAAAAAATTTTTATACCTACCATTTCTGAAAAAAGTTCTTATATCTAAAATATATAGAGAATTCACTCAAATTTATAAGAACACAGTCATTTCCCTATTGGTAAATGGTCAAAGGATATCAATGGGCAATTTTCAGATGAAGAAATTAAAGCCACTTCTAGTAATATGAAAAATTCTCTCAATTAATTATTGAGCAGAGAAATATAAATTAAGATAACTCTGAGGTACCACACCTCACACCTCTCATATTGGCTTTTCCTGTCATCTTAGCCAATGATAAACATTGGAGTGGATGTGGGAAAACTGGGACATTGTTAGTGGAGTTGTGAACTGATCCAGCCATTCTGGAGAGCAGTTTGGAGCTATGCCCAAAGGACTATCAAACTGGGCATACCCTTTAATCCAGCAGTGTCTCTATCTGGTCAGTATAAATCATAAAAAAGGGAAAAGGACTCAATGTGCAAAAATGTATGTAGCAGCCCTTTTTTGTAGTGGCAAGAAACTGGAAACAGAATAAATGCTCATTGGTTGGGGAATGACTGAATGTTATGGAATATTATTGTCCTTAAAAAATGATGAACAGGCTTTTTTCATAAAGGCCTGGAGAGACTTAGGTGAACTGATGCTAAGTGAAGGGAATAGAACCAAGAAATCATTGTACACAGCAACAAGATGATTAAGTGATGATCAAATGTGATGGCTCTTTTCAATAATGAGTGATTCAAGACAATTCCAATAGACTTGTGATGGAAAAAACATTTGCATCCAGAGAGAGGAGCATGGAGACTGAATGTGGATCACAACATAGTATTTTCACCTTTGCTGTTGTTGCTTGCTTGTTTCTTTTTCTTTCTCATTTCCCCCTCTTTTTGATCTGTTTTTTCTTATGTAGCATGATATATGTGGAAACATGTTTAGAAGAATTTATTATTTTGGATTAAACTTATATTGGATTACTTGCTGTCTAGGGAAAGGGGGAGGTGGAGGAGGGAGAAAAATTTGGAACACAAGGTTTTACAAAGATGCAGGGATGTATGTTGAATACTATCTTTGTGTGTATTTTGAAAAAAAAAAAAACAATTATCTAAAATATTCTCTTTTCCCCCCTCACTTCCTCATTCACATTGAAGGAATGGGGAAAGGCAGTCTCCTATCTCAACTCCTATCTATCCTTTCTTTGTTTTTCAGCTCTAAAAGAACCAACCAAGAAAGCAGTTTGCTATCCTAAAAAAGGAGGTTGGAAAAGATGCTGCCCAGATTCAGGTTATTGGAAATATTAAATCTCTATTTTGAAAAGTACTCTTTACATAGAGAAATAAATGGTTTTCCCTCTTAGTGAAGGACATATGAAAGTGAAAACTTTCTGTGATAGGATAGATGGGTTTGCATGTTGATCTCTAAGCCTGATTGAACAGTCGTGGCATTTAGGCACTAGTTACTTATGGGGGAATGATACCCATATTTCACAAAGGATAAATACCTAAATTAGAGAATGTCTGTTCACAGTTGTACCCCTTTCCCACCATTGTAGAGGTATTAGCTGTGCTCACCTCTTCTGCTGGGAGTTGGATCTTCTCAGAACTACTGCGCCTTCTTGCAGTTGGGTCCCATATTGTTGGATGATGTTCTAGCCTTTTCCATGCTCTCTGCTTCTCCTCCTCTTCCTTCTCCTATATTGTCATTGAAGAACAAAGGCCCAGTCATTTAGAATTACTTGCCAACTAAAATTCTCACACAGATAGCTCTGTGCCATATTCCTACACTTTACCTATGATATGACTTACTCTCAAATCAATTTCTTTGACTATGTCTGGAAATTCTTGTCCAAATATTGAAATTTAACTCAGCAAAGTGACATTTTAAAGTCTCTTTTTCTCACTTCCTCATGTAGTAATGTGGAGAAGTAGTCTCCTGCCCTTAGCTCCTACCTATAATTTGTTTTTGAACTCTAAAACAACCAACCACACCACTTAGTCAACATAAAAGAGGCAGGGGGGAAAGGTTCTGACAAATTCAGGCCATTTGGAGTTATTAAATTTTAAAAAATATATCCCCTACTTAAGAGAAATAAATGACCTTTGCCTTAGTGATTATGACATGAAAGTGAAATCTCTCTTTGGTAGCAGAATAGGTAGGTTTGTATGTTGACCAGCAAGGCTAGGATTAAACAGTGATAGAATTTAGGCATTAGTTACTTATAGGGAATGATACCCATTTAACAAAAAATGTAAGCCTAAATTAGAGAATGTATATCCAGAATTGTGTTCCTTCCCCCCTATTGTGGAATTTGCTGGGGTCACCTTTGCTGGTTGGATTATCTCGACAGAACAGCACGGTACTGAAGACGTGTCCCGTATTGAAGGATGACGTTCCACCCTATTCCGTGGTCTCTGCTTCTCATTGTCTTCCTCCTCCTCCTCCTATTTGTCATTGAAGAACAAAGACCTAATCATTAAGGATTCCCTGCCAACTGAAATGCTCACAGAATTGCCCTGTACCATACATAGTCCACTGTATTGAACAGTGATGGGATTTCAGCCTGAGTTTCTGATGGAGGAAAGATACCCATTTGACAAAGGATGTATTCCTCAATTAGAAAATGCCTGCCCAGAATTGTATCCCTTTCCCACCATTGTAGAAGTATTAGCTCACCTCTTCTGCTATGGGTTGGATCTTCACAATAGTACTGCGCCTTCTTGAAATAGAGTCCCGTATTGATGGGTGACGGTCCATCTTCTCCCGGAGTCTCTGTTTCTCCTCTTCATCCTCCTCCTGTTTGTCATTGAAGAACAAAGTCATCAAGAATTACCTGCCAATTCAAATACTCACCCATATTGCCTTGTGCCCCATTCCTACAGTTCCTTTGTGATATTTTGACTTATTCTTATCAGTCTCTTTGATTATTTCTTCAAATTCTTGTCAAATACCTAAATGAGTTTAGGTAGAAAAATGAGTTTCTATATTTTCTTTTTTCTCACTTTCTCACATCATGGGGATAAGGGGAAGTGGTTTCTTCCCTCTATTCCTACTTATACTTTCTTTGTTTTCCAGCTCTAAAACAACCAACCAAGCAACCACCAAGAAGAGGTGGTGGAAAACGGTGCTGGCAATGAGAACCCATTTGACAAAGGATGTATGCCTAAATTAGAGAGTGCCTGTCCAGAATTTGTATCTTTCCCACCATTGTAGATGTATTTACTAGGCTCACTTCTAGGGGTCGAATCTTCTCAATAGTACCACGCTTTCTTGAAGCTGAATCCCGTTTGGATGGACGACGTTCCATCATATCCCAGCGTCTCTGCTTCTCCTCCTCTGACTCATCCTCCTATTATTTGTTAGTGAAGAACAAAAGGTTCAGTCATCAAGAATTACCTGGCAACTAAAACACTCATTCATATTGTTCTGTGACACATTCTTGCATTTCACCTGTGATGCTTTGACTTATTCTCATCAGTGTCTTTTATCAATTTTGCAAATTGTCAAATACTCAATTGAGTTTAATGAGAAAAGTGACCTCTTTTTCTTACTTCCTCACTCACAAAGTAGGAATGAGGGGAAGTTGTCTCTTGCCTTCTACCACTTATACTTCCTTTGTTTTCCTGCATTTTCCTAAAATGCTAAACTTACTTTATTATTTTTTCTTTTTTTATTACAGCTTTTTATTTTTAATACATATGCATAGATAATTTTTCAACATCGATCCTTGCAAAACCTTTTGTTTCAAAATTTTCCCTCCCTTTTCCCCAATCCCTCCCTTAGATGGCAAGTAATCCAATATATATTAACATGTTAAAAATAATTAAATCCAATATATGTATACATATTTATACAATTATCATGCTGTGCAAGAAAAATCAGATCAAAAAGAGAAAAAATGAGAGAAAACAAAATGCAAGCAAACAATAAAAAGAGTGAAAATGCTATATTGTGATCCACACTCAGTTCCCAGAGTCCTCTCTCTGGGTGCAGATGGCTCTCATCATTACAAGATCATTGAAACTGGTCTCAATCATATCATTTTGAAAAGAACCACATCCATCAGAACTGATCTTTGTATAATCTTCTTGTTGCTGACTCACTTTATTCTTACTTGCTCATTTACATTGTAAGAATGTGGAAAAATATTCTCCTGCTGTCACTGCCCACTTAGACTTCCTTTGTTTTCCAGCTCTAAAACAACCAACTAAGTAAGCAGCTTGCCATCCTGGAAGAAAAGGTGGGAAATGGTGCTGCCTAGATTCAGGTCGTTTGGAAGTTATTATTAAATTTATGTTTTAAAACGCACTCCCTACATAGAGAAATAAATGACCTTTTCCCTCTGTGAGTATGGCATGAAAGTGAAACCTCTTTTTGATAGCAGGAAAAGTAGGTTTGCCATTTTGACCAGCAAGTCAAGGATTGAACAGTCATGGGATTTAGCCATTAGTTACTTATGGGGGAATGATACCCATTTGACAAAAGATGTATTCAAAAATTAGAGAGTGTCTGTCCAGAATTGTGTCCCTTTCTTACCACCGTAGAGTTATTTTCTGTGCTCACCTCTTCTGCTGGGAATTGGATCTTCTCAGGACTACTGCGCCTCCTTGAAGCTGAGTCCCGTATTGATGGACGACGTTCCATCCTATCCCTTTGTTTCTGTTTCTCATCCTCTGACTCCTATTATTTGTCATTGAAGAACAAAGGCCCAGTCATCAAGAACTACCTGCCAATTCGAATACTCATACATATTGTCCTGTGTCACAGTCCTACAGTTTACCTGTGATGTTGTAACTTATTCTCAATGGTCTCTGACCATTTATGCAAATTGTTTAAACACTGGAAGTCATTCAGAAAGCTGAAAATTCTAAACTCTCTTGATTCTTCCTCGCTCACCTTATAAGAATGTGTAAAGATAGTCCCTGCTCTCACCTCCCATTTATATTTCCCTTTTTTCCCAGCTCTAAAATAACCAATCAAGTTAGTAGCTTGCCATCCTTGAAGAGAGGTGGGAAATGGTGCTGGCAATATCCAGGTCGTTTGGAGGTATCATTAAATCTATATTTTTAAATTCATTCCCTACATAGAACTTTGCCTCTGAGTATGGCATGAAAACGAAACCTCTCTTTGGTAGCTGATAGGTAAGTTTGAAGGTTGGCCAGCAAGCCTAGGATTGAACAGCCATAGAAATTAGATATGAGTTTTTTATGAGGGAATGATAGCAATTTGTCAAGGAATGTATGCTTACATTAGAGAATGCCTGTCCAGAATTGTGTCCCTTTCCCACTATTGTAGAGGTATTAGCTCACCTCTTTTGCTGGGAATTCAATCTTCACAATAGTACTGTGCCTTGGTAAAGCTGAGTCCCGTTTGGATGGACGACGTTCCATCGTATCCCGGCGTCTCTCCTTCTCCTCTGACTCATCCTCCTATTATTCATCATTGAAGAACAAAGACCCAGTCATCAAGAATTACCATCTAACTCAAAAGCTCACACATGTTGCCCTGTGCCACAGCTCTGCACTTCATCTGTGATGTCTTGACTTATTATTATTATCTTTTTGACCATTTCTGCAGATTCTTATCAAATACCTGAATGACATCAGTTAGAAAACTGACCTTCTGGACTCTTCTTTTTCTCACTTCCTCACTTACATGATGGGAAGGAGGGTAGATTGTCTCTTGCCCTCTACTCCTACTTATACTTCCTTTGTTTTCCAGCTGTAAAACAACCAACCAAGCAAGCAGCTTGCCATTCTCAGAGGAAGCGGGAAAAGGTCTTGGCCAGATCAAAGATCCTGGCCAGATCAAAGATCCGGGTCATTTGCAGGTATTATTAAAACTTTATTTTTAAAAGCACTCCCTACATAGAGAAATAACTGTTGCTTCAGTTGAGTGTAACATGAAAGTGAAACCTTTCATTGATAGGAGGATAGATAAGTTTGAAGGCTGACCAGCAAGCCTAGGATTGAACAGTCATGAGATTAGGCATTAGATACTTATGGGGCATGATATCCATTTGACAAAGGATGCATGCAAAAATTAGAGAATGCCTGTCCAGAATTGTGTCCCTTTTCCACAACTGTGCTCACCTCTTCTGCTGGGAGTTGAATCATCTCGACAGTACTGCGTCTTGGTGAAGTTGAGTCCCGTGTTGATGGACGATGTTCCATCGTATCCCGGCGTCTCTGCTTCTCATCTTTTGACCCATCCTCCTATTATTTGTTATTGAAGAACGAAGGCTCAGTCATTAACTAAAATGCTCACACGTATAGCCCTGTGCTATTGTCCTACATATCACCTATGATATTTTGACTTACTCACAATTTTTTTTTGATCATTTATGGAAATTCTTGTCCAAACATTGCAATTTAACTCAGCAAAGTGACATTTTAGAAAAAGTAATAGTAATATGGGGAAGTGGTCTCCTGCCCTTAGTTGCCACTATAATTTGTTTTTGAACTCTAAAATAACCAACCATATAAGCAGCTAGCCAACATAAGACAGATGGTGGGAAGAAGTTCTGGCAGATTCAGGTCATTTGGAGGTATTAAATTTTCAAAAAGGCATTTCCTACATAGAGAAATAAATGATCTTTGCCTCAGTGATTATTTCATGAAAGTGAAATCTCTCTGTGGTAGCAACATAGGTAGGTTTGTATGTTGATCTAGCAAAGCTAGGATTGAACAGTGATAGGATTTAGGCATTAGTTACTTATGGGGAATGATACCTATTTGACAAAGGATGTAAGCCAACATCAGAGAATGTATATCCAAAAATTGTGTCCCTTTCCCACCACTGACTCTGCTTACTTCTTCTGCTAGGGGTTTCTCAACAGTACTGCGCCTTGATGAAGTAGAGTCCCGTTTTGATGGACGACGTTCCATCGTATCCCGGCGTCTCTCCTTCTCCTCTGACTCACCCTCCTATTATTCATCATTGAAGAACAAAGACCCAGTCATCAAGAATTACCTATCAACTCAAATGCTCACACATGTTGTCCTGTGCCACAGCCCTGCATTTTACCTGGGATATCTGACTTATTCTCATCAGTCTCTTTGAAATTTCCTCAAATTCTTGTCAAATATCAGAATGAGAGAAAACTGACAACCTAGATACTTTCTTTTTTCTCATTTCCTCATTCACAAAGTAGGAATGACAGAAGATTGTCTTCTGCCCTCTGCTCCTATCTTTACTTCCTTTGTTTTCCAGCTCTAAAACATCCAACAAACAAGCGGCTTGCCATTCTAGAAGAAGACATGGGAAACTGTACTGGCCAGATCCAGGTCTTTTGGAGGTATTATTAAATCTGTATTATTGTTATTATTATTTTTGCTGAGGCAATTGGGGTTAAGTGACTTGTCCAGGGTCACACAGCTAAGAAATATTAAGTGTCTAAGGCCGGATTTGAACTCAGGTCCCTCCTGACTTCAGGGCTGGTGCTTTATCCACTGTGCCATCTAGCTGTTCCCTAAATCTGTAGATATTTTTTAAAGCATTCCCTAAATAGACAAATAAACTTTTTCTAATTTGAGTGTGACATGAAAGTGAATCCTCTCTTTGGTAGTTGGATAGGTAGGGTTTGTATGTTAACCAGCAAGCTTTGGACTGACCTGTCATGAGATTAGACATGACTTACTTATGGGGGAAAGATACCCAATTGACAAAGGATGCATGCAAAAATTAGAGAATATTTGTCCAGAATTGTGTCCCTTTCCCACCATTGTAGAGGTATTTGCTGAGCTCACCTCTTCTGCTGGGGGTTGAATGCTCCCGGCAGTACTGCGCTTTGTTGAAACTGAGACCTGTACTGATGGATGACGTTCCATCCTAGCCCGTTGAAACTGCTTCTCCTCCTCTAACTTAGCCACCTATTATGATATTGAAGAACAAAAGGCCCAGTCATCAAGAACTACCTGCCAATTCAACTACTCACCCATATTGCCCTGTGCCCCATTCCTACAATTCACCTTGATATCTGGACTTATTCTCATTAGTCTTTTTGACCATTTCTGCAAATTCTTGTCAATTACATGAATGAGTATAGTTAAAAAAAGTAATCCTCTGAATTCTCTTTTTCTCACTCTCAAAGTAAGAATGGGGAGAGGTTGTCTCCTGCCTTTTACGCCTACCTATATTTTTTTTGTTTTCCAGTTCTAAAAAAACCAAGCAAGCAAGCAAGCTTGCCATTCTAGAAGAGGAGGTGGGAAAAGGTACTGCCCAGATCCAAATCATTTGTAGGTGTTATTAAATCTTTATTTTTGAAAGCACTCCCTACATAAGAGAAATATACTTTTCCTCAGTGAGTATGACATAAAAATGAAATGTCTCTTTGGTAGCAAGTTAGGTAGGTTTGCATATTCATCAGCAAGCCTCGGACTGACCTGTCATGAGATTTACTTTTGAGGGAATGATATGCCATTTGACAAAGAGATGTAAGCCTACATAAATAAGACAATGTCTGTCCAGAATTATGTCCCTTTCCCACCATTGTGGAGGTAATGGCTGTGTGCTCACCTCCTCTGGTAGGAATTTCATGTCTTCAATACAGCACCTTCTTACATTCATTTCCTGTGCTGATGGAGGACGCTCCATCTTATCCTGTTGTTTCTGCTTCTCCTCTTCTGGGGTAATGCCCTTCTATTTATTATTGAAGAACAAAAGGCTCCGTCATGAAGAATTACCTGCCAACTAAAATGCTCATATTGCCCCATACCACAGTTCTACAGTTCATCTGTGATGCATTCACTTATTCTTATCCATCACTTTAACCATTTCTGTGAATTCTTGTCAAATACCTGAATGAGTTTAGTTAGAAAACTGACCTTCTGGATTCTCTTTTTTCTTCCTTCCCCACTTACAACGTAGGAATGGGGGAAGATTGTTCTCCTGCCCTCTATTCCTACCTCTACTCTGTTTTCCACCTCTAAAACAACCAATCAAGCACTCTGCTTGCCATTCTAAAAGTGAAGTTGGGAAATGGTACTAGCCAGATACAGGTTATATGGAGGTATAATTAAATCTACATTTTTATTTTTTAATAGATTTTTATTTACAAATATATGCATAGGTAATTTTCCAGCATTGACAGCTGCAAATCCTTTTGTTCCAATTTTTTCCCTCCTAACCCCCACCCCTTCCCCGAGATGGCAGGTTGACCAATACATGTTAAATATGTTAAAGTCTAAGTTAAATATAATATATGTATACATGTCCGAACGGTTATTTTACTGTATAAAGAATCGGACTTTGAAATAGTGTACAATTAGCCTGTGAAGGAAATAAAAAATGCAGGTGGACAAAAATAGAAGGATTGGGAATGCTATGTAGTGGTTCATAGTCAACTCCCAGAGTTCTTTTGCTGGGTATAGCTGGTTCAGTTTATTACTGCTCTATTGGAACTGATTTGGATCATCTCATTGCTAAAGAGGGCCACTTCCATCAGAATTGATCCTCATATAGTATTGTTGTTGAAGTATATAATGATCTCCTGGTCCTGCTCATTTCACTCAGCATCAGTTCATGTAATTCTCTCCAGGCCTTTCTGAAATTATGCTGTTGGCCATTTCTTACAGAACAATAATATTTCATAATATTCATATACCACAATTTATTCAGCCATTCTCCAATTGATGGGCATCCACTCAGTTTCCAGTTTCTAGCCACTACAAAGAGGGCTGCCACAAACATTCTTGCACATACAGGTCCCTTTCCCTTCTTTAAGATCTCTTTGGGGTATAAGCCCAGTAGTAACACTGCTGGGTCAAAGGGCATTGCACAGTTTGATAGCTTTTTAAGCATAATTCCAGATTGCTCTCCAGAATGGCTGGATGTGTTCACAATTCCACCAGCAATGTATCAGTGTCCCTGTTTTCCCACATCCCTGCCAACATTCCACATTATCTTTCCCTGTCATTCTAGCCAATCTGACAGGTGTGTAGTGGTATCTCAGAGTTGTCTTATTTTGCATTTCTCTGTAAATCTATATTTTAAAAAGCCCTCCCTACATAAATAATTGATCATGAAAATGAAACCTCTTGATACCAAGGTAGGTATGTTTTTGCATGTTGACCACAAGCCTAGGACTGACCTATCATGGGATTTAGGCATTAATTACTTACCCATCTGGCAAAGGATGCATGCCTAAATTAGAGAATGCCTGTCCCCAGTTGTGCTCTTTTCCCACCATAGCTGCTGGCTATGCTCACCTCTTCTGCTAGGGGTTGGGTCTTCTCGACAGTACTGCGTCTTGTTGAAGTTGAGTCCCGTGTTGATGGATGAGGTTGTGTCTCATCCTGGTGTTTCTGATATTCACCCTCTGATTCATCCTCTTCCTATCCATTATTGAAGAAGAAAGACCTAGTCACCAAGAATTATCTGCCAACTCAAATGCTCACATATATTGCTGTGTGCCATAGTTCTACACTTTATCTGTGATGTCTTGACCTTTTCTCACCAGTTTTTTTGGCCATTTCTGCAAATTCTTTTTAAAACTTTGGAACTAGTTTTGTAATAAATGTGACTTTCTGGATTCTCTTTTTTCTCACTTTCCCACTTATATTGGAGAATGGAGAGGTAATTTCTCGCCCTCAATTCCCACTTATAATTCCTTTGTTTTCCAGTTACAAATCATCCAACAAACCAACCTGTTATCCAGCTTCAAAGTGGAAGTGGGAGCAGGTGCTGCAAAATTATAGGTGGTTTCTATATATTATGAATTAATATTTTTAAAAAATTCCTTAATTGGAGAAACAGATGACCTTTTGTCTCAGTGCAATGGTGAAATCTTGATATAATGCAAGGAAATATGAGTTAGGTTGTTGGCCATCAGTTCTAGCAATGACTAAGGTCATTGAATTTTAGATGTTAGTTATACCGGGTAGTGATACATCTGTGATAAAGGAGGGGTGGCCTTCATTACAGAATTGTCAGTTCAGAAATGTTTCCCTTCCCCACCACTTTGGTGCTTTTGATTCACCTTTTCCCCCACCTGTTTCATCTTCTTCTCTCTAGCACTCAGCTTTCTGGTAGGTGAGTCCCATTGTGATGTATTATATCGCATCCTATCCTGACTTCGCTGTTGCTCATCTTCTGGCTCATGCAATCTACCCTCCTATTCATTATTGAAAAAGAAAGCACCAAATGTTAGGAATTACCTGTCACAAAAAATGCTCACAGCTATCACCCTGAGTAATAGTCCCACATTTCATCCTGTTATGTCTTGGCCTGAACTCAATAATTTTTTTGATCTCTCTCACTGACTCTTCCAAAGAACATTAAAGTCAGTTTGGTTGGAAATCTGATTTTCTGGACTTTCTTTTTTCTCAGTTCTGTACTCACATAGTAGGTAGCTTTTTGCCCTTCACTCCCACTCATTTTTCCTTCTCTTTCCAGTCATAACACATCCAACTTAGCTATCCTCAAAGAGGAAATCCAAAAAGATGTTGCCAAGAGCCAGGTTTTTTTGGGTCCTGTTTAAACCATTTAAAAATTTTTAAAAAAGCATTCCCAACATGGAGAAAGAAGTGACCTGTATCTTGGTAAGTCTGACATGGAAGTGAAAACTGGCTTTGTAAGGAGAGGGGGAGGAATGGTTGGATGTTGATTAAGAAGCCTACGATGTGTCATGGGATTATAACATTCATTACTTACTGATTAGGTATATCTGTGTGACAGAAGATGGGTGGTTAGATTAGAGAATGACTGTACAGAGCTGTTCCCCTTCCCCACCACTGTGGTGCTCTTGTCTCTGCTCACCTTTTCTCCCTCTTGTTGAATCTTATTCTGTCCAGCACTGGGCTTCCTGGTGGCTGAGTCCCATTGTGACAGAGGATATTGCATCTCATCCTGGTGTCTCTGGTGCTCATCCTTTGGCTCACACAATCTGTCTTCCCACTCATCATTGAAAAACAAAGCCCCAGACATCAGGAATTATCTGCCACCTAAAATGCTCATGCCAACTGTCCTCAGCCCTAGTCCCACACTTCATCCTGTAGTGTCTTGGCCCCTTCTTGTTACTTTCTTATAAAGAAGATTGCCATGTGTTTGGTTGTCAAACTGCCTTTACTTTCTTTCCCCCCATTTATGAAGCAGGAATATTGGTAAATAGTATCTTGCTTTCTACCAACACCCATTTTCCTTGTTTTTTCAAGTAAAAGGCTTCCAAACAACTAACCAGTAAGCCAATCTCAAAGAGGATGTGGGAAAAAGGTGCTACTAAGATTGAGGTTTTTGGGGTGTCATATGAAATCCATTATTTTAGAAAGTATTTTTAAAATATATAAATAAATAATATATAAATACATAACATAATATAAAATATATAAATAAAAATAAAATATTTCAAAAGTATTCCTTATGTGAAATTTTTTCCTGTGAGTTGGACATGAAAGTGAAATCTGATTTGGGTACTAGGAGATGTATATTAGCTTGCAAACCCGCAATCCTAGGATTAACCTTAATTATTGCATTTTAGATGTTACTTACAGAGTAGTGATACATCTGTGACAAAGGATGTGTGTTCTTTACTACAGAATGACTTTTTAGAGCTGTCCCCATCCCCAGAACTCTGGTGCTCTTGTCTCTGCTCACCTTTTCTCCTGGCTGTTGGATCTTCTGACCAGCACTGAGCTTTCTGGTATCAAAGTCCTGTTGTGATAGATAATATTGCGTCTTATCCTGGTGTCTTTGGTATTCATCCTCTTATTTCTACAATTTGTCTTTCTATTCATCATTGAAAAATAAACCCACAAACATTAAGAATTACCTCCTCCCCTCCTAAAATCCTCATATCTGTTGCCCTGAGTTATAATCCCACACTTCATCCTTGGTTGTCTTGATGTGTTCTCATTAATCTCTTTGAATTCTTCTATAAACTCTTGTAAAGAGCATGAGTGAGTTTACTCATGGACCCTCATTCTAATAGTAGTAGTGGATAAGTAGTCTCCTATTCTCCACTTCCATTCTTTTCTCCATTATTTTTCAGGTTTAAATCAATCAACCAAACTATTAGTTAACTAACCTCATAGAGGATATGGGCAAAGGTATTGCTAAGGTTCAAGTCCTTTGGATGCCCTATGAAATTCATATTTTTGAAAGCATTCTCTACATTAGAAAGAAGTGAAGTTTGTCTCAGTGAGTGTGGCTTGACAGCCTAGGGTTGACAATAGTCCTTATATTTTAGACGTTAGTTACTTAATGGGTAGTGATAGATCAGAGAGAAAGGATGCATAGCTAATTAGAGGATGACTGTCCTGAGCTGCCTCCTTTTTCCACCATTGTGTTGTTCTTGGTTCTGTCTGCCTTTTGTCCCTGCTGTTCAGCATCGAGTTTCCTTTTAGGTGAGTGCTGTTGTGATAGATAATATTGCATCTTATCTTGGAACCTCTGTTTCTCATTCTCTTGTTCGTTCAATCTGTTCTGTTCTACACAAAGAACAAAACCCCAGATTTCAGGAAGTACTTGCCCCTTAAAGTGCTCACATCTTTTGCTTTGAGTCAGAGTCCCACACATCATCCTATGACCTCTTTTTCAAACCCTTTTAAAGCTCATTGGAGTGACTTTCATTTTTAAAACTGACTTCTGGACTTAAAAAAAAAATCTCTTTTATCATTCTCATAGTAGAAATGTGGATGGGTGATTTCCCGCTCTCCACTTCCACTCCTTTGTCCATTCCTGAGTTTAAATCATCCAACTAACCAATTAGTTAGCCAACTTCAAAGAGGTGAGAAAAGGTGCTCCTAACATGTTATTATTTTTTCTTTTTTTTAAAATAACTTTTTATTGACAGAACCCATGCCAGGGTAATTTTTTACAACATTATCCCTTGCACTCATTTCTGTTCCGATTTTTCCCCTCCCTCCCTCCACCCCCTCCCTCAGATGGCAAGCAGTCCTATACACTAGCATGTTATTTTTTTATGGCATTCCCTATATGGAGACAGAAGTGACCTTTGTTTCTATGATTGCAAAATCAAAGTAAAATCTGGATTTCATAGGAGGTCATTGCTGACCAGGATTGAACTTGTACATCAGATATTAGTATTAATTATTTCATGGCTAGTGATATATTGGTGACAAAGAATGGATGGTTAGGTTAGACTATGATTGCCCAAAGCTATTCCCTTTTCCCACCCTTGTAGTACTCTCTGCTCACCTTTTCTCCCAGTTGTTGCATCACCTTTTGAGAAGCACTGAGCTTTCTTAGACAGGAGATCTGTTGGAAAGGATAACATTGCTTTTAATTCTGGAGTCTCTGGTTCTTATATTTAGGCTCAGTCAAGCTGTCTTCCTACTTGTCATTGAAGAAAGCCTCAGACATCAGGAATACCTATGGCCTAAAGTTCATCTACCCTGAGTCACAATCCCACACTTCTAAGCGTGACATCTTGGCCTTTTCTCATCAATCTCTTTGAGCTCTTCTACAAACTCTTGCAAAGAACAAACAATGCAGTGAGTTTGGTTGAAAAACTGACTGGACTTGCTTTTTCTCACTGGTTCACTAGTTTGTTAGAAATAAGGGTATGTAGTCTTTCTTTCACACCCCTTTTCTTTTGTTTTTACAGATTGAAAATATGCAAACAAACCACCAGTTAGCCAACCTCAAAGACAATGTAGGAAAAGGTAATTCCAAGGTCCAAGTAGTTTTTGTGTACTGTGAAATCTATATTTTTATGCATTTCCTACATGGAGAAAGAATAACCTTTGCTAAAGTGAGTTTGACATGAAAGTGAAACCTTGCTTTCTAGTAAGATAGGAGAGTTGAATATTGGGCTAGAAGCCTAACATTGAGCTTTGTCATAGTATTTAAGCAATATTTCTTACTAGGGAGTGAAACCTGTGTGAAAAAGGATATTTGACTAGATTAGGGAATGTGTATACAGAGTTGTCCATATTTTTTCACCATTTTTCACCAAGAGCACTGTTGGCTCTTACTCACCTGTTTTGCCTACTCTTGGATGATGTTCTCAGCAGCCCTAAGCTTTCTTGTGAATTCTATTGCAATAGATAATATTGTACCTTATCTTGGAAACTGGTTATTATCCTTGGACTCATTCAAATTGTCCTCCTAATTATTATATAAGAATAAAATCCCAGCTATCAGGAATTATTTGCTACTTAAGATGTTCACACTTATTGGCCTGAGACACAATTTTACACTTCATCCCCTATAATGTCTTTACTTGTTCTCATCAATCTCTTCACGTTATTTTTATTTTTTAAAATTTTAAACAAGTTTAAACACTTAAACAACAATATGTTTGATTCAATGAGAAAATTATCTAAATCAATTTCTTTATAGTAACTTAGAGAGAAGAAAGAGAAGAAAGGAAGTTAGAAGGGAGAGAGGGAGGGAGGGAGATTGCCCTTACCATATCAGCTGCATGCAAAAAGTTATAGACTCATTCCTCACTTTACAATAATAAACCAAAGACATTGAAATTATTGAATAAACAAGTTATTTTTTATGTGTTTTTTATTAAACAGTGAGAACAAAATAACTTACTGTAACATAAAGAAAAAAGTTGAATGAACATGCCACTAAAGGAGAAAAGGGTTATTTTAACTGAATCAGTTTGTTTTCCCCCCTCCACATGTCTATATTGACC
This sequence comes from Antechinus flavipes, assembly GCF_016432865.1. NCBI lineage: Eukaryota > Metazoa > Chordata > Mammalia > Dasyuromorphia > Dasyuridae > Antechinus > Antechinus flavipes. Next base: position 45,124,103 of record NC_067399.1, read on the forward strand.
AAAACATACATTGGCTATTTAGTTAAAAAATATGCATTATGCCTGTGCACATAGACCAGCTACTGTATGCACAATTAAGGAATGGGGGAAGGGAATCAAAGAGAGAAAACTATACTTCCATAGTCAGGATGTTTATAAATCAAATCTTTGTTTTCTAATAGTGAATGAATTGCTTTCTTTAGCAGCACAGTTCTGGATTTGCAGGTTCTCTTTTTAGCAAATGACTCCTGGGATACATCAATCTTCATTCTACATTTCCAACTGTGCAAGTATGTCTATTGTATTGATTGGTTGCCCATCAAATCAGGATCTGACCAGAAACCCTGTCCTTCACAAAAGGCTTTCATTAGTTTAGTAAGGAGTGTGGGCATGTTAAATTTTAAATCACAACACCGATTCACTTTTAAATTAATGTGGTTATTGTTTTCAGTGTTGACTCTTTCCTTTGGCTTTTTGTGGGTCTCCTTAGCTGTTGCATCACAAAAGAGGCACATTCACTTGAAGGGAATGGGGATGTTTGGTTTGAAAAATGACTGCCTTAATTTTCCTTTTCTTTACTTTTTCACTCACATAATAGGAACACAGCCTTCTCTCATTCTTTGTTTAGGGTCTTGCTCTGAACTAACCAACCAACCGACCAGTTAGCCAAACTCAATAAAAGCTGGATAAAAGTGGTACAAAGGTTCAGGCAGTTTGGGCCTCATTTCAAATCAATACTTTAAAAAGAGCTCCCTATGTGAAGAAAGAAGTGACCTTTGCCTCAGTGAGTGAAATATGGCATCAGAAGATGGACATGGAAGGTTGGATGTTGACCTGAAAGCTAGGATTTAACTTTGTCAGAAGATTTTAGGCATTATTTACTTACTGGATAGTGATACATCTGTGACAAAGGATGTGTTATGGGCTAGAATTCTGTATTTGAAACAAGGATTCTTAAAGATGTTAAGTCAGTGAAATTGATAAGACAATGGTTATCTAGTTTAGCATGGTGATTAATAGTTCTCTAGTTCAGTAGGACTGATTTAATCTTAAAATAAATAATGGTTCCCTAGTGATATAATGATTGGTTTATACTCGGTATACTATAAATGATCTAATTATATAATAGAGCATATAAATTGGGACAAACTTAGCCAGGGTCAGATTCGGAGAAGACAGAGGCTAAAGGTGGGAGCTCAAGCTCTTGAAGCCAAGAAGAGACACATTTACTCCATCTCACACCACCGTTTATCTGACCTCCTGCTTCCCCCACTGAGACCAAGGCTGGTCTGAAGGGCCTCCAGAAAGCTAGCCGAGCCCCAGGCAAGGAAACAATAAAGAATTTGGACTTTATCCCTGGCTATTCTTGTGGTTACTAATCTACTGAAATGAAGGCCGCTCCAAGACCTCCAGAAAACCAACTGGAACACTACATTTTGGCGTCCGAACGTGGGGCTAAGGATTTAAGTCCAGACTGACATGATCCTGAGTTCAGTGAAAAAGTCTCCATGACCAAGAAATTAGGGTAAGTATAAAAATAGATAAGAAGGAAACTTTAAGGGTTAAACTAGTATTTCAGCTGAAATGGGACAAATGAAATGTGTTTAGAAAGAACCTTTTCCACCTCAAGGAAAATGTGTGAAAAGCATTGTTACACTAATAAAAAACCAAGATTTGATTGTAACTTGGAAGCAGACCATTGAACTCTTTGAAATATTAAAATACAAATCTCCCTGGTTCTCTAAGGAAAAAGAATTAGATCCAGATGAGTGGAAATTAGTAGGAGAGCAACCAAGTGAATATTACAATGAGAATGATCCTGATTCAATTCCTAAAGAAACATTCTATACATATAACTTAATACAATTGGCTTTAAGGAGTTATATAAGTATTAGAATAAGAAAAAAGAATAAACAACAGGAGGGGAGGATACTTTCAGGATGAAGAATTAAACAAGAAAGGACTTAAGTACAATTCTGATGAAATTAAGAAATGTGGTGCTTCATAGCAGGATAGGGCATTCCTCATTCCCTGACATACTCCCCCCTCAATTAACCCTTCATGAGTGAAGGAAGGATGAGGGGGAGAGGCAGTGACACAATCAGCACCACCTATGAAGCAGCCTACGATGCGATTACAAAAGGCACTAATTAAAGCTAAAAAAGGACAGGATATTATCTGATTTAATAGAAGCATACCCTGTTATTGAAGAGTTTGACTTCAAGTCAACAAAGGAGAAGATACATTCCTTTTGATCTGGAAAAAATCAAGGATTTGAAAAAGAGTTACACTCCATATGGGGCTTCATTGTCTTATGTTAAGATGGTATTAGAGAATTTAGCTTATGAAATTTTAACCTCTAGTGATTAGAAATCTATAGCAAGAACACATTTAGAACCTGGACAAAATTTGTTGTGGCTTTGAGTATAGTGAATTATGTAGAATACAAGCCCAATGAAATAGGCAAACTGGAATTAATATACAAATCACCTTTGACCAACTAGCAGGTAAAGGTCAGTATGCAGACCCTTTAGCACAGATTAATTACCCTTTGATAGCATATGAGCAAATTGCTGCTGCTGTTATAAAAGCATAGGGCTCCCTCCCAGAAAGGCAAGACAGAGGGGAAACCTTCATGAAAATAGAGCAAGGTCCACATGAACCCTTTGCTGATTTTGTGGGATGTCTGCAGATAGCTGTCATACAAACAATTGGAGAAAATGCAGCTACAGGAATAATGATCAAACAACTGATAAAAAAATACTAATGAGATTTGTAGAAGAATTATATGGGGACTACATAAGGAAGCTCCTTTAGAGGACATCATAAGATACTATGTCACAGTGGGCACAAATGCCTTTTATACACAGGCTATAATACAGAACATGAGAATACAGGGTCCCTCTTGGCAAGGGACTTTCAGAGAGACTAGTCAATGTTTTCAGTGGTAAAGTAGGGCATCTTAAAGCTCAATGTAGGCAGGGAGATAGAGTAAAAAAAAAGGATGGTAGAACAAGATCCAAAACTCTATGTCTAAAATGCAATAAAGGCTTCCACTGGGCCTCAGAATTTAAACTAACCCAGGGAAATGAGAAGCGGGGCCCAGCTCCAAGACCTTAAGCAAAAAACAGGTGGGGCATGATGGCAGCTGAGGTTACACCCAGAGAGTCTTAGAAGTTCAGTACCCTGATATGATCAATCAGCAAGGAAGCAATCAGATGGCAGAAAGGGATTACAATTGGGGAGAATATAGGTTTTTTAACCCAACAGAAGGGCAGTGCCTGATGCAAGCAGCTCCAATATAATTGCCAGGTGATGAGAAGAAATCCATAAAGTGGTGAATAGAAGGGACTAGATAGGTTAACTGCTTGTGGGAAAGGGTTTGCTTGTATCCCTATACATGGAGAAAGAATCAGATCCCTATACACGGAGAAAGATTAGGAGAAGACCTAAGAAACATCTGATGCTAAAAGAGCATGACTGTTAATGAGACTGTTGCAGAACTTCAAAACCAATAGGAATCATTGGATTCCCTGAGATGAAAAATTGTTGATAAGACTGTTGCAAGACTTAAAAACCATCAGGAATCATTGGATTCTCTAATACATGATAAGGCTGATACAAGATTTCAAAACTTGCAGGAATTATTGGATTCTCTGACACATGAAGTAATGGACAATAGATTCATTTTGGACTATTTCTAGGACTTCTTGACATGTATGATTCCTTATGTTGATTCATTTTCTGTTTGTGTAATACCTCCCATGGTGATGGATTTATGTATACCTGTTTCAAGTTCAGAAACCTGCTAATCTGGGTTGATTACCCATTTCCCTTTGGTGTTTTCATCTCCCTGAGACATAAAAGAGGGCATGATCACCTCCTTTTTTGGTATTTTCATCCCTTATTCTGAGAAGTCAGGGAAGGTGTGATCATCTCATTTTGGGGCTCTCACTTCCTTGAGAAGTCATGGAGGCCATGACCACCTATCTTCTAAAACAAAAGAAAGCAGGAGATGTTATGGGCCAGAACTCTGTACTTGAAACAAGGATTCTTCAAGGTGTTAAGTCGGTGAAATTGATAAGACAATGGTTATCTAGTTTAGCATGGTGATTAATTGTTCTCTAGTTCAGTATGACTGATTTAATCTTAAAACAAATAATGGTTCCCTAGTGATATAATTATTGGTTTATACTCAGTATACTGTAAATGATCTAATTATAATAGAACATATACATTGGGACAAACTCAGCCAGGGTCAGACTTGGAGAAGACAGGGAACTAGAGGTGGGAGCTCAAACTCTTGAAGCCAAGGAGAGACACATTCACATCACCGTGGTGGCTAGCCTCCTGCTCCCCCCACTGAGACCAAGGCTGGTCTGAAGGGCCTCCAGAAAGCTATCTGAGCCCCAGGCAAGGAGACAGTAAAGAATTTGGACTTTAACACCTGGCTATTCTTGAGGTGATTATTCAACTGAAAAAAAGGCTGGTCCAGAGACCTCCAGAAAACCAACCAGAATACAAAGATGGATGTTCTTTATTGCAGAATGATCTTTCAGAGCTGTCCCCTTCCCTACCAAAGTGGTTCTCTTGTCCCTGCTCACCTTTTCTCCCTGCTGCAGGATCTTCTCATCAGCACTAAGCTTTCTGGTAAAAGAGTCCCGTTGCGATAGACGATATTGCATGTAATCTGAGCATGGATCGTGCTTAACCCCCGCCTCATCCAGTCCGTCATCCTACTCATCATTGAAGAACAAAGCCTCAATCATCAGGAACTTCCTGTAACCTAAAATGCTCATATTATCATCAGCCACAGTCTTGTCCTATTTTACAAACTTTGGCAAAAAACATTGGCGTGAGTTTGGTGGGAAAACTATTCTGAGTGGCTTTTCTTCCTCACTTGCATAGTACTAAGTATGTAGGTATTCCCCTATCCTCCATTCCCTTTTTTCTTTTGTTTCTGGTTGGAAAACATCCAACCAATGAATCAATCGGCCAGCCTCAAAGGGGATGTGGGAAAAAGTCATTTCAAGCTCTGGATGGGTAAATATTGATTTTAAATCCATATTTTTAAAGGGCTCTCTACATGAAGAAAGAAGTGACCTTTGCCTCAGTGGATGTGACATAAAGATGAAATGTAGTTTTGGTAGATGGACATGGAAAGTTGGATGTTGACCTGAAAGCTAGGATTTAACTTTGTCAGAAGATTTTAGGCATTATTTACTTACTGGGTAGCGATACCTCTGTGATAAAGGATGGTAGTTCTTTATTATAGAATGACCTTTCAGAGCTGTCCCCTTCCCCACCACAGTGGTTCTCTTGTCCCTGCTCACCTTTTCTCCCGGCTGTTGGATCTTCTCATCAGCACTAAGCTTTCTGGTAAAAGAGTCCCGTTGTGATGGATGATATTGCATGTAATCTGAGCATGGATCATGCTTAACCCCCGCCTCATCCAGTCCGTCATCCTACTCATCATTGAAGAACAAAGCCTCAATCATCAGGAACTTCCCGTAACCTAAAATGCTCCTACTATCCTCAGCCACAGTCTTACACTCAATCCATGATATCTTGGCCCATTCCCATCAATTTTGTTGCCCTCTTCTACAAACTTTGGCAAAAAACATTGGCGTGAGTTTGGTGGGAAAACTATTCAGAGTGTCTTTTCTTCCTCATTTGCATAGTACTAAGTATGTAGGTATTCCCCTGCCTTCTCTTTTTTCTTTTGTTTCTGGTTGGACAACATCCAATCAATGAATCAATAGGTCAGCCTCAAAGGAGATGTGGGAAAAACTCATTTCAAGCTCTAGATGGATAAATATTGATATTAAATCAATATTTTTAAAGGGTTCTCTACATGAAGAAAGACATGACCTTTGCCTCAGTGAATGTGATATAAAGGTAAAATGTAGCTTTGGTAGATGGACATGGAAGGTTGGATATCGACCTGAAAGGTAGGATTTAACTTTGTCAGAAGATTTTAGGCATTATTTACTTACTGGGTGGCGATACATCTCTAACAAAGGATGGATGTTCTTTATTGCAGAATGACCTTTCAGAACTGTCCCCTTCCCCCAAAGTGGTTCTCTTGTCCCTGCTCACCTTTTCTCCCGGCTGTTGGATCTTCTCATCAGCACTAAGCTTTCTGGTAAAAGAGTCCCGTTGCGATGCACGATATTGCATGTAATCTGAGCATGGATCGTGCTTAACCCCCGCCTCATCCAGTCCGTCATCCTACTCATCATTGAAGAACAAAACCTCAATTATTATCAGGAACTTCCAATAACCTAAAATGCTCCTACTGTCCTCAGCCCAGTCTCACACTCATCCCGTGATATTTCGGCCCGTTCTCATTAATTGTGTTGCCCTCTTCTACAAACTTTGGCAAAAAACACTGGTATGAGTTTGGTGGGAAAACTATCCTGAGTGTCTTTTTTTACTTCCTCACTTGCATAATACTGTGTAGGTATTCCCCTGTCCTCCATTCCCTTTTTTTGTTTGTTTGCAGCTGGAAAACATCCAATCAATGGATCAATCGGCCAGCCTCAAAGGGGATGTGGGAAAAAGTCATTTCAAGCTCTGGATGGGTAAATATTGACTTTAAATCCATATTTTTAAAGGGCTCTCTACATGAAGAAAGTGACCTTTGCCTCAGTGAGTGTGACATAAAGGTGAAATGTAGCTTTGGTAGATGGATATGGAAGGTTGGATATCAACCTGAAAGGTAGGATTTAACTTTGTCAGAAGATTTTAGGCATTATTTACTTACTGGATAGTGATACATCTGTGACAAAGGATGGATGTTCTTTATTGCGGAATGATTTTTCAGAGCTGTCCCCTTCCCCCCAAAGTGGTTCTCTTGTCCCTGCTCACCTTTTCTCCCGGCTGTCGGATCTTCTCATCAGCACTAAGCTTTCTGGTAAAAGAGTCCCGTTGCGATGGACGATATTGCATGTAATCTGAGCATGGATCGTGCTTAACCCCTGCCTCATCCAGTTTGTCATCCTACTCATCATTGAAGAACAAAGCCTCAATCATTATTAGGAACTTCCTGTAACCTAAAATGCTTCTACTGTCCTCAGCCACAGTTTCACACTCATCCCATGTTATCTTGGCTCATTCTCATCAATTTTGTTGCCCTCTTCTACAAACTTTGGCAAAAAACACTAGTGTGCGTTTGGTGGGAAAACTGTCCTGAGTGTCTGATTGGAAAACATCCAATCAATGAATCAATCAGCCAGCCTGAAAGGGGGTGTGGGAAATACTCATTTCAAGCTCTAGATGGGTAAATATAGAATTAAATCAATATTTTTTAAAAGACTTTCAATATGGAGAAAGAAATGACACATGTCTCAGTAAGTGTGACATGAAAGCGAAACCTGGCTTTGATAGGACAGGGATGGTTAGATGTTCACCTGAAAGCAAATTGGATTTTAGGCCTTATTGCTCACTGAGGAGTGTTTGACCAAGGATGGGTGGCTAACTTAGAGAATCTGTTCCCCTTTACCACTGTGATGATCTTGCTTCTGCTCACTTTTTATGGCTGCTTTGGATCTTTTCCTTTGGTGAGTCCCAACTCAATAGATAAATATCCATTGTATCCTGAAGACTCAGTTTCTCAATCTCAGGCTCATCTCTTCTTACCATTGAAGGACAAAGTCCCACATATCAGGAATTGCCTGCCACCTAAAATGCTCACCTTGAGCCACAGATCCATACTTATATTTTGGCCTATTATCAGTTTCTTTGACCTCTTCTACTGAATTCTAAGTGAATTTGTTTGGAACACTATCTGGATTTTATTTAATTTTTTTCCACTGGCTCATATAGTAGGAATGAGGGGAGGGAGCCTCCAGTCCTACCCAATTTTTCTCTGGGGTTCCATTTCAGTCAATCAACCAACCAACCCACCAACTAGCCAGTCTCAAAGATACGGTGGGGATGATGACCCCAGTGACAGTGACATGAAAGTGAAACTTAGTTTTGGTCCAAAGATGGGGAGGGTTTGAAGTTTATCAGCAAGTCTTGGAGTGAGCTATATTCTAGTACTTTCAGCATTAGTTATTTGCTTGGGACTTAGAGCTCCATGGAAGATAAGAGAATAATTATCTAGAGCTGTTCCCTTTCCTCACTATTGTGATGCCTTTGTGTCTATTTACCTTATCTTGTTGTTGGAACTTCTCAGGAGAACTCAATTTTTTTGAAAGTGAGTACTGTGGCAATGGGTAATGTTGCCTTTTATATTCCACAATCTGATCCTCGTCCTTCCGTCTGTCCCCCTGTGAGTCATTGAAAGACAAAGTTCCAGACATCAGGAATTGACTGCCACCTAAAACTTTCACCCCCTCAATGCCGGGGTCCATGGTCCCACACTTTTTCCTGTTATGCTTTGGCCTGTTTTCATAAATATCTTTGACCTTTTATACAAACTCTTAAAAAGAAACTTGGGGGGATTTGGATTGTAAACATGACTATCAGGATTTTTTTATTTTCTTTGGTTCACTCATGTAAAAACTAGGGAAGATACCCTTCTGTCCTCTAATTCCATCTCTTTTTAATTTGATTTCATGTCTAAAACATCCAACTAACCAACCAGTTGGGCAAGCTCAAATAGAAGGTAGGAGAATGGGGTTTGGGATCCTATTAAATCTCTATTTTTAAAAAGCACTCTCTACATGGAGAAAGAAGCAACTTTTCCCTCAATTAATGTAACATGGAAGTGAAACCTGGCCTTTGTAGGAGATTGGGCAGGGTTTCATGCTGACCAGGAATTCTAGCTTTCAAGTGGATCACAGGATTTTTAGGCATTAGTTGTCTACTGGGTAGTGATATCTCTGTGACAGTGGATGGGTGGATGGATGGGTCACCAAATGACCGTTCAAAGCTATTCCCCTTTCCCACCATTCTGCTGCTTTCGGGTCTGCTTACCTCCCCTGGATGGATTTTCTCAGCAACACAGAGCTTTCTTGGAGGTGACTCCATTTGTAAAAGATAGTATTGGGATTTTATCCTGGAACTATCATCCTCTTCCCAAGATGCTTTCCATTTTTCATCATACTAGTCATTAAAAAACAAAACCCCAGGTATCAGGAATTACCTGCCACCTAAGAACCTCACCCCTATCACCCTGAGCCACAGTTCTACATATCATCCTGTGACTGTTTGGTCTGTTCTCATGCATTTCTTTGACTGCATCTACAAAAGCTTGCAAAGAACAATGGATTGAATTTGGAAAACTATCTTGATTTTATTTTTTCTTACTTCTTCCCTCAAATAATAGAATGAAAGTAGGTCATTTCCTATCCTCCACCTCCACCCATTTTTCCTTTGGTTTCCATCTCTAAAACATCCAACCAACCAACCAGTTGGACAAACTCAATTAGGGACTAGGAGAATATGCTGCCACAATTCAGTTGGCTTGAGGCTCTTATTAAATCTATATTTTTAAAAGAGAAGATATTCTTCCCTTAATGAATGTGACATGGAGTGAAACCTGGCCTTTGTAGGAGATTGGGCAGGGTTTCATGCTGACCAGAAATCCTAGGTTTCAGTTGGATCACAGGATTTTTAGGCATTAGTTGTCTACTGGGTAGTAGATGCCTCTGTGACAATGCAGGGGTGGATAGATCATCAAATGACCATTCAAAGCTATTCCCTTTTCCCACCATTCTACTGCTCTCGAGTCTGCTTACCTCTTCTGGATACATCTTCTCTACAACACTGAGCTTTTTTGGAGGTGACTCCATTTGTAAAAGATGGTATTGGGATTTTTTCCTGGAACTATCGTGCTCTTCCCGCATCTCTTTCCATTGTTCATCATACTAATCATTAAAAAACAAAACCCCAGGTATCAGGAATTACCTGCCACCTAAGATCCTCACCCGTATCACCCTGAGCCACAGTTCTACATATCATCCTGTGACTGCTTGGTCTGTTCTCATGCATTTCTTTGACTGCTTCTACAAAAGCTTGCAAAGAACATTGGAGTGAATTTGGAAAACTATCTTGATTTTATTTTTTCTTACTTCTTCCCTCAAATAATAGAATGAAAGTAGGTCATTTCCTATCCTCCACCTCCACCCATTTTTCCTTTGGTTTCCATCTCTAAAACATCCAACCAACCAACCAGTTGGACAAACTCAATTAGGGACTAGGAGAATATGCTGCCACAATTCAGTTGGCTTGAGGCTCTTATTAAATCTATATTTTTAAAAGAGAAGATATTCTTCCCTTAATGAATGTGACATGGAGTGAAACCTGGCCTTTGTAGGAGATTGGGCAGGGTTTCATGCTGACCAGAAATCCTAGGTTTCAGTTGGATCACAGGATTTTTAGGCATTAGTTGTCTACTGGGTAGTAGATGCCTCTGTGACAATGCAGGGGTGGATAGATCATCAAATGACCATTCAAAGCTATTCCCTTTTCCCACCATTCTACTGCTCTCGAGTCTGCTTACCTCTTCTGGATACATCTTCTCTACAACACTGAGCTTTTTTGGAGGTGACTCCATTTGTAAAAGATGGTATTGGGATTTTTTCCTGGAACTATCGTGCTCTTCCCGCATCTCTTTCCATTGTTCATCATACTAATCATTAAAAAACAAAACCCCAGGTATCAGGAATTACCTGCCACCTAAGATCCTCACCCGTATCACCCTGAGCCACAGTTCTACATATCATCCTGTGACTGCTTGGTCTGTTCTCATGCATTTCTTTGACTGCTTCTACAAAAGCTTGCAAAGAACATTGGTGTGAGTTTGTTAGGAAAACTACCTTCATTTTATTTTTTAAAATTACTTCTTCCCTCTAATAATAGAATGAAAATAGGTCATTTCCTGTCCTCCACTTCCATCCATTTTTCCTTTGGTTTCCTTCTCTAAAACGTCCAACCAACCAACCAGTTGGACAAGCTCAAATAGGAAGTAGGAGAATATGGTGCCACAGTTCAGCTGGCTTGAGGCTCTTCTTAAATCTATATTTTTAAAAGAGAAAGAAGATACTCCTCCCTTAATGAATGTGACATGGAATGAAACCTGGCCTTTGTAGGAGATTGGGCAGGGCTTCATGCTGACCAGAAATCCTAGGTTTCAGTTGGATCACAAGATTTTTAGGCATTAGTTGTCTTTTGGATAGTGATGCCTCTGTGACAATGGATGGTGGATGGATCACCAAATGACCGTTCAAAGCTTTTCCCCTTTCCCACCATTCTGCTGCTCTCAGGTCTGCTTACCTCCCCTGGATACATCTTCTCAGCAACACTGAGCTTTTTTGAAGGTGACTCCATTTGTAAAAGATGGTATTGGGATTTTTTCCTGGAACTATCGTGCTCTTCCCGCGTCTCTTTCCATTGTTCATCATACTAGTCATTAAAAAACAAAACCCCAGGTATCAGGAATTACCTGCCACCTAAGATCCTCACCCTATATCATCCTGTGATTGCTTGTTCTTTTCTCATGTATTTCTTTGACTGCTTTTACAAAAGCTTGCAAAGAACATTGGAGTGAATTTGGAAAACTATCTTGATTTTTTAAAAATTACTTCTTCCCTCAAATAATAGAACGAAAGTAGGTCATTTTCTGTCCTCCACCTGCACCCATTTTTCCTTTGGCTTCCATCTCTAAAACATCCAACCAACCAACCAGTTGGACAAGCTCAAATAGGAAGTAAGAGAATATGGTGCCACAGTTCAGCTGGCTTGAGGCTCTTCTTAAATCTATATTTTTAAAAGAGAAAGAAGATACTCCTCCCTTAATGAATGTGACATAGAAGTGAAACCTCGCCTTTGTAGGAGATTGGACAGGGTTTCATGCTGACCAGGAATCCTAGGTTTCAGTTGGATCACAGGAATTTTAGGCATTAGTTGTCTACTGGGTAGTGATGCCGCTTTGACAATGGAGGGATGGATGGATCACCAAATGACCATTCAAAACTATTCCCCCTTCCCACCATTCTGCTGCTCTCGGGTCTGCTTTCCTCTTCTGGATACATCTTCTCAGCAACACTGAGCTTTCTTGGAGGTGACTCCCTCTGTAAAGGTTGGTATTGGGATTTTCTCCTGGAACTGTCCTCCTCTTCCCAAGGCTCTTTCCATCTTTCATCATACTAGTCATTAAAAAACAAAACCCCAGGTATCAGGAGTTACCTGCCACCTAAGATCCTCACCCCTGTTACCCTAAGCCACAGTTCTATATCATCCTGTGACTTCTTGGTCTGTTTTCATCTATTTCTCCAACCATTTCTACCAAAACTTGCAATGAACATTGGAGTGAATCTATTTGGAAAACTATCTTGACTTTTTTTCTTACTTGCTCATTTAATAGGAATGAAAATAAATTGTCTCCTATCCTCCACCTCCACCCATTTTTCCTTTGGTTTCCATCTCTAAAACATCCAACCAACCAACCAGTTGGACAAACTCAAATAGGGACTAGGAGAATATGCTGCCACAATTCAGTTGGCTTGGGGCTCTTCTTAAATCTATATTTTTAAAAGAGAAGATATTCTTCCCTTAATGAATGTGACATGGAGTGAAACCTGGCCTTTGTAGGAGATTGGGCAGGGTTTCATGCTGACCAGAAATCCTAGGTTTCAGTTGGATCACAGGATTTTTAGGCATTAGTTGTCTACTGGGTAGTAGATGCCTCTGTGACAATGCAGGGGTGGATAGATCATCAAATGACCATTCAAAGCTATTCCCTTTTCCCACCATTCTACTGCTCTCGAGTCTGCTTACCTCTTCTGGATACATCTTCTCTACAACACTGAGCTTTTTTGGAGGTGACTCCATTTGTAAAAGATGGTATTGGGATTTTTTCCTGGAACTATCGTGCTCTTCCCGCGTCTCTTTCCATTGTTCATCATACTAATCATTAAAAAACAAAACCCCAGGTATCAGGAATTACCTGCCACCTAAGATCCTCACCTCTATCACCCTGAGCCACAGTTCTACATGTCATCCTGTGACTGCTTGGTCTGTTCTCATGCATTTCTTTGACTGCATCTACAAAAGCTTGCAAAGAACATTGGAGTGAGTTTGTTAGGAAAACTACCTTCATTTTATTTTTTAAAATTACTTCTTCCCTCTAATAATAGAATGAAAATAGGTCATTTCCTGTCCTCCACTTCCATCCATTTTTCCTTTGGTTTCCTTCTCTAAAACGTCCAACCAACCAACCAGTTGGACAAGCTCAAATAGGAAGTAGGAGAATATGCTGCCACAGTTCAGCTGGCTTGGGGTTCTTTATTAAATCTATTTTTAAAAGAGAAAGAATCAACTTTTTCCTCAATGAATGTGACAAGGAAGTGAAACCTGGCCTTTGTAGGAGATTGGGCAAGGTTTCATGTTGACCAGGAATCCTAGGTAGCTGTTGGATCACAGGACTTTTAGACATTAGTTGTCTACTGGGTAGTGATGCCTCTGTGACAATGGATGGATGGATGGATCACCAAATGACTATTCAAAGCTATTCCCCTTTCCTACCATTCTGCTGCTCTCGGGTCTGCTTACCTCTTCTGCGTACATCTTCTCAGCAACACTGAGCTTTCTTGGAGGTGACTCCATTTGCACAGGATAGTATTGGGATTTTCTCTTGTAATTGTCATCCTCTTCCCAAGGCTCTTTGCATATTTCATCATACTAGTCATTAAAAAACAAAATCCCAGGTATCAGGAATTACCTGCCCCTAAGATCCTCATCCCCATTACTCTGAGCCACAGTTCTACATATCATCCCGTGACTGCTTGGTCTGTTCTCATCTATTTCTTTGACTGCTTCTACAAAAGCTTGCAATGAACATTGGAGTGAGTTTGAAAAACTATCTTGATTTTATTTTTTTCTTACTTCCTCCCTCAAATAATAGAATGAAAGTAAGTTATTTCCTGTCCTCCACTTCTGCCCATTTTTCCTTTGGTTTCCATCTCTAAAACACTGAATCAATCAACCAACCAGTTGGACAAGATCAAATAGGAAGTAGGAAAATATGCTGCCACAGTTCAGCTGGCTTGGGACTCTTATTAAATCTACTTTTTTTAAAGGAGAAAGAAGCTACTTTTTCCTCAATGAATGTGACATGGAGTGAAACCTGGCCTTTGTGCGAGATTGGGCAGGGCTTCGTGCTGACCAGGAATCCTAGGTTTCAGTTGGATCACAGGATTTTTAGGCATTAGTTGTCTTTTGGATAGTGATGCCTCTGTGACAATGGAGGAGTGGATGGGTCACCAAATGACCGTTCAAAGCTATTCCCTTTTCCCACCATTCTGCTGCTCTCGGGTCTGCTTACCTCCCCTGGATACATCTTCTCAGCAACAATGAGCTTCCTTGGAGGTGACTCCCTTTGTAAAGGTTGGTATTGGGATCTTTTTCTTGAACTGTCTTCTTCCCAAGGCTCTTTCCGTCTTTCATCATACTAGTCATGAAAAAACAAAACCCCAATATCAGGAGTTACCTGCCACCTAAGATCCTCACCCCTGTTATCCTAAGCCACAGTTCTATATCATCCTGTGACTGCTTGGTCTATTCTCATCTTTTTCTCTAACCACTTCTACCAAAGCTTGCAATGAACATTGGAGTGAATCTGTTTGGAAAACTATCTTGACTTTTTTTCTTTCTCATTTAATAGGAATGAAAGTAAGTCGTCTCCTATCTTCTCCTTTCACCCCTTTTTCCTTTGGTTTCCATCTCTAAACCATCCAACCAACCAACCAGTTGGACGAGCTCAAATAGGAAGTAGGAGAATATGCTGCCACAATTCACCTGGCTTGGGGCTCTTCTTAAATCTATATTTTTAAAGGAGAACGAAGCTACTTTTTCCTCAATGAATGTGACATGGAAGTGAAACCTGGCCTTTGTAGGAGATTGGGCAGGGTTTCATGCTGACCAGGAATCCTAGGTTTCAGTTGGATCACAGGATTTTTAGGCATTAGTTGTCTACTGGGTAGTGATGCCTCTGTGACAGTGGATGGGTGGATGGGTGCCCAAATGACCATTCAAAGCTATTCTCCTTTCCCACCATTCTGCTGCTCTTGGGTCTGCTTACCTCTTCTGGATGGATCTTCTCAGCAACACTGAACTTTCTTGGAGGTGACTCCATTTGTAAAAGATAGCATTGGGATTTTATCTTGGAACTGTCCTCCTCTTCCCAAGACACTTTCCATTGTTCATCATACTAGTCATTAAAAAACAAAACCCCAGGTATCAGGAGTTACCTGCTACCTAACATCCTCATCCCTATCACCCTGAGCCACAGTTCTACATATCATCCTGTGACTGCTTGGTCTGTTCTCATGCATTTCTCATGCTGACCAGGAATCCTAGGTTTCAGTTTGATCACAGGATTTTTAGGCATTAGTTGTCTACTGGGTAGTAGATGCCTCTGTGACAATGGATGGGTGGATGGGTCATCAAATGATCGTTCAGAGCTGTTCCCCTTTCCCACCATTCTGCTGCTCGTGGATGTGCTTACCTCTTCTGCGTACATCTTCTCAGCAACATTGAGCTTTCTTGGAGGTGACTCCCTTTGTAAAGGATGGTATTGGGATTTTCTCCTGCAACTATCGTCCTCTTCCCAAGGCTCTTTGCATTTTTCATCATACTAGTCATTAAAAAACAAAACCCCAGGTATCAGGAATTACCTGCCACTTAAGATCCTCACCCCTACCACCCTGAGCCACAGTTCTACATATCAACCTGTTACTGCTTGGTCTGTTCTCATGTATTTCTTTGACTGCTTTTACAAAAGCTTGCAAAGAAGATTGGAGTGAATTTGAAAAAGTATCTTGATTTTTTAAAAATTATTTCTTCCCTCAAATAATAGAAAGAAAGTAGGTCATTTCCTGTCCTCCACCTGTACCCATTTTTCCTTTGGTTTCCATCTCTAAAACATCCAACCAACCAACCAGATGGACAAGCTCAAATAGGAAGTAGGAGAATATGTTGTCACTGTTCAGCTGGCTTGGAGCTCTTATTAAATTTATATTTTTAAAAGAGAAAGAAGATACTCTTCCCTTAATGTGACATGGAAGTGAAACCTGGACTTTGTAGGAGATTGGGCAGGGTTTCATGCTGACCAGAAATCCTAGGTTTCAGTTGGATCACAGGAATTTTAGGCATTAGTTGTCTACTGGGTAGTAATGCCTCTGTGACAATGCAGGGGTGGCTAGATCACCAAATGACCGTTCAAAGCTATTCCCTTTTCCACCATTCTACTGGTCTCGGGTCTGCTTACCTCTTCTGGATAGATCTCAGCAACACTGAGCTTTTTTGGAGGTGACTCCATTTGTAAAGGATAGTACTGGGATTTTATCCTGGAACCATCATCCTCTTCCCAAGACTCTTTCCATTTTTCATAATGCTAGTTATTAAAAAAGAAAACCCCAGGTATCAGGAATTACCTGCCACTTAAGGTCCTCACCTAATCACCCTGAGCCACAGTTCTACATATCATCCTATGACTTCTTGGTCTGTTCTCATGTATTTCTTTGACTGCCTCTACAAAAGCTTGCAAAGAACATTGGCATGAGTTTGTTTGGAAAACCATCTTGATTTTATTTTTTTCTTACTTCCTCCCTCAAATAATAGAATGAAAGTACGTCATTTCCTATCCTCCAAATCCACTCATTTTTCCTTTGGTTTCCCTCACTAAAATGTCCAACCAACCAAGAAGTTGGACAAGTTCAAATAGGAAGTAGGAGAATATTCTGCCACAATTCAGCTGGCTTGGGGCTCTTATTAAATCTATATATTTAAAAGAGAAAGAAGCTACTTTTTCCTCAATTAATGTGACATCGAGTGAAACCTGGCCTTTGGTAGAGATTGGGCAGGGTTTCATGCTGACCAGGAATCCTAGGTTTCAGTTGGATCACAGATTTTTAGGAATTAGTTGTCTACTGGCTGCCTCTGCGATAATGAATGGGTAGATGGATCATCTTTTCCCACCATTCTGCTACTCTCGGGTCTGCTTACCTCTTCTGCATACATCTTCTCAGCAACAATGAGATTTCTTGGAGGTGACTCCATTTGTACTGGATGGTATTGGGATTTTCTCCTGCAACTATCGTCCTCTTCCCAAGGCTCTTTGCATTTTTCATCATACTAGTCATTAAAAAACAAAACCCCAGGTATCAGGAGTTATCTGCTACCTAAGATTCTCACCCCTATCACCCTGAGCCACAGTTCTACATATCATCCTGTGACTGCTTGGTCTGTTCTCATCTATTTCTTTGAGTGTTTTTACAAAAGCTTGCAAACAACATTGGAGTGAGTTTGGAAAACTATCTTGATCTTTTAAAAATTACTTCTTCCCTCAAATAATAGAATGAAAGTAGGTCATTTTCTGTCCTCCACCTGCACCCATTTTTCCTTTGGTTTCCATCTCTAAAACATCCAACCAACCAACCAGTTGGACAAGCTCAAATAGGAAATAAGAGAATATGCTGCCACAGTTCAGCTGGCTTGGGGCTCTTATTATATCTATATATTTCAAGGAGAAAGAAGCTACTTTTTCCTCAATGAATGTGACATGGAAGTGAAACCTCGCCTTTGTAGGAGATTGAACAGGGTTTCATGCTGACCAGGAATCCTAGGTTTCAGTTGGATCACAGGAATTTTAGGCATTAGTTGTCTACTGGGTAGTGATGCCTCTGTGACAGTGGATGGGTGGATGGATGACCAAATGACCATTCAAAGCTATTCCCCTTTCCCACCATTCTGCTGCTCTCGGGTTTGCTTACTTCTTCTGCGTACATCTTCTCAGCAACAATGAGCTTTCTTGGAGGCGACTCCCTTTGTAAAGGATGGTATTGGGACTTTCTCCTGGAACTGTCATCCTCTTCCCAAGGCTCTTTGCATATTTCATCACACTAGTCATTAAAAAACAAAACCCCAGGTATCAGGAATTACCTGCCACCTAAGATCCTCACTTCTATCACCCTGAGCCACAGTTCTACATATCATCCTGTGACTGCTTGGTCTGTTCTCATACATTTCTTTGATTGCTTCTACAAAACCTTGCAAAGAACATTGTAGTGAGTTTGGAAAACTATCTTGATTTTATTTTTTTTCTTACTTCCTCCCTCAAATAATAGAATGAAAGTAGGTTATTTCCTATCTCCACCTCCACCCCTTTTTCCTTTGGTTTCCATCTCTAAAACATTGAGCAGCCAACCAGTTAGATAAGCTCAAATAGGAAGTAGGATAATAAACTGCCTAACTTCAGCTGGCTTGGGACTCCTATTATATCTTATCTATTTCTCTCTCTCTCTCTCTCTCTCTCTCTCTCTCTCTCTCTCTCTCTCTCTCTCTCTCTCTCTATATATATATATATATATATATATATATATATATGTATGCTCTTGGGTCTGCTTACCACTTCTGCGTACATCTTCTCAGCAACACTAAGCTTTTTTGGAGGTGATTCCCTTTGTAAAGGTTGGTATTGGGATTTTCTCCTGGAACTTTTGTCTTCTTCCCAAGCCTCTTTCCATTTTTCATCATACTAGTCATTAAAAAAAGAAAACCCCAGGTATCAGGAGTTACCTGCCACCTAAAATCCTCACCCCATCACCCTGAGCCACAGTTCTACATATCATCCTATGACTTCTTGGTCTGTTCTCATCTATTTCTTTGCTTCTACAAAACCTTGCAAAGAACATTGGAGTGAGTTTGTTTAGAAAACTGTCTTGATTTTTTCTTCCTCATTTAATAGAAATAAAAGTAAGTTTTCTTCTATCCTGTTCTTTTACCATTTTTCCTGTGGTTTTCATCTCTAAAATAACCAACCATCCAATCTGCTGACCTAAAATAGGAGGTGGAAAAAAAGCGTCAAAAATCCATGCAGTTTAGGACTCCTAGGTGACTTTGGATCAGTGAGTGTGACATGAAAGTGAAACCTAGCTTTAGTAGATGATTTGAAAGATTAGCTGCTGAACAATCAATCTACAAATGAGCGAGGTTATGAGATTTTAGGAGTTTCTTCCTTGGGTTGTTCTTTGGGTAGCAGAAGACAGGTAAGGAGTAGATTTCAGAATGAGCAATGTTTGGAGTGCTCTTGGCATTCTGGCCAGTTCTTCAGTAGTCTAAGCACGTAACTAATTCTAGTTGGAATGAGTTCTGCTGGAGCTAATCTTGCTGTTCATCCTCTAAGCTGGCCTTTCCTTCTATTCCTCATTGAGAAAGGAAGCCCAGAGCTTGAGAGAGTGATTCTGTAACTACCACTTGACCCCATCTGTTGCTTTGTCCCATCCATCATCTCACACTTCCTCCTGTGAGATCTTATTCCTTTTTTCCTTATCCTTCTATCTTTGACCTTTTCCACAAACTCATCTCTTGAGAAGAAAACTAGAATTGGTTTGGTTGGAAATTTTGGTATTCTTGGCTTTTCTTTCCATCTCTTCCTCACTCACAAAATAGGAATATAACAATCTCCTGTTCTCCACTTCTACCCATTTCCTCTTTAGATTTCATATTCAGAACCAACCAGCCACAACAGCCTACCCCTTCAGTCTAAAAGAGAAGATGGGAAAAGGCAGAAGGCAACGGGGGTGTCCAGGGCCTAAATATTTGCACGATTCATATTTATCTCTGAGTCTCTATGCATAAGTACACAAGGAAGGTTTCTCTTTGGGGTAAATATTCTGGAAAAAGGGGCTCTGACTGGGAGCTGGGATATGAAAACAAAAGTAGATTTCGACCTGAGGGATATACATATTGACTGGCGGCTGAGAGGTGAGGATGGTCACAGGATTTTTTGTGTTACTCAGTGGGAATGGGGGTATCTGTCTGTCAGAGAATGGGTAGGGAGTATATTATCAGACTAGCAAGGACTGGGGCGGGGAAGACAGGGTGCAAGAGCCTGGGCCAAGGTGTCCCGTTTCTCCATTGCTGTGGTCTTTTGGGTCTGCTCACCTCGAGACTTAGATTCCTCATCACAACATTCTCGAGCTTGCTCTCAGTTCTACTCTGTTGTAATAAACATTTTTGCTGATCCAGAAGGTTCCTGTTTTCTTCTTCAAGGATATTCAGTTTCTCCAGAGCCTATTACCTCATTGAAGAATAAAGGTCAGAGCCTGAGATATCACATGCTATCTAAAATAACACCCACAGGCCCATTCCAGTCCCACTCCTATCCTGGGATATTTCACCCAGTTCTCTTCTACAAATGCTATATTGAAGTACTAGTTCTGATATCTACTTATCTATGTGCTGGTGTATCTTCCCTGCTTGGGTCTAGACCCTCATTTCCCTGTGTAATATTTCTCACCAATTTCTTATTATCTTGGATTTCCTTCTTGAGTGCCTCAATTTTATTCTTCAACTCCTTTTCTCGGATCTTCCACTTTTGCTTCAAGTCCTGAGAATCCTCTCGCTCACACTCTAGTTGTTTCACTTGTTTTCGTACACACCGATTAATCTTATATTCCTCCTCAAGCTGAGGATATAAAGTCAGGGACCAAAGGGTCAGCATCCTTTCTGATTATAACTTGAAAATTATGAGAAGTAATTGGGTTATTTCTATAGTAAACCAGCCTTCATGATGGAGTTTCCATTAATATTCAGGAAAAAAAATTTCCTTTATTTCTTCAGTTTCTTTTAGCCATCACTGATTGCTTTGGGCATACCCATTTAAAAGTTTTTTTATGAGGCAATTGGGGTTAAATGACTTGGTCAGGGTCACCAGGTAGTAAACATCAAATGTCTGAAGCCTGGACTCCAGGGCTGCTGTTCTATCCACTGTGCCACCTAGCTGCCCCATGCATATTTATTTGAGCTGTAGATTTTTTTTTTTTTTTTTTTTTGCGCTGAGGCAATTGGGTTAAGTGACTTGCCCAGGGTCACACGGCTAGGAAATATTTAAGTGTCTGAGGCCAGATTTGAACTGAGGTCCTCCTGACTTGAGGGCTGGTGCTCTTGAGCTGTAGATTCTACTTCTCCCCATCTCCCACAAATATTTTTAATATGAAATTTCATTGAGCAATGACTTTTTCATGTTCTTTTCTAAGCATCTTGTCTTTGAGGGTAAATATTCTGGAGAAAGAGGCTGTTGTCAGCTCAGCGAACAGTGAAAACACTGTTCTATGGCCATAGATACTTAACTCTGGCCAGCTAGCTTACATGTGAATGCTATTAGAGGAGTTGTAGAGATTGCTCAGCATGATCTATCACTAAATACTTCACAGTGACTTCACCTTCTTATCTAAAGGTGCATGTTTATATTTAGAGAAAAGGAAAGTCAAAGGTGGACTTCTGTCTTTCCCTCAAACCTGGTCTTTAAGTTCCTCTGTCTTGTCTTGGTTTTCACTCAGCTGTAGTTTTATGTCACACGTCGTTTTCTGAAGTTCAATATTCTTCTTTTCTGCATCATGGTATTTCCTGTTGCATACTTCAAGCTCTGACATCAGCATTTCAGTATTCTTTCTAGAAGAATGTTTCAAATTTGCAAAATTGTTCATTGAGGAATAGCTAACAAGATTGTTATACATTAAACTGTGAATACCTTGAAAGTAAGAGACAATCATCTGCCTTTCCATATTTGAATACCAAACACTTAGCAAAATTCCTGGCACAAATAGATGCTTAATAAATGCTTATTATTTGGCTGACATAAATGTAGTTTAATATTACCACTCCATAAGAAATAATGAATATGAAGGCTACAAATTAGTATAGGAAGAATCATGTGAACTGTTGCAGTCAGGGAAGTAATAAACATGATTACACTAATGTAAATAAAAAGAATCAAAAAATCTGGAAATTGAATGCTGAAATTCTAATATATATCATAATATAACATTATAATAATTAAGCTTCACTTTCAAAAAGTCTCTCCCTTCTTTGCATTTAGGATGACTCTGGGTATAGAACAATGCATATGCTATTAGACTACTTGATTGAGACATTGGTTAGTTTGGCTGAATTCTTTTTATGTCTGTCTTTTTTCTTTGTCATAAGGAATAATTCTATGGGGAAAAGTAAAAGAAGAGGGACATATCTGGAAGTTAAGGTAAAAACAAAAGCTGTAAATAAAAAAGAAACACAAAAAACAAAATGAAGGGAAAAGGTACGATAGCTATTAGATGACTAATTGGAAGGCTTTGGCACCTAGGCTCACACAGAGCTGTAGTTCCATCTTAGTGAAAGAGTATTTTAGAAGAAATGACTGTTCCCAGCAGAGAAGGCATTGAGTGTGTCAGTTATTATGGAGAAATGAGGAGCAAGAGGAGTGTCTACAGAGCTGAAAGCTGACTTCACAAACAATTGGATAGCCTTAGAATTAGAAATTTTGGGACAATTTCCCCAAATGTGAGTAAGTCCTTGTGGCAGCTATCAATGTCTAAAGTGCTCCCTTTTTCAACATTATGTCGGGAGATATTGTGCTCCCCGTCCTTAGTAACTGTTCTAGTACCTTTCTGCTTCCAGGAGACTCACTACAGTGGATTTATCGTCCTGTCGTCTTTTGAGCTCACAGGATAGCTTTTTGATAAGCTCAGTTTTTTCCATGTTCTCATCTATCTGATCTTCCAGCTTCTGCTGGGAAAGGTCTAGGTTATCCTTTAGCATGGATGCCTTCTTTTCAACGCACGTCAGTTGCTGAGCTATAGGAAAACAGTAAAAGAATCACTTTTAGTCTCAAGTGAGAGAAAGGAATCGCAGAATAATAGAATTGCAGAATTTGAAGGAAGCTCAGAGTTCATCTAGTTCAATCCATGGATGAGCAGGAATCCCTGATTATCTTGCTTCATTTCACCTTGGCTTAAAGACATCTACTGAAGGGGAACTCACTAATTCCTAGAACAGACCATTGCATAAAAAAGGAAATAGAGACAAAATAGAGACAATGTCCAAAAGGACATTGGTAGGAAGTTTTTCTTCTGTTGAAAGGAAATCTGCCTTTCTTGTACTTTCCACCCATTCATCCTAGTTCTGTCCTCTGGGACCAAGTGGGACAAGTCAATTCAACTCAATTAAATTCAGTTCAAAATTCATTTATTAAGCTGCCCTACTATGTGCAAGGCATTGGGGATACAAAAGGAAAAAAATTAGAATTCCTGCTCTCAAGGAGCTTACAGTCTATACAGATAAGTATAATACAAGGAAAGGGGAAGACTGAGGGGAATCAAGGCAGGCTTCAGAGTTGAGTCTTGGAGATAAAGATTCTGAGATGTAGAGAGGAGGTGGAAATGCATTCCAGGGAAGGAGATTGGCTTGTGTGAGCGAGCACATAGAAGCTGGAGAGAGAGGATCAATTCAGGGAATGGCAGTTTGGCTGAAATGCAGCTGTCGTAAATTCAATTCAACAAAGATTTACAAAGCACCTTGTATTTGTAAGATACTGTGGATATAGAGGCAGAAATGAAAACAGTTCCTGCCCTCAAGGAGCTTACATTCTACTAGGAGAAACACAGACACAAGTAAACATAACATAATTGAAGTCTAATTCTCTCTCCACGTGACAGCTTTTCAGATACTTGAAGACAATGATCATGTCCTCTTGAATCTTCTCTTCTTCAGGCTAAACATCCCTAGGTCCTTCAACCAGTCCTCTATTATGGCAAGGTCTCTAATTCCCACACCATCTTGGTCTTCCAGTTTCCTAAAATGTGCTTCCCAGACAGCTGAACACAATACTTTAGATGTAGTCAGAGGACCATCCCATTCCTTATTCTTAATGTAGCTTGAGATTATGAAGTATGGATTGCCCATATCTGATTCAAATTGGTTGAAAGGGTGCTATTATCAGCATCCTTTGTTATTAACCCTGGGCTAGGTACTGGGCAGGTGGGGAGAAGCTGTGTTGGGGAGGAAGAGAAAATGAAAAAAACATGGACCCTGCCCTCACAGACTTAACACTATCTATCATTGGACAGACAGACGTAATACCTATAGGACAAAGGGAAATCAGTTAAATCCTAACCTGGGGGATCATTTAATAAGCGCAACAGGAATTCAAAGTAGAGTTGGGAGAGTTAGAGAAGATATTATATCTTCCTTTTGTGCAGAGAAGATAGAGATGGATAGTATCCTAATAGATAAGTGGTTTAAAAATGAAGAGTTTTAAGAAGAAGCACAAATTATCAATAACCATTTGAATTCCCTAATAAATATAGATGAAGGACATAAATAGTCCTCAAAAGATGAAATATGCACAATTAATAGCAACCTAAAAAAACCCAACCATTTCAACTCGCCAATAATCAGAGAAATGCAAACAAAAACTACCCAGATATCTATCAAACTAGCAGAAATGCCAAAAGATAGGAAAAATGTGGGAGGGATTATGGGATGACAGTTATACTAATTCACTGCTGATGGAGTGCCCACTCTATTCTGAAAATCGATTATGAAGCATGTGAGAAAAATTTATTAATTTATTTGTACCCTTTCATCCAGAGATTCATTATTAGAACTATAGCTCAACGAGGTGATTGACAAGATTGAAGGAAAGACCTATATGTATAAAAACATGAATAGCAGCATTATTTGCAAAAACAAAAAAACTGGAATCACCAGGTACCTAATGATTGGTGCCCAGCTAAAGCAAATTATGGCATATGAGTGTAACAGAATTTTTCTGTGCCTAAAACATAGACAAATATGAAGAATTTACAGAAAAATGGGAATATTTCTATGAACTGATGCTGAATGAAGAAAGCAGAGGTAAAAGAACATTATAGACAGTGACTGCAACAATGTGAACGGCCAACAGAGAGGGGCAACAGAATTTAGGTCAAGTTCAATAGTCAAAGTTTGTGCCATATGACCAGAGTTTCTGGAATCATTCCTTCTTTCTGTAATCAACCCTTCCTTCCCTCCGAAATATATTTTGTAAAGGGAAGTCTCTGATGTGTCAAGACTATTAATTAATCAATGCATTTTAAAAATATGGCCAAGATTGGAGGAGTATGTGTATGTTGGGAGATAATAGTGGAAGCATGAAGTGGTAATGGATATTATGTGTAGGAGGCAGTGTCAAATTAGTCTGAATGGAAGTGAAGTGTTTGATGGTAAGTCTTGGAAAATGAAACTGAATGGATAGGATGAAGCGAATCATGGAAGATCCTGGAAATGGTTCAGAGGACTGTGGATTCTATGCACGAGGAAACAGGGAACCAATCTTGTTTCTTAAACATGCTTTAGAAGGGTCTGTGTGCCAGGAGACTGGAGGTAGAGAGGCAGTCTACCACGGTGAATGGATCAGATGGCTAAAGCAGTGACAGGAAGAACAGAACAGTGGATAGAGCACTGGGTTTGGAAGCAGGAAGATTCATCTTCAAGAGTTCAGATTCACCCTCAGGCACTTCCTAACTGTGTGACCTTGGGCAACTCATCCAACCCAGCTTGCCTCAGTTTCCTCTTCTGTAAAATGAGCTGGAGAAGGAAATGGCCAGCCACTCCAGTGTCTTTGTCAAGAAAACACACAAATGGAGACATGCAGAGTCAGACAAAACTGAAGTGATTGAACAACAACAACAATTAATTTGAAAGAGATGGTAAAGGAAGAAGTGGGATTTAGTAGCCAACAGGACAAGGAAGAGACTGTTTCAAGACATGGTTTCAAGGTTTCTAGCTTGGGAGAAATGTCAGAAATGAAAAACTCAGAAAGGGCTGTTTATTTTTTTGAAGAGGGGTGGAGAACAATTAGGTTCTAAACTGTATTGTTGTTTAAACAGTGGGAAAGAATGATCCTTGAATGTGATCATTGGACTGAATCGGTGGTAGACAGGAAGAGAGTTAGTTTTAGAGTGGAAGATGGAAGCTTTTCCTGCAATACTGGGAAAATGGGAATGAAGACAGTGATATGTTGAGGTGAAGTAGGGGGGCTCTTGAGGACACTCAGAATGGTCAGTCTTAATCTCCATAAAGTGAGATCACAGAGAGTGAGAGGTAAGCAAAGGTCGAGTGGATGAGAGTGGAATTAAGACTCTAAGGGAAGAGAAGAAAATGCTAGTAAACTTGGATAAATCATGGAGCCTCTCTTGATCTGAGTTTCTCCATATGTTAAATGGGGATGCTGTTTAGGTGGCCTACCTCATGTGCTATAGTAAGGAAAGTCCTTTGTAAACATGAAAGCTTTATAAAAAATGTGAGTTAGTGTTTTATTGGGAGAGTTGCTTACTGTTCTACAAGTCTTGCTCGTTCTGTAAGTCACTCACCCATTATCAGCTGTCCTTGGTGGGTCTCATGCAGGTTACACTGAAGCTGCTGGATCTGAGCATCCAGGGCAGCATTTTGAGTCTCACATTTTTCCTCTTTATCCTTCAACACCTGGAGGGCATCCTCTACCTCTTCCACTTTGGCCTTTTGCGTCTGTAAATCTGAGTCCTTTGCTTCAAGAGTATTTTGCATTTCAATCATTTCCCGCTTTTTTTGACATAGGTCTTCGTCTTTCTCCTGAATGACCTGAGTAGACCAAAGGAGCAGCATTGTGATCGGGGTGGGCCTTGCACACAATATGCACTTAAAAATATCTGTTGAGTTAAATACTAACATTTATATTGAACAAGAATGTTGAATGTTTTCACTTTGTGTGGTTTGCATCTGTATATGATTTAAAAGATCAGTCAAAATCCTTAATGATGTTAATCATAGAAATATTTTCACCACCAAGATGTCTTAAAAAACAAAGCTTTTTTTCCCCACTGAAATGTCTTTAAAGAATGATATGGAGGCAGCTAGATAGTTCTATGGATAGAGCACCAGTTCTGACGTCAGGAGGACCTGAGTTACAATCCGGCCTCAGACACTTAATACGTCATAACTATGTGACCCTGTAAAGCAAATCACTTTATCCCAATTGCCACAACAAAAACAAAACAAAAGAATGATATGGTAGATCCTTAGCTAGTAGTGCTTTTTGGTAGTATTCTCATCTTGCTCTTTATGGTGGAAGGAAGAAGTGCTCTCTCTCCCCTCTCCCTTCTTCCCTCTCTCCTCCTCTCCTCTCTCCCGTCTCTTCCCTCTTTCCCCTTTCTTCCCTCTCTCCCCTTTCTCCCATCTCTTCCCTCTTTCCCCTTTCTTCCCTCTCTCTCCTTTCTTCCCTCTCTCCCCTTTCTCCCTTTTCTCCTCTCTCCTCTCTCCTGTTTCCCATCTCTTCCCTCTTTTCCCTTTCTTCCTCCCTCCCCTTTTCCCCCTCTCTCCTCTCTCTTCTCTTCCCTCCCCCCTCTCTCAATTGGGGTTAAGTGACTTGCCCAGAGTCACACAGCTGGGAAGTGTTAAGTGTCTGTGGTCAGATTTGAACTCAGGTCCTCCTGACTTCAGAGCTGGTGCTTTATCCATTGCGCCACTTAGATGCCCCTCCAAGAATCTCTTTCTTAACTAATAAATATTATTGAGTGTTCTTCCTTCAATTTAACCAATATTCATTAAAAGCCTGCTATATATCCATCAATCAATAACCAGTTATTAAGCACCCTACAATGTGCCAGCTACTATATACTAAGACAAAGAATAAAACAAATCCTCATCTGCAGGGACTTACATTCTAGTGCGGAAACCCACAAATAGAGAATAAAGATTTAGATAATTGATGAAGCTGAATGCAAAGAAGAAACAATATATGGTTCTTAGAGAGAAGAGGTACTAGGAATATCAGTGGCCTCAATGAGTTTATGTTCCCATTGGCCATCCTCTAATCTCTCTCATCAGACCCTGATTACAGTATATTTGCCATCTATGTTAATGATGAGCATTTAAAGAAATCCTCGGACTCTCCCCTTCCTCTCGTATCTCCTTAATTTTCCCCCTTCTGCGGCATCTCAATGCTTCTTGCCTTACCTTTTCCTTCTCTAAACAGAGTGTCTGGGACTCTTTCAGTTGGCCCTCCAGATTCTTTATGTGTTCCTTTAGGTCCTTCATTTCTCCATCCTTACGCTCTGTTTGGGTGGCTGTCTCTTGCAAAAGGTTGTGCATGTCTAACTCCAGCTTCATGAGGTCTACAATAGGACAAGACCACCCATGACGCCCCATTCGCATCATCTGTCCCGCTGCCCCTCGCTGAGAAGCTTTCCGCTCCCTCCCCCCCAGGCTTACCCTTCATGATCTTCTTCTTCTGCTCTGACACTCTTTCCAGTTCTTTCTTCATGTCCCTCAGAAGGTACTGGTGCTCTTCTACCCGGAGGCATTGGTATTCACACTGCTCTTCAAGATGTGCCAAGATCTAGACACAGTATAACTGTAGGTCAATGGGTGGTTTTCCCCAGGTTAAGACACTCTTTCTGACATGGGTCTAGAAAAAGAAGGACTTGACTTCTGGCTTACAGACCACCTGCAAGAGAAAAATCTCACCCATCCCCGGCAGGGGGGATACAACCAGGGATGTGCTGGAATATATCTCATACCACTTGTGAGAGCTTGCTGTAAAATTGTCGGTGTGAGCATTTACACCTTGTAAATTGGTAAACACTGTAAATTAGAGCTTGATTTGTTTTGTTGATTGTCTATTTTGAAGAAAGTGACAAAAAGTGTTAATAATGCAGATTAATCTTAAAAGTGTGGGGAACCCACTTTGTTCTTGAGAACTAGTTGTTAAGCCTTTACCACCTTACCACTAATTATAAGATGGCTTTTTCCTGTCTCTCTTTAGCCTTAGCTTCAAAGAGCAGCCAACTAAATACTATTGCATCACATGGAAAGGCAAACAAAGAAGAAGGGATCTGATGCCCTAATGTGGAGGGATTATAATATACAGGAATGTTTTCTTTTGGGATTGTGAGCTGTTTTCCCAATTTTAGCGATGGATTTGTATTGATCCATTTCTCCACTTTCTCGCCTAATCCCAACTGAGACTTAAGTGCTGAGTACTGTAGGATATAGGCAAAGGTGTGTGTGTATATATATATATACATATATTTACATAGATGTGTGTGACTCTCTATTTCTATCCGCATTCCAATTCCTGACTTTTAATCCTCAGTTTCAAATAGGGTGGAAATTTTCCAACGAGGACGTCCCACCTGTTTGATATCCTCTGACTCATCTGGAGGGCAGAAAAGTTGTCTGTGGGACATTCTATAGGTAGCAAAGTCCACTTCTAATTTTATCAGAGTCTCTTCATGATCCAATATCTGAAAATGGACACAGCTCAGGTATAGAACATAATCAAAATACTAAATGGTATTGTGCAAAGGGTGGGTTGGGAATCAGAAGATCTGGGGCTGAGTCTTTGTCTCTGCCAGCTGGGTGACAGTGGGCAAGTTCTTTAATTCTCCTTTGATTTCTAGTAGGTAATAACATCATAATATCTACCTCAAAGGGTTGTTTAGAGGATCAAAAGAGATAAGATGTATAGAGTGCTTTGTAAATTATAAAATGCTGTATAAATGTTTTTGAGGCCACATGATATAGTTGCCTATGGCCTAGAGGGTAAAGGAAAGGTTTAGGGTGGATATGAGTAGCAGCGACATATACCAACCTAAGTGGTACAAGAGCTCGACATTTCTGATCAGAAAGGGAAACAGGCCAGACATGCTGGGTCTGAGCACAAGAGTGTGGACCAGAGCAAATGGAGACGTGCCATTACAATACAGTGTTTGAGGATCATTGGGTGAGGTAGTCTACCCTCAATTTGCTTTTTTTATCCCTGACAATTTTTTTCTCTTTTGTGAAAGTTGCTTTAGTAGAAACAGTCTCCCTGCCCATTTACTTTAAGATTGCTGCAAATGAGCTTATGGCGAAGCTCCTGAAGAACTTCTTCCTGTTCAGTGCCATTTTTCAATGCATCGTGCAGGCGCTTCTGAGTCTCCTTCAGCTCATAGAGTAAACATTCTGTAGTTCTTTCCTTTGGCTGATCCTTCTTGCCATCTTCTCCCTGGTATTTTTAGAAGGAAAGAGAATCATATGCTGGTTTTGTAAATATATTTAGGGGGAATGTAATTGTTTAAGGGCAAAAAATCTTGTATCTTCATCCATACATCACTCAATAATAATATACATCATCAATAAATCAATAAAGATATCCAAAGCAAATTGTATGCAGGACAATTAGGATCTAATTAACAGAGGGAAGGCTAGGGATAGAGAGGGGATAGTGAAGGGCTGAAGTAGTTAACCAAGAGGTCAAGTAGAGGAGAAGAGGAGAGAACAGTCAATGGAGGGGAGATGGCTTGGAGAGAACAGAGGGATGGAGTGATTGGGGTTCATAGAATAGGCTGAAAGTAAGATTTTGAATGGGAAGACTGAGATGAAAGGCCAACAACTCGTGGTCAGATGAGGCAATTGCAGAATTCTTAAGCATGGAAGTCCATTTCTGTGGGATGTACCTGATGTACCTAATTTCTCATCTGTTTGTAAACTTCTTGAGGGCAGGAACTGTCTTTTGCTTCTCTTTGTATACCCAGCACTTAGCCCAATGTCTGGCACACAACAGGAGCTTAATCAATGTTTGTGGATTAACAGACTGGCAGCATGTTCATGGGTTGTGACTGTCCTTGTATGTGGCTGAAGTTGGGAGGATGCACTAGTGGCTCATGGATGCTAAGTGGGCTGAGGAACTGAATGGTTAGGAAATTTGAAGGAGAATTAATATGTATGTCGAAGTTCATAGCATGAGGATAAGAGGGAAAAATTGAGAGCCAGGTATCAAACTCACTGAGGAAGGACAGGGCCTATAGGCAACAGTGCCAAGATTTTGATTGGGTGGTAGATATGAATAACATGAACCTCAAAGGAAGAGACAATACTGAGTGATGGAGGAGGGGGGAGAATCTGTGATAGGGAGCAAGGAGTACTCCAGATTCCTCCTCCTCAACCTGAGAATGAATAAAGGTGTATCTAATAATAGAGAGGGTGGCCAGGTGGGCTGTATCATTGGGGGAAGGTTTCAGGAAGAGCTAGTAGATGCAAGGAGGAGGAGAAGAAAGGATTTAAGATGAAGGTTGCTTATGGCATTCCAGAGGGCACAGTAGAGAGACTGGATGGAGTTAGGGAGAAACTTTGGGGTGGGAAAGTTGAGGGATGGAAATAAGATATTGGGTGGAAGGGAATGTGGGATTGGTTTTACAGGAGTTCCCAGTCATTCACTGAGTGGAGGGTGCCATGCCTCTACTATCCAGATAGGCAGGAGATGGGAGAAATAGGTACTTTTTAAATTTGTGAGCTAGCATTTCTTACTATCTTTTTCTAGATGATCTGAAATGCTTGATGAAGACTAATTTTCTATTAGATTTGTAGGGAAGAGAGATGGTTGTATCCAGTAAATAATGGCAAGTTATTTAATATTATTTACTAGTATTTATCTATCACTTTGGATTTCAAGGTATGGCTATTTTGCCTCATCTACCCCCAATGAAATTGGCTTGCCTTACTATATTTTACTTAGGTTAATTTTAAAAATTATTTTGCATTCATTAGATAGTATAGTAAGGGGAAGCAGCCCAGGAGTATGGTGAAAAGAATACTCTAAAGAGAGAATTTCTTAGTAGATAATATATAGATAGACAATCAAGAATTGGTTGTATGTACTATTATCTCTATTTTGCTAAATGATTGATAAATCATTACCAATTCATTACTAGTTAATCTGAAGCACAGAGAAGGTAAAAGGCTTTCCCAAATTGACGGGATTTTAGTTGAGAAAGTGAGAAGATGATACAGGAATTGTTCAGTTCTGTCTCCTGTTTACTCTGTTCATCTCTTGTGGTTTCTTCCCTAATTCATGTTAAACTGCATTGGTGGAGGATCTTGCTTCTTTTCTATGGGGATATGGGAGATTTGGGGACATTTAAAAAATTATTTTCTTTATTCTTTAATTGGTTAAGACAGCCCTTCCTACAGTAGGGATTCTTGAAATAAGCAGGCAGACTCAAGCAAGAAATTTTAACCACTTTGAGAGCATAGAGCTCCAGTTCAAAACTGAAATTTGACAATTCAAGGACAGGCTTTTCTGACAGAAGGTTTGATGACTTTTCCCGCCTTGTAATAATTATGGAGTTTGTCCTAAGCAACAACTTAGGATCCCTGCATTCTGCTCATGTCCCCAACACTTCTTTGGGTTTGATTGCTGTGAATGGCTGTGGTGTATACTGTACCTGAGTGGAGATGATTTTGACATCTCCTTCTAAGGCCTTCATTTGACACTCCAGCAATTCAAGGCTATTCACGGCTGCCTGATACTTATCCTTGTAAAGATTCAAACTGCTTTCCAGGGAGGTGATCCTGTTTTCAGCCAAGGCAAGTTGTTCCTGAGATATTTGGAGTTTCTCCTGCAGTCTTACATTATCTTCTTTATTTTTCTCCATCACTTCCTCATAGATTGTGACCTGTTAGTATGAAGAATTATACATATTAAGTATTCCTTAAGTATTTATTGAATGAATAGATGGATGGATGAATGATACAAAACTCCAAATAAGAATGACTGAAACCCAAAGATCATTGAGTATACTGTATTCACTGAATTACTTGATTACATTTAAACTATATAAACTATCAAACTATCTAAACTAAATCTTGTGATTAAATTTTGTGAGCCCCACCCCAAATCTTAACTTGAGGGTTATCGTATACATCCCCATTTCCTAGCTCAGCACCTGGAAGATGGTGGGTGCTTAATCAATCTTGTTGAATGAATGATCACAGGAAAGATATAATAAATATTAGCTGTTTGTATTATCTCTCGGATTGAAAAGTTTATGGATGACTTTTTCAGCAAAACCATATTGTGACTTTGTGAGTTGGGCAATCAAACTTATCATACTTTTAGAAAGGTAAAGCTTTAAAAATTGTAATGTTACCCAGAGGAAACTTAAGATTGTCCAAAAGTAAGTCCAGACTCAGAAACAAAAATCAGATCAGCTAGAAGTTCAAAATTGTTTAATTTGGCAAAAGAGATTAGATTATTGTGATGGTTTTAAGTTAGGAAATGGACAGTAAAATGACTTCAAGTTTTTGAAGTGTAGGAAAAGTTGCTTATTAACGGGGACAGAAACTGTTTAGTGACTAATGGATTATCAAGAAATGAAATGGAAAGATGTGCTACTCTGGCTCCATGGATTATACCAATAGACATGAAAAGGCCCAAGATTATGGGCCAATGAAAACATCAACATCAGATTAAAAATAAATATAAATAAATTATCTACAGAGTTGATGATTCAATAGACAATTCAGAGCTTAAATTCTCAGTATGCAGTGATGATTTGGATCTGAGAGGAGAAAACAAGGGCAGGGTAGCTGTGGGATTTTCACAGGAATTATCAACTTTTCCCTCTTCTCACTATAACTATCTTAGGAAGTGATTCTATGTAGATTTTTGCTATATCCTCCCAAGAGTTTCTTTCTGCATCTCCTATTCTCACCACTCACCCCATTGTCAGAATAACTAATTGTAGTCTCTCCTTTGGGCTCAGACCAAACTGGGCTCTCTGGTACAGAGCCACGCATCTGCTGCTCACTTCTGTGCCTACTTTTTTTCTTTTTGTTGAGGCAGTTGGGATTAAGTGACCTGCCCAGGATCACACAGCTTGGACCTGTTTAGTGTCTGAGGCCAGATTTGAACTGAGGTCCTTCTGAAGGGTGGTCTAGCCACTGCACCACTTAGCTGCCCCTCTGTGTCTGCTTCTTGTCTATGTTTGCCACCCTTTGGCAAAGGTTCCCACATCTGCTCCTTTCCCTGGCTGGCCAAATGTAGACACAGGTTCCCCCCCCCCCCCCAACCCCCTGCATTAGACCTGGACTCAGCTCTGGGGAACGAGCAAGAGCAATGCCATTTAGCATTTTCTCCTTGTTGTACGGAGTCAGGTCTGTCTGTGCTGGATAGAGAGCTGCAGGACCCAGTTCAGTCTCAGCATTGTGAGCTCTGAGTGGTACACTCCTGACTATACCCAGTCTACAGCTCTTAGTCTCCTGATACTGACCTCGACTGGAAAAATGATTCACTATGATTTCTTAGGAAATCCTAGTCAGGCAGGGATGTTTTCTAGATCTTTGGAGTAGTTTTAGAAGGTCCTGGGATGTACACACCTTATTCCAAATCCAGCATCTTGGCTTGTCCCTCCACCACCTTCAACATAGTCTTTATGAAAAAGTTGCTTCATAACAACAAATCCAGCCTTGTCTCCTTACACCCTTATTCCCATTCCCTCCTATCTTTTCCATCATATTGTCCTCTCTGATCTCCATAATTATTTTTATCTAGTTGTTCTTTCCTTTTGCCTCCAAACATGTCAAAGTCTCCACCATCCTTAAATGTCTTCACTAGATCATTCCAGCCCAGTAACCACTCTCCTAACTCTCTCTTCTCTCTTCAACCAGATTCACTGAAAAAAGTTACCTTCACTTGAGAACTCTATGGGTTTTCAGGACACTGTCCTTTTACCTGTCGGACACCATTCATCTCACACTGACTGGCTGTGGGTATACACCAAGGCTCTGTCCAGGACTCCTGTATCTTTTCTCGCTATACTCCTTTTCTTGATGGACACATTACCTCCTGGGGTTGCCATCTTTTGTAGATGACTCCAGGTCTATGAATTCAGTCCTTATCTCTCTCCTGAGCTCTCTGAGCTTCAGCCTCACAAGCTGCTTATTGTGATTTCCCTGGGGAAACATCAGAGCATCTTAAACAAAGCCTCCATGCACCTTTCTTTCAGACTTCCCTCTTATTATCACACTTTACAGGTTTACAATCTTGGTGACATCCTTGACTCCTCATTCTCATTTACCCCACATATTCAACCTTTTGTCAAATCTTGTCATTTCTGTCTCCACAAGATCTCTGGTCTATGTCCTCTATAGCCCCACAGCCACCACCATAGTTCAGGCCCTGATGGGACTATTGTAATAGCTTCCAATTTGGTCCTTCTGACTCAAGCCCTTCCCCACTCAAGTTTGAATTTTCCAAAGGGAAGGCCCAATCCTATTATACCTTTCTTCCTCTCCCTCCCCACCAACTCTACTGACTTCCTATTGCCTAGAGGAACAACATGTCATTTCTTCTGTTACTATTAAATGTTCTTCACAGGTGGGCAGAGTGGTATATGCCGGTAACCCCTGTTACTAGAAAGACTGAGGCTGGTGGGTAGCTTGAGCTCACAAGTTCAGAGCTGCTGGATGTGTACACTGAGTCTGGCATTAATATAGTGAGGTCCTTGGAGTAGGGAACTACCTCCTAGGGAGGAGTGAACTGGCCCAGGTTAGAAATGGAGCAGGTCAAAGCTTCTGTGCTGACCCTCGGAGGCTGGGGCCTGAGTGGCTGCCATACTTGCAGCTTGGACAAGATGGGGAGACCTAGTCTCAAAAAAAATCTCTTCATAACCTGGTCCCATGCTTCATTACATCTTACTCTCTTCTTTGCACACTGTGAAACGTTACACAATCCTGATTGTTTTGCACACACTTCATCTCTCATTTTGCACTAGCTGTTCCCTATACTTGAAATTCATTCCCTTCCCAATATATCTGGTTTCTTTCAAGCTTAAGCCATCCTCCATGAAAACTTTTCCAATATCTTAGTTCTCTCTCTCTCTCTCTCTCTCTCTCCCTCTCTCCCCTCTCTCCCCTCTCTCTTTCTCTATCTCCTCTTTCTCTCTCTCCTCTCTCTCTCTTCTCTCTCTTTTTCCTCTCTCTCTCTCTCTCTCTCTCTCTCTCTCTCTCTCTCTCTCTCTCTCCTTCTCTTTCTCTCTTCTCTCCCCCCCCCCCCTCTGCTGTCTCTGTCTATCTGTCTGTTTCATCATCTTTCTCTCTCTGAGGGATGGAGGGAAAGAGAAAGAGATGTATAACGATAGGTGTATATGAAGACATGCTCTATCCCTCATTTTAAATCTTATGGTTCTATGATCCTTTAAGTGCTAAGGTGTATGAGACAGACATATTAAGTACCATAGAAATTCAGAGTAAGGAGAGAAATAATATAAACCGTATGATTTGGGAAGACTTCATGAATGGGTTCATGAGTCTGAATAATTCTGAGAAGAACTCTGATAGTCAAATGAAATCAGACAGTCTAAACTGATTCCATATGGCCATCCTTTATTTGTGCTACATTTCAGGAATTATTGTGTTCAAGGTGATCACTGTGTAAAGAGGAGAGGAGAAGGGCATTTGAAATTCAGACAGCTTTGCACTTTGGTGCTCAGAGGAATTCAGTTTGAGGAACTTGGCAGAATGCCTGGAAGTATCTGTTTGAATCTCTCTTTAGCCTTTTACTCATTTGTTCGGGCCAGGGTCACTTTATCTCAGTTAGGGTATCTTGTGGGAAGCATAGTTTCTGTCAATGAAATCAGCCCCTTTGAGTCATTCAGATTTAACCCAGTTTTGCAAATAGTGTTCTGAAATCATTGAGTAGATAACATTTACCCTCTGGGACTTATTTGCCTCTTTTCACTGCTTACCTTTCCTATTCCCTTTACTTTCTTTGTCTCTGGTCAGTAGTGCTAATCCCCTCCCCTTCTCTTCTTCTGAACACCGCTCCTTAAAATCTATACATTTTAAGCATTATCACCATTCTAGAGGCAGTGGTCAGTCACTCAATAAGTACTTATTGAGTGCTTGCCAGGTGCCAAGAACTATGAAAACACTGAAATTATAAAGGAAAATCAAAGTCTTTGCCCTCAAGGAGCTCATATTCTAGTGGAGGAGACAACAACATGTAAATAGCTATGTGCATGCCAGAAAAATACAGGGTGGATGAAATAATCTTTGAGGGAAGGTGCTAGTCCCAGTGGGGCTGGGAAAGGCCTCTTGTAGAAGGGAAATTCGAATTGAGTATTGACAGAAGCTGTGGATGCTAAGGGGGTGAGTAGGTGGGGAAATCTGGGCACGGAGCTACAGGAAAGGAACAGAGTAGAGATGAATGTGGTGGGCAGCAAAGAGCAGGAATTCAGGTATTGTTGAATGGTAGTAGGTGGAGGGTTCTCCCTTACAAAGTGTGAAAAGCCTGGATAGGTAGGAAGAGGTCAGTTAGGAAAGGACTTTAAATGCCAAAGGGAAGAGTTTATATTTGATCCTGGAGGTAATAGAGAGATAGTTGGAGTTTACTGAGAAGTGGGTTGACCTCAATTTTAGGAAAATCATTTTGACAGTTGAGTGGAAGACAGATTGGGGTAGAGAGCTGAAGCAAGAAAACCAACATCCCAGTCTAAATAACTATAAAATTTGCAAAATATCTGGGGATCAATCTACCAAAAAGCATAGAAAATATTTGTATAGATTCAATTATAATGTGCTTCTTAAAGAAGTAAAGCTGGAGAAATATTCAGTATTCATGGCTGGGTTGTCCCAACATAGTAACAATGATAATGCTACCAAAATTGATTTACGTTTTAATGCCTTATCAATCAAATTACCAAAGGGATACTTTACAGAATTAAAACAAAATAATAACAAAATTCATTTGGAAAAATAAAAATTCTAAAGTATCATAAGAAATGATGAAAAGAGGTTGGGGCAAAAGAGGGAGAGTCTTTCTAGACATCAATCTATATTATAAAGCAGCTATCATCAAAAACAAATCAAATCCCAACATTTGGTGCTAGATCCCGAACACATCATTTGGCTACTCTGAGCACAACATTTGGTGCCAAAATTGCTCTCCTAGATCAATTATTGGAAACTATGGTATTTAAAAAAATTCCTGCCAGATACCCTGCTTTGGGATTTCTCTAGAACTCCCTATCTGCCTTCTTTCTTTAGGAAATACATCATTGGGAATTATCTTATTATGTGGTAAGATTAAATCTGCTTGGTTCTCACTTCTCCTCAGCCCTCTCTGAACTTCTGATTAGTTGGATTGGAGGGCAGGGCCATGGTATCCAGAGTCTGTTTAAGGAGGAAGCTCGACAGTTTTTTCCCTCCATTTTCAGTTTTTCAACATCTCTAGGTCTCTGTATCATGCTCCCATGTTGGGGATACCTTCCTTTTCCCCTTTCCTTTTCCAATCTTTTCAACTTTTGTCAGTTGTCTTTCTCCATTAGATTGTGAGCTCCTTGAAGCTAAGGACTGTCTTTGTATTGTAATACCAGAGAAATGGAGGCAACTAGAGATCGGTTTTTAATTTTAATGTGGAGAGTTTAAGCTAACTGACTGAATGGGAATATGCTTCCAAAGCGTTCAGTGCAGACAAACTGAGGCAGAGAGCTTATATAGGGTTTTAGCTAACTAGGGTTTGCAAACAGGATATATAACCTGAGTATGCAACCTTATAGGGGAAACAACGGCAGATAAAGGGGGCAGGAACACTGGGAGGATGGACAAGCCATAATTCCGGGAAAGAATCATAACTTAATCCTGACAGGAGAGGGCTCAAGATAAGAAGGTTGAGCTCAGGAGATAGCAAAGGCATGGAGCAAAACTCAAAAGGAGGGGAATTATCCTAGCAAGGCTCGAGACCTTGCACCTGGATGTTTATGACACAATGGTCTGTAAAGGTGATCGGAGCTCCAAGCTTTTTCCTGGTCTCTTTTCTAAACACAATTGTCCCAGTCCTAATGGCAAGGAAAGGGACCTGGCACATAGTAGGTACTTAATAAATGTTTATGAATTGGATTGATTAATGTGTAACTTGTTTGACCAATGGCTAAATTTAGTCATTTAGGAGGATTTAATCTGATTTTTCTGGAAAAAAAAAGGATTTGATGACCCTTTGAGATGCAGCTCTAGTTTTTGTACCAGATCTTTATCTACAATTGTGTCTTTAAAAATCAAGCCAAAAGGGAACAGGTAGGAGAATCAGCATTGGTAGGATTGCTCAGTGGGCTCATTACTTGATTTTCAGCAGGCCTGCCCTGGGCAAGGGAGAGGGAGCTTCTATGAATGGCAGTTGTAATTCATACCTCATCCTCCTTCATCTGGCAGTGCTGGTGAAGCATTTCTAGGTCACAGCTCTGCTTATCCAGGATGGACTGATACTGTAAGAGTGAGCAGTAAGAAGACTGTAATTCTTCTGTGCGAATCTCCAGTTCCTGCTGAAGGGTCAGCAATTTTTCCTTTAGTTGATGGAGTTGTATCTGACGGGCCTGGTTACAGCACACAAACTCTGCTTGCAGCTGCTGCTTACACTGGAATAATAATAATAATGACGATCTTATAACAACCAACAATAACAATAAATAACAATGCTATCTTCTATTTGTATTATGGTTGATAGTTTACAAGTGTAGTTTCATCCTATTTCTTATGTTCATATAATGCTTTAAGGTTTACAAATTAACATCACAGCCATTGTCTTATTTTAATGACGAATAGAAAAATAGTAAAAAAAATTTTTAGAGAAGTTATTATTCACCATCATTCAAAACATTTACTTAGCCCTTTATATGCAGCCACGTGCTAGATGTGATGGAAGATGCAAGAAAGAATAGATGATTCTTGTATTCCACCAACTCATTATTTAATTGGGAAGATGAACCATATCACATAAACATACACAGATTTCTTGTGAATATTTTCTTTCCTACACAAAGATGTCGCTAAACCCACATCATTATTAGGCCATGTTCTTTAATTGTTTTTTTCCCACAGAATTGATAAATTATGAGAATTAGATGGTAATTTAGTTTCTACAGAATTACAAAACATTGAATTGGAGAAAGGAAACTTAAATTAGAAAATTAAAACCTAAGAAATGAGAGGCTAGGACCCACAAGGTCGGAGATTTTTAGATTTGAATAAGAGCCCTCTGGACTTTGCTCCCTTGCCTCTTTGGACTATCTTTCCCCCCAAAAAAACTGTAAGCTCCTAGAGGAAAGGGACTGGCTATGTGATGAGGGGTGGAGATTCACATTCTGTAACTTCTGGAACACCTAATTAATGGGGAATCAGAGGAGGGACTTGAACTTCAGGATAAGAAATAAAAGCCTGACTTTGTAGTTTCAAAAATGTGTCTAAAACCTAGACTACTAACCATTCATGCAAGAAGGTAAAATAAAATCTTTCCTGAATTCATCAGTGAGACAATGACATTCTTGGTAAAATGTTTTGTTTCTCATATGCATGGATCCATTTATACCTTTATTGTTCTTTTAAGACCAATGGTTTCATTTGAAAGATTGTTGCTAAGGTTAACAGGGTGGTATGTTCGACTTACAAAGCCCAGCTCAACTTCAACTCCATGGAACATTCTCTGATTAACCCAGCAGTCCCGGTCTCTGACCAATACTATTTATTGTTTGTGTCAATCACATCATATACTGCCTTAGGATTATTCATGTACATCTGAGCTTTCTATTAGATTGTAAGTCCTTATGAGGAGCGATGACATCTTATACTTTTTTATAACTTCCTAAGTATCTAGCACATAATAGGTGTTCAACAGATGGTTGTATATATGAATGTAGACATATGTGTATGTGTATACACATGTCTATATACATATACATATATTTAAAGAAATTTCTGCTAATAGATTTTGTTAGGGAGTGAACTAAGGACCTTTGTCCCATTAGCATTATGACCAAAGGTTTTGTGAATTTGGTGAATTCTGTCTCTATGCCTTTCAGTGTCTGAAATTCTTGGTATGACAGTATTTACATGTATGTGTTAGGTGGTTAACCATGGCTAATGAGAGCTGCTTCTCTGGATCCTGCAGGAGATGAATGATGGCTGGGTTGAGAGTATAGAGTATATGAGAAAGTCAAAAGAGAATTGTCAGATATTGTAGTTCAATGTAAACTGCTGACCAACAAGGCAAAGGGAAAATACATGATGGACCCAGGTAGCCTATGGCATGTTATCTTCACTGACTTGGATATGAGAAGCTGTGAAAAAAGAGCAAGCAGGACACCTATGACTGGGAAAGGAGATGGGCTGGTCATATGGTGGGAAGGAAGGAAGGGAGTCCAAGTGCTGTTCTGATACTTGCAAAATGTGTGAAAGACCCAGAGGATTTATGTGAGGAAATGTACAAGAACTGTATAAGATGGGGTTGTGATTTGTATTTGTGGATAAAGTGCCTACATACATGAACTTCTAAGTCCAGTGGAATATTTCCCCTAGTAGTTTTAAGGACTACAAGTGACATGGATTTCTTAGGTGGCTGGTAAAAAGAATCTCAGTTTGGCTCAGTCCTAGAGAGAGAAACAAGTGGGAATGCATGAGAAATAGGCTCCTTGGGCAAGTGTACTTCAGATTGAATGAGAGAGTGAGCTAAAGTGAGAGAGAGAGAGAGGCAGGGGGGAGGAAAAAAGGAGAGGGGAAGAAAAGAAAAAAGCAATATATAGATTATTCTAAGAATTAGGCAAAATGGAACGCTGAAATTAAAGCTCATTTAATTCTTGGCTTGCATGAGCTACTGGATATCAAGAAATCAGTAGAAACTATTTGGGGTCAGTGAATGCTGTAAAATAACCTGAATTGAGTTAGAGGCATTATATGATCTCACTGCTTCTGGCAAAGTAGTAATTATTCTATTCAAGAAATGGCCTGAGAATGTGAGGCAGTTCTGACAACTTACCTAAAGAGATAAAAGAGGAAAAGGACTCAGGTGTACCAAAATATCTATAGTAGCTCTTTTCATAGCAGTCCCAAATTAGAACTTAAAGGGGAGTCCATCAAATAGAGAATGGCTCAACAAATTATGGTAATAACCAACTTCAGTTTCAGGAGACTGATAAGATGCATGTTATCTATTTCCTCCAGAGAGGTGATGGACAAACTGAAGAATAAGACATATTTTTCATGGCTAAGGTGGAGTTTGTTTTGTTTGACTCTGCGTATTTGTAACAAAGATTTTTTTTTCCTTTTTCCAATGGTAGGAGGGAGAGAAAATAAATGTTTTTTAGTGGGGGGGAAAAAACACTAGAAGAATGGTACCAGGGTATAAGGAAACTAAGGACCACGGGATGTTCTTAAGGCTACTATGATAAGAAATAGCAAAGGAGACAGAGAGCTTGCAGATACCAGCTACAACTCTGGAAATATAGTATGGGGTTATGGGTACTTAATTGCTTCTAGACTACAAAGTAAGGGAGAGATCATCAAAAGTTGGGGTAAATTAAGAAAAGCTTCCTGGAAAAGGATCATGAATGAGTTAAGACTTATCGATGATATCTTCTTGTTGCAAACTTTGCAAATTAATGAAAAGCCTTTGCTTAGCTTATTTCTTTTGATTCTCTTTCAGAGTTTGACTCAATAAGGACTCAGTTTTAAAATGATTTGATCTTGGATCAATTTAAGTAATAGGAAGCACAGAGTTACCCCAACAATGTTAAACTGGATTGGATTTTGCTGGGTTGCTCTTAGTTGGACATATTTAGCCTGATTAGAAGCTGACACTGGGCCCCATATCATCTTGTTACCTCTCCTTCCTTTGCTTTGCCTTCTCCTCATTGCATAGAGGTGTCTTTCTTATCATCCAGAAAAAACGATGGTAGAAACTTTTTAAATTTTATTTTATTTTTGAAAAATGCCACTTCCTCCATAAACCCTAAATCTTTATCTGTTTATATCTTAAATAAAGTTTGGAAGTTTTCTGACAGCAGAGAACATGTTTTCTTTCTTAAGCAAGTGCTACAAATAGTGACAACCCTTAAAATCACTAAGTACAAAAAACTCATGATTTTTTTTTACCATGGAGATAATATTGAAAGCCTCCAGTTTTGTCTAGATTAGTATAACATGGCATCTTAGACATCTATCATGGTACAAAGAATGCTATAAAACAGCTAGACGGTCAGAAGCAGTTCATTCCTTGTATCAGGGAGCAGAGGTCTATTTTATACCATCTTACTTGTTATAAAGACTTTCTGAAACTATTTCTGTCTGCTCAAAAACTGTAGTGTTTGTCTCCCAAGTCACCACATGAAACATTTTCTTAGATAGTTTTATATTCTTTTGAATGGAACAGAGCAGCCCATAGCAGAGTAATAAGGAGAAGACAAGAGAAGGGCATTTCACATTCAGACACCATTGACATTCAGGAGAGTTGGAGGAGTGCCTGGCTCTATTTGAATCCTTTAAAATTTCTACTTATTTATTCTCATGTGTTCAAAAGGTTTTTATTTTCCTTAATTCAAAGTGAATAGAAAATGGGTTGCTAAAGAATTGTTTTTATTTAATTTGCATATGAGTCAAAGAAAAGTATAATTGAAGGCATCATTGCATTTCCTGTTACTCTTTTGTTGTTGAAACATTTTCTTTCCATACAATGAGGATATGAATATTTTATAAGCTTTTATTTTGACCTTTAAATGGAGATCTGGAGA
The DNA here is from genome assembly GCF_016432865.1 of Antechinus flavipes. Lineage (NCBI taxonomy): Eukaryota > Metazoa > Chordata > Mammalia > Dasyuromorphia > Dasyuridae > Antechinus > Antechinus flavipes. Next base: position 45,167,203 of record NC_067399.1, read on the forward strand.
AATCAAGCAAGTTGGACATAATTTAATAGCAACTTGATTAGTGCTTAGAATCAAAACCACAGAATCACAGAGGTAGGCCACATTTCCAGAAGTCATCTGGTCTCAGACAGTTCTTGCATCCATCTCTAAATCATGACTTCCTACAGGAACTGGTTCCCATGCATAGTCAACCTTGTGGCCCTCTGATACCCAAATAGATCGGCTTTGTTGGCTCTAAATGGCTTTTGCTTCTCTTCTTTATGCTAGAGGTCTTTCATTATGATTATTTTCAAAAGAAATTATTTGGTCTGGTGTGATTTGCTTTTTGAAGATCCGTACTACCTGTTACCCCAGCAGTTTGTGCTTTTTCTGGATGATATTGATTTATGATTAGTTTTAGTATCTTCCCTTTTTCCAAGTTAACTGTTCCCATAATTACCAGAAGTTTCCTTTCTGACCTTTTTGAAAAAACTGAAAAATACCATTTGCACTTTTCTAATGCTTAGGGGCTTATTTCATCTTCTTCCTTTTTAGCTTCTCAAAAATAACAGCAATTCCAGGAGAACACCTGCCAATTTCTTCATTGTGGTTTTATGTCTGTCATCAGAACCTTCTGATTTGCTTATATCTTAAATTTTAAAAAGACTCGAACCATTCTTCCTGCCATTCTTTCATAGGGAGTAACTTTTCTGGTTATTTGATCTCAGTTTGTTTAAGACAGAACTAAAAAATTACTGCCTTTTTGCAGACATTGTTATCAGTTTTCCTTCCTAATATGAGACATTTTCCTTGTAGCTCTTCTTTTGCCTCCTAACACTAAATAATGTTTATCTGTTACCCTTTGTGTTTCTTGCAAGGTGCATCTTCTGCCCTTTACAATGAAGCTTATCTTCATACCTGTATAAAGAACTGCTTTTTATAAAGCATCCGTGGAATATGTTTTGGTCTTTAGATTTTCTTGCCAAAATTTTACTTCCTTGAATTTCATTTTTCCTAGTTTGCTCATTTTTCTCTTTTCATCCCTATATGTTACAAATGATATCAACTTGTCATTACCTCTGCTAAGGTCTATTTGCCTCTTTTAGTCCTCAATAAATTTCTGCATTTTAAGACGCAAAGCCAAAAAGGCATCTGCTCTACCTAGTTTATTCTCCCAAGTTTCATGTTGATATCTCGTCCTCAAGACACTCCAATTAGTGAAGTGACAATATGTGCCCTGCTACGCCATTTCTTTTTCTAGTGGACATCTGAGCAAAGAGAGTTTCCTGTTAATCATCAGGCCCAAAGATGTTCTAGGAAATTCTGTGAAAAAAGCCTCATTCACCTTTTCTTCCTGCTTAAGCATCTCCTTATTACACTATCTCCTTTATAACTGATCATAGATCATAGAATTACAGAGTTGGAAGATACCTGGGTCAATCCCTTCCTGAAGCGTATATAGCTTATGGACAAGGAGAGAAGATAAGTTGTCAAGTCAGCAAACAAATAATGGATGTTTGTTGAAAGAAAATTCAAAACCATTTACTTTAAAAATCCAGTCGACAGCTTTTCATCTCTAGCTGATGCTCAGAGACTCTATTGACTTCTAAGCTTGGGAGTCTCTGAAATTATTGCTCTCCTTCCCTCCCTCTCATCCTTTCTGAATGACTTGTATTCTTACCAATTTAGCATTTAGTCAAACGCTATTCCATTAGGGCTCAGTTTTCTATTGAAGACGTTGTGAGCTCAAGGTAAAACCTCCAGATTTCTCCTGTTTATTTCCCCTGAAATTTGCACTTATCTCTTTTGCTTCTGAGCTCACCTCATTAGTCTTTCCTAACTTTAGTTTCCACCGGAGAGAGAAGATCTATAGGAAAGCCCTTGGTCATATGTGTATGTGGCTTTCAGAATGGAGGCCTGTCAGTGTAGGTTTGTGCTCCCAAATAAACAGATGGAGAAAGAAAGGAAGGTAGTTGTGGCAGTTGCCATGATTACATATCTGTAGAAGATGACAGGATGAATACAAGTCTATATCTAACTATTTGTGCTTACATGGGAAGCAATTTAAATTCTGCTGTAAGTGCTGGAAAGAACCAGGAATGCTTTGACTGTGGTTTCATGCTGTTGGATCATCTTCCAGGCAATTAGAATAAGGGAAATGCTGGGCGTATGGACAGAGAGCTGCAGGGGCTCTTGGTCACATGATTCTCCCTGTCTCTGAAGAGAATTGCTTAATAAGTAAAACTCACTGCAGCAATATGAAAATCTCTCCCTACATCTGGCAGAGGAATCTAGATATAATTGTGGAACCGAGGGTAATATTAATAGAAAAGGAAATTAAGTTCATATCCTTTCTCAAACCCTTTTAGGAAAACTGAAGGGTTTCTCCTATAACTGGTACTCCCTGGGAAAAGAGTGGAAATGCTCAATTGGCTGAAGTAGAAATGTTTGTGTTAGCAAGATTTCCAGAGCATTGCAGACCAGCAATTTTTCATCTCTTCATTTTGGTGGCAAGTGCCTTGGTCCGTCTAACACATACAATTAAAGAAGACCAGAAACTTTATGACAACTCTAATGGGCCAGTTATTGATAAGATGGCAAACCAGAGTATAACTTTAGGATTCAGCCATAGGTCCTTGTGATCAACATCCCCTCCGAGTTTCCCAATAATTCAAAACCAAAGTGATAAAGGCAAATAAGCAATTTGAAGAAAATGAAACTTGGAGACATAGCCAAAGTGTCTCCAAGGGATTTGTTTAGCTTGATCATGCTTATTTGTCATAAAGGCTTTGCTTTTTTTTTTTTTTTTTTTTTTTTGCTGGTTTTTTTTTTTCCAGTGGGGTAGATGGAAAGGGAGGGAGACTAGGGAGAGGGTATTTTTAAAAAGATGAAAAAGAAAAGAAAGAAAAGAAGATATATTTTTAAATACATTTTAAAAAATATATTAAAAAATTTTTTATATATTTTTAAAATATATTTTTTAAAAAGTATAATAAGAGAACATAAAGAAAGCCAGAAAGTAGCATAGACAAACAGGACAGCTTGAAGGCTATAAGTTGAATTTATCGTATTCATTAAAAAAAAACTAAGCTGTACATAACATATATAGATTCATGTATAATCTTTTTACATGTGTCTCTTATATACACATAGCTATCTTACACTAAACTTAATCCTAATCCTAAATTCACACCCTAACTTTAACCTTATATGTTATCTATGTATATGTTTATGTATACATACATAAACACATGCATATGTGTCTGTATGTATGTCCGTTTTAATTGGTAATTTTGATATTTTTTAGTTGTTTTTACTCATGTCTGACTCTTGGTGACCTTTTTTGGGGGGAGATTTTCTTGGCAAAGATACCGGAGTGCTTCGCCATTTGCTTCTCAGCTCAATTTACAGATGAGGAAACTGAGGCAAAGAGGGTTAAATGACTTGTCCAGAATCACACAACAGCTAGAAAGTATTTTGAGGCCAGTTTTGAATTCAGATCTTCCTGACTCCAGACCTGACAATCCTATTCACTGTACCATCCAGCTGCCAAAAAAAATAAGGAAACTTTAAAAAATATCCATCTTGGAGAGATGAAATATGGTCCTCAAAATTCCCCCAAACAATTTGTTTGGTACCTGGTTCCGCCAGTTGTGCTTGTATAAACTTGAAGACTGTCTGATGGTCTTTTAAAAGATTGGCCCCAAAGACTCCAAAGAGATAAGGATTCTCAGCCTGAAACAAAATCACCTAGATTGATTGACACATTGTCTGGACAATTAGAAGTAGCTTATTGTGAAAGGTACTTGCAGGATGATCGGATCAGGGCATCCTTGCTATTGCAACCCTGGCAGGATATGGTGTGCTAAAGGTACAAGAGGCTGCTTCTGATTAGGTGGGAGTGTTTCTATTTTTGTGACTTGTTTAGAAGATTTGTAAAGAACATTTAGGATAAATAGACTATATTAGGCAGAAGGTCTGCTGTGTAGCCCATGGGAAAGCCTGGACCAGAAAGCAGATTTCAGTTGTTCTAGATGTATTTGATGTAGGAGATGGACAGTAGAATATTAGACTGGAAATTCCTGAGGGTATTTTTGTTGTGGTGTTCCCAGAATTTAGCATGGAGCTTTACACAGAGTAGACACACATGTGTATACACACATATACATACATATATGTATATATATGTTCTAGCATTCTTTTTGTCACAGGCAAGACTCATTCCTCCCCTGTGATGGCAGATGATCTTACCAGGCTTATATTGCTTTCCATCTCATGAATGGAGAGCTCTTCCACTTCCAAGGTCCTTCCTTGGTTCCTGCAGATTTCATGTAGAGTTTGTATATCACTTTGCAGAGACCACAACTTGCTGTTCAGGCTGCTCATCAATCTGTCTCTGTCCAACTAGGCAGGCAGATGACAAAAAGAAAACATTGGGTGTAAACTGATGAGAAAATGCTTCCTTCAGTTTGCTTAGAGAGGTAGGGGAGATGGGAAGGGCAACATTTTTCTATTAGAGAATCATAGAATCTCAATTGGAAAGACTTTCAGGAATCGCAAAAATCTTGGTCTTATCAAGACAGGAATTGCCTCTATGATCCCAACAAAAAGTCATACAACTGCACTCTAGGGAGGAGGAACACACTACATCTCAAAACTACCCATTTCACTTTTGGACAATTCAAAATTTCTCCTTTTGCATTGAATCTGAAGCTGTCTCCTGGCAGCTCCCCCTTTTTCTTCTTCCTTACTCCCACCTAAGTCTTCTCTTCTCCAGGCCAAATATTCTCAGTTCCTTCAATTGATTTTAACATGAAATGACCTTGAGACTTGACCATCTTAATGATCTTCCCCTGGATGCTCTCCAGTGTATTTGTCTTAAAATGAGGTAGTCAGAACTGACTACAGTATTTTAGGAATATTCTCATCATGGAAGAAAAAAGTATCTATAATAATAATAATTTTAAAAAGTATCTATAATAATAATAGTCATGATTGGTATTTCTATAGCATCTGTATACATGATCTCATTTAAATTTTATAACTTTTTGAGTTAGGTACTTTAGGTATTTTCATTCCCAATTTGCAGATGCAGAAACTGAGGCTTTGAGAAATTAATGATTTATAATGGTCACCTATCTGGTAGCAATCATGAAAGATGGGTTTTGATTTGTGGTACCTCCTGGTTGAAAGTCTAGCACTCTTTTTCCTATTTCAAGTGTTCATTTACCTTTTCCCTAGCTCCAGAAATTGTATCTTTAAATGAATTTCAAGATTGCACTATTTTTAGCCACCATATTACATTATTCACTCATATTGAGAAGAATATTCACTAAAAACCTTAGACTTTTTTTCATATGAATTATGACCTAGCCATTACTCAACTCTTCCATCTCATACTTGTGAAGTTTTTTGAACCCCAGGGTAGGTTTTTTTGCCTTAATTTCTCTTAACTTATAAACCCAACAGACCAATGGTTCAATGTTTCTAACCTCTCAGGATCTTTTGGGATCTAGAATTTGTTATATGTTAGGTCTCTCAGCTTTGAGTCATATAATGTAATTGACAAGATCACAGATCTAGTATCTAAATCATTGATAAAGCTAAAAATGTACACATAGATCAAGTGCTCTGGTAGATGTCTCATTTCAAGTTGACACTGAATATTGTGTGTGTATGTGTGTGTATATGTGACTCTCTCTGTCTCTCACTTTGTCTGCCTCTGTCTCTGTGTCTCTGTTTGTCTGTCTGTCTCTCTTTCACAGATCCAAACACACACATATTGCATCTAGGCATTTTAGTCTTACATTTATGCTGGACCTAACCATACATCTCCAATTTATCCAAAAGAATAGCATGTAAGATGTGAGATTCAATCAAATGTTTTAATAAAATCTAGGTAGATTGTATCTTAGTATTTCCCTGACTTATCAATCAATCTAGCAACTCTGTCAAAAAAGGAACTATCTGGCATGCTTTGTTTTTGATGTAGCCAAGTTATACTTTTAATTCATTAGAAAACCAATGAAGTCAAAATTAGAAGAATAGAAAAAAGGGAAAAATTTCTGCAGCAGCTTTCTTTGATAAAGATTTCATTTTTCAAATATAAAGAGAAATGAGACAAATTTATAAAAGTAGGAGCCATTCCCCATATGATAAATGGCAGAAATGTATAACAGGCAATTTTCAGAGAAAGAAATCAAAACCATCAGTAATTACATAAAAAATACTTTAAATTACTAATAATTTAGAGAAATATAAATTAAAATAACTCAAATACCACCTCATACTCATCAGATTGACTAAGATGACAGAAAAGGAAAGTGACAAATACTAGAGGGGATGTGGGAAAATAGAGTCACTAGTGAACTGTTGGGAGAGTTGTAAACACTATCCATTGACTTATCCATTCTAAGGAACATTTTGGAATTATGCCTTAAGAGCTATAAAACTGTGCATACCCTTTAATCCGACAATACAGTTACCAGATCTATAGTCCAAGGAGATCAAAGAAAAAGGAAAAAAGGCTTCATATGTACAAAAATATTTATGATATTGCTTTTGGTTGTGGCAAAGAATCAGAAATTGAGGAAATGACCATCTATTGAGCAATTTCTGAACACGTTATAGCATTTGAATGTGATGGAATACATTTGTGCTATTAAAAATGACACAAAAACCTGGGAAGACATATGAACTGATACAAAATGAAGTGAGCAAAACTAGAGAATGATCTTTACATTAACAACAATATTGTAAAAATAATCAACTGTGAAAGACTTAGTAACTCTGATTAATACAGTGTTCCACTGGAAGTTCAAAGGATTGTCATAATGCAAAATGTTATCTAACTCAAAATAGAGAAGTTAGTCTCTGAGTATTTATTAATACTTATTTTTCCCTTTTGAGAATATATGACTAATGCAGAAATATGTATTGCATGACTTCATATGTATAATGGGTATTGAATTTCTTTCCTTCTCAATAAGGGGGTGGAGAGATGGAGAAATTTGAAAGTAAACATAAAAATTAGATTTAAAAAGTGAGAAAAATTATACACTAGGGAATTTTGCTAGGAAGATAAATTGAGGTTACTAGAGTTTGCAGATTTCATTCTCATGAAGTGAAAAAACATTGCTAAGCATTAGGCTGGGGATAGAAAAAATGAAGAAATAAACTGTCATTAAGGACCTCACAATCTTATGGGGTGGACAATATGCGAATAACTTCACAAAGCAAATACATGCAGGAGAAATTGGAGATATTATATGGCAGGCACTATGACTTGAAGCAAGGCAAGTAAGCCATGAGGTCTAGGGGAGGAAAAAGCAAACTCTGAGCATTTGGGACAGACAATGAAAATACGCTGAATTGAAAGAGCATCTTGTGGGTGAGGAAAAGAAGGGAAATGTGTCTGGATCATAATGTGTGGAGGGAGTAAGAATCTTGTTGTAGAAAGATTGGAAAGGTAAAAAGGGGGTAGATTATTAAAGGGCTTTGAAAATCAAAGAGGATATTTGTTTGATCCTAGAGGTAAAAGTAGTCAATGGATATTAAATAGGAAAGTGATATGGTCAGATCTGAAATTAAGGAAGATGATGCTGATTGCTCGGGAGAGAATGGATTGGAGAAGTGAGAAACTTGAGACCAAAATGAAAGTCAATGAAATTGTCCTATACATAAGGTGAAAAGGATCTGTATTAGAGTGTGACAGTGTCAGAAGAGAGAAGGAGGCTAGAAAAGAGATGTTTTGAAGGGAGACTTGACAGGACTTGGTCACAGATTCAACACGCTAGGGGAATCAGGTGACTGGGAGAATGGTAGTGCCTTATACTTCTATAAAGTAACATTGGTCATCTGAATGGCATAACACTAAATTCATATATTAATTTAGATAGTATCAATGTTTAATTATATTGGTGTGATTTAATTATGAACAGAAAACATTTCTGTAATCATTTGTTCTCCTTTATTTCTATAAAGAATATTTTTTACAAATTCCAGATATTTTATGCGCTTTGTTGTTATTTTGAAATAATTTTCACTTTATGTCATTTTCTCCTGATTCTTATTAGTAATGTACAGAAATGCTAATGATTTTTATGGACTTATTTTGTGCCCTGTTTCTTTCCTGAAAGTATTAATGATTCTGATTAGTTTATTCACTGATTTTTTGGAGTTTCCTAAGTAAACCACAACATCATCTATTAATAGGAATAATTTTGTCTCTGCTTTATTGAGATTCATATCTTTAATTTTTATCATCTTTTTTAGAACCATGTCAAACAAAAAGAGAATAAACACAAATGCTTTATTTCTGTACTTATTTGGAAAACTTTTAATTTTTTTTATTACAAATTAAGATGGGTTTTAGTTTTATTTCTCTATTCTTTTGACTGTTATCAAGGAAAATACCTTACATGATTTTATGCCTTTTAGAATTTTGTATAGTAATAGAAGCTGCCTTTTGTCAAGAGCTTTCTTTTCTTTCATTTTTTTTTGGCTGCTGTTCCATGTATATTGACACAACCATGGTTTTGGGTTGTTTTTTGTTGTTTCTTGCCTTAATGATGCTGATTATTTTCCTAAATGTTGAACCATCCTTTGTGGAATGATCTATAATAGTGGAAGGTCATTTTGAATTTTTGGGAAAATATTGTTGTATTTTTTATGGTAAAGATTTTATTTAATTTTTGTATCAGTATTTGTTAGTGAAATTGGCTTCAACTTTTCTTTCCCTGTTTTATTTCTCCATGTTTTAGATAATTATAATCACATTAGTTCTATAAAAGAAATATGGAAGAGCTTCTTTCTCTCTTCCTGAAAATAATTTTTGTAGTGATTAGTTCTTCTTTTGAACATTTGATAGAATTAAAATAAAATGATTAAATATTAAATAGAAATTATTAAATTAAATCCATCTAGACAAAGGTTTTTATCCTTCAGTATTTCTTGATGACTTGTTCAATTTCTCTGTCTGAGACTAGAAGATTGAACATTTCCATTTTTTGTTTGGTAAATTTAGATATTTAGATTTTTGAAGAAACTCAAATTTCCTTTGAGTTTCTTTAAAGTATTGTTAAAACAATTTGTTCTTACATTACAGTCATTTCTGGAAATACCTTTGCCCACAAAAAAAAGATTCCTTCCTTGAAACAAAAAACAATTAAACAAAAAATGCCTAATGTAATTCCGTATCTGATAATGTATTAAGGATTCTGCCCTAGCAGTCCTTTGCTTCATTACTAAAAGGCATGAATTTCCTTTTACTTTGGCTGACATGTAATTTGGAATAGTAGTTTCTGATAATTCACTTTATTTCCTATCTGTTCATTGTGAATTCACTTTGCTCATTTTTGATTTTGCTAATTTAGTTTTCTTCTTTTTAAAGTTGTTAGCTAATGGTTTATTGATTTTGTTAGTCTTTTCAAAAAGACATCTCTTAGTTTTGTTTTTCAGCTCTATAATCTTTTCATTTCTGACATTTTCTTCTCCTAATTTTCGCTATCCCTTACTTTGAGCTTATTTTGAAAATTTTAATTTATGTCTTAGTTTTTTAAAACTACATGCTACAGTTATATGTTCATTCTCGATTCTGTAATTATCTTTTCAGAGAAAACATTTATTTCTCTTCAGAAAATTTCTTGAGTTACATGCTATAAATTTAAGTATGTTGCCATGGTTTTTTAAAAAATACTTGTATGATATTTTTACAAAGTCAATCTATTTTTAACCTTCTTCATTTAGGTTTAGCTCATTTGTTCTTCCTTCCTTTGCTAATTAGTATTTTCATGTAGTTTTAGTTTGTTAATGATAAATTTGTTATTTCTTCCTTTTTATATTTATTTATAGTTTAAATATGTTTGTGTGAACTTAGGAATATTATTTAATTCTTAGGGTTTCAGTTTGCTCATCAATAAAATGAGGGGATTCTATGGTTCAGTTCCAAATCAATGACCTATGATTTTTAATTAAGTGACCCTGTGGATAAAACACTGGACCTTGGAAGATCTGAGTTCATATATGGATTCAGACACTTACTAGCTTAGTGACCTGGGTTTTCATTTATTAATGGATCCAATATTTGTGATTTTTTTTCTTATTCATTCTGTTATCTTTTTTAGTTTTATTGGGAAGTTTAAATCATTCACATTTAGGGTTAAAATACTATATCTATTTTCTTTCATTAAATTATTTTATATTTTTAAACAAACATTTAGTCTCTTAGGTTTTTTCCCCTTAGGTTTGTTTTGCTTATATGAATTATGACTTTATATAACATTTCATACCTTATACAAAGCTAAGACCTTGATTAGCTCCTTCCAACTCTCTTACCAAACTCTCCTTCCCTTATTATCCTTACCTATTCCCAAATTCCTTGAGATTTGTGTTCTATTAATTAAAAAAAAAAAAAAAACATTTCCCTAACTTTTTTTTTTTTTTTTTTGAGACGAACCAGGAAGCCAATGTTGCTAGTTTGAAAAATACATGTAAAGGTAGAAGGGGGCTGGGTTATAAAGGACTTTGAGTATTTAGTGTTTGATCTTGCAAGTGACAGGGAGCCACTTGAGTTTATTAAGTAGGAAGGTATGACATGATCAGACCTGAACTTTAGGAAAATAACTTTGGTGGTTATATGGAGAATGGATTGACATAATATTTGAAGTAGGCTGAACTACCGTTAGTCTATTGTAATAATCTAAGTGTGAGGTGATGAGGGCCTGCACTGGAATAGTGGAGGTGCTGGCGGAAAGAGAGGGGTGTACTGGGGAGATGTTGCAAAGGTGGAACCAATGGGATTTAACGACAGATTGGATATTGAGACACAGTAAGAGAGAGTGAGGAATTAAGGATGATATTGAGGTCAAAAGCCTGGAATATTGGGAGGATAGTGATACCTTCAATAGTAATATGGAAGTTTAGAAGGGGGGAGGCAAGGCTTAGGGGGAAAGTTGAGTTACATTTTGGATGAATTGAATTTAACCAGCATCCAGTCTGAGATGCCTAAAATGAAGTTGAAGAAGGGAAATAGATATCAGCAGAGAGATTAGGGCAGGATCGACAGATAAGATGATAATTAAATCCATGAGAGCAAATGAGGTCATCAAGTAAAGTAGTACAGAGGGAAAACTTGAGGGCCTTCCTGCCTAGCTTCCATTCAAAGATCCTAGCTACTTAGATAAGGACTATTTGACAAAAACTGGTTGGACAGTATGGAAGAAATTAGATTTAGACCAAAATCTCAAAAGATAATTTTGATTATATAAAATTAAAAAGGTTTTCATAAATCTAAGAAAATTAAGATTAAAAGGGTAACAATGGGAAAAAATAACTTTGAACCAAGTTGTCCGATAAAAGTCTTATTTCCAAGATACAGAATGCCTCAAAAGTCTTTTGAGAAAATACAAAATTGATTTAGCATTGAAAGCTCTTATTCCCCATCATGCACTCTTTGAATTAATAACTCTTGTGTCCTTGCTGTTCCACTCCTTCTCTTGGTTTCAGTAATTTTCTCTGTCATTTCCCATGTCTGGAATGCTCTCCTTTCTTATTTCTACCTGAATTCCTTTATGTTTCTCCTTAAATTTTGTCTTGTACTGAAAGCTTTTCCCAATTTCTCTTTATCCCTAGAGTCTTTTGGACCACCTTATATAAAGAACTGATAAAAATTTTATAAGAGCTATTCTCCAATTGATAAATGGCCCAAGAACATGAACAGGCAATTCTCAAGGGGGAAAAATATCCTCAGGCTATCTATAGTCACATGAAAAAATGTTCTAAATTACTGCTAATTAGAAAAATTAAATTAAAGCAATTTTCCAAGACTCTACCTCATACTCATCAGAATAGCAAAGATGACAAAAGAAAAGAAAATGATTAATGTTGCAAAGAGTGTGGGAAAATAGGCACTTTTCCTATTGCACTGCTATTGGACCTGTGAATGGATACAACCACCATAGAAAACAATTTGGAATTACTTACAAAAAGTTACTAAATATGTTCTCTTTCTCTCAGAAATACCACTTCTAGGTATATGCCCAAAAGAGATCAAAGAAAGAAAAAAAGATCATATATGTGCAAAAATATTGATAGCAGCTCTTTTTTGTGGTGGCAAAGGGATGTGGAAAACAAGGGGATGCCAATCAATTGAGGAATGACTAAGTTGTGGTATATGAATGTTATGTAGTATTATTGGGCTAGAAGGAATGAAGAAATAGAGGATTTCAAAAAAAAACTTTGGAAGATGTCTTTTTATTAGCAGAACTAGAATAACAACATTTATATGTATGTGTGTGTGTGTATATATATAAAACATCAATATAACAGAAATGAACAATTTTGAGGATGAAGAATGAAATGAACAAAACCAGGGGAAAAATTAATAACAACAGCAGCACTGTAAAAACAAGCAACTTTGAAATCTGTAGGAATTATAATCAATTCAATGACCATTCATTATTCCAGAGGACCAATGATGAAAAATGCCATCCACATCAGGTGATGGATTTAGGGTGAAAAATGAAAAGTATATCTTTTGTTGTTGCTGTTTAATTGTTTCAATCATGACCAATTCTTTGTGACCCCATTTGGGGTTTTCTTGGCAAAGATATTTGCCATTTCCTTGTTTAACTCATCTTACAGATGAGGAAATTGAGATGAAGAGGGTCAAGTGAATTGCCTAGAGTCAAATAGCTAGTGTCTGAAGCCACATTTGAATGAAGGTTTTCTTGATTCTAGGTTCAGTACTCTATTCAGTGCAATATGTCTCTCTCTATACCCACTATGTAAATTTGATTTGTTTGGCTATGTAGATTTGTTATTTTAAAAAGTTTTTCTTTTCTTTTTTCCACTGGGGTGGGGAATGGGAGGGATAAAAAATAGATTTCTGCCCATTTAAAAAAATTAGAAAGGGAAATGCTGTATTTGTGACATGTTGCATATACTTTTAGATGGGGTCACTATATCATTAATTTTACTTTTTTCCCCACTTTGTTACAGGTAATCTCTTACAAGGTAAGACTGAATTGTAAATGTTTGTAATATAAAAATTAAACACATTAGCAAATCTTAAAAAAAAATTTGAATGGCATTTATTTGTAATGCCCTTTCCAAAGTATGTAAATTTAGTCGAATTCTTTTCTTACTCTTTTCTCCTTTTAGGACATTTTGGAATACAATCTTTCATTTATGGGGTTGCATTTATATATTCTTTTATATCTATATGACCAATGTCTAAGCTGGGACTTCTGAGAATCAAAAGCTTAACTTTTCTCTTACCCTATTTTCCTCCTCCTTCTCTTTCTCCTCCTCCTCCTCTTTTTCTTCTTCTTCCTCCTCCTCCTCTCTCTTTGACTCTTAAGAGCCTAATTTTGAGGAATATCAATTCATAAAGTAGGCTGTGGGTGTAATGGGAGTGCTCCAGATTTGTAGATTCAATCCTATTTTCCCTTTCTTTCACTAACTTTCTTTCTCTATGTCAGAATCCTTATTCTAGATCTATGTGGCTGTCCACTTATCTTCTGAAATTTTTATTCCTAGAGACCCCAAACTAGAGAGGGAAGTAATACAAAGAAATATCACCCCTGCTTAATGAAGACATTTTTTCCTTGAGATGTTCAAGACCCTTCTCCATTGCCAGATTCCTATAATACTTTTCTATTTCTTGAGGAACGTGACTTCTGGAGTCTTTACCCTCTGTAGATGAAATCTTATTCCTTGATTGTGGAGCTGGTAGAAAATACTCTGTTCTAACTCTCACAAAGCCTCCATAATATGGCAAATAATAAAAAAAAACACTTCTCACTTTGCATTAAAAAAAAAAAAACCTCTGTTCAGATGATGGTACTTTTCTGAGTCTTTATGGTCCCATGTTCATCTGAGAAATTTTCCTTTGTATTATTTTAGCTACCTTCATTTTGATTTATTAATGAAGACATGTGTTTTATTTATCCTAGAGTTATTATCATTTAATCCTTTCTCTTGAAATTTTTTTTACACTCCATCCTCATCTTTCCCCTTTTGGTCCTTTTATTCTTTGCCCACAGGTATTGTCTGGGACATTAAGAAATGCTTGTTGGATTGGATCAGATTTAACTTTACTTTCTGTTCCAATGATTTGGGCAATTTTCTTGTATTATTTACTAAAGTATGATAGAAACGTTTTTTCAATTGTGTTTTCCTAAAAGATCTATGATCTTTAGATTATCTCTTCATATCCCTCTCTATTCAAGCTCAATAGCTTTTTATTATACAACCCTCATGTCTTCCAATCTTGTATCATTTGATTTTTTTCTACTTCTGTATTTTCATATCCCAAATCTATAATTTTCTTTTTTAGAGAAACTACTGCTCTTCTGAACCTGGAGGTTCTTTTAATCACTCTTGTGATTTTGATGGATCTCAAGATTAGAATATTTTCCCCTTCCTTGAAGATTGTCAACTTGATTTCCTTTACGTTGAACTATTCTTATATGTTTCATACACTTACACATATATAGCCTATATAAAATTGCTTACCATTTTAGGGAGGGGGGAAGTGAGAGAGGGAGGAAGAAAATTTGGAACTCAAAATTTAAAAAAAATGAATGCTAAAAATTGTCTTTACGTGGAATTGGAAAAAATAATACTTAAGAAGAAAAAAGAACTAGTTATTGTGTTAACTTTCTTGATTGTTTGTTTGTCTTTATCCATATTTTCTGATTTTCTTTCATAATGCTCTTTGGGTACATTAGCTTATTACTGGAAGCCCCTTTCATTCTGTTGTAGTTAACTAAAATAGACTCAACACCTTTGGGACCTTTTCAAATCTACCACTAAATATTCTCTCTAGAACACTGGAAATTATGAACTCCGTTCATTTGTCTACTGTTTCACTCTTAAGATTATCCATACTTTCTACTATGCTTACTGGATGCAAATTTGCTTTCATCTTAAATCTTTTCCTTTCCCTTTCCCATTCTTTCCATCTTCTGGCTTTTCTCTCAATGACACAGACTACCTGGTTGTACTTTCGTTCATTTCCCTCTACTCACTGATGAAGGTGGAGAAGTTGGAATATTTCCTGTTCCATGTTGCTACTTCAGGTTCTCTTTCTACTGTCATTGCTCAGTAACTTCTCTTCCTTTGAGGTACCTTCAGTTTCTGTCACTCAATCAAAATACTGGTTGCTACTTATCTACCTACTTTTTCTTCTTTTTTTCAAAGTGCAAATCTTGTACTATTGGTTTTTGACCTAAAAACAGGCTTTTAGGGCAGAGAGGTTGGAAGACCACCATTTTAGTCTGAACTTTCATTTCACAGATGAGGAAACTGAGATGGAGTGATTGGCACAGGAGCTCAGAGTTGGAAGGGAAAAACTTCTACTTCTCAAAGTCAGTGCCTGGCTGATGGTCTTTCTCTCCTTTCCAACTCCTGTACTCATAATTATGAGAATTCAACATACATACTGAAATCCCCCCAAGTACTCTAATATCACAATTCCTCAATTTTCTCATATCCTATGATCTACTTCTGTACCCTATTTCAGTGATATATACACACACAGAATCAGACTCATTATTTTGCCATCACTCACAAATGCATTACTTCTACATTCATGAATTCTGAAATTCCCATATCTGATTGCAATCTGTTGTCATCCTCCCTCTCCTTCAGTTTTACAATCTCAACTCTTCTTCTTCTTCAATAGGACCTCAATCCTTCTATCCCTCAGTTATTTCCAAAGTCACCATCTCTAATTAGTTATATTCTCCTACTTTTTTCATCTTGTTTCCTTGGTAAACAGGCTCAACTCTGCCTTATTTTCTTCTCTGGGGACTCATACTCTTATTTTATCAATGATCTTGCCCTGCCAAGCCTTAGTCTTAAATTGCTTTCACCAGCCCCTTCTTCATTCTTACTAATCTGTTGCTAGATAAAACTGGAAAGAATCATGAAACCATGATGACTGGGTCCACTGAAAATTTGTTATATACAATTTTCACTGAACTCTCATTGCTGCAAGACAAATCTTTTACACGTCTTGCATAAACTCATAATCCATGTATGCCTTTGATGTCAAGACAAGGGGATATTCTGTCTTTCCTTAGACATGTGTAGGAAGCTTGGTGCCTTAGATACATACAGGTGGTGATATGGAAGGATTTCTCACTGCCATACTACAGAAGAAAGGGAAATTTAATATAATTAAGATACTTCATACTATTCAGTGCTTTATGAATATCAAAGTGCTTTCATACATATTGTCTGATCTAATCTCTCAACCATCCTATGATCTAAACTGAACAGGCAGACTTCATTCATTTATTCTCACTTAACAGAAAAGAAAACTGAATCAAGTGAGAGTCATTTGGCCTTGGGATTTCCCAGAAATGCTGCTGTCCCATTTAGTACCTGAGGTTTTTTTTTTTTTTTTTTTTTAATAATCTTAAGGTTTAATTAGGTTAACAGCATAGTTTTGCCATTAAAAGGATCCTATCATTTCAAGACTCTCCACCCCCATCTTTCCCTCCCCGTCCCTTATTCTTCATTTTCAGAGGGATTCTATTGGATGGCCTAGCCTCAAGCATGTAATTAAAATAAAGGCAATTACCATGCACTAGCTTAGCCAGCTTTGAGTATATATAGCAACTGTAAGAGCTAGAGTAGAAAGATGGGTTTCTCCCTCTGGAACAAAAATGTTGTTACAACTAGGAGTAGATTTCTATTCTTACCCATTAAAGCCCCACACAATAATGTTTTTATGCTATCTCACTTGATACAATAACCTTGAGAAGTCCCTTCTAATTCCACCTCCATGATTTGGAGTTATATCTAGTCTAGCACTCTATAGAGTCTCCATAAAAGACTTACAATGCACAGACAACACCTCCTTAGCTAAGAGGCTGATTACTTGCATAGATATCTTTCAGTTGGGGGACCACAAATCTTGTGCTATTGGTTGTTGAGCTAAAAATAGGCTTTTAGGGCAGAGAAGTTGGAAGATTACCATTTTAGTCTGAACTTTCATTTCACAGATGAGGAAACTGAGATAGAGTGATTGGCACAGGAGCTCAGAGTTGGAAGGGAAAAATATGTATTTGAACATGAAAACCTTCCTCTACTGTCTCTCTCCTCTAACAACCAAATGACTTTTGCTTGAAGAATTTGGTAGGGGAAGAGATTGCCACCATTCTCCTTTTGCATTATACTTCCTCCATTCTCCTTATATTAAGCTTAAATCTGTCTTCCCTGAAACTCCCATCCAATGCTCATAGTTCTTCCTTTTGGGCTCAAGCAGAACAAGACTAATCCTTTTTCTATAGCAAAGCCCTCTGAATACTTGAAGACAGCTATCATACCTCTCTCCTCATCTCCCAACTTCCCATCCCCTAAATTTTCTCTTTCCCAGGCAGAACATCCCTGGTTTCTTTAATTGAGCCTCATAGCATGAAGTCAAGGCCCGTTTTTGTCTTAGATTCCTTCTACAGGTCATTAATGTTCTTCCTAAATTGGCATGGCCAAAACCGAATGCAATATTTTTAATGTTGGATAATATGGATATAGTATAAGTACAAAGGGACCGTCACCTACTTCTTTTTCTGCACATTATCTTTTCCAATGAATCTCAATATTCTACTATGTTTTGGGATTGCCTTATTATTGTTGACTTGTGCTGAATTTACAATTCTCTAAAAATCTCGACATTTTCAGATGATCAGCCATCTAGACCTCTCTCATCTTCAAGATGTGAAATTGATTTTTTCAACCCAAAGGTGAAGATTTTACATTAATATCTATTTAATTTTATCTTATTATATTTAGTTTAATATTCTAGCCAAAGGGTTATTAACCTGGGGCCTAAGAATAGCTATAATAATAACTAATTATTATTTATATATTACTTTAACATCTGCAAAATAATTTTTACAACTATTTCATTTGATTCTCACAACTTTAGGAGGTAGATGCTACTATTATTCCCATTTGATAGACAAGGAAACTGAACTATACAAAGATTTGCCTAGGGCCACACAACTAGGGAGGTTGGTTTAAAAATCAGGTCTTTCTGATTCCAAGTCTGGTGCTCTATCCACTGTTCTACCTTGCTAACTTAGATTTCAGGAGATCTGTGAAGTTGGATGGAAAAAAAATACATCGTTATTTTCCCCTGAACTTTAACTGAAATTTATTATTTCCTTTAATGATTTAAAAACTAGATTCTGAGAAGGGCTTCAACAGATTGCTCAAGGGGTCCATGACACAAAAACCATTTTTTTCCAGCTCTACCAAAGGTAAGGTCAAATCATCTGTTCTTCCCTGCTGTACTAACTGTGGGGACCAGACCCTTAGAGATAATACTGACAGAGTCAGCTGCAGATAATACTGAAAGAGCCAGTATAGATTTAATTGGGTTTGTTAGATTAATTAAACTGTTTAGGAGTTTACTCATGAGACCTGGTCCTTGGTGGCAGGAAGACAGAATGGTGGATTTCTATGCCAACCCCAAGTCAGGCCAGATGTTATATAGAAACAGAATAAAGAAGGCATATTGCCAGGGATAGCTCAAGGTCACATACAAGTTTTCTTATAAGATAATTTGGGTATCTTTTGCTGTTTATATTTACTTAAATTAGTTTACATTCCCTGTGGAGTCATAGGTCACATTTCTACTCTGGCTACTACTGTATAGAACCCCTGCACTAGTCTGCTGAGATCTCTTCTAGAAGGATGCCATTTGGTTTGAGAAGGATGCCATCCATGCCTTCTTACAAGTCACAGAAAGAAATATTAAATAGTATAAAGACTAAGGACAGTAGTCTGAAGCACTCCACTCTAGAGATTTCCTTCCAAACAGACATCAAGCCTGACTTGATCAACCATGGCTATTCTTTGGAATGCCCTATTCAAATATCTTTTGAGCTATTTAATTTTTATTATTGAATAGCTCACATTGCTCCATGTGGTCCACAAAGCTGTCATGGTAGCAACTGGTAAGTGTTATAGTAACATTTAGGGAAAATGTATGCAACATTCTTTTATTTTAGCAGGGAAGTTGATAGGGTCTGGATTTAAATCCACATTGTCTAACTGTTTTATAGATCTCATTGATCCATACGATATCACATGGTAATTGTGCCAAATTGAGTAACTTTTACTTTAACAAAAAAACAAACAGGGGGCTTCAGTAGGGCCAGCATATACAAGTCTATATATTCTTTATATTCATTCATAGTTCTTGAGTTACGAAAATTAAGGTCATAGGGGCAGTTTATTAATCTGTCAAATGAAGATGGTTGCCTAGGTCTTTAAAATCTGTGATAGTTATAATTTTTGCGAGCCCGTTTTCAAGTACTTGAAAAATGTTTCTTTGCTAGATTTGAGAATAAGCCTTTTAGATTTCCAAATAGATTATTTGAGTTAAAAACATAATCAATTTTCCCCTAATGACCAAACTATAAATAGTATTTGAATTTCATGAGTAGGAACAAAAATGAGGAAATCAAGGAAGTTGCTTTCAAGGAACTTGGTTTTAACAAGCCAGTAGGTCAGCCAGTCAATAAGAAATTATTAAACCCTTAATTTATGCCAGACTCTAATACAAAGAAAAAAGCAAAATCACTGTCCCTACCCTCAGAGAGTTTACATTCTGATGGAAGAGACAATGTGCCAATAATTATGCACATACAACAGCTTATGCTGCAGATGAGAAAATTGAGGCAAATCGGGTTAAGTGATTTGTCCAGGATCATACAACTAATAAGTGTCTGAGACTAGATTTAGCCTCAGGAAAATGAGGCTAATTCCAGGTCTGGCACTATATTAACTACACTACCTAACTATCCACATATAATCTAATGTAAATGGAAGGAAGATACTAGCACCTGGTGGGGACTAGGAAGGCCTTCTATGGAAGATAGATTTTGAGTCTTGAAGGAAGCCAGGAGATGGGACAGAGGGAGAACAATATGTTAGGTCCCTACCATGAACACCTTCACATTTGCAAGACTTCAATAAATCTTAGCATTAGCTTATACCTTTTGACTATAGACATTCAGAACAGTAGTACACTTTCTGATAACAGAGAAAAACAAATGGAATAATACAGAATCACAGAATGTTAATGTTGGTAAGGTTATTTCTTAGAGATTTTGAGGTCAAATCCTTTTTTAATATAGAGAAACAGACTGAAACAGAAAGTAACTTGTTTGACTGTTTCAGTCTGTTTCTCTATATTAATTTTACTTAAATTAAATTTAAGTAATTTAAGTCAATAGTAATTGAACTAGAAATCAGGTCTCCTGGTTCCCAGTCCAATATTCTTTCTGTTGTGATAGAAGGTGCTGAAAAATTCAAGAAGGGAGGATAGCTGAATGGTGACCCTGATACTGGAGTATCAATAAGCAGCAGAGATTATTTGCTTATATTCTTCAACTGCTAGCCCTCTAACCACACTTTTATGTGCATTGGTGGTATACTTTTCTTCATAATCATGACTTCAAGGCACTGTCAGATCATAAAAGATCATCTGAATCATCAGAGAAGGATTGAGTTAGCTTCAGCATGTTTTTGGTATTAAGTATAATTTATTGGACTCTAAAATTTAGAATACAGAGGTGTCAAATTTGACCTATAAACTTTATGGGGTTCACAATACTTAGCCACAGTTAGACACACTGTCCCTTGATTCCAATATAGTGACGTTATTTTGGTCCTTTTTGAGAATGAAGAAAATCCAATCAACCAATCAACTATTCATGTTCAGTCATGTTCAGTCAAGAGTCTGACTCTTTGTGATACTATTTGGAGTTTTTTTTGGCAGAGATACTAGAGTTGTCTACTATTTCCTTTTCCAGAGCATTTTACAGAAGAGGAAATGGAGGTAAACAGGGAGAAGTGACTTGCCCAGGGTCTCACAGTCAGTGACTGAGGCCAGACTGGAACTCAGGAAGATGAGTCTTTCCAACATCCTGGCCTAACCCTCCATCCACTGTGCCATTTAGCTGCCTATTTAGCAGACTAAGGTCCAAATCAGGTTAAATTGTAATTGGGAAATACTATAACAAAACATAGATAAGGTTAGCATATTTTCTAAGTTAATATGTAGCCTACAAATTTTCTTATTTATAGTATGGTGACCTCTATTTCTATCTGAATTTGATACTACTGTTGCTATACTTGAGATACTTCCTAGTTATGATGGACAAGAGACCATTTCCTTAACTTGAGATACATCCCAATCATGACAGCCAAGAGAGAATTTCCTATATTTGTGATTGTGATTGTTGAATTATGAAGAAAAGGCTTAAAATGAAATGAGACAATATCTTTAGATCCTTACCGAATTCGTTGCTATCCTTATCTCTTCCTTGGTGGCCTGCAAGTCTCCTTTAATTTTAATCATATTCTGAATCTTGTCATGCACCTGAAAAAAATCCATGATTTGAGTAAGAAAATGACAAATTTATCCACCAAGAATTTAAAGGCTTTCATTCTCTCATCTGGATCTAAGATTCTTTTTCTCTCTTTCTCTGCTTCTTTCTTTCTTTCTTTCTCTCTGTGTCTCTGTGTCTTTCTCTCTTTCTCTTTCCCTTCCTTTCTTCCTTCTTTCTTTCCTTCCTTCCTTCCTTCAGTGACTTGCCTAAGATGACACAGCTAGAAAGTGTTCTTCGTGTTTATGGATCACACCAAACATATCCCCAAATCATTTTCAATGTGCTTAATGTAAATTATTTCATGTGATCCTCTTTAAATTGCACAAGTATTATACACATCCATTTTGAGGATCAGAACAGCATTGTCTCAGCCAGGTTCACTAATAGGTCACACCCTTGGTAAGGTGTAGTGCTGAGACTAGAACAGAGATAGATATTTGGATCCTGATCCCAGTGCTCTTTCTGCTATGTAGGGTTGTTTCCCTACAAATTACATCTATAGTTTCTAAGACTAGATGAAATTTCCATCAGATACTTACCAGTGAGCTTAGTTCCAGTAGTGAGACCTAAAAGAATATTTACCCTATTTAAAAAAAAAAAAAACCAAACAAACAAACACCAAACAAACGCCTCACATCACCCACACTCTTACACAGGCTGAGATGAATAAAGAATATTGGTGATTCTGAGCTAAATACCTGGAATTTAGAATGTTTTCTGAGATTGGATTCTGATCAGCAGCATTGTCTCCCCTCTTAGGAGAGGCAGATGCATTATGGGATTTGAGGGTAGCTTTTGCTTGTCCAGGACAAAGGCTAGCTGAGTGATAGATACAGTAGTGTGGAAAGATTAGACAGGAATGAAGATGTCTAGATTTGAAACTCTGCTCAGCCAATAACTAATCAGGTTATCTTAGATAAATTGCTTCCTGTCTGTATGCCCACTTCTCTCATCTATAAACTGAGTGAAGCAGATCAAATGATGATTTCTACTTCCCACATGCTAGGAATCTTTGAGCCTAAGATATTTCAGGAGGAAAACTTTCCATTACTCAAGGTGAAAAAGTATTAGATGGGATGAAAGAATCAACATGGTGAAAATCACAGTTTTTGTCAAGAAAAATTCTGATTTTCTAGGAACTTATTCTAAAATTAAATCTTCATTTACATCCCATGTAGTTTCTTTGTTCTAAAGTAGATGGAAGAATTTTCCATATTATAATATTCTCCTCCATATAACAAATATGCAGTTAGGATTGCAAAAGTGCATTTAGACTGACAGAGTTCATAAATTAACTTATTTCTTAAGTGAATCCCCTTTTCCCACAGAGATACTTCTACTGTATCAACTAGATGTTCCTATCTATGGATTGGGGGCACATGCTTGAGACACATGCTCAAGATTTCCTCCAAGCTCTCTTATGCCATTTAGGTTGTCCTTTTAATTCCACAAGAAATAATAATCATTTTTTTGTTGCTATTGTTCAGTTTAATTGACCTTTCATGATTCCATGGGCCATACCGTCTGTGGAGTTTTATTGGCAAAGATAACTTGAGTGGTTTTCTATTTTTTCTTTAGTGGATTAAGGCAGAGAGAATTAAGGGACTTTCCCCAGATCACATAGCTAGTAAGTATCTAAGGCCTAATTTGAACTTGGGTGTTTCTTGCTCCCGGCCCAGTGCTCTATCCTCTGTTGGCCACATAGCCAATCTCTGTAGAAATAATAGAGAACACAGATCTAGAGCTTAAATTACCTCAGAGGCCACCTAACCCAACTCCCACATTTTACAGAAGAGGAAACTGAGGTCTGGAGATGTCATGTCACTTGTCTAAGGTCATATATGTTTTAGAGGAAGATTCAAATCCAAGTCTTCAGATTCCAGAGTCAATATTCTTTCCACTACATTCTGATTACATTATCCTAATAAAATTACATTGGACGAGAAGTTCTAGCAGGTCCTAATCTCTCTAATATTCTGGGTAGAATCCAATCAACATCAGTTAAAGAAAGTGCTTCCTCCTTTGACCTCTGAGAGCCTCATTTTTTCTTTTCATTTTCCATCCCTTCTTGCTATGTTGTACCTCAAGGCTCTACCTGAAGCACATGCCCCTCTTCCAGCATCCTTGACTCCATCCCAGCATCTCTCTGAGAGTTTTTTCTCCTCCAGGTGAACCTGGAGACATCCTGAAACACATTTGCAGATTGTTGAAGTGCTTTCTGCAGCTGGTACAGCTTGCCTTCTTTCCTGAGTAGGTCTTTTTTTTGAGTGATTCAAATTCCTGCTAAGAAACTTGATGATAACCAACAACAATAAGCAATAGATGTGGTAGAACATCATTTGATTAGAAGGCTTCTAGTTTTCTTGCTTAAACAACTGACAGACAGGGAAGAACCCAGTTTCAATCATGAAATAAAATCTCCCAAATCACTCCCAAAAGGAAGTGATAGAAAGAACCAGATAGAAAGGAAAGAAGGAGAGGGAGAGTGAAGAAAGGAAGATATAGCTCAGACACCTTAGGGATGAAGTGATGTAAGCAAGACTAAAAAAGACCAAAAGTATTTTTTCCTTCAGCACAGGTGCAAAGGTTACAGGTGTTAAGGTGCTGTCATAATGCAATGTTTTCCACAGCAGAGGATGGTGTGCAGCCAAACCTCTCTGAAGCTCCTTCAGCCTCTCACAGACTAACTTCCTTTCTCTGTCCAAAATGCTGGATTTTCTTTCCTTTGAGAAGAATGGCGGGCAGGATTTTGTCCCGGGACACTTGAGCTACGTTTAAATCTTCCTTCAGCTGTTTGATGACATTTTCATAGAACCAAATGACAGTTGGAGGCCTGGAGAACCTTCTTCTTCATCATAGGGAGGAGGTGGAAAGCTCTGCCTTACATACACATTTGCACACAGACAAATGAACACAAAACATACACTTTTCCCTCTGCATATAGATACAAATAGATACACATTTGTATACATACAGACATACACAAGATAAATGGACATAGGCTCATACACATATATACTCATATGGACATATGTTTATATACATAGATATTTGTATACATACATAGATACTTGCACATAGATACATACAACATATACACAAACATAGACACAGACACATACTTATAGATCTATGATCATATACAAACACACCCACAGAATCACATCCACATATATGCTCACAGATACAGACACTTAAAGACATGCACAGATATGTAGTCACACACAGACATATATACACGTGTGTGTGTGCAATTCACATATATAAATAATTGCACAAATAGATGTGTGTGTGTGTGTGTGTGTGTGTGTGTGTGTATCCCTTAAAATATAATTTCTGTTAAAGATCTAAACTGTATTTGCGTTAAAGAGTCAGGGTCAATTTTAAAATTTCTTCCTCCCTTCCTTCCCTTCCTCCTTCCCTCTCACTCTCCTTCCTCTCCTTCCTTCCATTCCTCCTTCCCTCCCTTCTTCCTTCCTTCCCTCCCTGTTAGAATCCTAGTGTTAACTCAATGGAATTGATACAATGCTTATTGGTTCACACATTAGAGCAAATCCTTACAAGGTGTTAAGTCACTAGTATTGATAGAAACAGTGCTTTAGTTAACACCTTTGAGAGTTCACACATTAGCTCACACATTGGTTCACACATTTGGGAGATTTCAAGATTCAGTATGAGATATCCAAATTCACACCTCCCATAATCCCACTCTCAGAGGAGGAGTCAACCTTTGAATTTACACCTCTAAAAGAGCATAAAAACAGCTGAGCTCAGTCAGGAGAGTTCAGTTGAAAAGACTGAGAAGGGAGCGTCAGTTGGAGATTGAGAAGCCACGAGTTGGAGTTGAGCTGGAGGCAGAAGCTGGATGAGCTAAAAGACAAGCTGCAAGAGCTCTTGGAACCAAGGAGGGAGAGAGGCCTCTAAGAAAGCTAACCAGGCCCAAGGAAAGAGATAAGACTTGGAAGGGGAAAATAAACGTTTGGATTTTAACAGCTGGCTGCATTTGGGGTGATTATTATTCGGGACTGAAACTAAGGCTGCCTCCAGAAAACCTCTCCTAGAAACCTGCTCCCAGAGAGAACCATCTTATATAATACAAAAGAAGAAGAATACCACACCTCCTTCCTTTCTTCCTTCCTTCCTTCCTATGAAAGACTGAGAGTTAGAAATCCCCACTCACTAAGAATGAGTGATGAGGCATTGGTGATGCAATACAGAGAACTTCTCATTTAAGAACTCTCTTTCTACTCTGAGAGTCTGGGACACTATGAACTGATGAAAACTTTACAGGGTACTAACATTTTAAATACAATTTCATGTAAATTAAGCCTGAGTTACCATGATACACCTCTCAAATTGGTTAAGATGACAGGAAAAGATAATAATTATTGAAGGGGATGTGGGAAAACTGGGACACTGATACATTGTTGGTGGAGTTGTGAACTGATCCAACCAAGCTGGAAAGCAATTTGGAACTATGCTCAAAGGGCTATTAAACTGAACATACCCTTTTATCCAGCAGTGTCATTATTGGGCCAAATCCCAAAGAGATCATAAAAAAGGAAAAGAACCCACGTGTGCAGAAATGTTTGTGGCAGCCCTTTTTGTAGTGACAAGGAACTGAAAACTGAGTGGATGCCCATCAGCTGGAGAATGGCTGAATACGTTATGGTATGTGAATGTAATGGATGTTACTGTTTTATAAGAAACGATCAGCTTGATCATGAAATCAGATGATTTCATAGAGGCCTGGAGAGACTTATATGAACTGATACTAAGTGAAGTGAATAGAGCCAAGAGAACATTGTACACAGAAACAACAAAATTATATGATGATCAAGTTGACAGCCATGGCTCTTGTCAATAGCGAGGTGATTGAGGCCAGTTCCAATGGTCTTGTGATGGAGAGAATCATCTGCACCCAGAGAGAGGAGTGTGCATCACAACATAGTATTTTTACTTTTGTTGTTTGCCTGCATTTTGTTTTCTTTCTTATTTTTTTATCTCATTTTTCTTGTGCAGTATGATAATTGTAGAAATGTGTATAGAAGGACTGCACATGTTTAACATTTATTGGATTACTTGTTGTCGAGGGGAAGGGATGGGAAAGGGATAGAGAAAAATCTGGGACACAAGGTTTTGCAAAGGTGAATGTTGAAAACTATCTTTGCATATATTTTGAAAATAAAAAGCTATCATTAAAAAATAAAATAAAATAAAAATACTTTCAGGCTCTTCATCTTAGGGAGGCCATATTTTCAGTTGCCTGCACCTCAACTCTGCTTATCTCTTTTCAGCATTCCTGTCTCCTCTTGTTTTTGGTTTAACTGCAGAAACATAGACCAAAAACAACCTTAAAGCAGAAGGGTTTTCTTTTTCTATTTGACCTAATCCTGCTACTGTCCTGGAACCCTTTGTCCTCCCTCATCAGCCTTCCACTGTTCATGCCTGGTGAAGACTCCTTGCTTACCCTTCCTTTCCCAAGGTAGCTGAATCCACTACAGAAGATCACGAAATCATGCAGATTTCCATGCATTTACAAATATAGGCCCTCTGTGCCTATGAATCATCCTCCTTTTCTGTACTAATTGATGCCCTTTCTTATCCTCCCCGTCAAATTTAGTGGAACAACAATAGCATTTTCTTATTGAACTGTTTTTGAATTTACCTTTTCTAAACTCACTGAAATTGGGGTTTTTGATCAATTTCCTCAACTTTTATTTTATTTTATTATGCATAGCCTTTGAACTCATTGCAGGGTATCATTCCACCAAGGCCACTTCTCTAAGCTCCAGGAGTTTAGAGTTTTTTGAGTTGTTGGAGCTAAACACAAAGTCCTCATCTGATGGCTAGTCTCCTGAAAGTGAGTCCTTCTAACCTTCTCTGGACTGATTCACAAATGGGCTCAGAAGTAAAGCCTTTCCAGATCAGGAGGACTTGCTGGGACACCACTTTCAAGAGCATAATGAGACTTGGACATTAGAGAAGGACTTTAAGCTATACAAATAATATATTTATGTTCTTTCTACAAATGGCAACAGCATGCAGTGATAGCATATACATTCTCACTTCATAAATATGTACATATTCATTAAGTATGCACTAATATGTATTCAGTACACAGAGAAATGCTTAAAATATGTATAAGTATATTTATAGACATTAATTTCTGTGGATTTATATGTTTGTGATATCTATTATCTATTGTTAAAATAATATTGTAGTTACATTATTTTAAAATTATCCTGTAAAGTCCAGTTTCTTAAATAGTGAGTCTTAACCCCACATGAGATCTTAAAATTGAATATAACTTATTATCAGTAAATGTTTGATTAATATACTTATTTTACATACCTTCATACCCAGGGTCATGTAAAAATTTCTTGGGTGAAAAGTGGTTTTGAGTGGAAAAGATTTTAAGAAACCATGTTCTAAAGGAATTTCTTACTATACATACATATATATATATACATATATATATATGTATACACACACACACACATACACATACACAAAAAGATATATCTAGTGTATATTTCCTTATGTATGCAGCTGGGTGGCACAGTAAAGTGCCAGGGCTGGAATTAGAAAGATCTGAGTTCCAATTTAGCTTCAGATACTTCCTAGCTATGTAACCCTGGGCAGTCAATTACCCCTGTTTGCCTCAGTTTCCTCATCTGTAAAACAAGCTACAGGTGGAAATGACAAACCACTCCAATATCTTTGCCAAGAAACCTTCTAAAAAGGATCTTAAAGAATCGAATGTGTCTGAAAACATGACTACAAAACAACAAAAGTAGATGTAGAGAGACTAGTTTAACTGAAAATTTAAAAAAGATGTCAGCAACCTGTAAAATTTTCACTAGTTCACAGCGTCTCAGAATCTCAGAGTAGAAAATGACCTCAAAGGTCTACCAGGTTCCTGAATGAGAAATTCTCCCTGACACATCCTGCTCATTTTAATCTTACCTTGAAGATCTCTGATGGTGAGGAAGCCATTACTCTCCAAGGCATTCTAGTTTTGGGACTAGATGGGACTGCTCTATCTACTTGGTTTGTTTTATGCTGAACTTGCGCCAAGCAGAATAAGTATAATTATTCATTCCACATCACACTGGTATCACGTTCTGGTACAAGAAGTTAAATGAGAATTTTGGGGAAGTTTTGCAGATACCACAGTTGATACCTGAAGGTTAACAGACATAGAAAAACTGTTTAGGCACAGAAAACTAGAAACTCAGAAATGCATAAAATATATGGATAGTATGGCATAATATCAACATATTTTATCTTTTAATACCATAATAATTCAGGCTTCTTTTCTGGTACAAAGGGAAGGCCAAAATGTTTTTGTGAATTTTCCAGATTGTGGGATTGCTGTGCCAGAAACCCCCATGATGTGGAAGGGGTAACTATAAAATTGATTAGTTCTTCAAACATTTAAAGGCTTTTGTCCAGTGGCCCCTATAGCTGTCTTCTTTTTTTTGGGTGGGGGGGGTGAAACTTTCTCAGTTCCTTTAGGCCTTGTGGTAGAATCCCCAACCCAGTTGCCTTTCAATGGATCAATTCTGGTTTTTTTATCTTTTCTAAAATGTAACCCTAATTAAACACAATCCTTCAGATATAGATTGGCCAGGACACAGTAAAAGAGAGACGACTACATCCTTTATTTGGGACTCTTTGTCCCACTAATTCAGTTTCTATGGCTACATTAGCAGTTTTGGCTGGCATATGACAGCATTGATTCATATTGGGCTTGTGATCTACTAAAACCCTACAATCCACTTTCTGATACTTGTAACAGACATATTTGAAGGCAATGATCATGAATAAACTAAGGGTATACAGAAAGTCAGAATTTTAGAGGATAAAGAATTCTTAGTAATTACTCAGCACAATCATCTCATTTTCTAAAAAAGGCAGCCAAATTTTAGAGAAGGCAATTTATCTGCCTAGGGTCACACAGCTCACGTCAGAGCTAGATCTGGCATTTAGGCCTCCTGACCAGTTCTTGTGCTCTTTCCACTTGATATAGAATGCTGCTAGCTCCCACCAGGTATTGGAATGAATTTTTTTATAGCACCATTCATTGCGGAAATTTTCTAACATAGAATGGATCTCTGTCCCTTTGGATTCCCTCTGTCTCTTTAGCAGAGATGCTTTGGATTTAATTAATAAATCTGATCAATTCTCTGACCAAAATGCAGACTACACAATATTGCTTCCATATTACCCATCGGTTATATTTTAAATTCCTATTAAAATCCATATTTGTCCAGAGTTTTTTATTTTAACTCCTAATTTATTTTATGCTCTGGGCCTATAAATCTATTTCAGCATGTATAGTATGTATATATACTGTGTATACTATATATACTATCTGTGAATATACTGTGTATAATATCGATAAATTTATATATTGCATCCAATGTGTTATATACATATAGTATATTATGTATTAAGTGAACATTTAAATATATATTATTAGTATGTTAGAAATATACTATATTAGGTATAGTATACTATATTAGAAATTTATTTCTAAGTGTTTAAAATAAATATATTTATACAAATATGCATGGTATATGTGCATATATATATATATGCATATGTAGTATATAAAAGTAACATGTCTAGTTTATAAGTATATTGTCAAAAGCATGACTTTGCAGTCAGAGGTCTTTGGCCTGAACTTTGTCTCTGCCACTTACAACATGTGTAATCTAGAGTCAGTTACTCTCAGGGTGTCAGTTTCTCCATTTGTTAAATGAAAGAGTTGGACTGGTTCCATTTGAATCTATAAAAATCTATGATCCTATGAACTTGTAGTTTGCCTGAATCCAGCTTTTTCTTTAGTTCATGTAAAACCTGTCAGGAAAGAATAATGCATTTGGATTTCTACCAGGATGTTTTATTTAATATACAAAAGCTTTTTAGTTTGGTAAACTAATAAACAATTATTCATGCCAAGAGAGTTACGAATAGAACTCTAATTCATGAATGTGCTAATTACTATTTTTAACATTAGCTCCTATTTTGTTGTTGTTGTTCAGTTATGTCTGATTCTTTGTGAACCCCTTTTCTTGGCAGACATACTGGTGTAGTTTGCCATTGGCTTTTCCGGCTCATTTTACAGATGGGGAAACGGAGGCAAGCAGGATGAAGTGATTTACTGAGATCACATGGCCAGTTAAGTTTTTGAGGCTGGATTTGAACTCAGGAACTTCAGTCTCCCTGACTCCAGGCTCAGGGCTCTAGCCCCTTCCCCTCCTAACTCCCCATCCCTATTCGAATAGAATTTATGTGGGGAAATTGGGACCTAGGAGGGCCCTTTTAGGATCATAGATTTAGATTGGGATTTAGAAGCCATCTAGTCAATTTAATTCCTTTTATAGAAGAAGAAACAAGTTGAGAAGTAGAAGTAGGGATTCATATCCACGTGTTCTGTCTCCATAGCTAGAGTTCTTTTCAGGACATCATGTTCCCTTCACTCTTTGTTCTAGCTTGTCTTTAGCAGCAAAATCAGATCTCTTTTCTCTGGTTTTAGAAGCAAAGATCCTTTGCCATGTTGTATGGAGTGCAATGCATCTCTTACTGGAAAGACCCTTGGGCTGGAGCATACTAGACCCAATGAATAAATGGGAAGGAAAAAAATCTGAGTGGAAAATTAGAGGGAGTTGCTTGATATAAGATTCCAGGTGCCATTTGATCATAGATTTAGAACAATTTAAGTGCTGGAGGGACATAGACTTTTTCATTTTTGTCTTTTGATCTCTGGTGTTTTGTATGTAGTGATCACTTAATAAATGTTTGCTGAATGGAATTGGGGGGGTCCTTAGGCAACCTCTCATCCAACCATCTCTCCTTGGTGCTTGCAGTATGAGTGATGTAACAGAGGTTCAACCCCCCACCCCACTGCCAGGTGACAGAAATAGAATCAGGGCCAGGACTATACTATGAGCATTCAGATTTCTTTAAGGTAATCTGCCAGGTACAGTCGTAATCTGTATGGATAGCACCAGGATTACTCACTCGGCTGGCTCCCAGAGTTTGTTTATTCTCCAGCTCCGGGATCTGGGACTCCAGAGAGGCATGCAAATTGGTACCCTTGTTCTCCAGGTGATGACAATGGTCCTAGAGGCGATCACACTCCACTTCCATCCTTGCCCAGCCTGCCCCTGCTGGTTCACCTGGAGGGATAAAGAGGGAACAAGAGCACTTGACTTACTCCCCAGTCAGCTAATCTACACAAGAGACAGAGGCTCTTGTAATCTGCCCTCATTATACTCTCCTACAGAGGATAGCTCCTTCTAAGAGCCATCACTTTCAAATCTACACTATACTTAATTCAACCTCCTCTAAACCATCTCCAATCCTCTCCATTTGTTCACTAGGTTTCAATGCAGAAAGTTGAGCTCATTAGAAGTGATATTGCTAGATGGTACCAGCTTTTTCAGCAGGATAAGGGTTAAATTTTTTTTTGTGATAACTTCAGCACTGAACTGTCAAGTCTCTAAGGTTCAGCTCAGCAATCAAACTGCATAACCTAATAGAGCCCCTGGTGCTACGGGAAACACAAGACACTGATTTATATTTTAATATCAGTAATTTCCACAAGAGCAACGTTTCTGAATGTCATTTCACAATTTCTGTCAAATGCCAGCTCAGTTTTTCTTAATTCTGTTTATTGTGCCCGAATTTGCAACCTCATACACAATGCAGATAATATTGGCTCCCAAGAGAGAATCGTATTTACATCTTTCTCCAGGATGGGATGTAAAAGCAAAAGTAATGGCCAGACATGGGCAGGTTCTATGAAATTATTGGAAATTTAAAAAGATACTGTTACTTAACAATTTTGACTAAAAACATTTTTAGGGAAAAATGGCAGAAGGAACTTTGGTGCCCAAACTTTTCAAAAAATAAAAATTAAAAAAAAATTTTGTGGCCCCAAGATGGAATGATACATTGCAAAAAGGATAATGAACCCTGAGATGCTGGGAAGGAGCAAGCCAATGTGGAATGTATTTGGTAATGTTAACGAAAAGATTTGTTGCAGGGGCTATTAGTATGACAACAGGTTATAAAGTGATTTGGAATACCTGGGGATCAAAGGTGTTCAGTCACATAAATGCCAGATGTTCACATTACTAAGAGGGAGCCTGTTTCTTTCCCATATTCTTTGAACATTTAATAAAAACAAGAACAAAGCTGGTGCTGTTGGAGCAAAACCCAGCCTCCCACTCAGTGTGCTTAAAGATTAGTGACCCCTTCTTGATGCCATTTTGCTAGGACTGCATCCCATCACATGCCTGGTCCCTGTTCCTCGGCATGTTTCAGGGGCTCCAGTTGTTTCTGCAGATCTCCCTTCAGGTTCTTGAGGTCGACCAGCTTCCCTTGCAGCTCTTGAAATACTTCCTGCAGTTTCTTTGCTTTGAGACCAGAAACATTGGTTTAGTTGGTATCCAGGATTGTGCCCTTGGATACCACTGGAAGAAATTATTGGCAAGCCAGAAACAGCTAAACTAGAGAAAGGGGCTTGCCCGGGCCCTCCATCTCAATGTTTCTGGTGGATTTCCCCAGAGATCCCAGGTATGGGATGCTCCCTCCCTTCCTTCTTTCTCCTGGAGTCCTGCCTACAGTAAGCCCTCTGGAGTCCAAGAAACCTTGCTCTGGCTTGGTGCTGAGGCCACGTGGCTTTCACCTACAGTATTCGGCCTTACACACTCTAAATTCAACATCATGTCTCATTGCCAAACCCCTGGCAGAAGCTGGGTTGAGTTTCTCAGTGGCGCTATCGACCACATTGACTGAAGCTGCTGCTCCGTGTTTCTCCCCATCCAAAAGGGTAAAAATAACAGGAACAAGTTGTCGGAAATGAAATTTCAATTCATCCCCGCCCTTTCTACACTTCTGCTGCGACTCCCAAGCAGGGATCAATAGTGTTTAGACAGCCAAGGAGATTTTT
This sequence comes from Antechinus flavipes, assembly GCF_016432865.1. NCBI lineage: Eukaryota > Metazoa > Chordata > Mammalia > Dasyuromorphia > Dasyuridae > Antechinus > Antechinus flavipes. Next base: position 45,200,542 of record NC_067399.1, read on the forward strand.
TTCCCCTCTTAAAGCACCAGATCAATAGTAAAAAAAAAAATCCTTCAGCCCTCTGTATGTGTTGTAGTAAATGTGAACAAATCAGAGGCCTTCGGCTAAACGGATTGACTGAAGGCAGCAGCAGTCCAGAGCTTTGTAAGTAAGAACCCAACAATTGAGCAAGTGGTGACTGGGGAGGAAGGCTTCCTGGGCAAAACTGCTGCATAGCCCGCTCAAGTTGGCTGCTGTTCTGGTCACAGGGAACTTTTGAAGGGGATTTCTGTGCAAAGGTTCCTGTGGCATTGCAATTTATGAGAATTATGCAGTTCTCATTCACACACATGCATGAAAACATGGGGATCATGGGATTTTTGTTGGTATACTTGAGGGAATGAGGATGTTTGCATAGAATACAGCACCTGAAATTCTACATCTCACTTCCCTTTTAAACTTATAATCAGTTTTCTCATTCCTTTAAATTGCTCTTGCTACATTTCCCCCCTCTAATTCTCCTTATGTTTCCTTAATTCTTTCTAGTTCCTAATTATACTTTTTTACAGGCACATGCTAAAGTTTTGCCCCATTACCTGTAACTTGGGGTTTAGGAGAGTGCCTGGAAATAGAGTAGGTGCTTAATAAATGTTTATTGATTGATTGAGGTATTATTAAATTTTGTGATTTCCTCTGTCACAAGTCCTCCCTTGATTACTGCAATTGAGAGTTTGAGAATTAGATTCTCTCCCACTTTTCCCGTAGTAGTCTTGGATAGTCCCATTCCTCAGACTGAGAAAACTGTGTCAGTTTAGTTCAATCTAATTTTCAACCTTCTTTGAATAGTTATTGTATTATTTTTATTCAGTCATTTTTCAGTTGTGTCTAAATCTTTGTGATTCATTTTAAGGTTTTCTTGGTAAATACTCTGGAGTGGTTTGTCATTTCTTTCCTCTAGTTCATTTTATAGATAAGGAAACTGAAGCACATTGGGTTAGTGACTTGCCTGGCGTCCCACAGCTAGTAAGTATCTGAGGTTGGATTTGAACTCGGGATGATGGCTCAGCCTGGTGCTCTATCTACTGTGCCATCTAGCTACCCACTCCATTGTTTTCATTTCTACTAAATTCAACGGTTTTTCTGAGGCACAAGTCTGATTTCATCTCTTCTGGTCAAAATAACTAAGAAGAGACAAACTCTCTAGTTGGGCTGTTTTAACACTTTACACAGACTGGTTCCAACTTTCCTTTCCACCTTAAATTTATATTACATATATATATATATATGTATATATATGTTTTAGATAAACAGGAGAAGTAGCTCCTCCTCAATCTTAGGTTACCTTCTACCACCTCTAAGGCAGTGGATAGAGTACTGATCCTGGAGTCAGGAAGACCAGAGTTCAAAATCTGGCCCCAGACAGTCCCTAGCTGTGTGACCTAAGGCAGGTCCCTTTTCTCCTTTGAGCAAAGCTCATCTGTCAAATGAGCTGGAGGATGAAATAGCAAATCACTCCAGTATCTTTACCAAGAAAATCCCAAATGGGGTGACAAAGAGTAAGACATGATTGAAAAATGACCAAACAACAATCAGACATTTGAACAGGCTGTTCATCTGTGCCAGAAGTAGATTTTCTTAGTACCTTCTATTGAAATTCTTCACATTTGTAATTTGCATTATAATTGTTCATACCCATCTTGTCTCTTCTCTGAACTGTATGTATGGTCCTTAAGGTGGTGATTGTGTTTTTTCATTTTTATATCACAGTGCCTAGCACTGTGCTCAGTCTTTTCAATGAATATTTGTTCAATATATATTCATATATATATATTCAATATATATATTCATGTTTTTTATTTTTATTTTTAAAACTTTTTATTTTCAAAACATATGCATAGTTTTCAATATTCACCCTTGCAAAATCTTGTCTTCCAAATCTTTCTCTCTCCCTTCCTCCATCCCCTCCCCTAGATGGCAAATAATCCAATATATATTAGACGTGTACAAAAGGATATAGTTTTGTATTTGAATTGAAATATCCGGTGCCTACTTTTTTTAACATTTTCAATCTACATATAACCTTAGATAATTCTGACTCTAGGAATGTGTTTAGCTGAAGAAATATTTTAGGATTCTTGGTGAGAGCAGTGGCTTTCTAATTGTATATAGCATTATAATCTCAGAGTCAGAGAGGGCCTGGGGTTCATCTAGCCCAATTATAACCTATATAATGGTACAAACCAACCTCTATAACATTAGGACAACTACGTAGCACAGTGGATAGAGTGCTGAGCTTGGAGTCAGGAAGGTTCATTTTCTTGAGTTCAAATCAGACGCTAACTGTGTGAACTTGGGCAAGTCACTTCACCTTGTTTGCCTCAGTTTCCCCATCTGTAAAATAAGTGGGAGAAGGCAATGGTGAACTACTCCAGGATCTTTGCCAAGGAAAAAATCAACTGGGATCATGAGAAGTTGGACATGATTAAACAACAGTTAAGGACCGTGCTTAGGTGAAGGGGCAGGTCAATTCTCCGAGAGCCTCCACAGCTATGGATCATAACTTATGAAGAAGCTGCAAAGCAGCCTTTACTGACACAGATGTTGCTTGTGGACTGGGAATGAAATAAATTGGAGGCAGAGGGAAGAGGAGAGAAGTCAGACAATGCAACTGCCTCTCAATCTTCTTGTATCATCCTCCTCCTCTCACATGAAGAGATCCATTCTACAGGTCTGAGTTAGACCTCCAGCAGCCACTGGAGGTGGCTCCAGTATCACCACAAACAACAATAACAAACTCTCTATGATATCTGCAACAAAGGGTCATCCAACATCCACGTCAAGACCTCTAGTCATAGAGAAGCTCCTTTACTCCTAGGCTAGCAGCCCATTCCACCTTTGGATCTAAATCTGCTGTTTTGCAACTCCCCCATATTGCCCCGAGTTCTATTCTTTATAGGTAAGTAAAATAAGTCTAATTTATCTTGCATGTACAAACTCTTCAAATACTTGAACCAGCTATCATGACACCCCAAATCCTTTGATTTTCCAGGCTTAACCTTCTCTAGTTCCTTCAATTGGTCCTCATTATTGTCTTGATCTTGGTGCCCTCTCTGGAAGGTGTCCAGTTTAACATTCTCCCCAAAATGAGGCACATCCAGGACTGAAATGGATACTCCAAATGTGGTCTGATCAAGGTAGAAGATAGCTGGGCTCTCAACTAGCCATCTTCCTGTGCAGCTTGTAAAATTATGCTCACTTTTTTGCACACACCAAGGCATACGATTGGCTCAACTCTAAGCCTGCAATTCATCAAAGCCGCCAAATCTTTCAGATGAAATCCTATCTAGCCTGTCTTCCCTAATATTGTACTTAGGAAGGTGATTTTTCTTTTCTTTTTTCTTTCTTTCTTTTTTTTAAAATTTATCGGTGTCTTTTGTTTTTACATTGCCTATTTTTTCCCCCTTGTATCTCTTCTCCCCTTCAAAGAAAGCCAACCCACATAACAAATCTTCTGGGAATTTATGATCTAATAGGAAAGATGATATATTCCCATACATAGCTATAGTGCATGTTAGAATGGTACAAGATTCTGTAAGTGTTTAGAAAAGAAAAAAAGCATAATGCATAGTGTATAGAAAAAGCATTGTTTTTGGAGTCAGGGGACCTGGGGTCAAAACATGGCTAAAAATGACCTCGATGGCTATTGGTTTCTGCATATACAGAAAGAAAAGGTTGGATTACAAGATGTCTAAGATGACTTAAAGCTTCAGTATTTTATGAGATCACTTTCAGTCCAGTGAAAAGGAAAGATTTCCTAAAAGAAAGTTGCATCTTGGAGTATAAATTAGCTTTTGAAAAGTGGAGGTGGAGGAAAGGGAGAAGGCATTCTAGGTTAAGGGATTTACAAGTACAAGCATGGAGGTTGGTAAGATCTGGCTATACCCAAGGAGTGATAAGCACCTGATTTGGGTTGATAGTCTATTTTTATGGAAGTTACAAGAAGTAATACTGTAAATGCAAATTGAGGCCAATCTGAAATATTTAGGAAGATTAATCTGATAACCATGTACAGCATAATGAGGGGAGAATGGAAGTGGAGAATCCTGTTCAGAGGCTAATAGCCAAAAAGAAAATAGTAGAAGTGAATATAACTAGTACGATTCCATAACTTGGAATGATAATGGAACAATGCTATATTCAAACTTTTCAAGCAGAGCATATAAAAATGAAAATATATTAAACCAGTTGAAATCTGAACTTCATTTCTGAAGAAAAATCATTATTTTCTCTAGGACCTGACCACACTGAGTGGGAGTATTTCTACCGTGCTTCGGAGTAACGTATGGCTCCTGATCTTTTTGAGTTAATAGATGAACCTACAGATAAAATCTTTTATGAGAAAACTCCTTTTGTCTGGAGTTCGTTTGTATTGAATATAGCTTGAAATACAAGCTGGGACTTATAAGTATTTTCATAAATAGGTATTCTTTGTTGTGACTTTGTTTGTTAGAATGGGATTTGACCCGTAATCCGCCATATCGTAATAGTATGTTTTGTTTGTAACTAGCTAGGTAAGAGTGGAGGGGCAGGTTGACTTTGGTAGGACAGTCAGATCTTCAAAGAGGCCACATATATAAAGACATGTTTGCATCTCAAGGCCTTTTCATAGTTATTCTTGAGTGAGCTTGTCCCTGGAGTGAAAGAAGACTGTGGTTGTTATGTACAGGGTCTAGTATTGTTATGTTGGAAAATTCTTTTTGATGAACAGTCATTTCCCTCCACAGCCGGAGGGTGTTGATAATGAGCAAATTACCTTTTACTCCCTCTGGTGTGGATTTGAAATTGGCTGTTAATAGAGTTGCTAATGTTACCAGGTTAGCATGTGATTGTTCTATTTTGAGCCAATTTAAGTTATATTTGGGGGGTAGCCAATCAAAAATCTCTCTAAGATTGTAGACCGAACTGCAGCATTTAACATTGGAAAACTTGTTTTACCATACATTCCCATATGAGTAGGAAGTGCTAAAATTGTCAGACATGAATATAAAAGTTTTATAAATTCCCTTCTTTCTTATTTAGGTTCAGGATCATCCCCATTGGGCAAATACAACTTGATTTCAGTGTGTTCCTCTTTTCCTAATAGGAAAGACTACTATTGAGACCAAGATTAAGAGTACTACCAACCAATGATTTATTTGGTCTAAAAATGGGTTCCTATCAATTGTTTAATTATGGATAGTTATGTGGCAAACCTTTTACTTGGTTGTGTGGCCAACCAGTCTGTAGATCTACATACTTTATTGAAGGACTTTTATTTCTAAAAACCTATTGATTTTGTAAATCCCTTCAAAGGGAGTGACCATAGCTTTCTTTTATGTTGTAAACTTTCACCCTTGTTCCCCCTTTCCCTAAAGTACTTGTGATCTCTAAAACAATCACTGTGAGATGAATTTATTGTAATCATTCTTTAATAATGTTTCTTGACTAATTGGGATACTTTTGAGCAAACAAATGTGTTGTTAATTCAAATTCAAATTTGTAATTTCTACTTTGTACTATTTTTACTTTAAAATAGAGCTTATTGACTGCATGAGGAGAAAGAATTAGGGAAAGAGGATAAAAAAGAAAACACAACTGATGTATGTACTACACTGGTTTGGAATGATTAAGTATGTATGATTCCAAATTGATCAGGAAGAAAGACAATTTCATTGCTTCTTGTCACTTGATAAACTCAAAACAAGGAAACTAGTACAATATAAATTATTACTGGAGTATAACAATATTCTTTCCTCTAAAGAATGTCTTTTAGGGATGAAGAAGACATCGCATGTCTACTCTACTCACTCAAACATTTCCACTACCCAGAGAATCAATCCAATCATCTCATCAAGATAGGACCTTCACAGGTGACTTTAATTCTTATTATAAGAATATTATAAGGGTTATAAAATTTCTTGCTATGATGTTGACATAATGCTATGATGTAGAATTGATGTCCCATGATAAATGATATGTTGTAGATTTTTAAAAGGTATCATCTATAGCCTCTCTCTTTGTTTCCATAGCGAATATTATCAGGCAGAGTCTATTGCAATGCCTTTTTTTTTTAAAGTTTAGGAAATATAGTCATATAAACTGAAGGTATTTTATGGACCACAGCTCATTTTATATAAATTCACTGAGGTATTCACCCTGCCTGAGGCTTTTCTGTTTAGAAGCATTATATGATTTCTCATTGGGTCATCAAAAAACACCAGTCTTTGCTCTTGCTTCTGTTCTACTCTGACAGCTGTAATTTTTGTGCTTTTTTTGAAGCTCTTCTCTGGGCAAGCAAAGTGAATTGTTTTTGAAGTCTTAGGAGTAGCTAAAGATGTTAAGAAAATGTAAAATAATTTCCCTACTGTACTTATGAGGGCCCATTTGGGTTCATATATCTTCCAAACATTTCCATGCTGTGCTAGTGCTGCCAGGGAGGTTAGATATATGCAATTGTTTTCAGAATCTTGGAGAATATTTCTTGAGTAAACTGTTGAATTTACACATATTCATTTATTGAGGGATGGCCCTGATTATCAGTAAAACTGATATTAGTTTGGAACTTAGTTGGAAGTTACTTTGATCTTTGCTTATGCAAAATTACTTAATGATATAATCACCATTTTGCTAGAAAAATAAAAATAAAAATAAAACTTACTTTCACCTACAGTTTATTTAGCATCATTTTGGGTCATTTTTATGATTAGTTGATACTTTAATGAATCTATCATCTCATTGATATGAGCATTTACTCCCTCCACAAATTGAAATTTATACTTTCTCATCGTATATGACTCTTGCCATGTTGTACAAAAAACCCTCACTTAACCTGCTGGGAATCTTTCTTTAGATATCTGGACATTAGATGGCTACCAATGGAACACAAATCTTGTCCATCTTTTATATCTTACTCTTGCTGTGTGAACAGCCTCTGTCCTCTTCATGTTCTGTGTATTTTTAATGATATCTTTTATGAAAATTTTAGTTAGCAATTCTTAGTTGGTAATCTGCTTGACTATTTCTCTCTGCTTTTCTGTCTGTCTCTGTGTCATCTCCTTCTCCCTCTGACCTTTGAGTAACTCGCAACTTTAATTCTTTGAAAACTGGTATTTCATGTTGACTTACCCATTAGAATGGAAGTTTTTTGAGGACAAGGATTGTATTTTTGCTTTTTTGTGTTGTTAATGCTCAGCACGGTGTCTGGCACATAGTCAGTGCTTACTAAATGTTTGTTGATTGACAATAGCTGTATAAACATTATTGGAGGGAGACTGGTATTAATAAGATGGTCTTTCATTTTAGAGAAAATTTTGAAATCACAAAAAAATCCAGGCAATTTCCTAATTACAATCCACCAGCCCTCTTGCTTTCTGCAATTCCATCTTATACAGAGTACATCATTCATCTTCAGGTTCTGTCCAAAATTGTACTGAATGATGACTGATAAACCAGCTCTAGGGGTTGTTGATCCAGATGAATCTCACATAATGAGTAATAAGTATACTTCATTTGTTTCTTTGGTTTTTTCCCCTGTAAGATTAGTTAAATCAACTCTTTTGAGTAATTACAGATCTCATTTTGGTAGATTATCTAATGTTCCATGGTTTGATGTGAATAGTACACCATTCATTCCTAAAGTACTTGGACCACCTCATCATACCTCTTCTGGTTGGACTCTGCACTGGATATGATCCATACCCATGGCACACACCTGTGATGAGCATATGTCTCTTTATTTTATGCCTCACTTGACCTAAGACATCAGAGGGTGGGTTAATCCATCAAGGAATTTTATGTGATTTCATCATATGCATGGGAATACTTTAAGGTTCAAAGAAATATTTTGCACAATTTAATCAAATATTTTTATGGTTAATATACAAAAACAAACAGTAGAATCATGTAATTTTTGACTTTTCAGTCAATTGTGTGACATAAAGAAGCAGTTTGTTGTGGAATAACAAGGCTTCTTGTTCCTTTTCTCATATGTTCATCATGAATGCCCTTTATATAGATATGGATTGTTCTTATAAGAATTTTGTAGATATGAGGCTGAAGTAATGATTTTTTTCCCCAATTCTCTTTTTTTTTTGGTGGTAATAACATGACTTTTCTCAAATATCTGGCATTCTACCCTCTTTCATATATCTTTAGCGCAGCAACCCCAAAGTTAAGTGGTCTCTAGCATGGGTGATCTTGCTTTAGTCTCGGTTCGCTCTTTGGGCATTCTAGCCTTACTCTTTGTAGCACCATTTCTCTATGTCTTCATAGAACATGTTGAGAATTATGCTATTAAAAGTACAAATTTGATAGCTCCACTGTCTGTAATGGAAAAAAAGTACTTTGTTATAAAAGCCTTTGTAGATATTTTCCACTTTGTGCCTATTGTTTTCTTTCCAGTTTAGTCCTCAAATGCTCTTGGATGGTTTGGCTTAACTGTGTTTCTTGTCATATTTTCTGTAAACTCATTTTCCCCTCTACTGCTTCTTATTATTTTATGAGGCTATCCACTATCCTCCTCCATTAAGATTTTATCAAGGTTTATATTCTAAATCAGTGTTGCTTATATCTCCCTGCCTGATAAGGCAATCAAGTGTTTGTTGGGTGAGTTATTTATTTATGTATTTTACTTCTTCACTCCGGTGACCGAGTTACATCAGCTAAACTTTTTATTTTATTTGATTTTTTGAGACTGGTTTTCTATGTCTTGCTTAATGTGGAAGGATAGTGACCACTCACAGACTCAATCTCACTGATTGGTATGGGTATTTTGATCTGATCCAGTTTGCCTCTCCTAAAACAGTCTAGAGCCCTGCAACTCTGCTTTTGGAGACCGACTTAAATATTAAGCCACATAGACTACTTAGTTTACAATACCTTAGAAATTCTGAGCTAGATAATCCACCAACTTCAGACTTCTTGATGCATATATCACAAAACCTGGCTTTATATGTTTTTTAAACAGAAACTATGCCAATATTTGTTCTTTTATCCATTTCCCAGTACCAGTAACTTAGTTAAATAGGTCATTAACAAATGTTTTAATTTCATACCATATTTTCTTATTTTTATACTTTCTTTTAACTTGATATTGATCTTTGTATTAACAGATCAATGACTGATTCAGAAATGTTTTCCACATTAGGTAGGAGTATTTTTTTTTCTGACTATTAAGATATACTCAATTTATTCAGAACTTTTCCTATCTAATGTCTCCTCTATTTATGGTAAATAGGTGTGAGGCTTTAGTATAGTTTATGGCCCTTTGGTTTCTTTCATTTATCATTATTATTCTTAGGGAATATGTGGACATGTAAAAGATTTATTCAGTGGATTAAGGAACAATACATTTGGCTTATATATACTCACTTCAAATTTTTGAATAGTTTTTTTTCTCTAGAAGTTGTCCTTGAAGAAAGCTGAAGTAGTTTTTCTACATTCCAATTTCTTCAGAGGTTAATTATCCATTTGAATAGTTAGAATAAAACCCATTTCCCTGGAGAATAATTGAATACCCTAGAGAATCTCGGTATTAGATGTTCTTAGTAGTAGGTACTCCAGAAATATGGGATGTTAGATTTTGTTTCATTGGAGAAAAGATACATTTATTTCTTAAGAAAAAAATTTAATAAATTGCTAAGTGCAGAGCAATTTACAATCTTGTTTCTGATAGGTTCAAACAGAATATTTGATATTTTTCATCTAAAGTGTCTTTTGTTTGGGTTGTTCACCCAACTTTATTATCAACAGGACATTGTATAATATGGAAAACTCTCCAGAGAGGTTGAAGAGGCAGTAGAAAATAGACAAAGCTCCCTGAGCATTGTTTTATCTATTTTTCTAAGCTTAGTGTTCAGGAGATTAAAATACTTCATTAATTTACAAAAATCTTTTTTTTTTCTGAAAAGATGATTCTACTGTATGTATTAGGGAAAGATGTGGAGTCTTCTATATAATCAATTCTCAATTATCCACATGTGGATTATCTGTGGCAAATTTTTAATCGGAGGCTGACATTCTCAGGAAATGCCAGCAAATTTTCACAGTAGCTTAAGCAAAACATAATTAGGAAGACAAATCTCTTCTCCATCCCCCCATTTCCCACCAAACAATGTGATGCTTTCTGAAGTCAAATATAAATGACCTTTCCATCATCGACTGTTTTGGATTTGGGGTGCTGCAGCTCCTGTCCATTAGTGTGGGCCATTAATTGATGGTCTAATAATGATAACAACAGTGATAATAACAAAATATTTCCACCACTTTGCATTTATAATAGTGCTTTTCTTCCAAAGAACTAAAGGTGTTTTATATCCACAATCTCATTTGTCTTTACAACATCCCTTTGAGGGAGAGAATGGCAGGCAGAGTAATTATCAGGATCGCTTTTCTTTATTTTGTAAAAGACTGGTCAAATATTTTCATTTTGTAATCCCTGGTCTCTCAGATTTTTCAAAAATAATGGCTAGCAGTTCAGTAAGTTCATTAACTAATTCCCTAAAGGCCTTAGCGGGCATATCATCTGGACTTGCTGATTTGCATACGCGCAATGTTTTCAAGTATTCCCTTACCTGGTCTATCTCAACATCTAAATTTAAAGGTCTTCATTATTTCCTAATTATCTATGCTCCTTTCCTTTATTTTTCTTGTTAAAGACCAATTTTAAAAGGCCGTTCAGTATCTCTGCCATTCAGAGTCATCATTAATTTCTCTCCCCTCCTCATTTATTAGTTGAGCTACTTTATTGCCAATGTTTCTTTTTCCCTAGACTATTTTTATTTCCTTTAACCTCTTTGGCACTGTTAACTCATTTTTTTTTCCTGCGGCTTTTATCCTTTCCTGACAAGCTTTGGAAAGAGTTTTTCGATTCCTTCTTCTTATTTTCCTTGTCTTTTTTCCCCCTACTTCCACAGCAGGTTTTTTTTTTTTTAACCTTTAGAAACTTTTAAATGTGCTTTATCAAGCAGCTTTTTTGTCTTTGCATTTTTTTTTTTTTAAATCCAGGGCATTGCAGACCATTGAGACTCAACTAGAGGTTTGAAAATTTTCTCACCATGTGGTCCTTTCTCATCATGTGGTCCAAGTTTCTTAATTCCATTCGGATTAGATTTCTAAACATTTCTGTACTTGTATACAGGATGTACAGGTTCGTTAATGTTTTTGAATTCAAGGACTGGGTCATATCATATAGCATCTGATGGTCAATGGCCTCAAAGGCTATTTAGAAGTACCAGAGAACTGACTATTGTTCATATAGTACATTTGACATTTTTGAGTACCATATCAGTATAGAAAAAGAGTCCCAAATATCATCGGTACCCCAAGCTGTTGGCATTGAAAGTTGGTTTCCTAGGCAGAGACCATACCTGTCATGATAGATAGCATGCTGTTTTGAAAGGGAAGATTGACAATCAGCACTTTTATAAAATTCTCAATAACTCCTTTCTAGTTTAGATTAGGCAAAGGTATGAGAATAAGGACTAGTCTTTAAACTGGCAACACGATCTTATAAACTTGTGATATTTTTTCTACATGGGTTTAATTTCTAATAGTTACCTTAATATTTTCCTCTATGATCAAGTATCATTTATATACACAAACACAGGTATATAGTGCTCAAAAGCACTGTGTGTGCCTATATTTGTACACATATATGCATATATATTATAAAAATATGCATATATATACATATATACACATGCACACTAAAGTTGTTTTATGTTACAGTCATTTGTTTTTGTAATATATCTTTGAGAGATTGATTGGCAGGAAAAGTATTTATCAGGATTACTTTTCTTTATTTTGTAAAAGAACGATCAAATATTTTCCATACATAATCCTTGCTCTCTCAGATTTTTCAAAAAGGGGATTTTGGTAAATATAAATATCTAGTTCTAGGTAGATGTCCTTATAATACCCAGAATTTGTTTTCTTTCATTGTTCCCTTCATTCCTCAACTCCCTAAGTCACACATCCTGATTTGTATATGCTCAAATATGAACTAATTTTAATGTTAGCCTAAGGAAAACATAATTATGAAGATTAATCTGCTACAAAATAATCACATTATGCATCCTCTAAACTAAATATGAAATGCTTTTAGATTATCTGCAGTTTGGGATTATTTGCATCATTGCTTTCCTTCAATGGTGTGGACAATTGAGAGTTTACTGAATTTTGATAAAATGAAATGATCCCAGAAAAGCAACTTGTAATTAAACTGAATTATCACCAGGTGACACTACTGCTCCACAGAAATGTAGTGGCCTGAGCCCTTATCTACCAGAGAAATCCAGGGCTCTGGTAGGAGGAGGTGAATCTTGCAATTTTCTTTGGTGGATGTGGTCTACAGGATTGCAATCCACTCCAGTTTGTGGAAGAGTAACTCCAGAGCTCATGATTCCTAGTTAGGGAAGAGCATATTATATTCCTAGTGATAGAGGATGGGAAACGCTCTTAAGACCACTGAACTGAGTCAAGGGTTAACAGAGCATTTCTATAACTGCTACAGATACCCACGCTTGCAGCCTGGAGCATGCTTGCTCACTCTTTGGGTAGGACAGAGCAATAGGAAGTTGGGCTAAATTCCACCAATGGTGAAATTCATCTGGTATGCTATTAAACTTTATTACACAAAATTTTGTTTTATATATATATTATATATCTTCATTTGATAATCAACTTAGCTGGGATTTTGTAAACATCAAGGATATAAGATCCTGTGATGGATGCCATTTAAAATTATGATAACACTGGCTTTTCTATATTCACATTTCTGCTTCCAAATGTTGTATCTTTTGCACTACATCCCTACCCTTTTTTAACATGTGTGAGGATAAAATTTGCAAGCATAGTACCTGTTTGGTGGATAAGGCCGTTGATTGGTATATATGCTGAAAATTTAACTCTGCAATCACCCCCTCCCATATAATTAGTTGCACATGTGATTTCTATATGTGTAATATTCTTTTCTTTCTTGGAATAGCTGAGTTGACCAATTGGATAACTTGTAATACTCAGAAATAATTACTTAACTATGTATATGCATATAAATATATGTGTGTGTATCTATACATAAATGTTCTTTGGTTGCCTAGAAATAAGCCCCCCTAAAATCAAGAATGAATTCATGCCCCTGTCAGCATTTCCACGATTCTGACCATGAGTCCTAGCTTTATTTTTCTTTTAGGTTCTTCAGCCCCTTTGTTCTACTCTACACAATCATTAACTTTCTGGAATTGCCCACAAGAAGTGTTCCCAATTTCACACCCTGCCCTTCTTCCCTCTTCTGTTAACAGGAAGTGTCAAACAGTTGAGTAGACAAATAAATATTTCAGATGAGCTAGTAAACCATAATGTGTCAAGCTGGGTTTATCTATGTGGTTCCAATTAGATACCTGATGAATGTATGTCTAATAAAATATCCTATGAATACTCAAAGCTGGAGGGGTGGTTTCTCCTTCAAGGAAGATTTCTGTAGGGTCTTTTGTTCATCATTTCTCATTTGAGAACCTAGTGACAATTATCAGGCGCCATCAGTTTTAGCCATTTGGATAGGTTCCTGAAAGGCACAACCCTTTTGTCCCTCTTGTATTTAGGAAGAAAGAGCTTCCATCACTCCCTAAGAGCCTACATTATAGCTGGAGCTTACTGAGATGGCAACTATTCATTTATCTGTGTTCCAGGGTCCCCCCAGACCCACTTGGAAGGGAATAATGGTCAGAACACTAGTGATTCCCAAAGTACGTAATAACTTAGCTGGGAAGTTCTACAAATTGCCTCATGTGTACCCCTCCCTTCCTGATAAGAAACATAGGATCTTGGGAACAGAAAGAGGACCCTGGGGGCTATTCTAGTTCAGTTTTCTATATTTTCCAGATGAGGAAACTGAGACCTGGGGAAACCAAGTGATTTCTCCCTACCTGTTCAGAGTATCATTACTATTATGAGACTCAACAGACCCTTATGTGAAAAGCTGAAATGGGGAACATATCACAGAACTAAGCAGAACTAAACTTGTGACTTTCAGCTTCTCAGGGTCAGGTAGAATCCTTGTCCTCAGACTTCTTTCTGCTCTGCACACTGAATTGCCTCAGGTACAATACCAATGTATCTCCTGTGTGAGCACAAAGCCTCCTTCTCCAGTTTCTCTTCCCATGTCAAGTTTTTAGTTTTGTTGGAACAGTTATGTGAAAATACATTTCCTTGGCTTTTGTAGATGAATGATGCTACACTGTGATCTTTTCCCCCCTTTCTTTCTCTGAAGATTTTCTTTTCTTCATCCTTCTCTCCTTCTCTACTTTCTTCCTTCCTTCTTTTTCTTTCCTTCCTCCTTTCTTCCCTCCCTCCTCCTTCTTTCTTCTTTCTCTTCTCCCTCCTTTTTCCTTTTTTTCTTTCCTTCCCCTTCCTTCCTTTTTTCTTTCTCTCTTCCTCCCTCCCTTCCTCTTTCTCTTTCTCTCTCTTTTCCTTGCTTCTTTTTTTATTTCTCTCTTCTTTATGTCTTTTCGTTTTCTTCTTTTTTCTTTTTCATAAGTAAATATTTTAACTGGAAATTTCCAAGCATATGACAGGCCCTAGAATGTGAACTTGAATGTACTGTAATAGAAATCATCAGTTGCCATGACGACTTGTTCCAAGAGCAGATTGCACGGAGTCACATGAGCAGAGAGTGCTCAGTAATACTAACACATCAAGAGAGCGAGCCACTTAACCTCAATCGCTTCCAGCTATTGTGCAGAATGCAATTGAATTTATTCCTAATTTCTGCCAGTGTTAAGGAACAAAATTTCCCTGCAGATTTTAATCTTGCTCAGGCAGTCCCAGTCTGTGCTCCGGCTCTAGGTTCAGCACCAACACTGGGCCCGAGTCAGTGGCCCACTTTATAGCCCTCTTCTGTATTTGATTATTCTTACTTTTAATAATAACTTTCTCATCTCCCAACCCCCTGTCCCTATCCCCTTTTGCCCTGGGGTATCCTACTTTACCTAGAATGGCTACCCAGAAGCCTAACGGGAATAATAACAGAGCTCCCCCTTTCAATTGCATCCCAGATTGATTTCTCAGTGTCTTAACCAAAGCTGGGATAGAACTGAAAACATGACTTCTGGGCTGAAATCTGGGATGCCACAATTAGCATTTCTCTAATAACAAGCAAGATCTAGTTTGTTAGTTGATTAGTGAATTCTGAAATCAAAATGTCTACTCTCCATCTTCCCATCACCCCTGGGTCTGACAGTCCTCCAGGAGGTGTAGCCCATGATCACTGAGCACTCACTGTAGGAGCTTATCAGCTCTTATGATGGCTGATAAATCAGGAACTCTCATATGAACGGTCTCAAGTCAGCAGCTTCATCGATCTCTCCTGCCCCCTTTTAAGTTATTTGTCTTATTCACTTCCAAAGATGATATCAGAAATGCCAAATGAGGCTTTGTTTTCTGGGCTCTTATTCTTCCCAGACTGGGTTGTTTCAGGGAAGCAGGAGGCACTGTTCATGTGGCCTGGCCTTTTGTTTCCCATCCAAGGTCACCTCTCTTCTGTTCAGGTGCTGGGAGCCAGCGGCCGCCTGTGAGTGCTGGGAGGCAGGAGGTGGATTCCTTGCTTGCTGGCAGGTCTTTACACAGATGATACGTCCCTTTCAGTCCCCTTCCCCATCTTGTGAGTAGCACTTGCAAAACACTAAGGTCTGCTGCAGTATCTAAATGAGCTGAGGCAGGTTGCAGATCTTAGAGTATCCAAGTTGTGGAAATCTTTAACAATAAGCTTGGATTCATTTATCAGACCTGTGCTTTCCTCAGTTTAAACATTTCCTCTACCAATACAGGTTGGTTGGTACCAGTCTCATGGAATTGCTTGGAGGAACTAAGAGTTTCAAGTCATTTGCCCAGTCACAAAACAAGTAAGAATCTGAACTTGAACTCTGGTCTTTCGGAAGCCAGCTCTTGATCCACTATATAAAGCTGCCTCTTGGTACTTGGTAGAAAAACTTCCCTTAAGGAATAGATTCCTCTAAGAACCAGATAAAAAAGTCACATTAATATGGTCTAAAACTTCTTAAACTGTGGGTTGTGGTGAGCTTTTTCTTCTCAAAACACAGCCGGTTTAGCTTAGAGGGCTATCTCTCTGCTTGGTTCCAAGAGCTCCCTCCAAATGTCGCCAAATCCAAAGGTCTGGTCCTTCAGCCTCTGCCTCTGCTTTCTTCAGCCTCCAGCCAGCACAGAGATGGAATGAATCTCTTGTTTCCTTCACTTGGGGCTCGGCTAGCTTTCTGGTGAGTCTTTCAGACCAGCTTGGTCTCAGTGGGGGGCGTGCAGGAGCCCAGCCACCTACCACAGTGGTGAGTCTTTTAGCTGAATGTGGGGGGATCTCAATATTATGACAGATTATCAATAAATGTTTAATTTGTATACCTGTCTCTATACCTATATAGCAGGGGCTATGTGAACATTTCTGGGACAAAAAGGAATCGTGAACGGAAAAACCTGGTCTAAAACTTCCCTACAAGACACACAGTAGCTTTTGGGGTGCAGGAAGGCTGTATTCTGCCCTCAGAAGACTACATCTGGAGTTCTGTGTTCACTTCTGGGTGCCCAATAAGCAAGGACACTGGCAGTCATATTTTGGGAAGAATATGGACAAACTGAAGGACAATGGAAGGAACTGAATATTTTTGATCAAAAGAAGAATTAAGGAGCACAAAAGAGCTATTTGAAAGTATGTGGACATCTGCCATGTTGGGAGAAGGATTCATCTTGTTCATGTGGGCCCTAGAAGATAGAACTAGAAGCATGGGGAAAAACTTTAGAGTGGTAGGACCCACATTAAAAACAATAACAACCACCACCAGAATTTCCTAATTCTTTGTATATTGAGGAATTTGCGTGAATTGACTTCTAAGATCTCTTCCAGATCTAGATTTAGGAGCCTATCATTATGAGGACAAAGAAAAGGACTGGGTTGCCTTGGGAAGTGGAAGGCTCTCCTTCAGAGGTATTCAAGCAGGTAACAACTTTTTAGGGATGTTGTAGAGGAGATTCCTGGGCAAGGATGGTTTAAACTGGAAGGGCTTGCTTGAGATTCAAATTTCTGATTTTATTTCCCCCATCTCTAATTTTTTTTATAGCTCCATCAGGCCATATGAAAAGGTAAGGGAGTCTAGGAAGGCAGAATGAAATTAGGAAGATGCAAACTGGTGATGCTGGGGTGAAGGGTGAGGGGAGCAAAGATTCATGCAAAGCACATGGCAGTGATGGATATCCTTTCAATGACTCTGCTATTGGAAAAAATACATTGGAAATGAAAAGCAAGACAGCAGTGAATTTTCTCTCAGCAATGAGATGTTTGAAAGGAGAAATAGAAAAATATACACCAATCTGCCGGTAAGGCATGTGGATCCTATTACCCATTCTGGCTTCTCTGAGACCTTAGGAACTCCCTGCTAATCAGACTCATCACCACATCTGCCTTTCCAGACAGGAGGAGTATATTAATATAAAGCCCATCACCCAGCCCCTTTCAGGGAAGGCTCATGATTATAAGTTTCACTCTGATTAGGATGAGGAAGGGGTTGCTTTCCAGACTGTCAAATTATATTTCCCTGGCTGGAGGTGAATATGTTTTCTAATCAAAATTGGTTTGATTTATACTCGAGTGTCATTTCCAGGCTTACTAGTTTAAAATACTCACTGACCCTATTGCTTGAGTCATACAGGTAATTAGTGTTCTGGAAAGTATACAGAGAATGACTAATCTCTCTCTGGGAAATGTCCTTTTAGATGGGCAGGAACATTTCTGGACCATTTTCCACCCATGAATTCCTCTGGTCTTGAGATACAGGAAGAAATGGAGGAAATATAAGACAAAAACATTTCGCTCTGAGGATTATTGACTAAGAAAAAGAGGATTCTTCAGTTTCATGCTAACAATTGCAATGTCCATCTTAATATAATTACTAAAATAATTCATCAATAGAATTCTTATTGAATTCCTGAAAGCTACCTAGGATTTCAAAGCCTTTAAAATGTATTATTGGAACTTCTAAGCAATTCCATTAGATAGAATAGATATTATTAGTCTCATTTCGGGGGAATTGAAATCCAATTGTTCAGTGGCAAGCAGCTATTTAGTAACAGATTTGGAACTGGAATACACCTTAGATCCCTTGATATCTAAGCCAGTACTTTTCCCATTAGACCAATGTCAAACTGCTGCATACTGATTTAGAAAATCATGATTTCACATTATCTGTGTTGCATCGTATTTTATTTATTTTAGTAAACACTCCCCGATTATGTTTTAATCTGGTTCCTGAGGCCATGAATTTGATAACTCTGCATTAGACAAGAAGACAGCATCATTATTGTTTTCAGTTTCCTTCGCTAGCTCATTATTCATATTCCAGCCCTTATGCTTGGGTAATGTCAGAGCTCTATCCTGGACAATTTCTTTTTCTTTCTTTACGTTCTATCTCTTGATGATCTTTTATTAATTTTCATACATCATCTCTGTACAGAGATTTCCCTTATCTATCTATTAAATTCTCTTCTTTTTTTCTGAACTCTAATCCTGAATTCCCATTTACTTAAAGGATATATCCAAATGGGTGTTCCACAGATATCTCAGGCTGAACATTGCCAAAGAACAATTAATTAGCTTTTACTTTCAGAATTTATTGGCTCTTCTACTGTTACAACCTCTATTTGTGTTTTCAGATTGTTTTTATGTGAGACCGAACAAGTTTTGGCAGACAAAAAGCACATGAAGATGATCATACAAGACGATTTCTTTACATGGTTTCTGGGTTCTACCAATTTTTTTTTGATATTTATTTTCTAACATTGTGACAAATTCAGGAGCCATCCTTGATGAATCACTTGGATTTAGATTCACAAATGAAAGACTCCATGATTGGTCACCAATAAAGCAGGTTTCTTCTCTGCTTTTATTGCTAATTCCTTTTCTAGTTCTATGAAGACCAATAATAATAAAGGTAGGGGGAAAGACTTTTTTTTTTTTGCTAAATTATACATTGCAATTTGAAACTGGTTGCTTTCACCCCAACTGCTCACATTAAATAATATATTTATCCATTAATAACCCACTCCAATGCCTTATTGAAGTGTAGGAGTGACTTTAAGTTGCTAAAAGCTATGTTGCTGTAAGAACTCTGGAAGGTCCACCAAGCTGCAAAAACTTCAAGGAGAAGCCC
This sequence comes from Antechinus flavipes, assembly GCF_016432865.1. Lineage (NCBI taxonomy): Eukaryota > Metazoa > Chordata > Mammalia > Dasyuromorphia > Dasyuridae > Antechinus > Antechinus flavipes. Next base: position 45,219,756 of record NC_067399.1, read on the forward strand.
AATGATGGACAGAAATAATTTTAATTTAAAGACAATCCAATCGATTTCAGAGAAACTTATTACCAGATTGACTTCAAGGTAATACGTATTTTGATCACAGAAACTCTGGAAGACCATTTATTAAACAGTTCATAGCATTAGTATCTGGGCTGGTGGAAGGAGTACTCGCTCCAACCAATCAACCAACCGATCTGTCCTTGAAATGTGAGATGTATTTAATGATTAAGGTTAATATGTGTCTCAGTAGATTTGGCATAATGAATTGGTTATTCTTTCTACCCTTTCCCCATTAAAGATTCAATCATAAACATTTGTTAAATACCTACTATGTGCCAGATACTATGCAAAGCACTGGGCATATAAATGCAAAAAAACAGAAATAGTCCCTGCCCTCCAACCCTGATCTTGGAATCTAATGAGTGAAAGATACATGGCACTAGGGCATGATTAAGAATTCCAAATGAGGACAGCCCATTAAGAAACAGAGATGGCTAGCTTGGGGGGCCCCCCTTAAGTGGAGATTTTAGAAGTACTGTGACTTATTCTCAAATCAAATCAGAAGTCCCAGTGTGAGAAATGGTAACAAGTTAAACTGAAATTCTGTTTCTTATTCTTTATCTTGGTAGAGGTTTTGTTTTGTCTTATTATTGCCAGGGATCATGTGAGGAGCAGAACAGTGCAGCAAACAGAACTTAACCAATAAACTAGAATTAGAAAGTCTTCCCTGAATATTAAAATGACAAATAAGCAGTTAATTAGCCAGAGCAAGCATTTATTTAGCGTTTTTAAGGTTTGCAAAGGACTTCACACATGTTATCTCACTCACCCTTAAAGCAACCCTGGGAAGCAGATGCTATTATTATCCCTGTTTTATAGATGAGAAAACTGAGTCTGAAAAACACTAAATGCCTTGGCCAGCACCACCGAGCTAGGAAGTGTCTGAGGTGGAATTTGAAACCCAGCACTCCATTCTTTAGGCTACCTCGCTAAACAAAACCATGGATCGGTGCTAGGTATAAGAGGGCTGGGGAGATAGAGAGCTTGGCTCGGTGAAGAAGGCTCATCTTTGTGAGTTCAAGTCTAGCCTCATCTGTAAAATGTGATGGAGGAGGAAACGGAAACCACTCCAGTGTCTTTGCCATGAAAACCCCAACTGGGATGGTGAAGAGTCACCCATGAGAGAATGACCACACCATAAGCTGAGTACTTGGAACCCTTAAGTCCTCCTCTTAGTATTGTGATATCCCAGTCGTGACTAACTGTTGCCTTTCTCTTCTTGGGGACTTTATCCAGATCTTGATTTGTGATAATGATGTTGGCTTGGTAACTTCACATTGATGTTTGCTCTGTACTTTCTTGGCATTCTATATCCTGTTTAGCGCCTGCACTGTGATACACAGGGGATCCTAGAATTTCAAACAATATTCCAGTAGTTCTGTGGAACCGATGGGTACTGCATAAATTTGAAGCAAAAACAATCCCCCTTTCTTCTTGCTTTAATTCCTTGCCACGTCCCTTATCTAATGAGATAATATTTGAAAAGCATTTTGTGTAGTGACCAGCACATAAAATGTTTATTCTTTGCCCTTCCCTTCTACCTGTATTTTCAAGTATACCCCATCCAACTGGGACCCCATGATTGCCAGCCTAATTAGCTTTATAAAAAAATACATTTTCAAATGAGAAAATGTATGCAAAGTAATTTGCAAACCTTAAAGCATTACATAAATACTAACATTATTTTTTATGATATGGTAATAAAATAATTTGGCAATAATAGTATTATGGGAAAAGGAGAACAGTTGGTACAAAAATATTAGATCAAAAGCCTGGGACACACTCTCTCACAAGTACACACTGAGTCTAGGGAAAGTTGGGCTCAAGTTTAGAGAACACATGTGGCCAAACAAAACTTGGAAATCCTTTTCTCTCTCTGTGGGGAGCTTATGAGGTATCCTTTTGCTACAGCTTTCTGTTGGACTCTAATGTCTGTGATCTTGTGGATTCTTAAAGTTGCCTTTCCTTGGAATATTGAGTTCATCTTGATCATGGCTCTTAGCTCTCAGTGAAGACATCAGTATTCTTAGGATACTGATACTAAGGATGATGGGAAAGATTTTCCTCTAGTCAAAGGCCAGAGGCAGGGAAAGAGACGGAGACTCTCTCCTTGCTTCCAGAGTGGTTCTCTCTCAGAGGTTTGGCTGGAGTTGGTCCACCACTAGACTGCTCTGCTATTGGAATGCTGGATTCTAAACTGGCTTTCCATTTTATCCAACTCTTCCCAATTCCCTGCCATTTTATCTAGCTCCAATCATCTGCTAAAGTGTGACTAAAAGTCTTCAGTCAACCACAAGACATTTCCTAAGTGAGCCACCTGCTTTTATTCATTTTATACCCAGTTTGTACCTTTGATTGATTCATTAAAAGTACCTACGAATTGTTCATTGCATTTGCTCCTTTGATTGATGGATTCTATTTTTCAAAGAAGTCTAAAATATCAGAGTATGGCTTATGCTATTAGTTATATTAATTGGTGTTAAAAGTGTGGGACATCTCTCTTAAATATATATACTTAATATGGCAACAACAAGATTATCAGATGATCAATTCTGATGGACTTGGTTCTCTTAAACAATGAGATGATTCAGGCCAGTTCCAAAGATCTTATGATGAAGAAAGCCATCTACTCCCAGAGAGAGGACTGTGGGAATTGAGTGTGGATTACAACATAGCATTTTCACTCTTTTTTGTTGTTGTTTGTTTTCATTTTATTTTCTTTGTCATTTTTTTCTTTTTGATCTGATTTTTCTTGTGCAGCAAGATAACTGTATAAATATGTATACATATATTAGATTTAACATATATTTTTTTACCAATAGGATTACTTGCCATTTAGGAGAAGGGATAGGGGGAAGGGGGAAAATTGAAACACAAAGTTTTGCAAGAGTCAATGTTGAAAATTTATCTGTGCATATCTTTTGAAAATAAAAAGCTTTAATAAGAAATGTACACACTTATATCAGAGCCAGAATGAGGGAATGAACAGCTAAAATACTCCACTAGTATCTGTGTGAGATTAAGAGAAAACAAGGAAAGACTGCAATACATTGAGGGGGACTCCTGTGATGAATTTTTGGAAAAAGATAGACATGAATCACATTGGATGGGAAGGCATGAAGGGACTGGGATCTCCTTCATGTCCAAATACTCTAATATTGATGGATGTGGTGAGCTTTTTCTTCTCAAAAACGCAGCCAGGTGATCAAAGTTCAGATCTTTTATTAGCCCAGTTAGCTTAGAGGCCTATCTCTCTGCTTGGTTCCAAGAGCTCTCTCCGAATGTCACCAAATCCAAAGGTCTGGTCCTTCAGCCTCTGCCTCAGTTTTCTTCAGCCTCCAGCCAGCTCCAACTCTTCATGTCATTCCAGTGAAATCTCGACTTGTAGCATCTTCCTCTCTCAAGAACACTTCTGCCACCAGCCAGCCAAGTGGAAAATATTCTGCCTTGCCTCGGAGAGAGGGCTTCTGGCGTAACTCTACTGAAATCTGACCGAGAGCTTCTGTCTGTTTCTTTTATCCGAGAGGGAGGAATTGTGGGATACGAGAGAGAGGGATTATGGGTTTTCTCCCATAGTGCTCTCTGGCCCAACGAGCTTCAAGGGAGGTGTGAACTCATTGAACTTAGTTCTACTTAGTACCTTGTTTCAGGTTCTGCCCAAAACATCTTTTTGTAAGATTAGATCAACTCTAACTACTTAGCAGTTAGTAAGGATTCCAACATCTCCCCCTTTCTTTTGTTTTAAAACATAGGGGGTTCCTGAGGGGGTACACATAAATCCATCAATATGGGCCAGAACTTTGTAACAGATATACATGGTATACATAAATCCATCAATATGGGAGGCATTATACATAATTTACAAAAGCACACAGCAATATAACACAGGCTAGTGGTAATGTAACAAATAACATGAATCAACATGAAAATTTAACTACTTCAAAAGTCTCATCAACAATCTTTCATCTCAAGAAATCCAATGATTCTTGCAATTGCTTAAAATACATAAGCACATAGTAATATAACACAGGCTAGTAGTAATGTAACAACATAAATCGACCTGAAAATTTACAAATGTCCATAAGTCCTAGAAATAGTCCATAAGGAATCCATTGTTCATTAGTTCATGCGCCAGGAATCTAATAATTCCTGTAAGCTCTGAAGTACTGCAAAAAGTCTCATCAACAATTTTTCATCTCAGGGAATCCAGTGATTCTTGCTGGTTTTTCAGGAACTGAAAGCTGAAGATTTTAAAGTTCTTTTGACAGTCTCATTGTTAGCCATCTGATTCCTTTTCTACCTGTGGAAATATAAGCAGATCCTCTTCCCCAAGCAGTTAACCTATCTAATTCTCTTCTGTTTACCACTTTTGGGATTTCTCCTCATCATCTGGTAATTACATTGGAGCTGTTTGCATTGGATATTGTCTTGTTGTCTTAAAAGGCCTGTATTCTTCCCAACTGTAATCCTGATTGCTTTTCTGTTGGTTGATGACATCAGAGTTCTGAATTTCTAAAGTCTCTCTGGGTGTAACCTCAGCTGCTATCATGCCCCACCTATCCTTTGATTGATACTTTAGAGCTGGGCCCTGCCTCTCATTCCTCTGGGTCAATATACATTTAGAGGCCCAGTGAAAGCCTCTATTACATTTTGGACATGGGGTTTTGGGTTTTCTCTCACCCTGTCTTCTCATTGTATCTCTGTATCTACATTGGGCTCTTAGATGTCCAATTTTTCCACAATGAAAACATCGACAAGTTTCTCTAGAATTCCTCTGCCAAGAAGGACCTTGTCTTTCCATGTTCATCATAGTCTGGGCATAATAAGCATTTGGGCCCACTGTGGCACAGCGTCTTATGATTTCCTCTAAAGGAGCATCTTTGTCTAGCCCCCATATAATTCTTTTGCAAATCTCATTGGCATTTTCCTTAGCCAAATGTCTAGTCATTATTTCTGTTGCTGCATTGTCTCCAATGGTTCTTATTACAGCTGTTTGTAAACGTCCCACAAAATCTGCAAAAGGTTCGTTGGGACCTTGCTCTATTTTTGTGAAAGCATTATTTCCATCTTTCTGTCCAGGGAGAGAATTCCAGGCTTTTATTGCAGCCTTAGAAATTTGCTCATAGACTGTTATGGGATAATAAATCTGTTCTGAACTCTCTGCATACTGACCTTCACCAGCTAGTTGGTCAAAAGTGATTTGTCCTGTTTGCCTATTGTGTTGGGCTTGAATCCTACATAATTCATGAAACTCTGAAAGCCACAATAAATTTTGTCCCGGTTCTAGACAAGTTTTCGTTATGGATTTCCAGTCATTTGGGGTTAGGATTTCATAAAACAAATTATCCAGTAACATCTTCACATAAGAGGATGTAGCCCCATAAAGAGTGCAACCCTTTTTCAAATCTTTAATTTTTCCCAAATTAAAAGGAGTGTATTTTCTCTCTTTTTGACCTGAGGAGTTGAGCTCTTCAATCACAGGATCTCCTTCATTTTTTGCTTTAATTAATGCTTTTTCTAATCTTGTTAAATTCTGCTTTACAGGAGAAGCTGACTGTGTTTCTGTCTCTCTCCCTCCCCCTTGTTCCACCCATGAAGGGTTAATTGTGGGGGGAGGGTCATGAGATGTGGAATCACCTAATTCCGCCTGCTGTGAAGTATCATACTCAGAATTGTAATTAACTCCATTCTCATCTGATTCGTCCTCCTTTTCACCTAGTAAAGTTGGCAATTTTTCCTCCTGTACTTTCCTTTTCATCATTCTATCACTTAAATAACTTCTTATAGCCAATTGTATTACATTATATGTATTAATTATTGAGTTAGGCCCATTTTTATCATAGATTTGACAAAGATCCTCTCCAACCAATTTCCATTCATTTAGATCTAATTCCTTATCAAGAGAGAAACAAGGACATATGTCCTTTACAGTTTGTAAAAGTTCAGTGATTTGCTGTAAACTTATAATTAAACCTTGGCTTTCCATAATTTTGACAATGCTCTCTAAACATTTTCCTTGAACAGAAACAGACTGTTTTCTAAATATCTGTCCCATCTTAGATGAAATTCTACTTTAACTCTTCTAACAAAATTTCTTTGTTGCACTCACCCTAATTTCTGGGTTGAAGTCTTTTCCACTGGATCAGGATCAGAGGCTTTTCCACTTGAATCAGGATCGTAGCTTTTCCACTGAAATCCACTGAGGGGGTCTGTTAGCCCCACGTTGGGCGCCAAAATGTGGTGAGCTTTTTCTTCTCAAAAACGCAGCCAGGTGATCAAAGTTCAGATCTTTTATTAGCCCAGTTAGCTTAGAGGCCTATCTCTCTGCTTGGTTCCAAGAGCTCTCTCCGAATGTCACCAAATCCAAAGGTCTGGTCCTTCAGCCTCTGCCTCAGTTTTCTTCAGCCTCCAGCCAGCTCCAACTCTTCATGTCATTCCAGTGAAATCTCGACTTGTAGCATCTTCCTCTCTCAAGAACACTTCTGCCACCAGCCAGCCAAGTGGAAAATATTCTGCCTTGCCTCGGAGAGAGGGCTTCTGGCGTAACTCTACTGAAATCTGACCGAGAGCTTCTGTCTGTTTCTTTTATCCGAGAGGGAGGAATTGTGGGATACGAGAGAGAGGGATTATGGGTTTTCTCCCATAGTGCTCTCTGGCCCAACGAGCTTCAAGGGAGGTGTGAACTCATTGAACTTAGTTCTACTTAGTACCTTGTTTCAGGTTCTGCCCAAAACATCTTTTTGTAAGATTAGATCAACTCTAACTACTTAGCAGTTAGTAAGGATTCCAACAGATGGACTCTGTGATTCATCTGAGCACACTTGTGCATGTTGTTTCCCCATTAGAATGTAAACTCCTTGAGAACAGGAACTTTGCACTTTGGTTATTATAGCAGCAATTTTCATAGTGCTTGGTACACTTAATGAAGTGCCTGGTGCTTAATAAATTCTAAGTGACTAATTCAGTCCTAGAACCTAGTAATTTCTGTAAAGCAGATATCAAAGGAAATCTATTTCTAGGTTTTGCATAGAGTCCAAGCGACAGGGAAATATTGCCAGTCGCTATTACATACTGTATCTTGTCCAGCCTGGGATGGAAAGTGCTTTGTCAAGCAAACTGTGTGCCAGAGGGGAAATTTAATAAAACTTAGCACATGACAAGATTAAAAGTAGTTATTCATATAATGGCATATCACAGACACATCATCTGAGATGCATCTTTTCCTAATAAATACCTGTTGCACCGTGACGTGAGTATCCATCAATAGAAATGCAAATCTCTTGCTGTCACATCTGGAGGGCTGATCTCACAGACACTGAGGAGAATTTGGAGACCTTGTCATCCTTTGGAACATACATAATAATGGGCATGTGTTGAAGCTTCTAAGTTATTTTTTGAATATTTTCCCCTAATTAGTTCTCCTTCTAAATCTTTAGATACTAATGAGTTCCTATTCTTAGTGACATTTGGAGGGGTGGAGTATTATCAGTATAATGTTAGCTGAGGGATTGTTTAGAGAGGAAGTGGTGGGTGGTGCCGTTCAGGCTTTTCATTGTGTGTCTTCCACATCTTAGTCAATGGAGTCCTTTTGGACACTTGATAATCGGTCTATCATCTGAGCATTTTTCTCCATGACATTTCCATGGCAACCACAAGTGTATGTTCAATCATGACAATGGCTGATGAGAATGCAAACAGAACCCTTTAGTTCTTGACTGCCAGGGGCATGTTGACACTCATGCATCCTAATTTTGGCCAGCATTCCAGATTACCCTGCATATACAGGACGACACAATGCATGGAAAGGATGGGATCAATGATCCCAACACAAAGTACAGTGTATGAACTCTTGCCCACATAGCACACCACTATTGTCTCCACTATGAATACAACCACATGGCTAGGGAGTGAACTCCTTTTCACATGGTTGTGATGTTGAAACTCCTTTCAAAAAGGGTTTTATTCATAGTAAGTTCTTTTATTCAATGATTAGAGATTTACAAATTGAGGAGGTAGTCCTTGAAAAACATTCAGAATCTAGTCATTTTTGCAAAGAGACTGCCAAAGGAAGGTAAGCACTAACCATTTCAAGGATTTCAAGTAAAGCAAAATCAGTTTTTCATCAGGAAAGTATTCTTGTTTGTAGGTATGTGTTTAGTCTTTTTTTCTCCCTTCTTGCAATTAATACAGAGAGAATTTTTTGAAAAACCAGGAAATATATTTCCATGGGACTCAGTTATAACTTTGTAAATCCAATTGCCATTCAGAACTAATAATATAGAATATGAATCTTAGAATCTCAGATTTGGACAAACTTTAGAAGCTACCTAGTCTAATCCATACCTGAACAAGGATCTCCCTTGTACTCTCCCCCAAACACCCAATAAACCAATATTCTTTAATTGAAGACATCTGGTAGCAAGGAAAACATTATCTTCCAAGGCACCCTATTCCATTATCAGATAGTTCAATTGTTTAGGTGGTTTTCCTCTTACATTAAGCCTGAGTTATTCTCTTGAATCCTTCCAACAAACAGTTAGTCCTAGTTCTCCTCTCTGAGATGAAACAGAATAAATCTATTTTCTATGGTACATCACATCCAAATACTTGAAATCAGCTATTATGTTCTTCCTAAGTCCTCCAGTTCCTTCCATCAGTTCTCACATAGTTTGTTCTTAAGGCCCTTTGTTATTCTGATTGACTCTCCCTGAACAATCTAGCTTATTATTGTCATTTCTAAAATGTAGTATATTAAACTGAACCCAATATTACAGCTAGATCATGATTAGGGGAGAGCACAAATGATCCTTTTCTTAGTTTGGGACACTTTGCCTTTTTAAATGAAGCCTAAGATTGTATTGACCTTCTGGGCTGCCATATTATGCTTCTGATTCAATGAACTTGAAAGCCACTTAAAGTCCCAGATATTTTCCAGACAAACTGTTATCTAGCCATACTGTTCCAATTTAGTATTTGTGAAGTAAATTTATTTTTGAACCCAAGTTTAAAAATTGACACGTAATCCTATTAAATTTTATCCATTAGCTTTGGTCCAATATTCTATGCTAAAGTTTCTTAACAATGGTTCTATAAACTTTTTTTTTTAAAAAGACATATTGATAACTATTTCAATATAAACTTTTTTTGTAAAACTAATTTTTCATACATTTAAAAAACATTATTCTGAGATCACAGGCTTCGCCAGAATAACTGCTAGAGAGGTCCATGGAATAAAAAATGGTGAAGAATCCTTGTTGTAGGATGACAAGACTTTTTTGGATTTTGATTCTGTTCTTTAACATATTAGCTGTTCCTCTCAACTTTGTGTCATTTACAAATTTGATAATTCTATTGTGTGCTATGAGTCAAGTCATTGATAAAAATGTTAACCAGTTCAGGACACCAATCACAGGCATTCTAGGAGATCTATCTCTAGCATATTTATCATAGATCTCTTTCTAGGTGATGAATGTTATGTCCAGCTAGTCAATTCCAAATACAGATAATTTTATTATTTTCTAAGTCTATCTCATCCACAAGAATAGCATTAAAGAGATTTTGTCAGATGTTTAATTAAAATATAGGTAAGCTATAGATGTGGATATTCTTCTGGCTTACTAGTCTATTAGCCTTATTTTTAAAAAATGGAAAAAAGAAATGGGACAACTTTGGGCTGACTTGTTCTTGATGAAGCCAGGTTGATTCTTTTTCTAATGTGTCTTTTTTTCATTGCTTCTTCTTCTAATGATCAGTAATCATGCCTTTAATAAGATTGTCTCGAATTTTGTCAGGAATCAATGTCAAAATCTCTGGCCTATGTTACAGATTCCATTCTCTTCACTTTTTTGAAAACTGGCATCTTTTCCTGGTCCTATAGAGCCTTTTCCATTCTTTGTGACCTTTCAGAGATCACCAACAATGGTATTGCAATCACGTTGGCCAGTTCTTTCAATGGTCTCAGATGAAGTTCATTGGCACCTGGTGTTTGAAGTCAGTAAGGGCAGTTTTGGAGTTCTATTAATATGGCTCAGACTTTATCTTATTTTCCAACTCCCTACTAGCACCCTTTTTTTCCTGTTCTTTTTTGTTCAAAATCATGCTGTTCATAGTGAAATCTGAAACAAAATAGGATTTGATCAGCTTAGCCTTCTCTCTGTTGTCATTTATCACCATCTGATCCACACTGAGCAGCATGTATATTCCTTTGAAATTTTTTGAAATTTCCAATGTAGGAAAAGAAGCAAAACATCTTTTTTTTTGTTTGTTATATTCATCTTTCTTTGCTGGTCTAGATCATTCTAAAGCTTTAACAATCCAGGTACTATATTCTTAAGATTCTGTCACAGCCTTCTACTGGATGACTTTGCTTCTATCGTAATTCTAAATTAGATGCTAAACATCTAAATTGTTTGGTGGAGGAGCTGGAGTCAGGTAGAGTTGAGTTCAAATCAAACCTTAGACACTTATTAGCTGTGTCACTCTTGAAAAATCACTCTGCTGACCTCAGTTATTCATCTGTGAAATGATGACACACTGGAGAAAGAAATGGCAAACCAGTCCAATCTGTCCATGGGATCATAGAGAGTTGAATGTGAGTGAACAATGAATGAAACTGGTTGATGAGTTCTATGTCTATATGTCAGAATTATTTTCCTTGATATCTTCAGCATTTCATTCTTGAGAGTGTTCTACCCTTTTTGGCCTAACTTTCCTATAGCACTTTTGTATCTATTATTTTTTTGAGCCCTTTGAAATCCACTCATCCCAATTCTATCATGTATGTTAGACTATACCTAGCTTTCATTTCTTCCATTTCCCCTTAGGGTTTTATCATTTCTGCTGCAATAACCAGCTCTTCCTCATTGGTGAGAATAAGTTCCAAAACAGAAGTTCCCCTTGTTGATTCTTATTAATTTGAGAGAAAGAGAGAGAGAGAGAGAGAGAGAGAGAGAGAGAGAGAGAGAGAGAGAGAGAGAGAGAGAGAATGAGAGAGACAGAATCAGAGAGAGAGAGAGAATGAGAGAGAGACAGAGAGAGAGAGAATGAGAGAGAGAGAGAGAGAGAGAGAAGAGAGAGAGAGAGAGAGAGAGAGAGAGAGAGAGAGAGAGAGAGAGAGAGAGAAAGAAGGAGAGAGAAGGAGAAAGAGGGAGAGAGAAGGAGAAAGAGGGAGAGAGAGGAAGAGAGAGGAAGAAGACTTAGTGAAGAGATATTTACATGTCTGAAATCTCCCATCATTACTTTAAGCCTCTATGTCAGGATTGCAATCTGTCTCTTAAACGCATCTGTTTCTTCTTTCTCTTTAGGTTATGCTGTATGTATCATTGACACTTGTTGCTATTATTCTATTCACTGATTTTTACCCAAATGATCTCCATTGAGAAATTCATTCCCTGTATTTTCCTATAAAATAGATATTATTCTTAATACATAATGTTATTTTGCCTTCTTTACCTATTCTGTTTCTTTTTTAGAAAAAAGTATTCCCTTCTGGAGGTATCTTCCAATCATGATTCCTAAACCATTAAGTCTTAGTGATACATTATCAAAGCCTATTTCACTTCTTGAATTAGGATCTTTAGGTCATCATGATTGTCATCCATATTTTCTGCATTTTGCATTAACACCTGGGGGTCAAGAGTTTTATTTCAGTCTACTTTGTTGGGTGTCATGAAATTCTTGGTGTTTCAAGTGCCATTTTTCTTGCTATACTGTAATTATCCTCTGTATCTAGGATTCTTAATGCTGGCTCTGTGGATAGATTTCAGGGAGTCCATGAACTTGGGTGGGAAAAGATTTCATCTTCATTTCAACACAATTGGTTTCCTTTGTAATACTATGTATTTTAAAAATCATTCCGAAAGGGGGTTTATAACCTTTGTCAGAATGACAAAGGGTTTTAGGAAACAAAGAAAGTTAAGAACCCTTGCTTTATGGTATCTAGTTTGATGGACATGTGTAGGCAGTTTTTTTCTCTTTTTTTTTTTTTTTTTGTGATTTTGAAGGGTTATTTGTTAGATTTGCAATAAATACCTTCACATTAACTGTTGTTAAATGCATTCATGGCTTCCAGCCAAATATGCATTCTTATATTTTTAATCTATGGTCCAGAAATTCATATTCCATATGTTTAACCAGCCGCTCACTTCCCATACCTGCCTTTCTTTTCTGAAGGTCTTATTGTTTAGTTGGTGTCAGTTGCATCCCACTCTCTGCAACCACATTTGGGGTTTTCTTAGCAAAGACACTAGTGTGATTGATTGTTCCTTCTCCAGCTCATTTGACAGATGAAGAATGTGAGGCAAATGAGGTTAAGAAATGTGCCCAGGGTCACACAGCTCTCTCTGTGTGTCTGAGGCTAGACTTGAACTAAGATGAGTCTTAATGATTCCAAGCCCAGTGATCGGTGCACTATGGTATTCTTTAGCTGCCCATTACTATACAATGACAAAAATCAAAATTAAATATCTATTGTGCCTGTAATATTTCCAGGTTCTTGCCCAAGACTTTACAATGTTTCCAAGATTCCTTGTGACAGCATCATGTTTGCTCATGGGACACGGGAATCATCAATTGGAGTGTTTGGTCTTCGGAGGTGATCTTCATATCCACCGTGGATATCTTGGGAAAACAGAAGAGCTCTCTGTGGCTGCTGGGAAGTCTATAGTCGGCTTGTCTTTTTTTTTTTTTTTTTTAAAGCTTTGCCCCTTACTGGATGATTTTCTATCTGATGGCATATATAGATCCATATTACCCTTCCTTGGACAACAAAATGGTTGACTTTCTCTTTGGGAACAGCCACATCTCTATTAATTAGCCCCAAATATTCACCAGTCCTTCTTCTTCCCTTTCTGCTTTATGCTACCTACCTTCTCCAAATTCAGCAATCTCTTAACACAGATTAGTATTCCCCTCTGCTAGCCTAGGGAATATTTATGGATTTCCCCACCTCCCTCTCCCCCACCCTCCACTCTTCATGTTAAGTTAGTCACTTCTTTGGTCTGAAAAGAAGGATGAATAAAATATTTAATTGGTAGAATTGAAACCCAACTCTGGGAAATAGTAGGTCACAAAACTAACAGATTAGCCCCTCTAGGTGATAGCATCTCTAGATCTTGATACATGGCTTCTCCTGTACCTCCAAGACACCTAATAGGCCAAGCAATTTTTTTCCTGATCTTAGTTATCCCTCATATCACTTTGGCACATTCGGAACTAAGCAGGATATACGATAAATCACCTCTGCACATCTCCCTCCTTTGTCTTCCATTTTCTTTCCTCTTTGACCTCTGAAAGCTAGATAATGTAAGTTTAAAAGTGTTAAGTATCCATCAACCTCGATCTTTTTCCTTGTATCATAGGTTATGAGAATAAAAATATCTCTAAAAACAGCAAGGGAATAAGAAAATAAATTTCCTTGCCTTGTTTCACTGTGATCCAGTTGAGAATGCAAATATATCCTTTTAGCCATCCAGCTCCTTGCTCACTTATTCTATTTCTTTCTTTCTTCTTTTTTTAAATAATAGCTTTTAGGGGCATCTAGATAGGTGCAGTGATTAAAGTGCTGGACCTGAAATCAGGAGGACTTGAATTCAAATCTGACCTCAGACACTTAGTACTTCCTAGCTGTGGGCAAGTCACTTAATTCTAATTGCCTCAGCCAAAAAAAAAAAAAAAAAAAGGTTTTTATTTTCAAAATATATGCAAAGATAGTTTGGAATCTTGAATTCCAAATTTTTCTCCCTCCTTTTCCTCCCACCTTTCCCTTAGACAGCAAGTAATCCAATATATGTTAAACATACTATTCATATTTCCATATTTATCATGCTGCACAAGACAAATCAGATCAAAAAAGAAAAAAAATGAGAAAAAAAAGAAACAAGCAAATAAACAACAATCCTCTCTGGGTGCAGATGGTTTTCTCCATCATAAGTCTCTTGGAATTGGCCTGAATCACCTTGTTGTTGAAAAGAGCCACGTCCATCATAATTGATCATAACATAATCTTGCTGTGGCTGCGAACAATGTTTTCCTGGTTCTACTCACTTCATTTAATATCAGTTCATATAAGTCTCTCCAGGCTCCTCTGAAATCATCCTGATGATCATTTCTTATAGAACAATTTCAATACTGTAAGTAAGGATTTATATTGGAGAAAGAAATAGCAAACCACTCTAGTATCTTTGTCAAGAAAACCCCATGGACAGTGTTGGTGGGTTCATGAGATCATAAAGAGTTGCATGTGACTGAATGAATCAACAATGACACAGAATGAGAAAGTTTAGAAAAGGAATAGTAGAGGATTGACAATGTTAGTGGTACAAAAATGAAAGAAGGGGGTTTGGTAGATTCACTGACTATCATCTAGTAAATCTGGGAAACATAAAGCACAGAGAAATCCTAGGAGACCCATTCAGCCACTGCCATGATATAGACCTAGCTGAGCTATGGATTGTGACTATTTTCAGTCATTCTTTAGCGAGAATTAAAAAGAACTTGCTTGTTCTCTCAACTGAAAGCTTAACTTAAACACAATAATTCAAACCAATAGTGATATCTATGAAAACAAGATAGAGTATATTCAACTTCATTAAAAAGGGCAGGATTGAAAGTCAATGATTTATAATTACATTAAAAAGGAAGAATGTCATGGATGGGAGATGAATTTTATGAAGGGGCAATCATTCCATATATGTGATTCAAATAATAAATGTATTAATAAATATCAAATACATTATATTTTGTATAATGTCCAACATAATAAAATCTATTAATATAGATTCAAATAATTTTTTCATATCTTCAGTACTTAGCACAGTACTTGACTTGTGGTAGACACTAATAAATACTTATTGACTGACTGCCTGAAAACATGAGGAAATACATCAGGAAAGCAAGTACAACTTCATTTATTTAGATCTTTGATTTGTCTGTTTTTGAAGATGGGAACCAGTGCTGAGAAAGAGGTGAGGAGTCTGTTATCAGAATCCATTTACAAATTTATTTTCCTAAGTATCCAGTTTTTATTTTTATTTTTTAAAAATCTGAATTATTTCCCATTCCTAATACATCTGGATATGAAATTGTCTTGAAATTTTATATTTGACTATGAAACTTGGATAATTATTTCTAGTGAAAACTTGCACTCAGATCTTTGGGGGAAGTTCTTTGACTGTTACTAATTCTTCTCTAGCTGATTATTTGAAAAGCTGAATTTATCCACTTATCCCAAGAGAAGATCATAGCACCACAGATTAGGAGCTGAATACGGCATAGAGGTAAACTATGTCAATCTCTTCATTTTACCGAAACAGAAATGGATGTCCAGAGAGAGTAAACCTTGTTGAAGGTCTCACCGAGTAAGCAGAAAAGATGAGGTCTGGGCACTCTCACTCCCAAATCCCAGTACTTTTTCCACTGAGCCATATTGCCTCTCTCATAAATGTCTTTGATAATTCTTTTGGTACAAGACATTTCCCTTTATATTCTGAAATTTTCCTTTTTGTTTGTTTGTGTGTAACAGTACTTATTGTTTTTTAATTTTTCCTTCTATCAGGCTTACTTTCATGGAATCCAATTCAGAATTTTTTATCTTTCATTCATTTAACTCTTCTGCCTCCCTCCTTCTCAATTCCCTCACTCCCTCTTCCTCTCTGACACTGAATTTTTCTTTCTCTGTGTCTTTGATTCTGTCTCTCTCTGTCTCCTTCTCTTCCTTCCTTCCTTCCCCTCTCTCTTTCTTTTGCTTCCCTCCTCCTTTACTATTCACCCAAATATTTTAAAACTTAATAAATTCTCTTTCAATACTATTTATATTTATTATATATATTTATTATATATATAATTTAGGATCCTCCTCCTCTTTCATTTTTTCTGGATATTTTTGGGATTGGAATTAAATGACTTTCCCAGGGCCATCCAGCTAGTAAATGTCTGAGGTCAGAGATCCAGGGCTCTATCTACTTGGCTATCTAGCTAGCTTATCCCTATTTTTCTGGATCTTGACCAGAATATTCTATTCTTGGCTTTAGTGCTTCTTAAGATCTGGTTTAACCCTACTATTAGATTTACATTTATGTGAACTTTTAGTATTAAATCAACCAATGAACAGTATCCTATCATTAGCTATTTACTCCATGCTTACCATAGCAACTGGGTGAAAAGTGGATAGAGGGCCAGGTCTGGAGTCAGGAAAAGCTGAGTTCAAATCTAGCCTCAGACACTTATTAGCTGTGTGACCTTGTGCATGTCATTGAATCCTGTCTATCTCAGTTTCCTCATCTGTCAAATGAACTGGAGAAAGAAATGGCAAACCACTCCAGTCTTTTTAAAGAAAACTCCAAATAAGATAAAAAAAAATTAGACGTAATTAAAAAACAACTGAACAACAAGAAAATGTACATAGTGTAGTGATAACCCTAGTTCATGTTGTAAATAAGTATAACATGTGGTCTCTCCCATCAGAACATTACGATTTAGTTGGGACAAGGGCACCAGGAATGTCACAAAATGGTACATGATGTAGTACAAAATGAGTGGTATCAACAGTAAATACTATGATTTCAGAAAAAGAGGAAGATCACTGTGAACTGAACTAGTAAAGAGAAGATTGTCAGACTAAAAAAGAGAGAATTCCATGTAATTTATCTCTTCTTTGACTCCATGGCACTTAGTTATCCACTTCTAGCACTCATCTGTCAAATAATCATGTTTTAGTTTGTGAAATTTCTTGCATGTTGTCTTATTTAAAATTACTAAACTTTTCTATTTATACTTAATCTTTCCTACTAAAATTAAAAGAGCCTTAATAATTTCATAAAATCTGGGAATATAAATTATACTTTTTATATTTCCTTTGTATCACAGTTTCATCCAGAGTAAGTAATGGATTATTACGATATTTATATTTAATTTAAATTGAACAAATATTCATATTTGTTGATTTAGCTAGTGATTATCCAAGTCACATTTCATACTCTTTCTAGGTTTCAACTCCATGGAACAAGATGCTCTCTCTCCCCTACCTTAAATCTAAGCTCATTATCTCTAATTTTACTGTTGTTTGGTCTTGTCTGACTCTTTGTGACCCTGTAGACCATATAATTCATGGGGTTTTCTTGGCAAAGATACTGGAGCAGTTTGTCATTTTCTTCTCCAGTGAATTAAGGCAAATAGGGTTAAGTGACTTGCTCAGTAGATGTCAGAAGCTAAATTTGAACTCTTGGCTTCCAGATAGCAAACCAAACCTAGTACTCTAACCATTGAGCTACCTAGTTACCTCCTAAAAAGACTATTCTTTTAGCCTACTACCTAATCTTGTTTAAGTCTGTCATGATATTTTTTTTAGACTGTTGTTGTTCAGTCACATCCAAATTCTTCATTACCTCATTTGGAGTTTTCTACTTTTGGTTTATATATTTTTACTACACATTGTTTTATGAACTGTTTTGGGAGAGAAAAATCAGAGCAAATGGGAAAAACCATGGGAGAGATTTAAAAAAAAACCAGAAAAAAGAAGTATGTGTTGATTTACATTTAGTCTCCTTAGTTCTTTCTCTGGTTGTAGATGGCATTTTCTATCCAAAGTCTATTGGGATTCTTTGGATCACTGAACTACTGAGAACAACTAAACCTTTCATAGTTTATCGTCGCACATTCTTGCTGTTATTGTGTATTCCTAGTTCTGTTTCTTTCGCTCAGCATCAGTTCATATAAGTCTTTCCAGCTTGTTCATCATTTTTAATAGAACAATAATATTCCATTATCTTCTTGTACCACGACTTGTTCAGCCATTCCTCAAGTAATGGGCATCCACTCCTTTCCCAATTCTTTGTTACCACAAAAAGGACTGCTACAAACATTTTTTGCACAGGGGGTCTTTTCCCCTCCTTTATGATTTCCTTGGGATAAAAACCCAGTAATGGCACTGCTGGGTCAAAGGATATGCAGTTTGATAGCCCTTTGGGCATAGTTCCAGATTGCTCTCCAGAATGGTTGGATCATTTCATAAGTCACCAAAAATGCATTAGTGTCCCAGTTTTCCCGCATCCCCTCCAACATTTAGCATTATCCTTAGTAATCTTAGTAAATCTGAGAGGTGTGAGGTGGTACCATTTGGGGTTTTCTTGGCAAAGGTACTGGAATGGTTTGCTATTTCCTTCTCTAGAACATATGACAGATGAGGAAACTGAGACAGACAGGATTCTGTCATGTCCAGGGTCACACAGCTAGGAAATGTCTGGTTAGATCTGAACTCAAGTCCTTCTGACTCGGCATCCTAATCCACCGTGCCACCTCACTATTCCCTAATCTCATGACTACATTGCTAAATAAAGCTATGACTGATATTGCCTTAGTCAGGATCCTGTCTATTCTGATCGGAAGACTGGAAGGTGGAGTGCCAAACCCTCCCAATGCCTTCCTATATAGAAGGCAGTAACTAGACTTTTCAAGCTCCTTTCTCTGCTACCCTTCAAATTCCCCTATTTCCCATTCTTGATCTTCTTTTATTTGTTGTATTCCCTATACATTGTAAGTTTCTTGAGGGAAGGGATTGCCTTTCTTTTTAAAATTGTATCCTCAGCTCTTTAGCACAATGTCTGATATATAGTAGACATAATTTATTGGATTCGATTGGATAGATGATTGTTTTAAATTCTTCAATGTCCTATTAAATTGATCAAAGGATTTACACATTTATAAGAAACCTACTTCCTTATCAAGATTTTCGACTATTTTGGATTGTTTATATAATTTTTTATATAGTTCTTCGATGTACTATATTGTAAAATCATGGAATGAATCACAATAGATGTCAGAGAATCATCATTATAGATAAAATCTGAACTGAAGTTCTATATTGTTGTTTTGTTTTTGTTTGTTTGTTTGGTCTTAAGCCTGGATGAAGTTTTAATGGAAAACTTTTATCAGTATTACACAGCTAGTTATGTAATATAATAATAATTTTTAAATGGATAAATCATTTATTCATATTCAATAAATTTTTTTCAAAAGGAATAAAATGGGGAGACAACAACTAGACAAATCCATAAACAGCAGAGAATTCATGTAGAAGGAGAAAGGGAAAGAACATTAATGAAATATTTAGAAATATACAGAAGACAGAAGATAAAAGTATAGAAGGCAATACAGACAAGTTGGGGAATATTGGTGCTCTAATATTAAAATTATCGCAAATTTAAAACAAATTTTATGTGAAATTCAGAATTTTACATATAATTCTCTTTTTTTTGTTCTTTGTATGTCAGAATTTTCAGGTTTGTAAAAATAAAGATAGATTGGGACTAGATTGTGGAAGGCCCTGGAGGCCACCACAAGAAGTCTGTCCTTTATGGGCAGCTAGGTGGCATAGTGAGTAGAGCCCTGGGCTTGGAGTCAGAAATACCTGAATTCAAATCTACCTTTAGACACTTCCTAGTTATATGACTCTGGGAAATCACCTAACTCTACCCCAATTTCTTTATCTTTAAAATGATCTGGAAAAGGAAATGGCAAATCATCCAGCATTTTTGCCAACAAAATTCCAAATGGAAGTCACAAAGAATCAGACATGACTAAAAACAACTGAATAACAAAAATACTTGAACACAAGAGGGACATTCTGAAAGTGATATTTTAAATAAATTAATCTGAGAAGAGTGGAGATCAGCTAGGAGTCTATTATGATAATGCAAAGTTATATAAACATGAAGCATCAATTCAGAGGCAATAAGCAAGGAGACTGATTTTAGTGTATAGTTTATATAAAGCAGTCTCATTACTCTCATACAAAATGGGAAGCTATTTAGAAGAGTGAAATGTGGCTCTGTATTGGCCAGTGTAGAATTTGAAAGACATGTCTGTAAATGTATTGTCTAAGGTAGCACAGATTTAACTGAAAGTAACTTTTTGAAAATGGCACCTATAGAAATGTTAGGAAAAAAAGAGTCCAGAATGGTCTGAGGTTCTGAATGCTATGGACAACAAAAACACCTTTAAAAAAAAATCTATGAAGAGATAGAAGAAGAAGAGCAAAGAAGGTTAATCCTCAACTCCCATTTTGTTCCTGTTTGCTCTACTATGGATAATGATCTTTAGAACAAGAAGTTTCTAACAAAAAGGGAGAGATAATAAGAATGCACTTAATTCAGTCAAATTAATTGAGTATATTGTTTTAAGTACCTACTGTGTGCAGATCATTATAAGCACTGGGAGTGATATAAGACAGGGTCTCTACCTTCATGGAGCTAATAATCTAGTAATTGAGTCATTCACAAACAAATATAATAAGACAATAATATATACTTGCACTAGAGATGTGCCCAGTGAAAGAGTGTGTGAAATTCAAGGGAGGAAAGTAAAGACTTTTGGAAGGGATAATCAGGAAAGGCTTCATAGGGGAAGTGGTATGAGTTGGACTTTAATTCAATGGGTTCAGAATTTAACAGGTGAAGTTGAGGGAGATAAGGACACAGTAGAATTTGGGATTAATACTCACAAAGTCACTTAGGCAGGAATATATAGAAGCTGTTCAAGGGACAGAAAGTACAGTTTGACTGAAGAACAGATTTCATGGAAGGAGTAATGTAAAATGAGGTTGGAAAGATGGTCATTCCAAACCATAGAGGGCTTTGAATGCCAAGTAAAGAAATGTGGACTTCTCTCAGTAGGCAAAAAACAACTAAAGATCACTGAGCAAGAATGACATGATTAAGTCTATTCATAAGAAAAATTAGCCTACCAATGGTTTCAAGGTCAGGTTGGAATGGGACTGTATAGAAACTGGAGGATATGTCAACAAATTATTGTAATCTATTCATGTAGGTAGTGATGAAAGTCTGTGTGAGGATGGCAGCAGGCAGAATAGGGAAGAAAAGAAATATACCCATGAAGGTAGAATCAACAGGGCTTGGTAAATGATTGAATATGAGAAGTGAGGGACAGGGAAGAGTCATCATGATATGGTTGTTTCAACTTAGGAAGAATAGGTGGTGCCATTTATAGAAATGGTAAAATCAAAAGGAAGAACACTTAGAAGAAAAACAAATAAGCTAGGTTTTAAGTTTGAGGTGTTGGAAAGCATCTGGGAAGAAATGCCCTCTACACGGTGCAAGATGTAGATCTAGAGATTAAAAAAAGTTCAAGGTTTAGATCAGAGATAACAATGACAACTACTTTTAACATTGGATTTTAAGAGTGATCAAGATCTTTGCATCAATTATCCTACTTGATCTTCCCAATCTTGTGATGCATATACTACAGTATTATTATCTTCACTTTATAGATAAGGAAATGGATGGTCAAAGGCTTAAAGGATTTTTTCACTGAAAATGTTAGAGATGGAATTTGGGAATTACATAGAGGTAATTAGGTGAAATTGTGGGACTGCATGAGATGGGCAAGGAAAAATGTTTAAAGAAGATGAGGAGTGAGGAAAGAAGACAGAGTAGTTGTGGTTGAGGAGGTGAAGAGAAGGGTAATCAGGAGAGTATCTTTTTCTAGGCAACTGGGATTAAGTGACTTGCCCAGTGTCACACAGCTAAGAAGTGTTATTTGAGATTATATTTGAATTCACTTCCTCCTGACTCCAGAATTGGTGCTCTACTACTGCACCCTCTAATTATTATATCTTTAGATAGTTTTTAGTAGGCAGTCCAATCTACAGGTCGAGACCAATCACATCTCATGGCTCTGCAATGACTTGAAGATGTGATTTTTGAAACTCTGTTAGTAATCTTTAAAAGAAAATGGGAGAAACACTCCAAAAATGGAGATGGGCAAATATCCTAATTTTCAAGAAGGAGAAAGCAGAGTCTTAAAATTATTTAATTCTTGACTGCTGCCAAATTATAGATTACATGATTAAAGGCATGGTTTGTGAGAACTTAGAAGGAGGAATCTGTGATCACAATAAACCAACATGAGATCATCAAGAATGTGTCATGAGAGGCTAACCTAATCTTTTTGGACACGGTTATTATGAGAGTATTATATTAAAGGAATAATATAAACAGAGCATATCCAGATTTCAGCAAGGCATTTCATAAAACCACTTACAATATCCTTGTGAACAAAACGTTGAAAAATGGCTTAGTTGATATTCTTAGGTGGGTTTAAAACTGGTCGAATAAGTCAGTTCAAGGGATGATAATTAGCAAATTGGTGTTGACCTGAATGAAGATGTTTAATGGAGAATATGGGGTTCTGGTCTTGGCTCTGTACTATTCAATGCTTTTCTCAATGGGTTGGATGAAAACAGGTGTGTTCTTATGAAATTTGTGATGTCAATAACCTGAGAGGTATACCTAGCCTGTTCAAACAGAAAACTGGAATCAAGAAAGATCTCAACAAGTTAGAGTATCATGCTAAGACTAATAAGATACTTAATGAAGAAATCTATAACTTTGTCCTATATTTTGTTTAAACAATAATTTAAGAAATTCAAATTAATTAGAATAATTAGAATAACATTAAACAATAAATAATAATTAACAAAGCATAATGAATCACCTCAGTTTTTCTCTGCCATGGTTAGATAAAAAAATGGAGTACTATAGTCTTCAGTAATGGGTTCCATGTTTTAAAACATTGACAAGATGCAGCATATTCAGGAGGGGCTGGGGGGAGGAGAGCCATGGAATGTGAAATGAAGCCATATAAAGTTCTGTTAAAGGGATTAGGATTCTTATCTGGCAGAAAAGATGGCCCAGGGGGTACATGAGAATTGTGTTAACCATCTGAAGAGGGTTTAGAGTACAGAATTGGTATCAATGATCAGATGTGGCAGAGGAACTCATTCTTTTTCAACCAAATGATAAACTCCCTATCAAGGAAGGCAGAATGAGCTACCTTAAAAGGGAATGAATCATCTCTGGAGGGGATGATAGAAGAGCTAACAACAGGGATGTATTGGAAGGAGTTCCTGCTCAGGTATGGGTTGGATTAGCAACCTCTGAGATCCCTTCAAAATCTAAAACTTATTTTAAGAGTGTGACAAGAGGTAGACCAAAATGCTTCATAGTAGCGGTGAGTATCTGGCTGAGCTTAGTCAGAATTTCATTATTTGTATTATCAGAAAAGTGATAAAGAGAGACATCCCAAGAGAAAGAGGAAATAAGAATAATCATAGCTAGAATTTAAGATTTTCATTTGATTCTTAAACCCTGGGAGGTAAATGTTATTATTATTATTTCCATTTTACAGATGAGGAAATTGAGGCAGGCAGAGGTAAAGTGACTTGCCCTGAGTCACACTACTAAACCAGTTGGATTTAAACCTTGGTCTTCCTGACTCCTTATCTACATGTATGTAGAAAGTAAGTTGAGTAGACTAGTTGGAAACAATTTTTAATATTCATTAAATTTTTTTTGAGTTCAATATTCTCTCTCTGCTTCTCTCTCTGCTCTCTTCTTGAGAAGACTAGCAATTTTGATCTAGATTATATATGTGCAGTCATGTAAAATATTTCCATATTAGCCATGTTGCAAAAGAAAATGTACATGAAGAAAAAAATAGGTGAAAAAATATCATGCTTTTACTTGCATTCAGATTCCAGCATGTCTTTCTCTGGAGGTAGATAGCATTTTTAAATCATAAGTCTTTCAGAGTTGCCTCAGATCACTGTATCGCTAAGAATAGGTAAGTTATTTAACAATTACAGCTTATCATTGTATGATATTGCTTTTACTGTGTATTCTGTTCTCCTGGTTCTGCTTACTTCACTATACATCAATTTGTATGTCTTTCCAGGTTTTTCTGAGAACATCTTGCTTGTTATTTCTCATAGTACAATAGTACTATCACAATCATATATCATAACAGGTTTAGCAATTCTCCAACTGAAGAGCATCACCTTGATTGCTTATCCTTGCCATCATAAAAAAGAACTGCTTTAAAGATTTTTGTACCCCTCTGTATTCTTTACCATGAGAGGGATGTAATAAAAATGGTGTTTTTTGGAGGGTCAACCCAACAACGGTGTGTTACCCATTCAGAAAAAAGAAGGGCCTGAAGAAAGAGAAAGAGAACAGCTAAAAGCTATTCCCACAACATGAAATGGATAAGGGTATACTAGAATGGTATCACTGGGACTAAAAAAGAAGATAAAAATCTAGAAAATATTTTAGGAAAGAAGTTGGTGGGAATTGATGACCAATCAGGGCTTTAAAGAATGTTGTTTTCTTGGTCAGCCTCCTTAAATTGTGCTGTAGATTATTTTGTATCTGTAACAGACCTCCCCAAATACTTGTCGTTCCCTAGAAATATCAGTCAGGTCTTCATTATCTGCATAGAACTGATAATTCGGCAGTCATTTTTACTTGGCTTTGAAATCAACTCAATTTCTTCCCCAATCACCCTATCTTTAAAATTGTGAAACAAAGGTAATTTAAAAATCCATTTAAATTCTCTGCATGCATTCCAATTGGCAGCAAACACAGCTGGGTCCAGAATTATGCTTGATGGCAGGTGGAAGCAAGACCTACATTCAAATGTGGGCCAGATCCTCCACAAAGTCCATGGTCCACATGAGGATGGTGTGTTGAACTCACTGTGCATTACCTTTCTGCTCCTGAGTAAAACAGACATGTTTCTGGCTGGGATCTCATTTGCTTTGGCTCTCACTTGAACAAATCTATAAAGGAGTAGCTTTGGTGCTTTATGGTACGTGTCAGAAGCAACAAATGAACTTGTACTTTACCAGCTGGAAGGGGTGAACGATCACCTTTCTGCCGCCTGACCTCAGGGTAGAGGGACAGTTTCTTGCACTATTTCCCATGTAATTAAACACCAACAAGAGGGAGACCAGCTGCAAAGTTCACAACCACGGAGTAGGAATTTTGCAAAACCTTAAGGGGGTTCAGTAGAGTGTGACAAAAGGGCAGATTCAGACCCCTCTAAAGATTGTGGGCTTTTTCTTTTATAAATCTTTGTCTCTCCTCCCCTTACCCCTTCCAACCATATATCATTCTTGAAAAGACATTTTGTGGCCTATGTTTAAGCTATTTTTTCTCTTTTCCATTGCTTTAATATTCTTGGGCCTTTCCCCCACAGATTCATAAACAAGACCATACAAAAAGCCCAAAGTGATGGGAAGGACACTTGTAATATCCATTAATGGAATGCTGGAAAGCAACTAATGATGACTGGGCAATGTCTAATTGAGGGAAAGTAAGGGAAGTCAGGCTCATTCTGCTTCTCATTCTTCTTCCTCATATGAGCTTCTTTTGCCCATATTTAGGTCTAGTCTTTCTGTCTAGTGCAGGGATTTTAAACCTGAGGTTTGTGGGATTGCTTTTTAAATATTTTGATAATTGCATATCAGTGTAATTGATTTCCTTGGTAATCATGTATTTTATTTTATGGATTTGTAATATTTTGAGAAGGGGTCCATAGGCACTAGACCCCAAATGGCAAAGAACCCTGTGGTTCAGTGTGCAAAATCAGAATTTATCTTCTGTTCTCATCAAAAGTAAAGGACAAAAATTCATGATTTGGATACATCTTGCCTCAGAAACATTTAAAAAGAAGGCAATATTGGCCAGTTTTCAAAAAGAGAAAGAGTTGACTTTTTAAAGATTTAATAAACTGAAAATTTGACTTTAATTCCTAGCAAAGTTTTAGAGCAAATCACTAAATAGATGGGTTGAGTTTAAAAAAAAAAAAGATTATAGAAGAGGGTGAGTAACTGAAGATGAATTAATGAGAGTGACAAGGTTCTATAAAAATGTCAGGACAGCTAAAGCCCAGAATGAGCTGAGGGTTCCTATGAATACTTCAGACAACAAAAAGGTTCTTTTCTGCTATGTTGGGGGTAAGACAAAGATCAAAGAAGTTAGAGCCACTTTACTTAGCGGGGTGGTGGACATGATAGCCTCTTCAAGGATTTAAAGAGCTGTCATGTGAAAGAGGGATTAGTCCTGATTTTCTTGGTCTTTGAGGGCAGAAAGAGGAACATCATATGAAAGCAGCAGAGACAGATTTTACCCACCATGATAAAATCTCATAATCTGAACCATCCAAAAATGTAATATGGTACCTCAGGAGGTAATGAGCAAACCATCACTAGGGGTATTCAAGTAGAGACTGGATGCTAAATTGAGGGGAGGTGGTAGAGGGAAATTTACATTCCTTTGTTAACTTATTTCAGTCATGTCTGATTCTTTGTGACCCCATGTAGAGTTTTCTGGAGTGATACGACATTTTGTTCTCTAGCTCATTTGACAGATAAGAAAACTGAGACAGCCAGGGTTAAGTGACTTGTCCAGGGTCACATAGCAAGTAGTATCTGAAGTTACATTTGAACTCAGGTCTTCCTCACTCCAAGTCTGGCACTCTATCCACTGCCCATTGCAGATTTGCATTCCATCTCTTGCTAAATTTCCAGCCTTCCCGTGAGAAATACTTCCTTCCATAAAACCTTGCATTCTAGCTAAACTGAACTATTTGATAATCAGCATACAAGCCATGTGCTTTCTTCCTTCTGTCCTGTTGACATTGTTCTTGAGCCCTGGAATCACCTCTGCTTTTCTCTCTCCCCTTGAAATTCTACCTATTTTTAAAACTTGGCTACATTACATTACATTACTACATTACATCTCTTGCTCTCTATTTGAATTTTGTAGTCACTCATGTGTCATATTTTTCTACCTTCAGATCTGCAAAGTATCTTATTTAATTTTTGTATCTTTCACAGTGCTTAATACTGCGGTCTACAGCCAGTTGGCATTAAATAAATGTTAGGTGAGTAGAATCAACAGACTCACAGAATATCCTAAAGCAGGGATTCTTAACTTGAGATCCATAAACTCCTGCTAGTCAAATTCAGCTACTTGGGAGCAGGAGGAAGAAAGTAAAAGTGATTCAAGTAGAGAATGGGTATATCATGAACAGTAGAGATCAGGAAAATGAAGAGTAGAAGACTGGCTGGTTAAATTTTGGATTAAAACTGTGAAAGAAGGAAAATGAAGCTAGAGAAAAGTTGACAGGCAGGACCTAGAGGGAAAGGTGAAAGGACTGAAGGACATGACAAAGATGAAGAATAAAGTCACAAGGAATTAAAGGATGTGAGGTGGTGATTGAGGAGGGAATCTCAGAATTTAGGATCATGGAGATTTTGCGATTTTGGGGGGTGGTTAGGTCTAAGTTGTGATTGCTATTCCTCTGGGCCACTGGGGTCCTGGCATAAGTGATGAGGTTTTAGGAGATTGATTGTCTGAGATGCCAGTATCCATGAAAGCTAAGATAGAAGAAAGTTTATTAATGATTAAGTAGAGGCTCTAGAGATTTCAGAGATGGGGGAGCTTGGGGGCAATGATGTTAGGGAAGAGTATGACTGAATTGGAGAGGGATGAAAGGGTGGGGAAGTCAGAAGGCAAAGATTGGTGCCTTGGAAGATGACAATTCTGATTCAGAGGAATTAGTGGAATAGGAAGTTGGAAGTTACTAGCCAAGGGACAAGGCATTTGTCAGTTGATTGAAGTACAAAAAGTTGATCAGAGGAAGAATTAAGTTGGGTTCTGGGTAATGGTAAAGAAGACTACTACTTAGCATTCCAGAGTTGGAGGCAAGAGTTGGGGGATATTATTATATCCGTCACCACAACAAACTTCCATTTTTCATCACTGTTCCTTTTGACTGGCTCTCTTCCATTCCTGAAAAGCTCTTTCTTCTCTCATCTCTTGGATTTCTTCAACATTGAATTCAAATTCCACTTTCTCTAAGAGCCCTTTTTAGGTTTTACTCTCTCCCCTTGCTAGAAAAAATTATATTTACCCTGGCTACATCTTGTATGTCCATAATTGTATTCATGTTATGTCCTCTATTCAAATGTGAGCTCCTTAAAGACTGGAAACATATAATTGGGAGTTTTTTTGGTATCCTCGGCATTAATGCAGTACCTGGTACACAGTAAGTGGTTAAGAAATGCTTGCTGAAAATTATGAGGGTCAGCAGTAAACCTCATCTTTAAGTGGAGAATAAGGACCGTGGGAGATTCCTTAACATTTTTCCCTTCAAAAATTTGCTTACAAAAGATTCTTAGAAAGCTTACAACAAAAATCAACAACGTGTTTATATCTTTTAAAGATCAGGTTAATCCCTGCTCTTCCCTTACTACAGTGCTCTGAGATCCATCTTGCTCAAACATTTGACTCTTTCTCTCTCTCTCCAGGGTTTATGCAACACCCCACGTACACTATTGCTCTTAAAAATTCACTCTGATTCCTGGCATTTGTTTTTGGCATCCATGCATTCAAAAAGACATGTTTGCATATTCTTGATAAATCCCTTGTGTACCTATGCATTTCCTCTAAGAATCTCATTGCCTGTACATTACACTTGGCTGCCTTTGCATGTTCAATATGTTGCTGCCACACCTGCCCATTAACCGTCATGCCTCATTGGTAGTGACATCCCCGTGCTTTTATTTAAAAGTAAGATGCCTCTGTGTTTTCAGCTAAGGGGCAACATTCACTCCTCTATCTTCATAGAGATGTCATTCTATTTGAAGCTCCAATTAACAATTTCATGTATTTAACCAAACAAATAACCAACACACAGGGCATTGCATACAGAAGGCACTTAATATCTATTGAATTTAATCTAAGGAGTGATTCAGGATGATGGGATATATAGGAATATTAGCCGTGGGACTGGCCCTAAAGAATCTTGCAAATGAGATAATATTTTTAAAGGATCATATAAATGTTTATCATTAGGATCATCATGGCCAGGACGATTATTATTATTATCTGATCGGCGGAGATATACATGACTCGAATGCATGAAACGTCAGCCAATGGTCCAAAAACAGTATAATTTAACACATGAGTTGTTAACTATGTGGCACAGTCTATATGCATGCATGGAGAGAGCTCATTGGGTATATTTAATTAAATCCAACAGACATTTATTAAGTATCTGCAAGGTATAATGTATTCTTCTAGGCTCTGGTGATACAAATATTGGTATGATACAGTTCCTATTTGTAAGGACAGAACAGTTGGATGGGAGAAAGATACAGTGAGAGTACGCTAAGCACAGAAGGAGAGGGTCAAAGCAAAGCATTTTGAGACATTTGAGAAGGGAAAGCACGTTTTCAGGTAGATGAACCATGGAGAAGACTTCATGGAGAGATGACACTTGAGTTGAGTCTTGAAGAAAAGGACTTCGGTAAGCAGAGCTGGGGAATGGAGTGAAAGTTCATTCTGAACACGAGGGTTGGACAGTATTCTATTTGACTAGAACAGAACCTAAGCTCATAATAATTACTTTTATCAGTTTCAACACTCTTTTCAATTCATGTGCTTCCATGAAACGTGTGTGTGTGTATATACACACACCTATGTATTTGTATTATACATTCACACTTACAAACATATCCATACCCAATCACAGACACCACACACACACACACACACACACACACACACACACACACGTGTGTGTGTGTGTGTGTATGTATGTGTGTTTGGCTTGGACCTCTGTGTCAATATGGGCAATTCCCTCTACCAATGCAGATCTGTGTTTGTTCTGAAATTTATGGACTGAGAGAGTTATCTAGGGGTAAAGTGACTTGTCCAGGATCACACAGCCAGGTTCTGTTAGAGGTGGAATTTGACCTGGGGGCCAATTCTGTCTACTGTGTTACAGTGCATTATGTGTCATGGCTTTATTGCTCACGGATGGGAATCCTGAGTAGCAGAAGTCAGGGAATATGAGCACAGTATTATGAGAGAGGCGATATGATACAGAAAGATGTTCATTGAATTTGCACTTGGAAGATTTGGGTTTAAATTACAGTTGTGCTTTTGCTGTTAGTGTAGTTGAATCTTTTCAGGAATGTCTAACTCTTCATGATCCCATTTGGAATTTTTTTGGCAAAGATAGTGGAGTGATTATATAGCTAATACATTGTACAGAATGAACATTTTACTCCATCTCCCAGTTCTGCTTATTGAAGTCCTTTTCTTCGAGGCTCAACTCAAGTGCCATCTCTCCATGAAGTCTTCTCCATGGCTCACCTACCTGAAAATGTACTTTCCCTTCTCAAATGTTTCAAAATAAGTGAATCTGAATTCAGATATTCCTGACTCTGGCCTGGTGTTCTAACCACTGTATAATCTACCTGCCTAATTCTGCTATAATGCATATAATGTGGTGAAATCATTCCATTTTTCTGACCCTCAGTTCTTTCATCTATAAAACAATTAAAGCACCATATAAGTGCTTATCTTTATGATCATCAGGATCATGATGATGATTATTATCTGATTGGGAGAGATATACATTGGATGAAATGATCTCTAAGACCCCTTCTGATTCTTATATAAGCCTAGTTGGTTGCTATAGGAAAACTAAGTTAGCTTTTCCGAGCTTATATGGGGGAGAAACATTCCAGATAGCTCACTCATTTAGCCATGGAGAGGATCCTTGAGGTGCTTAAGGGGAAGAGAGTTATAGGTTTGATATAAAGGAATCTATTCTCTACAGTTTACTTGCTAGAGTTTTAAGAGTTAAACAGATTCTCTCCAGAGGTCTGGATTTCTTATTTTGTCATTTACTGAAAAAAAGAAGAATCACATCAAAGTCCCAGACACTAGAATTCTCTAGACCCTAAACTCAACTCTTTTGCTGGAGGATAACTTAGATCTTCAATTAGGTGAGACACTGGAGGTGAAAGAGGAACCCCGTCTTGCTTTAATTACTCCTGGCATAGTATTTCTTTCCACGCTTTGCTAATTGAAATTAAACAGCTGCCACATTTGGGCCAGGACAAAAGAGATTCTGTTTTTCATCCCTCCCTGATTTAATGAAGACTGACGGGGTGTGAGGAAACCAGCAGCAGTTCAGCTACCATGGCCACAGACATGCACACTTGCCAACTTACGGACAAGCAAAGAGCTTGTTGGAGCCAGTGAGAGCTTTTCCTCCCAGAGTGTGAGGGGTGCCAAGCCCACCAGAATTCATAGATATCGAATCGACAAATAGGTATGAACTGAGGAGACTGCCACAAAATGCATGTCAGCTATCATGACCTCAATGACCAACTGACCCTCCTTAAATTTAGGCTCAATGCTCTGACTCCCCTACAAGTTCCCCATATTCTAGACTGAGGAAATTAAAGAAGAAATGCTTGTCCAGCTGGTAGCTTGCTGGATGTTTAGGGTTAACTCCTGTTGGCAGAGAATAGGGCTGAGGGGACATTCTATCTCCCTGTGAAATGATGGGCAAAAGACTATTAGAAGCAGTGAGATCTTTGGGAAAATACTGAATTTGTATTTATGAGGCTTTGACCTTTCCAGGGATTTTTCACGTCCTCTAAGGTAAAAGAAAACTTCTAGTGCCTCAGTTTGCTCACATGCCTTGTAGGAACAATGCTTAATCTTTCCAACATGTCAGGGAAGTCATGAAAATGAACAAGATAATCAATTTGGACATTTTGAGGTCTTTGGAGAGAAGGTGCTATGTAAATTAGAGATGATAATTACTAATGTTAACAGCAACAATAAAAATTATAATGTGAGAGATGAGAAAAAGCTGATAGAAAACTGTAGATGTAGTCAAAACAATAATAAAACACTTATCACCAAAAATGTTCTAGGCTCTTACAAAGTATAATTACTTTGGGGGGCCTACTTAGCTCTTAATTATACATTCTTGAGGTATAGAATTTGACTTTAGCTAATGACATGGGAACTACAATTCATTCCCTGATAATCAGATGGAAGGAGGCACAGAGATGGCTTTTTCCAGAGGTTTTTTACATACAAGTATATATGAGTCTGTCCATTTTGTTAGAAGCTATGTTTTATGAAGAGCAGTGGCCAGCGCAGGCCCTTAAGATGATCCTGAGGTTTTCAACTGGGAAAACTGAAAGGAAGAGTGACATGGCTAAAGCTGAGCAGAAATTTGGTGGCTGCTGTGCTCCAGGGGCTCTTCTCTCCACACTGCCATGCCTAAAGTTTGTGTAATTGGGTGGATTGTTAAGGCAAGTAGATTTCTTTCTTTTAAAAAAAAATTAATTTTAATACACATTTTTTCCTTTTTCCTTTTTTCTTTTTTGCTGAGGCAATTGGGGTTAAGTGACTTGCCCAGAGTCACACAGCTAGGAAATGTTAAATGTCTGAGACCAAATTTGAACTCAGTTCCTCCTGACTTCAGGGCTGGTGTCTATGCACTGTGGCACCTAGCTGCTCCAATACACATTGTTTTATGAATTATGTTGGGAGAGAAAAATCAGAGCAAATGGAAAAAACCAAGGGATATTTTAAAAAAAAACCAGAAAAAAAGAAGTGAGCATAGCATGTGTTGATTTACATTCAGTCTCTTTAGTTCTTTCTCTGGATGCAGATGGCTTTTTCTGTACAAAGTCTACTGACATTCCTTTGGATCACTGAACCACTGAGAAGAACCAAGCCTTTCATAGTTGATCATTGCATATTCTTGCTGTTATTGTTATCTCTGGTTCTACTTGTTTCGTTCAGCATCAGTTCATGTAAATCTTTCCAGGCTTTATTATAATCAGCTTATTCATCTTTTTTTTAATAGAACAATAATATTCCATTACCTTCATCTACCACAACTTGTTCAGTCATTCCCCAACTGATGGGCATCCACTTATTTTCCAATTCTTTGCTACCACAAAAAAGAGTTGCTACAAACATTTTTGCACATGTGGGTCCTTTCCCCTCCTGTATGAGACAAGTGGTTTTCTTGAGAGCAGCCTCTTCTGTAGATGGGATATCCATGGAGAGGCTCCTGTCAGGTAGTTGGAATAGTCAGCCTAAAGGGGACACCCTTCAACTGGGCAATGATGGCCTATTGGGCTCACCCCATTGATCTGTGTTTTGTTGCCAAAAATGTCTAGGACTGGTCTCAGAACATAGCTTCTGCTATGTTATTCTTCTCACCTCCTCTCCTTTCCATTTATAGCCTCTTCTAGTACTCCTGTGTTTCAGTTTTTCCCCAGGCTCTTTCCTTCATCAATCAACAACCTCTATTAAGAGCTCACCATGTGACAGGCATTGTGCTAAACCTCAGAGATACAAAGAAAAAGACAACAATGGTTCCCGCTCCTAGGGAGCTGATGTTATAATGGGAGAGACAACATGTACATAAAATCCATAATTCAGTGTATATATAAGATTTAAAAAGAGAAGCTCTACTTTTTGGAGACAGAAGTAGCCCCCTTTCCCCCCAAAAAATTCTATTGCAAAACAAAATCAACCTGGAAGTACCCAAATGCAATATTTAAATGTCTTGTCTAACATAAATCCAGGTCAGAGAATACTCAAGGGGAAACAGCATGGATAGACCCTTCTGCTCAAAGAAATGCTATTTCCAGGCTGCACCATTGACTCATCTTCATAGACCTCCTACCATGTCTGTTTGGGGACCCTTCATTCCAACACCTTCTCTTCCCTTTTTTATGTTATTGTCTTCTTCCATTGAATCTTCCATTCTGTTCCAAACAATCTAAATTTCTTTAGGGCAGGGACCATCTTTCTGTTTGTATTTGTATCCCCAGCTCTTGGCACAGTACCTGGCACATAAAAGGTGTTTGATAAGTGCTTGTTGACTTGTCTTGTTGTAATGCTTTCTGGTAATCTGGAAGAGAAATTTCAATATGGTGGCTCTCAAGTGATATCGAAACAAACTAATATCTTTGATATTAGTTATATTTGAATCCTTCAAAAAATGAGTATGTCATATGTTCTGCAGAGCACATGGATAGATTCCGGCAAAGTTTTCTGTTAAACAAATCCTGTTTCCATAACTTATGTTGTAGAATTGAAGAATTTTGTCCATTGGAAAATTAGGAAGAGGTAAAGATGAAAGCCAGTGGGGAATCAACTTGGATGAGGTGTTAGAAATATATTTATAACATGTTCAGAATTCTATAATAATCCAAAGTATTAATCATAAAATAGACATCTCTCATATGCCCCCATTCTACTTCTTTTCTTCTTTATACTATCTTTGACTATGTGTGATTACACATTTATAATCTCTAGAATTCCACTTAATTGGCTATTCTGTATATTATTTACAATATTTACTGAGCTCAAATGATATAACACAAATCACCAATGAGGTGATTCATCTAGTACACTGTTCTCAAATCTGATTTAAAAGAACTCAGAAAAATTCCTATATTATAAGCTTCAGGTTCTAGAAAATGAATTTATTTTAAAAGAGTAAACTTTCAAATGGACTATGGAAACCATTTCAAGAATTGTGACTAGCTGATTTTTTTCATTTTTAGTAATATAAGTACAACGGTAAAGATTACATACTATAAAAAGCACTTTGTAAACAATGACTTTTATTAATCTAAACCAGTGAAATCACTACTCCTCTTCCATCATCCACTGCCTCATCTAATTCAATATCCCCATTCTCTCATTATATAAACTCAGAGCTTAAACTTGTGCCTCATCTATTAGAGTATCATTTGTCATTTATGAAATATTTGGATCAAAAGATTTACACATAGTTTGGGATGAACATCAGAATTCATCAGAAAGGAACAAAAGTATCTTTCCCTCAAAGTAAATCTAGAAAGACATTGCTCTGACTGTAAGACACCAGATATCAATATATATTCTTCCAACTGCAAAGCCTCGTTCTAACCTATTTCTCAGAAGCTAGATTGTTTGCTTTTCCTGTGAAAGTTTTGGCAATGTTGACACTGAGACACAAGGAATCAGTGAGAAATATTTGAAGAGATTCTTTTGGAAGGAAAGTACTTTGTAGCCAAGAGAAAAGGGTAGTCAATGGTGTTAAACACAGCAAATAGTTTGAGAAAGATGATGATTGAGAAGAAATCATTGGATTTGACTATTAAGATCTTGTTAGTAACTTTGTAGAGATCAGCTTTGGTTAAGAGAGGAATTTGGAAGCCAGACTTTGAAGAACTGAGGAGTGAGAGGAGAAGTGGAGGCAGATTTTTAAAAATGGAATTTTGTCTGAGAAAAGGTTGAGAGACATAGGCTGATAGCCTATGGACTTTAATGGGATTTAAAATGTTTTTAAAAGGTGGTGGAGATTTAGATCTGTTTGAAGGTGGTAAGGAACTAATTGAGATAGTCTGAAAAGTCAGGAGAGAGACAGAGAGGCAGAGATAGAGATAAAAAGATTGAAACAGAGCAAGAGAGGGAGAAAGAGTAAGTGAGAAAGACAAACACATACACACAGACAAAGACAGAGAGACAGACAGAGACAGAGAGACACAGAGAAAAAGAGAAGATGATTGAGGTTACAATCTACTGGGGGGAAAAGGGAATGGGATCAAGCATATAGATAGAAGGGTGGGTCTTTGCAAAGAGAAGGGCCACTTCTTTGTCAGATTTGGGGAAAGGAGGAAAAAGTGGAGGCACAACATCCAAGGATTTTGGAGATGAAGAGGAGATAAACTGGAGTTCATATAAGGTGGTCTTAACTTACTCTGTAAAGTAAGAGACAGAGTCCTTAGCTGAGGTAAGGGGGGTGGGCATTTAAGAATCTTGAGAAGAGAAAAGAAGGTCTGGAATTGCTTCTGTAGATAACAGGGAAATAGGGAATCAATTAGGGAGGAGTGAAAGGACCAATTGTAGTTAGATAACATGAAATTATATTTGATATTGAATGTTCTAGCACAATACATTCAATGAGAACCTCTTGGTCAGGAATTATTTCTTTCCTATCCCTTCCTGCACATTGTTAGCAAACATATTGCATATGGATGCCCAGAATTTAACTGAAGTACCACTTGAAAATAAGACTTAGTGCACCTGCCCATGATGCTCTGGGCTCACAAGACTACACTCAAGGGAGATTTCCTGGAAATTTACATCTCTGTAGAGATGCTGCATTGTGCTGTGTTGTTCCTTGGTGGTCAGAAATCTGAAGAGACATCTTCCGTAGCCAGGACTGTGGATAAATATCAAAGTGGCCACAAGATAGCCCATTAATTTCCCCTTTGATGCTAATTTTCCATCTGAAGCAGGAAGGTTAAATCATCTATGCCACCCTCAGAGTTAATCTCAGTCTATTTCATAGAACCCCAAGTTTACTGGGGATTATGGGTCCCCTTCCTCTTCTGCAGCGGCTAGATGGTGGCAGACAGAGAAAAAGCTGATCTCAAGTGGGGGAGGGGCCGGAGGGAGCCGGCGGTTTGCTCTGAGACACACCAATAAACCCATGAAGCCTGAAAGGTTAAGCAAAGACAGAGGCATGAAGAGTGGAAATTCTCCATTCAACAATAAGCAATTTTTTTCCCCCTTCTCAAAATGAAAAGAAAGGGTTCAAGATGACATTCGGCACTTTAAAATATGCAAAATTAGGAGCTGGTGCAGACCTCATTAACACCCGCCTCCAACATCATTAAGATGTTTCCAAGAAAATTAATTGAGAGACTCATTAAAAATAAATTAAGAAAAATGTGTTGCAGAGCGCCTGCACTCAGCTCATAAATCACAGCTCAAAGCTCCGGCCCGCTGCTCCGGCAATTAACTCCAGCCTATTTGTTTTATCCTGACTGCGAAAATTAGAAAGCAGACGTGGAGATTAGATTAGGGACGTCTGTCAAGCGGAACTTGGAGTGAATATTTTAGGATACAAAATGGAAACCGGCAAAACAAAGAAAGCCGAGATTTCATTTTGAGGAGCTGGTCTTTAAGAAGTGACAGACAGCTGAGGGGTGGCGGAGGTAGATAGTAGGGGAGGGAGGGAAGAAGAGAGAAAAAAGGCAGAGGTTTTGATGGGTTGACTGTGAATAGTACTGTACATTTGCAACATATACACACAGGCAGATGTGTACCTTGAGATCATCAGTGGAGATGACATTGAAATATAAAATTCACATATCCCCACCAACATGCACATAATGTATGTGACTATTTAGGCATAAACCATTTAGCCTAATCATTCGATTAGAATTATCGGACTCTGGCTATGTTTTAAAGTAATGATGACTACATCTCTCTCAGTGTAATGTGAAACATATAGATCTAGAGCCCTGCGACTGCTCCTTTATCAGGCTTCTCATTCATAAATACGTATCGTGATTGAGGTTATCCATTATTAACCCTTTGGCTTAGAAGGAAACAAAAACTGATAACATGTGCATAGCTCAGACCAGCTCAGACATCTTTTCCTAAGGTTACCTGTTGTCAATGTCCCAGGCAATCTGCTTCTCAAAGTCATATCATGGCCGTCTTGAATCAGTAAGTAAATGAATGAAAATGTGTTTGTTACTATGTGTCAGG
This sequence comes from Antechinus flavipes, assembly GCF_016432865.1. Classification (NCBI taxonomy): domain Eukaryota; kingdom Metazoa; phylum Chordata; class Mammalia; order Dasyuromorphia; family Dasyuridae; genus Antechinus; species Antechinus flavipes. The sequence continues at coordinate 45,257,057 of NC_067399.1, forward strand.
CACGGTACTAAGCACTGAAGATACAATTACAAAAATAAAGACAGTCCTTGTATGGAAGAAGTTTATAGTCTAAGAGGAGGAGACAATGCACACAGGGGAATGTAGCAAGGGAAGGGTGAAATTGATAAGATGCTAAATGGAACCAAGGGCAATGGGTACACTTGGTATCTGGATCTTTCAAATCGTGTGTGTGTGTGTGTGTGTGTGTGTGTGTGTGTGTGTGTGAATTGCAGTGTTAATCACTAGAGGCATTTTGTCACAATGTATTAGGAGGGGACAGCCACATCCAGTAGAAGGTGTCATTTGCTAGCAGCTAAGATACGGGAACACGAAAAAGGCAGAGATATGGCATGTGACAAATTCTTATGGCTCTACTCTGCTAGAGCTTCCCTATGGCAAATGAAGAAAACACGAAGGAGAGGAAAGCCAAAAGCTTCAAGGAAATTATCAGCTTGCCAAATTTCCCTGACTTCCCACCCTCCTTGATAAGTACCAGTAGTGGAATGGCAATCAGCAGTGAGCCAGAAAACAGTGCTGGTCCCTAGCTAGAGTTTGAAATTATTGCTAGGACACCTGATTTCTCCAAGATTGGACCTTATTTTTTCCATCAGCTCTTATGGATTTGCGTAGGAGTAATGTTTGTCTGAAAAGATGCTAATGTCCATTAAGTAAAATTGGAAATTAGATGCAATTTGTCTAGTAAATACACATTTATGTGACTCACCCGTCCAAGGCCCAAAGTGGGGATGGCTAAAGCAGAAACTGGTGCTGGTGAACGTCCTGAAGCAGAAGAGTTCATAATAAGAACAGAATTTTTAAAAAATCACAATAGGACAGTTCCATGGCAGGCCCCAGAGGGAGTGGATCTGCCAAAAAGGATGGCAGTTTGGTTTTGAGCAGTTCAGAATGCTTAGAGTCAGGGGATGTGGAGCTGTGGCTAGGTCGCTTAATCTCTCTCAGATTTAGTGTTCTCATCTGTAAAATGGGGACAATAATATATCATCTGCCTTGCATTAGAAAAATACTTTTAAAACCAAGTGCTACAACAATATGAACTATTACTCTTCACAAGTTGAGGAACTGAATGATTCATAGGATGTTAGGATTACAAAAGTGAGATGACATGTCCAACTAGTTGCAGAGATGGGGCTTGTGTTCAAATTTTTTGATTTCCAATTTAGTGCTGCTTCCACTACTCTGATGTGGAAATTGGGGCAGATCAGATCATATTTAGTGGCCAGGTTCCATTAAAGTAAAAATGAGATTAAAGGTCAAACTTCCAGACATCCAAACACCTATAGGTATTGGAGTTTCTGGGAATACCCTCTTCCTCATCCTTTGCCCCAGTTCAGGCAATGAATACTGACAAAACTGAGACAACCACTGTGCTCAAAGCGCTTATATCCAATTACATGTACATATATAACTAGGTAGAAAATGAATATGATTCTTTGCCACCATAAAGAGAGCAACTATAAATGTTTTAAGATATATAGGATTTTTTCTTTTTCCTTAATAATCTTTGGAAATAGACTTACTAGTGATATTGCTGGGTCAAAAGGTATAGGCAGTTTAATAAGTCTTTGGGCATAATTCCAGACTGCTTTCCAAAATGGTTGGATCAGTTCATAAGCCAGTAACAGCAATATTGTTATAAGAACAACTATAAGCAATTATTCATTTTGACTATTAAAATACCTAGATTTAACTACAAAGAACCTATGAAAGAAGATGCTATTTGCACCCAGAGAAAGATCTGATAAGTACAGAATACTTTGTGTGTATGTGTGTGTGTGTGTGTGTGTGTGTACACATATTTGTGTCTAATGGTAACCATGTGATGGGCAGGTAGAAAGGAAGGAAAAAGAGGATAAAAGTTACATGATAATTTTTATTATATATTTTAAAAAGTTGTGCAAGTTGTGCATAAGAGATCTACAAATTCATGTACGATCATTTTTTTTTCTACTGTAGTACAGGAATGCTTGCTTTATTTCATAAATTAAAAATAAAACTAACAAAATTTTTAAAAGAAAATAAATACAAAGTAATTTTATTTGGAAGGGGAAGATAATAGTAGCAGGGGTGATTGTGTAGGAAGTGTGTTTGAATTAAGCTTTGAGGAGACATTTTACTTAATGGACATTAGCATCTTTTAGGACAAGCATTACTCCTGTACAAATCCATAAAAGCCAATGGAAAAAATAAAGTCCAACTTTGGAGGTATCCTAAGAGGCAGAAGAGGAGAATACATGTAATTGGTATTGCAAAGAATCAGAAACAAAAGATGAAATGCCATGTGTGAAGAGCAGCATGGAGGCTAATGTGCAGAGTGCATGGAAAGCCTGAAAGAGTAGGTTAGAGCCAGGTTTTGAAGGGATTGAAATGGAAAATGAAGAATATGTATTTCACAGTAGGGGTTAGAGGCTCTGTAGTTTATGGATTGGGGAAGTGACATAGTCAGACAACTTTAGGAAGATCATTTTGGCAGCTTTGTGGAGATTGGAGTGGAAAGGGAAGAGATTTGAGGCAGGAAGACCAATTAGGAGGCTTATTACAACAACATTTGATAGGTGACGAGGGCTGTGGGAGTGGAGAGAAGAGGATGGACAAGAGATTTGGAGGCAAAATTGGCAACTGATTGGATACGGAAGGAGGAAGAGACAAGCAGAAATCAGGGATGCCTTTGAAGGTGAACGTCTCGGTGACTGGAAGGATAGGGGTGTTTTTGATAGAAATAGGGAAGTTTGGAAGATGGCTGAATTTGAAGGAAAAAAAACCCAATGAGCTCTGAGATGCCTACAGATCATCAAATGAGAAAAAGTAAAGGAGTTCAGAAAAGAGACTGGAGTTAGGTATAAACTATCAGTTGAATCATCTGTGAGATGACTTGACCATTTCTTGTTGGGACTGTCTTTCCAAAATGGAGTATAATGATCACTAGCTTCTTGTTCTGGAATCCAGTCTGAACTTACAGCTTGCCTAATTATCCCATTGGACTGATTTAGGCTTATTGTATATAATGTATGAGAATTTCTTTTGGAATTTTTTGATTTATGGAATTTTTTTGTTTGTAGCCAGCCTTGGATAGATAGTTTCAGGAATTGTATGAACATATTACATTTCAAAGTGCTTTCATATACCTGATTTCATTTGTTCTGTGACCCAAGAGTGGTACAATTAGGGAAATGCACATAAATCTCTAGCTTTAAGTTATTTTACTAGATTAATAATAGACAAAAACAATACAACTCTTCTGGTCTTATAAAAATCTAAAGGGCTACAAAGTTTTTCAGTCCTTGGCAAAAAAATTCATTCAAATGTTTCTGGGCACACTTGATAAGTCACTTTACCTCACCCTTAAAAATTCCAGTAGAGTTCTTTACTCTACTTTTCACAAGTAGATTATAAGGGATACCTAAATATTTCATTCCAATCCTTGCTTCTAGTTCAAAATTGTCTCCTGTCACTGTTAACTTCTCTGAAGGAAGCAAACATACTTTACAAAGTCTAGTACAATGTTTGGGATGTAGCCCACTGTGAACAAGTGATAAGAACCAAAAATAATTCCACATATGAACTCATGACAATCTTGCAAACTTGCAAAGTTGTGCACAGAAATTTACTTTGTTACTTATGAAACTTGGAGATTATTTCCAAACATTTTGCTTTACAGATGAAGAAAATAATGAGGTGAACTAACTCATTTTTTCTTTTAAAAGTCTTGTAGAGTCTACGGCCATACCACCCTGAACGCGCCCGATCTCGTCTGATCTCGGAAGCTAAGCAGGGTCAGGCCTGGTTAGTACTTGGATGGGAGACTGCCTGGGAATACCAGGGGCTGTAGGCTTAAAAAAAAGTCTTGTAGAAAGATTAAAAAAATCTTTAGATTAACAAGATGCCCATTTGTAAAATTTCACCAAAGTTGTCTGCAGTTCCTGATGACAAGACAAACAGTCAAAGTAAATTAGGATATCTAACCTACATACAAATTCTTTTTAAAAAGTTTTTTATTTTCAAAATATGTGCATGGATAGTTTTCAACATTCACTCTTGCAAAACCTTGTGTTTCAAATTTTTTTCTCCCTTCATTCCCTCCACCCTCTCCCTGAGAGAGCAAGGAGGCAAATATGTTAAATATGTTGTATGTAGCTTTAAATGCTACATACATACAAAATATGTTATATACTATATACATGAGCATCAGGAAAAGGAGGTAAGCAGAAGAGAGGGCGAGAGAAAAAACCTGATAAATAGCCCAAGATAAATTTCCAAGAAATTGGAAAGGGCTTTCAGCCTATTGTGCAAATTTTCTCTGAGAAAATTATATGACAAAAATCACATAGGTTGAAAGACATGAATGAGTTGCACCAATGGATGTCCATAGAAATGAGATTAAGGATCCATTGAAATATCAGTGAAGTCAGTAAAACAGGGGATTATGCTTACTATGTCTCATGTAAGAATGGTAATTTCTTTTAGTAAAGTTGGTAAAGTTGGAAAAGTATACCAAAGATGAATCTTCTTGCATGATTTTGCATGAGAGGCCAAAAGATGTCCAACTGTATGAGACTCATAAGGTAAGGCTTGAGGTACATCATGGTTTGATAGATAATTCGTGTGTTTTACCTGGCTGATGATAATTCTTACACTTTGGAGACATCAGACTTCCCCAGGTAGTCTTAGAATTTCTAGGGCTTCAGGAAGGGTGGGCTGAGTTAAGAAGTAGGATCCTGGGTTAGTCACCATGTTCTTTCCCTCTAAAGACAAGAGAAGTAATTTAAGGCCTGTGAGATACCTCATGTCCTGGAGTGCACTTGCCCAATAAAAGGGAGATGCAGCTGAAGGGCACACTCAGGGTTTGTGCTGACCCACAAGGGGTATTTCTGGAAGGAGGTCAATAGCTGGACTGGAAGCAAGAGATGCAACAGGTGGTGAACAGCTGGAGAGGAGTCATGGGAGATTAGGAAGAAGGGAGTATCAGGAAAGTGCAGGAGGGAAGAAAAACAGTAGATTTTAGGAGTGTTGATCCAAGATGAAAACAACATATTGGTAGTATTGTGATAATACTGTTTAACATATTAGCTAAAGATAAATTTTTCCTTATGGACTCCCCCACTAATAAATCCAGCGTTGAGTAATTATCAAAGCAGGTAGCAAGGGTTGGAATAGTTAATCAATGTCAATAATTGGCAATGAGATGGCACACTGAATAGAGAGCTATGCATGGGGTCAGGAAGATCTGAATTCAAATCCTGCCTCAGATACTTGGTAGCTGTTTACCTCAGTTTCCTAAGACTACCTGGGGAAATCTGGTGTCTCCAAATGTAAGAATGCAAGGTGTAAAATGAGGATAATAATATGTTCCTTACGGAGTTGTTATGATGATCCAATGAGATAATATTTGTAAAGCTCTTGGTAGAGGCTTTATAAATGCTTGCTATTATTAATGCTTATTAATTGTTCCAAGTTGGGCTATTTCCAGTTACTTAACTTTTGTCTTGCCACTGGACTTCAGTGACCGTGGAGGAAAGAGTAAAGCTAATGACTGCACAGTTCTGCCTCACTTAAATCCAATTCATGAGCAAGTCAAGACATCATCTTTCTAATATCATGATTCTCTTTGAGAATGAAGGAGGAACAACATCAACAACAAAACCTGGAAGGGATATAGAGAAAAGTAAAATATTCCCCGTGACTAAGAAGCCCAGAGTCTAAAAGGAAAGACTATTTCAACAGCTACTCACAAACAAGAAACATACAGAAAAAATGGGAGGTAATTTATAGAGTGAGAGTCCTAGAATTAGGGAGGGTTGGGAAAGGTCTCTTGTAGAAAGTAGGATTTTAGCTTGGACTTAAAAGGATTTGGGGGAGACAGGAGACAGAGATGAGAAGAGAGAGAGAATTCCAGGCATAAGGGAGCAGTGTCCATGCAATGAATCTGGAGATGGGAGTGTCTTGTTTAAGGAGGTTAATGTCACTGGATCATAGAGTTTGTGGGACTACGAAAGGCTTAAGAAGTCTGGAAAGATGGGGAAGGGGCAGGTAATAAAGGGCATTGAACACCAAATGAAGGATTTTATGTTTGAACTTGCAAGTAACAGGGAAATCACTGGAGTTTATTGGGATTGTGTTGGGGCTATGTGTGTGACATGGTCAGGCTTAAACTTTAGAAAGATATCTCTGATAGATGAATGGAAGACAGATCAGAGTGGGGAAAGACTTGTAACTATTCATTGGTAGACTAGGCATGAGGGCATGAGGGTTTGTACCAAGGAAGCAGCAATGTCAAAGAAGAGCAGGGAATGTATACAAGAGCTATTACAAAGGTAGGATTGGCAGACCTTGGATATGGGAGCTGAGAGAATGAGGAATCAAGAATGACATCCAGATTGTAAGCCTGGAGACCATGAGGATCTTTATGCTGGTCACAGTAAGAGGAAAAGTTAATGGTTTGGGGGAAAATAATAGTTCAGTTTTGGAAATGTTGAGTTTAATATATAGTTAAAAGGCATTGGGAGACATGAGTCTGGAGTTCAGTAGAGATGTTAGGATTGGATAAGTAGACTAAAATTAAAATAGAGATTATTCAAATAATTTAAATAGAAACATTAAAATGGAGATGATTTTTAAATCTGTGGGATGATGAGATTACCAAGTGAAATAGTATAGAGGGAGAAGGAGAAGAATAGTTAGGAGAGAGCTCTATGGGCCTTCACTGGGAAGTGAGCATGACCATGCTGAAAATCCAGCAAAGAAATCAGAAAAGGAGCAGTGATATAGGCAGGAAGGAAGAGGACTAGGCGAGAGAAGTGTCCTGAAAACCTAGAGAGAATTAAGTATCAAAGAGAAGCGGGGGATTGATGTTGTCATAGGCTGCAGAGAAATCATAAAGAATAAAGCTTGAGCAACCAAGAGAAAAGGTCACTGAATTTGGCAATTAGGAGGTCCTGAGTAACTTTGGAGACAGCAAGTGGTTCAAAACATCAAAACATGTTTAATGTTTGCAAAATGCTTCCCTAGCAAGATTTTTTTGAAGCTTCACAATAGCCTGGGAAAGTCAGGTATTGTCCCCATTTTGCAGACAAGAAAGCCAAGGATGTGTGAAACTATAGAAACATTTGTCTTTCTAGTGCCTTTTCTACTACAACTCATTGCCTCCTTGATAATATGCCTTAGTAATATGATAAAATATATCATTATGTGTTACATATATTATATTACATATGTTAAATATATTATATATTTTTAAGTAATATAATGATATAACCTTATCATATGATTGTCATTTCTGTGGTTCTAGTAGGTCTAAAACTTTTTGGTATCAAGATCCCTTTACATTCTTAAAAATTATGGAGGATCTCAAAGAGCTTTTTTTTAGTGTCAGTTATATTTTATCAAGATTAATACCATATTAAAAATTAAAACTAATAAAATCTTAAAATAGTTATCAATTCATTTAAGAATAACAATAATGAGCCCTTTTAGGTTAATATAAATGCTATATTTTAATGAAAAATAACTATGTTAATCAAAACAAAAAATTGGTGAGAAGAATGGCATTGTTTTACTTATTTTGGCAAATCTATTTAAAGTCTGGCTTAATTGAAAGCAAGTAGACATTCACATCTGATACTGTATTTAATCTGTTGTAATATGTTGATTTGGTTGAAGTATATGAAGAAAATCCAGCCTCACTCAGATATACAATTAGAATTTGGAGAGATATTTTAATAAATAAATAATGTCTTATTGTTATGAAAATCTTTTTTTACCTTCCAATCCCTTTGTAAAGATCTCAGGGATCCCCAGGGCCTGAGGACCACACTTTTAAGAACTGCTATCTAGACTGTTTTTGTAATGCAGGGGTAAGGCTGACAAAAAGGGACAGCAGAAATTCTGGATAAGAAACTAACTATCTACATGGAACCTGGTTACATGAGGTTGTACTATGTTATCTGGAAGACAAAGAGATGTGGTAATTATAATAATTTATGTTTCTAAAGGAAAGGTAGGTAGAACAATGAGGATCCATGCTACTTTTAAAGGAGGTTATGAGTATACATTTTTGTTTTCACTAAAAAAAAGTTATATGATAGGTTCTCTAATACGAATTCTATATTTGCAGAGATTTTAGCTGAATTTCATGTGAATGGATGGTATTACATAAACATTTGCCAACAAAAAGTGAAATATTCCTCTTGTAATCTTATTTATGTTTACGTTATATTATTTTCCCCCCCAAAATGAAAAGATAACCCCTTTAGTACAATTATTTTAAGTGCAAATGATCACAAACTATGAATTAGTAGGGTATGATAGAGTGCAGTCTTTAAAGATCTGAAAGATCTGAGTTCAAATTCTGCCTGAGACATTACTTAGGTATGTCACCCTGGACAAATCATTTAAGCATTTCAAGTTTTAATTCCCTCATCTGTAAAATGAAAATAGTACTCATTGTACTATTGTGAGGATCAAATAAGATAACATATGTGAAGGCAAATTCTAGAGTGCTATGTAAGAGCTAGTTATTATTATAAGACATCTTACAAGACTAACAAGAAGCAATCTTTACTTGGCAAAAGGAAGGCTTATACTGATTGCCAATCTGGGCTGAATTTGCGAAGCTGAATTTCACTGGACCAGATAATGAGATAGGTGAGAAATATGGGAAAACTATGGTAGATAAACGTGAATAATTCCACTTTTATGTAATGGGGGATGGACTAATAAGCCTGGTATGTATAAGCCCGTATAGAATACAGACTTATGCTGAGTTGAAGAAATAACCCATAAAGAAGAATCTGGGGCTCCTGGTTCTGGGAGTCACAGTAATGTGCAATGGAAATACCTTGGAGAATCTTTGGAGCATGTTGTAGAACTCCTCCTGGTCTGCTAAGCACATGGTGAATGGCAGCCCTTTTGATTGTCTGCAGGTGTTGAACTAGCACTAGAGGTATTTTCAAAAGGATTTAGTTGGCCTCTTCCTTGCTCTGGGTTGAGCCTTTGGACCTCTGTTCTTGGTTGAACTCCACTAAGGATATCCACTGAGATATGGGAAAGACATTGGACGCTCTCACTCTGAAGTTACATGATCTGTGAATATAGAGCCTTTATTCTTTGCCTCCTTGGTGATTGTTCTTTCATATTAGGTGAAGGAAGCTGGAGGCTATCACTTTACGAAATTCAAACACTCAGAAGAATGAACCGCCCGAGATCTAGACACTGAGGCCATGATGGATTTTGTAGTCAGTCTAGCATTAGTGCTTGAATAGTAAGAAATGACCTGGGGATACAGCCAAGCAAAAGTTGAGATGAAGACTCATCCAGTAACAACACTGTATTTGGCTCTGAAATTGGGGGAACCAATGCTATGTATGAAAGCGTGTTGTCTGAGCACCTTCTCCCCTCAAAGATCAAGATGTTATTAGGGACAGAGTATTCCTGAGGTGGGAGAGGAATGTTTATATTTTTGCTCTTGCTCAATTTGTAAATAATTAATAAAATTGATAAAAACTAATTCATGTTAATTGATTAGATTGAAGGATAGTTTTAGTCACTGGTGGTGAGGAAGGCAAATGTACCCAGACTATGGAATCAGAGTAATGGTACTAGAGAGAGACACTTCAGCCCTAGAACTCTGAGGGGGTGAGGTACCTCACTTGCTTCTGGGACAATGAGCCCAAAATACTTGCTACATTTAGAATAGATCTGTAGAATCACATAAGCGTAGTGAACTTAGAATAGAGAAGCTCATTTATGAGGACCTGGAGCTTCCTTCTTTATAATCTCCGACCATGACCTACAGAAGCAAAACTTTTCAAGTTGGAAATGAATCAAAAGTATTAAATATCTCACAAAGAAAGATTAGTTTCACAAGCATTCCACTGAGAACTCTAGAATGAGTTTTCAAAAGGCTACAGGCACTTTACAAATTTAAGGACTAGAGTTCATAGAACCAGATAATTTTGGTATTGGAAGGAACCAGAGAAATTCAAGTATCCTCATATTATGGAGGAATAAACTGGAGAGAAGGGACTTGACCAAATTTATACAATTGGCAAATTAAAGAGAAGGTCTCTGGAGACCATGTCTTAGCTGCTCTGCTACTATGAGTTTGCTCTACCCCTCCTGCTTTCTCTCTCTTGCTCTGGAAAAGGTAACCAAAATAGTAGTCCCGTTGCTTTTGTAGATGGCAGGAAAATTCACTCTCTTATGGTCCTGCTCAACAGCCCTGTCTCCCCAGTTAAAATTTCCTTCCCTGGTAACTACTTTCCTATATGCGTTGTCTCCTCTTGTTAGAATAATAAAAGCAGGGACTGTTTCATTTTTGTATTATCACCAGTGCTTGCTATAGAGTATGACATTCAGTGGGTGCTTAATGAGGCAGCTGGTTGGCAGAGTAGATAGAATGCTGTTCTTGTAGTCAAGAAGACCCAAGTTTAAATTCTGCTTCAAACATTTATTAGCTATGTGACAAATCACTCAACCTTTTCTAGCCTTGCTTTCCTCATTTGTAAAATGAGGATAATAATATCTTTTTTAAAAACAGGGTTATTTGGTAAGATCAAATGAGATAACATATAATGTGCTTTGCAAACCTTAAGGGTTATATAATTTTTAAAAATGATTTTTCACATTCATTTATTCATCCTTCTCTTCCTAACCCCATTCACTCACTTTTTAGGATATTTTGGGGAAATTGTTATGGCCATAAGTTGAATTCAGGGGATAAAATTATAGACAGATACAAGGCCAAAATTTTTAAAATGTTAAACAACTGAGGGGCAGTGCAGGCAATGATAGAATTAAGATTGTATTCCGGATGACTGGAGAAACTTGGTATGGTCTAAAGTCAGAACATCCTCTTGGGTAGTTATCATCAAAATGATAAATTGCTCAGGTTCCTTTCAAATACTGATTGACTGATTGTCTCTTCTTCTGTCTCTGGTTAGGGTAAGAGGACACTATATTCATTAGGAAACACTTGTCAAATGGATGAACTTCAAGTCAACCTTTAGAAAAATAATGACTGTCTGAATTGAAAAACTACTTTAGAGCCTACAGAGGCTGGGTCTATGGTTGATCAGGCTGATTATTTGAAGATCGATGACTTAAGGAATCACCTGAAGGGTGACAAATAAAAGGAATAAGTAAAGAGCCCCATGCCATAGAGTTTAAGATTTAGAAGTGCCACTGAGAGGCTATGAATCCAATGAGTACGGGACCAAGAATACTTTCAACAAGTGACATGTGCATCTAAAACTTGCCTGAAGCAGGGGAACAACTCATAGCCAATGAGAAGGGAAAACTACCTCCCATGATGCTATATTCTATTCCTGGATCTCTCTAGGAGATTTTTTTTTTATGTCAAACCTGAATCTCTTCCTCTGCAACTTTAATTTGGTTCAATTAAAAAAGAATATATCCAATAACTACTTGGTGAGAGGCAATTTGGTGGTGTGGAGAGTTGACCTCTGAGCCAAAAAAAAAGGGGGGGGGACTCCAATCTAGCATCTGAATTGTACTGGCTGAGTGACCCTGCGCAAATCAATCTCTCTTGGAACTCCAGAAAATTCTCCTAATTTTGGTATCCAATATGTTAATATTCTTCCAAGAAACTTGTCAACTGCAGATTTGCCAAGCATGCTATTTAAATCTTTATCCAAAACCGATAAAACGCTGAAAAGAATAGGGCTGAAGAAATAATCCTGAAGGACTTTAGAGGAGCCCACTTTTCCGGTTGACATTCAACCATTAATGAATACTTTTTGGGATTTATCATTTAGCTGGTCCCAAAACCAGTTAACAATGTTACTATCTAGCTCACATCATTCCATTTTCTTCACAAGGTTATCATGAAATACTTTATCAAGTGTTTTGCTAAAATTGAATTTCCCTGATCTACCAGCCTAGTTACCCTATAAAAACAGTAATGAAGTTAGTCTGGCATGACTTGTTCTTGATGAAGCCATGCTGGCTTTTAGTAATCATTGTTTTCCTTTCTAAGTGCTCAGAAATCATCCCTTTAATGATCCAAACTCATTATCTCTCCAACCCTTAACCATCCCTTTTTCCTAACTTTCCTATTAATGTCAAGGGCATCATCAACCTCCCAGTCCCTTCAGGCTCACAACCTGGTGCCATCCCTGAGTACTTGTTATTTCTCACCCCTCATTCCAATCTGTTGACAAGATCTGATTATTCCAACTATTCAACATTTTTCATGACTCCACTCCCTCCTTTCTCTCTGATATCACATCTTAAGGGCATGAGGTTCTGGCCCTTATTAATTCACCCTTGGACTATTGCCACAGCTAGCTGGTTGGTCCCCTTACCTCAAATCTCTCTCCATTCAAGTCCAGTTTCCATTCAGTTGTGAAAGTCATGCTCCCTTTTCAACATTCAATGGCTCTCTATTCTCTCCAAAAAATCCGGGTTCTTTGTAACCTGTCCCTCACCATCTTTCCACACTTCCTTCACCTTACTCAGCTCCACATTCTCAAGTGACACTCCTTGTTATTCTTTGTATATGGCATTTCATCGCCCTACTCTGAGAATTTTCTCTGGCTATTCTCCCCTGTCTGGAAATTTCTCTCTTCTTATCTTTTGCCTCCTGGCTTTCTTCAAGCCTCAGGAAAATCCCATGTACCATAAGGAGCCTTTCCTGATCTCCTGACATTAATGAAGGTCCATTAATTTTTCTCTGTGGTTATCTCCAATTTGTATATCCCTGAAACTGAGTTCAAGAGTAGGACAATCTTTTACTTTTCCTTGTAGCTCCAGTATTTAGCACAGTTCCTGATACATAATGGTGCTTAATAAAACTGGACTTATCTTAATGTGTTCCAGAAATCAAGCTCACTAACCTATGGTTTTCAAACTCCATCCCCTTTTCCTTAAAAAGAAACTTATGAGAAATTTGTCCTTTTGTGATCTTTTCAGAGCTTCATAATCTTCGAATGATCACCAGTAGTGGCCCAGAAATGACATATGGCCCTTTTGGTGTCTTAAGATGTAGTTTGCTAGAACCCATTAAGGGTGGCTAAATGCTTCTTTGTTTTTCACTTATCTTGGAAATCTATTCTTTTCTAACCATTTTAAAATATCTTTCTTAATCCAAAGACCATTTTCTTTGGAATAGAAATCTAAAGCAAAATAAAAGTCCACTAATTCTACCTTCTTTACATTGCCTTTTGTCATCATTCCACTCATACCAAGTAGACTCAGTAAAACTTAAAAAAGAAACTCCCCTCCAATTCCAAATGGTTTTCTTGGTTGCTCTCAGCATTCATTGCCAGCCTTAGTACTCCTGATATAGAAACTATACAATTTCTTGGATTCATTTTTGATTATTTGACTAATTTCATATCCTCTACCTGTCTGTGTCTATTTTTATGTTATCTTTTGTTTTTATATTGTTTTTAATTTGAATATATCTTTCCTTCCTCCTCAAACTGATGAATGGTTCCATGTAACGGAGAATAAATAAGAAAGAAAATAAGTGATTAGGCAAATTCAATTTTTAGATCAATTTCTCACTAGTATATGGGATATTCCACACCCATAATCCCTGCACCTCTTCAAAGAGGGGAGGGAAGTATATTTTTTCTGTCTTTCTCTGAGACTAATTGCTTTTATGATAATTATACAGTGTTTGGTTTGATTGTTTTGTTCTACCCATTTATACCAAGTAGTCATTGTTCTTTGTGTCTCTCAAGAATCAGATTTGGTTGATGAATTTCCTTTTGTATCAATATTGGTCTTTTTGGATGGATTCCCTTCTTCCTTCCTGTTTGGATTATTTCTCCTTGAATCTTCAGAAATTCATTTCTGAGAACCATCCCTAACTCCCGTCTTTTGTGGTCCAAATTCTTCTGCAAATTACTAAGTCATTTGGATCTTATTTTTTTTGCTAAACTCTTTAAAATCTGCTCTTGGAATGAACTGAGGGGAAATACCAGAACAGGATGGCTTTTCTACTCCTTGCAGTCAAAGATGCCATCACACACTGAGTCCCTTTATCTTCCTGTCATTCCATTTCACCAACCAGTTCTTTGTTGGTTACAATCAGGTAGAAAACAGTAGCTCTCCATATCATGTTTTCCATCTCCTAGATATAAAATTATCATTTTAGATATGTCACCATACTTTCTAGCTACTCTGTTTTTAAAGGCCTCATCATATATTTTCTCTCCTTGGCTGTATCTGAGCAGAGGCCGATCATCTCTATGAATGCTGTAGAAAAGTTTTCCAGGTTGGGTGGGAAGCTAGACTAGATGGTTGAGAGCACTCCTTCCAATTTCATGATTTGAATCAATAAATACCTTTGTTTAAATATTATAAAGATAATACCTATCCAAACCTCAGTAGTAACCTCAGAATCAGCATAACTTTTGAGAGAAAATAAAAGAATAGAAACTCGGTGGCCATGATTTCAAATGTCAGAGCTGCCACTAATTTTCTAGAATTGAGCAAGCCATTCAACCTTCTTATTCAGTGGCTCTGTTTTCTCATGAGTAAAATGGGATAAGTAATATCAAATTTGAAACAGCGGTAAGGGAATACAAATTCAAATTTTAAAAACTGCAAAGCATTCTATATTAGTGAAGAATTCCTAAAATATTAGGGTCATTGCAAAGAAGATAAAATCATGGTTTAATTTGTGCAATTCAAATAATAATGATATCCCTATGCAGAACAATCCACATAAGCATACCCTTTTTACAAAAGTAAATTATACTTGGTTTTTAAGTCAAGACCTTCTAAAGGTATTGATATCTTTGAACTATTAGCAGAAGAAGGCAAATATGAACAGATAAATGAAAGAGAAGTTGAATGATTGCTCCTAGAAACAAAATCTATATTTGGATCTTCAGTTTGAATTAAAATTGTAGCTAATCATCAGTATTATGATAAACTTAGAGGCTAGATTTAATACTCAGAGATATCTTCAACAAGTAGAGGGCAGGTGAATGCTTGAAAGGGTCAAAATGATGCATATGTTTATATGCAAAGTTATAACAAAATAAATTACAAACCAGAAAGAATGGCTAAAAAGGTGGAAAAAGTCAATGTTGGAGAGGCAGCTCAAAGCTGGGTGCTCCCACATACTGTTGGTAGAGTTGTGAATCAGTCCAATCAATTTTGAAAAACAGTTTGGTATTATTTCAGAAATGTCACTAAATGAATGTATATCCCCATGAGAATCAAAGAGGGAAACCCAAATAGATTAAAAGATTTAGAGCAGGACTTTTTGTGGTAGCAAAAAGTTAGAAACATAGTGGGTGTTCATTGATTGGGGAATAGCTAAATAAAAATTTGCTATGCCAATGTATTGAAATACTTTTGTACTATTAGACATTTGAAAACAGCAGAAGACTTGATTTGGTGCAGATCAAAGTAAGTAGACTCAGAAGAAAATACAAGAAGAGATATGAAAATAACACCAAAAGCTACTTGATCTCAAATTAATTGTAATGATCAGTGTTGGTCTTGGAGAACAGATTCAGTTCAATTCAATGATTCAATAAGAGTTTATTAAGTATCTTTTATGTTCTAGTCAATATCTCAGCTAGATGCTGGAGATTCAAAAATAAAAATGAATCTGTTCCTGTCCTCAAGAAGCATATTCTATTTGTGGTAGGATGAGTAAATGGGATAGAATGTGTAAAGAACATAAACAATATAAATATAAAAATATAAAATATATATAAAAATATAAAAAAATATAAATATAAAAATGTATATAAACAAAAGACATGCAAATTAATTTTTTTTCCTCCAGGGATGAGGAAATACTAAAAACTGGGAGAACAACCCTAGTTTACAGTAGAATTTGGCCTGAACTGAATCTTGAAGGGAAGCTGCAGTTCCAAGAAGTGACAATAAGGCAGGAGAGAATCCAAGGCATGGGGATCACTAAAGTGTTCTATGTGGCGACTGATGACTATTAGTCTAGTAGGAAGGTGGGAGTTCCTAAATAATGTACCTCAAGCCTGGAAAGACAGGGCAGAGCTTGATTATGAAAGGTATTAAATACCAAACAGGAGTTTGTATTTAACTTTTTTTCATATACTCATAGAGAAAACCTTATTAGTGTCTTAGCTTTCATTTTCTTTCTGTAAAGTTCCTAGTATATTTACATGAGTAAAAATTCCAGGGCTCCTCTTGCTCACATTAACATATTTTTTTTTTTTTTTGGTTTATACAAAATGTGTCAATATCACTCAATAAGATTTTTTTTGCTTCTTCTCTTTTGCATTCAACTCTGAACTTTTTGTGCCCAGTTCTCCAAATATAAACTTTACCTTGAGTCCTTCTGAAATTAGCAAGTACTCTACATTTCTCCTTTTTTCCTTCTTCCATTTCTCCAGACCAGTTTTGTGACTGTGATCTTTCAATGTGATTTCCTATGTTACACTAATGTACTTACTCTCAGACCTTATACTATATAATATCAGAACATCTAACAATATGGCAGCATTTATTGGGGGGAAGCCTAGGGAGATGATATATAGTATACTCATGTACCCACTTCCATTTTGAGATATAAGTGCCCAAGGCATTTGATATAAAGATGCTTTATTCACTACATTTCATTAACAAGGGGCTTCTTCATTGGGTACTTTATGGTACTCTTAATTTTTTTTTTTATAATTTCTTTAAACTTCTATCTGTTTTCAACACCTGGACCAATAAAAGAAAATACAGTTAACGTATATAAATAGATTTTATTTCTTTTGTGACAGTTTACTATTTCTACTTAGATTTGCACACTAAAAAATACTATATCTCAATGTAGCTCAACTAACCACTGTTTTTTTTAAGGAAAAAAGAAGGGTAATTTAATAAGATATTCTTTAAAATTCCCTTTTTACAAAATAAAACATGATATGACATTTCTCAATTAAAAAAATCTCTTTGTAATGCACAGGTGATGAGAAAACATTGAGTTACAAATACACTTAAAAATAATATCATGTATTATTTGTCTTTCATGATATTTTGTTCTCTTATATTGTTCAAGAGGAAAATGAGGGCTGGATATATTGATTTGGAAGTCATTTTGCTAGACATGATGATTGAATCCATAGGAGCTACCATGTTTATCAAAAAGGAGAAAGTAGAGAGAAAAGAGAAGAGGATTTAGGACAGAATCTTGGAGGTATACTCATGTATGTTGGGCATGATATGGTTGAAGATGCAGTAAGGTGGCTGAGGAGCAGTCACACTGTAGGAGGAGAACTTGGAGAGTATAATATCAGATTAGTAGAGAGTTGGTCAACAGTTAAACAGAGATATCAAGAAGACTGAAGACTGAGCAGAGATCATTGGATATAACCATTAAGGAGTCATTAGTCACCCTGAAGAAGGTTGTTTCAGTTGAATGTTGGAATTAAGAGTCAGACTGCAAAGGGGTTGAGAAGTGTGTGGAATGTGAAGTGGGTGAATATGTCTATAAATAGCTTCCCCCCAAAAAAAATTGGTTGCAAAGGAAAAGAATTCTGATGAGATGCGCTTTCCTCCTTGTAGAAACGTGGGGAAATGTGGAATCAGAACATTGCTTATGTCAGCTACTTGTTTTATCAGTTGGTTGTGCTTACTTTTTTTACTTTGTTCCAAAGGAAGGCTCAATAGGGAGTCATTAATATACATTTTTACATTAGTATACATTAATTAGTAAATAATATTAAGTATCAATATAATTTAATAAAGAAATAAGGTAGAAAAAAAGAATGATAACATTTTGCCTCCATTCCTTAATTTTAAAATTCAGTAAGTATCATTTGAGCTTTCCAGGCTACTACAATTGTCAGGGAAATGGGTCGTGTCATGGGGATCTGAGTCATGTTCACCCAGTCAGATAAACGATAGATAGTATAATAGAAAAAAGCAAAGGGCCTGAGATTAAGCATTGATTGTGTTATGTATTAGCTGTATGATTCTGGACAAGTTTCAAACCTTGAACCTCAGTTTTTCTATTTTTAAATGGGCATAATAATTGTACTTTCTACCTTACAGGATTGTTGAGGATCAAATGAGACAATACTTGCAAAATACTCGATATCTTTAAAGTTGGTCATTGAGTCCATAAACATTTATGAATTTCTTATTATGTGCCAGGCGTTGTACTAAAAGCTGGAAATATAAAGAAAGACAGAAGATGGTTCTCAAGGACAAAGCATTATATAAATGTGAATAATTATTATGACAACAATGAAGATGTATCCATGAACTATAAATAAAGGTCATCTTCAAAACAAGGAACAACTGAACATGCTTTTAAAAGAAAAATCTGTGATTTTCTCTGCACCTAGGAACACTACAGAAATAGGACTTTTATGATACTCTGCCACTCCTAATTATTTTAATTATAAAAATAAAGGTGTAAGTTTGCTTCCTTTGCTCTCTCCCAATCAGGGACATATTTTCCAGACTCTTCTCCTTAAGCCCAGCAAAAAACAGATTGTGAATCAAAGAAACTATCAAATCTCATTTGACTTCATGCTTAAAAGAATCATAATCCTGTATTCCACAATGACCTTTCTATGGTCTTTCTTGTCCTTTATTTCTATAGTTTCCATCTCAATAGTTCCATGCTCTAAATGATTCTCAAGTTAATAAAATTCTGTTTTTACTCTTCATCCTCCAGTGTAGACCCTATTCATGTCCCTCTTTCATATCTTGGATTCTTCTTTCTCTGCATTGTTTTTCCCGCCATAACAAAATTAAGGCTATTCTCCTTTATTCTCTTCAAGTACATCTCCATCAGTATTCTGGATTTATTAAGGTATTATCAGAGGTTCATCTCTTCCAGAGAAGGCATTACTGAAAGCCTTATGAAGGACAGGGATACCAGGTACCTGAAATGAAGTATTTTGAAAGAAACTTGTAGGCGACATCATATTTGGTTGACTACAACTGAACAAAAATGGCACAGCATACAACAGACATTATGGATGGAAAGAACTACTACATCATGTATAATCCACTCTTTCAGAGGGCAAAACTAGGTATATTATAGTTTAAAAGAAAGATTAGGAGACCTCAGTTTAAGTTACAGTTGCAATTGACTTACTATGTGCTTTTGGGTTAAATGCTTCATTCTTTACCAACCTGATATTGCCACTGTGATATTGCTCTTGAGTGATTTGAGTTGCCTGACTCTTTGCCAAGAAAACTCCAAATGGGGTCACAAAGATACTGGAATACTTTGCCATTTTTCCTGCAGTTCATTTTACAGAAGAGGAAACTGAGGTAAACAGAGTTAAGTGACTTGCCTAGGATCACACAACTATTAAATGTCTGAGGCTGGACTTGAACTCATGAAAATGCACCTTCCTGACTCTAGGACTAGAACTCTGTGCACTGTGGCGCCCCCTAGCTCTCCATACTCCTGATAATTATTCATTTTGGCTCATTCTCATTCCAAAACACTGATTAAGCATCTACCATGTAATGAGCACTAAAATGAGGCAATGTGAACTTAGATAACACGTGGTCTCTACTTTCAGAGAGAATACAGATTAAGAAGGAAATAGGATATAAATGAATAAAAATAGAAACTTTTCAGTCAATCAATCAGTAATTAATCAATCAATAAATATTTATTATGTGCCTGCTATATGGTAGGTACAGTGCTGGGTACTGGGGATACAAAGACAAATGCCTGCTCTCTTCTATTCCATCGGAGGAGACAACGTACATGCAAACAAGAATATGAACTACCTGGAAAATAAATGCAAAGCAAATGTATATTGAGAGGTGAGCATTAGAAGTTGGTGGGATCAGAAAAAGCTTCATGTAGAATAAGGGGTCAAATTCACCTTGAAGAACCAAGCAAATTTTTTTAAAATATGTACAATTCTTTAAAACATATTTCTGTCTTTATCATATTGTATAAGAAAAATCAGACCAAAAGGGAAAAAAACATAAGAAAACAAGCAAAAAGTGAAAATACAATGCTTCAATCCATATTCAGTCTCCATAGTTTTTGACTCTGAATGTAGTGGTACTTTACATCACAAGTATTTTGGAATCAAGTAAACTTTTATATCAATTGATGTACCTGGTTCTTCTAGTGTTAATCTGGGGTCATTAACTTTACATATACCCCTCACCAATATGTTAACAACTATATTTCAGTACATCTGGCTTTCTTTGTCATCCTACATATTTAAGAAACTTATTTTAAAACATGGTTCTGAGATATGATATTCTGGACCCTCTGGACTCCATGATACACAGAGATTAAAAACCCCCACCTCCCGATGTAAAGGTGGCAGAATCTTTCTTGAAGGAAAAAAGGATTCTAAAAGGCAGAAGGAGAAGGAGTATTGTAGGGATGGGGCACAGCTTAGGCAAAGGTATGGAGGTAAGAGATGAGATGGAGCAGCAGATGGAGAACAGCCACTGTGGCCTGTAAAAGTGGTGTTGGAGAAAGGCAGAAGCAGAGTAAGGGAGTGACATGGTCAGACCTGTACTTTATAGGGAAAATACATTAGAGAGATAAAAAATGAAGTGCTAGGGAGAGGTTGTGAGGAGATCAGCGAAGGTTTCTTGTAGGAGGTGACAACTGAGCTGTTCTTTAAATGATTAGCAGAAATTAAAGAGGCACAGGAGGAGAAAGAAGGACATTCTCAGTACTGGGAACAGGGTGACAAAAGGCCCCTAGGTCGGGCAGTGGAGAGAGCACTGTGCTCAGAGTCACAACTACTTGAGTTCAAACTCTGCCTCAGACACTCAGCTACATGACATTGGGCCAGTCATTTAACTTCTGTTTACCTCAGTTTCTTTAGCTGTAAAGTGGGAATGATATCTCTCAGCTGAGATAATATTTGTTAAGCAGTTAGCACAGAGCCTGACACACAGTATGTATGAATATTAGCTGTCTCTGATACTTTAGGGTAGTTCCTTGGTTAGATCTTTTGTCCTGATGGGGAGCGGAGATAAATCTGTCCTGCATCTTCCTCCCACGGCTTCTCAGATTTATAGAGTGCTTAGCACATTTGCCTAGCACATAGTAGGTGCCCTAGAAATGTTTGTCTCCTCATCTCCCTACTAATTATCACCAGGCAGAGTACAATGAGTAAACCGGTTTGGCCAAAATACAGCATGTAGAAGGGAATGATAGGAGATTAGGCTGAAAAATTAAGGTGGCATTTAGAAATCCTTACAGTAAAAGAGTAGAAGGAAGGAAAGAAAATATGAATGTCACGATGAGCTTTTTTATATACCATCTCTTAGATCATTACAAATGTTTTCACCAATTTTCCCGACAGAGGGACTGTTCTGCAATCTAATAGATCTACCCATCAGGAAGGTTTTTTCATCAGCCAGTCTGTTGAAATTTGACTTAATTTCATCCTATTTCTCTTCATTTTTCTCCTTTGTATCATGCTTGGGAGTTTAGAGGATTACTATCTCTTTCTCAGATGTTCCAAACGGTGATGTGCCTTTTAACCACTGCTTAACCAGGGCATGGTTCTAATTCTTTCCATCTCCCTTTATTTGTAAGCTAGGAAGAGCTATACCCTCCCCGCCCCTCCTTTCTGTGGCTATCCCCTAACACCGTTAGTGACTTTGAAGGAAAGAAAGATGGGAAGGAGGGAGCAATGGTATGGGGAGAGAGGCTCTGGGGTAGACAAAACTACGGTCTAATAAATAACCTGTAAACAAAATTACTGATTAAGAAGATATTCAGCTTTTCAAATCTCTCTATTAAGGAAACAGGTGAACATCCATCACGGCTCCTACTGGTACTTCTCTGAAATGCCCTTTTCTTTCTAAAGAGTAACTGTAACTCCTGTGGACACTGACTGATCTGCCCCTGAAATGGCCATGGAAATGCCCGTGTTGTTTTTATCAAGCGGGACAAAGCTTTGAAGCTTCCACTTTAACTCGCCCCAGCATCTCCCAGCTAGTAATGAGGACGGCTAGTCAAAACATCCTGATTCTATTTATAGGTGTTCGGTTCTCTGAATAATAAACAGAAATGGCAGGCCATTCTTATCATATCATTTTACTCTCAACTCTCCTATTATCTAATGAAATACACCCATGATAAAAAAAAAATAATAATCCGAAGCTGAAGTAGCTCTTTGGGAACGCCGTGAGACACCGTGGGGTGGACGCTGACCACGCTAGCCACGCGGGATGCTCGATCCCTCTTTGTTTACCCCGGGTTCCAGCATTCCGCCTGGATAATAATACGTGGCACAGTCTAGTTCAATAAAAAGGTTCTGTCTTTTAAACGATTCCAGAAATATCCAGTCCCCCCGGTTGGGAAGTGGGGCTGTTATTCATCTAATAAGTCATATCCCTTAGCAGATGTTGCTTTAAATAGGGACAGCTGACAATACAGCATCTGCAGAGACAGCTACAATCCACCTCTATTCTTTTTCAAATGTAAGTTTGTATTAGGTTATTTAATGGACCCACAATATATTCAGTAGATACAGAATCCATACCCCCAAATGGCTGGTGCTTAATTCCATCCCTCCAGTCTGTTTTAACTAAGACATTTTCTCCTGTGCATATAATCTTCATTATCATAGAAGTTATTTTAAATTTATAATTAACATAGTCTCCTTCTCATTATGTACGCCTTGATCGACTGAGACCCTCCAGACATAGCGTACCAGGCGTGGTGGCTGTCCTGCGCGCTGCCGAACTCCGAATGGCCACTAGGTGTCTATCTTAGCCTTTCCTTCACTTCTCCCCTTCTTGTCCCTGACATCGTGATATAGTGCAGAATTCCAAAATGGCAGCTTTTTGAAAATTCACCTTGATTATCAGACATTAAAAGTGACTCATCCCGCAGTGACTGTCTGGCAGAAGGGATGGGATCAGACAGCAAGACAATGAGAGACTGGACGCATTAGCTCGCCAGATTACAGAGCCCATCAAAAATACCTTTGTTCTGTCAAAGATCCAATCATTTACTAGTTGTGTTCCTCTGAGGAGAAAGAATGAGGGGAAAAATCCACCAAGCAACCAAACAAACAAAACCCATCGAAAAATTGAAAACCTCCCCAGATCTCTTTATATGAGGAGGGGAGGTACATGTTTTCTTAATAATTTCTGACCAACTACCGCCAGAGCTGGGAGAAGAGGCACTGGGGTGTTGTGGGACTGGGAAGCTGCAGTACCACATAGGACTTGTTTGTTTTCTCTCTCTCTCTCTCTCTCTCTCTCTCTCTCTCTCTCTCTCTCTCTCTCTCTCTCTCTCTCTCTCTCTCTCTCTCTTTTTCTCTGTCTGTCTGTCTGTCTGTCTGTCTCTCTCTCTTTTCTCTCCTCTCCTTTTCCTTCTCTTTCTCTCGCTCTCCTTCTCTCTCTCAATTTTTTACACTATATTCTGCTCACTGAAAACTCATTAATAGGGAAATTGGCCAGCTCACTGTGCCCAGCCTTCCCCACAACTGCATTCAACCCATGTCTAATCTTATTCAGAAAACTATGGATTTCACACTTTGACCATTAACATTTGTTTTAAAAAAAAAAAAAAAAAGCAAAGCTTCAAATCACCATCCTACCACATTCCAGGGACAGTCAAGAAATACAGGATGACAGAAAGAGAAAATATTGTAAGGACTACCACTGATAAATACTTTATAAGCAGCTTAGATAGTCCACATAAAGGCTGAGGGGCATCTTTGCATGACTGAGTGTAACCTGAATTCCTGCAATGGGTGTGTGTTAGAGAAAGGGAGAAAGTGGGGGAGGGGGAAATAGGAAAGAAAAGAGAGAGAGAGGGGACAGAAAAAAGCAGAGAGAAAGGGGAAGGAGAGACACAGAGAGAAGAGAGAGATTGCGGGGGGGGGGGGGGGAATTCATATTAAGCCCTGTGTGGGTGTATAATTGGGTGAGATTCGAGCTGAATCCTTAGCACAAATGTAAGCTTGTCGGATTCTCCAAGGAGACAAAATAGCCAAGTGGGAGGTTTTGGTACTGGGTTTTCTCCACCCTCCCCTTTCTTTTTTCTTCCTTTATCATTTCCATCATTTGCCTATGAACTTGGGGGAAGCAGTTTATCAGTCATGGAAAATGCCCCAAAGGAGGATAATGCAACAGATCAAAGGCAGCCTCTGTATTGTGTACCAATGTGGATTTCCCTGCCAAATATTTTAATATGATTAAAACACAAATTCCATAAACAATTATTTTTCCATCTGCTTAGAAATATCAGTGATGTGTCATCAACGGCTTTATTCCCTTTTCAAGATTAAATCGTGCTCTATATGAATTCAAATGCCATTCTGTCCAGCGTTGAGGTGGGATGCTATCACCAAACATAGCTGGTCGAAAATGACCTAGTAACCTTGATAATACTGAGTAGAACTGTCTTATAAAACTGGGTGATTCTATTTCTAATAATGACCACCTTTAACTAAATAAATCAATAATTGTGTTTGAGCTTTTCATCAATTGTACAAGAAATACAGTGCTCATACTTTCTTTTCTTTTCTTTTTTTTTCATACATCCACTGCCAGTTATGAAAAGCATATCTCCCCCCCCTTTTTTTTTAACACCCCCACCTCCTTAACTGCCCTAGGGACAAATAATTTTATGCTTTTTAGTGAGGGCAGGAAGTAGATTCAGAAGGACTGCATGGGGTTGAGGGTGGGGAAATAGCAGGGACAGGTTTGGAGACCCACTGGCTTTTGTTTAGATTCCCAACAATTGCCCTGAGTAGAGAGAAATAGAAATCTGCAGGCTTTAAAATCACTGCTTAAACCCGACGGAGAGATTAAAGGGGGAGGGCAAAAGGGGAGGGTCTAAACCAATTTCCACACATAACAGAGGAAACATAGGGATAGATTCATGAAAGGGAGAACAGCGCGAGAGTTTTCATCAGTAGAATTTTAATGAGCCCTAAAGGTTATCCTTCGACTTCGTTAACAAACAGCTCTAGAGATAATTTCCAATTTTCGCTGTTTATGGGGTAGTAGCTCCTCAGTTGTAATCAAATTCTGAGACAGTTTAGAGCACATTCTGCCTTGCCCAGCTGATGCTGAAGTATAAACCATCAGAAATTATTAAATGTGTGTGCTCAGATTCTAATATGGAAAAAATAAACAGGAAAAAATTCTGCAAATCAAAGTGATCAAATTAACCACTTATGATGAAATCAGCCCCATAACCTGTGAAATACTGAATTTTAAAAGAAATTTTATGCAAATATTGCTGCTATTCACATGGCAACCATCATCTCAATTTTAAAATGGAGGTTAAAAGAAAGGTGGGATAATCAACAAAAGAAGAGAAAGCTATGGTATAAATAGTTAGAATCTGAGTCCCTGCTTGTATGTGAATGGATTTCAAAAGCTCTTGGAAAAGGATATAGAGAAACAAGTTGCCAGAATTATCATTAGACATGAGAATAGTTGGAGAGAAAAATGTAACTAGCAAGTTTAAACACGCTAGAGAAGAACGTCCCCCAATGGGGGGTGGAGGTCACTCTGCGTTTTCAAAGGCTAGGTCAGGAAGCAGTGAACTCTGACGGGCTCTACCAAGCTAGAAAGAAATGGAAATGGCACCTGGCCAGAGCCTTGGTGTTTGCCACAGGATGACCAGTCTAGCAAAGTTCAGAGCCAGAAACTCGACCACCAGAGAGATGATTAAGTTTTTGATCAAAGAAATTCATGAATTGTCTATAGGGGTATGGAGGGGCTATGTTCTGTGTTGGTTGAAGAAACGTCCCCTGGTATCATTGGTCCCTTTTGAAAATGAAGGATAAATGATAACACCTCCACTGATCAAACTACAGACCTGAAGTATTTTAGAAAGAAAAAAAAAAGCAAGAGATATTTTAGACAAAATAGCATTTCCAATGGTTTAACATTTTCCCCAAGGCAAACAACTTTTCCAGGGTATTAAGTCAGTTAGTCAGCAATTATTTATAAAGTGCTTACTATGTGTCAGGAATTGCACTGATCACTGGAGAACAAAAGAAAGGAAAAAACACGTTTTCTGTCCTCAGAAAGCTTGTGATCTAATAGGGTAGTTAATAACTGTATCTATGAGGAGGTAGCTAGGTGACTCAGAGAATAGAGCACTGGGCCTGGAGTCAGGAAGGACTGAATTCAAATCTGGCCTCAGACAGTTAGTGATTGTGGGCAAATCACTTACCCTCTGTTTGCCTTAATTCTTTGGAGAAGGAAATGGCAAACCATTCCAATAGATTTGCCAAGAAAACCCCATGGACAGGGTGGTCCATGGAGTCATAAAGAGCTGGACATGACTGAATGACTCAGCAACAACAATCTGTATATATAAGATATATACAGTACTAATGGGAGGTAATCTCAGGGGATAGCTCAAGTGGGGAGTGAGTGATGATAAGAAAGCATCCTGCAGAAGGTAGGATTTGAGATGATTCTGGAAGGAAGTTGGGGAAGAGAGATAGGAAGTTGGGGGAGGAAGGAGAGCATTCTAGTATGGGGACAGTCAGTGAAAATGCATGGGGTCTGGAGATGGAATGTCATATAGGTTAGTGAGCAGACTTATGTCTCTGATCAGAGTATGTGGAGAGGAATAAAATGTAAGAAGAACAGAAATATAGAAAGGGGATAGACTGTAAAGGATTGAAAATGCCAAATTGAGGATTTAATATGTGATATTTGAAGTAATAGGAATCTACTGAACTTCACTGGGTAGGAAGATGACATATTCAGAGATGCACTTTAGGAAAATCCTTTTGGCGCCTGAAGGGGAGGTGGGTTGAAGTAGGGAGGCTTGATGTCAATTATTGCAATATTGCATCTCTCTGAAAGAGAGGTGATGAGGATGGCTGAATGGAAAAAAGGGGATTCACTCAAGAGATGTTGTGAAGCTAAAAATGGTAAGTCTTGACAACTAACTGGATATATGGGGTGAGGTCAAATGAAGAATTGAGGGTGATACCCAGGTTGTAAAAGTGGTTGACTGGAAGAATGATGGAGCCATCAATGAAAACAGAATACTTGTGTTAAAAAGAGGGTTTGGGAGGAAAGATAATGAGTTCTATTTTAGATGAGATTCTTAGGGGGCATCCTCCAAAAAGCAATTGGTGATACAGGACTGAGGCTCAGGAGAGAGATCAGGATAAATGTTTTGATTGGTTGGTAATTCCCCTTCATCCTTGAAGAGGATCAAAATGATATCACGATGTTAGAGTCAAGACTATGGATGATCAGACCCATGTAAGCTCCGAATGCTCTACCACAGGTTAGGCACAAGGAGTCCCTATGAATATTTGGGATGGATTCTTTAAATTTGCACATCTTGCATTTCTACCGAGCTACTTCAATTTGGCTTTGCTTACGGAACACGACACTTTCTCTGATGAAGGCATGCCATGCTGGGTGGTCCACATGTCATACAATCAATTCTAAAGTTCTTTAAAAAGATCCTGCATCACTTTTTTGGACCACCGTGTGGGGGCCTGCCCTTTGGAAATACATTCTACATAACTGAACCAGAGGAGAAGATCTATCGAGAGAAGAGAAAGAGATCAGGTCAGATCCTTGGGTCGTACTTACAGTTAGTAGGTATGATGTACAGGAACATCCAGAAAAGAAAATAGAGACAGATAGAAGAAAGAGAAGACCATTATGGAAATCTGGGGAGAAGAGAGTATTTAGGAGAAGAGGATGATCAATTAATACCAAAGGCTGCAGAAAGATCAAGGAAGATGAAGATTATGAAAAAGTTATGTGATTTGGCAATTAAGAGATTATTGGTAACTTTGGAGAGGGAAGTTTCATTTAAATGATGTCAGCTACAGAGGGTTTAGAACAGAAAGAGGGAAATGAAGGCAACAGAGATGGCATTTTCAAGAAGTTTAACCACAAAGAGGAGGGGAGATGTAGAATAATAACTAGTAGATAAGGTGGGAAGAAGTGAGGTTTTATTTTTTAAGGACAAGGAAACATGGGTGTGTAAAGCAGATTAAGCCCCACACTTTGCTTATCTTGAACATATTCTTAATAGATCATGGCATTTATAGCATCAATATTATTTAAGATGTGAGATGATATATGATATGATATAATATGGTTTCCTCTCTCTTAACTCAATTGAAGTGACTCTCTCCCAAGTCATCAACAATCTCTTTATTGTCAATTAAGAAAATTCATTGGTGATAGTGTCTTCTCAGTTCTCATTTTTCTCAAACTATCTCTTGCATGTAATACTATTGATTGCCCTCTGTTCCTGGTTGTATTTTCTTCTCTGAGATTTCATGACACTTTTCTTTCCTCCTATCTGTCTGACTCTATCTTCTCTAGCTTCTTTGCTGGCTTATCCTCCATTTTGAGTGATTGATAGATAATCATTTCCTTTAATTGTGTATGTTCCCCAAGGTTCTGTTGGGAGCCTTCTGACATCACTTAAACGAAACTGCCCTTCTTCCTCTCCACTTTCTCCTGGTGACTTCATCAACTCCCATGAGTTTAATTATCATTTCTGTGCACAAGCCTCACAAATCTACAAATCCAGCCCTAATCTCTCTTCTGAGCTTCAGTCCCACATAATCAACTGCCTGGTGGACATTTTAAACTGGATGTCCCAGAGACATCTCAAGATAAATGTGTTCAAAACAGAGCTCATTCTCTCTCCCCAAACCTTCCTTTATCAAACATCCCTGTTTTGAGGGTATTGATATTCTCCAGTGTCCCAAGTTAGTAACTTCATTGTCATCCTTGAGTCCTCACCCCACCTCAACTGTATAATCTATCAATCACTGAATCTTTATCTTTCTATAACAAATCTGGCTTCTGAGTCCTTCTCTCTGGTTTATACAGTTTATACAGTTGAATAAAGTTTAGGTCTTTATCACTTCTCACACCTAATTGGTCTTCCTTCCTCAAGTCCCCTCTTTCTAAACACTCTTTTTCATGGCTACCAAAGTGATTCTACTTTTTTTTTTCCTGAGGCAATTGGGGTTAAATGACTTGCCTAGGGTCACACAGCTAGTTAGTGTTAAATGTCTGAGGCCAGATTTGAACTCAGGTCCTCCTGACTTCAGGACTGGTCCTCTATCCACTAAAGTGATTCTCCTTAAGAACAAGTTTATTTCATGTCCCATTTGAAATAAGGTTATATTTATATCTTTAAGGGTCTTAGCAAATCATTGTTGATTATCTAATTGACTTAGGTAAATTTATTAATGATTTTCTCTTTGGCTTGCAATTTCCCCTTCTTGATCAAAGTGTTCTAGGGATCTCAGAAATCACCTAATTAAACCAGTACCTGAACTAAAATTTATCACATACAAGTTAAGTGGCCATCCACCCCTGAATGAAGACCTATGGCAAAGGCATTCAACACAAGATGAGGGATTCAGACATTAGAAGGTGAACATATTATTATCAATCTAATATGACTCCTCTTCACTTGGGAGACTGCAAAGTGGGCTTGGGTACCAGGGATGGGTTGAGCAGCATGAGATAGTGAAGACATAGGAAATTTCAATTCTGCCATGATCAAGTCCCTGCCAATTATGCTTAAAAAGCAAGCTGTTACATCTCTTTCTAGGACAGGTGGGATAATGGCCAATGTTCTTTAAAGAGTAGAACAACAATATGAAACCCAAGAAGAGAAAAGAACTGAAATAGCGGAAGGTAATTGGGATGGATAGAGATACAGGGAATGGGAGAATATCACATAAAAGAGAATAGGAATAAAAACTCACAGAAGACTAGGACCCAAAAAAACAAAACAAGTTCTTTCTCATGAGGAAAGGGCTTGCTTGTCTGCTAAGGAATTAAGGTCTAGATTTACAGGTGCTCTCAGGTCATTTAATGGGGATGAAGAGACAGAAAAAGTGGTTTATAGCTTGCTTGTTGAGGGATATTGAGATAGGCATTTATTTGTTAAGCTGAAAATAAAAATTGGGAGAGCTGCTAAATTCCTGGGGGTAGGTTTATCCTCCCTTCTTTC
The DNA here is from genome assembly GCF_016432865.1 of Antechinus flavipes. NCBI lineage: Eukaryota > Metazoa > Chordata > Mammalia > Dasyuromorphia > Dasyuridae > Antechinus > Antechinus flavipes. The sequence goes on from NC_067399.1 coordinate 45,286,983, forward strand.
CTTCCTTTCTTCTTTCTCTTTCTTCTTTCCTTCCTTTCTCTCTCTCTCTCTCTCTCTCTCTCTCTCTCTTTCTCTCTCTCTCTCTCTCTTTCTCTTTCTCTCTCTCTCTCTCTCTCTCTCTCTCTCTTTCTCTCTCTCTCTCTCTCTTATTCCCCTTCCTTTCCTTTCCTTTTTCTTCCTTTCATTTCCTTTCCTTTTTCTTCCTTCCTTCCTTCCTTCCTTCTTTCCTTCCTTCCTTCCTTCCTTCCTTCCTTCCTTCCTTCCTTCCTTCCTTCCTTCCTTCCTTCCTTCCTTTCTTTCTTCCTTCCTTCCTTCCATCCATCCAACTATCTATCTCAGAATAGGACAGAGAATCTCTGAAGAGTTATCAAATTAAATAACTATCACCACTTCTGTTGATTCATTTGACATAAATGATACTTTGAGAAAGAAGTAAAAACTAGATGTCTTTAGCAAGGACTGGGTAAGTACAGGGGCAGAAGCAATATTTTTAATACTGTTGCTTATATTCAATACACACACACACATACACACACTTGAAAATTGACCAGTTGGTTAAAAAGACTGTGACTGAGATTCTGATTTGTACTGCTGTACTACAGCCTAAAATATATAAATCGCAGGGATCACAATCCAGGCCAGAGACAGAATGTCCTTTCCAAAAGCTAATAAAAATATATTTGCTGGGAGTTTTGTCAGCCTAACCAAAAGTATTTTAAACTGAAAAAGAAGGGAAAGGGAGAAAGCTACCTATGTATATCCATCAAGATAGATATAGAGAATAGCTATAATGAATGAAGAATATCAGTTGAAACAGTCAGAGGTTCATGAGAGATAAAATTTAATAAAGGAGGCTGTAATAAAATCCATGACCTCAGATGTCAACACCAAAATATACAAAGTATAGGTAACGAGCAGGAAGGAACTAGAGATATTAATTCAAGGAGGAAACTGTAACCTTATAGATATCACTCCATATTGGTGAGATAAAATCCATGACCAGAATATGTTTCTTGAAGTTTTTTATTCAAAAGAAACAAGGCAGATTAAAGGGCAGGAGTATAGTATTGCATATTAAAAGGGCATGTTAGTGAAGAAATCCAGAAACCAGAGAGGGGAAAGATGAGGAAACATAGGAGTAAAGATCAATGGAGTCAGAATCAGAGAAGAAATTGTCACTAGAATATACCACAGATCATCTGGGCAGAAACAGGAAGTAGAGGGAGAGTTTGGGAAACATCACAAATTTGGCATAAATGGGATCATGTGGGATTTCAATTATCTGGAAATCTGCTAAAGCTCTCTGCCAAAGCAGAAAAACTAATAATGTCTTGCCTTGATTTAATGACAATCTCCTTTTAACAGACAGAAGAGCAAATGGAGAAATTCTCTTCTGGGTAGAATGACAGCAACTATGGGGGGAAGTGACCAACCTATCTTAGAGTTTGTGATAGAGGAGAAGAATAGATAGAATCACTAGATTATGGGAGAACAATTTCAGAAGAAAAAAAAGGAAAAAAAAAACTAAACTTTTATAGAGAAAGCCAGCTAAGGAGGGATGGGAAATTATCAAGAATGAAATTCTGAAGACAAAAAAAATGTGAAATGATCCTATCAGAAGTGTCAGAAAGAGCTGAAGAAAGTAAGGGAAGCTAAGAATACAAAGGGTGCTTTTCCTATGTTTAGAAAGAAGGAGGACAAAGAAGGGATAGGATTACATTTGATGATGTAGAAGTTGAGTAATGACGTCTGAGAAGACAGAGAGGTCCATTTCTTATTTGGCTTGATTTCTAAAGAGAATGATCTTTGGACTGGAAAAGATTGGGCTAATATAGCTAAATGGAAATTCACATCCAGGAGAAAACAGAAGACATGTCTTTGATGACTTAAAATGTTCTGACATGGAAAAAATAAATCCTCAGGAAGTGAAAGAAGTGCTGGATGCAAAGATGCCATCATCAGTGATTTTTAAAAGATTTGTGGAGAAGGGAAATTTTATGGAGAATGGAAAAGGGAGCTTCAATCAAATCCTACACAATTTGGACATTTTAACTGAGATTCTGTGACTATGTGCTAAGAGAACTGGGTCAATAACTTGTTTGTATCATTGAGAAAGGGGTATTATCCTAGATCTCAACTTCCTCATAAATAGAGTAATACTGACTCTGTCCTTCTAAAGATTATAGTGAAGATCAAGTAAGATAAAATGAGATCATCGATGTGAGAAAGTACTCTCAAACTATAAAGCAGTATACAAAAGAGATCGTTGTTATTGATGAGACAATATCTGCTGCTTTGTTGTACTCCTCAATGTAGAGAGATGAACTTCAGGTTTGTCCCAGCGATTTACACTGAGATTAATTGAAGGTTGGTGGAAGTGCTGATCTTGAGCAGCCTAAAAACTCTTGGTAGTTTCCATGAAGAACAACGATCATTCTTCTCAATTTTCTAGTTGATGATGTAGTGTAAAACATAGCCAAAAAATCCTTCTCAATTTTCTAATTGATGACATAGTATAAAACATAATCCAAAAAAATGGACTTAGGCCATACCATTAGCTGGATGTTAGGTGATTTAAGTGAACATGGAATCCGCTCAGTGGCTTTTCTTCCATAATGCTACTCAACTCCCCTTTGGCAAAGTATAAAGATGCTGAAAAAAGCTACAGATGGACAAAGATCTGGGTCTAGGTTGAAATGAGAGAAGAGCAGATTAATTTGCCTTAGGGAAACCATATAATTCTTTTAATGATCTCAAATTTCTCTCTAAAATAAAGTTTCCTTTTTTTAACACAAAGATTCTTTTATGTCTGGGAGTCAAAGAATACTACAGTCCAGAAAAATGAAAGTGGAAAAACCTCCAGTTATAAAGGTCATGAATAGAGTGGACTTTGCAACAACAAAAAGAAGAGTTATGGAGGTAAAGTGGTTTAGACAGTGTTGTTATTACAATGAAAAATTAAGAAATGATCATAGAAAGTGGAATAACTAAGGGAATAACTAAAGTTGTTTAGTTATTTTTCAGTCATATCCAACTTTTTGTGACCCCATTGGAGGTTTTTTGTCAAAGGTACTGGAATTGTTTGGTATTTCCTTTTCTAGCTAATTTTACATATGAGCAAACAGGGTGAAGTGACTTTTTCAGGGTCATTTTAAGGAAGATGGGTCATTTTAAATCTAGGCCCAGTGCTCTATGCCCTATAGTGCTTCTAGTAACTAAAGAAGAGCCAATATTCAGAAGAACGTGACTATGGTCTGGAATACATGAAATAGCAGATCTATGTGAAGATATGGCAGAAAGCTGGATAAGATGGTAGGTCTGGATGGTTTTAAATCTCCAATGGAGGAAGTATACATGATAATAAGGTCACTGAAGCACTGCCATAGTTCAGGTGTTCTTAAGGTATTTTGTGCCAAGAACCCCTTTGGCAGATTAATTTAGCTCATGGACCTTTTCTCAGAATAATGTGTTTAAATGCACGATCTAAAATATACAGGATTGCAAAGGAGACTGATAACTGAAATGCAATTATAAAAACAGGAATCTCCAGGTAAGAATCCTTGCTATATGTAATTTATTCAATAGGGATATACCACTAAGTTTAGTAACTGGAGAATCTGCATTTAAATGTAGCCAGCTACAATATATTTAATTGGTTACCACCATCTAGAGAGTCAGGGAATCATATTAGAAGAAATACCTATTTAAGTTTTTCCTTGCATAACTACTGAGTAAGAAATACCTATTTAAGTTTTTCCTTGCATAACTACTGAGTTCTTGGAAGAAACACAGTTCTAGGTGAGTTAAAACAATCATTTAATAATAAACATTCTAGTCTGAAACTTCAATATCTAAATTGATCTTATAACCAAATGGTAGTAATCCAAAATCTCATAATTTAGTTGATGTGACTCACTAAATAATGAGATCCTATTATATGGGGGCCATTAAAATTTGGGCATGAATTGCTGGGAAAGGAAAATAGAACTGTGAAAAGACAGAAACCCTTCAGGAAAAAGTTACTGGCATCAAGATCTTGAGGCATAAGGAATTACGCAACATTCTTAAGACTTAGTACTGGGTATCCTTTTGTAAATATTTTGCTCAGTTATTCTTAATAGTTATGAAGTTTGCTTTTTGACTCCTTACTTGTGAGTATTCTTTTTTTTCCCTTTCCTCAGAAAAGTATCTCTTTCTACTTTCCAGCCTAACTTAAATCCAATTTAGCAAACATTTATTAAATGAAGGCTAAGAATAAGACATCATGCACTAAACAGAGGTAAAAATGGTGCAGTACCCAACCTCAAATAATTTATACTCTAACAAACACAAAGACGCATTAAATGTAATAAACATATGGAGGCGCAGTGTGCTATACACATTCAGAAGAGAAAGAACTTGCTTTCAGCTGATGGTGATCAAAGAATGCAAGTGGGACCTGATATGGTGATGCTTGAAGAACTGGGAGGATTCAAAAGGCAAGGACTGGAGGTAGATGATTGTTCTAATCACAGAGGTGAAATATGGAGAAGAGGCAGAAAAACTTGGGATTTGCTCTGAGGCTGGTGAAAAGCTTTTCAAATGAAAAAGGCCTGATGGTTTGGGTTCAATGTAATGAAAAAATTCTACTGAGGTCATTGAGGTAGGCTTAGTGAGGGCCGCATTGCTATGAGTCTTCAAGCAGAAGTCTGAGGACCAGTTTTTGAGAAAAGTTTAGGGAATTCATGATGTAAGCAGCTTGGGATGAAATGACACTTGAAGTCTCTTCCAATTCTATGAGTTAGTGATTTCTGGTGTAATTCAATTTGGCTGAAGTAGAGTATGTAAGGGAGAATAATAGCACAGATTAGAAGAGCAGATTAAAGCTAGATTTGGACTTCTTTAATCAGACTGAGGATTTAGTACTTTTTTTTAGCAGTCTCTGAAATTACTTGAGAAATGAAATGTCAATCAAATCTGTGTCCTGAGAATGAATGGAAGCAGCGTGTGGAGGGGAAAGATACTGGAAATGAGGATATTAGCTTTAATTCATATAGAAAGTAATGAGTGTTAAGGTTATAGTTACTTGAGGGCTTGAATAATAATATGTAATAATAACTTAACATTTATATACTGCTTACTTTGTGTCAGGTACCATTACAAATATTTACAATTATTATGCCATTTGATTACCATAACAACCCTGAGAGGTAGGTGCTGTCCATTTTATAGATGAGAAAACTGAGACAGACAGCAGTAAAAGGTCACAAACAAACCATATAAAAAATTCTGTCAAAAAAAAAGCTACAATGGTGACAAAGAAGATCAAAACATACACTTAGAAGAAGACAACAAAAGCAAAATTCCTGCATCCAAAGCCTCAGAGAAAAATATGAATTGGTCTCAAGCCATAAAATAACTCAAAAAGAAGAATTGGGACAAGAAATGAGAGCACTGCAAGAAAACAATGGGAAAAAAAGAGTTAACAGCTTGGCAGAGGGAACACAAAAATGCTGAAGAAAGTAATACCTTAACAACAAAATAGAAGAGAAACAGAATAAAAGAGAAACAAAAACAATATAAGACTTGTTGCTTCACTATGAGGCATATATGGCAACCCTGATGAGTTTGTCATTGTTGAAAGGGACTTATTGCCTTATCTATGTGGAACAAGCATGGATACTAATCTATTACAAATTAAATATGCTTACTTCATATTCTTAATCTTTATAGTAGAAAATAGGCTGAGGAAAAGAATTCTCCTAACATCAATAGTTCGTTCTGCAATAAGAGAAGCATTTCATCTGTCCATAGCAGTAATTTTAAGTATAATGTATATCAAAAGAAGATTTCAGAATTGTGTTTTTAGTAATTTAAAAAGTATGGTAAACATTTAATCATGTTAATTTTAAGTAGAATTATTTTAAGTTAAATTTGCAAGGAAGGAGAAGGATAAGCAATGAAAATATTAAAAGTGACATTAAAAAGATATATATAATTATAAAGTTTGTGATTAATAATTTAGAGTGGGGGAAAAGGAGGGAAAAAATCGAAACACAAGGTTTTGCAAGGGTAAATGTTGAAAATTAACTATGCATATGTTTTGAAAATAAAAAGCTTTAGTAAAAAAAAAAGAAGAATAGTTTAGAAAAATTTGCCAAATGTTTCATAGTATGCTTATTTTTACAATAAAATTAATGTGATTGAAACAGGGACCTTAACCATTGCTTTCTCAATTTATTATTAATGCCCAGAGTTTGATGACAAACACATATAAGGTACAGTAGTAAGTAATGGATCTGAGGTTCTGGATACTAATGATTCACCATAGTGCTTGTTTTCCATGAAATTGAAAATGTTCTAGATTCGCCTGAAGTAATTTATTCTTCAATGTGATTTCAGCTTTTGAACACAGAGAAAAGGAAGAAGGAAAAAAATCTTGTATAGCTGAAGTTAAAATAATTACAGTTTCTCGCTATAGTTGAGAGCTCCCTTATCCTTTAAGCCTTTATGAAGTCTGAGAGATTATCAATTTCTTTATGTGTTGAAAATTTCTAGAATGAATGTTTAATTATGAGTGTATAAAATGACTAGTTTGGAAGAAGGTTGATAGATGGCTTTGCAGTAGTGTGTATATAAACTTTTCTGTGCCTGGTTCATCTGAACAAATTTATATATTTTTAAAAAATGTAGCCTTACAGGAGACTATTGTCTTTATCTGCATTTGAATAGTTTAATTTTAAAATTTTTGTCACTTTGGTTAAGAGTCTGGATGGAATAAAAAAAAGAAAAAATATACAAGTCCTATAAATATGTAGAAGAATGGATTAAATAACGCACTTTGTTAGAATTAACTTGTTTTGGAAAGAAATGTAGTTGTAACTCATTAGTGATACCAAAACCAAAAATAATCTATTCTCAAATACACAGAAACACAGTAAATATGTAAAGCAGAAGTTCAATAAAAAGTTAAATCTTGATTCATACAAAAATAAATAAGGAGGAACAAAAATCTAATGAAAAGAACTCCTTAAAAAGTAAAATTAGCCAAATAGAAAAGGAAGTATAAAAGTTCATTGAAGAAAATAATTCCTTAAAAGTTAGAATTAAGCAAGTAGAAGCTAATGATTTTATGAGACGTCAAGAAACAATCAAAATCAAAAGAATGAAAAGAAATGAGAAAATATGAAATATCTTATTGAAAAAAAATCTGACCTAGAAATTATATCCTGGAGAGATAATTTAAGAATAATTGGAGTATCTGAAAGTCATGATAAAAAAAATGAGCCTAGATATCATCTTTCAAGACATTTTCAAGAAAAACTGCTTTGATATTCTAGAACTAGAAGGTAAAATAGAAATTGAAAGAATCCATTGATTACCTCCTGAAAGAGTTACCATAACTCTAAGGAATATGCCAAACCGTCTATATTAAGGAGAAAATACTGCCAGCAACCCAAAAGAAACAATTGAAATATTATGGAGCCACAGTCAGGATAATATAAGATTTAGTAGCTTCTACATTAAAGGATAAGAAGGCTTGGAATATGATATTTTGGAGGGCAAAAGAAGTAAGATTACAACCAAGAATCACCTATCCAACAAACCTGAGTATAATCCTTCAGGGGAAATAATGGAAAGTAAATGAATTAGAGGACTTTCAAGTATTCCTGATGAAAAGACCAGAGCTGAATAGAAAATCTGACTTTTAAATACAAGATGCAAAAGAAGTATAAATAGGTAAGCAAGAAAGAGAAATGATAAGGGATTCAAAAAAGTCAAACTATATTCTTATATGGGAAAATGATAACTCCCAAAAACTTTCTCATTATTGGGACAGTTAAAAGGAATATACAAAGTCAGAAAACAAGAGTGTGAGTTGAATGTGACAGTATGATTATCTTAAAATTTTAAATTAAGGAATGAGAAAGAAGAAAGCATTGCAAGAAGAGGAAAGAGAGAAATAGAATGGGATAAGAGGCCTGAAATAGACTTTACAATGGAAAGGAAAATTGAGGGAAGTGGGAAAGAGATTACATGAATCTTATTCTCATCAGAATTAGCTCAAGGATGGAATAATATACACACCAAGTTAGGTTAGAAATCTATCTTGTGATATAGAAAAGTAGAAAGGGAAGGGAATAAGAGAAGATGGGAGGGAGCTGATAAAAAGGAAGACATTTTGAGGGAGGTAAACATCTAAAGCTAAACACTTTTGAGAATAGACAAGTTGAAAGGAGAGGGAGAGTAGGATAAACAAAAATAGTTGATCATTTCTGGGATAATTTTTAAATCAATTTTTCTGATTAGTACGTCATTTCTTAAATGCAGAAAAATTGAGTCAAATTTATAGAAATAAGAGCCTTTCCTCAATTGGTAAGTGGTCAAAGTATATAAACAGGCAGTTTTAAAACAAAATTATCAAAGCTCTCCATGCTAATATGAAAAAATGCTCTAAATCACTACTGATGATAGTAGTTCAGAGTTGTTTGAATCTGCATTTCTACCTCACACCTGTCAGATTGGCTAATATGACAGAAAAAAGAAAATGACAAGATTGGAGTAGATGTGGGAAAATTAAAATATTAAGGTACTATTGGTGAAGTTGTATACTGATTCAACCATTCTGGGGAGCAATTTGGAAGTATGGGCTATAGTCTAACAGGCTATAAAACCAGCATACCCTTTGACCACACAGTACCACTACTAGTTTTGTATCCCAGAGGGATAAAAAACAAAAAGGAAAAGAACATATGGGTACAAAAATATTTATAGCACCTCTTTTTATTGGTACAAAGAACTGAAAATCGAGGAGATGGCCATCAACTGGGGAATAGCTGAACAAGTTGTATATGATTGTGATGGAATACTATTGTGCTTTAAAAAATGATGATACTCTCAGGAAAAACATGAAAAGACTTAAATGACCTGATGTAAAGTGAAATGAGAGGAACTAGGAGAACATTGTACACAAAAACAGCAATGTCATATGATGATTTACTATGAGTAACTTAGCTATGATTCAAGACAATTCAATAGGACTTAATGATGAAGAGTGCTGTCCCTTCAGAGAAAAACCTGGTAGAGCCTGAATGCAGATTAAAGATACCTTTTGTTTAGTTTATTTTTCTTTTTTTTTTTCTGTTTTCTTTCACAAAATGACTTACTTGGAAATGTGTCTTACATCACTACATGTTTATAAACTATGTTAAATTTCTTGCCTTCTCAATGAGTTGGGGAAGGAAGAAAGGAAGGAAAAGAATTTGGAACTCAAAATTTGAAAGAAAGGAATTTTTAAATTGTTTTTATAAATAA